>NC_059378.1:3700000-5005000 GCF_019703515.2 Myxocyprinus asiaticus | reverse complement strand
GGAATGATAAGACTAATTTGCTGAGGTTTACCTTTTAGCCAGTGGCACTAAACTGCAGAAACAGAGACTCTTTGTAGAGAGGGACATAAATTATGAATAGCTATATTACATATGGCTTGTTGAATTGGCCTGCGCTTGACAACCATCCATACCTCAATTTATTCTAATGGTCCATTTTACGTTGGGGAAAGCAATACACATCACCGACAAATCCTGTGTCTGAATATTTGCATACTTCCAGCCTGGTCTCTAGAATCACGTTACTATATCCTACATTTTGCAAAATTATTTTTACATGGTTTTTGTCGTGACAGTTTCCTGGTAAATGAACACTAGAGACACTACAACAATGACTTTTATTTCATTTCAGAAAAATCAGGAGTAAAACAGCAGTTTAACACTTCATGAACACTTATTTTTTTGCTCTGTTCCCCACACAATGCTATAATAACTTCTACAGAACACACTTTATCAATGATCGAGACGTTCTTCTTTGACCTCAGTACACGAAAGTACAGGAATTCAGATGCAGTCTTTTACAGCTAAATGTAATCAGGTTATCTTTACATTTTAGCACATATTCATGCAAATGACTTAGCTAACTTAATAATAATAATAATAATAATAATAATAATAAAGACAAAATTGGGGGAAAAAACTATTTAAAAGTGATCTTTTGAACTGAGCAAACCTGAGTTTGCAGCTGTAGAAAATGTGCAAAGCTTTGATAATAGTACCCAATAACCAGGTGGCATTCTGCCTTGTGCTGAGTTATCTTTGTGGTCCCAAAGACAGTATTAATGCTAATCACAAAGCTCCATATTTGAATTGAGTCACTGCTTAGATGAAGTTCATGTTTTAAAATGTCATTTTGAACATGCACTGAAAATGGGACGCATAAAATGAAATTGAAACTTATGGCTTATAGCTAAATCTTAAAGAAGAATTTCACCCAAAAATGAAAATTCTGTCATAATTTTCTCATCATCCTCATCTTGTTCCAAACCTGTAAGACTTTCTACAGTGAAACACAAAAGGAGATTTTTGGCAGAATGTTAGCCTCAGTCACCTTACTTCATTATATGAAAAAAAGGATTTCATTTTTGAGTGAAATGTCCATTTAAAAACCCTGATTCTAAATGAGAGAGGTTGTGACCTTTCTGCATTTTTTTATTTATTTATTTATTTTTTTGTGAGAGAACATTTACAAAGGTATATCATTTGAATGACATCCAACAAAGTAATTAGTAAGACATTCAGGAGACTAAATCAAATATCCTTAAAAATAGGCTTCGTACTATTTAATATGTAAAGAGGCATACTGGAAAAATCCTGGTACAAAGCATATGGAATGTAATGGTGTGTTCTTTTTCTAAATAGTCCCTTCTTTTTGTATTCATGTTGTGTTGAATAGCATTCTAAAGGTTACAGTGCACTCATGATTATTTTGTTGTGAATATTTCTCACTCTGCACTTGTAGCCATGGCCGCTATGAGCTAATTCATGGCTGAAACACTGTGTAATTTCACATCTCATGCATTTATAATGCTTTCTGGTGTGCTAAATGGTTATGTAAAAGTGGAAAATGAATGCAATCAAGGTATAATAGAACAGAGTTTGAATAAAATTAGTTTTATCAAAGTTTTAGCAAGATACTCATAAAATAGCACAGGAAACCTAGAACTATAATCAGACTGTTTTGACTGGGGAAATAAAAAAATAAAAAATAAAATCACACGGCTGTCTGGAATACTTGATTCTGATTTGTCAATTGCGGCATTCAGTTGTCAAATATTTCAAATTAATGATAGATGTCCATAGCAACATACTGTATCTATAACTGACAGCTCATCCATGCAATCTACAGTATGTTTCAAACATAGCTTTGCTTGTGTTCTGTCTCTTGTATCACTTTGCCGTCTTTACAAGTAAGCTTAACCATTGTGAACTGCTTGTTTTAGACTCACACTTGTATTGTTTGCGGTCAAATTTGAACGAAAACAATAAATGTGTTGTTTTTTTTAAAGAAATGCAATAAATTGCTCTCTGTTATAGTCTCACTCATTCAATCCTGTGTGTGTGTGTGTATGTGTGTGTGTGTGTGTTAGTGCATGTGTTCTACATTGTGGATGTGTTATAGTCTCACCCCTTCATTTCTGTCGGTGTGTGTCCTGCATTGTGGCTGAATTATTGATTTTATTTGACAGATTCCCCAAAAATTGCTCTGTGTTATAGTCTCGCACATTCATTTCCTATGGCTGGTCAAATTTGACCGTGAACAACACAAGTGATGCTTTTTTTGTCACATGGCCTAAACTCATCAAATCCAGTCCATTTGTGTGTGTGTGTGTGTGTGTGTGTGTGTGTGTGTATGTATGTTCAGATGGCAAATGTAGTAAAAGTATAAAGGCTCAAGGCACTCTGAAGTATGCCATTTTTATTCAAGAAACTAAATTGATTTCGGTCAAAAATGACCGAACAGTGCATAAGAGTTAATAATAATAATTAATAATATATAATAAATAATTCTTATTTAATATTCAATGTGTCATAATAATAATAAATAATTTTAACTCAATATTTATTATTTCATGTAAATATGTTTATTTGGCTGGTTTTAATCGGGATCATCTGCTCTAATTAAAGACATGCCATTTCCCATATTATGTTTGTGTTTCATGAACCAACAAACAAAAACGTAACAAAAACCATGCATGTATTTTACTTGGGGGCAATTATTTCGCTTATTATTTCATGAAACATAAACAGCATATCGTTATTTACAGCAAAGGAAAATGCCCATCCACAATGTAATGGTGCATACGTAGATCTTAAAATAATCCTCACAGAGCGACTTGAGATGACTAAAAACACTAGTTTGTGAGTGAAACGAATGTGCTTGTGGTATTTTATGATCTGATAATTTTCTATTATTCAATCTGTATGTTTTAACCTATTCCCATTATGATTATTGTGATCATATTTTATAAGTTATGCAATGGAACTATCACTGATGAGCACTGTAATAAGCATGTGAATGAGACACGCATGTTCACAATGTGCGCACATACATAACACACATTAACCACCGCTGCGCTCGCAGTCTGGCTGCTAGCATAAATATTACACCATGTATACAGAGATTAGGGCTTGTATTGTGTGTTTTGTTGTTTAATGTTCCTTATATGCTCTTAATTTATCACCTCATTTTGGTTTAGGGGAATATTGCATCATTATAGATTTAATTAAAGAGCGCAACAGTTACCACTTTTTCAGCCATCTGGGTTCCAGAAGTATTTTTCCCATTCATTTTTTGCATAGGCTTTTCATAAAATCCTCCATAAAAGAATGGTAAGCCATGAACCAAACCAACCAGCTCCGAGGTAAATCACACCATTACAAACTTTGTTTTGAGGCAAAACAAATATTTAAAAATGGGACAAAACCCATGGGGATATATAAAACTATTGATTTAAGGTTGTTGATTGTAAGTATAAAAACAATAGATTTTACGTTTATTGCTAAATATTTAGATATGTACTAATATATGAGTAGTTTAAGGGTGAAGGGAAACCGACTGCACATCATGGGAGAGGGCGGTCGCTCCTGGGCTCCTTCCGTGGGCTTTGTTGGCCACGGTTCTCTGATTAATGAAACTTTTTCTGCAGGACTTTGAGTAGTGTAGTTGTTCACCAGGAATTCTGTAATCAACATGATTTTTAAACAATGAAGCTGAAATAACGCAGACTGATGGCTTCAGCAGAAGCCTATACCATCAATAAACAACCTCGAAGATCATGGTACGTGTCTCTTTAAAAGTTTATAAGTTGCCATTGAAAATCAATTTGTCTATGGAAACAATTACTAGGATTTTTACTTCCAGGACCAGCCTGTTGTGCTCTATTCTCTCTAACTGAGCGATTCATCAGGATTAAATACTTAAATAAATGGGCACACACAAGGATTACCATAAATACTCACAAAAATGGGCACTGTATTCAATTTATGCAAGTGTACTGTAATTGATTTCTCATTAAAATCAGCATAGAGCTGTAATTTAGGCACATTTCTTGTTCATGTTACATCTGCCAAACCTTAAATATAAGCAGTTAAGAGTTTCAAAGCTTTTAAATGCCACCTATTTTTCAAATTAATAGCTTTTAATTAATTAGCTAGCAGTTTCAGGTTAAAAGATTACTAATTAAACTTAAAGTATTGGTCACAATGAACTGTGAATTATAGGTATCGGCCCAGAACTTCCATATTGGTGCAACCCAACTGTAAATATCAGATTATAAAATAACAGATTTTCAGAATGAAGAACTCCAAATCTCTCAAACGCAGATCGTAACAAACTAGCTCCCATGAATCATAAGGAGCAGAGGTTATTATAATAGTCCTTGTAGCTCTGTGATTAGCCAAAATGCTATATTGGACTATTCTAATAACCTCTACTTTTCCCTGTGGGACACAGAGGTGTTAAACAGACTTTTGAACACTTGATCTCTCACGATCAATATACATCAGCACTGCACTTTATTAATCTTACACTGGACTGTCATAAATTATATTCTCTCTTAACAACACACTGGCAACTGACTAACAACCGAAAGCCTGAATGTTAATACAGCACACACAACCTACTGTATGGTTTATATATACTATTTTTTTATTGTATACTGTGTATTCTATATTGTGTGAATGTGTATTCTATATTGTGTGTATTGTATACTGTACATTGCATATTATTATTTGTATATTGTGTTGTGTGTAATTATGTGTATATTAGATTTTAAATTGTGTTGTGTAAATCTGATGTCTATTGTAAATTGGTATATGTCTCATCACTGTCATGACTGCTATGTTGCTCGGAACTGCACCCAAGACTTTCACCCACTGTTGCAGTTGTGTATATGGTTGTGTGATAATAAAGGGATTTGATTTGATTTGAGATTTATATATGGAGTTTCTGAATTTCTTCTTAATCTGAAAATCAGAACCAGTAATTTTATAATCTGAATATTTACTGCTAATTCCACCTAAAATATAAATAAATAAATAAATACTTATTTATGAAATACGCAACAATATTTTTTTATTTTATTTGTCACGTCTAAAATTCAAATTAACAATATTCTGATTCAAATACTTAAAATGCAAATGCTAAATTGTTCTACGTAGATCCATAGTCATTATCACAAAATAAACACCTTCAAAGTGATACAAGATCCTGATCACACTGACCGGCTGGCTGTACATTATCCCTTACGTATATCACAGTCATTCAGGTTGTGATGTGGTTTTAGACTTGAATATCCCTGCATCACAACTACCCAGACTTGGTAAATCAAGAACAGCGATGAAAAACAGACAATGATAGCAAGGATTTTGCATAAATGCATTTTGAAAATGAAGTGTGCTGCATCTAATCATCAATGTGCAGTTCACATAAGAAGGGGCAGAGAGCGATAAGTAATGAAAAACAGCAGGAACGCCACGCTGAAACGACATCTCTTAAACGGCTTCAATTTGGCGAGGGAATCGATTAACGATCTGATTTTATAGGTCTGTTCACTTGCCAAATCACTGGATTGAAGAACCCCTCTTCTCCATTCCCCAGGAAATAACATTTAACTTTATTTAAGTTTGTGTTGTGTAGACATCAAGGGTTTGAAAGCACACATAAATATCAGTCTGCCAATCACTCTGCCATGCTAAGCGCATTTTTGTTCTGGAGGGGAAAAAGTAAAGGTGAGCTGTACAGGCTGGTACATTGCTGTTGACACCTCCAAACAGGACTGACAATCATAAGCAGAGGTGCTAGCATTGTGAGAGGGCAACCTGGCACTCAAAATCATATTTTATTCTTTTCTTTGCACCTCAGAAATGGTTGCTGAGGTGAGCGAATGCAGGGTGTCAATGATGGCACATCTTTCACCTCAATGGCCATATGCACATGAGCTATGACAGATATGACATGCACATCATTTAATGAGGAGTAGCCATGCTAACTCTACTTGATATGGACACAGGTGGATGGACAGAGACAGGTACAGTATACAGCAGTTTGGAGGAGTAACTAACTAAAAGTAGCGATGCTAGTAACTTTAAATGTTTCAGTAGCGTGACAGTAACTCTTTTCAAAATAATGTCACTTTTCCAGTAACAAGCTAGTTTTCCCAAAAGGTAGCAGTGTAGTGAGACAAAGTGCTATTTTTTGTCACTGTATATCGTGTATATTGATATGAGACAATAATCAAATGTGCTCATTTAAAAATGTTAACATCTATCTTTTATGAAGCATTGGGAAGTCAGATTCATTTTAGTAAAGTAGTTTGTATGGACGGTCCATTTAAATGAACGATTACACTGACACCTGGTGGCCTGGATGCAGCATTATTCAAACACAATAGTTTTCAGTTATCAGTGCCATTGTAGAAATTCACTATTCACAGTCAACCATAATTATAATGTAATACATGAGTGAAAATGTCCAATAACAGGGTGGTTACTGAGATTAAGCTAGTATTATTTGGCTGGTCATGTGATTCTAACATAGCAGCCCCCATGAGGAGACCCTGTCCATGTAGATTCGAAAAGCTTTTATAAAGTTACTGATATGACTTGAGTCTTGATCTCATGTGAGTGCTCATGATTTAAGACATATGTGTCAAAATGACAAATGATTTAATTAGTAGTAAAGCTATTTTTAATGAGGGAAAAATTACTGAATGCACTTTTAAGCCCAAAGTATACCTCGGTCCGATGCAGATGCTAGGCGTCTGTGTACAGGACACGTGACACAAATTCCATCAGCAGCAGAGAGCTCGAGCACTAAACGCATGCGGCCCGATTTTTCAAAATCAGTATGCGAATGTTCCTGGAATTATTTTCACTAATTAGTTGGTCCACAAGGCGGCAACACTCACAGTTGAGCCGTTGCTGTCACGAAGAAACGCTAGAAGAAGATGTAATCGCTAAACAACAGGAGACGAATATGGAAACAACAGCAGTGGATGTGCATGTCTAGAACGCATGTGTGAGGAGGTCAGGAGATACTTGCATTTGTATAACTCGAGTCTGAAGGAATATAAAGACATCTTTGTGGGTCTAAACTTATTAAGATACATAGTTCAGTCTCTTGTAGTAGTAGTAAAGTAGCACACATGAGCAAACCGCCCGTGAATGTGCACTAAGTCAAATGAAATATACTTAGGTTAGTGTTAGACTGTACGTAGATGCTAAGCGTTCACGTCTAAACCAAAGTATACTTTGGTCTTTATTGTGTAAATATTGTCTTATTGAGTGCTTTTATTGTGATTTACTGCAATAAATTAATTCAGCAAAATAGCTTAAATAGCTGCAAAGTAGTTGTAGTGTAGCTAACTATGTTTTCAAAAGAGTAGCTTGACTTTAGTTGAACTAAATTACATTATGAGCAGCAAGTAGCTTGGAAGACTACAGTTTCAAAGTAGCTTCCCCACCACTGGTAGACAGACACACACAAGCCATTTCCACTGATGTCATCCTCTCCCACACAATGTGCTAAAGGCCACATATTATGTGCCCTCTTCTCTTTTCATATGCATGTAAATAATGGTTTTTCTATGGTAAGCTATTCTTTTTTAGAAAGAAAGCACCTCGTGCTACGCTGACCACAATATCCCAGCACGCTTTATTTCCATAGATGCTGTGATTAGTATGCATGTCTGTACCTTCTAGATGTTAGCATGCTAGTATCTTCCAGGGCCTTGAGTTCACATTGCATTGTGTTAAAATTTTTGATAAGGTGCGCTTCAGTCGGAAATTTGGCTTTTGCAAGGGTAACATTTGCCACGCACAATATTAATATGTTGGATGCAATGAGAAGCAAAAATCAATTTCCACATCGTTTTCTCTGCAAACGGAAAAAAAGAGCATGTGAAGAAAAAGCTGTGGCCACTGTCTTTTTCACAAAAAGCATCTCTAATAAGATTCCTCTTCTCCTGACGAGGGCGAGTGGATGAAGCAGCCATCTCAAAGGAGCCCGCGTAACTGTTCTTTTGAAAAGGAACGGTGGGAGGGCGAGTCCAATATCTTCAACCGAGCTCACATCGGTGCTAAACTCATCTAGACATTTTATTAAACTGCTCATCAGCACAGCCTGGAACCATACTGGATGCTGTGGAGACAAATCTTTCTTCTCCCCCCTGTGAGAACCATAAGGTGGCAACTGAAATGCTCTTGTCTGAACAAGACTCTGCTGCAAGAATTAAGCATTATTACAAGATGCAATGAGGTTTGTATGCTGATCTGATTTCATTCTGAAGTAATAATGTACTTTTAAATTGGAGTATCAGGTATAGTTTCCCCAGAAATGAAAATTCTGTCATCATTTACTCAACCCCATGCTCTTCCAAACCCATACGGCTTTCTTTCTTCCGTGGAACACAAAAGAAGATTCACTTCAGTCAACATTCACTTACTTTGCACCTTTGTCCATACAATGAAAGTAAATGGTGACTCAGACTGATCATTCTGTCTAAAATCTAAATATAAAGACAGCTCTGTCAGGAGCTACATATAATGAACATTCAGAAGAGTTTTTGTTGGCCCTGACTGGAGGAGTGCTGTTATGATGATAACAATACAGTATATCAAATATTCGTTTTTAAATGTAGTGTTTCTCCTCTCCCGCGCAAAGCACAGCATCTGTTTTAAATGGTCTCCGTATACCATAAACTGTGAGCAAGTCACAAATATGATTAGTCAAAATGATGTGCTGCTTTTCAATATTTTACTCACTGTCAATTTGGAATTGAACAGCAGAGTCGGTGACTATTAATTACAGCTAGTAAATTAAATCACTTCACTAAATGCATGACACATTAGATCATTGGCTTATAGCAATTAGTGACTTGGAAAATTAATTAATGTGTCTCTTCTCATAGCAAACATAAAATACAATTAAAACAGCCCCTCTTTGGGTTCAGGTAATGAAATGCGATCCTGCCTATGTTCTGGAGTATCCTTTCAAAAAGCCCATTCACAGTGCTCTTAGCGATTTTATGCCTTTATTTATAGGCTTTTTGCACCCTGGTGCAAATAAAGGTAGATGCTATTTACACCCCAGTACAAATAGTGGCAAATATATTTGCAACCCAACCCTGGTACAAATAACGGTAGATGCTGTTTGCACCCCTAATTAAATACTTACAGTATAGGGGCATCAATGAAGCATGTTTATTGTGTTTATTTAGATTGCCACGGACAACCTACACCAACCCCTACCCCTAAACCTAATCCTAACCTTTCTTTACAAAAAATATCCATGGTCTTACTACATTAACCATAGTATCACCATGGTATTTTGTAGTAAAATCATAGTAACCACTAAAGAAAACATGGTTACTATACACCATTTTACTGTAGTAAAACCATTGTTAATTGCATCAAATGGTTTCCGACAAAAAACACGGTTACTATCAATATTACTACAGTAAAACTACATTTATATTAATTTTTATATACATTTTCCAACAGAATATTTCTGCAATTCCGCAGCGTTGTTGTTTTTCTTAAACAGTTTATACAACTTTCTGAGTCTTTTAGAAATGCATTTTCCAATAGTTGTCTTAACTGTACACATAGTGTAGTCTTACCTGTATAAATCAGTGTTTCACATATATGCATTTTGCAGCGGCGCTGCGCCACTGCTGAATTATAAGTGCCGCTCTTGGGATTTCACATGGTTAATTTAATATTCTTGATGCAACATAATGCTTGCCAGCCCCAGTCAGCTGTGCACTTTCTACACTGTGAAAGAGACCCCGCTGCACACACACACATATACATGCGCACACTCAAAGTGACGTCACCACATAACACACGTGTCAAACTCGCTTCATTTCAATTGGCTCATTTCTGAAACGTAGGATGGCAGGAGATCACAATGTTTCATTGAACAATCAGTTAGCGCTTTCCTCGTGAATATTAATGAGCCTTCCCCTGTCATCAGTATATTTTGGAGTGAATTTTGCTCATTTCAATTCAATTATCAACACGGCTTAGTCATGGATGAAGCAGCACGAGGGCAGAGCAGGTGCGGTATTTCATGGACTGGTCTCAACCGAACAACAGACTATTTTAAATGCACTTGTGAACCAGTGAGATGTGCGGCAAGGATCACAAAACCCGTTTGAATGCGGTACAGAATTGTCTGTTGCAAAACTCTTATGTCTCTGTGATGAAACTAGTTTAAAACTAACAGCCCCCACATTATAAACAGCACTGACAAAGAAAACAGGAGAAAACATAAATTAGAATGGCTTTTCAGTTCACATATCACAACGCTTACAAAAATGTAGGTTACCATGGATTTACTGCAGTAACACTAACTGTGCTGTATTACCTATGGTAGTTGTGGCAGAAAAAGTTTCTAAATGTATCTAGACTGCTGTTTTTTCATTACAAAAATGCCATAGTTATTTATATAGAATGCATAGTTACTAATCATGGTAGTGAAGAGCCATGCATGGTTTTACCTATGGTTTCCATGAACTATTACAAATATCACTGTTAAAACTATGGATACTATGGAAGAACTATGGTACATTTTCATAATTATGGACCAAGCTATCAGTTTTCCATCTGTGTAAAATGTGTTCTCTTGTAATGCTCTCTGATTGTAGAAAAATTTAAGTTGTTTTGTTGAAATTCAGAGACATCTCAGTAGTTTTATGAGTAAGAGCCTGATGAAAGGAATCTGCAAAGAAGACCACACTTAGTCACACTGTCAGAATATTTCAGTTTAGCCATATACAAATTAGGTGTTCATTTTTTACACAGATGTTACTGCTGATGATATCATAATTTTCATCAGCATCCCAACCTCAAAATCAAAACTGTACTGTCAAATGTGTATTTAAATGCACATAATGTAATATTATTGGTAATTGCATGGGTGCTACCAAAGCAGGAGCTGGTGCCACATTTTCAACAGGCCCTTTTAGGGCACAAATAAACCCTGATGTGTCCCAGGCTGAAATTGAGTTGAAACCCCTGTTTTAAGTAGGGGTGTAATGATCCATCGATCTGGATCAATGCATCGATCCAATGACCAATGATCCAATGTTATCGATACAATGCGTAAATATCGATATACATTTTTTTTAGATGTGTCTTTATTTAAATACTCTCATGTCAGCCACATCCGTACACATTTCCGTCAGTCGATAAAGCAAACTTATTACATTAATTTGACTTCATGGGTCCTAAATAAACTTTTCATGTGGGACACAGATGTGCGCGGGGTCTGTGAAGTCTCTGTGCTCTGCTATCCATGCGCACGCATCAACCGGCTTCAAAATGCGAACTCCGGACCAGTGACAGGATCAGTGCTAGCACGTCAACCGGGCGCTCCTTAAAATGTGAGCTCTCGTGACAAATGCAGAGCAGCACAATTGCGCAATTAATTCGGACTTCCATCGATATCATTTCGCATGTGACCCATTTAAATTTTACATGAGAATGTGCAATTTAAAAGTACCATGGAGAAGTTCAACCATGTGAAACATCTTGACAACAGCGACATTCTGAACATTCACTAACGAGGGAAAGAGAAACACCTGCTCAGCTCCAGCATCAGTTATAAGACATTACATATTACACATCAAGACCTTTACTAACATTTATCCCAGTTAACTGTAACTGAATTTTTTATTACAACTGTGGAAGTTGTAGCCAAGAAAACCATGGATGGCATGGATAGTTGGAAACAAGTCATGGGTATGTAAGTATTTTGAATTGGACTAAACTGAAAAATTAGCTGTCAACAAACAAGTGATGATCACTTACGGTGACTTTATTATATTATTTATCTGTATAATTTTTTTCAACATCTGAGGTACCTTATTTTGTCGTGGATGACCCAATGTGGATATTGAGAATAAAATAATCAAATTATATTTTGGTTGCATTTGAGGGCAAAACAAAATTAATTGATTGTGTAAAATAGGCACATAATATCGGAATATCGATCGCAGGCCCCTGAATCGAATCGTATCGTGACAGACTTTGAAGTATCGGCAGATATTAGATTGCAGGCCAAGAGAATTGATTCAAGATCGTATCGTGATGAAATGTCCGATTTACACCCCTAGTTTTAAGCTATTCTTTGACCAACACACGTTAATACGGGTCCGCCATTGTGGGCTTGTGGACGTGAGCAAAACAGCACAACTACTAAATCCTAGGGGAAACACTGTATAATATATATATATATATATATATACACACACACTGGCGGCCAAAAGTTGTAATGTACAGATTTTGCTGTTTCGGAAGGTTTTTAATTCACCAAAGTGGCATTCAAATAATCACAAAGTATAGTCAGCACATTACTGATGTAAAAAAACAGCACCATCACTATTTGAAAAAAGTAATTTTTGATCAAATCTAGACAGGCCCCATTTCCAGCAGCCATCACTCCAACACCTTATCCTTGAGTAATCATGCTAAATTGATAATTTGGTACTAGAAAATCACTTTCCATAATATCAAACACTGCTGAAAGCTATTTGGTTCGTTAAATGAAGCTTAACATTGTCTTTGTGTTTGTTTTTGAGTTGCCACAGTATGCAATAAACTGGCATGTCTTAAGGGCAATATTAGGTCAAAAATGGCAAAAAAGAAACAGCTTTCTCAAGAAACTCATCAGTCAATCATTGTTTTGAGAAATGGAGGCTGTACAATGCTTGAAATTGACAAAAAACTGAAGATTTCATACAAAGGTGTACACTACTGTCTTCAAAGACAAAGGACAACTGTCTCTAACAAGGACAGAAAGAGATGTGGAAGGCCAGATGTAAAACTAAACAAGAGGATAAGTACATCAGAGTCTCTAGTTTGAGAAATACACGCCTCACATGTCCTCAGCTGACAGCTTCATTGAATTCTACCCGTTTCTGGTTCTACACCAGTTTCATGTACAACAGTAAAGAGAAGACTCAGGGGTGCAGGCCTTATGGGAAGAACTGCAAAGAAAAAGCCACTTTTGAAACAGAAAAACAAAAAGAAAAGGTTAGAGTGGGCAAAGAAACACAGACATTGGACAACAGATAATTGGAAAAGAGTGTTATGGATCTTAACCCCATTGAGCTTTTGTGGGATGAGCTAGACTGTAAGGTGTGTGAGAAGTGCCCGACAAGACAGCCACATCTATGGCAAATGCTACAGGAAGCGTGGGGTGAAATGTCACCTGAGTATCTGGACAAACTGACAGTTAGAATGCCAAGGATCTGCAAAGCTGTCATTGCTGCACGTGGAGGATTTTTTGATGAGAACACTTTGAAGTAGTTTAAGAAGTTCTGAATTTTTTTATTTATTTTTTCAAATTCTAATAGTAAGTTTTTATGTTATTAATGTCCTGACTATACATTGTGATCAGTTGAACACCACTTTGGTGAATAAAAGTACCAATTTCTTTCCATAAGACAAATATGTACATTATTCCAAATGTTTGGCCACCAGTGTGTATGTATATATATATATATATATATATATATATATATATATATATATATATATATATATATATATATATATATATACACACACACACACATACACACACTCACTGTACACCTACTTATTCATGCAATTATCTAATCAGCCAATCTTGTGGCGGCAGTGAAATGTAAAATGATTGTTGGTGCCAGACGGGCTGGTTTGAATATTTCTGTAACTGCTGATCTCCTGGGATTTTCATGCACAACAGCCTCTAGAATGTATAGAGAATGGTGCGAAAAACAACAAAAACATCCAGTGAGCGGCAGTTCTGAAGACGGAAACGCCTTGTTGATGAGGGAGGTAAACGGAGAATGGCCAGACTGGTTCAAGCTGACAGAAAGGCTTTGGTAACTCAGATAACCGCTCTGTACAATTTTAATGAGCAGAATAGCATCTCAGAATGCACAACATGTAAAACCTTGAGGCAGATGGGCTACAACAGCAGAATACCACGTCAGGCCCTTTATTAGGACCATAGTGTACCTAATAATGTGCTCAGTGAGTGTATATTTACATATACCGTATATATATATATATATATATATATATATATATATATATATATATATATATATATAAACTATTGGCCTATTTCTTAGCATCATGACCTCAAAATCAGACTTAGGGTTTGTTTTGTAAAGCTTGGTTTCCTTGTTAGAACTTCCACTTGTATTTGTTACAGCCATACATTTTATACAGTAATTGGAAGTAGCTTTGGTCAACGCAGTCTGCCAAAATGAATAAATGTGATGTAAATGGAAAGTGACAGGAAGTGGCACAGCCCTCTGACAAGCTCCCATAAGCGCTCTCTACAATCCTGGAAATGCCTCTAATGGACAACTCAAAGCAATGACTCTCAGTCCTATTGCGGCTGTAACACTGACACATTGAGTCGGCTTTAAAATCAATTTTAGACATCCGTGACAAACTCCACCAGCCTCGTATTACTAGGCAACATGGCGGCCATTTAAGAGCCTACAGTATGTAAGTTCTGTATAAATGTGCATCAACCAAGACACATCCATTTTTGGTAATCAACATTATGCCACAAATCCTGTCGACTGAGGTTAACTTGTATTGAACACGGATTATTCCTATAAAAGAATAGTTCACACAATAATGAAAATTCTGTCTTTGTCATCTTGGTGTCAAGTGTGCTTTGCTTGCCAGGACAGATCGCATGCTTCACCCACAGGCAATTAGTCACCATCGGAAGCAGCCACCTGGAGGCCACGTATCAAATAACCACTTCCCTTATTATTTTAATGATCGCTGTCAATCTTGATGGATTACTAAACGCATTATTGATCTAAAAATTAGAGGCCCAGGAATGGTGCACGTATCATTAAAAGGACAGTTTGGTTTTAAAGGCATGCCCATTAACAGAGCTAATCGGGATGAAATGTCTTTTTCATCGATTTTCAATGGCTGACCGCATTAATGAGTCATTAAGCATTGTGTTTAAGTGAAATCTGTCTCCATCATTCCTTGAAAGGAATCTGACACTCGTAATATTAGAGACTCTCACCTACTAAAGAACATCCAAGTCCAATAAAATAATGTTGGTGCATGCAAGGCAGATTGACCCAGTTCAAATAAATGTGTTATGAATTCCATCAAAGGACATAATATCCCTTTTAGAGCGATTTATTTTTTTAATGCTGTCAGTTATGCATCTATATAAGAAAAAAATTAAAGAACGGCAAAATGACTATGTCCTCTACCAGAAATGTTTGGTGTTGATGTTCAGAAACTGACGGGAAAAATATGAGGCATTTTAAACTAAACTGATCCCAATGTCCCGCCTTTTCATTAAAAAAAGTACAAATCTGGGTTACAGTGAGGCACTTACAATGGAAGCGAATGGGGCCAATCCGTAAACATTAAAATACTCACTGTTTCAAAAGTATAGCCACAAGACGTAAACAATATGCACATTAACATGATTTTAGTGCGATAAAATTGCTTACTAATCTTTTCTGTGTATATCCAATTTTACATATTTTCTGCAATGACTACGTAACGGCATAAACGACTGTAAAAACTATGATTTAAACAACTTTACAGCTAAAATAATACACAAGTTTTCACAAAAGAATCAATATATTTCTGCCCTTCTGCAGAACAAAAAAAGATTTTTAGATTCTTTTTTAAAAGAATACCTCAGCTTTGTAGGTCCAAACAATGCAAGTGAATGATGGCCAGAACTTTGAAGCTCCAAAATGCAGACTAAGTCAGCATAAACACAATCCATCATACTCCAGTAGTTAAATCAATGTCTTCTGAAGTGATCCAGTTGGTTTTGGGTGAGAACAGTCCAAAATGTAACTACTTTTTCACTGTACATCTTGACAGCAGGCTCCTTGGCGATCATGATACACTTCCTATAGCGCCATCTAGCACTCTGCGCACGCATCAAGCACTAGGAAGTGTCATCGAGCTTGAAATCATGATTGTGCCTAGAGACCATCTAATGGCAAGATGTACAGTGAAAAAGGAGTTATATTGGGGTCTCTTCTCACCCAAAACCAACTGGATCACTTCAGAAGATATTAATTAAACCACTAGATGCGGAGGAGATTACTTTTATGCTGACTTTATCTCATTTTTGGAGCTTCAAATGCCTGATCACCATTCACTTGCATTGCATGGACCTACAGAGCTGAGGTAGTCTTCTAAAAATCTTCAGCAGAAGAAAGAAAGTCATACAATCTTAGATGGCAAAAGGATGAGTAAATGATGAGAAAATTGTGATTATTGGGTGAAAAATCCCTTTAACATATACAACATTATCTAAGATTAATAAATGCTGTAAAAGTATTGTCATTGTTAGTTCATGTTAACTAATGTTGTTAACTAATGTTAACAAATAGAACCTTGTTGAAAAGTGTTACCGCAGTCATTAATCTTGTTAATGTTAATTTCCACATATACAAATACATTTTTAAAATTAAAGTTGTATATGTTAACATTACTTAATGCATTCCAAACTAACATTTTATTTTCATAAACAAACACTAACCAAGATTGATAAATGTTGTTAAAAATCATTGTTCGTTGTTAGTTCATGATATCTAATGCATTTACTAATGCTAACTAATAGCAAATTATTATCAAGTTTTACCATTAACACAGATCAAGATCAATAAATGAATTAAAAGTATATTGTGCATATGACTAACTTTCTTCCATGGAACACAAAAGAGTTGTTAGGCAGAATGTTAGTCTCAGTCATCATTCACTTTTATTTCACCTTATTTGACTGACACTGTCATTGTGCCTAGCATCTCTATTTGTGTTCCATAGAAGAAAGAAAGTCATATGGGTTTGGAACAACATGAGAATAAGTAAATGACGACATCATTTTTATTTTTAGGTAAGCTATTCCTTTAACTAGTGTTATCATATACAGCGTTATTAACATGTTACCCCGCGTACTCTGTAAAAAAATACAACAAAAAAAAAAAAATTAAAAAAAATACAAAAAATCTTAACTTAAACCAAGTGTTTGTGCTGCCTTAAAATTTTAAGTTGTGTCAACTTAAGAGGGAAAGTTGTTTAAATAGAACATAAAGTTGACTCAATATGACTTGTTAAATGAGCTTAATGTCTTTTTAAGTAAATTTATACTGCATATATTTCAATAACTTCCGACAAAAACAAAAACTTAGATAATCAAGTTATCTCATCAAGATCAATCCAGGGCAGTTAGTCTAACTCTACATTTTAAGTTTTGATAACTAAAATGCGGAAAAAATTTTTTACGTAGCAGTGAAAGAAACAAAGTTGGCAACAACTTCAGAAGTGTAACCTCTTGTGAATATGTTAATTCAAGTGTTTTTAAGGTTTGCATTAGGCTGTCCCTACACTATAATCTTGTGTGAACACATGTTCATATAATAACTTGAATTAAGTTGTAGGACGTCACAGTTTGTCGTGAATATTCATGCCATCGTTCAGGGTGACATGAAGACATTCGGTGGAAAGATGAGGTAATAGGGAAAATGAAAAATGAGAAGGAATGGACACGAGGATTTCCAAGATCTCTTTCTGCCGGCGGCGGTGAGTGCTGGGAGTGACTTCCATGAGAGCTTAACTTAATTGCTCACTTTGCAGAAAAAGAGAGACTTTCAAATTGAAAAATGGTCCATTTATACATACTTTTTTTTACCGCAGGAAGAAATTATTCCCCTTTGTTAGACAGAAAGGCTCTTTAGCACATTTTAAAGCTTATCGTTCCATCGATATTGCATATTAGCACTGCATTAATGGCACTTAATTGGTTCATCTCAGAGAGTGATGTCAACACAATATGAGAATTTATGACAAATGGGTTGATTATGTCAATAGTCAGGGAACAATCGAACAAAGAAAGTTATAAGTTGTAAGGAAAAGGAAAGAGCATGGGCTTTTCATGCGTGAGATTATAACAGTAATGTCACATTACAGTAATGGTATAAAGTGAAAAATATAAATCACTGAATCTTGTGAAATATTCATAATAATTCCTCAAAGATTTACATCAGGGTTCAAAAGTCTGAAAATACTTGTATTTTGCATTTTTATATATATACAATACAAGCATTTTTCTTTATTTCCAGGTTTAAATGAAAGAAATCCCAGATTATTAATGTGGTCTCAGATGTTTGGAACCCACTGTATTTGTTTATTTATTCCTGTGGCTGAATGATGTTACTTTCATCTGAATTTTGACCCAGTTTTCCTTCCAAAGCTTAAAAGCAAGAATATCTGACACATTAATCCTATAGCTGCTTATGAAAACTATAGTTTTATGTTGAGCCTCCAAATCTCTTCAGAGGATAAAGCTCTGTTCTAATGCAAATGTACTGTATGTTTTTAATGTTTAATTCTAATGAAGATGTGTTTAAATTTTGTTGTATCGTCTCTGCCCACCCTCCACCCACAATATGTGAAAACAGCAACATTTCTGGCAGACTGCAAGCCACTTCTATACTTTGTCGCTTTATTATTCATCTGAATTTCCATGCTGTTTTACAGTCAGCATGGCAGAATTCATCCCAGCTGGAATTGAGATAGAGCCGAGACTGCTTTGAATTCTTAAACACATTAGAAACCGACCACAGATGTGAATCATAATTGCAGTAGTAAGGCATTGCAAGTAGCGCATTGTCATCATAGAGCACATGTCTCTACATATGTCTAAAATTCAGCTTTGGGTCATTGCTATTTATGATATATAAGAATGCAAATTTTGCACATATGTGTACAACTTAGTATATACAATATTGATAAATGAAAAAAATGTGCCTTCAAAACTTGAGGAAAAAAAAAAGTATTGCAAATCCCTTAGGAATATAAGCAGATGGTGCACTATTTCGTATGTGATGGAACTGCGGTTGAGCTTTTCGACTCAATCATCATAAACCAAACAGAGACAGGTATACTGTAATTAGGAATTCCTTGTGAACCTGAATGTGACAAAAAACTGCACAATACTATTGTCATTTTGTCACATGAACAGATCTTTAGCTGCAAATTCCTTGATTATGTTGACATCTTATCATATTTGCATGCTGATGTGGCTCAATG
Organism: Myxocyprinus asiaticus; assembly: GCF_019703515.2. Taxonomy (NCBI): domain Eukaryota; kingdom Metazoa; phylum Chordata; class Actinopteri; order Cypriniformes; family Catostomidae; genus Myxocyprinus; species Myxocyprinus asiaticus. The sequence continues at coordinate 4,985,881 of NC_059378.1, read as the reverse complement.
TCTCGTGTAGTCTGACTTTTGACTAGGGATGTCCCGATACCGATACTGGTATCGGAACCGGGTCCGATACCGCACTCACGTACTTGTACTCGTGCTCATAAAAATAGATACATATATAGTTTGCATGTGCTGTGCGCTTCAAAGTGAACAAAGTTGTGCCAACACCAGCTGCTCATACCTTTTAAAGCTCCTTGGTTCATACACGGAAAACACATCATGAGTATCACATGCTCTGTTTGTAGTGATAGACAGCGAGCTGAGTGCTAATTTACTTTGTAGCGCACAGCACATACTGACTACATATTTATTTAATTAAATAACAGCCTTTTGCGGTCACATTGGGTTACATAGTGACCTCCTTTTCTGGAGGTGAGAAGCTACCGTCAAAACACACACAGAAACGGAAAGGGCTTCACTCCAAAATAAAAGTTTCCGCCAAAATAAAAGCTCAATTAAAATGGAAAAAAAGTATGACAGAAATGTATCTCTACTTTATAGTTATGTAATATTCACTGTAATACTACTACTAATACTTCTAATACTTCCAATAATAATAATAATAATAATAATAATAATAATAATAATATTAATACATCAGATGTAATTGTATTATATTTAAGCAGTATCACACATCTGTGATGCTCTGATATGCAGCATTTTTTTTTATTTTTTATTTTTTATTGACAAAAATAACTCCAATGCCATATTTTAGATTGAGCTTTGAGGTTCTGTAAAAAAGCAATTTATTTAATAAGAATAATATACTAATGTATATGCTGATGTATTGCTAAAAATATGTTGAAAATTAATTTTCATTTGATTAAAGTTTTAATTTATTTATTTAGACACAAATTTTGATGGAAAAAAAAAACTGTTATGGAATTCAGAAAAACAGGTATCGGTATCAGCAAGTACTGAAAAGAAAGTGACTGTACTCATACTAGTTCTCAAAAAAAAAAAAAAAAATAATTAATTAAATATGGTATGTTTATTTCCAAATATAAAAAAATATATAAAAAACATTTTTTAATCAAATTAATTACATGATGTGCTGATTAATTAATACAATTAATCACAATTAATCGTGCATCAATATTTAAGGTCCACAAATAAAAATTATTTAGTATATAATAACTAAAATATTTACAAATATATATATATATATATATATATATATATATATATATATATATATATATATATATATATATTAAATATTATAATTCATATACATATTTATTTCCTTTCACATCTGTGGAAGGCTGTGCTGCTTGCTTGTTGATTTGACAAAGTGTGCTGCCTAAGTGCCTTTACAACTGGAGCACTGACTGCCCACTACTGCATCAAAGGAACTGCTTTCATGCTAGGAACATTCCTTATTACGGAATTTACATTCAGGTCGGGGGCATGATTAATTGCATTAATTTTGAATGCGTTATTTTTCACATAATTGATGTTAACAAATATAATCTTTTTTCTAAAGTGTTACTGTAAGGATTACCCTGGCGACCACCAGAAGTCACTATGTTTGTTTATTGTTCACTTTGTGACTTTCGTTTGATTATGGGTTTTGTAGTTCTTTTCCTTGTTCATTGGTTCTTGTGTTCATTAGTCCCTGGTGTTCTTTGTTTGCTCATTAGTCTCTCTGTATTTAATCACTGTGTTTTCCTCTGTTCATTGTCAGTTCTTTTCCATTCATGGCTGTAGTGGTTAGTTCTGTTCGCATGTTTTTGTTTTCTTGTATTTATTTTCTGTGTTTAAATTAAAAGCCTGCATTTAGATCCAGTCCCACTCTTCTCTCGTTCCTGCAAACATTACAGAAGAACTGACCAAAAAAAATGGATCTAGCAGTTGCTTTGGAGGAACTATGCCGGGCAGGACTCTCATTTTTGGATTGTTCGGTATGCTTTTATGATTTAGCGAGCCAGAGGAACTGGGGTGACTCCCACCTCAGATCCATTTACTGGATGGGCCTAAACTATTCTAGTAATGTGGATCTACCAGAGATGGGTGAACTTGGAGGGAATATGTCAACACTATTTTGAAGAGTAAGAGTCTTCCATGTAAGGATGAGGGCAACGTTCCCTCGCCACTGTCAGTATCCACGCCTACCACGGTCAACAAGCCTGCGCCCACACCTGCCACAGTCAACGAGCCTGCACCTACACCTGTCACGGTCAACGAGTCAGTGCCCACGCCTGCCACGATCAACGAACAAGCTCCTGAAGCCTCGTCCGTCCCAGAGCCAGCGACTGAATCCTCGTCCGTCCCAGAGCCAGCGCCTGAAGCCTCGTCCGTCCCAGCGACTGAATCCTCGTCCGTCCCAGAGCCAGCGCCTGAAGCCTCGTCCGTCCCAGCGCCTGAAGCCTCGTCCGTCCCAGAGCCAGCGCCTGAATATATATATATATATGTGTAAAATATATGGAATTTATAAATAAACATACCATATTTTTTATTTATTTTTGAGAACAAGTCCAGTTCCCTGAGGCTGTCGACGAGCCTGTCCAGTTCCCTGAGACTGCTGACTATCCTGTCCTGTCCCCAGTAGCCATCGACCAGTCTGTTGCTCAGTCCAGTAGCCAGCACCTTTCAGACACAAGCTACCAGTCTATACAGTGCCCAGCAGTCACCCACTTCCAGTTTGACACCTATGCAGCGGCTCTGCCCCTCGAGTCTTCCATGGCTCCACAACTTTGAGTTTCCAATGGCTCTGCCCCTTGAATCCTTGAAGCTTCCCTGGCCTCTGAGCCCTCTGAGTTCCCAGATGCCTTGTCCCCTAGTGCCTTGCTCTCTGAATCCCCTAGTGCCTTCCTCTCTGAGCCCCCTAGCGCCTTGCTCTCTGAGCCCCCTAGCGCCTTGCTCTCTGAGTCCCCTAGCGCCTTGCTCTCTGAGCCCTCTGAGTCCAAAGCTGTCATAACCTCTGAGCCCTTGCCTCCTGTAACTCCATCTCCTAAGCCTCCTGTGACTCCACCCCCTGAGCCTCTGCCCCTGAGTCTCCATTCCATGAGACTCTTTTGGCTCCACCCCCTGAGCCTCTGCTGCCTGAGGCTCCACCCCCTGAGCCTCCGCCTCCTGCAACTCCACCCCCTGAGCTTCCGCCTCCTGCTCCTCCCATTAACTTATTTTTTGTTAAGTTTCAGGAGCCGCTCCTTAGATGGCGGGGGGGCTCTGTAAGGATTACCCTGGCAAACACCAGAGCTCGCTATGTTTGTTTATTGTTCACTTCGTGTCTTTCGTTTTATTATGGCTTTTCCTTGTCTTTGTTCATTGATTCTTGTGTTCATTAGTCCCAGGTGTTACTTGTTTGCTCATTAGTCTCTGTGTATTTAATCCCTGTGTTTTCCTCTGTTTTTGTTCTTTTTCATTCCTGGCTGTAGTGGTTTGTTCTGTTCCCTTGTTTTTGGTTTCTTGTATTTATTTTATGAGTTTAAATTAAAAGCCTGCAATTAGATCCAGTTCCACTATTCTCTCGTTACTGCAAACCTTACAGTTACTAATGATTTAAAATAATGGCGTGACAGTCTTGATTGGTTATACAGAAAACACCGGAAAAATAGCGGTGTGAACAGACTGTGGGCGGTCTGAGACAACTTGACAGAAGAAGAATCTTCTTTCAAAATGGCAGGTATAATAAAAAAAGATGGAAATCACATCAGAACAAAAGCCTGTAATTCTAGTGAAAAAATATAGGCCTGTAATTGCTTGTCGCTGCTTTAAATGATTACAGCGCTCACTGAATGTCTTGAACTCTTGGCGGGGACCTAAAAGTGCTCAGAAACTCTGCACACAATTTGATAAAGTGGAGAATTAAATGGCCTTTGGCAAGATGTTACCTGCCTGCATTTATTCAAAGAGAGCGCATCGAAATGTAATGCTTCTGGTGGAACTAATGAGCAACCCTTTAGACTCACTGGAAATCATTTTCAGAAGAACCGTACTGGCTCAACTCCAAGAATGTAACGGGTTGCCTGATTTCATTTGTTTCACCACAGGCCCTTTATATATACCATATGTGAATCTGGCCAAATGAGTGTATTCTATGGGCCGATTTCCCAGACACACGACACAATTAGAACAGCTAGAACATGTTTCCAAAGGAAAAATATCAAGGACGACCTTAAAACATCACTGCAGCTTTAAATGACATCCATGTAATCAAACATAATCAAATTCGGGATAATAGTTAATAATCATGGTAATATTTTGATCTTCACTATCTACGAGGCCCTATTGAAAATATTCACCTCAGCTGCCCCTGTACCCAAAGTACCTCATCACAGTTGGAGATTAATAATATGCCTGCCAATCACAAGACAGTTGATGGGGTGCATCGTTATTTTCAGTAGACTTCATCATTGAGGCATATTTACAACAGACCATATTGTGGTTAGTTTATTCTAGTTTGCATACTAAGCAGAATGCATTTCATGTGCACGAGGAATGCACACTACTTGGCTTTAGATTGATCCTAGACACATTTCCTTACCTGTTTATCGGGGCCTAAAAAGGTGCTGTGTTGTATCAGCTCAGTGTGGATTAAGCGCATAGATTGTTTTAATGGTTGGGATTTTCTATTGGTGTTTCAGTTCCACTGAGAGCTGAGCTCTTCAGTTTCGTATGCCTTTAAATACAATGGCTAAAGACTGCAGAAATGAGGGGTAATGATTCTCCTGGGGTTCGCTACATAAAACAGATCCAGCGCCGCCTAACTACCTTCATTACTGCCGACAACCCAAAGCTGAAGTTAGATAATATACAACAACTATTTACAGCTAATATGGATTTGGAAATAATAGGACCTTTTAAATAAATGAAGCTCCCCCATACTGACTCAAGATTTCTTGATTATATTCAGAGTATAATAGCTTGTAGATCACTATGCACAGCAGTTCGAGGGCTTGTTTTAAAGAGACTGGATTTTCCTTAATCTTTCTTTCCTTCCTCTTCGATTTTCAGATTCCATTAGCTGCAATTCCATTACCTTACATGCAGTACATGTGGTATTTTAAGAGGGTGCTTCATTGCTGGGTAAGGGAGCTTGACAGTACAATCCAAGAGAATTCTGTAGGGGTTTGCTGTAAAACCAAACACAGTGGACCCAAAAAGTATTTGGACACTTAAGTCACACTTAAAAATGTATGAATGCCACTGCATTAAATAACATAGCAAATGGCATTTATTTGAAAAAAAGATAGCACAAGTACACTTTAAAATAGGGTTAAGAACCAACCTTATTCAGAACCGGTTCCGTTTTAAAAAAATTCCAGAACCAAATGATTTTCATGGCATTCGGTTCTGGTAATGCTTCTCGTACATGCATTCTTCCGGCAATGTGGACGGAACACTGTACCTAAATACACAGACAGTGTTTCCTGCACTACCATTCAGCGGCACTGCAACATCGCTTTTGAATCAGCGGTGGGAAACATAGTCCGAATGAATGACTCTTATGAGTTAGTTCTTTTAAATCCACAGTGAGAAACATACATTGTGACCAGTGTAGTCCGATTCCTGAATTAATTACTCTTATGAGCCGGTTCTTTTGATTCTACAGTGCAAAACATACAGCTTGACTAATGCAGTTTGTTTCCTGAAAGAATAACTCTTATGAGTTGGTTCTTTTGAATCAACAGTGTGGAACATACAGTAAAGCATGACTAATGTAGTCCGATTCCCGAAATAATTACTCTTATAATTCAGTTATAATACAGTGCAAAACATAACGCACCACTAGTGTATGTAGCCAGATTCCTGAAAGAATGACTCTCATGAATCGGTTCTTTTGAATGTACAGCGCGGAACATACAGCTGGACGAATGTAGTCAGATTCCTGAAAAATAACTCTCATGAGTCGGTTCTTTTGGATTTTGGAATCTTTTGGATTTTGATTTGGAAATCAAAAAATACATCACAACCAGTGTAGTCCGAGTCTTGAAAGAATGACTCTTATGAGTCAGTTCTTTTGAATTTACAGCGCAAAATATACAGTGTGACTAGTGTAGGTAGTCTGATTCCTGAAAGAATGACTTTGAGTCAGTTCTTTTTAATGTACAGCGCAAAAAAATTAAGCCCGACCAGTGTAATCCTATTCCCTAAAGAATGACTCTTATGAATTGGTTCTTTTGAATCTACAGTGTGGAACATTCAGCACGACCACTGTAGTCCAAGTCCCGAAAGGATGACTCTTATGAGTAGGTTCTTTTTATTGAATCAATAACTTACTGAACTACAAGTCATTCATTTGTTATTGTCCGACTCGAAATGAACCAACAATTGTTACTGTGTTCTGTGTACTTAAGGCTTGTGAGATTTGGAGTAATTAAAGATACAGATTATATGTTTTGATGTAATTAGTGGTATTTGTCTTCTGAAAAATGCAACAATATATCAGAATTAAAAATGTCCATATAAACATACCTTTTGCAAGAATCTGTTCTATTAAAATGTCAAATAACTTCATAATTTGCTAAAAGGCTGCTGAGGGCACTTCTGATATTTTCTCCTCAAAAGTACAAAAAAAGGTTAATGGAACTTGAAACATTAAGAGGAATCAGAACAGTAATCAAATTCCTTATGATCTCATCCCTACCTTTCAAGCAAAACATTTCATGAAAACAAGTTTGTTAGGTTAGAAATGATAAAACAATATATATATATATTTCAAAATTAAGACTAAAAGGTTTTGTTCACTTTCTGGTTGTCAGTGTAACATGTCCATAGTTGATGTGATGAAGTACACCTCTGGTTACTCTGCTAGAACACCTGTGTGAACTTGAGGGGAACTGACTTCAATACATCCACAAATTAAATAAAAAGTAATTGCAAAAATGCCTCAGAAAAGAAAAGGTAGTTCTGATAAAAGCTCGGGAAGCATTTGTTTGCAGATGACATGTGGTTTGATATTTTGTATCTAATTCGGTGATATTCAGACATTTTTAAGTGTGACTTTAATTGTCCAAATATTTCATGGGGCCACTGTAGCTCAACCCTTAATACTTCCATTTATGAGTTTTCTCGTAACAATTTTTTTTCTATCCAGTCTGCAATGCCTGACATTTAACAATTACAGCTCTTCATAACAACTGATCAAAAAACTAAGAGATCTTGCTATGTCTTTGGAGACAGTGAAATTGCATCGTGCAAATCAGGATGATAAACTCTGGATTTAAAAGTAATAAAGCTCAGCCCAAAGTTACTTCTACTTATATAACCGTATCCATAAAACTTGCAAATAGATTATGATTTAATGAAAGAAAAGCGTTTATTGAGATCTTTCCTTGGGAACAATTGTTTGTAGAGAAATTGCAATTGTTCAACCAAAAATAAAGATTCTCACCCTCATGCCATCCCAGATGTGTATGACTTTCGTTCTTCTGCTGAACACAAAATTTTTTAGAAGAATATATCAGCTCTGTAGGTCCATACAATGCAACTGAATGTTGACCAGAACTCTGAAGGTCCAAAAAGCATATAAAGGCAGCATAAAAGTAAACCATAAGACTCCAGTGGTTAAATCCATATATTCAGATCAATATTTATGTCCTTTTTACTATAACTCTCCACTTTCACTTTCATATTCTTCTTCTTTAGCTTTTGGCGCTTCACTTTATTTGTGCATATTGCCACCTACTGGGCAGAGAGAATTGAGAGTAAGAAAGGACTTAAATATTGCTTTGTTTCTCACCCACACCAATCATATTGCTTCTGAAGATATGGATTTAACCACTGAAGTAATATGGATTACTTTTGTGCTGCATTTATATGCTTTTTGGACCTTCAGTCCACCATTCACTTGCACTGACCTAACTCACCTAACCTAACCCTAACCCATACAGAGCTGATATATCCTTCTAAAAATCTTCATTTGTTTTCTGCAGCAGAACAAATGTCATACACATCTGAGATGGCATGAGGGTGAGCAAATGATGAGAGAATTTTAATTTTTGGGTGAACTATCCCTTTAAGAACACAAGGGTGAGTAAATGATAACAACAATTGAATTCATAAACCATCCATTAAAAACTACAGTGAGTATAAAAGTGAGCGTAAATACAACAAAGACAACAAGACCACTCAAATATCGATTTACATATCCAACCGGTGCTGTATCTAACAGATCCCTCAAAACTCGTCTACGTGCTCCAGATAATATGCCCCAACAGCGATTCCCTAGAAAACGGCACTCAGGTGCCTTATGATGTATGCAGCAGATCGCACATATTGGCTGTTCTGTCATGGTCTTGGGCATGTTTGCTGAACCAGACTAAAGGCAACCGAAGACCAGATGCTGTGCAGCTGCGTGGCACTGCTATGCATGGATCGCAAGAGCTGAGGAGAGTTACAGCCTCATTACCGAGTCCAGCACTAACTGGGTCAGTGAGTGTGCAGCCCAGCACCACGCTGTATGAGATTCCATATCACCTGCTGGCAGAGCTAGCGACAGGTGGGCCTGTGGGTTTTGTCATGTGTGAAATGTGTCTGGGTGTATATGCATGTCAGAACAAGCATAGCATGGGCTGCCATTGTGATTTTAAGCGTAGACTGAGAATGATGAGATGATAAATATTGAAGTTATGGCAGGGAGATCACCTGCGCTCATTGGCCGCGATAAAACTGCAGGTGTGCTGAATATATTTGTTGTTGTTTTGAGGCTGCTTTCACTGCTAAAAAATACTAGCACAGACCAGCATGAATTTCCAGTAGTGATATACCAATGTATTTAAAAGCAGCCTATTATTGGGGTCAGTTATTTTCTGTCAATCAAAAGACGATGTGGAATTACTTTGAATTGGGTGAAAATTACAGTAAAGTTGCAATTTGTAAGCTTTGCACTGTTAAAACTTACAAAACAACGCAAAAGAACCACGTTTACATGAGATTTGAAATCATTCTGAAATCAATTCTCTGCTTTTGACGTAAAAACGTGAACAGGCACTCTAAGGCTGTAAAATCAAAATTCGAAATTTCATATTCGTCAAATTTAAGATAAAAATGGACATTTAAATGCCAAATCAGTGCATTCAAATTTTGGATGTGTGCCAAGCATTGATGATGATTTCAGGCCAATTGCATTCTTGCACTAAAAAGGGCTATATTACAGTTACACAACAATTAAAGTTTAATAGAACGTTGTTCTCTTGAGACGTGTTTTTAAAAGTTGACGTTCTTTTTAACTGGTTACGGCATCTAAGTAAAACGCAGCGCTCCTACACAATACGCTGAATAAACTACAAAATGTGGCAAAACAGTCAAAGACATTTGTCTGGTGCATGTTTACAGAGCAAAAATTGGAAAACTGTGTGGATGGATGCAAAAGCATTAAGTGTGAACAGCCCCTTAGGTGGAGGCAACTTGGCTTGAACATTGGGGGGATTGCAGCGTGAAGCATTTACATGTTTTCATTGATCATGGCATAAATAATGGGGGGGTTGTACTTGCTTGTTTTGATTATTGCATGGAGGTGATGGTGTAGTGGGCTAAAGCACATAACTGGTAATCAGAAGGTTGCTCCCCACAGCCAACACCATTGTGTCCTTGAGCAAGGCACTTAACTCCAGGTTGCTCCAGGGGAATTGTCCCTGTAATAAGTGCGTTGTAAGTTGCTTCGGATAAAAGCGTCTGCCAAATGCATAAATGTAAATGTAAATGTAGGTCTTTGGCTGTTATGTCTTTCTCTCTGCGTTTCTCAAATTAAGCAATGGATTTTGAAAAGCTTTGTCAGGAAAGGAGTTCAATTTGGAAATGTGCGTCTCGAGATCCCCGTGTTCTATGCCATTCTAAGGAAACAATGTCAATGTAAATATCTGGTAACTTTCCCAATCTGTCACTCACTCGACGTTGTGTCGATGTAGTGACACTAGGGGTCACTCTTGGGAGCCCCAAACACCTCTGCTTTTTTTTAAAAAGGCCAATGGTAGTTGGCGAGAGGAATTTGCATGCCACTCCCCCGGACATACGGGTATAAAAGGAGCTGATATGCAACCACTCATTCAGGTTTTGTGCTGAGGAGCCGAGACCAGGTCCCGGCCATTTCAGCGGGTAGTTCAGCATTGTGGCAAGAGGGACACAACATCTCGTTCTCTCCATCAGGGAACGGAGGTTACGAAAGTAACCATGACATTCCCTATCTGTCATTCACTCGACGTTGTGTCGATGTAGTGACACTAGGGGTCCCTATACAAAATGCCACAACTATCTGAACTGTGTTACGTGAACTGGCAGTGCGTGATGGGCAGACCACTGTGTGCCTCGTAGCCAGCGCGCCAGGCCATCACGTAACGTCCCCCAATGCTCTTATGAGCGTTGAAAGGTCCTTCAGGAACAAGTCGACTGCCCAACAATAGGGACAGGCTAGCCCAGCCGAGGCCTCTTTTCCTCTTTTTTCTCCCCAAAAAGAGTGGAATTTGTTAACCGACTGGGAGCCATAAGTGTCTACGTCGGGGGGTTTCCCTCCCAAGGGGTAGACACCGCGGACACCACACCCCGCCCAAAAAGGGGGAGGGGGGGGGGTATTTTGAGTGGAATAGGAGAGGTCCCATGGTAGGTCCTACCCGAAGGGGGAGTACCCGCAGTTTACCGACAGGGAAATTATTTTGCGGATGATATCACATGGGGTCGCCTTCGGGGAACCAGCACATGTGGAGCACTTACCTCAGTACAGGGCCTCATTAGCGCACGTACTGGGCTGGCAGCGAGTTTCTCCACAAACTCAACTGCCAGAGGGCTAAGGAGGAAAGTCATCCAAGGATCACAGTCTGTGAACACTACTGGGAGTCAAGAGTGCACGTTTTCACCTTAAGTGAGGGGAAAGGCACTATGCGCAAGCGGTACACCCGGCCAGCTGTACCGGAACTTACCTGCTCATGCCTGCCAATACACGGGACGAAACCGGCTCAACCCGGAGATTGTAGAACCTTGCAAAGGTGTTGGGTGCTGCCCAGCCCGCTGCTGTGCAGATGTCTGCCAAAGGGCGCCACTGACCAGGGCCCAAGAGGCCGCCACACTCCTGGTAGAGTGGGCTTGTAACCCCGCAGGTGGTGGCACATCCGGAGCCTGATATGCCATCATGATGGCGTCAATGACCCAGTGGGCGATCCTCTGTTTGGAGACAGTGCTCCCTTTCCGCTGTCCACCAAAGCAGACAAAGAGCTGCTTGGAGCTTCTAAAGCTCTGCATGCGATCCAGATAGATGCGTAATGCTCGCACCGGACACAGCAATGCCAAGGCTGGGTCTGCCTCCTCCTGGGGCAGCGCCTATAGGTTCACCACCTGATCCCTAAAAGGGGTTGTGGGAACCTTGGGCACATAGCCCGGTCGGGGTCTCAGGATCACGTGAGAGTAAACCGGACCGAACTCCAGGCATGATTCGCTGACAGAGAACACCTGCAGATCCCCTACCCTCTTGATGGAAGTGAGCGCAGTCAGGAAGGCAGTCTTGAAAGAGAGTGCCTTAAGCTCAGCTGACACCAAGGGCTCAAAGGGAGCTCCCTGTAGACCCCGAAGGACTACAGAGAGGTCACACGAGGAGACGAGGTGTGGTCTGGAGGGATTCAACCTCCTAGTACCTCTCAGGAACCTGATAATAAAGTCATGCTTCCCCAAGTACTTACCATCTACTGCATCGTGATGAGCCGAAGTAGCGGCTACATACACCTTCAAGGTGGAGGGGAACAGCTGCCCCTCCAGCCTCTCCTGCAGGAAGGAAAGCACAGATCCGATTGCGTATCTCTGGGGGTCTTCGCGTCGGGAAGAACACCACTTAGCGAACAGACGGCACTTCAAGGCATACAGGCGCCTCATAGAGGGAGCCCTAGCCTGAGTGATCGTGTCTTAGGTCTTCCACGTCCCATCCAGGGGCCAGACATGGAGATTCCAGAGGTCTGATTGCGGGTGCCAGATGGTGCCCCGTCCCTGAGAAAGAAGTTCCTTCCTCAGGGGAATTCGCCGGGAGGATTGTCACGAGGAGCGTGAGAACTGAGAACCATGTCTGGGTGGGCCAGTAGGGTGCTACTAGGATGATCTGCTCCTCATCTTCCCTGACCTTGCACAGGGTCTGTGCAAATAGACTCACTGGGGGAAACACGTATTTGTGTAGTCCAGGGGGCCAGCTGTGTGCCAGCGCATCTATACCGAGGGGTGCCTCGGTCAGGGCGTACCAAAGCGGGCAGTGGGAGGATTCCCGGGAAGCAAACAGGTCTACCTGTGCTCTATGAATCGACTCCAAATCAGCTGGACCACCTGAGGGTGGAGTCTCCACTCTCCCCTGAGGGTAACCTGATGTGACAGCACGTCCACTTCAGTGTTGAAGTCGCCCGGGATGTGAGTGGTTTGCAACGGTCGATGTACGCTACTGTCGCTGTGTTGTTCGTCCAGACCAACGCGTGCTTGCCCTGGATCAATGGCCAGAACCTCCGCAGGGTGAGCAGTACTGCCAACAACTCTAGGCAGTTGATGTGCCAATGCAGCCGTGGGCCAGTCCAGGAGCAGGCGGCTGTGTGCCCTTTGCATACGGTGCCCCAGCCCCTCTTGGAGGTGTCTGTTGTAACCACGACACGCCTGGAGACCTGCTCTAAGGTAACCCCTGCCCGTAGAAATGCAAGGTCGGTCCAAGGACTGAAGAGGCGGTGACAGATCAGCGTGATGGCTATGTGAAGTGTCCCACGGTGCCATGCCCATCTCAGGACTCGAGTGTGAAGCCAGTGCTGAAGCGGTCTCATATGCATCAACCCGAGCAGTGTGGCCGCCGCTGAGGATGCCATATGCCCCAGGAGCCTCTGAAAAAGTTTCAGTGGAACCACTGTCCTCCATCTGAACGCCTTCAGACAGTTCAGCACCGACTGCGCCACTCGTTTGTGAGGCGCGCTATCATCGAGACTGAGTCCAACTCCAAACCGAGAAAAGAGATGCTCTGAACCGGGGAGAGCTTGCTCTTTTCCCGGTTGACCCGAAGCCCCAGTCAGCTGAGGTGCCAGAGTACAAGGTCCCTGTGTGCGTAAAGCAACTCTCGAGAGTGAGCTAGGATTAGCCAGTCATCGAGATAGTTGAGGATGCGGATGCCCACTTCCATTAGCGGGGCAAGGGCTGCCTCTGCGACCTTTGTGAAGACGCGAGGGGACAAGGACAGGCCGAAGGGGAGGACCTTGTACTGGTACGCCTGGCCTTCGAAGGCAAACCGCAGGAAGGGTCTCTGTCGAGGTAGGACCGAGACGTGGAAGTACGCGTCCTTCAGGTCTTGATGCCGGACGCTCGCTAGAATGCATTTTTGTGTCAGCATCTTGAACGGGAGTCTGTGCAAGCCTGGTTCAGTACTCGCAGGTCCAGGATTGGTTGCAACCCACCGTCTTTCTTCAGTACAACGAAGTAAGGGCTGTAGAACCCTTTCTTCATCTCAGCTGGAGGGATAGGCTCTATCGCACCCTTGCGCAGAAGGGTAGCAATTTCCTCACACAAGGTAGCGGCATTCTCGCCCTTCACCGAGGTGAAGCGGATGCCTTTGAAGCTGGCGTCTGGCAAACTGAATCGCGTAGCCGAGTTGGATGGTCCGGGTCAGCCATCGCGACGGGTTGGAAAGCGCAAGCCATGCGCCCAAACTCTGGGTGAGGGGGACCAAGGGAATGATCATGTCGGACGTACCGGCAGGTGGGGCCTCGCGGCGGGGTGGAGCTCGAGGTGCCACGTCGAGGGAACTCGAGCCCCATGGCCGTGCTGAGTCCAGGGACATCGAAGCACTTACCTGGCTCCTGCCACCCACCATAAGATTGGCCGAGGAGGAGGGAGGAGGAATCTCCTCCCCGTAGTCCACCGGAACCAATCCTGTGTGGGCGTGTTTGTGCCACAGCTGGGTACACGCCGCTGGAGCGCCATACCTGCAAAAAATGGGACAGTGGTCGTGACAATGGCCGTGCGCACCAGACATGTGACCCAGGAAATGAAAAAAACACTCTTTTATCGAACCTTTGGGTACCGCAGCCTCTTGGGCATGCGGCACAAAATTAAACAAAAGATTCTCTTCCCGGCCCTCCACCGGGGGATGGAGTGGTCTGCTCACCAGCTCCAGAGAAGCAGGTCTCCTCGCCCCTAGGTCGCCCATCTCAAGGGGCGCTTCGAAGCCTTCCTCGGGTTCTTAGCAGTCGGCCATGAGACGGGTGGCGTCTGCTTTCTGCGTTGGGCTCCACGTTGGGGCTGGGCCACGGGGACGGATGTTGTTGCTGCAGGAGGACACCCTTGGCGACGAGCAGACGGGGTGTGGGATCTTGAGCCGCGCCGGGGCAGGATGTGTTGTATGGCCTCCATCTGCTTCGTCACCGCTGAGAACTGCTGGGCAAAGTCCTCGATGGTGTCGCCGAACAGGCCAACCTGGGAGATGGGGGCGTCAAGGAACCGTGCCTTGTCAGCCTCTCGCATCCCAACCAAGTTGAGCCAAAGGGGGTGCTCCTTCATCGCCTGGAGAGCGTGGTCGGTCGCCGAGCGCAGTTCCTGCATCAATCCCGGGTCAGAACTACCCTCGTGCAGTTCTTTTAGCGCCTTGGCTTGGTGTACTTGCAGGAGAGCCATGGCGTGCAGGGCAGAGGTGGCTTGTCCAGCGGCACCGTAGGCCCTGGTCGTCAGGGACGATGTAAACCTGAAGCCGCTGAAATGGAGAAAATCTGAATGAGTGGTTGCATACCAGCTCCTTTTATACCCGTATGTCCGGGGGAGTGGCATGCAAATTCCACTCGCCAATTCCCATTGGCCTTTTTAAAAAAAAGCAGAGGTGTTTGGGGCTCCCAAGAGTGACCCCTAGTGTAACTACATCGACACAACGTCAAGTGAGTGACAGATTGGGAAAGAGTATTTGTTGAAACCAACTTGCCAAAACGACTCGTTCTCTACTTCCTCCACATTGTGATGTCTCACTGTGGTAGACATTTGCATCTGACTGCCTCCACAACAACACATCAACGCCCGCTTTACCTTATCACTTCCGTAGCCTGCCTAGCAGCAGTGATATGTGAGATGGCAAGTAGAGAGAGCAGGTCAGTCAAGAGCAGAGAGCCAATCATAACACTGGGTGTTTACTGTCAAGTCTTAAAAGAGAAGCAGCACCACAACAGCGTTTATAACAGAGGGTCAGACAGAGGGTGGGAAATGCTCATATTTTACATATATATGACTGTTTTGTGTGCAAAAAACTTTACTAATATTATAAGTGAACCTCAAGGCATGTCATGACCCCTTTAAGGTATTCAAAAAATTCAAATTTTGTTTCTCAACCTTGTTGACAGCCCTTATGCATACAACATGCACATTGGATAAGCCAGTAAGAATGTCGGTTGAGGTGTTTACATGCAACCCGAAATCAGGGTAAAAATGTATGTGTGCCGATCGGTTTATGCTTAAACTGTTTTTGACCTCTCCGCGATAAAGGAAAGCTGTTTAATGCATTTACATGACCACACACGTTGTTGGCTTACTATGCATAATCAGTGTAAGATTCTGCATATAAATGCTCTCAGGATAACCTTTCCACTGTGATAACAATTAAAGACAATTTCAAAAGATCATTTGAAAAGCAAATAAGTAATGAGCAACAACTAGTACTGGAATTTGCCAGTGTAATCGTGGATACAACAACCTTAATAATTTCCTGGAATGGACTTTTCTAAGCAAAACGAAGCAATGTTGCGTAAGATTACGAAAGACTTTGCCAACATTCAAACAGGCTATAAGTCCACTGAGCCTTTATACTACAAATGCTTATCTCTGAGGCTGCATATATGAACCAGTGTCTGTGAGAGTTGTAATCCTCTTTAGTATACTCTCCCAGGCCCCTGTTCATATTATCCTGAAGTGAGTGAGCGTGCATGTGGTGTGACTGTGGATGTGTGTATAAATAAATTGTGTGCGTGTATAGCAGGGTAACAAGCTACACAGCTAGATTATTTGCATATGCCTTTGAATTAAACAGCCATCTTGCTGGGTCTAGCATTTAATCAACCATTTAATCAATTCATATCGTACAGCTGTGGAGGCTGTTATGCGCATCTCAGTCCCACAAATGTGTATGAAAAATGTGAGATTTTAAGCAAAACCAGAACACCCATTCAACTATGTTCAACACAAATTGTCTACTTGCTCTGTGTGGCATCTGCATATATTCAAATCCGTTTATTTGTGTTTGTTTGAGGTCAGAAGATCCGATCAGTGGGTTGGTTCCATGCCGATTGCTAAAAAATCTCCTGAGGAATTGTAGGAAATGGTGGAAAGAGTGAAATTAGCGTGTTGTTCACTAGGGAATTCAAAGGTGAAGACTTGCACTCTTTTTCAGGTAAACAATTTTGTTAATTCAGTCAGTCCCACCTTAAGGTGGAAACTTTTCTTTGCAATTTGCACTTTTCTCCATTTTATGAACTTCTGGGGAACCCGATGCTAGCCAAGCAGATACCTTTGAAATGAATGGTAATGCTAATGGATAACTTTTTCCCACCTATATTAGAGCTCCTTGAGTAACACTTTACAATAAGATTGAATACATTGACATTAGTTAACTCTATAGTTAATGTGAATGTTTCAGAAATTAACTTTTACATAAGAGGGCAATATTTGACCCTGGATTTGATTTTCAGAGGCATTTTTTTACCTTCTAACCA
This sequence comes from Myxocyprinus asiaticus, assembly GCF_019703515.2. NCBI lineage: Eukaryota > Metazoa > Chordata > Actinopteri > Cypriniformes > Catostomidae > Myxocyprinus > Myxocyprinus asiaticus. Next base: position 4,969,253 of record NC_059378.1, on the reverse strand, counting down.
TCTAAAACTGTGTCAAATGTGTCAAATCAATTAATTAATATGAATTCACAAGATTCAGAATTTACTACTTCTTAATCTAGGAATTAAATCGACATTAACCAATTTTGTATGCCATAATATTTATAACGAAATAATAGAATATTAAAGGAATATTCTAGGTTCAATACAAGCCAAGCTGAATCGAAAGCAGTTGTGCATAATGTTGATTACCTCACATTTTTTTTCCCTCCTTGTCCCAGACATCTGGGTTACAGTGAGGCACTTACAATGGAAGTACTGTGGACCAATCCGTAAACGTTAAAATACTCACTGTTTCAAAGGTTTTGCCACAGAAAACAATATGCACGTTAACATGATTTTAGGCCACGTCCACACTAATATGTTTTCGTTTAAAAACGCATCTTTTTCTCTACGTTTTTGCCTTCCGTCTTCACTGTGGTGGTGTTTTTGAAAGCAAAAACTGAGCTTTTTGAAAACGCTCTCCCAAGTGGATAAATTTTAAAACGACGTTTTCGCATTGTAGTGCAGACGGGGAAGACAGAGATATCTGAAAACAATGACATATTTGTTTTCATGTGATGCAGTCTTGTGATCCATTCAACCCAAAACAATCAAGATGGCATCCCACATTGTAGTGGTGTTATTGTGCCTGTTATTCACTTTGAGAGCATTGTTAAAGATAAATGTTACTTTGTACAACCTTTATAACGCATTCCTTCAAAGGCAACGCAAAGTTTAATTTAAATTGCTGTCTGCCGATGAACCATGAGGACAATTGCATTTCAGCTCGTACATAGACACTTACAAAAAATCTAAACTAGCCGCAAACTTGCCGCTCATTATTTTCACATGCAAATGTGCTTTTGATTCGCCGCAAATGTTTGCCAGAAGTTTGCAGCTCTTCGACGGTAGTGGTGAACCTCCGGCAAACCTTTGGCAACAATCGTCAATTTGCCGCAAGTTTGCCGCAAAGTCCATTTGCATGTAAAAATTATCAGTGGCGAATTTCCAGCAAGTGTGTGGCAAATTTGCCATGGCCTCTCGATTTTCATAAGCAGAATGACAATTTTTTGCAGGCGCAGAAAGGGGATTTAAGCATTTTCAGACATTTTAGTGTGGATGAGCAACTTGTGAAAAACACTTGAAAATGGCAGTGTAAACGGAGCATTTCAAAAACGAAAACGGCATTTTCAAATGTATCCGGATTTATGTGGACAGATCCATGAAAACAACTAAAAATGCTGTATTATGCATACCAGGCCAGTAGTTGGTGATGTCACTTTGTAAAGAAACACTACGCGCCTGCGCACATAAGCATTCTTCCACAGAGAGGTGAATACAAACAATGAAGATGGCGATCGCTGGTCGTAGTAGTGATGCAGTAAATCTACACTTTGCTGGAGAAGCGTCAAAAACTCAAAATATTGAGCAGCACAAACACAGTCCTGTAGTCCGCCATTGTAGTTTTGAATGTCTCGTGTGTTGTTTTGAAGTACTCGCGCGCATGCATATAGACTGAACACATAATACGCATGCGCATGACGTCATCGTTTTCACAAATTCGCGTTTTTGTATGTTCACACGGAGAGGATAATGGCGTTTTCAAAAGTTTGTGTTTTCAGACCCCAAAACGCCGTTGTCGTGTAAACGAACAGCCAAAATGCATAAAAAGTTTTCCTTTTTTAGTTGAAAATGTTGTCGTGTAAACGGCCCCTTAGTGTGATAAAAAAATGCTTACTAACCTTGTTATATCCAAATTAACAACTTTGTTGCCTTGACGATGTTACACCGTAAACAATAAAATGGCTGAAAAACTACTACTTAAAAAACTCTTTAGCTCAAATGATAAATTTTAACAGAAAGTTTAATGTAAGCTTTTATTAAATTGTAATATTCACATTTCTGCCTTTAAACCCTTCATAAAAGTGCTTACTGTAAACTAAATTTTTGCTTTTTTTTTTTAAAAAAAAAGGAGGGACAAGTTTTGTTGTAATCAACATGCCACAAATGCTGTTGAACTTAATTTGTACTGAACCCAGAATATTCCTTTAAGAACCTTATCAGATGTTACAAACAAAAGAAACAGAGGAATTTACAAATAGAGGGCATTTTCTGCCCCACATTTTGAGTTTTGGGGGCATTTTTGTCATTTTTGGTGGCATTTTTGCCCTGAGCCCCCCTTATTTTCCGATCCTGATGTGAACAAACAATGAAATATACTTTTACCTCATTTATTAATATTATACCAATATATTTTAACGTTAACATTAGTATATTTATAAATTTGTAGCATTTACTAATGTTAACATACTGTATATTGAACATGTATATAAAAAACCTTAATGTAGAGTGTTACCGATTTGTGTGTCAGCTTCTTGTACTGTAGATGCACCATAGCAGTTTTGTTCAGAACTCATTAATGACTGACCATCTGACTGTTCTAGCCAAGACTGGTAGGAGGCTGATTTAGTCCAAAACACTTTACCAAAAAACCAAAAGCATTTGTAAAAGGGCTTAGTGCAACTTCTCAAACCAGACTGACATTTCAAAATGATGAGGACCATAAACACCCAGTGGGAGGTTTGGCTGTCTCCCATCGTTTCTGTGCTCCTCACTCCTGTCTCCACACGTCCCCAAAACCAGCAGCCAAACCTGGAGGACACGTCTGCAAAGAGCTGCCCATCATTTGGTCATAGCATCCCAGCTGGCACTGCAGGGAGCTAAGAAAGAAAAATAAAAACTGTCCCTTTTTGGGCAGTATTTCAGCTAGGCATTTAAGAACAGCAGGCCAAATCATCCCACACTAAAGACTCAGAAGATTAGTGCCTTGGCTGAGAAGTCTCAAGAATGAGCCAAAGAGTGTGGATGCAAAATGAAGAGAAACCTTATTTGAAATGTATTGTGTGTGCACTATTAAAAAAAAAAAAAAAAAAAAAAAAGAAAAGAAAAGAAACAGCTTAAATCAGCCTTGGCTGGTCTATTTGCTGGTTTAAGAGAGGTTTGGGGCACTTGACCTAACTGACCGACCAACTAAACCAGCTGAATTAAATGTTGGACAGGCTGGGAGAGCAGCAAGACTAGCTTAAACCAGCTAAGACAAGAATACAAATTTAGGCTTGTTTAAGCTGTTTTTTTCCCCTCTGGTACATAAGGTAAAACAAAATCTGGAGCAGCATGCATGACAAGAGAGCATGTAGCCCTGTTGTTATTTAAGATAGCTAGCCACAGATTATTAACTTTCTAATTTTAGCAATAGCTATGCACGTACTGTACAGAACACCACAACAACTTGTATGATATTTCATGGTTTCAAAGGACTCTTTGGTGATGTTAAATATCTTGCCAGCCGGAAGTAAGCTTATGTTAGCTAGCATTGTTATAAGCTCGTTAGCATACCCTGGCGAGAGAGCTAGAAAACTGTAGCTAATATTGATAAATGTGGGGTGAAGACACTATAGCATGTTAATTATCTAGCTAACCGCAAGTAAGTGAACAGTAGTTAGCATTGTTTTTAGCTGCTAATATTGGTTTGCCAACGCATTTGGTGTGAGACACACACTTTAAGGCTCTGTCTCACACTTTCACTCTACCCAAGTAAATCTCACGCCAAATAACAAGACAATGTAATTCAATATGAAATAAATAAAACAAATCTTCAATTTAGATTTTTCTATTAGCACGAGAATTGAAATTTTGGTCCGCAGAAGCAAATTTACCACCGCAACACACACCTTCGTACCATCGAGACAGGGTAACCAGAGCTCTGGGATAGTGCAGAGCATGTGACTCGACATGCATTCAATATCTCACCATGCAGACACCACAGAAATGAAACACTTAATATGAATTCTACAGTCATTTATAAATAATAATGTCATTTAAAACGCTGGGGAAGAAGTAAAACCTCTCAAAATGCTAGACAGCCCCGGCATTATATACAGCAATGATAAGGTAAAGATGAGACAACACCATGCATCAACATCAATTATAAGGCTTTTTAAATGCACATCATCACCCTTACTAAAATGTATCATGTTTATTCTGTAGAAAGGCAGTGACAGAAAAGTTATTATAGTTTCATATTAAATCTATTAGGAGGAATCCGTTTAACTTCATTTTTATATTATTTTATTTTAAGTACTTTATGTAGTACATGTGTTAAGGCTATTAGTTTTTTCAATAACATTTATTTTTTATTTTTTAGAAAGACTAGCTACATTGACTGTAAAGTAATGATGAGGAGCCATCCACTGTGGTTATGGTCCGATTATTAGGCTACCAATGACAATTAAACAGTGGAAGAACTATGACAGGCTAAACATTCATAAGGGGAAATACAAACTGTAGAATGAAGGGGTTTAAAATCTGGACCTCCATGAATTATGGACACATTATAGACAAAGTTTTCCTCCTGTTCAGATATTTCAAGATATGACTTACTATAAATTATTAATTCAAAACATTCCAGATTTCCAGTGTAAACATGAAATTCAGTTTAGTAATTCTGTTAATTGGTAATTAATTGCAATTATGTAACCTTTGGCTTGTGGGTGAGCTTGCTACCTCAGCCACCACTGAAGACCATTTTTGGACCCAGGTTGTGCCATAGTGTATGGGTGTTTTGAAATTGTGTATGGTAGGTAAATTGGCGAAAGTGTAGAATTAAGGTGCCACGGGCACGATTTGCCTGTTCATTAATGCGGCCCTGGCCATGACATCAAAATCTCACTCCAGCCTGGTATCCAAAGTTGGAAAACTTGTACTGATAAATGTGGGGTGCAAATGATATGGTGATGTTAATTATCTAGCTAACCATAAGTTAACATTAGCTAGCATTGTTATTAACTGGTTAATACCCTGGATAGAATGAGTAAGGTAGAAAACTAGCAAATATTGATAAATGTGGGGAGGAAATACTATGATAATATTAATAAGTTAACCGTAAGTAAGCTAATGTTGATAAATGTTGGGTGCAGATCCAACGATGGTTCCGTTAATTAGTTAACCATAAGTAAGCTAGCGTTAGCTAGCATTTTTATTAGCTGGTTACCGTACCCTGGCTGGAAAGATAGAAAACTAGCTACTATAGCTAAATGTTAATACCAGGGTGCATTCATTGCTATTTACATCATTGTGCAAAAAAAAAAAAAAAAAAAAAAAAAAAAAGGAATACACCCAAATGCAAAGTATATGTTCCACTGGGGTGCAAATTAGATCTGCCCAAAAACAAAGAAAAGAGCATAGTGGGGATTACCTAATCAACACCCACTGATAATAAATCATGCTCTTCAAACATGGCTGGCCTTTATTTAAAGATTTATGCAATTTATCCACATGCTTTCTGAAAAGTATTGATGTTTCCACCCTCTGTATAATAGTCTCTCATTTGGAAAAAGCGCAATGAAGGTCAGCATCACATTTCATAATGCTTCATGGCTCCAGCTTTTGCAAAAATACCACTGCTGCAGACATGCTTACAACTGCTTTTCTTATACTTTCAGCCACTTACAATATTCTACAAAATGTCTCCTAGCCATTCACGAGAGTACTACACAGAGACCAAAACAAAGACTTGCTGCTTCATTATGTGTTGTTTATGCAGCTGGTTGCATGACATTTCACTCTGTTTACCTCAGTGGTTCTCAACCAGGGGGCCGGGACCCACTAGGGGGCCTCAGCACAATTTACTCTTAGTGAATCCCCATTCTGTGGCTTTATGATTGCAAAAAGGACAGACATGCAGTGAAGATGAATGAGAAACAAGTGAGTAAAAGATTGCAACATATCACAGTTTTTAATTGCAATACACTACACATAATTTTACACAGTATATTTACTACACAGAATATTTCCTTAGAGAAACTGCAAGCTGTGAAAAATGTAACAATTATGATGATGCCATTTTAAACTGGTCTAGGACCAAATCCATTAAAATATTGCTGGGAAAAAAAAGAAAAAGAAAAATGTTTCGGATACATTAACGAGGAAAGATAACACAAGCACCAGTGTAATGATCAGAGTTAAAAGCATCTCATAGGGAACAGCCCGTTGTGATTTTTAATTAATGACAGGCATTGGAAAGATGAGAATGAATGCGCTGAGAATGCTGATCTTAATTGTTCAGTATCATTAGTGGATTGTTCTGTTGTCGTTTCCTTCTGCTAGAATGGGGCTTGGTTCCAGGATGAGGCCAGTGTCAGATACTAATTACACAGAATGTACATCATGTGAGCAGTGGTGTAGCCAAGGGTATTAGACCCAGGCCCACCCAGAATATTAGATATTATTTTTTTACATCAAATATCTATTTATATAAAAAAATACAAATTAAAAAAAAATCATAAATTCTGATTTCTGAAAGTGTGAAAGAACTGTTTGAATGTGCCGCATTTCTGTTGTTAAGGAACATTTGGTAAAAAAAAAAACATGTGGGCCAAAATTTTGCCCATCCATTTTTATTGATGCTCACCCAAAAGTAATTTCCTGGCTACGCCCTTGCCTGTAAGTTATTGAGTGTGTACCAAACATTCTGCCAGAAGCTTGATAGCATCTATAAGGTGTATTCAACTCTGACACTCCCATAGAGCCATAACACAGAAAATTGTCTATTTTTTTCCCCCTCTCCTTTCATCAGGCTCTCCCCTGGGCTCTGTGTTTGTTTTACCTGTGCACCACAGAAAAAAAAAAAAAAAAAAAAAGAAAAGAAAAAAAAAGATTGAAGACAAAGTTTATGTGCAATATAGTGGTTACACAACTACTGATCTTCAATAGTCAACTAGATAAAAAGTGGGCTCGAACCAAGTGCAGATATACTATTCATTATGTTCACTACAATGTAATGGGTCTTTGCTAGTTATATGTTATTTTTTAAAAAGCAACATCTACAAGTTATTGAACATTTGATAGCCAACTAGGCCGTGTCTGGGGTCCTATAGGTTGCCATGGAAACACATGTATGTAGTTTAACGCCTGAGGGGGAAAATGATGAGCAATGGTCTGAGCGTTGTTTTGTATGTGAACGGTTCAGATGGAATAAACATCAACCATTATGTTATCTCCTCATAAGCACAAATTTATTAGAAATGTGCTACAATAGGTAGGTATACATTTAGCTGTAACATAGCTAAAAGTTAACATAAGTTTCTGAACATATTTTAGTGTAGCCTGGACTTCCTGTAGCTACTGGCGGTTCCTCATTCTCTTTTAGCCAATTCTTCAGATGATTACAGATTCATTCCGTCATGTCATCGTACTCCAACTTGAAGCACTTTTCTAATTGTCGCCAAATCTCGTTCTTGAAAGAGCGGACAGCAACCAGACCAGATGTCCAAACCATGTTAATGTCACTAACTAGCGCTAGTTGGTAGGGCTGGGTAACGAAATAATCACAGAATTTGCCCAAATTTGCCAGGTTAGTGACATCAAATCATTTAAAGATATTCAGAGTTTCGTTTGAGGCATGTAGCAGAAAGTGGATATCCATGAGCAGAGCTGCATTTTCTGCTTTGTTTACTTAGTTGTGTCTGTAAAATTCTCTATAATGAGGTTTTCTGTGCTGTGCTTTGACTGTCTACACATTTTCTCCCGTGTGTTTTCTGTACAATCGCTCGCGGAGACTTGCGCACAATTATATGGACTAAATCATTTTTTTCCCTCATTTCAGTCTTATATTAAGGTATGATACATATTAAGCGCATGATCTTGGCTACACAAGACCATGCGCTTAATGGCTGATGCCGCTAGTCTTAAAGAGACAATACCGATTAAAGCTATGGTGTGCAATCTTTTCCAGAAACATTTTTTGTTATACTGGTTGAAAGTCTCTTCACATCCTGATAGCAATCAATAATTTAAGTGGTCTAAATCTGTGGAAGGGACAGGACTAAATAATGATCGACCAATCATTGCATTTGGTCCGAATGTAATGATAGGATGTCCTTCCTGTCTGTCAATCTATATTTGCATACCGCCGCGCAACTTGTTTGCGCAGACAATCACACGTCATCAGTGCGGGTTCCTTGACTCTGTGCAGAGCGAGCGCGAGAATGGAAGGCGAACCGCAGCTACCTTATGTTCCTCCTCAACCACCAGTAAAAGGAAAAAAGAAAAGAAAGACCGTGTTAGAAACTTCTACAACGAAAAAACGTCTGTATCAAGAGCGTGCTAAAAGCAGAATTAACATTGGCGTTGCTTTTCCACGCTGGAGGCAACTGCGGGACTCAATGTGTCTGAAAAATAATGCCATGGTTGCTGTTTTTCTTTTGGACAGGTAATTACATGGTTTGATTTGTTTTCGATATATTATGTTAATGTAATGAAGTATTTAGCTTATGTAGTTTGTGAATGAGACATGAGGTAATCTGAAACCGTTGCGATCGATTCCACCCACACGTCTCTCTTCCTGGCGCTTAGACTCTGCTCTGTGTGTGTGTGTTTGTGTGTTCATGTGTGATAGATGAAGCGTGGCTTTGGAAACACCTCTGAAGCGAGGGCGGGCTCTATGCTTTCAAAGCTAGCTTGCTAACTGCTAGCCTCTCTGGATTACACACCCTAGCTTTAAGCACGTGTTCTACATATCAGTGTAAACACTTGTAAATAGTACAAATTATGCAAGTAAACAATACAAATTTTCCAAAAATATATATGCAACTTAATATATGCAATTTCAAGACATTAATTGATGGAATTGACTGAATTTTAAAATTTTCCAAAATAAATTTTTACCAATTTATAACATAATTTGTAAAATTAATATTTTCGAATTGTACCTATAAGGTTTCTTTATAATTAAGAGCATTAGCTGAGAGATCACTTATTTTATATGTAAGCAAAATGGACATTGTAACAGAAATGTACCCATATGAATCGATATCTTATCGAATCGAGAGCTTGTGAATTGGAATCAAATAGGGAATCTGTATCAATACCCAGCCCTACTAGCAGGTGCCTTTTTAAATAATTATGCATAGTACTAGTATTTCTGTCATGTTTAAAGGCCACTTTGCATATATTGAAGGTTCCTGCATCTGTGTCATCTTAATCAAAGTACATTTGAGCCACTTTGCTCTTTCAGTGCAGACTCATCGTCTTTCGTCTTAGTTTTAGTGTAAAGTAATAACCCTGGTCTGGGGCAAAAATTCAAAAGAACAGAACTGGGGGCACTGCCAGTAGGAAACTGTATAGAGCAGGTGATGAATTACAATTAAAACGCAGAATGCATACTCTATAGAAAAGCAATCAATGTTTAATTTCAAATGTGTCAACTGCATTCATGGTTGATATAAATGCAGGTAGAGCAAATAATTTTTTGTGCTATTACTGCTGGTATCTCTGTCTTGCAGTTTCACAGAGAATGACTGTTCAGTAATTTCAGAAGTTAAGTGGGAGAAACCATCACTGACCTATTTTCATATTTTGCCAGTCAGAAGACATGCTTGGCAATTGCATAACTATGAACAAGACTTTACTGTATCTCCAAGGAAAAATAATAAAGCGGCCTTAATTGCGTAAACGCCATATCCAGGTTATATATGGAACTGAATCATGTTCTTATAGCTGAACTGGTAAAATTGAATGCTAGCAACACCAAGGTCATGGGTTTGATTCCCATGGAATGCATGTAATGGCAAAACACATAGCTTGAATGCACTGTAAGTCACTTTCTATAAAGCATCTACCAAATGTATAAATGTGATGTATAAATTGATATAGCTGGGTCTTATGGCTCACCTAGATCAACGGTACTAATTTTCTCACCGCAACAGCCTGAGACGCTTACATACATTGTGAATGCACCAGGCATGGCATTTATGCATTTTAGTTTTACGATACAAATAAAGTCAAACCAAAGAAACATTCTCAGCCTCAAATCACCACAAAACAGTCATAAAAAATGTTATTTCCGTTGCATTCCCCAATAACTCACAAACAACGTGCAGAGACTTTCACCATGAAGAAACAGAATAGAGAGTAATTTTAAAAGACATTTCCTGTCAAGGTGACAGCACAGAGGAAACGTGTCAGTCTTTTGTCAGCAGAAGCAAAATTAAAAAGGAAGCTCTCATGACGCCATGCTGGGATCTGTTCAGCACTCTCCATAATTAGCCCAAGACATTGTTTCATTCAGCCCTTTCCCCTCCTGTCTTGGCAACCACTAGGTGATATAATCAGCCGTCCTTATGCAGTCTATTCAGGATCTTTGCGTCACTTCTCCCCTCAGCCCTTTACATCTGCACACCAGTTCATTGGAGGCATCATTTGCTTTAGTAAATTAATTCTCTTTTCACAGTTGTCTTTCTGTTTCCTTTTTTTTTTAATTTTTTTTATATCCGAGCCTGCCAACAAGAACAGAACTGCGCTCATTTGAAGTTCAATGAAGATTTATTTATAAATCACATGAAACATATTTTAAGGTAACCTTGTTAAGGTAAACTAATTAATATAAGGTAACCTTGAAATGTTGTTTAAAGTTGGCAACCACAGGTCTCTAAAAAGTAATTAAGGGATGCAAAAAGGTGAGACAATCACTGGTCCACGAACATGTATTCGGGGGATTTTTTTATTTATTTTATTTTTAAATAAACTAAATACACCAATTCCATCGATTGAAATGATTCGAGTATAGCAAATTAACTGCACAATTGTGCAGAATTAGCAACAAAAATAAATGGTATTTTAGTGTGGCTTGCTTCTGTTTTACAAATTTGTTTAGTTTTATTAACTGATTAGTTCAGTGACCCCTTCTAGAGATGCCACTAAGTGGCGACAAATGAGCGTCTTATGTGCTTTGAGCGAGTCATTGAATCAGTTGAGTCATTTACGAACGAAATCTACCAAGAGACTTTATAGTGTTTAAGCATTACAACAATATAATATAATAATATAATATATAATATTATTAGGGCTGTAAATCGATTAATTTTTTTATCAAATTAATTATTGGTGGGCCGATTAATCGAATTAATCACAATTAATCGTATATATAAATATTTGCTGAGAAAGCCCCTCAAATAACAATAATTCAATATATAATGGTAAAATAATATATATATATATATATATATATATATATATATATATATATATATATATATATATATATATATATATATAATGATTGGTTTGTTTTCTGTATAAGCTGCATGTTGCCTATACTGCTGAAGTTTCGCTTACTGCCCCCTGGAGAAAACAGGTGGTCCTACAAGCTTGAATTGCTCAACATTGACATGATTCTCAGGGACATGGTTAATTGCATTAATTAATGTGTTATTTTTATATAATTAATCACACTGAATTAACATTAAATCGACAGCCCGATACAGCCATTTTATATAAAAAATATATAATAAATATACATTTTCTTCAGTCTGTGAACTGCTGAGCATGACTTTTCATCCAACAATAAAAGTCTAATAATAGTGTGTTTCAGTAACATCCTTAACTTCTCCTTTATTAAAATTTGCATGTCTGACTTCAGAAGAATGTTTAAGCATTATAACAAAGCAGAGGGAGCATGAGCATGACTTTTATCTTAAAAGACAACAATAATAGCCTAATAATAATAATAATAATGAGTTTCAATAATGTTCTATCATCTTTGTAAAGCCCATTTCACATGAGTTTCGTCAAGGCATCAAGGCGTCAACGGTCTGCTCAACACAAGCATCAAGAGCCGCTTTGCCATCCACGAAGGGGCAATTTTATGAGTTTCCCATGCAAGAAAGTGAGAGATGTGCACAATAAACATTGAAAACATGGATTTAGAAGAGAGAGAGAGAGAGAGAGAAATTGAGTAAAAAGAGTACTCATTTATGTTAGGTCTTAGTGTAATTACTGTAATAACTGGGGTCTCTGGATCCTAGGAAACATTAAGGTAATATTTAACTAAAAGAAAGTATGACACATTCAATATCTCTTCATAAATTTGGACAGTTTTTTAAATATTTCTTGTTGGTTTGAACTCTCAAAGACATCAATTGTGAGGCAAAAATGTGTGTGAAAAACACTTTGGTGTAAAGTTGGAGCTGGGGTTGCGCTGACGCGAGTCATGTGAAAGCTCCTTAATGTATAAACATCAGTCACTTTTACACTTTAACTTTTATGCATTGTAGCACAAGCAAGATATTGGATGTAGCTGTAATCTATCAAGCCTCGGTAGTACTGCAGCTGCCAAGCATACGACTGGCCACTGCTGTAATCAATCACGTGTTTTTTGCTTCACATTTCTGCATTTAAACCCTCCAGAAATTGACCCCATTCTCTTCCATTGTAATTGCCTCACTGTAACCTTGATTTTTGCTTTTTTTTTTTTTTTTAAGAAAAAGAGGGATATGTTGAAATTCACTTTTGTGGTAATCAACATTATGCCAGAAATGCTGTTGAATAAATAATTTGTAATGAACCCAGAATATTCCTTTAAGTGGCTAAGTATGGTTTTTACAAATAGTCCGTTTTAAATGAACCAAACTCAGTTCAGTTAAAGTGAAGCGACTGCAGTCGTATGGATTACTTTATTGCTGCCTAAATATGACTTTTGGACCGTCAAAGTGCTGGCACCCGTGTACTTCCATTATAAGGACCTGATAGAGCTCTATCTTTTTCTAAAAATCTTAATTTGTGTTCTGCAGATGAAAGACATTCATACACATCTGGGATGGCATCAGGGTAAGTGAATAATGAGAGAATTTTCATTTTTGGGTGAACTTTTCCTTTAAGAATAGAAAGGGTATTAAAAGACATTATTCACTGACAGAAGGATAGCATGGATCTCATCTTTGGACACACATTACATGGTCCGAGTCAAACCAAAATTTTACTCTCAACAAGCAGTGAAAGGATCTCCATGCTGAACTTCTTCACCACTGTAGTACTTAATCACTGGCGAGTGAAATTTGAACATTTACAAGCCAGTGGCTAATTATAAAGCTGTGAAATTCAGTTGTTTTACTCGCATTGTAGAGGGTTACCCATATTGTAAAAAATCAAACTTGAGATTTCAAAATCAATAACGGGATCGGTCAAATGAAGTTCGCAATTCATCTGAGAATCAATATTTTTACCCAGCTGGTCTTAGCTGGTCTCCCAGCCTAGTTAGGCTGTTGGCTGGTTTTAGGGGGATTGTGGTCTTATCAGGCTGAGACCTGCTTGCCGGAGTACCAGCTTGGCTGGTTTAAGCTGATTCTCCAGCAAGGCAACATACTAAACAACTATGAATGAAGTACAAAGAATGAATGAACCAGAACATTTTTAACCGAGGCAGACATGTTATAAATCAAATTCCAAACTAAAATATACTGTCACTGTGACCTTGCGAGGAAATGCATTGGCACTGTGTTAGAGTTAGAAGAGTCTCATTTTGGTCTGAAGTCTTTTGACTCTATTTTGTCATCCCAGCTGAATATGTTCAATTCTTTCAAACCAGCATAAGCTGTGAAGGAGAGATTAAGAATTGTCATGACACAATCTCCTCGAGAGAAATGCTTTTTCCTCTTATCATCTGCGCTTGAAAGTGTTAAATGTCATATTCACTTGCCAGAAAATAATAGTACTATCCGGCACAGCAAGGACAATGAGCCAATCCGCCATCTCTCTTAGATACTCCTGTATAATTTCAACCTGACATCTTAAAAGAAAGAGGGAAAAAAGATGCAAAGTGTCTCTCAATCAAAATCCTCTTTGGACCAGCATGAAAGAAGCTGTAAAGGAACGAAAAGTTTGAGTCAAGTCTTTTATGCAATTCTACACTTCCTGCACATAGTTTCCTTTTTGAAAGTGAGATGAACTGAATTGTCCAGCTGTGAACAGACATCATTAATAGATAACAGTTCTAAGTTTTCCATTAGGAGAGCTTCCGAAAACTAATGTTGGAGTGGAGGCTGCAAAATCTAGATTCCTCCTTTTTTTCAATGGTTTTAAATGTTTCTCCTGGTTCTTTTGTAGCCGTTAGATGTAAGCAAGTTTTGCATAGCTTAGAATGTAAATGTAGATCTCAGTGGGGTGGCAAAGAAGGCACCATGACTCCACAATAGTGACTTTTATCGTTACTCTCAAATAAAACCTCTTTGACATGCTCAGCATCATTCACAACTCAAGTAGACCATAAAAGCATGTTGAATTGCTCTAATCAAAAAAATAAATGCATTGTATTATCAGTGCTTGCATTTAAATGCATTGAATTTACAGTGCTTGCATTTTGGGAGGCTGAAATTCAACATGGTTGTATTTTTAAGCATTGACTATTTCATATGGAAACATTTAACAACTAATTTCATTATTACAAAATAAACAATAAATATTCACCTTCCAAAGTTCACTTCCAAAATATTCAGTTCATTTGAAAATTCCATCTAGATTTTTCTATTTCACTTAACAAAATTTGCTACCTCAAATTCAGTGGTTCAAATTCGGTTGGAAATTCAACTTTCCACCTCCGGGAACTGCAGGAAAAGCAGCAGAGTACCGATGCACAATCTCAGCCTGGTGCTATTCGTTCTCACCAGTAGGTGGTGCAATGCAATCGGGTGTTGACTGCTGAAGACCAAAGCTACAGGTAGAGAGAACAGCCGTGTATGTTTTGATAGTTTGTTTTTCAAAATTGTTCATGGGTAAAAAAAAAAATATATATATATATATATATATATGTATTTGATTTGCTCATGTGGGTGGGCATGAAACGCACCTTTCCACTGACTGGTCAACCCGCGTCATCATCAGTTCCAATTATCCACCGCTGCTCAAATTTTAATGCAACTACATATTATCTCTCTCTCATTAAGCTACCGGAATAAGGAATGCCTGTGACACAAACCGTACTAGTCAGGGAAGGGTCTATAGACACGGCTTCATGCCAGCATTCTTCTGCATAGGCATGGGTTCTGCAACCTACCTATGCCAGAGAAATATTAGTTGTCTGTTTTAGAAATAGCCTATTGATGTCCCTCGCATCTGCACGCAAAAGTTCTTAGCCTACTTCTAAGACACACAGTCTGTTTTATTTAGCTGTCAGCTATCAAAATCTCCATCAAAAGGTGTGGTGAAGCTGCACACAACGTGATCTATTGGACCATGCAGAACGGATGCATTTACGTTGTAGTGAAGCGCAAAGCAGTATGTGGAATGCATTGGCTTTTAAAAATGTTTATAAAAAGATTGCCGATACATTGTCCAGGTTATTACATAACTCAGATGTTGGTAGGTAGGCATTACATATAATGTAGTAGGGTGACCAGTCCCGAATTGGAAACTTTTTTTTGTCTCATTTCACTTATTTGTCTATGGCTGGGTTTCCTATGGCACTAAGCAAAACATTAGTATTACTCAAGCAGTACATAATCTCTACAGCATGTTTCCCAAAAATCATCAAAGTAGTAAAGAAAAAACTTCTCTTAAGTCATAAGTGCAACTTAAATGTATCTTTCTTACATTTTCACAGTTTATCAGAGAATAAGGAACATTTAACATTTTTTAATTTTTTTTATTTTTTCAAGGTTTGGCAAATCTAATCAAATGTCAAATCGTTTTCGACTAGTTCTTCCAAGGAGGTGCTCATTGTTGTAGCCTGGTAACTTCCAAACAACATTTTGTTATCTGATAAAGTGATAAAAACCTGTGCACCTCATAAGAGCTGCCAGCCAATCAGAATGGATTTTCTGACAGCTCTTGCAATTTGTGCTGCAATTTGCATCATGCTTGCTGTGAATGGTCTGTGTCCATTAGTCTGAGACTGAGACTAACCCTTAGCTTTAACCAAATTAAATTCACCTTCAAACATTCTTGACTTAATTGTTTAGTGTTTTACAAGTACAGAATAAAAAATTTAGAGAGTGCAAAATAATCAATCCCATATCCATACCATACCATGTTTTGAATTAATAATGACTTACTTATATTACTATTAATATTAATGTTCAGATAAATTCTAGCCATTTCTGAAACTCCAACAAATGTTGACAATTTTCCAAATTAAATATTCAATGCTTAAAAATACAACCATGTTAAATTTCAGCCTCCCAAAATGCAATCACTGTAAATTTAACGCATTTAAATGCAAGTATTGATAATACAATGCATTTATTTATTTTTTAATTAGAGCAATTCAACATGCTTTTATGTTTCAAAGACTTTAGTCATGAATTTACTTCCATAGTATTGATACAGATTTCCTGATTTGATTAGATTCTGATTCATTTGGGTGTATTTCAGTTACCATGTCAATTTTGCTAATGAGAGATATTGTCTCTCAGCTTATGCTGTTATGGAGACGTTTTAACTTGGTACATTATGAAAATGTTAATTAAAAAAATGAGCAACTATATCTGTAGGGATGCATGGTCCGAGTCAAACCAAACTTTTACTCTTAACACGCAGTGAAATGATTTCCATGCTGAACTTCTTCACCATTGTAGTACTTAATCACTGGAGAGTGAAATTTGAACATTTACCAGCCAGTGGCTAATTATAAAGCTGTGAAATTCACTGCTGATGCACTGAGATGCACTGATTTATTGGCCAATTATTGACCAAATTAAAATTATCGGCTTTAACCGATAAAAATATCAATATCAACCGTTGGTTTTGGCATTTTCATGCTTATGATTGCATAAGCAAGAAAAAGCAGATATGAAAAACTGGTGGTTTATTCATAATTAATTACATACATTTATTGCATTGTATTAAGTTTATAATAATTTTTGTGTGTAATATAAAAAAATACCTTCTAAAATAAATGAAATCTGAAAAAATTTCAGTATTGCCTATATTTTATTTTATTTATTTTTTGTAAATCGGTATCGTATTGGCCAAAATGTTCACATTGGTGCCTCCCTAATTATCTGGAAAATATTTAGCCTACTTTGTAGTATTGACAGCATATCTTTTTTCTACCCAATAGCTGAGTTATGTTGAATGTATAAACCTAAAAAGAAACATTTAGATTAAACTGAAATGACAATATAAAGTAAATATACTTTTTTACAAGTATGAGCACAGTTTTTTCTTTATCTTAAATTTTCCACGGACCCCCTAGCCCCGGACCCCAGTTTGAAAACCCCTGTAATAATGAACACAACCAAAACTGAAGTACCATAATCTATAATGTAAGCGTAAAATCTTGGGATTGTAAGACTCGTTATAGCGATCGTACAAATGAAGATCACTATTTATCGGAAAATCGATATTTTTACCCAGCCCACACTTTCCCATATAATGTGAGTGAAAGGGGATCCGGGCTGTTGAGCTTCAAAACGACAAAAAAGCACCATAAAACTGCTAAATCTCAATCACTCCAGTGCCACATCTATGACATGACTAATCGTCAGTTATGTGTGTGTTACATGACTGATCGCCAAGTTTGAAAATGCGGAAGTGCGAATGAGATATCAGAGCTGCAGTGGAGGGGACAATTTACAGTGAATAACGACTTAAATTCTGGTATGTTCCTTACGCTATCGTATGGCTTCATACGACTCAGATTATAGTGCATGAGTCAAGATTCATAAAAGAAAAAAGCTTATTTTATGATGATAGTGTTTTTGGTTTTTTTCCCTCCTTTTATTTTTTAACCCTTTAAGCTCTGAGGGTATGTTTAAAGATTTCCTGTTTCAGCTGCATACCCAAAATTAAAGTCTTATAGCTAAAAAAAAAAAAACAAAGAGGGTCAAGTGTTTGGTAACATTGTAAAGAAAACGTTTCACATTTTTTATGATATAGATCATGATACTTTCTGAGACTCGCAGCCTAAAACTTTTTTTTTTCTAATTGTTGTGATTTGACATTATATATCTGAGGATGTAAATAAGGTAGCTCCGAAAAACTGCTTTTGTTTTATTCCAAGCATGTCAACTGTATCTGAGAAAAATATTGTGTTGATTCGACAAAGCAATCAAAAGTTATAGCATTACAAAATAATTTATCATTGTGTCCAAAATGTCTCCATTTATCCAAAAGCCTCTCCAAACAAATAAAAATCATAATAATTGTACAAAAGAACTAATTACACATGCAAACACAACAATTACTGAAGGTTTGCTTAGCATGCAGAAATTATTTTTGTAATGAGATTTCACAGAATGAGTGCCTTTTGACTCGATGAGTCTGCATCGAGTCTATGTCATGCACTTGGCGCCATCTCCTGGTGGCCATATGTAACATTGTGCTTCGTGTGGATTATCTAATGATCTATGCATCCGATTACCTTGTGTGGGCTCGTTTGAAAGATAATCGCCTCCTCTAAGTAATGGTATGTGATATTTTATGTTCCATTTATTTTTAAGCAAAACGCAGCATATAAGCAACACCTGTTCACATGAAACATAAATGTCAAAGACATTTACTTAGCTATTACTCTCTATATTTTTATCTGGGAGTAAAACAAATAGGCTGGTTGTATTCTACTCTTTAAGAGCTTTCCAACGACATATGACAAATGGCTATTTAATGAGTTTGATATTTTTACTGATTGCAGTAATACTACACACTCTCACGGCGAAACTGTAAGGATTCATACGACTTTTCTAAATTTGACTAATTCATATGATATCATAAGACTACACTCTCTATGAATTTGTATAACTTTCACTACGGCCAATGACGTCGCTAGACATCGTTTCCTTCTAATATGCGACAATTACTTGCTTCTGTCACACACAACAGCTTCCTATCATGTTTACACACCACTGATTGGTTAAGTTTAGATAAGCAGGTTGGATAAGGGCATAATATTTATAAGCATGTCCTTAATGCCTCATACACGAAACTCACACTTACTTCCGCATTAGACATCCGGGCATTTGCACATGATGAAATCGTACAAATTTATACGAACGAACTCGTACGAAATCATACTAAATAGCCAACTCGTAAACTATGTACGAATTTTCATGATACTGGGTTGAATAATATGTACAGTGCACATTTTTTAAATTTTTTTTATGAATTATCAAAACGGAACACTTCTAATTTGTCTGCAAATTTCAAAGCACTTGTTCAGTTTCATAATGCATTGAAAAGTAGAGCTTCTAAGCTTTCAAACGATACCTATTCTGTGTTGGTCAAGACTGTAAAATTTTGACAATATTTTTTTTTTTTCTTTTTTGTGCGTGGATCGCGGAGAGTAACATGAGCCTCCGCATGCTGTGAGTCTCCGCGGTGTCCTGCACAGCGAGCCACGTGATAAGATGCGCGGATTGACGGACTCAGAAGCGGAGGCAACTGAGACTTGTCCTCCACCACCTGATAGGCGAGTAACCTAGCAACCTAGTGAGGACCTAGTAAGTAGTGGTATTGGGCATTCCAAAATTGTGGAGAAAAGGGGATAAAATTATATATATATATATGTATTCACTTAGAGTAGTACAACTTATCTTCTCTCCTCCTAACAGAGTGGGTCTGGGATTACTCCAGAGAGAGGAGACAGAAACTGGATCAAATGACAGATGTCTACCGTAGCTCTCAACCAGCTGTTTAATAACTTTCATAAAAAAAATAATAAAAAAGCACAGCCCCACTTAAACCACACATTTTTAGGAGTCCAACCTCAGATGACCTCTCTATAGAGGGTTTATAGAGTAAAAGTCTGTCTGCATTTGAGATAACGGGTTGTAATATGCCGGGAGCATTTTATTATTTTTATTTTTTTGACAGTTAAATGAGACAGATTTACAAATATACAGCACACACTGTATATAGTTTGTGTGGGGTCCAAAAGTTTTAGTCCACAAGAGAATTTGAATTTTGTTTTCTAATCTAATACAATTTTACAATCATTACAAATTATATTAACAATCATGGTGAAAACATTTCAGTGCAAGTCTAATTATAATACATATGAGTTTAGATTTGAAGAAAAGAATATGCTTTAAATACATTTTTAATAAAATATACAGAAGAAAAATAATCCTATGAAAATTTCATTTTTCTTATTATGTAAGCATTATGTTATTGCTTTAATTGCAGCATGCACTCCACAATTTGCTTTTACTTAGAGACCTAGAAACCGACATATTTTGTATTATTTTACATCATAACATTTTTAATTTTTCAAAATCCTTTAATTTTGCATATTAGATTTTAAATCCCAGATTTTAAAAGTACATACAGACTTTTGAACTCCACTGCTCACTTTTACAGGATGCACTCGATTGTAAATGTATAAAGTCCTCTGTTTAACCACAAAGCGATTTGTGCTGCTAAATTATTCATTTTTTACCTGGCCCAGTTTCATTCGTAATTGACCACAGCTCCCTGAATGCAACCAGGACAAACTTTAAAATCACCACCACTATCTCCAACCTTAAAATACTTTAAGTCATAATATGTGATTAAAACTCACTGTGTCTTCACATTCAGTTTTAAGCATCTGATTCCTCCATATGACAACCTGCTTTTAGACAGTGCATTGGTTAATATTCTTGTTAATTTTAGAACGTTTGGTTAATCAAACTTTTTTGTCAAATATGTCCTGTATCTAGGTCAGTGACCTACGGTCTCCGTCCCCCATCCGAAATTAAGCCACGTCCCACACCATGCAGATAAAGCCTGAAGCATATGAGTCATGCTGTTCCTAACCCAAATCCAGAGTGCCTGTTCTGTGTTAGAATAGCACTGGGGAAAACACTCTAGTGTTGTGTTGATTGCTCATTGCATTAGTTGTTGTTTTGTTTTTCAAAGAATGGATTACAGCTGGCAGCACTGAAGTCGTACTATATTTGATCAAAGATCCACAAACACATACTATCCCATACATTATTTACACCTATCAGTGAGGAGCGTGACCATACATATTCACTGGATTGTTCCAGGCAAGATTTGCAATGTCATAGACCAGCAGCAGGTACAGCTCATCCCCAGAATCCACCTCAAGATATACCAAAGAGCTACAACAAAGAGATATCCTTTATATTAATAAAATATGGGATTTTCCTTCTCAGTTCTGGTTGTTGAATTCAATAATATCACCTTATAATTATATATTTATACTATACGGATACTAAAGTATTACTTTAGTAAAACCATGGTTAATTGTCCTAGAGATTAAACAAATAGGGTGAAAACTTTAAATTGAACATAAAATTATACTTGGTATACACTAATAAACTAGAAAACACTTTTTATATAACTGATTTAAAATTATAGACAAATATAGTGATAAACAGCAGCAATACAATAAAGAGTACGCTTCAAAAAAGAATGCAAAATCCCTTTAAGGCTGCGCTGGGCTCAGATTAATCAGTGAATCATTTATGTGAACTTGTTTATTTTCATGAACTACCACTAAAATGAATCAGACTTCCCAATTTTTTAGGTTTCAACTTGTTAATAATTTGTATTAAAATGTGTAGTTGATATGAAATTTCCAACAGTAACAGCTCTTATTATTATTATTATAACATGCAAGTTCAACATTAAAGAAAATTACAATTGTACTTTTTTTAAATTAATTTGTCACCCTACATTTTTTAGAGACTTAAATGTGATTAAAATTGTTGTAAAAGGAATATAAACTAAAACTTACACTTTCACGTGTGTGTGTGTGTGGGGGGGGGGGGGGAGGTTTGGGTGGTTAACGATGACATCTTTTAGGTTACAATCTGGTAATTACAGATTGCCCTGGATTCTAACTTGTTACTCCAGGTGTGGTAGTCAGCGTCTTTACTTGCTGAGCTACCCAGGCCCCCGCCACATGTTTTTTTTTTTTTTTTGACAATTTCTACAAATGTAATATTTTACCTGCTAAAAATATATACGCCGATATGGAAATTGAAAACAGGCGAATCGTGGAACACTTCCGCTTTCAGGAAAAAGGTGAATAATGTGACAAATATAGCATTTTTGTTCATACTGGATGATTACCCCTTTAAATATTTACACATTTATTGCACTTACAACATTTTGTTACATGTTTGTTTGTATGCATAATTTGTACAATTTACAAGTATTTACATGGAGTTTACATTTAAATGTATAACAAGCGCTAAAATGGTATCGTCTCTTTAAGAGTACCGGCAGTTCAGTGAGCGATTGTTTACGGTTGGATGAACACATCGTAAATTAACAAGAGAGAAGTTCACGGATGTTATTACCTCATCCGTTTATTGTGTGATCTTTTTTTTTTTTTTTACTTTTTTAACAACACCTGCCTATAAATAACAGAAAGGATATTAAAAGAGACACATTGTACACACAATACATGCAACGAGACAAAGCAAACTGTTACTTGCATAATGTGTATCGACCTACGTGTAAAAATATTTATTGTACAAGTGTTCAAATTCAAATCTACAAGCTCTCGAGTTTTGCAACACTATTTACTTTCCAAAAGACATTCAACTGGTGCATTCGCTGGTCTGTAGATGCTGTAAAATGCAGAATGTTGTGAAAACAGTCTGTGGAAAAGTTGAAGCAAAATCAGAGTTGATGTCATTAAATGCATTGAAAATGTAACTATGGCATATCATAACTAAAGTGACGGTGATTCCGCAATCCAAGACACCTCAGGACCACTGCAGCCGAATAAGGTAAATAACCTTAGAGTGCGTGCTCATGAGACACGACATGCAGTGAAAGGATCTCGGTGCTATAGTTCTTCTTCGCCCAGGGGCACAGATTCCAGGGGGGATGGGGGGGAGGTAACCCCTCCAATAATCAAAACAAGCAAGTGCAACAATTCTTTACACTGTAACCCCCCCCCCCAATGTTCAAGCCAAATCTACGCCCTTGTCTTCGCCACTACACAATTCAATCACTGGCAAGTGAAATCTGAACATTTTTAGCCAGTTGCATAGTGTGAAATTTGGTCACATATGCAAGTGATTTACTCACAGTGTAGAGAGCTGTTAAACATAAGATAGGATACTACAGTCAGTATGTTTTTGTAATGCAACCCCATAGAATACATAAAGCTGTTGTGTCTCCCTTAGGGACACTTTTAATCTGAGAGCATGATGGGAAATAATCTGTGGTCAGAGAATGTGTGGCCCAAACATTCTCTCGCTCCCATTTCCTCCACCTTGGTTCATCCAGCCTGACGTCAATATGTGGATTACGATGTTTTCATCTCTTTCACTCTCTCCTCCCTTAATAATCTAAAAGCTGCTTTCCCAGGAAGCCAAACAGCGACATGTGTAACAGAGATCAAAAATCCTTGAGCCAGAGGTTGAATTATATTTTTATCATCTGTGCCTGCAACTCTATTTTATTCACCTTTAAAGAAAAAAGGTGGCAAGGTGGTACATGTCTCTGCTCTTCAACTCTTATTTCAATAGCAATAATGACTGACAGGGGCAGGATTACGATTTCTGATGCCCCAAGCAAATGACCAACCCGGGGCCCCATTTCGAATTTGTTTGCTTAAAAATGACATAAAAACTGATTTTAAATCATAATGTTAAATTCATCCTATCAGCCATTGTAGTCAAGTGCATTCAATATGTTCAATGAAATAAAAATCTAGTTAAAGATAATTAATGCATGTTTTCTAGTTTTTCCACAATACAGTGATTAAAAAAAACAATATTTACCTACATATATTTTTACAAAACATTGTTTTTCTTTCTTTTTTTAGTGAACAGGGTGTGCAAAACTACTTCACCCAGTAACATTTTGGAATTCCGTTGTTACAGTACATAGTAACATTATAACCCAACAATTATTTATTGTTGTCTAGTTTGTCATTATACAGTGCATCCGGAAAGTATTCACAGCGCTTCACTTTTTCCACATTTTGTTATGTTACAGCCTTATTCTAAAATGGATTAAATTCATTATTTTCCTCAAAATTCTAAAAACAATACCCCATAATGACAACGTGAAAGAAGTTTGTTTGAAATCTTTGCAAATTTATTAAAAATAAAAAACGAAAAAATCACATGTACATAAGTATTCACAGCCTTTGCCATGACACTCAAAATTGAGTTCAGGTGCATCCTGTTTCCACTGACCATCCTTGAGATGTTTCTACAACTTGATTGGAGTCCACCTGTGGTAAATTCAGTTGATTGGACATGATTTGGAAAGGCACACACCTGTCTATATAAGGTCCCACAGTTAACAGTGCATGTCAGAGCACAAACCAAGTCATGAAGTCCAAGGAATTGTCTGTAGACCTCTGAGACAGGATTGTATCGAGGCACAGATCTGGGGAAGGGTACAGAAAAATTTCTGCAGCATTGAAGGTCCCAATGAGCAGAGTGGCCTCCATCATCCGTAAATGGAAGAAGTTTGGAACCACCAGGACTATTCCTAGAGCTGGCCGCCCAGCCAAACTGAGCGATCGGGGGAGAAGGGAGGTGACCAAGAACCCGATGGTCACTCTGACAGAGCTCCAGAGTTTCTCTGTGGAGAGAGGAGAAACTTCCAGATGAACAACCATCTCTGCAGCACTCCACCAATCAGGCCTGTATGGAAGAGTGGCCAGACGGAAGCCACTCCTCAGTAAAAGGCACATGACAGCCCGCCTGGAGTTTGCCAAAAGGCACCTGAAGGACTCTCAGACCATGAGAAACAAAGATTGAACTCTTTGGCCTGAATGGCAAGCGTCATGCCTGGAGGAAACCAGGCACCGCTCATCACCTGGCCAATACCATCCCTACAGTGAAGCATGGTGGTGGCAGCATCATGCTGTGGGGATGTTTTTCAGCGGCAGGAACTGGGAGACTAGTCAGGATGGAGGGAAAGATGAATGCAGCAATGTACAGAGACATCCTTGATGAAAACCTGCTCCAGAGCACTCTGGACCTCAGACTGGGGCAAAGGTTCATCTTCCAACAGGACAACGACCCTAAGCACACAGCCAAGATAACAAAGGAGTGGCTACGGGACAACTCTGTGAATGTCCTTGAGTGGCCCAGCCAGAGTCCAGACTTGAACCTGATTGAACATCTCTGGAGAGATCTGAAAATGGCTGTGCACCAATGCTCCCCATCCAACCTGATGGAGCTTGAGAGGTCCTGCAAAGAAGAATGGGAGAAACTGCCCAAAAATAGGTGTGCCAAGCTTGTAGCATCATACTCAAAAAGACTTGAGGCTGTAATTGGTGCCAAAGGTGCTTCAACAAAGTATTGAGCAAAGGCTGTGAATACTTATGTACATGTGATTTTTTTTTATTTTTTATTTTTTAATAAATTTGCAAAGATTTCAAACAAACGTCTTTCACGCTGTCATTATGGGGTATTGTCTGTAGAATTTTGAGGAAAATATTAATTTAATCCATTTGGGAATAAGGCTGTAACAGAACAAAATGTGGAAAAAGTGAAGCGCTGTGAATACTTTCCGGATGCACTGTAATATGATACAGTATTAATATTATTACTTTGATATATTTCTGTCTTATTTACTTTACTTTCTTCGTGAACCGCTCTGAGACTGCAGACAACAGCATATCCGTGCGTGTATTCAGAACAACATGTCACACCTCAAGCGGTTTTTGCGGAGCTTTCCCCCCACCCCCCGACATCCGGGGCCCCACACAATTGCGTGGTGGATAAAATCGCTACTGATGACTGACACTCCGCAAAGACCTGCCTTAAAAACATCACTGACCAATCCTAGCATAGCCACGGTTGCCATCCGTCATATTAAAAGGTATGTTCAAAGTTCAGTAGAGGTCAAGCTCAATCAACAGCACTGCACACAGCTTAACATAAATTCATTCATGTATTAATTTAGGTCAGAGGCCATACTGCAATAGTAACTAAAGTGTTGCCTTAAAGGGATAGTTCATCCAAAAATGAAAATGTAAAATTTTGGGTGAACTATCCCTTTAATAGATTACGTTAGGAACAGTTCAGTTCACATACGCTAACATTATTAGTTGCGATCACTAGGGATGTGCCCGAAGCTAAATACCTTATACAAAAAGGCACGAATAATGTTTTCAGAAGCGATGGGTCAATTTCATGACCACTGTAACCAACTTAAATTGGATCTAGCATATTTTTTTATAAAAAGTAACACTACACTATTTTGAAATATTAAGCGAAAACAAAACAAAAAAGAGACCAAAAGTGCAAATTATCCCGAAATGTGACAGATAGAATCATGGGATGTTCTACTCTAAATTGTGCAAGGTAGGCTGCTGACAGTCCTTCCAACAGTAAAATACATTGACAGCGACAGAATGCATTTTATGTCTAGTACCATGTTTAACGATGATAAACAAGTCACACAATCCATATTTATGGCATAAGACATGGAAACTCTGTGGAGAGATTTTAAGGAAAATTGCTTATCATGCCTGTCTAAGCAAAAACTGATTGTCTTCTGCTTATCCATCCAAAAAGTAAAGCTAGGGATTTTAGTGTCATCAATACTCGTCTGTCACCACCTCGAGAGGCAGCTGTCCTCAGGGTATTTCAGGAGAAGCAACACATGATCCCTAACTCATTCCTTATATTTTTTTTTTCCGACAAAGAAAATAATAGGCAGCGCTTTCTAGCATTTTTCAGAAATGAACATAATGGCATTGACTGGTGCAAATAATGTAACTCCATTTAGTGTAATTTGATCCTAGATCTGAAATAATTCCTAAAAATGATCTGACCTAAATTATGCTCCGTAAAATAGTAAAGCCTCTTTAGAGCAGGTGGCTCTTTCCTGGATATTTATTCAGCCACTGCATTCTCTTTCTCTGGGATTTATGTAATTTAAGTTTTATACCACAGAAAGTGTATGCAAAAACTGTTAATAGATTAATTTACTTACAGCAGTGTTTTGCTGAGAGTTCAGGCACTGATTACTGAAAGAGTGTCGAGCCTTTTGAATAATTTACTCAGACAAAATGAACAAAGTAATCAAAGTCTTCAGACTTTAAAAATCTGAATTTCCCTGACTAGGAAGAGTGCTAACTCTCCAGTGTCATTTGCCTGACATAATTAACATTGCGCTATTACCGCCCATAGAGAGCATCATGCTCTCTGCCCTAACAAAAATCGAGAGTTCATGGTAAATTTGCCGCAAATTCGCCACTGATAATTTCCACATGCAAATGAGCCATTGAACCATTGTTGCAAAGGTTTGCCGGAGGTTCTCCACTAACGGAGAATAGCTGCAAACTTCTGGCAAACATTTGCGGCGAATCAAACGCTCACTTGTATGTGAAAATAACGAATGGCAAATTTGCTGCAAATTTGCAGCAAGTTTGCAACTAGTTTAGATTTTTTTTGTAAGGGTGGTTAAAATGTTATTTAAAAGCGATGTCTGTGTACATTTTCTAGTGATCATGGCAACAGTAAAGAACATTTAGGAGCAAATTCACTAAACAGTTGCACCACTTAAGGCGTGATCACATTTACCTTCGCACGGCGAAATTCAGCAGGCGAAATCCAGCAGGCGAAATCAGTCATCTCAATGGGAATCCGCGTGATCGTTAATTTCGCACAATGGACTTTTGGTGGCAGAGAATTTCCCCTCGTATTTTTCGCGTAGAGTACAAGTTTGGCGAACTTTGACAGGCGAATTTGCCTCATTGACCAATGGGAAGTTGCTTGATTTGGTAGTGACCTCTGGGCGGAGCTTCATACACAGATACACTGAATATTCACAGTTGCAAAATATATCATTTTAGCGGCAAGTTTATTTTTAACTTAAAGGTGCTGTAAGGGATTTTTTCATGGAAAGGTACGCAGAGAGATATTACTGAAATTAGTCATGTAAGATATCTCATATGACAGCTCTAGACTCTGTAAACAGCAAACAAAAATGTGTCCGCTAACCGCAGACAATGACGCTTTCGACCTGTCAATCATTTTGCACATTCTCATAGTGTTGTAGTTGCAGCGAATTATTGAGGCTTACTGCCATTTTTAAGCCATGTTGTTCATAACAGTTATCAGTTGAGGGCGCTATTTTGCTGCTGTTGTTATTAACATGCAAAAACATATTTCTTATTCACTAACAAACAGCCTCATTTCTACTGTATGCAAATTAGGCTCATTTTAGATTGCGCTTTAGTCAGAAAACTCTGTCCGGCACAATAAACATCACGCAGAGGGTAAACTGTATTTATTTCAAAGAGATATTTTTGTACATTTTCTATTGATCATGGCAGTAATCGTTTATCAAATAATGATCAAATGAAGGAGAAGAGCATTGTAATCTGGCATATATTCAGATGCGCGGTGAAGTCAAGCACACTTTTGTCACGTTAAAGAGATGATTCAGGTGTGGTCTGCTGCATTTTGCAATATATAGCGCTTAGAACCGGTCCGCAAAATGGGAATTTTGTAGTAAACACTGCGTTCAGCCCAGATTGTGTGGCCACATTTGCGCCATTGCCTGATCTGCATAATTCCTTAGTGAATCAGGTGCTAAATGCAACCAAATCTGATCAGTACAACAAGCAATAGCAAGTGTTTAATGTCTCTTGGTTTCATATCGAGAATCAAAAGAGCAAAGATGTGTCTCTCAATACCCACCTACTCTAAACTCCTCGTGGGAAAACCCACCTGCTACAGCTTGTTTGCCTCCAACCTCAGAGAGCTCAGTTACTCGCCAAGTCAGCGTCTAAAAAAAGCCTTCCACATGGACAAGTCCCAGCTCTTACATTCTTTACCCATGGTATTTGTCTTGTCCTAAAAATTACCCATTTCAGAGATATAACTACACAGCATGCGATAACACACTCTGCCAAAAATGTAAAGGCCAAGGTAATCTGCATGACTCCCAAAAGAGCACATAAAGAATAGGGCATTTGGGATAAAGGCCTGAGACCCACTGTATTATTTGTACTGAGAGAGTCTTAAGTCCTCTAGGTTTGTCTCTTAGGAACCTGAAGCAGCCAGGCAGGAAGTCAGCTTAGATGTAAAGCCATTTCCTTGTGTTAATAAAATATGGTAATGGCCTTCGATCAGTGTTTTCTTTCTTTACTTAGTACCCCAATGATTCTAGAAACATATTACACAAATTGTTTAATTTTAGGTTTAGCTGTTATCGGAGAAGCTACATCCAGTCAATGTGACATTTTTGCAGATGGGAACAAGAAAAATCACCCTTTTAACTTTGTTGTTATTTTTTACATGCGTTTCCCAAAACTGCAAATTTTTATCCCCTTTTCTCCCAATTTGGAATGCCCAATTCTCACTACTTAGTAGGTCCTCGTGGTGGTGCGGTTACTCACCTCAGTCCGGGTGGCGGAGGACAAGTCTCAATTGCCTCCGCTTCTGAGACTGTCAATCCGCGCATCTTATCACGTGGCTCGTTGTGCATGACACCGTGGAGACTCACAACATGTGGAGGCTCATGCTACACCCTGCGACCCACGCACAACTTACCACATGCCCCGTTGAGAGCGAGAACCATTAATCGCGACCATAAGGAGGTTACCCCATGTGACTCTATCCTCCCTAGCAACCAGGCCAATTTGGTTGCTTAGGAGACCTGGCTGGAGTCACTCAGCACGCCCTAGATTCCAGGGGTGGTAGTCTGTGTCAATACTCGCTGAGCTACCCAGATCCCCTTGCTTTAAGTGCTACTTAAGAGAGTTGCTATCCGTGTGACAGTGCTGAAATGTGACCATATAGTGCTGCTCATCATTACAACTTAATTATATTTGTGCATACCTTTACAATAATTTACCTTGCTAAAATTTGTTTTACATCCCTAATTAACTGAATATAATTTTGTGCAGAAAGATATTTTTCTTTTACACAGTCTGCTTCCATAATCAGGTGTGCATTTGTAATATTTGTTTTCACAAATTCCTCTCAATATACAAGCTTCCAAGATTAGTGAAGACAGTGGAGGCCCTGTGTATGATCCTGCAAATTACAAGCATTCATTGAATTTTATTTTTGTTATCACGTAGCGCAAAATAAGGAGATATTTGGAAGATGCGCTTTAGGGACCTTTACCAATAAAGTAGAGGTCTGTTCTTTACTCCCAAAAGTGATAACGGTGATTGTAATGCTGCATGTGCGGTGCTACACAACTTGTAGTTCTGGCGAGAGAGCCTTTGGGTGTCAGAGAGGAAGAGGACACAAGGATAAAAGTGTCTGCCAAATTAATAAATGTAATAGGATGATGAACAAATATATACGGACGATTTTCATGCACGGCAGCAAGTTAATGACTTTTTCTTCTCTTTCTAATATTAATTTATACAGTTGTCTGCATCAATCATGCCACAACTTTGTTGTTACCAACTTGTCCAACTAGTCAAATTTTCAAATAAATTTATTTCTCACTAATTAATCTATTCATCCATTTTGACTATCTATTTTATGTATTTCATTGTAATAATAATAATTATTATTATCATCATTATTATTATTATTAGAATTTTAGATATAAAATTAAATAAAACACATAAAGTGTAACTATTAGTATTTAAATTATATAAAGTGTAATTTCACGATTGTCCTGCAGGTGTCTGCATATGTCTATGTCCTTACGATGCTCTTAGCGCTGTACGATTACTCCAGAGCACTCGTAAATCTACGAGCATTTTCAAGTACTAAAGTTACGATGCTTTTGGGAAACGGTTTGCAAAACTAAGATGAATCTTAAGTTGGATTCTATGATCTACTTAGGCTTATGATGCTTTTGGGAAATGAGGCCCTGGCCTACAGGGGTCCTCTTAGTGATGTAATTTCCTGTTTCCTGGTTTTCATGTCACATGACAACAAAATGGCTTCCTGCATGTTCTGGATTTCTATAATGACTATACTTGCTGTATTCGGAATCACATACTGCCGAACTACTCTTATTATTTCTGGCTTTTTAAACGTAAGAGTAATATGGTAGTATGCAATTCCAAATTTAGCCACTGACTTTGATTTTAAATACAAAAGTTTTTTCAGAGAAGAAGAAAATAAATAATGATAAAAGATTATGACTATTCAAAGATTAAGCTACTTAATAAAGTTTTTTTTTTATTAATTTTTTTTAAGAATTTCAGCCTTTTAATGAGAATTGTATTCTTCATTATGATCTCAGGATGGTTACAATTATATAAAAAATATGATTACAAAATTATGTTATATTAATGTTTTTATATTATATAAAAAACTTTTTTTTTTTTTAATTCAGAATACACAAGATGCATATTCCCATCACTGCATGGATTGCATATATATATATATATATATATATATATATATATATATATATATATATATATATATCGCTGTCCTTTTCTGCATATTGCGGCACTGTTTTGCAGCCCTCTTCAGCCTGTCGTGGCCTGTTCGGCAAAACGCGGTGGCCCGTTTCATCTTATCGCGGCCCATTCGGCCCCGTTTCGCAGCCGGCCAACCGGGAAAGGTCCCGGCTCTCCCGATGGCCAGTCCGCCACTGACAGTATATGATGTAATAATGTGTGCCAAAAAGAAAACAGGATGCATAGACAAGTGCAAATCTTAAAACTTTGCATTTTTCAAATGCATTTTTGTTTAGTAAATTACAATATACTAGCTTTTGATCATTACAGGAATCTGTAGCAGTGAATGATCCAGTCTAAATCACTTTTCAAACCAAAATGGATGAGCAATAACTGCACTGTCTACAGAATAAAAGCAAATCTAATGATAAAGGCCAGTATACTGTGAACATAACATGCACAAAAGCTGAAGCCCAAAAAGATTTTAATCTTCTACAATTGTCCAGTCATTTGCAGTCCTTTGCTTTTACTGTAAAGAAAGGCTGAAAATCTTCAATAGAAACTGCAATTTGCAGGATTGCTTTGTGTTTGTGCTGTTGTCACTCTTGTATTAATAAAGGGGTTCAGGGGCATTCAGAGTCATCACAGATGTGTCCTCGCAAAGCTGAGGTGAGGTGAAGCAATTTGGAGAGCAGAACCCATGCAAAATCTAGCAATAACTGGCTGTGAAGTAGAGGAAGATAGGGGAAGATGCAATGTGCATTTACTGTGAAATTGTAACATATTTAGATTAGGGCTGTCGATTTAACGTGTTCATTTGACGTGATAAATTTTATGAAAAATAGTGTGTTTAAAAAAATGAACACAATCTATCATGCCCTGATCAGTATGTAAATTCCATAATAAGGAATGTTCCTAACATCGGAGCAGTTCAATCTTGATATACCACCTTGATTTTGTTTGTGAATCTGTGGCATATTATAATATTGAAATGATTACATATTTTTTTTAAAAACAAGGAAGCGATGTCAAAATGGCAACAGTGACAATAACTTCAAATTGATTTATTTCACTCAATTATACGTTATAACTTATCATTCCAATGGAATAGAGCATAGCCATTTTATAAATGTCCTGAAATGAGATTTAGTGACATCTATGGGTAAGAAGAAAATTAAAAGTGGGACATCTTACCACATGGGGTGTCTGGCCTATCTTCCTCTACAAAGAGCAGACAGATGCCCATTTAAAAATATGAACTACAAATCATCCATAAGAGAAAAAAGATCCATACCATAATGATTTCCCTCCTGTTTTTCTTGTCTAATCATTTTATGTAAGCAGTAATTGGGGCATCTTGCCATAAGCCAATGACTGGAGGAGAGAAAGACTGGCAAAATCCTCTTTCTTGCCAATATCTATTCTCACTTCCTCTGAGTCAAGTACAGCTGTCACAGGCAGATCGGTACAGGACAAAGGAAAGGGAACAGGAAAAACTCACGTAATTTCTACATGCATAGCTACATCTATATTTAAAAAAGGGGGTCCATTGCAAGGGGATTGTTATATTGTGGGGGTCCTTGGCATCAAAAGTTTGAAAACCACTATCATAGACAGCATCTCACGAGACAATAAGTTCTTGGCCTCCTGATCTACGACCCTGGATTCACAGCAGTGAAGGTGGAGGTGTAATCAGGGGCGGACTGGCCATCGGGAGCATTGGGCATTTTCCCGGTGGGCCACTGGGTGATTTGGGCTGGCCTGCTGCGTAAGTACCGGTCTGTCCTACAGGCCATAGAGCGGCCGCCCTGGGCTCCAACATGCCCGTGCAGACCCCTTAACAAAGTTAAAAGTCAATAAACTCTGCAAGGTAGGCCAATACATTGGCTTTTATTTTGAATAAAATTAATTGGCTTTATTTTGAAACAACTTACACATCAGAGCTCATATCTGTATGAGCGCATTTACTCCATACCTCATATGGAACTCATTATATGACATACAAATCCCAATAATGTTGACAACCAAAATCAACATAATAAGTATAAGATGAGCTCTGAATAAACACAAAATGACAAAAAACTGCAAGTTACAACAAACACAATAACAGCAGCATAAATCAAATCGCAAACAGTAAAGCTATGAGCAGTAAATTGTCAGTTGCATAATTTATTAATACTGCTAAGCATTACTGGGAGCTGAGGTGCTGCTTGCTGAATAATGCTCACATTTGATAAAAATGCAGAAAATAAGTCATGAAAAATATTACTTTGTGGCTGAATCTTTGAGGCTTACTTTGTTTAAAGGATAGCAAAAAACAGTGCTTGTCAAAGCATTGTACTTTTTCATTTTCACAGAATAATCTGGGGAAGGAATTAAAACACTGCAGATATAAAATGCAACACTCACATAGAGTGAAAATATGAGCAATTAATCTGCAAAATATCTGCAAAGATCTACACTTTAAGAGGTGTGTTTGTTTATTTATTTATTTGTTATATATATATATATATATATATATTACATTTATTTATATTTGTTTATAATTATATATGTACATATTCTGGCCAAATTTGTGTTCATTGGTTAAAAAAAAAAAAAAAACATTTATACATATATATGTGAGTACAGTATATGACATGAAATTTTAAGCATAGTCATCAGTGTCCTGCTGTGTGACACTTTCTTCATCTAACTATTTTAAACTATTTTATGATCTTATATAGCTTTATATACATATATAATATATTAGTATTATTTATAGTTTATTTGCACTTCTGGGAAAAGGCTGCAAGGTGATGAAGACCTTGTACTTTCATGTACATTTTAAACTAACCTCTTTATGTTGGGGAAAAATTTTTCAGACGTTATATGTCTGAGCTATAAAGTGCTTATTTTTAGTGCTTTTTCTAAAAAATCCACTCATCACATTTACAGTGGTTTTATAAGTTTTTAAACCTATGACCATTTTTACACTGGTGGAGCCGGTTGTCATAACTAGCAGTCGATAGAAATTAATTTTTTTCAACACAAAAATTTGAAAATGAAATCAAGAAGCCAATGTGTTATGGTGTGGTGTATTGCAGGCCGGGTTTGGTGGGCCGCTCTGGGCCACATAGTCCAATGCTCCTTTTTTATTCCCAGTCCATCCCTGGGTGTAATTATGGACCGCATTAACCTTGAAATGAGGGAAGAATGCTGCTGCATTTATCTACAAGAACACACTGTGGCCTCTTCTATTTCACGATTCTCATCAAAGGCTTTATTCCCTGCACATTGACCCCTGAACCCAATCCCAACTGTTAAGATGAATGATAATTCTTTGACCAGTGTTCTTTATCTTTCAAGCACTGTGCTTACAACTGTGTTTGCCTCAAGTTACTGACCCTTTCAAGATATATTTGAATCTTTTAACTATTTTTTCCCTGTAGCGAAGGAGAGCTATTGTCCTAAAATCAAGATAATTAATTCCAGGAACTGTAGTCTAATGCTGATGTTACACTACATGACTTTAGCCCTGATTTTCCACTCGCCGACAGTTAATGGAGATCGCCGACAAAAGCACGAAATCAGAGGCAAATCGGTGCTCACTCCCGTGAGCGAAGATCGCTGTGTGAATTTTCAAAGACGTGATCTGAGAGATGCGCCAATGCGCCGATGCATCGCAGGTGCCCGAGAGATATTTAGCAGGTTAAATACCTAGACCTGTCTGCGACTTCAAGTCCTGCAGTGTGAAATGTGTTTTGATGTGTTATCCGCAGCAGTTCCCTGAACCCAGTCTTATCATGCATCTATTTGTATGGTGAGCACAATAATATAGTTTCTATCAGAATACATTTTTAAAATAAAGCTTTTCAATTATTTGAAACAAAACAAAGAACAAACCACAACACCAGCAGGCAGCTACCTGTGTTCATTGCAAAATTATTTATTTACCTCCAACACTCTCTGCAGAACAGACAATCCTTGTGGCCCGCGTCTCCCCATCCAATCTCTCCTCCATATTCTTTTATTTTTCTTCTTTGGTTTTTCGCTGCAAATCAGCACACAAAAAACTTGGAATGCAAGCTTCTTGCGGACCACCATTTTTAGAGGGAATAACTCCAGTCTCGCGTGTGATCTAACAGTTGAAGTGCATTAGAGACTCATTGATGAGCCCAAAGAAGATGGGTGAAGAGCTTTAGACAGTTCCTACTCTCTGCAATTGTCATTCAAGGCATTAATTTTTTCTCAACCACTTATCCATCCAGTGTGAGAAAAAAGGCAATGGCACTATCCCTGTAACAACCTGTGGAGGACTTTGCAGTGTAAGCAACTCAACAAAACCTGAACAGAAATGTGATCAAAGGGCAGCGAACGATTTTTTGGGAGAAATTCTAAAAATGTGAAAGATTTTAATCTCTCTTCATATTTTATATTCAAAGATGCCTCACTATGATTGGAATAAATTTTAATTGCAATATAAGTGTCACAGGGGTGACCTCTTCTGCAAATGACCTTGTAGAACCAGTAGCTAGATTAATTAATTCTAAATGAATCCCCTGTACTGTAGTTTCAAAACATCTATCCAAGAGCTGACAAATAGCTTTGTCTGCAAATGAAAACTGTCAAAGGTAATCATTTTTTTAGCACAGGACTGCCAAATCCAATGCTCAGCGCATATAGCCATATAATCATTTAATTTATGCTTACAAAAACAAAGCTGCCCAACTTGAGCAAATGTCTATGTCAAAAGACAACCTGCTCATTAATCAGAGTAGTTTTCACATGTGCGCAGATATGAGAATCCAAATACAGATAAACATTGCAATGTTACTTGTTTACTGCTCTGCTGTCTGCACCTACTATTTTCATTTCAGATTAATTGTGCTGATGGCAAAAAAGACAAAATTAATCACTTTAACCCTTTAAGCTTGGATGGGCCCACGAGAAAAATAAAATCTTTAAAATATTAATAACTACAGTCTTGGCCAACACAAAATAGGTATCATTTGAAAGCTTAGAAGCTCTACTTGCTAATGCATGCAGGTATTATGACCAAAACTGAAAAAGTGCTTTG
Organism: Myxocyprinus asiaticus; assembly: GCF_019703515.2. Classification (NCBI taxonomy): domain Eukaryota; kingdom Metazoa; phylum Chordata; class Actinopteri; order Cypriniformes; family Catostomidae; genus Myxocyprinus; species Myxocyprinus asiaticus. The sequence continues at coordinate 4,933,107 of NC_059378.1, read as the reverse complement.
AAATTTGCAGACAAATCAGAAGTGTTCCGTTTTGATAATTTATAAAAAAATCTTTCATCTTATCTCATCTTTCAAATGAGCCCTCACACAAGGTAATCGGATCATTAGATAAATCACACGAAGCACAGTGTTACATATGGCCACCAGGAGATGGCGCCAAGTAAATAACACAGACACGATGATGAAGACTCAGCGAGTCAAAAGGCACTCTCTCATTACTAAAATAATTTCTGCATGCTAAGCAAACCTTTATTCATTGTTGTGTTTGCATGTGTAATTAGTTCTTATGTACAACTGTTATGTTTTATTTGTTTGGAGAGGCTTTTGGACACATGGAGACATTTTTGGACACTGATAAATTGTTTTTGTAATGCTGTAACTTTTGATTGCTTTGTCGTATCAGCACAAACATTTTCTCAGATACAGTTGACATGATTGGGAACAAAACAAAATCAGTTTTTCTGAGACATCTTATTTACACTCAGATATACAGTGGTGTGAAAAAGTGTTTGCCCCTTCCTGATTTCTTATTTTTTTGCATGTTTGTCACACTTAAATGTTTCAGATCATCAAACAAGTTTAAATATTAGTCAAAGATAACACAAGTAAACACAAAATGTAGTTTTTAAATGAAGGTTGTTATTATTAAGGGAAAACAAAATCCAAACCTACATGGCCCTGTGTGAAAAAGTGTTTGCCCCACCTGTTAAAACATAACTTAACTGTGGTTTATCACACCTGAGTTCAATTTCTCTAGCCACACCCAGGCCTGATTACTGCCACACCTGTTCTCAATCAAGAAATCACTTAAATAGGACCTGCCTGACAAAGTGAAGTAGACCAAAAGATCTTCAAAAGCTAGACATCATGCCGAGATCCAAAGAAATTCAGGAACAAATGAGAAAGAAAGTAATTGAGATCTATCAGTCTGGAAAAGGTTGTAAAGCCATTTCTAAAGCTTTTGGACTCCAGAGAACCACAGTGAGAGCCATTATCCACAAATGGCGAAAACATGGAACAGTGATGAACCTTCCCAGGAGTGGCCGGCCGACCAAAATTACCCCAAGAGCGCAGCGACGACTCATCCAAGAGGTCACAAAAGACCCCACAACAACATCCAAAGAACTGCAGGCCTCACTTGCCTCAGTTAAGGTCAGTATTCATGACTCCACCATAAGAAAGAGACTGGGCAAAAATGGCCTGCATGGCAGAGTTCAAAGATGAAAACCACTGCTGAGCAAAAAGAACATTAAGGCTCATCTCATTTTTGCCAGAAAACATCTTGATGATCCCCAAGACATTTAGGAAAATACTCTGTGGACTGATGAGACAAAAGTTGAACTTTTTGGAAGGTGTGTGTCCCATTACATCTGGCGTAAAAGTAACACCGCATTTCAGAAAAAGAACATCATACCAACAGTAAAATATGGTGGTGGTAGTGTGATGGTCTGGGGCTGTTTTGCTGCTTCAGGACCTGGAAGACTTGCTGTGATAAATGGAACCATGAATTCTGCTGTCTACCAAAAAATCCTGAAGGAGAATGCCCGGCCATCTGTTCGTGACCTCATGCTGAAGCGAACTTGGGTTCTGCAGCAGGACAATGATCCAGAACACACCAGCAAGTCCATCTCTGAATGGCTGAAGAAAAACAAAATGAAGACTTTGGAGTGGCCTAGTCAAAGTCCTGACCTGAATCCTATTGAGATGCTGTGGCATGACCTTAAAAAGGCAGTTCATGCTCGAAAACCCTCCAATGTGGCTGAATTACAACAATTCTGCAAAGATGAGTGGGTCAAAATTCCTCCACAGCGCTGTAAAAGACTCATTGCAAGTTATCGCAAACGCTTGATTGCAGTTGTTGCTGCTAAGTGTGGCCCAACCAGTTATTAGGTTTAGGGGGCAATCACTTTTTCACACAGGGCCATGTTGGTTTGGATTTTGTTTTCCCTTAATAATAACAACCTTCATTTAAAAACTGCATTTTGTGTTTACTTGTGTTATCTTTGACTAATATTTAAACTTGTTTGATGATCTAAAACATTTAAGTGTGACAAACATGCAAGAAAATAAGAAATCAGGAAGGGGGCAAACACTTTTTCACACCACTGTATTTAACCTTGTGCAACCCCGTGTCCACCTGCATGGACGTTGTATGTTGACTTTGCTATATGCAATGCATAATTTAAATGAATTAAAACTGACTGAATACTGTTCATAAGACACTAGACTGTCATTGACAGGGTTAAACTTCTGCTGCACTGAGTCATGTGACACAATAGCATGACGTCAATTTCCTAGAAGTGCTTCTACAGATGCAGTGCAAACAATAGTGCCTCTGGTAAGAAATCTCTTTACGTTTTTTCACTGAAACCTGTTTGGTTGTTAAGAGGAGAGCCTCTAGTTTCATTTCATATGCTGCTTTAAAAAATCTGTTCATTTATCGTGCATCAGCGCCCAGATAAACATATGTCCACATATGTGGAAACCCATACTGCATTTCCTCAAAAGTAGAAAAACATGTTAGAGTTTAATGTTATTCAAAATGGAGTATCTTACAATACTCGGAATATGATACCTGGTGGCAATACCTTGAGTGTAGCTTACCTGATGAGAAGCAACTCTGCAAGTTTGGAGTCTCCATCGAACCCCCAAAAATCCCTCAAAGTCCTCTACCTTGTAAATGCGACGCAGATGCGCACACTGGTTTTACTCTGTTCTCTGTCTCTGTGTCTTTAAGCAAGTCTTTGGATTTTGGGCAAAGCTAAATTAATTTTCCTCTGTAAACTTCTGCCATGGATGTTCAAGTAGCCACAAACTCACACTATTGGTTGAGCTATAAAGAATGGGTGGACCTGAGTGGTCTGCTCAAAATATAAACATCAATGTTTTGCTAGTGCCTGGAAGGCTCAGTGTTTCAACTTTTGGGAATGACTTACTTATAGTTGTCAATGAACAATAAATTGGGATAGTAGAAAGATTTTGACATAAAAAAAGTAAAAAAATTAACCTTTAAAGGAATATTCAATACGCGTTCAATACGAGTTAAGATCAATCGACAGCATTTGTGGCATGATGTTGATAACCACAAATAATAATTTCCTCTTTTTATGAAAAATAAATAAATAAATTTAAAAAAAAAAAAAAATAGGCAAAAATCTGAGTTAAAGTAAGGCACTTACAATGGAAGTGAATGGGGCCAATCCGTAAACGTTAAAATACTCACAGTTTCAAAAGTATAGCCACAAGACATAAACTATACGTGTGTTAACATGATTTCAGTATGACAAAATCACTTACTAACCTTTTCTGTGTTAAGTTATATCCAATTTTACAACTTCATTACCATGACGTCATAATGCGGTGAACTCTAAAATGACCATAAAACACCGACTTAAGCAACTTTACAGCTTAAATAATACCCGAGTTTTAATAGAATGTAAGTGCTTTTATTAAATTAGAAGCTTCACATTTTTGCCTTTAAACCCTCCAGAAATTGGCCCCATTCACTTCCATTGTAAGTGTCTCAATGTAACCTCGATTTCTGCTTTTTATTTTAAGAAAAGGAGGGACAAGTGGATTATTTTTTTTATTTTTTTTTCTTGGGACATTATACCTGAAGTGCTGTAGACTGAACTTAACTTGTATTGAACCTGTGAACCTGTGAATCGCAGCATGTGAATCCATACTCAACATAGTCTGGGTCTATTGTTTTATTTATTTATTTTTTTATTTATGTAGTTTCCACATCCGTCTAATTTGGCTAGCTTCTACCAAGTGACAGATGAATTTGGACAAAAATACTGTACAGTTTAATTGGACAAATGATGCTTAATGCCAACAACAAACAATATGGAAAGCATTTTTTCCTTCTTTTTTAAAAATGAATAAGCCTATTTATAAGCCTAACTATGCATGATTATACGTTAAGTTTAATTTTATTTTTTGCATTAAGCATTGTTTTCCCCTGCTATCTGCAAAGAAGACTACATCCAGCTCTGGCTTAGAGAACTTAGTGCATGAATAGATTTGCTTCCATGTTTCATCATCAGAAGACATTATCAAAATAAAGCCTATGGATTATATATTTGTTATTGCATGCTCACATTACATACTCATTTGCAGAAATAAGCATGCAATAGCTAAAAATTCTAATAAAATAATTCAGATTCATCTCCTCAGTGCAAATTAATCAAACCAAGCAGAATGCGCCAAGAGGTTTTGGACTGTTAGTATAACGAGAACACACTTGTCTTCCTTTGAATTCTTCTCTTTAAATAATCAACTTTCTATTTGGTGACAAAGAAACTCCTGAAGGTCACATTTGTTAAAGAGTGATTACTGGAGACTAAAGCTAGAATTGCCAACACCTGTCTCTGCTGCAGCCAGTAAACTTGATCATGATGGATCTGTTGAGGAAGAACTCTCTTAAGAGGAGGAAATGGAGGAATCCACAGGGGGGGTTGAATGGCTCACTTGTGGAGAGCCTGCACTGCACTGAGTTCTGGAGGGGTGTGGAGGGCAATATTGTGGGCTACTCCTGGAGTGCTGTTGGAGTTAAAGGTCATTAGATGGAACACCACCTCCAGACGAGGTACATTTCTAGAAGATTTTTCCAAAGTCTGTGGGAGCAGTTGTGTCAGAAGGGCACAACAGCTCCTTGATGAAAGATGTGTTCATTTTATCAAGTAGAAATGCTGTATTTAACTATCAGAAGAAACAGAAATGGAAGTTGTTTACTTGGATCAATCTTCTGGGTAATTGAATGTCTATGTTCTGCCTACTGGTTCTAGCCAGTGTCTACTGAAAGAGATCATGCTAAAAAAAAAAATGAATAACAGAAAATCTTAGGCCACGTCTGAACTATGGCTCCTTTGAAACAGGCCTTTTTAATGAATGAGCCAAAAAGTTTACAGAAAAGGGTTTGAACTTAGGAGCTCAGGTAAGCAGTTTGAACCAGTCACTAGCTGTGTCCCAAATTACGCACTATACACTATGCACTTAGCCATATAGTGTACGCATTTTCAAAGTGTAGTACTGTCCCAAATGAAACACTTAACGTTTGATTTACTACATGGAAGAATTCCCGTTTAACAGCTGATGGAAGTGACATTTTAAACGCATGCAATGTGTTGCCGTTAGCTTTAGCACGTTAACCAACCTCAGTTCAACACTTGTATCTCGAACAACGTACATATTCACGCAGCGTGTGGTGATGGTAAAGCATTTGACTCGCATTTCTAAGGTGCTGTCTTCACAGAAGTTTCGCTAGTTGCTACATTCTCCATTATTTGCAATAGTTTTGTCAGCCCAGCAGCACAGCCAGGTAACTCCACCTCTTCCAGTACGTACAGCAAGCCACGAGTGCTGAGTGAATGAAGTGTCCAATATTCCACACTCCATTTTGATGGCTGAAGAAGTGTATCATCCGGGTACTTGTAGTACACTTCATTTTGTTGCATTTTCAGTGTTAAAGGTGCACTCAGTAACTTTTGTCTTTTTGTCATCTTGGTCTTACACTGACACCTAGTGGCTTGGATGCAGCATCATTTAAAATCAATAGTTTTCAGTTTCAGATGCTATTGTAGAAATGTAGTATTCACAGTCAGCCATGATTACTTTAATCAATGAGTGAAAGTGTCAAATAACAGGATGGTTACTGAGATTAAGCGAGTAGTATTCGGCTGGTCATGTGATTCTAACATGGCAGCCCCCATGTGTGGACCCTCTCCATGTAGAATAAAACAGCTTTTATAAGGTTACTGATATGACTGGAGTCTTCGTTTTAATGCGAGTGGTCATGATTTCCTACATATATTCAAAATTACAATACATGTTTTTAGGAGTTAAATGTTTTTAATGAGGGGGAAAAAAAAGAGTGCACCTTTAACATAATGCTCATAGTACTTACACTTCAAAATTATGTAGAATAGTACAGAAGAGTGTGGTTTGTGGCACACCTACTTTCACTGGTTCAAACACCTTTCCCTGTAAATGATGAGAGAATTATCATTTTTGGCCAAACTATCTTCATTTAATCATTGTGATAATGTTGTTTATGTGTACCATAATACTCTTTGTATAACATTATAGTCTGTGGGCTGCCAGGCAGCCAGGCAGCAGGGAGAGAGAAATTGTGTTGGGGAGGAAATAGAAGGATGCCAATGCCGCTGAACACAAGAAAATGATCCCCTATCCATTGTGGCTGTAGACCGTTCATTCCCATGATGGGTAATGACGATCTCTGCTTAACTTTGAGACCTGATGGTTGACGCAACAATGATGCTCTCAACAGTCAGCATAATGCACAGGTGGCCAGTATTAAAATATGGGACACACCAACCACCAATGTAGTCGATATTATGAATGATTGCACCACTCTGTGAGGCAATATTTGCAGGACACGACTTATATCACTGACTCGCTCTTGGTTTGAATGCCATCGTGAGTTGTGACTTGTAACCCAGTAAGAACGAAAGCAGCTGGGCGAGAGTGATGATGATCGAGCACCCTAAACGCGCCAGATGTCGCCCTGAGGTACGAACCTGAACGTCAATCATCATCGAGCTAGAAAATCAGAATGGATGCAGCAGAACCACTAACACGTCACGATACCAATGGTCACATATTAATGGCAATTTAACATTAAGGAATGTTTAACATTTTAAAATGTTACAAAGATTCTGATATTTTTCAGAGAAAAGAAAGCACTCTGGAATGTAAAGTGGTATTAATTGCCCACAGTAAATCCAATGCTTTGCATTTTTATTATTATTAATTTTTGTTTTTTTTTTTTTTTTTTTTTTTTTGTCGTGAGGTAACAGGCTCAGACTCAATTATCATCTGTTTAGAACAGCACTGTTGGGTAAGTTACTCTAAAAAAATAATTAATCACTAACAATTAATGACATCTTCTACAGTGTAATTAGATTACTGTACTAATTACTCTGTCTGAAAAGTTACTTATTACTTATTACATTACTTATTACTATTTACTTTCTTAAACCCTTATCGACCTCGACCAGATGAAAAATACAAGGATGGACAAGAAACTGTTCTTTTAATTCATTCAAATAAATCATATTAAATCAAATATATTATTCATGAACTGGCCAGAGAATTTAAGGGGGCAGCGTTAAATTAGAAAACTTATATTTTAACATTAGATGTTAAATTTCGATTTTAAATTCACTACTGTTTTATATACAATTGTTCTATAGTCTATACAGTATTTAACGCAAATACATCAGAAGTAACTAATAAAAATACTGAAAAATAAGTAATCCCTTACTTTTCTTTTTTTTTTCAATGAAAGAGTAATTTAATTACAGTAATTAATTACTTAGTAATGCATTACACCCAACACTGTAGAACAGATGACATCGTGATCGTGGTATTTAAAGGCATGGAAGGATTTGGGGTGGAAGGGAAGAGCTGCGTGTGAATTAAGTGAACCATAAGAGATAAATAATAATAATAATAATAATAATAATAATAAAGTAAAACACTTTATAATGTATAAATAGGCTATGAATAAATAGACGTGTGTAGGGAAAATAAATATATAGAAAATGATCCAGTGGTTCATTGCTTGTGAGTCGATTCATTTTGGAAATCCTTAACCAAACTGAGAATAAAAGTAGCCTACTGTAAAATGAATGATAGGCTACATCTGTACTCATGTGATTTGACTCTGAATAATAAATATGGTCAGGGTAGACTAACTAATGCGTCCAACCACATTCATTCTGGGAATGTTTAAACGTCCTGCTGCTTTGCAATGTAACGATATGTAAAAAAAATGTCATTCAGTCAGTCTCTGTGCCCTTTCTCAGCTCACACTACTCCGAGATGCCCAGCAAAGTACCATGGCTGAGAATCTCTCATAAAACGGATAAACTTAATCTAAGTCCGTATGAAAAACGTCTATTCGCATACACACAGTATGGAAAGGGGTTCATATTCGTATCCGATGAGAATATATGTGCTCAGAATTCGAAATGCTGCGCAGAATGAGTATTTTTCACTATATTGCGCACGGGTTAGCGATTAAAAAACACAACACAGCATAACAAGATAAGTACTTACCGACAGCTACTTGCAGTAGATCAGCGCACAAGACAAAAAACAAAGACAATACGGTCATCTTTCCCATATTTAGCAATAAATCCCAAACTCCATTGGCGTTCACATGCGCTCCAGCACCTCGCCGCGTAATTCCAACCATTCCAAAGGGATGCGATCCCACAAACCGGGCATGATGCTGTCCAAGTGTCGGAAGGAAAATTGAAGTTTAACACATATGCGCACTTCACAGTACGCGAAGATAAGAGGTGAAGATTGCGCAAAGATTTTTAAACGCGTTGCATTGTGAAATAGTCTCCTCTCGTCGGCTACGACCAGCAATACGGCGGCAGTCGAGGATTAAAAAATAGATATGGATTTGGATGAAAATCTATGCGCTCTCTCTCTCTCTCTCTCTCTTTCTCTCTCTCTCTCTCTCCCTCCCTCCCTCCTGAAACAGACACGAACAGAATCACTCGTGATCACTCGCTTTTTATTTCACATAATTATCCTTAATCCTACCCTGGCTCATACCTTTCCCCTCTAATTCTGTCCACTAAAACGATTTATTCCCGCAGGATTTCCCCACCAAACTGAAAAGGGTTTGAAAGAACATTATAGGCATATACGTGGTAAGAGATGCAACCTTACCCTGCATTAACTGCATAGAACCTGGAAAGATCAAGTGCTTGAAATGTTCCTACGACCATCCGAACGAACAGCGTCACCTAGGGTAACTGCAAATTAACCCCACTCAGTTTTATTTGGGTGGCTAAAGTTTTTATGAATGTAATGTATAGTCGGTAAGGAGGTGATTTGCCATGATAATGATGATTTACAATTATAATGTATAGGCCTTTTGTATATTGCATAGGCCTATATGAATTGTACATACTGTATGCTACGATAATATGGGTCAATGACGTGAAGTTCATTTTTCGCGTCCGGATCTATTAATTTATTAAAAATACATTAAAAAAATGCACAGAAATTCACACAAACAATTACTTAAATGCACCTCTATGAACATGTTTTTATTATTATTATTTTTTTTAATTTCCGAGTTCAAAGTCATATATATATTATTATTATTTTATTTTGTATTTTTTTCTGGGGGTAAAAGTAAAACAAAAGTGGTGTATAAAGAATAAAGAAAGAAAGAAATTTCATTCAAATTCAATTTCATTCAAAGCTGAAATTCTTGAAAAATGTTGGCATAACTAGTTTCGAATATTTTTTTTTTCCATTATTTCTACTAAAAAAGAAGCAGTGACAGTTTTGTGTTGAAATATTATAAATAAATTAAAAATTAAAAATAAAAATAAAAACTTTTGTCCATATGTGTATATATATATATACATACACTATATTGCCAAAAGTATTCGCTCACCCATCCAAATAATTGAATTCAGGTGTTCCAATCACTTCCATGGCCACAGGTGTATAAAATGAAGCACCTAGGCATGCAGACTGTTTCTACAAACATTTGTGAAAGAATGGGCCGCTCTCAGGAGCTCAGTGAATTGCAGCGTGGTACTGTGATAGGATGCCACCTGTGCAACACGTCCAGTCGTGAAATTTCCTCGCTACTAAATATTCCACAGTCAACTGTCAGTGGTATTATAACAAAGTGGAAGCGATTGGGAATGACTCAGCCACGAAGTGGTAGGCCACGTAAAATGACAGCGGATCAGTGGATGCTAAGGCACATAGTGCGCAGAGGTCGCCAACTTTCTGCAGAGTCAATCGCTACAGACCTCCAAAGTTCATGTGGTCTTCAGATTAGCTCAAGAACAGTGCGTAGAGAGCTTCATGGAATGGGTTTCCATGGCCGAGCAGCTGCATCCAAGCCATACATCACCAAGTGCAATGCAAAGCGTCGGATACAGTGGTGTAAAGCACGCCGCCACTGGACTCTAGAGCAGTGGAGACGTGTTCTCTGGAGTGACGAATCACGCTTCTCCATCTGGCAATCTGATGGACGAGTCTGGGTTTGGCAGTTGCCAGGAGAACGGTACTTGTCTGACTGCATTGTGCCAACTGTGAAGTTTGGTGGAGGGGTGATTATGATGTGGGGTTGTTTTTCAGGAGCTGGGCTTGGCCCCTTAGTTCCAGTGAAAGGAACTCTGAATGCTTCAGCATACCAAGAGATTTTGGACAATTCCATGCTCCCAACTTTGTGGGAACAGTTTGGGGATGGCCCCTTCCTGTTCCAACATGACTGCACACCAGTGCACAAAGCAAGGTCCATAAAGACATGGATGAGCGAGTTTGGTGTGGAATAACTTGACTGGCCTGCACAGAGTCCTGACCTCAACCCGATAGAGCACCTTTGGGATGAATTAGAGCGAAGACTGCGAGCCAGGCCTTCTCGTCCAACATCAGTGTCTGACCTCACAAATGCGCTTCTGGAAGAATGGTCAAAAATTCCCATAAACACACCCCTAAACCTTGTGGAAAGCCTTCCCAGAAGAGCTGAAGCTGTTATAGCTGCAAAGGGTGGGCCGACGTCATATTAAACCCTATGGATTAAGAATGGGATGTCACTTAAGTTCATATGCGTCTAAAGGCAGATGAGCGAATACTTTTGGCAATATAGTGTATATATATAAAACCTTGATGGTTACACCACTTTGCAGTCAACAAATAATCTTTTGCTAGAGAATGCTGTAAATGCTGTGGATAAATATGGACACAAACATTACATTTCTTCGAACTTGACATGTTTGAAACTAGATGTTTAAAATATTTATTTTTATCTTGGACAACTCTACTGTATATGTCAATCACCCATATAAAAACTCACTGAGCACTTTATTAGGAACACTATGATCCTAATAAAGTGGCTGACGTGGTCTCCTTCTGTTGTAGCCCATCCGCCTAAAGGTTTGATGTGTTGTGCATTCTGAGATGCTATTCTGCTCACTACAATTGTACAGAGTGGTTATCTGAGTTACCGTAGCCTTTCTGTCAGCTCGAACCAGTCTGGACATTCTCCGTTGACCTCTCTGATCAACAAGGCATTTCTGTCCGCAGAATTGCCACTCACTGGTAAACTCAGAAAAAAAAAAAAACAACAACAACAAAAAAAAAAAAATCTCAGGACATCAGAAATACTCAAACCAGCCTGTCTGGCACCAACAATCATGCCATGGTCGAAATCATTGAGATCACATTTTTTCCCCATTCTGATGGTTGATATGAACCTTAACTGAAACACCTGACCTGTATCTGCATGATTTTATGCATTACACTTCTGCCACACGATTGGCTGATTAGATAATCGCATGAATAAGTAGTTGTACGGGTGTTCCTAATAGTGCTCAGTGAGTGCATATATACTGTATATTTATCCCAGGATAAACTTGGTTGTCCTGGCCTAAACTGTGGACCTATATAATGAATGTATCATATAAAAATAGTGAGAATGATTTTATTGGCCTCATAATATTATACAACATAGTATTCTGACAAAGGACACACAGGATTCACAGTCTTAGGTGGTAGATAAATTATTGTGCCAAGTGCATTGTTTAATCACTGTAAAGGTTGTGGTGATTCAGTGGTTGAATGTGGCCATATGGGACTTTAGCATGAATGAGACAGTTTGTTGGCACTCCCACACATTTCACATTTGCACACAATTCATACCGCCTTACATTATACCTGTGCTGGGTGTATATTACTGAAATGCTAATTTTGCCTCTGACAACACCCACAAGGAAGACTGAAGCAAGGATGAGAATATTATGCAATACTCTGGGGTCAAGACCTCGTTGCAGGCGCTCTGAAATTCAATCAAAGGCACACATTAGAAAATGTATTTCAAAACTCTCCAACAGAACCTGCCACAAGTGCTAATTAAAGAGATGTGGGTGTACAAACACATACCTGAGGTGGTTTAAGGTCTTCCGGATGTTGAACTCTATTGTGTGGAATAATTGTATTCATGTTCACCCACACTGCAGAGGGCGAGTTCTCACGCAATACTGTCGGGATGCTCAAATGTATATATCATTATAGTCATTTCTGGTGAGCTGTGAATGTAAACATCATTTGAATGTGTATTTGCTTATGTACGTGTTGTCGAAACCTAATAAGAGAATGAGAAAGAAAAGAGAAAAGCTATGCACTCGTACACCCTATTGCATATTTATTGACTGAGCTGTGCCACAGTGTCATTCAGATACTCCCTGCCCTGCTTAGTCCTTCCTCCAATCACATGTGTGCTTGTGCAGTTATGACAATATCCTTGGTAAACCTCTCTGAGGGGAGAGCAAAGAAGAAACAAAACGTGAGGCCCCAAAGATAGTGCATCAGACTCTTGAGCATGGAACCACTCTGCTAGAGATGAAATGGCCACACTGCCTGTGGTGTGGCAAAAGCTGGGACCTGCGATACTGATGCGTTATCACACATCTCTAGAGGGCAGTGTCAACAACAATTTATTAAAGCAACAGAGCCTAACATGTTACTGTCCATATGGCATCTGCTGCCCCCCCCCACACAGACAGACCTCTTCCCTCTTCCTCTCAAGCACACCTTACTCGGTTGTCATGGGTGGTCTGATTTCTGTCTCCTTAGTCCTGTAGATGTTAAGTAGAAGTTAAGGCTAGATTGAGAACACTGACGCAAGGGCTCTTGGTTCAATAAACACTAAATGGTATTTACGTTCCGATTGTTGGACTGACAGACAGCTGGAAAGTGTCTCCCAGACAAAAAGACAGATAGGCAGGTTGAGGAATGAATCCCATTTCCTTTCACTTCTTCTTAGTCAGTTTTTTTTCTTCCTCTTCTTCTTTTTTTTAAACACTCGCCACTCGCTGTCCTCTCCACTGTCTGTAGTTAACTCCTCATTCAGGGAAAACAGGTCTGGACAGATGATATTTCCGATTCTCATTGACATCAGTAAACATTCTCTTTGTGTGCGAGATACATTTCCATCAGCTGTCATTCTAGGCGCCTGGAGTCTTTTATCACACTTAGCTAGACGTGCAGTTTGAGTTCCAAAAATCAGCAAGGGAAAGCTCATGTGGCGTTCCTATACAAAATATGTTGCTGTCAAAATAAAAATATCATCCATGGCTTTATTTACACTTTCAAATGAGTTTTTTTTTTGGTTGTTCCTTGTGTGGCTTATGCAGAGAGACAGCCAAACCTAAACACAGCTGAAATGCACTATGGGTCAAAGACATGATGCTCATTTTTTTTGTTTTTTTTGTCCAGATCTATTAATTTATTCAAAAATACATTACAAATGCAATTCACAAAAATAAATAAATAAGTAATAATAATAATAATAATAATAATAATAATAATAATAATTACTTTAATACAGTACATTTCTTCTATCATTCAGTCATTTTGATATTTTTTTTTTTTTTCTGGGGGTTAAAGTAACAATTGTCATGTGGTGTAACTGTCCGGAGACTGTATAAAAAAAAATAAAATAAAAAAAAACTGAAATTCTTGAAGATTAAATGTTGGCCTGATTAGTGCAGAATAATATGGTAGTATAATTTAAAAAATAAATAAAAATAAAAATGTTTTATTTAAAAATACTATTAATATTTTAAAAACTGTGGTGTAACCAACATGTAGGTAGCCATTTTTTTGTCATAAAACAGAGAAGATTGCTTATGACCTGTTTGTTAAGCTTTAAAAAAAAAAAAAAAAAAAAAATCTAAGGCTGTTGATTTAACATGCTAATTCAGTGCAATTAATTCTATGAAAAATAATGTGTTAAATTTTTTTCCCTGCAATTAGTCGTGTCCCCGGGCCGTAATAAGGAATATTCCTTCCATATGAGCAATTTAAGCATGGAGTACCACCTGTTTTCTCCAGGGGGCAGTAAGCAAAATTCGGCAAAGCTCATCTTATACAGACAGAGAACAAACCACACTTAAGGCCCAAACATACTCTACGCAAGTACGTGAACACAGACATATCTTGCTACGCAAGCTCGATTTCACAAGTCGTTACATTGTGAAATGTGTCAGCTCTCAATTCAAAACCCAGCGCAAGTACGTGCTTCATTCTCAGCATTGCCACAAGGGGAGCTAGAGTGGATTTCTTCTTTCAATCAACAACTGTCATGGTGGACTCAAACATGTAATTGTATTATTTGGTTCTTTTTATGAGTTTTATGAGTTTTGACAAACATAATCTTTCCAGCACAGTGGAATTAAATAGCTCTGGTCATGTGACTATTTGCACCACTCATGCAAAAAAGCATGCACTGTCATTTACAATTGACAACTCTGTGCAAAATACATCAAAAACTCCTTTTAGTCCCTGGTCACAGTTGTAACCGGTGGGATTAAATGGGTTAATGACAGTGTAGATTACCTGCAGGGTTCCAGCAATGTCTCCAACTTCTCCATTGGTTAGTGCACTATCAAACAGACACTGTGACAGAACCTTGGAGACAGCAGCAGGATTTCCATTAGCCAGTAATCAGTAGGCCCACCTTCGCTCCCTATACGCATATTACGCAGTCTGCATAGGGCACCAGCTCCCTAGGGGGGCACCAGAAACTCCACCGGCTGCCTTTACTGGCATGTTATACGTTATTCAACAACCCAGTAGCAGTTGCAGAACACAGACGATCGCTCACACTTTCACTTCACGCTTACACCACGCCTCGCAACTTTCGGAACACGCCTCGCAGTGGAAGACCGGTGTTCAAATGGCAGCTGTCTTGCCGCTGCAGTCATGTTACAAAGTTCCAAGCTCTATCTGTGCTTTGCGGGCATGCTCTACTGCTGTGCTACATTGATAAAATGCTTGGTGCAGGTATCAGCATAATGTCTTCCACCATCTGTTTTCCCGACAGTCAATGCACATGACATTAGCGGCGTTTGCGCGAACTGACACGCTTCTCATGAACTACGGTTTATTCTAAGGGTCATTTTACGAGTTAATGGCGTTAAAAACATTTGTGGCATTAAACGAGTTTTGCGTTAACGCGTTATTACTTCGACAGCACTAATATGTATTCGCTGATCAGCCACAACTTTAAAACCACTGACATGTGAAGTGAATAATATTTATTATCTCCTTACAGTGGCACCTGTCAAGGGGTGGGATATATTATGCAGCAAGTGAACAGTCAGTTCTTGAATTTCATGTGTTGGAAGCAGGAAAAATGAGCAAGCATAAGGATCTGAGCGACTTTGACAAGGGCCAAATTGTGATGGCTAGATGACTGGGTCAAAGCATCTCCAAAACGGCAGGTCTTGTTGGGTGTTCCCGGTATGCAGTTGTTAGTACCAACCAAAAGTGGTCCAAGCAAGGACAACCGGTGAACCGACGACAGGGTCATGGGCGCCCAAGGCTCACTGATGTGCATGGGGAGCGAAGGCTAACCCGTCTGGTCCGATCCCACAGAAGAGCTACTGTAGCACAAACTGCTGAAAAACGTAATGCTGGCCGTGATAGAAAGGCGTTAGAACACACAGTGCAACGCAGCTTGCTGCGTATGGGGCTACGTTGCTACAGACCGGTCAGAGTGCCCATGCTGACCCCTGTCCACCACTGAAAGTGCCTACAATGGGCACATGAGTGTCAGAACTGGACTATGAAGAAATGGAAGAAGGTGGCCTTGTCTGATGAATCACGTTTTCTTTTAGATCATGTGTACGTCGTTTACCTAGGGAAGAGATGACAGCAGGATGCACTATGGGAAGAAGGCAGGCTGGCTGGCGGAGGCAGTGTGATGCTCTGGGCAATGTTCTGCTGAGAAACCTTGGGTCCTGACATTCATGTGGATGTTACTTTACCACCTACCTAAAGATTGTTGCAGACCACGTACTCCCCTTCATAGCAGCGGTATTCCTTGATGGCAATGGCCTTTTTCAGCAGGATAATGCGCCCTGCTAAACTGCAAAAATTGTTCAGGAATGGTTTGAGAAACATGACAAAGAGTTCAAGGTGTTGACTTGGCCTCCAAATTCCCCAGATCTCAATCCGATTGAGCATATATGGGATGTGCTGGACCAACAAGTCCGATCCATGGAGGCCCCACCTCACAACTAACAGGACTTAAAGGATCTGCTGCTAACGTCTTGGTGCCAGATACCACAGGACACCTTCAGAGGTCTTGTGGAGTCCATGCCTCGATGAGTCAGAGCTGTTTTGGCAGCACAAGGGGGACCTACACGATATTAGGCAGGTGGTTTTAATGGTGTGGCTGATCGGTGTACAGTTGTGCTCAAAAGTTTGCATACCATGACAGAAATTGTGAAATTTTGGCATTGATTTTGAAAATATGACTGATCTTTTCTTTAAGGATAGTGATCATATGAAGCCATTTACTATCACATAGTTGTTTGGCTCCTTTTTAAATCATAACGATAACAGAAATCACCCAAATGACCCTGATAAAAAGTTTAAATACCCTTGAATGTTTGGCGTTGTTACAGACACACAAGGTGACACACACAGGTTTAAATGGCAATTAAAGGTTAATTTCCCACACCTGTGGCTTTTTAAATTGCAATTTGTGTCTGTGTATAAACAGTCAATGAGTTTGTTAGCTCTCATGTGGATGCACTGAGCAGGCCAGATACTGAGCCATGGGGAGCAGAAAAGAACTGTCAAAAGACCTGCGTAACAAGGTAATGGAACTTAATAAAGATGGAAAAGGATATAAAAAGATATCCAAAGCCTTGAAAATGCCAGTCAGTACTGTTTAATCACTTATTAAGAAGTGGAAAATTCAGGGATCTCTTGATACCAAGCCAAGGTCAGGTAGACCAAGAAAGATTTCCGCCACAACTGCCAGAAGAATTGTTCAGGATACATAGAAAAACCCACAGATAACCTCAGGAGAACTGAGGTTACCACAGGTAACTGCTCTGGAAAAAGACGGTGTGGTTGTTTCAAGGAACACAATACGATGATACTTGAACAAAAATGAGCTGCATGGTCGAGTTGCCAGAAAGAAGCCTTTACTGCACCAATGCCACAAATAAGCCCTGTTACAATATGCCCGACAACACCTTGACACGCCTCACAGCTTCTGGCACACTGTAATTTGGAGTGGCGAGACCAAAATAGAGCTTTATGGTCATACCCTAAGCGCTATGTTTGGAGAGGGGTCAAGAAGGCCTATAGTGAAAAGAATACCATCCCCACTGTGAAGCATGGTGGTGGCTCACTGATGTTTTAGGGGTGTGTGAGCTCTAAAGGCACGGGGAATCTTGTGAAAATTGATTGCGAGATGAATGCATTATGTTATCAGAAATTACTGGCAGACAATCTGCATTCTTCTGCACGAAAGCTGCACATGGGACGCTCTTGGACTTTCCAGCATGACAATGACCCTAAACACAAGGCCAAGTTGACCCTCCAGTGGTTACAGCAGAAAAAAGTGAAGGTTCTGGAGTGGCCTTCACAGTCTCCTGACCTTAATATCATTGAGCCACTCTGGGGAGATCTCAAAAGTGCGGTTCATACAAGACGACCAAAGACTTTGCATGACCTGTAGGCATTTTGCCAAGACGAATGGGCAGCTATACCACCTGCAAGAATTTGGGGCCTCATAGACAACTATTACAAAAGACTGCATGCTGTCATTGATGCTAAAGGGGGCAGTACACAGTATTAAGAACTAAGGGTATGCAGACTTTTGAACAGGGGTCATTTCATTTTTTTTCTTTGTTGCCATATTTGTTTTATGATTGTGCCATTCTGTCATAACCTACAGTTGAATATGAATTCCATAAGAAATAAAAGAAATGTGTTTTGCCTGCTCACTCATGTTTTTTTTAAAAATGGTACATATATTACCAATCCCAATATATATATATATATAAACTTGTTTAATTGTGGGATTTGTGGTGAATAACTACACTACCCATGATCTTGCACAGAATGATCCACCAATGAGTGAATCGTGGCAACAAAGCACACCAAAAGAGCTCTGCAGTGACTGCCCACTCCCATGACACAATGACACAATCGGGTCGATCTCTAAACTTAAAATGTATTTTTTCTATACTTATAATCAATATCTATAAATGAATAGTTTTATAGTTTTCCATCGTTTTTAATTCAATTACTTCATTTGCAATGCTTCATGGGAGTGTAGTTCATTTCCTCAAAGACATTTAGCACACAGCCTTGTACCTTTATCTTTTTTGTCTGATTTTCAAATACTTTTTGTTTATTTTTTGCTTGAAATCAAAGTTTGTAATGTTGTGATTCACCTTGGAGCAGGTTGGTTTGGTTCATGGCTTAAATCGAAAAATACTTCCAGAACCAAGACAGTTAAAAAAAGTGGATGGACACTGTTGTGCTCTTTTCAGATAGAACATGGCGAATTAAGAATTCAACAAAGCCATGGTATAAATTAGATTAAATGTAGCCCTGATATTTTAAACTGAACTCACTCCAACTCTTACTGTAGGTGCACAAAACTCACTGACTCTGTCTATAAATGTTTGTTTAAGACTCAAACTCCAGCTCTGTTTTTAATATAGGGTGGAATCAGGTGGACCCCAGTCCAAAAGCTGTTGCAGATCTTAGCCGATGTTCTTAAAGAGCCTTACATAGCTAGAGGGCTAAAGCCCAGACCCCATACAGGAGAAGCAGGATCATCCAAGTGTGGTGGAACATGCTTAAAGATTGTCCTCTATTTCTAACAGGATGCACATTTAACTTCTTTAGCTTGCAAACAAGGGCTGTCACAGCATCAGTCAACCGGAGCATGTTTCGTAGAAAACAAGCCTAACAAACAAACAAAGAAACACACAATCTAATATGCAAATGAGGCCTTTGCACCAGCTCTGATGCTTTCAACAAGAAAATCCCTGTGAGAAAATGAGAAATTTGAGCATGGCATAACAATTACACTGGCATGTTGTCTGTTAAAGCATACACTGAGTGAGGGAAATATAGCACTTATTCAAAGCAATGTTGTGCAACGCCGTGTTTCGATGAGATACTTCAGTTTAACCCTCACTGTTATATTGTCAGACTGATTTCACTGTGAAAAATTTCTATGTTTACAGAAATTCGAACAATGCCTGTACAATGCATTATAAATATGGGCTTCATATAAAGTATTACCAAAAATGGTTCTGTTTTCATTTCATTTAAGTTATATGAATTAATTTGATTAGACAGTTTTTTTTATAATAAAGTTCAATTAAACTTTGAAACAGAATTGAGAAAAAAATAAAACAGAAAATGGAACCTCTGAATCACACTGCTTATTAATTATGCAAATGCAATTACTTCATGTTCCCGTTCTGTCACTCACTCGACATTGTGTCGATGTAGTGACACTTGGGGTCGCTCTTGAGAGCCCCGATCACCTCAGATCTTTGAGAAAAGGCCAATGAGAAATTTGCATGCCACTCCCCCGGACATACGGGTATAAAATCAGGTTGGACTGGAACCCTCCAGCCTCCCCTGAGTGCTCGCAGCTTGATGATTGGTTCCTGGGTTCGGGGCGCCGCTCACGGCCCCGGTTCCTTTCTTCCCGGAGGTGCATGATGAACTCACGAGGTTGTGGAGGGCACCTTTCGCTGCCCGAAACAGACTTCTGGGGTCATCTGCTCTCACAACCCTCAACGGCGGGGAGGTCCACGGGTACACGGAGGTCCCTCAGGTGGATCAGGAGGTTACGATGCACCTGCCCGCAAAACGCCGCCACCTGGTGGGATCGTCCGGCGCTCCCCTCCAGAGCCTGTAGGACTACGTCGTCTCTGGCGGCCAAAGCCTACAGTGCCACTGGACAGGCCGCCTCCACCCTGCATGCCATGGCCCTCCTGCAGGTACACCAGGCCAAGGCACTAAAAGAACTGCACGTGGGTAGTTCTGATCCCGATGTGCTGCAGGAGCTGCGTTCGGCAACTGACCTCACCCTTCGGGCAACAAAGGTCATGGCGCAAGCACTCGGGCAGGCGATATCCACCTTGGTGGTCCAGGAGCACCACCTGTGGCTAAATCTGGTCAAGATGAGGGACACAGACAAAGCACGCTCAACGCGCCCATCTCCCAGATTGGACATTTCAACGACACCGTTGAGGACTTCGCCCAGCAGTTCTCGGCGGTGAAAAAGCAGATGGAGGCCATCCAGCACAACTTGCCCTGGCGTTACTCAAGATCCCAGACCCCGTCTGCTCGCCGATGGTGTCCCCCTGCTGCGGCGAAAGCCCAGGCCTAGCTCTCGGCCCCAGCGTAGAGCCTCCCGCAGGAAGCTGATGCCCCCCGTCTCTCGGGCCGGCACGAGGACCCGGAAGGCTCCTAAGCGCCCCTGAGATGGACGACCCAGGGAGCAAGACATCTGCTACGGAGCTGGTATCCAGACCACTCCATCCCCCGTTGGAGGGCCAGGAGGTAAATCCTTTGTTCCTTTTCTTTTTTGTTCGCTGCACCCCGAATGGGCTGCGGTACCCAAATTGTCAAAAAAGATGCGGTTTCCTCACTCCTTGGATCACATAATCAGTGTTCACAGCCGCCGTTGTCACGGCCGCCAGACACCGAGCATTCACAGCCAGGGCCCCATGAATGCGGCCCCCCCACCATTGATTTGGTGATCAGGCACCTCAGCCGTCTAAGGCTTCAGGTCAACTGGGAAAAGAGCAAGCTCTCCCTGGTTCAGAGCATCTCTTTTCTCGGCATGGAGTAGGACTCGGTCTCAATGATAGCGTGCCTCAAAAGCGCGCACGCGCAGTCAATGCTGAACTGCCTGAAGTCATTCAGGTGGAGGACAGTGGTTCCACTGAAACACTTTCAGAGGCTACTGGGGCATATGGCTTCCTCAGCGGCAGTCACGCCGCTCGGGTTGATGCATATGAGACCGCTTCAGCACTGGCTTCAGACTCGAGTCCTGAGATGGGCATGGCGCCGCGGCACACATCGCGTAGCTATCACGCTGCTGTGCCGCCACTTATTCAGACCCCGGGGGCTGCGCAAATACGCATTCCCCCAGTGAGCCTTCTTGCACAGACCCTGTGCAAGGTCAGGGAGGACGAGGAACAAGTCACCCTCGTGGCCTCATTCTGGCCCACTCAGACTTGGTTCTTGGACCTCACACTCCTCGCGACAGCACCTCCCTGGCGGATTCCCCTGAGGAAGGACCTTTTTTCTCAGGGACGGGGAACCCTCTGGCATCCGCGCCCAGTCCTCTGGAATCTCCATGTCTGGTCCTTGGATGGGACGTCGAAGGTCTAAGTGGTCTACCACCAGCAGTCGTAGACACAATCACTCAAACCAGAGCTCCCTCTACCAGGCAGCTTTTTGCCCTAAAGTGGCGCTTATTCGTGAATTGGTGTTCTTCCCGAGCCGAAGACCCCCAGAGATGCACAGTCAGGTCAGTGCTCTCATTTCTGCAGGACAGGCTGGAGGGGCGGCTTTCCCCCTCCACCTTGAAGGTTTATGTAGCCGCTATAGCAGCTCACCACGACGCAGTTGACGGTAAGTCCCTTGGACAGCACGACCTGATCATCAGGTTCCTCAAAGGTGCCTAGAGGCTTAATCCTCCCAGGCCATGCCTCTTCCCCTCATGGGATCTCACCGTGGTCCTCCTGGGCCTCCGGAGAGCCCCATTTGAGCCGCTAGAGTCAGTCGAGCTGAAAGCCCTCCCCTTAAAGACGGACTTCCTGATTGCGCTCGCCTCCATCAAGAGGGCGGGGGACCTGCAAGCGTTCTCTGTCAGCGACACTTGCCTGGAGTTCGGTCCGGCAGATTCTCACGTGATCCTGAGACCCCGACCGGGCTATGTGCCCAAGGTTCCCACGACCCCCTTCAGGGATCAGGTCCCGGAAGGAGGCAGACCCAGCCCTGTCATTGCTGTGTCCAGTGCGTGCTTTGCGCACCTACTTGGATCGCACGCAGAGCTTTAGATGCTCTGAGCAGCTCTTTGTCTGCTTTGGTGGACAGCGGAAAGGGAATGCTGTCTCCAAACAGAGGCTTGCCCACTGGATCGTGGACACCATTGCATTGGCCTAACAGACCCAGGCCATGCCCGCTCCATTGCGGGTTCGAGCACATTCTACAAGGAGTGTGGTGTCCTCGTGGGCTCTGGCCAATGGCACCTCTCTAGCAGACATCTGCAAAGCAGCAGGCTGGGCAACACTCAATACTTTCACAAGATTTTACAATCTCTGGGTTGAGCCGGTTTCGTCCCGTGTTCTTTCAGGTACGAACAAGTAGAGTTCGGTAATACGGAACAGCTGGCCAGGTGTATCACTTGCGTATAGTACCTTTCCGCTCCCCTGAGGCAAAAACATGTGCTTTTACCCCCAGTCGAGTTCATGAAGTCGTGGACCCTGGATGTTCTTCCTCCCTAGCCCTATGGTTTGCGAACTCGGCGGAGGAGTTCGCAGCCAGCCCCACTACAGTGTCTAATATGCCCTGTACTGGGATAGGTGCTCCACAGGTGCCAATTACTCTGGTAACCCCTGTGATGTATATTCCGCGGTACGTCTCCCTGTCGGCGGACCCGCATCTCCTTTGGGCAGAGCTCTCTCTGCCCCCGGTCGCTGTGTTTGTAGAGTTACTTGCACCTGCATTGGCAGTTCACGTAACACAGTTCAGCTGTCGTGGCATTTTTCCATAGGGACCCCTAGTGTCACTACATCGACACAACGTCGAGTGAGTGACAGAAGGGGAACATCTTGGTTACTGTCGTAACCTCCGTTCCCTGATGGAGGGAACGAGACGCTGTGTCCCTCTTGCCACAACACTGTACTAGCTGCTGAAATGGCCGGGACAGTGTCTCGTCTCCTCAGCACAAAACCTGAATGAATCCTGCATTCCAGCTCCCTTTTATACCCGTATGTCCAGGGGAGTGGCATGCAAATTCCACTCACCAATTTTCATTGGCCTTTTCTCAAAGATCTGAGGTGATCGGGGCTCTCAAGAGTGACCCCTAGTGTCACTACATCAACACAACGTCTCGTTCCCTCCATCAGGGAACAGAGGTCATGATAGTAACCGAGACGGTTTCAATGCAGGACGTGAAACCGGGTGTATGATGCTATGTGGAGCTGTTAACGCAATGCAGGAGAAAGGTAAACACACTTGAACTGATACAAAAATCTCTGGTGGGAGATGCCTCTTGTCAGTAACTCTGCATAATGGGCTCAATGCCAGGGTACTGGAACATTCTGTAGCAACATATTGACTTCCTGTGTGATCATAATGATATAGTTTACAAAAACGCAACTGTTTGTTCAGTTTGCTTGCACTGAACAGTACATATGAATGCTAATCTAACAAGATACATCCAGAAAGCCCCTCCATTTCTCCATGTTAGTCAATGCTACTGCTAGAAGATGTTTCCATTGTGCAAATGCATGGATATTATGCATGAGGAGGGCAGCCTTGTAACAGTGCCAGCAGGAACATTGCAAGTCCAAACCATCACTCCACATTAGGAGCAACTTCAGAAAAAATGGGACATTTCTAAGCTCCAGGGTGGGACCAGGTTGAACCAGCTACAGCAATCATGAGGTTGCATGAATTTACATCATGCAGACATCTATCTAGCACATGGAATATCATACCGATTGTATTGCACGCCATTGAATTTCAAATAACCTGAAGAATTATGTGCATAATAAATACATTACCATACAGTATGGACTCAGCACAATGTAGTTCCTCTGGCCAGGAAATTTAGCAGTGACCTATTTGTGATTTAAAATTTGCAGGAAATTTACAATTTGTATAAATCCAAATCTCCTTGCTTCTACACAATTCCTTGGAAGTTCGAATTATGTTTTTTGCTAGTAAAAATAAGGCAGGTGCTTTTTACACCTGGGATCAAATAGTCTTTCCGAATAAGGCAATATGTTTGTTTTGTTAAACGTAGACTTTTATTAACAATTTTACTGAATTATTATTTTATATTATCACTAAAATCACTGACATAATCATTACCAGAGTTACAATAAGAAAACATTGGTTGCCACTGTGAGCACAACTTCAATTACTGGAATATTCATGGATAATGCTTTCAAGTTAACAAGGCAAAACACAGACATAAACTGAAGATTTAAAGTGATCTAAATAATACATCATGATAAATGCAGTATGTGCAACACAATATACCTTCCTTAACAGTAATTCAGTGCTGTTTATAAACTCTAACAAAAGGATGTCTGAACAGCTTACTTGCTAGACCACACACTCTCCCAAACAAGAAAGTAATGAAAGCAATATTTTGTTTTTATGTTGCTTTACAAGCTTCATTAGTGTGGTATATTTACTGGAAGTTTACTGCTATGACTCCCTCGCAGAAGCTTTTTTCAGGTATAATACTGTACACTAACTGGCCCTTGACCAAGTGATTCAAGTTGCTTTTAACATAATTTACTAGCTGTCACAGTCGATTAGTAAAGCTCTACTGGCTCAAGTTGTGTTTACTAAATGAGGGATGCGATGAAGATAATCCTGGATAATAGCAGAGCAGAGAGAAAATGTGGGACACTGTAGGTTTATTCTTTTGAGGAAAAAGAGATCCCATAAGCCCGCATTTTTCTTTGGGGCATCTGATGTTTTTTAAATCACTTTTTCTTACTTAATTTACCGACATATCACACTGAGGTTCCAGCTTCCAACTTTTTACTCTTAAGTCTTTTTTTTTTTTTTTGATAAAGTTATTTTTAAAATGTTTAAGGGCAAACTTGAAGAGATCTTCCCTTGAAGATCCTTTGAGAAATTATACAATACATTCAAAAGCACAGCTTGAACCAAGCCCAAGGGGTCCTTTTTTAATATGTGTTATCTCCCTCTAGGCTGGGCAACTGTCTATATTTCAGATATTTGTTCCAGGTTGCCTGGCAGAAATACAGTATAGTGGCCACATCCCCCATACACACACACACACACACACACACACACACACAATATATATATATATATATATATATATATATATATATATATATATATATATATATACACACACCGATCAGCCATAACATTAAAACCACCTGCCTAATTTTGTGTAGGTCCCCTCGTGCCACCAAAACAGTGCCAACCCGCATCTCAGAATAGCATTATAGCAATTGTACAGAGCAGTTATCTGAGTTACCATAGATTTTGTCAGTTCGAACCAGTCTGGCCATTCTCTGTTGACCTCTCTCATCAACAAGGCGTTTCCATCTGCAGAACTGCCACTCACTGGATGTTATTTGTTTTTGGCACCATTCGGAGTAAATTCTAGAGACTGTTGTGTGTGAAAATCCCAGGAGATCAGCAGTTACAGAAATACTCAAACCAGCCCATCTGGCACCAACAATCATCCATGTGATTATCTAATCAGCCAATCGTGTGGCAGCAGTGAAGTGCATAAAATCATGTACAGGTCAGGAGCTTCAGTTAATGTTCACATCAACCATCAGAATGGGGAAAAAAATGTGATCTCAGTGAATTTGACCGTGGCATGATTGTTGAACATATTTGAATGCGCAGAATGCGCTTGCGCCTGGAGTTATTTGCACTAATTAGTGGGTCCACAAGGTAGCAACACTAACATTTGAGCCGCTGCTGTCTAGAACAAGCCCTAGAAGATGTAATCACCGCTAAACATCAGGAGATGAAGGTAAAAACAACAACAGTGGATGTGCATGTCAAGAGCGCGTGTGTGAGGAGGTCATGTGTGCGCAGGACGTAGTGGATGGAAATGCGCAACGATTCACTTTTTTGTATTTTTATTTTTATTTTATTTAATCTTTTTTTAAATACACTTTTAAAAAAAGAAAACATTTGGGTGGAAACCCACCTAATGACTTTTATTCTCATTCACACAAATCACGAGAAAAAAACAACCCCTCATAAAATTATTAAACACTTACTTTTTGCTCTGTTCCTCCAAGAATGCTGTTTTATGTCATTTAAAAATGTTTACTATAGCGCATTACTTGTTAGGTGATGCATTTTAATGTTTGCAGTTTGCATTACATAAACAAGTACATTTCCAAGTTTGTTCAAGTGCATGCGAAGAGCATGTAAGTTGACACGTGAGTCGAAAGTGTCATATAAGCACTACAAAATGACATGGTTGCATAAGTAATTGTGTTTTTCATCTCACATTTGCTTTTATGACATTATCGGTTAGGTTTAGGTTTAAAATTAAGGTTAGGGTGGTCCGTTTTGTTGATTTAAAACTCAATAAACCATTAACCTTAAAAACTGCATCTGTTTGGGAGAACATTTAACTCACTTTTAGCACCACACAGTGGACATTTCACCTCAAAATGGCCACGATACATGTCATGAACCACATAATATCATATTGCCAAAATGTCGTCACAATCACATAATTTTCATAAGATCAGGCTGAAATATTTTTTTTTGGTTATAATGGTGGCAAAAACTGAAGTATAGACCAATGCTATGCAGATAGTCGAGCTATGCCCAGGTGCCCCTTTTCCCGTTTCCATGAGTACTTTGCCTGCGTCGGATCTAGCTGACTTTGAGCTGTCTCTCTCTCTCTCTCTCTCTCTCTCTCTCTCTCTCTCTCACGCTCTTACTCAATCTCTGTCATCATAACTGTATTAGTGTGCTTGTCATTTTCTCCCTTGCATTCTATCAGGCGCCATTCACTGTGGGAAGCAAACCTTGTCACCCAGTTCTTCTGAATTTTACGTTAATAGTAAGCAATAACAGCATATGAATGTGCACTGGCCTGCAACGCCATTAATACACACACACACACACACAAACACAAATGTGTTCTGCAAATTCAGCATGTTTCTTTCATTTCCCACTCCTGACAAGTTGAGATAATGGCAAGCCATACATAATGGGTCTAAAGCTTATTTTCACATTAAATTGGAGACCTTCCTATGTAGTGTTATTATAAAAGACATTAAATATTGATAATGAGAAAAATTACAGTAGCATTGCATTGTGTTTGTATAGAAGAAAAGAAAAGAGGTTTGACATGATTATTGTACACAGGCGTAATGAAATAAAGCATACATCAAATGCACTTTTAATGCCATGTCTCTCCTTGCAGCTCTCCTTGGATAAGATCTGGATTCAAAGCAGTATATATGTAAATCAGCCATACTATATTACTGTACTCTGTCCTATCAAATACTGGTTTAAGATCATTATCACAAGCTAATTCAAAAACTGTTTCAGATCAGTAGAAAACAGAATCCTACAGAGATACAACACAGACATGTATAAGAGGTCTGCGTTCTTTTAACAGGCTTCTATCCTAATATGCAAGCAGTTAGAAGCTGAGTTCAACTACTGGCCTCTTTGAAGCCAAGGTAGAAAATAACTAAAAATGGCTGCATTTCATAAAACATTCATTTGATCATCTGATATTGCAGCCTCTTCTCAAAGGTAATTTAGACAAGTGATTTTCATGTTTCCTTGTTGTCCAGATACTGTCAATTTCCAAGTGGAGTGTTGGAATCGTCAACTACAAAATGCACTCACCATTGTACTTAAGATAAATTTTGCAGACTGATGCGTAGGAGTATAAAACGGCGATATGATCAGGTTTTGTACCAGGGGATGAATCAGACGTTGTGTTTATTTGAAATTCAAAGGTATTGTGTCTCTTGAGAGATAAAAAGCATACCCATATATGGCGCAAGTACACGTAACATATTTCAGATAAACACAACTGTCAATCTTTTGCACTGAGCTGCACTAGACCGTCGCATGCCATTGTCAGTTTGCTTGTTCCTGTTGCGTGTCCTCAACCTGGCAACCTGCGTGAGCTTGGAGTCTGGGGAGGAGGGGGCGGGTCTCTCCAATATTTTGAATTTGGACTGCAGTATCCATTTTAAATGTTTGATGTCAATGTTACATATTGCTCCTTTAAATGATTTGTAAACACAATATAAATGGAGATGTCCAATACCATAATATTTTTATATCTAAAACTGGATATGCACTGCAAAAAAGTCTTTTGACCCACTTTATATAAGGTGTTGTTAACTACTATGTACTTAAGCATTTAATACAGTTTACTTATTATGTACAAGAGTGTTGCACTGTACCTACATTTAAAGTGCCTTCATTTATTACATCAGTTTTACACTGTTAGCCTTACTCCTAAATCTTCCTGTACCTCAAACTCATTAGCAGCAAATGTGATTTCTTTTTTCAGAACAATATGTTACACATTAAATACATTTTACTGTAGGTATTTTAACCCTATTATGCTGTATCAAATATGATCCACAACTTTGATGGCTCCCATTTCACTCTCTGTTCAAGCTGACGAGCCAAACAACCTATGGTATGTAAGTTTCACATGTTTATGGCACCATCTAGTGTTTATTTGTGAAAAAAAGTGGTTTCAATGTTTATTTCAATCTACTTAAAATGGCGGCGAATTTGCACGAAAAGTGACTCTTATGTTGGGTTAAATGACAGCTTATTTTAATAAAGTAAAAGTGACAGTAATGATTATGTTGTTACTGATATTTTAAAATGAGTATTTGCTGAATATATGCAACTTCTGCTTGGTTATTTATATATATATATATATATATATATATATATATATATATATATATATATATATATATATATATATATATATATTATTTTATAAAAAATAAAAAAAATAAATAAATAAAATTTGAAATCCATGTATCAAATATGATAGAACAGGCTTTTGTGGTATATCTCGCAATCACCGTTACATTCCATTTATGCCCACCACAAAGAAAAAAATAAAATAAAATAAATAAATAAAAAATTCACAGATCTTTGAAAATTATGACACATACTTTTTATAAGATTTATTTAAAGTGTGAACTAATATTTTTGTGAATTTTCATATATGCAGCCTGCTCGATAATTATAAAGATCTCATTATTTTACATGACAAGCTATCATGATGTCATCTTACCATAAGTTTCAGAGACCCAGCGAAAAAGTTTTACAGTTTCCTTTTTTTAATGTCAATATAGTGTTTGGTGCATAGAATAAAAACTGTTTATTATTTAAAAAGAATATTTTATTAATATTGTATTTGAGGTGCTGAATTGAACTGTGATACATTTCAATCCATATTTATAGACCAAGGAGAGAAAGTTGTCATGGCCAAACTCTCAAACATTTGGTATCTCTGAAAACCCCATGAATTCCTCTGATAATACCCCAAGATTTACCACTGTAGCAGGTATGGGCTAAGAAAAGCTTAAATTCCGAATGTCCTACACAGCAGTTAAAGGCACCAAATATAAATTGGGACCAATTTTTTTTCTTCATATATTCTTTTATATTTTTCTAAAAATATCAAAATATTCTTTAAAAAAGAGAAATTTACTTGAGAAGCAAAATGACATAAATATATTTTTGTCTTGTTTTCAGAAAAATCTAACAAAATTTAGTAACATTTAATTTTATAACAAACAAAAACTATTTGCCAATTTTGACAATGATGTCAAATGACGCTTCAACTACACAAGTTGGATTTCCGACTTTGAGCGGTGTTCCAGTCATTATTTTCAAGTAGGAGATAGGAAAATTCTGAGTTCCGAGTTGTATGGAACACACCATTATTCACAATTTGACTCCACACACAGTTTTTAGGTACTCAGTCTGATATTATAATAGATCATTAAGACGTTGCATTTTCATTTTCTAATGTTTACCATCAACCATTTGGCATCTGCCGTACATTTTAAGAGTATCTCCAAAAAAAATCAACCCGTGACTTTATAAATTTAATCCGCAACTGCATTTTCAAAATAGCCCAGTTGGGTGTGAAAACCAAGAACCTGGTAACACTGTGTCTGGCTCGCATGCGTCAAGTGCGAGGAAATGTAACCGAGCTTCAAATTAAGATTGTGCCTAGGAGACTGCAGATGGTGAGATTTATAATAAAAAAAAGAGTTACATTTTGATCTGTTTCTCACCCAAAACCAATCGTATGGCTTCAGAAGACATGGATTAAAACATTTGAGTCGTATGGGTTACCTTTATACTGCCTTTATGTCCTTTTTGAAACTTGGTAATGTTAGACCCCATTGACTTGCATTGTATATTTTCACATCATATCTCCATCAACATATCTTTATTTGTGTTTCGCAGAAGAAAGAAGTCATATGTGTTTGAGACGACACAATAATGAGTAAAATGATAAGAGAATTATAATTTTTGGGTGAACTATTACTTAAAAATTTTGGTCTGGTTCTCACTCCAAACTGTATCGTATTGCTTCAGAAGAAGTAGAATATGTCATTCGAATCACATGGTTACTTGTACGCTGCTTTTTTGTGCTTTTTTTTAACTTAACAGTTTTGATCCCCTTTGAAAAATAAAATAAAAAAAAAAAAAAACACACCTCAAAACATGCTTCAAAATCTTCTTTTGTGTTCCACAGAAGAAAAATTCATGGCATGAGGGTGAACTATTCCTTTAAGACTGATCTTCACTGGAATTAAGGGGCCAACCTAAACCTGTTAATTAGAAGGTGGTGTCCAGTCCACATTTACTTTTTGTGATTGTGTGATTGTGTACCATAATTAAAAATGCACTGCTGAATCCTAAAACTTAGCATTTAAAGTTAGCATTTAGTCCGGCTGAAAGCATATTTTGGCTATTTTCTGTGTTGACGACGACACTGGAAGTCACATATAGAAAGCCTTTATGAATTCTGCACTTGAAAACAGACTCTTTTCAAAGTATTTGATTGTGAACATCCTTGGAATTCTTAACTTTGATCTTTGAGTCAAGTGCCCTCTAGGCACAAAATGTCTCCATCTAGCACTGACTATAATAACAGAGGACACACATTATATTCTGACCTCTACCAATGATGGAATACGAATGCACATTTAAGTAGCTTAATCTTTAAAGTGAAACAATACAAAGAAGTTTCCAGGGGAACATCGTCCAAGCCCAAAATGTCGAAAATGGCAAAGCAGTTACCGAAACATTTTGTTCATCTGAAACTAAGAATCTCATTAAAGCTGGCTGTGAGGTATTTAAAGTTCTCTATTGTGTGACATTGTGACCACACATCTATCTCACAGCTTAGGCCTATGGCTGTTTCGTCAACTATGGGCACATTTGTCCCTGTGTACTTTTAGAAAAAATATTCTCTCACTACTAGTTTATTTTAATTGTGTACTAACAACATCCAACAGTGTATTCATGCATCATAGAAGATTTAAAGAAGTCATGTCATGAGGAATCAAATTTTCCTTGATATTTTGACATATAAGAGGCCTTTCTACTATAAAAACATACTGTAAATTTCAGAAAACTGAATCCCCAATGCATTAAAAGCATTTATTGAAACCAAGCTGCAAAAACGCCTCGTTCTCTACTTCCACAACAACCCTACGTCATTTGGGGTACATTAATTCCTGACCGCCTCTTCAGCAACAACATCAACGCCTACTTTAAATCATCGCACCCTTGGCCCCGCCAAGACTGAGGAACAAACAAAGCCTACTTTGGCCTAACTATTCCTAACACCAAAGGGGACCCACCTTGACTATTTTCAATTATTTTTGTATTTAAACATGCACAGACAGACATCTTTGACCACATGATACACATCTCGGGCCACTTTTAAAAGACATGCTGTTAAATCTCTGAAGAGGAGAATCAATTTTCTGTCATTCATCCACTGCCTCCTGCTGTTTTCGCAAAAAAACATCATGGATGCATTCTTTCTCCCATCTATGCTAATTTTAATTGTTGTTTTATGAAAACATGCGCTGGATGGACGTCTTTAACCATTTAGATGCGTTTACAGATGTGCACCTCAGTGCAGGATGATACTGGAAACTGGATGTGTATTTCAGCGCGGATGAACAGAAGCTTCCATGGTAGACAGCATCATTGATTATTATGGGTTCTATTGCTTTTGACGTGACTCGACTCTCGCGTCCGGTGTAGACAGGGTGTGAGTGTTAACAGTTGTGCTTGAGATGAACAGTTTAATATATTTAGATGCAATGTGTTGGAAGTATGTTATGTGAAACACCTGAAATTTAGTTTTATAATGTTGTGAAGCGTGTTCATTCTCTTCAGATTGAGTTTAAAAAAAGTAAAAAATTTTACTGAGCTTTTACAATGAAGTTTTAAGGAGGCGCTTATGCCAAAACAGAGCGTTTCAGACTGAGGGCCAGAGACAGGGTGGAAGATGGTCATATATTACTAAATTCTGAATGTTTTAATGCAAAAAAAAAAAAAAAAAAAAAAAACATTACTAAATTCCCTGGACCTCAGGGAAGATAATAAAACAAAAATAGAGCATTTCATGACCCCTTTAAGACATTTTTATAATTTTGAAACATCATGAATATTTCCACTCCATCTCCATTTATCAACCTGTGCTGCATTTCTCAAAATCATTGCAAGCTTAAGTAGATCATAGACACAATTGGCGCCAGTGGTTTCTACATTCTACTTAGGCTTACGATGCTTTTGGGAAACACAGCCCTGGTCTCACAGAAACACGTTACTATACCAAAATGTTTGTATCACAGCTAGGGTTGCTAGTGCCACCCATAAAGATGAAATTATGCGATTTGTCCCATATTTAAGCTGGTCCGATGGCATCACCTCAAAATCATTCAAGATCGTTAATTTAACCTTAATATTCATTGGAAATTGTGCCTATAATTGTGACTGTCTGAAAAGTCCACACATTGAGCTAAAACATGCTAAAACTGTGGAGGGTGTGGTGAAGGACCACCTAAAAAGGTCAGTCAGTCCCCCTCATTGCATTACATGTATAAAACCAACTACGTTTAGAAACGCAATCAAATTACGCACTAATTCAGTTTAGATTATTATTTGTTTTCAAATGTAATATTTCTAATATGGATTTTCATATTTTAAAGGAATATTCCAGGTTAGACACGAGTTAAGCTCAGTCAACCGCATTTGTGTTAGCATGATTTTAATATGATAAAACCGTTTACTAAATTTATCTGTGTAAAGTTATCCAATTTTACAACTTTGTTGATGATGACATACCTGCAAACACTGTAATCTGGTAAACGCCCTAACACCACTAAATGTTTTTATTTTATTTATTTTTTTACTAAAATGATGCTAACACATATAATGTTTATGTCATGTTAGTATAATTCTGAAGCTGTGTATATTTTGAACTTTATGAACTGGCCCCAATTCACTTCCATTGTACATTAAGTGCCTTTGTGTAACCTTGATTTTTGCTTTTCTTTTAATAAACAGGGACAAGTTGAAATTATTTTTGAGGTAATCAACATTATGCCACAAATGCTGTCAATTGACCTTTACTTGTATTGAACCTGGGACATTCTTATTGTTAGGTACAACAATAAAGTCTATACATAAAAGTCATTTGAAAAGTAGCAACAAGTAGAAGATGTGGTAAAACGTTTCCAAGGCTCCCATAAACAGGACACTTGAAATTGCATTTTATGTTTGTGGGTTTTTAATCATTATGTTGCCATTGGTTATATATGTTTCTCCAGCTGGGAGATGCTACATCAGATGGTTGGTGTGGGCTGATCAACTGAGGACAAAATTGCAGCTGACATGCTGCAAATTTTCTTACCAATCGAATTTCATTTGCTTGTTATCACTACAAAAACATTCTGCAAATAATCACAAATCCAAATGGATTTTCTTAAAATTGCATTTACACAACAAACAAGCTGCAGGCGCACATATTTTTATATCAAACCACAAACCAAGTGGGAAATAGTTCCCTGGCTTCTTTCCTGGCCACAGCTCTGAAAGTCATCATTTGAGTCTAAGTGAACCATGTTCAGGCTGCTGGACACCGAAGCCACTAAGGAAGATTAATTGTGCTTTTCTTAAAATTAATTACCCAAAGTCCTTCAGGGGTCAAGTTGAAAATGCCAGGTTCAAGCTAACCATGTTAGTAGCAGTTACTGAAAATGTGGACATGGATGAAAAGCAAAGAGCTGGGAGGAGTAGTTGGAGGGAAGTGACACTTAAGCTGTATAATCAATTGCACACTTATTGAAATATACAGCAGAAGCACTTCACAGAGAGATGTTGTTGATTGATCTCTAGTATATATAAGAACTGCCACCATTCAGACTTTAATGGTGAGAGGCCTGCAAGTTGAACAGGATGCCTAACAGGATTGAAATCAAGACATAAAGTTTGCATTCTCAGTGAGGGATTGAAAGTTATCTTGTGAGTATGTCAACCAAGTAAATTTTTATATTGTTTTTTTTTTTTTTTTTTTTTTCATATCTTTTGACATTTTATCACATCATACTTATTTCTGTAATTTTATCAAGCAGGATGGAATGTTAGACAGTGAGACAAACAAACTAACACCACAAAACTTTAGAATAATCATAAAATATATTGCTAATATATGGCTCATGTATATTCTATTGCTTTCCCATCAAAAATGAAGCCACTTCCGGATGATAGAATTAAAAGGAATATTCTGGGTTCAATAAAAGTTAAACTCAATCAGCAGCATTTGTGGCATTATGCTGATTACCACCACCAAAATTTAATTTGACTCATTATTCCTTTTATTCAAAGGGGTCATGAAGTGCTATTTTTTATAATTGTATTATCTTCACTGAGGTCCAATGATAATGTTATAAAAGTTTTTTTTGTTTTGTTTTTTTTTGCACCAAAACAGTCATAATTAAGTAATATATGATCATGTTCCACCCTGTCTCTAGCCCTCTGCCTGAAACGCTCGGTTTTGGCATAAGCACCTCCTTAAAACTTCAACTTAACTGCCCACTGTTATGATTGGCTAACATCGTGCAGCCCCTCAAATTCAGAAAGCTCAAACGGAAGACAAAGAATAAGCCCCTCAACATTATAAAACAAAATTTCAGGGTTTACACATAACGCACATTCAACACATTGCATCTGAATATATTAAGCAGCCATATCACCCTGTAGCTCAAGACCGGTTGCCCACTGAAGCTAAGCAAGGTTGAGCCTGGGCAGTACCTGGATGGGACACCTCCTGGGGAAAACTAAGGTTGTTGCTGGAACAGGTGTTAGGGTGGCCAACAGGGGGTGCACACCCTGTGGTCTGTGTGGGTCCTAATGCCCCAGTATAGTGACGGGGACACTATACTGTAAAAAAGCACCGTCCTTCGGATGAGACTTTAAACCGAGGTCCTGACTCTCTGTGGTCATTAAAAATCCCAGGAAGCTTCTCGTAAAAGAGTAGGGGTGTAACCCTGGTGTCCTGGCCAAATTCACTCCAATGGCCCTTCTTAATCATGGCCTCCTAATAATCCCCATCCATAAATTGGCTCTATATACTCTTTCCTCACCATGACTAGCTAGTGGGTGGTGAGTGTACTCGCGCACTATGGCTGCTGTCACATCATCCAGGTGGATGGTGCACACTGGTGGTGGTTGAGGAGAGTCCCCTGTTCACCGTGTAAAGCGCTTTGAGTGTAGTGTCCGAAAAAGTGCTATATAAAATGCAACATTCATTAAACTGTTCATCTCAAGCACAAAAAAAAAAAAAACAAACAAAAAAAATTGGTCTGTATGACAAAACTCATGATTATAATATGTACATAAAAAAAAAAAAAAAGGAAAATTACAAAGACTAAAATAATGGAAAGTCATTGAGGACACAAGAAAAACCAAATGATAATCATTTGAAACAAAAATGTTCTAAAAAAAAAACATACTGTATAAATAAAAAAAAAAAAAGGAAACACCTGCAATATTTAATTCATTCATTCATAGCACCCGAGAACATGGGATAACTTTTTAAGAGAAAATTATTTCTATCTTTAAAATTGTCAGTTTGATATTTTATCCATATATATGAAAATGACATAACTGAAAATACAAATGTACTGCATAACAGGAGTGGAACAGATACCTAATAATATTATGGAAAAACTCAAAAGTGGTCCACTTACTGTATACAATGTACCAGAATAAGCAGTATATTTATCACAAATAAATAACTTTGTACTTTTCTTTGTACTTGACTTGTCTTTGCTCTGATAAAAGAGATAAATCAGATAAGACAGTCAATTACTGTAAAACACGATGTAACGGCACAGCCTGGTCTTTGGCTGTAGCTTGGAATGCTGGCAAGTTAGACAGAGGGAAACATGTTGATATTTCATGAGGATGTTTGATTTAATGAGTTCTAAAAAAATGCCTTATCCTGACCATCAGAATTGCTTTTGTGAGATGACTTCTCTCTTTGGAAATAACTCGAATTAAAAACTCACTTCAAATTAAAGAACAAAATGCACTTACCTTGACTAGAATGACATGCCCAGTTTAAGACTAGCACGATTTAATGACCCATTCAATGTTGAGCAGTTACTTTTCTGCGTTCATAGGTTCCATAAAATTCAATTCAAACTTTCTTTTATAGATACAGTTTCTTTAGATACCTATACATTTGTGAAAAGAAACATTAAGCACATTTTGCACTTAAAAAGTCTAAAGAAACTCTGCAAGTTGAATAATCTAAACGTCTGCCATTGAATCACTATAGTGCTACAATGAAAGACTGAAAGACTTCATTAATGGACTGACTACTGCAAAACAAACTTTACTGCACATACAGCATCAGTAATTCAGTTGGTTCCAAAATGTGGATATCTATTCAAGGTAACTACAGCCAATGATTGTAAAACAATGAACTGAACCTTTTTTGTTCATTTTAATATGCATGCTTCGATGTTTACATGAAGTACGAAACAGCCACGAGTAATAGGTAATAGAGGACACATAACTGATTTGAATAAAAAGAAGGCCTTGGCTGTCTTGAATGAAAATAAAAAGACGCTGTATAAAGCTTTCCGACACTCTCTGTCTCTGTTTGTGCATTGGGGTTACATGCATGCATAGCATTACAAATAGCCAATTTAACAGCACGTCTGATTCTGAAGCAATGGCCTGTATCATTTCAGTGCTATCATTGTGAATTTAAACAATGTATTTGTAATACTTCCCAGACCTTCTTTTTCTTCTTTCTGTTTATCTATGTGAGTAATGCTTTGGAAGTTTGTAAATAACGTCCTCTTCTCTTTAAAGGAATAATCCAGGCGCAATACAAGTTAAGCTCAATTGACAGCGTTTGTGGCATAATGTTATATTCATTTCGACTTGTCCCTCTTTTTCTTTAAAAAAAAAGCAAAAATCTGGGTTACAGTGATGTACTTACAATGGAAGTGAACGATTAATCGAAATAAAATCAAAACGTGATATGACAGTGTGATTATCAAACCGCAAGGGCTGCAGTTGAATTAAATCAATAAACAGTTTGCATGTGCTGCACGCTGCGCTTTCTGTATGTGTGCAGTGCTGTTCTCTGTAGTGTATTACACATACTAAAAGCACAAGCAAGCCTAATAAACTGAGTGTGCTGTATCTGCGGTGCTCTAGGTTCACTAATGGTACATTTGCATAATTCCAAATATCAAAATCTAAAGTAACCTCATTACACCGGGTTTTTGTGGACAGAAGAGTGGAGAGCATTTCTCTGCATTACAATGTCATTGCCAACTTAACCACAAACAGAAATGCCTTCTTTCAGTGTTTCTCAAAAATAAAGGCTTAAGGGTTTAACCCAGAGGTGCCCAAACATTTTCCTTCGAAGGCCCAAAAATCAAACTTTACTGAGAGCCGTGGGCCAAAAGTAAATGTTGCATTATTTCAAACTGTATTGTATTAAAATATAAAAGCTGCCCTGGTATCCCCCCTTTATGATTTCATATTATTAAAAAAATAAAAAAAACATTATTCTGCAATCTGTTTTATTAATGCAGTGAAGAGCTGCGTCATATATTTTCTTTATTTCTCTTTTTCATCTTGTCATTTACGGCAAGGTGGACCAAATAAAAGGTCATCACGAGCCAAATAGGGCCCATGATTTAAACAACTTTACAGCTCAAATAATACACAAGTTTTAACAGACAAATTCATTTAAGTACTTTTATTAAATTATAAGCTTCACATTTCTGCCTTTAAACCCTCCAAAAATGGTCCCCATTCACTTCCATTGTAAATGCCTCACTGTTACCTCAATTTTTGTTTTTATTTTTTTAAGAAAAGGAGGGACAAGTCAAGTTATTGTGGTAATCAACATTATGCTACAAATGCTGTCGATTGAGTTTAACTTGTATTGAACCCAGACAATTACTATTATTCATATTACAGACTATTATTTTTTAGACGAGCTCATATGGTTTCATTTGCAAATGGAATTGGTCAAATTAAACAATTACAAAACAGTTACAAAAGATTAATGTTATCCAAGTTCTAATCAATAGTTTTGTATCATGCATTCTTTAATATGCAGCTGAAAAACTATTTCATATCCATGTATGCAAATCCATATTTTTTTTTTTTTTTTTTTTTTTTTTTTTTTGTATATAAACTAAACAGAATGGCACAGTGTGTTATGTGTAAATAAGTTTGTCCACCTGAAGAGTTTATTGCTCAGATTATGCACTTTAATAGCAATGTTTCATTTAAATATCAACTTTGTCTCAGATGTTTATACTAAAATTCCACAAGAGACATCTCATTTGTGATTGTTCTTTCCTATGGGTGTGCAATATACCTCACTGCACAATGTAACTTTATTTGTCATCTATGCTAATGAATCTCTTATTTTTTAACATGAAATGAGATTAGGCCGCATTATCTTAAGGGATAAAAATTAGGAAGACTACTATACATCTCAAGTGTTTTCACAAAATTATAAAGTCAACATATCCAATTGTAGCCTGTACTATAAAACACACTCAGATAAACATACTAATGAAAAGCAAAAAGAGACTACTTCTTCTTTTCG
This sequence comes from Myxocyprinus asiaticus, assembly GCF_019703515.2. Lineage (NCBI taxonomy): Eukaryota > Metazoa > Chordata > Actinopteri > Cypriniformes > Catostomidae > Myxocyprinus > Myxocyprinus asiaticus. The sequence continues at coordinate 4,894,304 of NC_059378.1, read as the reverse complement.
TGTCCAGCACCAAAGTTATCTATATAAAGTCCATCCATAAGTTCATGCAGTTCTTCCCAACATCGTTGTATTCTTCCTGGTCAGTCATGTGGCAAGGTGAGGCCAGCAGATGAGGTGGAGGTGGTCCATGGTTTGTTGGTCTGTCCCACATTCACAGCTGTCTCCACTTAAATGTTGCTATTTTGCTTTGCTGACCTTACATCCAGTGCGTGACCTCAGGCAATTAAGAAACCTTCACTCGCTCCATGAAGCATCAGCTCATGGTAGGTTCTCATCTGGGGGCAGGCCCTGGAGTCTCTCCTGCCACATAATTGTGTGCATAGTGCTAGCTGTGATGGAATCTGCTGGCAGCACATGGTGGAGGAAGGCCTTCCTTGATAGAAGCCTTTGTTCTGCTGGTTGGTGGCTTGGCGGGATCTCTCTCTTCTGCTTGCAGCGGCTCTCCTCACATCTGGAGTTTCAATACCTGTCAGGATGTAAAGACTGTCTGTGCTGGTGGGTCTAAAGTACCCAGTGATCATTCTGCAAGTGATGTTGAAGATGGAGTCAAGCTTGGAGGCATGTGCTGATCTCTCCCATACTGGACAGGCATACTCTGCAGACTGATATCGCATGACCTTGCATTACTAAGCAAACTCCAAGAAAACTCCATGACACCATATGCTTTTTTCTTTTCCATCTGTGAATGTAAGAAATATGATCCTATATTTGTATAAACTGTGCGATAACCTCTAAAACAGCATTCCATACTAATTATATTTTTATACCAGCTGCAACAGCAATAGTTTGCAAATTAAACAATCTTGTTTATGGTCACCAAACCAGATGTTGGCCATATCCAGTTTGAATGATGAATCTCAAATCCAGCCACCGTTCTATATCTCCCCTCTCACTTAAAAAACGGTTATGTCTTACTGCTCTGGGTACTCGTGAGAATTATTTCATGCATTATTAATGACTCTCTGTTTGAAAGATTAATTGTCAAGTGCTCAGAATTTTACTATCAATCAGAATGCAGCACAGCTTAGAAAAGCTTCTTGAGCCTGTCAAATGGTTTCTAGCTCTGTAGAGGTGAGCAATTAAATTACAATTCAGAATTGGGTAAGGGTGCACAGTTCTTTAGCTTTTTTTTAGGTTTTCAGTGTGACATTTTTAGACGGCATCTTCTAAGCCCAGCTACTGACACATACACTGATCAGCCACAACATGAAAACCACCTGCCTAATATTGTGTAGGTCCCGTTCGTGCCGCCAAAACAGCGCCAACCCACATCTCAGAATAGCATTCTGAGTTGCTATTCTTCTCACCACAATTGTACAGAGTGGTTATCTGAGTTACCGTAGACTTTGTCAGTTCGAACCAGTCTGGCCAATCTCTGTTGACCTCTGTCATCAACAAGGCATTTCTGTCTACAGAACTGCCACTCACTGGATGTTTTTTGTTTTTGAGCACCATTCAGAGTAAATTCTAGAGACTGTTGTGTGTGAAAATCTCAGGAGATCAGCAGTTACAGAAATACTCAAACCAGCCCATCTGGCACCAACAATCATCCATGCAATTATCTAATCAGCCAATCGTGTGGCAGCAGTGCATAAAATCATGCAGATATGGGTCAGAAGCTTCAGTTAATGTTCACATCATCCATCAGAATGGGGAAAAAATGTGATCTCAGTGATTTTGACCGTGGCATGATTGTTGGAGCCAGATGGGCTGGTTTTAGTATTTCTGTAACTGCTGATCTCCTGAGATTTTCAGTTTTGTTTACTAGTCTAGTGCTGTCACAGAGACAGGTTAGATATCTCAGGACACTTAATTCAATGATATCTTTCAGGGAGCAGGAACATTTTTTGCATACTTTTCCATGAAAAAAATGTTTACAGCACCTTTAAGTGAAATTAGATTTTTACATCTTGTGCCCAGACTTTCATAGGGGAAAACACATTGAAAGAACATTTCAGTGGAACAATAATGGTGTAAAGTGAGCGGGGAAATGAAAAACCTGGAGCGGAGTTTGATCAGAGTGATTACATAATACTTTGAGAGGGAAAGGGAATTTCTGTCATGCTGCTCCACATACTTTGGAGGTATTATAGTTTAGAAAAAGACACTGGATTGCACTGTAAAAAATTCGAAACTTTGAGGTTTAACGGTGTTGTTTTCTTTGGTGTAATTTGTTGTCCAGCAAATTTGAAAGGCAACTGCTACATAGGTCTACATCAAATATCCCATCAAACAATGACCTACAACAGGAAAAACACAAGGTCTAAGCCACATTAGATAAAATTCTGTTATTAATCTGTGGCAAATAAAGAGGGCCAAAGTTATCTATTAGCTGAGCTCAGCTTCAGTTCAGTTAATTACAAGCCTCATTAATTTAGTCAACAAAGTAAATTGGAAGTCTGCTTCTTTTAATAATGGTGCTGAGGAAAGATTTTTACCTTTTTTTTCCCCAGCTTCTTGGTAGTTTATTCTTTTGATTTTCCCTCTAACTATTAATGCCACAGAGGGAATAAGAAAACAGCAGTCCAATAATCAAGAGCTGTCCGCAAATGGCGCTTAAGGGTGATATTTAGTGCAGTAATATAGAGAAAATACAAGGGTTCTGCCTGATCCTCCATTAACTGCATAGCTGACAATGAACTGTGACCCATTGGATAGTTAAGCCTTGACACAGATATAACCTGCTTGGAACGCAAACATATCATCGTTGCTGATTGTACATAATTTCTCTTTCGTGTGAATCATTTATTATTGATCCCTTCCACCTCTCTGCACAATAATGGTAGTTTTCCTTCATTGTTAATGCAAAAACAACACCTTCCTCTTTCCTCTATCATATTAATTTGATCACTAAGTATCCATGTAAAGTATCTGTCTGCCTCATGCCGCAAAGTGTGGATATATCTGTTCATTTTCTATCACTGTGTGAAATGCAACACGCATCAGTAGAATCTAGCCGGAAATTGCACAATTAAATTTGTAGGTGTAACACGAATAGTCCATCAAGCCTAACTATTATTGACTTCTGGGGCGATGCTTTCCACAGCCTGTGAGATTGCCGATGCAAAGTCCAGATACATTTGTACAGTCTACATGTGTCTTGGAGAGGATGAGTGAACGCTGCTTTAGATCGTCAGATTAATGAACTCAATCGCTCCTTTTAATTCAGAGAAGCCATACGTCAGGATGAGTATAACATCAGGACACTGCGCGGGGATCAGCCTGCTCGATCCATTAAAATATCCTGCAGGGTCACTGTTGATTGAGACTGTATAAGCGTGTGAGTGTGTGTTTCTGGGACATCAGTATTCATAGGATGTGGCCAAAGCCCGGGTGAGCTCATCATGGGCAACAGTGCATCAGTAGCATGAATCATGCAGTATCTATGCAGGCATGTGGATGGAATTTGTATTAGCTCGAGTCAGTTCAATATAAACCTTAAATTGGATTAATGCCAAATTAACAGTGGGATGAGAATCCTTCCACCTAGGCCCAGGTTTTGTATCTTCCCAGCAATGCGGCCCTCAGTGCACACTCCACCGAGTCTACTTGATAATCATGCAGAAATATTTTGAAAGATTGATCACATTCATAGTGAAACGCTTTTCTGAGTCATTCTTTCTCTAAAGAGATTACTTGCTCGTAGGCAGTGCTTTTTTAGCCTTTAGTTTAGGGTCATTTAAAAAGTCATTACATTCTATTTTAAAAGAGCAATGCCAAACATCACAATAGGTATAGAAGTTGTTTTTATCCACAGGTTATCTGAAATTGCTTGATCAGCAAAAAGATAAACTGTATTGCACAACTTGCCGTTAGTCATTTTCCACATTGAACAGGTGAAATACGTAAATGTGTACAGTATGTGTGATTTTTTTATTTTATTTTTTTTTTTTTATGTTAAATCACTTCCCTCTATCCCAATATAATGTGCAGTTTAAAGACAAGTAAGCTAATAATAGGTTGACTTCCTGAAAAGTGTGAGCAGCACAACATGTCAAATTTGGGCTCTACCAATGGTGTGCTGGAAAGTTTAGCTTATTCCTTTCACAGTCCATCACAGTAGGTGGCGGTATACACCTATGTAGCTGATTTGCAACCTGCCAGTAAACCCAAAGAAGAAGTAGCCATTGAGTGAATTAATTTCTGAAGTGTAGTATCGTCTCAAATTGAACACTATTAAGTTTTGCTACGCGGACGCATTTGCCATTTTTCAGCTGACGGAAGTGACGTTTACAATGCGTGTGATGTGTTGCTACTAGTTTTACTATGTTAACCAATCTCAGTCCAACACTTCTATCTCAAATAACGTTCATATTCAGACAGTGTTGGGTAATGGTAAAGCATTCAACTCACATTTGTAAGGGGCTGTCTTCACAGACGTTTTGCTTCTTGCTTTATCCACCATTATGACAACTGTTTTGCCAGTAATTCATCTATGTAGGGCAAGCAGTGACCACTAAGTGCATGGATGATATGTCCCAAATTCCACACTCCGTTTTGTTCTGTAGAAGAAATTCAATAAACAGATACTCGTAGTTCCAACGTTGCATTTTTCTGCATGAACACGCTACTCACACTGCTTAAACTACAAAATGCCGTAGAATAGTGCGGAAGTAGCGGACTGGGATACAGCTTCTGTTATATCTGTTACACTCTTTTGGCTCTACTCTAGCTTATTCTGTTATTGTGCTATATTTATATGCGATTCTACAGGCTAGTCAGTTAGCCGTAAGCTAAGCTAGCAGTCTAATGGGTTTGCTTGCACACCTTAAAGCTGAAATATCTAACTTTTTTCATTATTAATATACTTTGTTCTATCCCAGCTTAATATGCAGAGACAACTATAAGTAAGCCATTCATATGTAATTTTTTTTAATTATTTTTTTTATGTGTAAACACTGTGTTTATTTTGAGTGACATGCTTAGACCCACCCCAACATCGTTACTCAACCAATGGTGTGAGTTAGGGACAGGACTATCTGACTGTTTGAACAACAGCAAATGAGGGGCATATTCAGAAAGCGGTTTGAAAACATTGTTTATTTTTGGAATTCCGTTCAGTGGCATTAGTGTCACAGAAATTACATACTTTAGCTTAAAAAAGTCCCTTTCAAGGCAACTCTGTCCACTCTGCGGCCATATTGAGAACGCCCTCAGGTTTACGAAACAGGATGGCAGGATAAGACTCGTTCATATTTATTAGGAAAGCTCTACTTGGTTGTTTAGGATTAGGATTTTCATGTTGGTATGCAGTGCCTTTTTTAAGCCATACGTGGTGCTGCGTGTTTTTCCCAATCAATTCAACCTCAGTTTGCTTAGTCCATAAAAAAATTCCCAGTAGCATTGTGGAACGTCAAGGTTGCCTTTGGCAAACTTCAGGCGTGCAGCAATGTTTAGTTGGAAAGCAGCGGCTTCAGGACACCATGCCTGTTTAATGTTTTGAACAGAGATGTTAACCAGTTCCAGTGATTGAGCATTCTGTGGTGTGCCCTTTGATGTATCTTGACTGGTATCTTGACTGGACGTCCACTACTAGGGAGAGCAGCCACAGTACTAAATCTTTTTCATTTATAGATAATTTGTTTAACTGTGGACAGATGAATATCTAAGCTCTTCAAGATAACTTTGTAACCCTTTCCAGCTTAATTAAAAGCAACAATTCTTGATCGTAGGTCTTCTGAGATCTATTTTTTGAGAGGCATGGTCCATGTCAGCAGATGCTTCTTGTGAATAGCAAACTCAAAATGTTTGAGTGCTTTTTAGAAGTCAAAGTAGCTCTAACCCACACCTCACATACTTTTCACATAGTTATTCTAAACTACACTGTGATTGTTTGAATGATGTATTCAGTCAAATAATGTACAAGAACAATACAATAATTTGTGTGTTATAAGTTCAAACAGATTGTGTTTGTTCATTGAAACTTAGAGGAAGATCACATTTTATTTTTTGTTATCTACAACCTTTACTCTAGGTACTCTTTTACTCTGTTTTGACATGCTTTCACCTAATAGTGATAAGTTATCATACATAAAACATCTCACTGCTTAGTTTCTAACTGGGCCACAGAGAAACCTTTCAAACCTTGGATAACTAGTCTTACCACTGGAGTTTAAGATGTCACAGTGAGCCTTGGCTGTGACAGATGTCAAATACCAAGACTGACCTTTCCTGCTAGCAGCTGAAATATTTAACAGAGGTAAGCTAGGTCATTTAAGCAATTGGGGTTGAGACTTCAGAGTGATTTTGAGTCTGTCGCAGTGGGTCCTATGAGTGGCAGGTTCACAACTTGTTAATATGGTGTAACCCCTGTGTCTTCAAACTATTCCACAAGCACCAGTGTCAGTAAAACCATTTAAAAAAAAAATTACTGTTATAGTTCATCTAGTTAACATCTAGCCTGGGTGGAACTGACAGCTGTCATAGTCTGAAATGTTATATTTTATATAACAGCATTTGAAATGATGCAATGGTAAATCTGTGAGATTAAATTTGTAAACATATTAAAGTTCTGAATCAAGGCTTATCTCTGAACCTTTGACTTCATACTTTAAGCTCATCAGGAATTTAAAGGTGAGCCGGCTTCTTGTCACGTCCTTAATATATTTTGCATTGGTGAGAATAAAATGATACAATAATGAAGGCAAGCTATGCTTGTGAAGTAAATTGAAAGCAGTCAAATATATGCCAAGCTGCATTATTCTGCTGCCATCCTCTGTTATATTTGTTTTGTTTTCTAATAAACAGAAATACCTGAATGTCTTCTCAGCCATTTAAAAAAAAAAAAAATTAAAAAAAATGTGATTGTAGATTTGATTTTTGCACTGGCTGAATGCTCCTGTTTGTCACTGATTATTTTATTTCTTCATATATTCCCATGCAAGTTCAGAATGGTTCAAGCTTGTTAGAGTTGGTTTGTTGCTGGTCTAGCTGGTAGACCAGCATAGTCTTTTTATTGGAGCTGGACAGTAAAGACCAAGTGAGTCTTGCTGGTTACACTAGTTAAGAACCTTGGAGATCAGCATTGAAACATGAAAAACATAAGCTGGCTAGCCTTTTCAGCAAGGAGACTTTTATCTCTAGCTCGACTACATATCATTTCTATTTTCAGATTTTATGCATCAGTAACTATGCTTTGCTTGTCAGTGTTGATGAGCAAATTACAGCAGTAACACAAAAGTGTCAAGGTAAAACTGAATGTGTAGGTATAGATTGGATGAGTCCTTATGTTATTCTTCTTTGGAACACAAAAGTTGTTATATATATATATATATATTCCAGATATGAAACACATGCTTAAGCCATGTGCAAAGTGGCTATATTCAGAAATACAGTAGTTTGGCAATCCACAGTAGGGAGGAATATTTCAAATTTAAAATGTTTATTGCTTTGACTTTATTTGCAGATTGTGTTCTTCATTGCTTCTTTGATTGCTTAAGAGTAAACAGACTCACTGAACAAAATAAAAGCATTTCTAACAATAAAACTATTTTGACACAAACAAGGATTGTGAGGCTGTTATTGTTACATTAAAAAAAAATGTCTGAATGGCCTAAATTAGTCTCAAAGATAAAAAATAGCTCATCGATCATCAGTGAGTTTGTTTCAGGGACTTGGCCTGTTCTGGTCAGAAGTCAGGACATTATATTTGATGGAATATGTTTTGCCAACCAGAGGCTGAGCTCATCCCTGGTGGCTGAGTTGTTTAATAGCTGTGACAAAAGAATGGAATAAAGTGACACATGCCAAGACCCAGAGATCAGTATGGCTTGATGTCGCTAACCTGGGTTTAATGTGATAAGAGCAGTGATCGATGGGCGTAGAGGTCTACAGCTGCCACATCCACAGGGAATGATTAAGTGCCAACTTTAACCTGGGATGTTTTTATATAAAGTTAAAAGGAATGCTGGCAGGGGTTACTGTGTCCTAAAACTACAGGAATTGGGCTATGGAAGTGTCAGCAGCCTTGCTTTGTTTTCAGCTGAGTTTCCATTCACAGGGTCGCTGCACAGTGTTCACTGTTCTCTACACACTCAGCAGGGCATATCTGAAGTAGTTCACTTGACAAACTTGGTTCATTTGTAATGCCCTGCAGTGTCATCAAATACAGACACTTGGGCTGCACAAATCGAGGCTTTGAATATGAAGACATTACATACATTATATGTATATATATAATTTACTTAGTCCACAGTGCTAAAAGTGGCCGAAATTGAAGAAACATTAATTTATGATAATATGCTGCTTTATACAGTGCTGTGAAAAAGTATTTACCCCCATCCTGATTTCTTCAGTTTTTGTGTATATCTCATACTAAATTGTAAAAAAAATAAAAATAAAACAAAGGCAATCTGAGTAAACACAAAATACATTTTATAAATGATAATGATATTTATTGAAGCAAAAAATCCAATACCAACTGGGCCTGTGTGAAAAAAGTATTTGCCCCCTTAGTTACTAAATCCCCAAATCTATGAAACTGCGTTCACAATGGGGTTCAGCTGGACCAGACACACTCAGGTCTGATTGCTGCCAGACCTGTTCAATCAAATCAACAACCTAAATAGAACTTTTTCAGCAGCATAAATTTGGCTAAAAGGTCTCACCCTGTAGCACACTATGCCAAGGTTGAAAGAAATTTCAGAAATGATGAGGAAAAATGTGATTAAAATAAATCAGTCTGGGAAGGGTTACAAAGCTATTCAAAGGCTCTGGGACTCCAAAGAACCACAGTGAGAGCCATTAACTCCAAATGGAGAAAACTTGGCACAGTAGTGAACCTTCCAAGAAGTGGCCGAAATTTCTCCAAGAGCACAGCGACGACTCATCCAGGAACTCACAAAAAATCCAAGGACAATGTCCAAGGAACTGAAGGCCTCTCTCTTTTCTTCCACTATCAGAAATACACTGGCCAAAAATGGCATCCTTGGAAGAGTGGTGAGGCGAAAACCACTGCTAACCCAGAAGAACATTAAGGCTTGTCTGATTTATATATATATATATATATATATATATATATATATATATATATATATATATATATATATATATATAATTTCTTATTTTTGTGTATTTTGCAGACTAAATTGTTTTAGATCTTCAAACGAGATATTATATTATATATATATAAAAAGAAGAATATTTTCATATATGGATGTTTCTTCAATTTCTGCCACTTTTAGCACTGTGGGCTAAGTAAATTCTGTTTTTTTATATTTGTCTACTAACAGTTTCCAACATCGTATGCACATGCATCACAGGAGATTTACACATGATGAGCCAAAACATTATGACAACTCACAGGGGAAGTGAATAATGTTGATCATCTCCTAACAAGGCCACATGTCAAGGTCTGGGTAGATTAAATGGTAAGCGAACAATCAGTTCTCGTAGTCAACGTGTTGATTTCAGGAGAAATGGGCAGGAGTAAAGACCTGAGCAACTTTGACAAGGGCCAAATTGTTATGGCCAGATGACTGGGTCACAGCATCTCTAAAACGGCAAGTGGTCAGAGGAGGAACAAACCACAAACCTGCACGAGGGCAATGAAGGCTATCCTGTCTGGTCCGAACCGACAAAAGGTCTACTGTGGCACACAGAAAGTTGTAATGATGGTTACGGGAGGAACGTTTCACAACACACAGTGCATCGCACCCTGCTGCGTATGGGGCTGCGTAGCTGCAGACAAGTCAGAGTGCCATGATGACCCCTGTTCACCAGCAAAAGCGCCTACAATGGGCACGCGAGCATCGGAACTGGACCTTGCAGCAGTGGAAGAAGGTCGCCTGGTCCGATGAGTCCTGTTTCCTTTTACATCACGTGGACGGCCGTGTACGTGTGCGCCATTTACCGGGGGAAGTGGTGGCGCCAGAATGCACTTTGTGAAGACGACAAGCCGGTGGAGGGAGTGTGATGCTCTGGGCAATGTTCTGCTGGGAAACCTTGGGTCCTGGCATTCATGTGGATGTTACTTTGACACATGCCACCTACCTAAAGATTGTTGCAGACCACATACACCCCTTCATGGCAACTGTATTCCCTGATGGCAGTGGCCTCTTTCAGCAGGACAATGCGCCATACCACACTGCATAAATTGTTTAGGAATGGTTTGAGGAACATGATGAAGAGTTCAAGGTGTTGCCCTGGCCTCCAAATTCCCCAGATCTCAATCCGATTGAACATCTGTGGGATGTGCTGGACCAACAAGTCCAATCCACGGAGGTTCCACTTCGCAACTTACAGGACTTCTGCTAACATCTTGGTGCCAGATACCACAGGACACCTTTGGGGGTCTTGTAGAGTCTTGTCTTGGTGGGTCGGCGCTGTTTTTGCAGCACGCGGAGGACCAACAGCATATTAGGCAGGAGGTCATAATGTTTTGGCTCAACTGTGTATGTCATGTCTGTCATTTTTTCTGAAAGTCATGAAAATGCCCACCACAGTGTCATTTCCATCACATCTCAAATTCTGTATTGTGTTTAAACCAAATTCTGTGGTGGAAATGAAAGTGATGGAAATTACATTTTTAACAGTGCCCTTAAGACTAAACATATACACTCCCGTGATTCGAAATCTCATGATAGTTCAAAGAAGGGATAGTTTCAAAAATGACAATTCTGTCATCACTTACTCACCCTCATGATTTTTTCCATCCAAGGGCCAGAAGTGGAGATTCCAGAGGTCTGGTCGTGGGTGCCAGATGGTGCCCCGTCCCTGAGAAAGAAGGTCCTTCCTCAGGGGAATTCACCAGGGGGATGCTGTTGCAAGGAGCGTGAGATCTGAGAACCATGTCTGGGTGGGCCAGTAGGGTGCTACTAGGATGATCTGCTCCTCGTCCTTGCACAGGGTCTGTGCAAGTAGGCTCACTGGGGGAAACATGTATTTGCGTAGTCCAAGGGGCCAGCTGTGTGCCAGCGCATCTATACTGAGAGGTGCCTCGGTCAGGGCATACCAAAGTAGGCAGTGGGAGGATTCCCGGGAAGCAAACAGGTCTACCTATGCTCGACCGAATCAACTCCAAATCAGCTGGACCACCTGAGGGTGGAGTCTCCACTCTCCCCTGAGGGTAACCTGACGTGACAGCACGTCCGCTGTGGTGTTGAGGTCAGCCAGGATGTGAGTGGCTCGTAGCGACTTGAGACACTGCTGACTCCAGAGGAGGAGACGGCAGGCGAGTTGTGACATGCGACAGGAGCGTAGACTGCCTTGACGGTTGATGTATGCTACTGTCACTGTGTTGTCCATCCGGACCAACATGTGCTTGCCCTGGATCAACGGCCGGAACCTCCACAGGGTGAGCAGTACTGCCAACAACTCTAGGCAGTTGATGTGCCAACGCAGCCGCGGGCCAGTCCAGGAGCCGGCGGCTGTGTGCCCATTGCATATAGTGCCTCAGCCCATCTTGGAGACGTCTGTTGTAACCACAGCGCGCCTGGAGACCTGCTCTAGGAGAACCCCTGCCCGTAGAAATGCAAGGTCGGTCCAAGGACTGAAGAGGCGGCGACAGATCAGCGTGATGGCCATGCAGTGTGTCCCGTGGCGCCATGCCCATCTCGGGACTCGAGTCTGAAGCCAGTGCTGAAGCAGTCTCATATGCATCAACCCGAGCAGTGTGGCCGCCACTGAGGATGCCATTGCCCCAGGAGCCTCTGAAAAATTTTCAGTGGAACCGCTGTCCTCCATCTGAACGCCTTCAGACAGTTCATCATCTCACGAACGAGCACACATGTGTGCTCGTTCGTGAGACACGCTCTCATCGAGACCGAGTCCAACTCCAAACTGAGAAAAGAAATGCTCTGAACCGGAGAGAGCTTGCTCTTTTCCCAGTTGACCCGAAGCCCCAGTCGGCTGAGGTGCCAGAGCACGAGGTCCCTGTGTGCGCACAGCAACTCTCGTGAGTTAGGATTAGCCAGTCATCGAGATAGTTGAGGATGTGGATGCCCACTTCCCTTAGTGGGGCAAGGGCTACCTCTGCGACCTTCGTGAAGACGCGAGTGGACAAGGACAGGCCGAAGGGGAGGACTGAGGTAGGACCGAGACTTGGAATTACGCATCCTTCAGGTCTACCGCCACGAACCAATCTTGACGCCGGACACTTTTTGCGTCAACATCTTGAACGAGAGTCTGTGCAAAGCCCGGTTCAGTACTAGCAGGTCCAGGATTGGTCGCAACCCACTGCCTTTCTTCGGTACGATGAAGTAAGGGCTGTAGAACGCAGAAGGGTAGCGATTTCCACACGCAAGGTAGCGGCGTTCTCGCAGGTGCCTGGTGAACTGAATCGCGTAGCCGAGTCAGACGGTCCGGGTCAGCCATCGTGACAGGTTGGAAAGCGCGAGCCACGCGCCCAAACTCCGGGTGAATGGGACCAAGGGAATGATCATGTCAGACATACCGGCAGGTGGGGCCTCGTGGCAGGGCAGAGCTCGAGGCTTCGAGTCCAGGGACTTCGAAGCACTTACCTGGCTCCTGCCGACCACCATAAGATTGGCCAAGGAGGGGGAGGAGGAGTCTCGTCCCCGTAGTCCACCGGAACCAATCCCGTGTGGGCATGTTTGTGCCACAGCTGGGCTCACAGGGGCACTGGACATGTGACCCAGGGAATAAGACAACCGCTCTTTTGTTGATTTTTTGGGTACCGCATCCTCTTGGAAATGAAAACGAAACAAAAGATTCTCCTCCCGGCCCTCCACTAGGGGATGGAGTGGTCTGCTCACCAGCTCCAGAGAAGTGGGTCTCCTTGCCCCCGGATCACCAGTCTCAGGGGCGCTTCGAAGCCTTCCTCGGGTTCTTAGCAGCTGGCTGTGAGACTGGTGGTGTCTGCTTCCTGCGTTGGACTCCACACCGGGGCCGGGCCATGGGGGTAGGCTGCGGCAGAGCTGGTGTTGTTGCAGGAGGACGCCCTTGGCGACGAGCCATGGTCATGTTCTTGCAATGAGGACAAGACCCATCCACGAAACGATGTCTCGGCGTGGGCAGCGCCCAGACTTTTAAGACAGCGATCGTGGCCGTCAGAAGTGGAGAGATAATGACCGCAACCAGGAATAACACACAAATGGAAAAGCATCTTTAAAAAGACGTTCCATGTGTGCCGCTCTTTTAGAAAAAAATATACTCTTTTAGGAAATATACTCTTTTAGTTGTTCTGCCGAAGCGCCCAGGGGTGTTCTCTGCACTCCATGGGTGCAGAGGGAGAGAAGCCGCTGAAATACGTCGTAGAATCCAGCAGATGAAGTGAATGAACTTTGCGGATGAATTCAGCTTCAATGAATAGTACCACTCGGCTCCGAAGAGAAAATCTGAATGAGTGGTTGCATACTAGCTCCTTTTATACCCGTATGTCCGGGGGAGTGGCATGCAAATTCCACTCACCAATTCTCATTGGCCTTTCTTCAAAAAAGCAGAGGTGTTTGGGGCTCACAAGAGTGACCCCTAGTGTCACTACATTGACACAACGTCGAGTGAGTGACAGATAGGGAACTACTGACACTCACTACAGCGTGATCCACTGGCTATTCACCCTGTCAGATCTCTTATGTGGTTGTGCTAATCACTTATCATGATCCAAATGCATATCCATGAGCGCTTCAAAATCTTTCCCGTATCCAGACGTGACCGCAAATGGCCACTTCAGATGGCCCCTATGTATCGCTATAATTGTAATGGTACTTAAAACCCATATTGTCTGGCAAATAGAGCATCTGTCAGAATGGGGGGAAATAAGTAATTGCCCCTCAGTAATTTGTCTACTATTAAATAAGTTATTGATGTTGCCTTTGAAGTTGCTATTTAGATGAGAGAGGTCTACCTTTGCTTTATTAAGAACAGCCATGGCTGCTACACTCTGCCTGTATTACATCAGTCTGTCATGCTACATCAAACAGCTCTTGGCTTCTAAATTCTAAAGATAATTAATCAAATGTGTTTGTCAGAGTGCAGCACACCTCCAGGCTCCTTGTTTTCAAGTATGAGACTACCACAGGACCTTACAGAGGGTGATTTATTTTATATAACATTTATTCCTCAATGCTTTTAAACACCCTGATTGGAGACCTGTTTTATGTCTAGTAATTCCACAAGTTGCAGGACATACTTTGGATATGAAGAAATATTAACCCTTTAAGTTCTGAGGGTGTTTTTTAAAGATTTCCTGTTTCAGTGGCATACCCAAAATTAAAGGCTTATAACTCAACTTAAAAAAAAAAGAAAAAAAAAAGAAAGAAAGAAAGTGTTTGGTATCATTGTAAAGAAAACTTTTCTTTTTTTTTTTTTTTTTTTTTTATGATATTGATTATGATACATTCTGAGACTCTCAGCCTAAGAAACTGCTGAAGAAAACAAATTAAGCCAAAAATGTACTTTTCTTATTTTTCTGATTTGACACTATATATCTCTGGGTGTGAATAAGGTGGCTCCGAACTGTTTGTAATTTGTTCCCAATCATGTCAACTTTAATTGAGAAAAATTGTGTGTTTATATGACAAAGCAATCAAAAGTTATAGCATTACAAATATAATTTAGTGAGAGTGAGAGCTCGTTTGAAAGACAATCACCTCCTCTAAGTAATGGTATGTGATATTTGATGTCCCGTTTATTTTTCGTAAAGTTATAATTGAAAATGCAGCATATAAGCAACACCAACATAATTGTCAAAAACATATACTTAGCTATTACTCGCTATACTTTTGTCTGTGAGTAAAACAAATAGGCTGGTTGTATTTTACTCTTTGAGAGCTTGACAACAACATATGACACATGGCTATTTGATCAGTTTGATGTTTTTACTGATTGCAATAATATGTACAGTGCAATTTTTTCTTTTTTTTCTTTTCAAAATGGAACACTTCTGATTTGTCTGCAAATTTCAAAGCACTTGTTCAGTTTCAAAATGCCTGCATGCATTGGAAAGTAGAGCTTCTAAGCTTTCAACGATACCTATTTTATATTGGTCAAGACTGTAGTTATTAATATTTTGACAATTATTATTATTTTTTTTCCATCTCAACTTACTGGTTAAAAGACTAGAAAACATAACACGTTTCTTCTCATGCTTAAGGGAACAGTTCACCCAAAAATGAAAATTTTACATACCATCCACTCATATCCTGATCACGTGAAATTTATGTGACTGTTTCTATGAGACCAGGTTACCCATATCACAGTTTGCTACGTTTTTTTATCACTTGCCCTTGTGATCATGATACTGTAGATCTCCTCATGTCCCTGAAACCAGAATGGGCTTTCTTAGACGTGAGGAAACTGGGGTTTCCCACTGTGTCCTGTGTCACTCTGCTGGGTAGATGATAATGTCAACAGTGTCAGGATTAATCTGGGTGTAGTAAGGGCAGAGATCAAGTCGGTTCATTAGAGTGGAACAAATGTACTACCAATACCCTCTCTTGTAGGTCACCGCTCTAATACCCCTAACAGTGAAGTCTAACAGAGCCTAGTAATCTGGATGCATCACACTTATGGCTAAACCACTTCCAGCTGCATATACTTACAACAATAAACAATACTTATATACTTTTTAACTACAAATGTTCGCTTCCGTACATCTCTGTGACGTGCGCTCATGAGAGGGATGATGTAAGCTCGTTGGTAAGGTCACGCGTCACGTGGAGGAGGCAGGAAGCGTGTCATTGTTTACAATAGAAACAGACCAAGCGCCGTTCACAAACCAAAACAGTCCAAAACAGTCCAAAACAATTTCAAAACAATATAAAATAAAATAAAAAATAATTTACAAATAATAATAATAAAAAAACAATGTAAACAATGACTCGCTTCCTGACTCGTCCTCCACGTGATGCGTGACCTTACCAACGAGCTTACGTCATCCCTCTCATGAGCGTGCATTATAGAGATGTACGGAGTGAACATTTGTAGTTAGAAAGTATATAAGTATTGTTTTGTTTCTCAAAATAATCAATCGTTTGGGTTCAGAAGAACTTTATTTGTCGACTGGAGTCGTGTGGATTATTTTGATGCACCCTAAATATGCATTTTGGACCGTCAAAAAATGGAGTACATTCACTTACATTGTTTAGAGGAGGAGGCCTGAAATGAAATCCTTAGTCTTAAATTCTGTTTTGATGAACATAGAAACTCAGATACATTTTGGATGGCCTGAGGTTGAGTAAATTATCAGTAAATTTTCATTTTTGGGTGAACTGTTCCTTTAAGACCTCCTTTCCCTATCACTTTATCACTGAGCCCGTTTACATGCACACCACTACACTTATTGTCACTGTTAAAAAGTCATTGTGACACAGTAACACTGGTACAGGTAATACACACTGATGGTTCAGCATCACACAACAGATACGTAAAAAAAATAAAATAAATAAAAAAAAAAATAATAATAATAATAATAATAATAATAATAATATATATATATATATTACACATTATCTCCAAAACAGCTCCACGTGAGGCATTATAAGGCATATAGATCCATGTTTCAAAATAAATAATAATAAAGAAAAAAACATTCCCAACACTACACCGCTGCCTACCCCTGGTTGCTATTGCTAGGATAATCTTGGACTTTGTCATTGTTTAATAATGCAGTTTAATTACAAAGCAAAATTAATAAAAATAAATAAATAAATAAATAGAAATCTCCCACTGTCTGAATGTTTGACAAGTTCAATTAATGATGACTAAATTATTTGTAGTTAAATTCTAATTGTTAATCATTAGTTAAAAAAAAAACAAAAAACATATGGTTCTACACCTTTAAAGAATTGCCGTAGCTCTTTACGGCTATTAATTTACATATGTAAATTTGACGTCTTACGTAATAAATTACATCATCACTTGATTTAGCTACTTTTAGCGACATTTCAGCGAGCCTTTGTCAACTTCCAATGAGAAATATTTGGCAACACTGCTCTCTTTCTCTTTCCTTTTTTCCTGTGTCTGGTGGAGGTAGATAGAGAACCAAAGGAGAGCATTTATCAGGTGGTTTTCATAGCTGCTGCTTTTTCTTCAGTCTGGACCTATGTAAACAAATGGGAAATTTGTATGCAAGGCAAAGAGAAACACCAATTATCTAGTGCCCATTGAAGATAACACTGTCTATTTGCAACTTCATTAACTAGGCATTGAACTTTTATAAAATAAGTCCTGTTCTATCGGGATTACCAGTGTGTTCCTAATACCACAATGCACCTGGACATGAACTGGGATACGTATTAATGCAGGGAAACTTGTATGCAATATAATGCTGTACTATTTAATTGAAAACTGATTGAAAAAAGTTTGAGGACAAACTTTTCAAAAGTTGAAGAAGAAACTATTTTTCTTCTTATCCTTCTAAACACCACAGGACATTATGGGATATATTTGACAGAAGCGTAGTTCAGACATAATAGAGTGCAACAGTCCCTTTGTCTTTATGTCCAATTTCAAATATGTTTTTTCCTCAAAACAAAGTTTGTGATGTTGTGATTCTCCTTGGAGGTGTTTGGTTTGGTTCATGGATAACAACTTTTTATGGGGGATTTTATAAAATGTTTATGGAAGAAATGAATGGGGAAAATACTTGTGGAACCCAGACGGCTGAAAAAGTTGGCGGTCACTGTTGCGCTCTATTGGCTGCAAAAGCTCCAAAGTTCCATGGACTTATTAAAAGTAAACAATTTTATTCATAGAAATGTATGATCCAGAATGTTTGCATTGGTTGTCAAATTTGTCCGGTATAGAGAAAATAGTGGTGTTGCATTACCTATCTAGAATCCTGAATGTTCTGTTCAAAAATAATCTCTTGGCAACATCTGTGATTTTTTTTTTTTTTTTAATGATTAAGAGGGAGTCTAGTAAGCATGACTTGTGTTCCTAAAAATTACATTCTCTATACAAAAAGGAGGTAAAATTCACAGTCTTCATTACACAGACTTCAGGTAATTATAGAAATTAAAAACAGAGGCAGATTTTACACCTGCTGTTGCATTAAGCCAAAATATTAAAAGCTATGGCATTTAGTTATTGCTGTTTTAGTGGCACAAACAGTAATATATAACTGAAAGCCCAATCAAAGTTGCCTTTCAGTTTCATTTCTAGTTAGATTGCATTTATTAATTCATTTAAATTCATGCAATCTTTATTATTAATCCAACATTGTTTTATACGGAATACCCGTTTCAATCTATGGTGAAAATGTAACCCTGTGTGGTACAGTGTAGCCATGTTGTGTAGCCAAATGTGGTTTGATGTTCATCTAAGTTACAATAATGAAAAAGCTCAATCTATTTTAAATAATAACACACAAATTATTGTAATGTTCTTGTTCATATTGAATACATCATTGAAAACATTCACAGTATAGGTTGGAAAAAGTATGTGGACCCCTAGGCTAATGACGTCAACAAAAGCTAACTGGAGTCAGGTAAAAGAGCCAATCACCTTTTAGATACAGACATCACCTGTCAATCAACTCGAGAACGCTCATGCGCATCAGCTATAAAAGCTGGGAAAATTTTTGTTTTTTAGCGTAATCTGAGGTAAAGAAACAGCATTTATGATACCAGTGTTGTCAGATTTTCAAGATGATTTGAAATATGTTCTCTGATCGTAATCTTGACCAACCGTTTTGGATATTTCTGTCTTTCCCCATTCAAGTAGATAGGAGCTGCACTGTCATGACTGGAAATAGCCTCCCGAGAGCATTCCAAACATGGAACATGGAAGTTTATCAAGATATCCTACAGG
This sequence comes from Myxocyprinus asiaticus, assembly GCF_019703515.2. NCBI lineage: Eukaryota > Metazoa > Chordata > Actinopteri > Cypriniformes > Catostomidae > Myxocyprinus > Myxocyprinus asiaticus. The sequence continues at coordinate 4,875,593 of NC_059378.1, read as the reverse complement.
ATAATGTCAGGGTGGCTGCGTGCCAGCTGAAGCTCAGTAGAAGTTGGTGATGCAGCAGGAGAATGACCCTAAACATCAAAGTAAATCCACTACAGAATGGCTTCAAAGAAAAGAAAATCTACCTTTTGGAGTGGCCCAGTCAGAGCCCAGACCTTAACCCAATAGAGATGCTGTGGAATGACCTCAAGAGAGCTGTTCACACTAGACGTCCTAAAAATATGGCTGAGCTGAAACAGTTCTGTAAGGTAGAATGGTCCAAAATACTTCTAAATGTTGTGCAGATCTAATCCGCAGCTACTGGAAACGCTTGATTGATGTTATTGCTTCCAAAGGAGGATCGACCAGTCATTAATTCTGGTTAAAAGGGTGTTCACTTACTTTTCCACAGCACTGTGAATATTTAATGGGATGTGTTCAATAAAGACATTAAATATTATACTTGTTTGTGTGTTGTTAGCATAAACACATTGTATTTGTCTATACTTTGATGAAGATGAGATCACATTTTATGACCAATTAATGCAGAAGACTGGCTAAATCCAAAGGGTTCACATACTGTCCACTATACCTATTTCCACTGTATCATTCAGAAACAGCTAAATCATAAAGCATTGTTAAGGCAATTTTTTTAAATAACCAATAATATGCTGTTTTTAAGCCACATGACCTTTGACTTTCCCTCCAAGACTTTCCTGGGCTCACCCTCACAAGGAGGTCACCTGCTGAAGTGCTCCACAAATGCTTAAACACATGTTGGTAAGTTTCTTCAAAATCATGATTCTTTTTCTGCATATTTGATAGCTTAATTTAACATAGTTTTACAGAAAAATGTGAGAAAAAATGACTGCTGGCACTTATGCATTTCCTCATTGGGAATTTTTATACACGGTGGCATCTATTATATTATTGAATTTATTCATTTATTTGGAAATGTTTACCATAATATCATTGCATTTATGTATATTTATTTATTTATTTTTACTTTTTAGACAAAAATGAACACGGCAATGTTTAATGGAAAAGGCAAGAAGAGTACACAGTTTGTTCTTCTGATTGACAACAGTACATTGATAATCGACAGTATTGAAGAATGCATGATAATTATTCACTCAATTTTAGTTTGTAGAAGTTCCAAGTGTAGAAATACATTGTTATTAAATAAATATTAATTTACCTCAAGGATAAATTGATACATTTTTAAGAAAAACTAGTATATGGAAAATTTTTCATTGTGGCACAGATTTTATTTTGTTTTTATTTTTGTTATTAGAGTTATTTTTGGTCAGGAAATCAAAGAGGAAAACATATTCCATTGTTTGAACATAATGCGTAAAACCATAAAACCCATACATAATATCCATGCAGAAGTAGAAGATATCTAAAAGAAGAAGTGTTGACGTCTAAAAGTGCAGTCTATATCAATGTAGCTGACAGGGTTAGTAAATAATTGTTTTTTTCTGTTAGTTACCTTTTATTTGTTTGTTGTTGCTTTGTGAAACCAAGGCAACAAGCTGCTCTATACATCATGTATGTGGATGTTCAGACTGGTTGTATTCATGCATACAGCCATTGTACGAAGTGCCACTGTGACCTTATTTAGCTCTGGTGCATTCAAACTTTCACTATAACTTTTTGGGGGCATATCGCAAAAAGAAATGCTGACGTGAATTAAACAGAAACTCCAGAGCATTTTCTAACTTTATTTCAAACGTTTGTAATCAAAGTTAACTTCAGTGCACTGAGAGTGAGAACTGTTGTATGTTTCTCCCACAAGTGAAAGGATGGAGGCTGAGAAAGAATTTTCAAGATTCTTGTTTGAATTTCTCTGTGCAATGTACAAAGGATCAGTCAGTTGCAAGTAAAAGCTTGAAAAACATCAAAATAACTTTGCTTAAGTTGTAACAGGATATTTTTTTTGTATCACTTTACTGTAAATACGGTGGGCCCCAAAAGTATTTATGCCACACTTAAAAATGTATGAATGTCTTTGCATTGAATAACAAAATATCAAACCAAGTCACATTTCATTTAAAGAAAAGCAGTACAAAAAAATTCTCCAAGAAAGACATTTCACAAAAAGCAGTTAATATATATATATATATATATATATATATATATATATATATATATATATATATATATATATATATATATATATATACTGTTCAAAATTAAAAAAAAGGACCCAAGGTCTTTTAATCAAAAGTAACATTTCAACAATCTCTGGCATCCATGGTTGAGGTTGAGTATGACATTTTATTTTATAATTGTTTTATTTTATTTTGTAAGTTAAAGTACATAAAAGCCCATCAGGAAGTGCATTGTAAAAAACACAGCCATTGCACAGCCATTAATAAGCTGCTGCATCACCATTTCTTGATGGGATGCCACACTGAGCGTTTGAACAGCTGTAAAACTTGTATTGAAGTTTTGTGTCAGAATGTATAATACTCATCCAGTTGAAGCTCTTGCAACAGATCTCTCTTTAAAGTGCACTTATCAAAACATTTAAAGACATTTTGATTTTCTTAAATTACAAGATAATCCTATCGTTTCCAATTCAGCTTGCTGGCTAGCAGGAAATTATTCAGCAAAGGAGATTTGAAGGAGTGTAGACACAGTGGTTTTAATACTTTGGTATGAAAATGTAAAAATGCAGAAACATTTGTGTAAGGGTTTGGTTTATGGGAAGGAACATTTTTAATATAAAAACAAATACAAGTCAAAGGGAAGCCCCCACAATACTAGAAAAAACAAGTGTGAGTGAACAGCTATACTTCTGAAATGAATATATACCCTATTTACCCTCACAGAAACTTGTTAATGTGAGTAGATTTAAAGTAAAATATGACTTTGGCAAATTAAAGAGCCTTTTTAATTAGGACCGCTGAACATGTTTTCACAAGTCCTTATCCATCATGTTACGCTGTAAAAAAATACGTTTGTAATTGTAACAATTCTACAGAAAAAAAATGTTACTTGGCTAACTGGTAGTTACCTTACTATGTGGTGTTAAATTATATATACTGTATGTGTGTGTGTGTGTGTGTGTGTGTGTATATATATATATATATATATATATATATATATATATATATATATATATATATATATACTGTTTATACAACAGTTAATTCCGGTCCTCGAATCTGATTGGACAAGAGGCGTTCCAAGAGTGCTGATATTTCAGAACAGCAGCACTTGGATGCTTTACTGTTTGTATCACTCCACTGGTGTTCTAAACTAAACTGTAAGAGCAGCGCAGATGTAAAAAAATTATTATTATTATTTATTATAATTAATTACATGGTATGCCGATAAATTAATGGAATTAATCGCATATGTAAATATTTGCTGAGAAAGCCCCTCAAATAACAATAATTCAGTATATAATTGTTAAATAATAATAGTTATAATAATATATATATATATATATATATATATATATATATATATATATATATATATATATATATATATATATACTATAAACATAATTCAGATAATTAAAATGCATTACATTATTGTGGCAGACGAGGAAAGCATTGATAAGCAAAAACAAACATTGACTTCAGAATCCAATGTATTGTTTATTTCCATATTACTGAACATAAGCCTATAATTGGCCTACAGTCCACAACAGTCCATTTTGCAATTTAATTTGTCAATCAGTCCGAGACAGATTTATTATAAGGACTTTTCTAAGGATGCGTCAGTGTACACCTGCAGCATCAGAGAGATGCTTTTGGAGCATCTCACTTTGGTTGCGTCTTGTCGTAAACATACCGTTTTTAGGTCGCTATGTCAAGTTAAACATAGTTTGAAACTTGAGATCCCTGCGTTCAGATTTGCACTCCATCAAGCTGTGTTTGAACCAAAGAACTCTAAAATATGGTTTGAACTAGGGATGGGCACGAATACTCGAGTACCCGAGTACTTGGAAGCGACAGCAATGATCGATCATGAAAACAATGATCGAAAATGAAAATGCTTGATGTGACTTTTCACTGTATTTGAAATTCAGTGACAACTACCTGACAACTATACACTATGTATCAAAGAGGGGCATTATTTTTAATTTTGAGATTGATTACAGTGTCATTTTCAGTGGTAACTTGATTGTCAACAGAGACGTCTCATAGCAACCAAACTGATAAACGATGATGCAATGCTCACGTATGTTCTATATGTTTACGATAGTCAAAACAAAGTTTAATCCACTGTGTTTTGAAAATCTGTCTCTGCACTCTTTTGCTAAACAGGTTTTATTGTCATATAATGTAGAAACTTTGACTCAATGTATATTATTTAATAAAAGTGAAGATTTATCATTAACTGTAAATCTCCCTTGGTGCCGGCATGTTTGCGTGACACCTTCATCTCAGATAAAGATTTCCGCCCAAGTCCAACATAAAGTGCTGTTCCATTGCAGTTTTCCCAGTATGAAGTTAAATGGGAGGAAGCATGAATCATCACAGCAACAATCTCCAACAGAGCGCAGCATGACTTTCTGTCCGGAGCAGAGATGGCACTCTACACTCTGGGGAAGTGCACACACACATAAGGTGAAATCTTTCTTTCAAACATCTAGATGGAGCACACCCTTTCAAAAATATTAACTAGCTGCAAACTTGCTGCAAATTTGTCGCTCATTATTTTCACATGCAAATGAGCTTGTGATTCACCACAAGTGTTTGCCAGAAGTTTGCGGTAGTGATGAAACTCCGGCAAACCTTTGGCAACAATGGACAATTTGCCATAAGTTTTCCACGTAATTACTTCAAGTACTCGAGTAGACAAAATGACCAAAATGCCCATCCCTAGTTTGAACGCAAGAACACGTTCTTATCTGGAGCTGTCTGCTGATGGGTTGCGTTCCACTTCAAATTTTGTATGCCCTTCCCTTGCTAACTTCCCTCTGTCTCACAGACTCGGATCTACATCATTGCTTACGTTGCACGAGTGCACACTACTGGCGGAACCTGTGCAGTAGGTTTAACTGGAACACCCTAAACCCATGATCACTTGGAGCATGTAGTAGGCTGATGTCAATTTGTGGAATTATTAAGTGATTTTTGCACCTGAGAAAACAATGTTTTCGGAGATTGATGCAACCACATATTCAGATAAAGTTTAGTTGTAATTTCAGAGGCTTATGTATAAATCTCATGTTTTTTTAAAAAAAAAATTAATTTTTTATTAGAATTAATTGTTAGAAAGGATTAATCAAGATTTACACAAATGAAAATGGTAACATAACTTCATTTTGGTGGGTTTTTGTTAAATGTGAGCCAAAATCATCACAATTAAAAGAACCAAAGACTTAAACTACTTCAGTCTGTGTGCATTGAATTTATTTAATACACGAGTTTCACAATTTGAGTTGAATTACTGAAATAAATGAACTTTTCCACGACATTCTAATTTATTGAGATGCACCTGTGTGTGTATATATATATATATATATATATATATATATATATATATATATATATATATATATATATATATAATGTGTGGGTGTTAAGGCATTACATTTCATTTTACATTAAAAAAAAATATTTAAAAACACAATCTACAATACATGTACATTTATATTAAACTATTGTTAAAATTATGGTGCAAAACAATAAACAGATAACAGGATTCCCTGTCTGACCCCTCACATTTGATTATATTTAAATTAAATATTTATTTTTCTTATTTTTTATATAATTCATGTACATAATTTATGTTTTATATTATATTTTATGTTGTTTAGTTAATGTTTATCGCATTATTTCAGTGTCAATATTTTTTGTAGTTTCAGTAGGTTGGGATATTACCATTATATCATTTTATGATATACACTATAGTGTACTGTAAGATATACGGGCACCAAAATTACATTCCATAATACCTGACACATTGTCACTGTATTTTTCATGGTGAATTTCTGACAATCTTTTGCCATTTTTTTTTTATTTTTTTTTTTTACCATAAATTTAATAGGATGTTTTTACGTGTCATTTTTCTTTAGTGAGGACATTTTCAAAAATGTGGAACTCATAAGTATTTATTTATTTTTTTTAACCATGGTAGGGGCTTTCTTTTGTCTTCCATTTTTTTATTTTTTTTTATACTGTGCTAATGCTATTTCCTGTCCCCTGAGCCTAACCCTTGCACAAACCTTTCTGCGTTTTTACATTTTATTATTATTTAGTAAGTTGATTAAGCCATTTTCCTCATGTTGCATGTCAGTAATTTCAGGTTTTTCTACAGTATTCCCACAGTGTAGACAAAACCTGACCCACCAAAAGCACCAAACACACAAAAAACATTCAAAATTCAGGATTCAGACATTTCTGTTGCCACATAACCATGTTACGGGCGATTGTGTGCAATGGAAGGAGGGAAACAAGCTTGTACACCACATAAGCAGAAGAGCAAGAGAGTAGACCAATAAATACAGTAGATAAATTACATGTCAGTGTGTAAAACAATGAACAGCAGCTCTAAGGAGGTCATTAACATTTTAATACTGTGGGTTAAAGGCTCTGATTACAGCGGGGAAGAGCTGTTTTTATTACACGGCAACCTGTAGAATTTTCCTGAGGGCAGAGGCTTGAAGAACTGATGGGGTGCTGAGAAGAGTTCATTTGAGGGATTATTTGGCTTGCTCTGAGCGAAAGTTTGAAAAATGAATGTATTGACGGAAGTCTGCTTCTGGTGATCTTAGAATTTTTGTGTACACTCTGTTCCAGTTTCTGTAGACGCTGATGTCAGAGCTGCTATATCAGACAGCTATGAATGTTGTCAAGATACTCTAATGACGGTTGTGTATGGTTAGCTTTTTTATTGTTACTATGTACAGTGTATGACCCCGAAATGATTTTGGACGTTCAAAGGAATAGTTCACCTAAAAATGTAATTATGTCTTCATTTACTCACCTTCATGTTGTTCCAAACTCGTATGATTTTCTTTCTTGTGGAACACAAAAGGAGATATTTTAGGCACTGTCCACGCTAATCCAATTGAAAATGATGTGTTTTCAAACGAAAACGGATTAGTGTGGGATAAGTATTCTGGTCAGTCTTTACAATACAATGGCAGTTGATAGTGACTCACTTTAAAGCATAAAAAATACCCACAAGTATCATAAAAGTAGTCCATGCAATTTGTGCATCATATTTCAAGTCTTTTGTTGAGAAACAACCTGAAATTTAAATCATTTTTCTGTTGCGCATTCTTGAGTGCTATAAGAGAAGTTCGTTCACAGTCGCACGTCTTCACACGAGAACTTACTTTGTTCTTGAAGGGTAAGTAAATGATGACATAATTTTCATTTATTGATGAACCAATCCAATCTCATGAGAAGTCGTAATGATAGTACAAGAAGGTGAAATCGTACAAGTTGGCTAGTTCAAAAACGTACGACTTTTACTCCCATAGAGAGAATTTTTTTTTTTTTTTTTTTTTTACCAACAAACAAAGTTAAACCTAACCATAAAGTGCAACCCCTTACCCAAACCCTAAACATAACCATGATTTTAATAGGAATACAACCTTTGTGTACCAAGGACAGAAGAAAACATCAGGGCATATTACGGGTTATTGACATGCATTAGTCATTTTTATTGCATAAATAATTATGGAATAAGTAAACAAATTTGTTCACAGGCGTTTCCTTTAAATAAAGTGTTGGATAGGAGGCTAACTCTATTTTGATGCTTGTGTTGGATTGATTTACAATTGTGTTTGTTGGTTGGTCTCTATGGAAATAAAACTCAATTTGCACAGGCCAAGTTGTACAATATCTCATGATTTTGCCATTTCGTATGAATTATTACAAGACTATGTTGGATGAACTTTTCCTTTAAGCCACACTAAATGTAAAAATGCCATTGCATTAGATAAGAAAATATCAAACCAAATTAGATTTTTTTTTTTTTTTTTAAGAAAGAAAGCACAAGCACATTCTTTAAGAAATTACTATTTCCCAAAAACTACAACACAATGAACTACACCTGTGACTGCTCTAGGGGAACTGACTTTATACATTCACTAAAAATAAAAACATAAAAATAACATTGGCACCAATGGGTTGAAAGTAATGGTAAAAATGGCTCAGAAAGTGAAGTTAATATTTTGAATTCAATGAAATGACATTGATACATTTTTAAGTGTGGCTTAAGTGTTCAAATACACTTTGGGGCCAAGCGGGAACTGTAAGTGGAGTTCTTATATAATTCTAATAGGCCGATGATGCGTATTCTACAGCAGTGGTGTAGCCTGGTAAGACTGAAGCACAAAAAAAGTTACATACTGTATGCACCATTGACAACCGTTGCATGGCTAAATTCATTTTTAGCCATGTTTTAATGTATACAAATACTAGGCTGAAAATATAGTGATGAAAATCTAAATTATTTGTGAAGACACAAATGTAAATAGAGGGAAAATTTGAACTGTTTGGAAATATAGGCTATAATAGCCTGTAATACAAAAATCAAAGTGACTATTTACACCAGTGTGTAAATAACACCTGCCACACAGCACGGCTATTTGAACCTCAATAGTCTAATGGAAACACAGACAAACAATTTACGACAAACTTCATTGTGAGTGTTGCTTCATTGGCTGGGCCTGGTGAGACTGTGACTTTTCGACCCAGGTTCAATTCCGAGTTTGTTGCACTCTTTTTCACATTCTGTGTCCTGTCTCCTCTCTTAATATGCTCTTTAAAGGTCAATTCACACCACGCTAACAAACGCCAACAAACACGTTTGTTGGGTTTTGTCGGGTCAGTGTGTTCACCCTGTTGGCGTTTGTGGCGTCTGTTTTCACAGATTCAACATGTTCAGTCAGCGTTTGTCGGGTCTTTGAATGTTTGAACAGTCTGGTATGATTTTTAAACAAACTCCAACAGACTCTGATGTAATCTGACTTCAGCGCGAACCGTTGCCATGACAATGAGGTAGGTGTCCCTGTCAGCTCACAGAAAATGAACGCACACAGCCACAACTGCATTGGAAGATCAGGAGAAATGCAGTTTCAGGCTTTTTTTTATAGTTAAAAGTCCCACGTTATTCACCAAATCCTAATTTTTCTGCTTATTATTGGAATTTTGGTTGCACAATAACTGCTTTTGGGATTTTATTCATTTTGAACTCTTGTAGCCTCAATGTCTGTGCCCATCATAGTAAGGAAATAATATATATATATATATGTATTTATTTTCATTTAACATTCTATAAATCATTTAAAAAAAAAAAAAAACTATCAGCCGATTAATCGGTTATTGGCCTTTTCCACCACCTTAGTTATCGGTATAGGCAAAATCCACTATCGTTAAACCTCTAGTTTTGGGTGGTGTTTGCACACCCTGGCACACCCGTGGCTATGCCACTGTTCTACAGTACATAAATGTCAAATATGTCAACAAAATGGCTGTTTGTCTCAGTAGAGTTCTGAAAGTTGTGATTTTGGAGTTACAAATGCCATGTTGACATTACAACCATTTTTGAGGTGATTAATGCCATTGTCCTGACCCCAAGCTGCCATCCAGTATATTGCTTTATGGTAGCATGACTCATTGTCTATGTTTAGATCAGATATGATGGTGTTGTCTGTATGTTTGATGGTCCTAACTGAGCGCTTATGAGAAGGTTACATCGTAGGTGAAAAGTGAGATGAGCAGGGAGTTGAGTCGCAGCCCTGAGGCGCTCCAAATCTGATGGTTTGTGTTGACTGATTATTCACCTTGACAGCCTGTGACCTGTTCCACAGGAAACCCAGACGCCAGTGGCCAGGGATGGAGGGATGGTCATGCAAAATATTATGTAAAATAGTCAAAGTAGGCAGATTGGGTTAAAAGTGTTGTAAAAGTTGTGGAAGTTGTAGGCATAAAACACCATTAACTATACTATTACATAGGTTTTGTATACAGTACTGCGAAAAAGTCTTGGACACAAAATTACGAATTGTCCATCTCCGATTTGGAATAAGAAGACAGGCTCCCCAAGCCTCCAAAAATTAAAATTGGGGGAGTTGCATAACAGCACTGTTAAAAATATATTTATTGGCGGAATCAGGAAAGCTTCACCCATGAGATCTACCCCCGCCGTTTAGTAGCATATGGTGTGATCAATCACCTGACACGCTGACCCTTTGCTCCCACCATAGTCCACCTGATCTCACTCGCAAAATCCAACACACTTCAGGGTAAATACTTTATGATCAAAACATAAGAGTCAGTGAATGGATGGTGGTCTTGTAAGCTGCATGAAAATATATCATTTAGTTATGTCTCATTGCACACGCTGTTTTTCCACCAAATGGAATTGCAAAAATAAACATTGTTTTCAAAATGCTTTCCTGAATAGTCCCCTCATATTCCATTGGTCGAACAAACAGACAGTCCTGCCACAAACTCACATGATTGGCTGAATCAATAATGCTGTGCCAGGATGCTCAAACAAACGGATCAATGTTTTGAATTCGCCACAGAGCCACAGTGTTAGATCAGTTTACAAATGTGTTACTTATAGTTGTATCTACATATTAAGCTGGGATACGATAAATAATTTGTACACTGAAAAAAATACATCAACTTTAAGCAAATTTAAGCCTTAGATAAACAGTGTAGTGTGGCATTTGAACTTTTTTGAGGTTATCTATCCTTACTACCTCTGATTACGGAAGTAAAATAAGTTGCGAACGGTGCTTCATGTTGACTTTAAAGAGTTCTTATATTGCAACAGATTGTACTGTATGTTGCCACATTACAAAATATGCTTCGAGCTTGTTTATGAGACTGTCACAAATTTAATTAGTCATCAAGGAAGTGCATAATGTCTTGTTCAAAAGCATTGTGACAGATGACAGATGGTGGTGGTGACATGAGGGCCTTGCATTTTTCTTGTATTATTTAAGGATATGAACTATATTTGTATGATTGTTTTTTCTCTCTTTGACAGATATGTAACTTAAACACATGCACAGAAACCATTCTGGAAAAGTGCAAGGTAGATATAGATATAGCATGTATGTTGTAACCTCTGGCTCTGAAGTATTATATTGTATGCATGCATTGTTTGATTTGGCTATGGATACCGCTAGTAAATCAATACATTTTGCCTGACACCCTGTCTAGACCGTACGCAAACAGCACATTCCGTTGATGGATGCCGTTGTTCTGTTTCTGACACGCTATAGAGCTCCAGTCCATCTGAAATTAAATCATTTTACTTAGCAAATGGGTCCATGACAAATAAGGAGTGTAAGGATTTAAAATCATAAAAAGCATAATATAACTAATTTTATACTCTCTGGGGTGTGTTTTATATTTTCTTGAAACATGAAAATGATGTAGGATTTTTCTGACTCAAGTCATTGAAAATGTCATCCGGTTCTAGTTACTTTTTATTAAAAAAAAATTAAATAAAGTAATATTATATATATGTAGAATACATTTAAAATGTAAATTCCGTAATATGTACATCTGTTTGCATTTTGCGCCCCCTAACGAGTCAATCAACAAGAGGAAATATTGACATTGTTTTGAAATAGTTTTTCGGAAAAGCTATTAGAGTTTTAGAAAGTAACTTAAAAGTAATTAGTAATGTGATTACTTTTTCGATAAAGTAATCAGTGATGTCAATAATCTATGTACAATTTTAGATGTAAAATTTGTAATGAATGCAATTTGTATTTATTGATTTTTCTTTTCTTTTTTTTTTCTTTTTTTTTTTGTAAATGGAAAGATTTGTGATTTGCTTTTTGTTTTTTCATATTTTTGAAGAAAGTTTCTATTTTAATTTTAGGTGTGGACAGTTATCCTGCATCCATGCCACTTTCAAGCATAATGCTTTCTAAATTTCAATTTCACATGCAAAAAAATAAATAAAACTAAATAAATATATATAGACGCTTTTATCCAAAGTGACTTACAAAAGAGGAAGTTGATTTGATTCTGATTAATTTGGTTATGTTTCAGTCATAATGTCAATTAAAAAAAATAACAAATAATAATAATAATAATAATAAAAATCTCTTTCAATCCTATAAAGTGAAAGAAATTCTCTCACAATTTATGCTGTAATTTATACAGGTAACTGTCTAACTTGGTACATTACCAAAAAAAAAAAAAAAAAAAAGACCAACAGGGTCCAAACTATGCAGTTCAATTACAATTTATTTGATGGATATAAAAATCAAAACAACCAAAACTGAAGTCAACTTTAAAGTAAAAGTGAAAGAAGGATCTTGGGTTTTTAATCAATATCAGTGTTGTTCAAATTAAGATCGGGATTAATCTGAAAATCTTTATTTTTATTCAGTCAGTCCATCCAGCTATTTTACACTACTGAGACTTAATTTTAGACAGGTGTCACTTTTTAGGCATTATGCACTTTCGTGATGATTTTTCCAAATAACTACTGGTGATTACATTTCAATATTCCATTTTAATGTTATCCAACTCAATTCTTTGAATGCCAAATTTGTATTTTTATTTATAAAAAATAAAATAAAAACTCTGGTGGCTCAATCAGTCTTTACCATCAAATCTCCAGGTGGCTTGTAATTTCTGCCTTCCACTAATTCACTTGCTAATTTTTGGGGTCGCTCAAGGTGGTCTCCGAACAAGCTGACCGTTAATGAAATGAGCAAATCCATCTGGATCCAGATAGATTGCTCTGGATGGCAGCGGAATTCCATTAAATCTTGGCAAAAGAGACTGATATCCTGAGTCTCGCCAAAGACAAGTGGCGTGGCTGAGGAATGTATCACATGAAAAAATGACTCCCATCATGGCTCACCCAGCTCGAGCAAGTCTCCCCCAGTAATCCACATATTTGTGATTGAGTAGAAATGCATTCGTTATGGTTTCCCTTAGGAAAATAAGCTATTAGTTGTGCATGCCATATATACAGTAGGCGTGTCATGAATTGCTCTAGCTTTTGTCTCCCTCATATTTTCTTTTCAAAACTTGCATCATTATTATCTGTGAAAGCTTGGCTGTTCTGCAAAGTTTCTGCAGATCGGTGTGTTGACATATCATTGTCTCTTTGATTGAAACGGGCCCTGAGAGCCTTCCTGTTTGGCATTGTGCTGTCCTCTTGACAGTCGGGCTGAATAACAGACTGTCTCACCTAACGCCGAAAATTTAAAATATTATTAAACAAAAGAGTCTTCAGACAGAATTGCCTTTGAGGATTGAAACAGAGCTGCAACGATATAATAAACTATATAGGGCTGTATTTGCACTCATATTTGTGTGGTCTTCGCATAAGATTTTTTTGCTCCTTTTTTCTGTACATCTGCACTCACTGTCACTGAGAAAACTTGGAATGAAACTACTAAATAGACACATTAAAGGAATAGTTCACCTAAAAATGACCATAAAAGTACTCTATTCGACTCATGCGTTATATTCCAAGTCCTCTGAAGGCATACGATAATTGTGTGTGAGCCGTTCAGTCGATAACAAGATTATTGAGTTAGTGAGTTGAAATTGAGAACTGTATCAGTCTGTTTCCTGAACGATGCATTCTTTTGAACCGGTTCTTTTATATTAACCATTGGTAACACTTTACAATAAGGTTCCATTCTTTAACATTAGTTAATACATTAGGTATGCAATTATAACATATGCAATTATATATTTTTTTTTTCTTCCTTTTTCTCCCCAATTTGGAATGCCCAATTCCCAGTGTGCTTTTTAAGTCCTCGTGGTCACGTAGTGATTCGCCTCAATCCGGGTTGCATCTTATCATGTGGCTTGTTGAGCTCGTTGCCACGGAGCATAGCGCATGTGGAGGCTTCACGCCATCCACCGCGGCATCCACGCACAGCTCACCACACACCCCACCGAGAACGAACCACATTATATCGACCACGAGGAGTTTACCCCATGTGACTCTACCCTCCCTAGCAACCGGGCCAATTTGGTTGCTTAGGAGACCTGGCTGGAGTCACTCAGCACGCCCTGGGATTCGAACTAGTGAGCTAGCGAACTTCAGGTGTGGTAGCCAGCATCTTTACCACTGAGCTACCCAGGCCCCCGTAACATATGCAACTTTTGATTTTAAAAATGTATTACTATATGTTGAAATTAACATTAAGATTAATAAATGCTTAATGAGTATTGTTCATTGTTAGTTCAGTTGTTAACTAATTTTAACAAATGGAAATTTGTTAAGATTAGTTAACAACTGAACTAAAAATGAACAATACTTATTAAGCCTTTAGGGTAAAATGTTAACGGACCATTTGAACCAACTCAAATCACACTGATCTGGGCCCTGTTTCCCAATAAAGATTTATATTAGCGGTTATGAGCATTTTCTATGAGCGGTTTTACGAATGTTCGTTATTCTTTATATATGTGTTTCCCAAAGCTGCACTTAACATGAAAGCGCGAGGACGCTCTGTGTGTCTTAAGAGAGTCGCTGTCCATATTTCAAGTGCTGATTTGTGACAGTTTAGTGTCGCTTGTCACTATAACTTCATTTTATTTGTGCGTAACTGTATAAATACTTAATTTACCTTGCTTAATTTATTTTCTAAAATACTCAACCTAACTAACTACATCATTAAATGTAGTTTTTTGATCATTTTGTGTAGAATTATCGATCTATTACCTTTAGACAATCACTGTTTCGTTCATCAGATGTGTGTTTGCAATGTTTTGTTTTTATAAATTCTGTGGGTCGAAGTGCAATTGCTTTCAGGATCAGTGAAGATATGTTAATGGTCTGTGGTTAGCTGCTAAGTCCCAGTGACTGATCCTGCCAATGATCAAGCACATATTGAATATTACAAGGTTCACAGTGTTGTCAGTGGAGTGCAAAGTAGAGAGCTGGAGGCTGCACTTTAGGAACATTCACCAATCAAGCGAAAGTCTGTTCTTTGCTTCCCAAAGTGATAACGGCCAATGTTACACAGCATGGTGCGGACGAGATCATCCTTGAGTGTCTTTGAGGAAGATGAGCGGGTTTTAGAAGAAGAGGGAGGTGGGAAGACAGTTTGACAAGCCAAGATAGACCATTTTCCCCTTAAATAAAACATCTCCATTCCATCTGAATTTAATTTGTAAAACAATCGTGCTGCCACTTTGTACCAAATGCATGGTTGTGCACACAAATCTGTGCAGGTAATTTATTGATTTAGGCCTAATTATTTATTCAGTCATGTATTTATCTATTTTATGCATTTTTTTTAAACTATATAATTATCTATCATTATACGTTAGATAGCCTAGTTAAAATATAAATAGGTTAATTGATATGATGTTCTTATGCGTAAAGAATTTTAAAATGTATCTTCTGTTGTGCTCCATGGAAAGAAAATAAATAAAATAAAAATAACAGCATAAGGGTTAGTAAATAATAACAGCACTTGGATGAATTTTCCTGTATAATCCTAATCAATAGCCTAGCCTACCTGGAATTCTTCGGTTAATATCTAATGCCCCTTTTCTAGTAGCATTGCCAGTTTATATATATATATATATATATATATTTTCAATAAGCATTGTAATGAAGCTCATGTTTTTCTTAATGTCTCTGGACATGTCAACAGGTGTTGCAGAGAGCATCCAGGTAGCAGAAGAAAGGAGGACAATGGAAGCAGTAATAATGAAGATTAAAAATGAAGAGCTTTTGGGCCTGTAATTATAACGCTGAGGGGCTTGGAATATAATGCGCTAGCACTCATTAGGGTGCTGGCCAGTGACACATTTTATTAATGAATCGGCTTCAGTCTCCAGGGATTGCTCAGCAGAAATATCCCCAGCCCCTTAAAATCAAGCTCAGAAAGAAAAATTGCTTTTGGCACCAGCTCAATAGTTTAATAATTCTTAGGTGTGTGTAGTCAATGAGGCAGCTAAACAGATGTTACTGATATGCTAGAAAAGAGTGAGGAATTTTGTAACTGGTTGAGTTTGTCAGCATTGCATAACGAATCTCAGGAACAAGAATTGGTCCCTTGTTGAAGTTGCTCCTGCTGTCTTCTGATTTTTTGAGAGGACCCATGAGAGCACAAATTGACTCTTTATGCATAAACTCCAAGAGTGTGTTTTGTGGTTGCATCAAAATGAATCATTTGATGAAGTTTCTAGAAGTTAGTGTAGTCTAGCGTAGTTTTGTCTGCCCCATTCTTTCTCAGGTAACATTTTATTTGTTTATACAGCCAAGGAAAACAAAAGCTGATAAGACTTGTGCCCTCATGCCATGTAGGGTCAGACTTCTAATCGATTTTTCTCACTTTGGCAAGAATAGAAGTTTATTTCAAGGTCTGTTTTCATATCAAGACAGACTCTCACCTTGTCATATCAGCTGTGACTCTGGCTAGTAGATTAACAGATAATGATTGTTTTCTTTTTATAAATTCAAGACAAACTGCAGAGCATTATTTCAGGGTTTCCGTGGTTCCTTAAAAAGTGTTTTCCAAATTTAAGGCCATAAAAAGTCTTAATTAAATATCTTAAATGAGATAAAAAGAAAAAAAAAAAAAAGTCTTAATTAAGAGATCTTAAATTTGAGAACGCAAACACAGGCATCACGATATGGACTAATGTCATTATATAAATGCAAAAGGTTGCAATTTAATTAAACATATGATCTGCATGTGCTGCCTGCTTCAAAGTGAAGACAGGGAGCTCATGATACAGTGTTTCCAGTGGTTTCAGAGCAGTTTGCACTTACAAAAATCAAGAGTTCATGGCAAATTTGCAGCAAACTTGCTGCATATTCACCACTGATTGTTTTCACATGCAAATGAGCTTTGCGGCAAACTGTCCACTGTTGCTAAAGGTTTGCTGCAGGTTCACCACAACCGGTTTAGAGCTGCAAACTGCTGGCAAACATTTTCGGTCGATTGCATGCTCATTTGCATGTGAAAATAATGAGTGGCAAATTTGCCATGAACTCTTTATAATAAATATGATTATAATAAAGAATAACTGATGATCTACTGTTAATTAATTACTGCTCAAATTTGTTATATGACAGTGTTTACTTTGTAGCAATTATATTGTTGTGCTGTAGATGATTATAAGAGATTTTATTTCCCTTATTTGTTTGTGTGAGCAGATAGGAGCAAAGACATTTCAAAATAAGTGTCCCTGGTGTAGTTCGGACTTGTTTAAGGTTAAAAGTCCCTCGTTATGTGCCAAATCTTTCTTCTTCTTCTTCTTCTTCTTCTTCTTCTTCTTCTAGTTGGTATATTGGATGCACAATAAACTGCATATGAGATTTCATTCAGTTTGGACTCTTTTATTATCTATATATGGGCCATCGTGTTACAGTAAGGAAAGACTAAGACATTATTTTAACACATTAAATACATCAATTTAAAAAAAAAAAAAAAAAAACTCTTTTACAAAAAACTTTCTTACAACAACTTATTATCATTATCAGCTAAATCCAATTTTGGTTTACCTCTAATTCATGCATAAACCAATTTAAATATGATACAGTATTCATTTTATTTTTTCAAGTCTTAAAAAAGTCTTAAAAAGTTCTAAATTTGATTTAAATAACTGCAGCAATCCTGTATTTTTACAAAAAGTAAATAAAAATAATAATAATTACTACAACTTAAGTAACCAAATAGGTTGCAAAACATTAAATGTTAGAAATTACATTTTTTCATGGGGTTTTTCATGGGGTGGAACTCTTACAAATGTTAGAGCACCTTGTATTGGATCATATGGGAAGGTTTTAAAACAAAACAGGACAAACTGGTTTTACAGTTCCAGTTCTTATTTAGCTTTGAGTTTCTAAAAGTATTTATTTTTTTATAAACACAAATATATCTTCTTGATAGAAGAATACAAGTGTCTACCCTTAACCTTTGTAAGACGATTTAGAAATATCCCATTTTAGAAGAGAAATGGCTCTAGAATTGAGCCCTCAATTTAGACCATACTAGCAAAAATGCATGCATGATTGCAGGCTTTTTAAGCACTAGCCTACTATATAATGGGTTTTCTTTAGAAACAGGAATAAACACATCAGTGTTTCAGTGTTCGGTGGTTATTTTTATCACATGATATATTTGTAATGTTAGTGTTCAGCTAAATGTAATTTCAGCATGCAATGTAATTAAACCTACAGCAACACTGTGTGGAATTTGTATGGACTATGTATAGTCTCATATCTGTGTGTGTGATGTAAAAGAGTATGATAATAAAATTGAAATGTTTCTGTTAATCTTTACAATGTTAAAGTCCTAAACAAGCTTGACTTTGATACCTAAAATAAAATAATAGACCCAAATTTTATTAGGTGTCTTTACTATTTACTTAAGCATTTGATACAATGCACTTATTATGTATATACGTGTATTGCATGCATGTACACTGGCGGCCAAAAGTTTGGAATAATGTACAGATTTTGCTCTTATGGAAAGAAATTGGTACTTTTATTCACCAAAGTGGCATTCAACTGATCACAATGTATAGTCAGGACATTAATAACATGAAAAATTACTATTACAATTTGAAAAAAATGTTCAGAACTTCTTAAACTATTTCAAAGAGTTCTCATCAAAAAATCCTCCACGTGCAGCAATGACAGTTTGCAGATCCTTGGCATTCTAGCTGTCAGTTTGGCCAGATACTCAGGTGACATTTCACCCCACACTTCCTGTAGCACTTGCTATAGATGTGGCTGTCTTGTCGGGCACTTCTCACGCACCTTACAGTCTAGCTGATCTCACAAAAGCTCAATGGGGTTAAGATCCAGAACACTCTTTTCCAATTATCTGTTGTCCAATGTCTGTGTTTCTTTGCCCACTCTAACCTTTTCTTTTTGCTTTTCTGTTTCAAAAGTGGCTTTTTTTCCCTTTGCAATTATTCCCATATGGCCTGCACCCCTGAGTCTTCTCTTTACTGTTGTACATGAAACTGGTGTTGAGCGGGTAGAATTCAATGAAGCTGTCAGCTGAGGACATGTGAGGCGTCTATTCTCAAACTAGAGACTCTGATGTACTTATCCTCTTGTTTAGTTGTGCATCTGGGTCTTCCACATCTCTTTCTGTCCTTGTTAGAGCCAGTTGTCCTTTGTCTCTGAAGACTGTAGTGTACACCTTTGTATGAAATCTTCAGTTTTTTTGGCAATTTCAAGCATTGTATAGCCTTCATTCCTCAAAACAATGATTGACTGACGAGTTTCTAGAGAAAGCTGTTTCTTTTTTGCCATTTTTGACCTAATATTGATCTTAAGACATGCCAGACTATTGCATACTGTGGCAACTCAAAAACAAACACAAATACAATGTTAAGCTTCATTTAATGTACCAAATAGCTTTCAACTGTGTTTGATATAATGGCAAGTGATTTTCTAGTACCAAATTAGCAATTTAGCATGATTACTCAAGGATAAGATGTTGGAGTGATGGCTGCTGGAAATGGGGCCTGTCTAGATTTGATCCAAAATGTCTTTTTTCAAATAGTGATGGTGCTGTTTTTTTTTTTTTTTTTTGTTGCATAAGTAATGTCCTGACTATACTTTGTGATCGGCTGAATTAAAGTACCAATTTCCTTCCAAAACAGCAAAATCTCTACATTATTCCAAACCAGAGTACTTTGGCCACCAGAGTATGTTTACCTTTTGACGTCAAGATCGGAAAACCTGACCATTTCAAAATTAGAGAAATGTTGTTTATAAATATAATTTATTAAAAATCAAGAAGTATCAATAAAAATAGTTTGATCTAATAATGTGCTACTGTATGTCAGTGGCGTAGCCAAGGGTGGGAAGGGGTGGGCCCGGGCCCACCTAAATTAAACTCAGGATTTACATCAGGGTATCCCTAGCCTTTCAGGACTTGGGATACAACCCTTTCGAGAATTGGCGACAGCATTAAATATAGGCTCCAGGAACCGCTGGAAAGCAACCCGGACCTGTCTGTGTGTTCAATGTTTCGACTGAAAAGTCATATTGTGTGACACTGAAAAGTGTATATGCAATAAATGTCTCATGTGGATTGTCAAGCCATTCTCAGCTTCCTCCTTTGCCATTCTTGTTTCCTTTACAATATAGTAAGTAACCTCTGCCCAGTACAGTGTTGCCCAAATGAGCATATTCAACAAAGCACTCTGCACAGAGTACTGTTTTCCACAATGCAATGCACTTGACTTTACTGTGGACAGAGAGAGAGGAGAGAGAGAGACGGGCTCACCGACCCCAGACATGCCGTCGACTGGCCCTCAGCTCTCTGTACTACTTCAGTCCATGACGCCGGGCGATGGCACTGGACCCCTCAGCTGTCCCTTTCAGTTGCCGGTTGATGCAGTGCTCCAGCACCACTGAATTGAGCACTCCCTCTGCATCATGATCCTCAGTCAGCGGTGAGGACTCCTTGACGGCGCATCCTTCCTTCTTCCCGGGTTTTCGGCACCAGTGTAACAATTCAAGGATAGCAAAGGAGGAAGCTGGGACCGGCTTGACAGACACGTAGACATTTAATAAACACAAAACACTTTTCTGTGTCACACACAAAGGGTTTGCTTTTCTGCGGTCCCCGACACACTCTGCTTTTCAGCAGACACATTAACACACAGTCAGATAGCTTCGTGCATCTCTCTCTCCCGTCTGCCGCTGTCTCCTATCCTTAAATACTCCCACCGCCCCTCACTGGAACGCGAGACCGGTGTAGCACACAGTTGGAACTCATTCACCACTTATATTCCCGGCCTCGCTCTGCCCAGATGCCGCTTGGTTGCCACATATATATTGCAGCAATAATAAGAGTAGTAAGGTAGTGTGCTATTCAGAATATAGTCTTGCTGAGACACAAAATTCCTGGTGCTCAAGCTCAGTGCCTATGGATTCCATCATTTTGGCAGCTGAATTGTACTTGCAGTAATTGCAATAGTCCACATACTTCCCCGTCATGCTTGTAATATTGAACGTTTCCATTTGATTGACAGCCAAAAGGTTCTTGTGAGTTTGCAAACTAGCAGGGGATGAGGAGACAGCTGTCATGCTGCTCAGTAGCCAATGTGTTAACACAGTTTCAGTCTCTGCAAAAGTTATATTATTTAAATGTCAATGTTTCCCAACTGTTTCCATTCTAATGTTCAAGAACATGCCACCTCTGACTTCAGTGCACTGAACTTATTTCTTAGTCAAATTGGCCGGTGACCTTATAGGACATTTGTATAAAATTTGCACTTAACATTTTTGGAAACAAGATTTGAGTCTGTACAGACTAAAACCTTTCAAAGTAATCCATCAAGGAGCAACTGGGGAACATTTTCTTTGGCACAAAGTACCATGATGCACTCAAAAAAAAAAAAAAAAAAAAAAAAAATGTATTTCTGGCAAAGATTTGATTTAAACAGTTGGTTTAAATTAGATTTATTTAAATATGCTTAAGTAAAAATTTCATAAATTTACTACCAAACATGATGGTTTAAAACTTTAAAACTAAGTTTTAAAACTTTGTACTTTTTTTTAATTTAATTTTTAATAATTGTTATTCAAAATATTAATTTAATCATTTTCATTTATTTTGTATTTTTAATATGTACATTATTTAAAAAAAAAATCTTGATTCAATTTGATGGAAATTTTTCATGCGATTGCAGTAATCCTAAAAATCAGACAATAATGACAGAATTTTCATTTTTGGATGAACTTTCCCTTTAAACTGAAACAACTACACAAATAACAAAGTGAAACTCATAGCACATCCACAGGTGCTGACTTATACATCGCATTCTTTAACTGTTTGTTTTGTCTGAGGTGGAGAGGGGGCCCTTGACTGCAGGTTTTGATTTTCTCCTGACGGACATCTGAATGTTTCTGGTCAGGGTTACTGACTGATGAGACAACTACAAGAAGACAGAATTTCATAATATCCAGCAACTGGTACTCTAGAACTGGAGCTGACAGTACTTTCATAGTTTGCATGCTGAAGGGTGTCAGCTTACATTCTTTAAAAATGAAGTTGATATGACATGGACTGATGGCTTCAACAGAGGCATCTACCATTGATTAACAACGTTGAAGCTCATGTTAGGTCTGTCTTCAAAGGTTTATAAGTTATCATTAAAAATTAATTAGTCTTTGAAGAAAACAAATGCCATTTTACTTCCGGAAACAGACTGTTGTGTATGGAGACCCTTAGAGGACAGTGTGGGTATTTTTTCTTTCTGTAATAGTTTGCGTTCCCTCGCAATAAGTTTTGCATTTCCTCACAATAGTTTGCATTTCCTCGCAATAGTTTGCATTTCCTCACAATAGTTTGCATTTCCTCGCAATAGTTTGCATTCCCTCGCAATAAGTTTTGCATTCCCTCACAATAAAAAGTTTTGCATTCCCTCAGACTAGTTTGAGTTCACTCGCAATAAGTTTTGCATTCCTTCAGGATACATTTTGCGTTCCTCTCAATTAAGTTTTGCATTCCCTCACAATAAGTTTTACCATGGTTTTAGTACAGTAACCATATTTTAACCTTGATATTTGTATTGAAATCACAGTGTTAATACAGTAAAACAAAACTATAGTAATAATTTAGTAGTATACCATAGTTTAACTCTAATTACCATAGTTTTTGGCAGAAATCATGTTTTTTCTAAAGTAATATTGTAGTAACCATGTCTGTCGTAGGCTGACCATGTTTTTGTTTTAGTTTTTTAGTTTTTTGTGTGTGGAAACCATGGTTTTACTATAGTAATATTGTAGTGACTATGAAAAGCAAGTAACCATATTTGTTTGGCAGAAACCATGGTTTTAAAACAGTATACTGTATCCATATAGTAACCATGGTTTTACTATACAGTAGATTAACAATGGTTAATCTTGTGGTTACTGTGGTTTTAATACAAATATTGTTATAATAACAAATAAATAAATAAATAAAACTATGGTAATACATTTAATATATATATATATATATATATATATATATATATATATATATATATATATATATATATATATATATATTACCATAGTTTTCATTTTACTGTATTATTACTATGGTATTACAACGAATATCAAGGTTAAAATATGGTTACTATAGTAAAATCATGGTATATTAGAAGAGAAATATCCATTGTTTGTGCTCATCAAATCATACAAAAAAGTACATATACAGAAATAATAAGCTGACTGTAATACAAGTGATAAAAACAAAGTGAAATTCACAAGAAATAAAACCTTATCAGAAGAAGAATCAGAATCAGAATCAGAATCAGAATCAGAATGAGCTTTATTGCCAAGCATGCTTACACATACAAGGAATTTGTCTTGGTGACTGGAGCTTCCAGTGTACAACAATACAAATACAATACAAAAACAGCAGCAAGACATAGATAATAATAAAAAAAAAAAATAAAAAAAAAAATATATATATATATATATATATACATACATACAGACACACACATACATACATACACACACTGTAGCAAATTAGCTTAAAAGGGAATTATTTATAATTAATTATAACTGGTTATAATTAATAATAAATATTTAGATTAGATCTTAGAATTAACTGTAGCAGAATCGATATTACAATTACTTGATCTGTCCGTCCAGCGAGCAGACAATATAATTATTTATCAACTCTTGGAAGATTACTTTCCTGGCCAAGGAACAATAGCCTTCCTACTTATACAGTGCTAGCAGTAGTTTAGCATGTAGCAAGGAGCAACATTCAGTGACTTTGAATTGTGAGAGGAACACAGAGACAATCAATTGTGAATATAAGGGATTTAATAAATGAAACTATAACTAACATACAAACAAACTAAGCAAAACATACATATATAGAATGAAGGAAAGTAAAGAAAAGAGAGAGAGAGAGAGAGCAAAGAAGGCAGTATTTCACGTCAGTTAACCACAACCTAAATGAGAATCATCAGAGGCACAATTCACCTTAAAAGGGGTTCAAACTTAAACGCGCATCTAATCAGTTGTAAATGGTTACTTGCATTGGTTTGTTGCTGAATAAGAGTCTTGATGCGGTAGACGAGGTTCCAATCAATAATCCTCTCAGCAGTCCGAACTCTCCTTTGTAGTCTTCTGATGTCTGATTTTGTAGCTGAACCAAACCAGACAGTTATTGAAGTGCACAGGACAGACTCAATGACTGCTGAGTAGAACTGTATCAGCAGCGCCTGTGGCAGGTTGAATTTCCTCAGCTGGTGAAGGAAGTACAACCTCTGCTGGGCCTTTTTCACAGTGGAGTCAATGTGTGTCTCCCACTTCAGGTCCTGTGAGATGGTAGTGCCCAGCAACCTGAATGACTCCACTGCTGCCACAGTGCTGTTTAGAATGGTGAGGGGGGTCAGTGTTGTGGTGTTCCTCCTAAAGTCCACAATCATCTCCACCATTTTGAGCGTGTTCAGCTCAAGGTTGTTTTGACTGCACCAGACAGCCAGCTGTTCAACCTCCCTTCTGTATGCAGACTCATCGTTATCTTGGATGAGGCCGATGACAGTGGTGTCATCTGCAAATTTCAGAAGCTTGACAGAGGGGTCCTTGGCGATGCAGTCGTTGGTGTAGAGGGAGAAGAGTAGTGGGGAGAGCACACATCCCTGGGGGGCACCAGTGTTGATTGTACAGGTGCTGGAAGTGAGTTTCCCCTGTCTCACAAGCTGCTGCCTGTCCATCAGAAAGCTGGTAATCCACTGACAGATAGACAAGGGAACAGAGAGTTGGTGTAATTTATTCTGGAGTATAGCTGGGATGATGGTGTTGAAAGCCGAACTGAAGTCCACAAAAAGGATTCTTGCTTATGTCCCTGGTCTGTCCAGATGTTGCAGGGTATGATGCAATCCCATGTTGACTGTATCATCCACAGACCTGTTTGCTCAATAAGCAAATTGAAGAGGATCTAGAAAGGGTCCAGTGATGTTCTTCAGGTGGGCCAACACCAGTCTCTCAAATGATTTCATGACCACAGACGTCAGGGCGACAGGTCTATAGTCATTAAGTCCTGTGATTTTTGGTTTCTTTGGGATGGGGATGATAGTGGAACGTTTGAAGCAGCATGGGACTTCACACTGCTCCAGTGATCTATTGAAGATCTGTGTGAAGATGGGGGCCAGCTAGTTAGCACAAGATCTAAGACATGCAGGTGAAACGCCATCTGGGCCCTGTGCTTTCCTTATCCTTTGTAGTCGAAAGATGCGGCTCACATCATCTTCACAGATCTTAAGTGCAGGTTGAGTAGCAGGAGGGGGGAGGAGGTGGGTTGCAGGAGGTGTTGGTGTTTGTGTGAAGTGAAGGTCAGAGTGGGTGTGGGGTGTGAGATTGGGCCTTTCAAATCTGCAATTGAACACATTCACGTCATCAGCCAGTTGTTGGTCCACCACAGGGTTGGCGGCAGGAGTCCTGTAATTCGTAAGTTGTTTCATGCCACTCCACACTGATGCAGGGTTGTTAGCTGAAAACTTGTTTCAGCTTCTCAGAGTATCTTCTTTTAGCCACTCTGATTCCCTGTTCAGTGTGTTCCTGGCCTGATTGTACAAGACTTTATCCCCAACTCTGTAAGCATTCTCTTTGGCCTGATGAAGCTGCCTGAGTTCTGCTGTAAACCATGGTTTGTCATTGTTAAATGTTAAATAAGTCCTAGTAGGAATGCACATATCCTCACAGAAACTGATATATGATGTAACAGTATCTGTAAGCTCGTCCAGACTGGTGTCTGCAGCCTCAAAAACACTCCAGTCAGTGCAGTCAAAGCAGGCTTGTAGTTCCAGCTTTGCTTCGTTGGTCCATCTCTTTACAGTCCTTAATACAGGCTTAGCAGATTTCAATTTCTGTCTGTAGGTTGGAAGAAGATGAACCAGACAGTGATGAGATAGTCCCAAAGCTGCTCTAGGAACAGTGCAATATGCATCCTTTATTGTTGTGTAGCAGTGATCCAGAATATTTCTGTCTCTGGTTGAGCATGTAATGTGCTGTTTGTATTTGGGCAGTTCACGTGTGAGGTTTGCTTTGTTAAAGTCCCCAAGAATAATAATAACTGAGTCCGGGTATTGTTGTTCTGTGTCTGTGATTTGATCAGTCAGCTGTTGCAGCGCTGTATTCAAACACGCGTTTGGCGTGATGTACACACTCACCAGAATAAACGAGGAAAACTCCCGTGGCGAGTAGAAAGGCTTACAGTTAATAAAGAGCGCTTCCAAATTAGGACAGCACATCCTCTTTAACGTTGTTACATCTGTATGCCAACATTCATTGATGTAAAAGCATGTTCCACCACCTCTCGTTTTCCCCGTTAACTCCACGATGCAATCTGCTCTGAACAGCTGAAAGCCCGGCAGATGTAATGTGCTGTCCGGAATGGCTTCACTCAGCCAGGTTTCTGTGAAGCACAAGGCAGCAGAATTTGAAAAGTCCTTGTTTGTGCAGGTAAGGAGATGTAGTTCATCCATTTTGTTAGGAAGAGAGCGGAGATTTGCTAGATGAATGCTCGGCAGCATTGTTCGAAAGCCGCGCCGACGGAGTTTGACCAGCGCGCCTGCTCTTCTCCCTCGCCTGCGTCTCCTAGCGCGTTTAAACAACACAGTCAACCAAAACGTCCGAATATTCAAAATACGGGAAAATATTGACTGGTGTGTGCTGTCGAATGTTCAGCAGCTCGTCTCTGGTAAAACTGACTGAAAAAAGATTACTAAACACAGGACAAACAAACAAAAACAACAAAACAATAGAAGCGCTCCACACCGAGGCAGCCATCCGCGGCGCCATCATGATATATATATATATATATATATATATATATATATATATATATATATATATATATATATATATGTATATACTGCATGTATATATCCTTGATAAAAGGATTTCTTATAGTGTATATATATAGTGGAAGCCATCTTAAAGGAACAGTTCAGCCAAAAGTGAAAACTGTTTCATCATTTACCCTCATGTTGTTCAAAACTTGTATGACTTTCTTTCTTCCATGTAAGTTACTCCTTAACGTCCCTTTTTTGTTCTACAGAATAAGGTTGTTCGGGTTTGAAACAACAAGAAGGAATGGGAGTAAATGTTGACATAATTTTTATTTTTGAGTAAATTAACAAAACAGCTAGTTTATGGACTCTGCACATAGTGGAAAAGTTAATGTGTCGTTATATTAGAAATACATTGCCTGGCCAAAAAAAAAAAAAAAAAAAAAAAAGCACCGTTTGGATTTAAAATAGGCAAATACTTAAGAGCCTATGATTGGATCATTATTGCAGTGATTAATATGCTTCAGCTGGCAACAATTCTTTTAACCCTTACTGATGCAGTGCGTAGCTTCTCATTTCTTAAACAACCATGTCAGAAGACATATCCCGTGGTCGTGAAAAAGATGTTACTGTGTTTCAGAAGGAGCAAATTATTGGCCTGCATCAAGCAAAGATAACAACTAAGGAGATTGTTGAAATCACTGGAATTGAGTTAAGAACTGTCCAATGCATTATTAAAACCTGGAAGGATAGTGGTGAACTGTCAGCTTCATGGAAGAAATGTGGTCGTAAAAAAACGATGAAGTCACATTGTAAAAAATCGACGGTAGAACTTTATGTTTAATTGTGAAAGTAAGAGAATTTCCACATGCACAATGTGACGAGAACTTACAGGATTGGGACTAAACAGCTGTGTGGCCACAAGAAAGCAACTTTTTAGTAAGGCTAATCAGAAGAAAAATTACTTCATTTTGCTAGAGAGCATAAAGATTGGACTGTGGAGCAATGGACAAAGGTCATGTGGTCTGATGAGTCCAGATTTACCCTATTCCAAAGCAATCAGCGTATCAGGGTAAGAAGGGAAGCGCATGAAGCGATGCACCCCGTTATGCATATTGCCTACTGTGCAAGCCTCTGGAGGCAGTGTTATGATCTGGGGTTGCTTCAGTTGGTCAGGTCTAGGCTCAACAACGTTATGCGCCAATAAAATTAAGTCAGGTGACTACCTGAATGTACTGAATGACCAGGTCATTCAATGGATTTTTTCTTCCCTGACGGCACAGGCATATTCCAGAACGACAATGCCAAGATTCTTCAGGCTCAAATTGTGAAAGAGTGGTCCATGGAGCATGAGGAATAATTTTCACACATGAATTGGCCACCACAGAGTCCTGACCTTAACCCCGTTGAAGGTCTTTGGGATGTGCTGGAGAAGACTTTACAGAGTGGTTCGACTCTCCCGTCATCAATACAAGATCTCGGACAAACATTTATGCAACTCTGGATGGAAATAAATGTTGTGAGGTTGCACAAGGTTTTCGAAAAAATGCCGTGACGAATGCGTGCCATAATCAAAGCTAAATGTGGTCCAACTAAATATCAGAATATGTGACTTTTTTGGCCAGGCAGTGTATATAGGTATGGTCCTATATTGACTGTCAATATCCAGTATCACATCAAACAACAACCCAACTTCTGTAGAATTTTTGACCTTTCAAAAATTCAAGAGAGATTGCCACTTCATGTGTCAAATCCAGATGACATACTCATTGAATGCGATTCAGAATCTGTGAGTAGCACAAGACAAGCCCAAATTCCAAAGACCAGGGCATGTGACAGTCCAGTAAACATGAGATGATGCTTAACTGAGCTACAGGCCTCAGAGAACAATTCAGAGCAGCATGCATGTGACAGGCCATAAGTACAGTGTTTTTTATATGCACACACAAGTGGCTAGCATGTACCGTTAGATCAAGAGTGGAATGTGGGTAGGTTTTAGATTTTCTTTTCAAATTACTGATATATCATGGTATGTTTTCCTCTGTGCTTTTTGACAGCAAAATGCAGTGTCCATTTCACAAACTTCACATCTGTTGTTGTTTTGAAGTTGTGAAGAATTCAAATGGATTTCTGAGAACTGTCAGGGAATACAGAGTGGATGTTTTGGCAGTTTAATTTATTATATGATTTAATAATAATAATAATAATAATAATAATAATAATAATAATAATAATAATCCCTACCAAAAAATAACACATAAGTTAAAGGTGATGTTTTCAATGTTAAAAAAATCTTGTATACTAGTTAGTGTTAATTTTCACAGGTTTTTATTTTTTATTTATTATTATTATTATTATTATTATTATTATTATTTTATTTTTTATTTATTTATTTTTTTTTTTTTTGCCAATTTTCGACAAAAATAGCAAAGAATTTTAGTTGGCAATAATAACATATTTTAGTTTACGATAATATGTAAAAAAAAAACAAAAAAAAACAAAACATGCATCAGACCCTAACAGATTAAAAACATACATTAGACGCTAACAGGTTAAATTTTAACCAAATATTCAAATATTTTGTAAAAAAACTATTTACATGTATCAAACATATCAAAGTTTAATTTGTAAGACTAAACAACATGAGATAACTGTAATATGAGCTCCTGAAATGATATATTAAGCATGTATTCATATACTGAAGATTTATAGTATATAGTGTATATATATATATATATATATATATATATATATATACAATTTGTTGAAATTAAATTTGTAACTTGAATGGAAACATGACTATTGACTGTAATAGCTGTACTCTAAAACAGTTCGAAAATCTGATTGGATGAGCCACATTTGAATATGCTGTGACTGAATATCAGTTGTTCATTTATAATTCTATATTAATGCACCAAGTTGCTGTTGCCATTTTCTGATCTTTAAGCTGCTTGGCTGTCCACATACTTTCTTTGGTACAATTTTACTGTATGCCTGTCTCTTCAGATGCTCTTCAGAGTTGAAAAAAAAAAAAAAAGAAAAGTGTTTCAACTCAAAAAATCTGACATTTATTTATTTGCAAACTTGAAAAGAGGTGAAGAGCACTCAAACATATTATGAATTGATTGTCTGCAATTATGTGGCATTGGTTGAGGAATATTATATTTTCTCAATGTGTTTAAAAACAAGATATCAAAAGCATACTGTATGGATTATTTTTTAACTCAAATGTACAACTAATCAGATTGCCCTTGAGTTAAAACTTTCAGTCTTAAAGCAACAGCAAATTATCTTTTCACTCATTTTCAGTCTTTAAAAGTTCACAGAGTTTAGCTCATGAACAAAATTCTGGTCAGCCAGTCTCTAAATTATTTGATGTCCTTGGTGACCCTTATTGCAATATTTCTGTGTGTTTGCTAAAAGCACTGAATCATGAAATGCTTCTGTGAATATTAAGAAGCGACGAGGTATGAAAATACAAAAGTGAGTGCAAACTGCTTTTAGAACTTTATTAACAACTATGCTTTTAATGAAAATTGGTTTGCAAAATCAGGCCGAGGTCACTGCTGGGAAAACAGTATGCAGTGTTATTGGCAAAATAGTGCTAGCTTATATAGTGCATGTGTTAAAGCTCCAACTAGCTGGATGCTATTTGTAAAAACACCTCCCTTAGAGTCAATTTTTCATAGTTTAACAAAATGTGCCTCATTTCTGAATCTCTGTGGGCTTCTACTAATGGCGGACAGATGTGAGGAGAACCATTTTCATCAAGTATACATGTACAGCCAAACAGATTTCTAATTACATTTTTTGTCTATGCAAACTTGCAGAGAAATGGATGTTAAAAACAAACTGGGCTTCATAATTCTGTACATGAGCAAGTCGAAGTTTCTTTTTTAATTTAAGATGTTTTTATTGAAAAACAGGAGAAAAGAGGGTGCTCAGCATGAAAGTGTGTTAAAGTACAACATGAAAACAAGCACTGTTGATCTGCTGGCCCTCTTTGTTTCATCCCAGCCTACAATTACGTCAGTGATCGCCCGGAGAGAACAAAGGGTAAATTCACCTGACCTGTCACCATCACCAGAGAAGCGGTATTTTATGTACTGTGTTCATGCAGCGTGTTATGATTTGACTTCATTTCAAATAATAAAACATAAGCCCACAGGTCCGAAATATCCCACGATCCACAACATAGATGTGTTAAAATACACTGAACTAAAAATAATGCCAATACTTGCATTTCTTAAGTGTATTAATTTACATTATATTTAAACAGTAGGCTACATGCACATATTATTTGGAGTCCTCTGTGTGCATTTTGTGGTATTAACATTAACGATTAATCAATCAAATTAAATTTATATTTAGCAGACACTTTTATCCAAAGTGACTTAAAATGAGAAACATAACAAGCAACTGTCGTACAATAGTCAACAATATCTGCACTATCGCGCTGCCAAGTTCTCAAAGTGGCTGGAGTAGTATAGAAGCTAGTGTAGAAGAAAGAGACAGACATGATTGGTTTATTATTATTATTATTTTTTTATTATTTAATTGATGGTTAATTTCAATAACAATCAATTATGAAAATATCTAAAAATTGACATCCCTAATTTAGTGTCAAATGTGCAATACTAAGTGTCTAGAAGAGGTGTTCCTCAGTTGATCATAAAAGCCACTGCTAATAAGGAAGTACTTACAAGTTGAAATGGTGTTGGACATAAAAACAAACGCATACTTAGGCTGGCTTATGGCAGATCTGGCAAGAAAATACTGTAGGTTATTTGTTGCATTCTTTTCAAAACTGTAACTAAGATTTGTGCTTTAAACTTTAAATGATTCAAAGATGGCATTGGCCATTTTATGATGCTATAGCAAATCAAATTTCAGACAGAAATTATGGCAATTTAAAAATTCAATCTGTTTTTGTCAGTATTTGTGCGCATAACACCAGGTTTAAGAATGTGTAATGATAGTGACATCCTATCTTTTTTCAGGCTTTTTTGAGATAAAATAATGACTCCAATTACATGTGGAAGCAGAGAGGCTTTCAAAAGTCCACCACTGGAGTGCCTTTTCATAGCCTCGGTGCAAGACTGCTTTTACTGCCACGCAGTAATATCCACTCCTGTCATAGTGATGTCTTTCAAGTATATGTGCTTTCATCTATCCACGTTGGATAGTTAGAGGCATAAAATCTCAATCTCCTTGTAGGTGAAAAGCCATCGCGCTCTCTCTCTCTCTCTCTCATTAAAAAGAGCAAACTATTCTGTTAGAATGTATCTGCTAAATGTATTAATACAAGCTATGCCTTTTCTGGCATTTGCCTTGTTTCATTGCAATAAGATCTGATCAAATGTAAATTATGAGGTGCACAAGCACAGCTGTTGGCACCATGTTGTTTTCGGTAGCATCATCATTTTTATTATTGGTGTTCTAATTTATTTTTTAACAACTGTAACTAGGCTGTAGCAAAGGGTTATTGAATAGACTGGTTGCACATTTGCTTAAAACCAGGTTTTAACAAGAGTTTTTTTTTTTTTTTTTTTTTTTTTTTGCATGAGGAGCCCCAGAAACAGTGTTTCTGGTCCTGTGGGAACCAGGAAAAAATGTGGAGGTTGCATTTTCTCTCTAAAATTACATTTTTACTCCACTGACTCCACAGCCCATATAGCACACATACATCTCCAAGATGTTTGTTTATCTGGAAAGCATCACAATCTAAATAACATATGATGAGCATCTTAAAAAGATCAGATTTACAAAAATTCAAAATCATAAATGTCTCAAAGTCATCTGCTGATTGTCTTATTGACATCCGAGACATACTTATTGGCATACGTCTCGCAGACGTATTACAGATGAACTAACATGTAAAAAAAAAAAAAAAAAAAGCATTTTCCAGATGTAAACACAGACAATCAAATAGACGTCTGGATGATGTATGCATGCTATCATGGAAGTTTAGGGTTGGGGTCTGGGTTAGGGTGTATGGTTAAAATGAAAAATAAAATAAAAATACAACTCGCTTCTGGCGCACCACTGTGCTCACATTTGCCCGTACATTCAACAACACTTCCAGTTTTGGCCACAGGGGGCAGTGATTCAAATGTTTGACTCTGTGGTCGACTTCAGTGATCTGTTTTGTAAAATGTCTGCATTGCTTAACACCTTAAACTTACAGAATCTCTGTTGTGTTGGCTAGGGATGTGTGAATTATTTAACATGGGCTAATATGTTGAATGGATTTACACAGAAACAAATACAGATTTTAAAGTCCATGTTCAAGAACCATGTTAAGATCTCTTATTATAGCCATTAATTTTGTCATTCACTTTTGCATATGCCATATTACTGACATTGAGTGTGTTTGCATGCACAATACCATACTGATTATGCTTAATAAGCTGCCAGTGTATAAGGTCATGTACAGTAAATGCCTTGAATGGTGTTCCTTTATCAGGATAAGGTCATAAATGGTTTGAGGAAAAAGCTGACTGACAGAGGTGGATTTTTGCCCACTACCCATTTCGCGTTGCATGTAAACACCTTTACCAGTGTTCTTACCAGCTTTAGGCCTCGATAAACTTCAGGAGAATTTTTTAATCATTCTTCGTTTTGAGTTCAAAATAAGTTTTAAACAGCGAGCAATGGTATACTGTTTGAAAACTTTCACACACCCGACACACCACTGTGGGAGGCATTTAGAAGTACATTTAAATATGAGGACTCTACATGTAAAACCTAAACTAAAGTGACATTAAAATGTGTTATCAGTGACTTTATGCCTCACTGTATGAGTAGAATTCACATGAGGTCAGAAAAAGAAACTGTTTTAACCACTTGATGTCAATTTAAAGTAATATATATGCAGTAGAAAATTTTTAATTTGTCTTGTTTACATTTTGAATTCATGGTGCTAATACGCTAACACGCAGTCATAATATGCGCCGGTTACACTCTGTTGTTGTAATTTAAGATGACATTGATACTGCTGCAAAGATTAGAGTATAAAATTGTTTATGTGCAGAATAAAGACAAAAGAATGATGATAGGCTTACTTTGGGCAGATGTGTAAATGGCTTTAAATGCATATGGCACATGACTGAATGAGCACTTAAGAGTATTTGAGTAGATTTGATTCCTTTCGTAGACTAATTAAACAAAACAAAAAATCGCATGACATGGTCTTGGAAAATGTCTCTACATGAACGATCGGACAGATTTGCTGCAGTTGCTAATAACTCTGCATGCTGGATTGTTCTTGTTGAATGATTTTGACTGACTGAACTACATAAACAGAATGAGCTGTCGGCAACAAGGTAGGTGGAGCTCCAGGTCACACCTACAGATGATGTGGACCAGTGGCAGTTTATAGGGTGTTAAGCAGTCATTTTCCTAAAAGTTTGTCAAGGCGAGCTGTTACGAACCACTGAAACAAATGCAAAAACACGATCTTTTTGGCCAGAGTTTGTTCTAAATGACGTCACACCCATTCGTTCTTCGATTTCGTTTGAAGTATATTTGGGCCTTTATCCAATGTCTGTAAGTGTTGTGCACATGACTGTTTAAGTTTTGACATGAAAAGCAGAGAATAACTGAATGATTTCAAGTCTCATTTAAACATGGCACGCCAGTCTATTATTGTTGCAGCACGATGGCACGTAACAACAAAACTAACTGTGATTGGTCATTTACATGCCTCAGATGCAAACGATCGATTCACAGCACCTTCGCGGCTTGCTAAACTAATTGGCCAAATGGAAAAATGTATCGCCCATGGCGATATATATCGGTCAACCACTTGATGGTAGTTATCAGAATATTGGTGTGCATGTAAACTCCAATGGTGTACTCAGTATACTCAGTTTAAGATTTAAGCCTACGCAAGGCGTGTTACTTCTTTTCGATTAATTTCAATGTTTTCAGCAGATGTTTGACTCCACTGAACGACTTTCTTGTGATGCTCAACACATAAGCTGGAGTGCCAACACAATATACATCACAAGAAGAGGAAGAAATAATTTCTTCCTTGTGACACTGTAATGGGTCATGAAAAAATGTTTCATGAAATAATACATAAATAAAACAGCAATGGTCTTAATGCCGGAGTTGTATTGCATTGTCAGTGCTGTCTTGTTTGGTACACAATGATATCATATTAGCCAGATAGCTGTTTGCTGGCTAGTGGCTACCGAGCCTCATTACTGGTTTCCATAACCGCAGGACTATGTAGCCACTAGCCATCTAATACTTCCTAACTGGTTGATTTCATGACTGTGCTTCTGCTTCAGTTAGCTAGTGGTTCGTATTACTTTGCCAAACTGCTCACATTTTTAGCGACATCCACCTGACCTGATCCAATCGTGACTCTAGATGTAGAACATCTTTAGAGGT
The DNA here is from genome assembly GCF_019703515.2 of Myxocyprinus asiaticus. Lineage (NCBI taxonomy): Eukaryota > Metazoa > Chordata > Actinopteri > Cypriniformes > Catostomidae > Myxocyprinus > Myxocyprinus asiaticus. The sequence continues at coordinate 4,840,503 of NC_059378.1, read as the reverse complement.
TAAATATCAAAAAATTAATCAAACGTTTATCATCAATTTCGAGGTTGTTTTTTTTTTTTTTTTTTAAGTATCAATATAATTTTATCGGCCAACTCTAGACTTGCGTGTACAAATATTGAATGTACAGGTTCTCAAATTCTAATCTATAAGCTGTCTTAAATGCAATGTCAATGTAACTTTGGCACATCTCAGCTTAACCAAAGCAATGGCACCATGATCCACAACACCTCAGGTCCCACTGCAGCCAAATAAGTAAAAAAAACAAAAAAAATCAGTGCGCGCTCACGAGAAACAACACGCAATAAAAGACGATGCTGAATCCAGCTTCTTATTTGCCAGCTTCTTATTCAGTAAAAGGATTGCTGTGCTTAAATTCTTCACCAAAACACTCAATACTGGCAAATGAAATCTGAATATTTACTAGCCAGTGGCTAATAAAATATGGCCACATAGCGCAAAATTTGTTTGCATATGCAAGAGATTTACTCGCAACGTAGAGGGCTGCACTTGTAACCACGATCCAATGCAAACTATAGCTGGGTTAAAAGCTTTACTTTTTAGCTGTTCAAAATCAATAATAATTTTTAAACATTGTTTAAATTAGTGTACTGTTCCATAGCACCATAACCCAGTGCTAATATAAATCATATTCTCTGAATGAAACAACTCAACAGCACCTCAAATTGCACAATTTCTGTCTATTTAGGTTGGACAAGAAGAATTACTGTTTGCAGCTAAGGTCTTGCATTAAGTACACAACAATGAAGGCTCATTTTAAACAACAAAACTCACTAAGCCAACAGGGACATTTTCCCCTTTAGTTGTGAGGTTGAAGTAAACTTGTGAGCCTCTTGCAAATCTTTCACACAATTGCCTCTCACTTTTGAATGTCCAATATTTGTCCTTGTATGGCTCCAATTAAGGTTAAATGACTGTGAAATTGCAGCTAGGTTGGAAAAAAGCTGACAATGGCAACAATGATATCTGGCGACGTGACTAGAAAGGTACAAGTAAGGAATTATCCAGCTTGTCTGCAATCAAAATACCTGTCAAAAGTGGCATTGCAATTGTGAACACTATGTTTTCAGCTGAAACCAGAATTTAAGCAAAGAATTAGACTAGCACTGTATTGTAACAGTCATTTAAATGTCTTTTTAAATACAACCTGCTTCAACATATGCAGGATAATGAGATTCTCACCTCAACTCTTTCTTCGTAGAAGCCATGATTCAATAAACCTCTCAAAATGAACCGTAGAACCATGAGATTATTCCTCCGTAAACTCCAGGAGAATACCAAAAACATTTTAAAAGAGTTTGTGCAAGTGTAAAGGTGATATGTTGCTCTAAAGTCTATGGGCGTTTAAACTGAAAATCCATCCACATTAAGGACTAGTTGTAAAGGGCAGTCAATAAATCGTCCCTGTTGTGTTTGCTTATATTCTTGTCCCACATCACCAAATCGTCAGCATTCCTGCAGCTGAATATATGAAACAAAGAGAATTCAAAGGGAATGCACAATGAGCTCTAGTTAAAACAATAGCATAGTGGGTGTTAAGGAAATACTCTGAAGTCTTCTTCTCTTTCCAGTCCTACTTTTGATCATAATGCTCAGCCTGTGTCTGACCCTGGTGACCTCCTCCCTCCTCAAAGGCAGCTGTCTGAAGTTGTATTGTGTAAAACTCTGAAACTACATGCAATACAAAAGTGGTCATACGTAATCAAAAGTACTTAACCACTGGTGAAAGAGTTGGACGATAACTTAGTTTTGCTGTGTTTGATATTTCTTTGCAGTATCTTCCCTCCTTAAAATCTCTTTATAACAGCTGAGGATATCTTTAAAAATTGATCCAGGTGGAGAGAAATGAAAGGTGCAGAAAGGCATTCACACGTGATCTTCACTATACAGCATTTATCAACTTTGATTAACAGTGTAACTCATGAGACAAATTTTCAGCAAAAGACTCTTCACCTTTATATTTATGGCTCATCAGGGCTTTAAGACTTTGACAACAATAGCAAGATCAGAGGATTTGATGGCAATTGCACACAAAATGGCCTTTTCTCTCAATCTGAATAAGCATTTATGTTGCAACAAGGAGATTCAATGCAAAATTAGTAGGAGAAACATTTTGTCATTACACTGCTAATTTCATGCACCACTTAATAATGGGCACAGGGCCAATAAAAACATGGCTCTTGATTAAAGAAGGCCTACAATCACTGCACACAAGCACAGTGACTACACAATTTACAGATTTTCTTCCTTATGTTCAAATAACATCCTTCACCAGGTTTGCGACTTACACACCCAATCTGGTCTCATAGAATCACGTAACTATACCGACATTTTTGCAAAGTGATTTTTACGTGGCTCGTTGTATATCGCTGCAGTTTCCTGGTGAAATGAACAGTAGAGGCGCTACAACTACAATTACTTTTATTCACTTTCACACAAATCACGAGTAAAACAGCAGATTAGCGGTTCATAAATACTTATTTCCACCCTGTTCCTTACACAATGTTATCTTATGACATCTAAACACTTTTACTTTTAAGACATAATTTGTAAGACGATTTACGTTTGCATTACATAACCAACTACATTTACAAGCTTGATCTATAGAGAAAAAAAGTGCTGTAGCTCAACTGATAGAACGTTGCACTTGCAATGTGAAGGATTGAGATATGAGTCCTGAAGAGCACACGAGTCGACACGTGAGCCGAAAGTGTCATAGAAGCACCACAAAATGACGTGATTGCTTTAGCAATTGCATTTTCATCTTATGTTGGCTTTTATGACTCTATCGGTTAGGTTTAAGGTTTAGGGTAGGGCAGTATGTTTAGTTGATTTAAAACTCGATAGAACATAAACCTAAGAACATTTAACTTGCTTTTAGCGGCAAACAGGCAAGGTTACAACAGGATCTACTCATATATGAGGATTATGAGAATTTAGAGACATTAAACCTGAACATTGTTTACCAGTAAGTTGACAAATAGGATGATAATTAGCTTTGAGCAGTATAGTTTAGCTTGTAAACTGTTAAGCCACTTCTTGTCAGCACAATAAATCTATGTCTCCTCACAAGTGTGTCATTGCTGCCCTTGAATAATCGCCTCATTTATTTTGATTCATCAGCGCACTCAAGCCAACTGTTCCAAAACTGGGCGGGGTGCATTAGTTGCATCGAGGGAATTATTAGACTTCAAAAGTTAGCCTTGAAACTGCTTTGGCACTTTTTCCATCTCCTAAATCTTGATAGTTTTTAAAGACTGACAAGGGAAGCTGTCACTGCCAGTTACAGGGATGAAGTGTAGCACTGCCTCATCAGCTCATCTCCGCCCTCGATTATGTAGAAATTAACAGAAAATCATGTTTTTGATGTACTCACTTTTCGGTCATTGAGGGACAATATCTGTTTGTACTTTTCCACTGAACCAATTTATCTGCAGTTCAGACTGTAATTTTGAAAAAAAAAAAAAAAAAAAAAAAAAAAAAGAAAGAAAAAACCCTCAGTGGTCAAAATTGAATAAAATCGGTTTGTTTACCTAAATTCAAACCACTGCCCCCAGTGGCCGAAGCTGGAAGTGTTGAACATATTCGTGTGAGCTCCAGTTTCTGGGTGAAATGTCCACAGTGTGGGACCAAGCGTGAATTGTATTTTTAATTGGGAATGATGCAATACAGTCAACAGGAATGCATTTTTTTTAATTTTTTTTTTTTTTTTTTTACTTTACCCCCTAACACAAACCCCAACTGTAAAACTAACCATCAGTGAACTAAAAATGTAATCCATTGTTTATGAAATGTCTGATTGAAGATGGAGTTGATTTCAGGGTACATGAACTTTCAGAAGCAACATGTCAATAGATTTCCTGTGATAATTTTAGTTAAAGCTGAAGTGTGTAATTTATTTTTCTGCTACAAGCCTTACAAATCAGAACTGCTAAAATAGTGATTGTTTTCATACAGGTTTCCTAAACACTGTCCCCATCTTCCATTGGTCAGCCCAACAGATAGTTCCATCCCAAACTTATGCCACTGGTTGAGCCAATGTCGGGCTGGTCGGGCCACAGTATTTACACTTTCCAGGGCAATCAAACTACAAACGGTTTAATTAAAGTTGGCTCTGCATATTAACTTGGGATACGAGAAAGTATTTTAGCAACCCAAAAATGACACATTTCAGCTTTAAAGGAATATTCCAGGTTCAATACAAAAAAGCTAAATCTGGGTTAGAATGAGGCGCTTACAATGGAAGTGAATGGGGCCAATAAGTAAACATTAAAATACTCACTGTTTCAAAAGTATAGCCACAAGACATAAACAATGTGTGTGTGTGTGTTAACATTATTTTAGTGTGATAAACTCGTTTACTAACCTTTTCTGTGTAAAGTTACATCCAATTTTACAGCTTTGTTGCCATGACAACATAACACAAATAATACACACATTTTAACAGAATAATTAATGTAAGTGCTTTAATATAATAAAATTAAATAATAATAATAAAATTAAAATTGACCCTATTCACTTCCATTGTAAGTACCTCACTGTAACACAGATTTTTGCTCTTTTTTTCAGAAAAGGAGGTCAAAATATTATGAATTATTTACTGCACATTTTGTCCCTTAGATTTGAATGTCAGATCAATTTGCTCACTCAATGCCACACTGTAAAACATACACGTCATCTTTGAAATTAATTAAAAGCCACAAGCTTCAATATATACAATGAGGTTTGAAATGACTGAGTGATTCCAAAGGGAACAGAAACATACAGCATGATGCAATGACTGACTCAATGACTGTTGTTGAGATCAACTCTCTCAATACTAACTTGAGATACCCTCACCAAGGATAACATAAAATAGCAATTTGGAGATGCTGTAAGAAATTTCATCATTAGCATGTTGCTGGGTTCATGTTTTCTCATTTCTTTCTGGGTTTTTATTTCCCCAAAGTTTTAGAAAGTAATGCAAGTAGGCAGGTGTAACAATGCAGTTTCTCAATTGACATTCTTGGCAATGATAAACCGTGCATATATTTAAGAAATGTGTTTTCTGACGGCTTCATCGAAAAAATAATTTTGTTGGGTCTCAGGGTGCTGGCATGGAAGTATCTCACATTCATCATATCTACTTTTGTTTTCACATCCATGAAATTAGCTCTTTGTTTTTGCTCTACAATATTTAAGTTCACCCACACTGTCCTCAGAGCAACTTGGATTGGAAGGCAAATTCTGTACCAGGATACTGTACCAGGTTCAGGGACTTTATTTGGCTAAATAAATGTGCAACATTTAAAAAATATTAAATATTAATTTAATATAATATGTAACAAATTACCTCAAAATCAAACTTTAGACATTGCATATGAAGATTTCATGGATCAGGGAAATTTTGCAGTTCAAAGTGACAAACATGTATTTACAAAATTGCTGTAGTTTTTGTTGCTATTTAGTGTTTTGGGAGAAAATAAAATCAAAAGAGCCTTTTACACCAGGGGGCCTTTAGCCCTGTTGTACCCTATTTGTTTGTTTTCTAATCATGTTAATTTATGGATTTCTTGAATATGTTTCATTTAAGTAATAATTATTTCTTAGATGTTTCTCTTAAAGTTCATTAGAAAAAAAAAAAAAAAAATATATATATATATATATATATATATATATATATATATATATATATATATATATATAAATGATATTAAAAATTAATGTGTAGAGCATAGCTCAGATAATTTGGACTTGGAAAAATTGAAATCTCTTCTAAAACTCTATAGGAGATGAATGAGAAATTACTAAACTCAGGAGACTTAAAGGCTGAGTTCTGAATGGCATACTACCCATACTACTATTACTACTTCAGCCATATCTATCTATTGAAGAAATAGTAAGAGTAGTATGTAATTTCGAACTCAGCCAAAGTTATAGTATACGTATATTGTACATTTCAATGTCTATCCAAACATGCAAAAGTACACTCACTGAGCATTTTATTAGGAACACTAAAAGTTCCTGACGTGGTATTCTGCTTTGTCAAGGTTGATGTGTTGTTCATACTGAGATGCTATTCTGCTCACTACAATTGTACAGAGTGGTTATCTGAGTTACCGTAGTCTTTATGTCAGCTCGAACCAGTCTGGCTATTCTCTGTTGACCTCTCTCATCAACAAGGCTTTTCCGTCTGCAGAACTGCCGCTCACTGGATGTTTTTTTATTTTGTTTTTGGCACCATTCTGAGTAAACTCTATAGACTGTTGTGCATGAAAATCTCAGGAGATCAGCAGTTACAGAAATACTCAAACCAGCCCATCTGGCATCAACAATCATGCCACGGTCCAAATAACCGAGATCACATTTTTCCCTATTCTGATGGTTGATGTGAACATTAACTGATGCTCCTGACCCGTATCTGCGTGATTTCATGCATTGCACTGCTGCCACACAATTGGCTGATTAGATAATCGCATGAATAAGTAGTGTGTACAGGCGTTCATAATAAAGTGCTCATTGAGTGTATGTTCAAATGTTCAAAGGCACAAATACCTATGAATAATAATGAGATCAGGCTGAAAAATCCATGAACAAAACTAATCAGTATTTGCGTTTCCACTGTCTGGCCAAATGAGGGCATGCTAGTGCGTGCCAGGGCCAGTTGTGTTCCCACTGTCACTTCTGGGGATTCATCGTTCCTCCTCTGGGCTTTCTCGGGGCCAGTGGCCTTTGGCCTGCCGATTACCCTTGGGCCAATCAAGGCCAACTGGGGATTGAGGCGGGGTCAATTTTAAAGGTGGAGTTTTGACAAACTTGCCAGTTTGTGTATCTAGCGCACAACAGTACAGGTTCGGGGAAAATAAAAACAAAATGCAGGCACAGTACAAATCCGTTAAAAAACACAGTGGACAAAGCGGTGCCCAAAGAAAGAACTTTGCATGGTTCGAGATCATGGACGGTGTGCTAAGACATCATCCCGCTGTTAGTGGAGAGACCACTCGGAACACCATGAAAGTTTCAGTCAGTAAGTTGTCAATGCTAACTTATCTTGCTAGCTAGCTAATGTTTACAAACGATATAAACTCAATATTCTAGATAACTAGATAACATGATACCTCAGGATGAGTTTCCCATTTGCTTGTGAAATGGGAGGGGTGTGTGATGTTGGCACTAGGGTGGCGTATTAAGGGTGGGATTTAGGGCAATGCTGCGGGGCTGTTGGCCCAATGGTAGGAACGCAGATCTATTTTGGTCTCATGGCTCGAGGTCCGAGGCTATTGGCCCCGGCTTGCCAGCAGATAGCCCTGGCTCGATCTGGCCCGATAGTGGAAAAGTGGCTAATGTAAATATGGGTTCATTTGCAAAGAGGATAAACATGGTTTGGAATAACCACAATGTGTTTAATGGAGTGAAATATTGGCTTTATAAATATACCAATATTTATGTTTATCAACAGATTTATAAATAATTCTTGTCAATAGTCAAAATAAATTTTGATGTTGGAATTTAAAGGAATATTCCTGGGTTCAATACAAAAATGTATCCCAGTAAACAATGATTTAAACAACTTTACAGCTCAAATAATAGGCTACACAATTTTTAAGAGAATAATTAATGTAAGTGCTTTTACAAAATTATAGGCTTCATATTTCTGCCTTTAAACCCTCCAGAAACCCTCCCATTTAATTCCATTGTAAGTGCCTCACTCTAACCTCGATTTTTGCTTCATTTTTTTTTTTTTTTTTTTTTAAGAAAAAGAAATTATTATTTGTGGTAATCACCATTATGCCACAAATGCTGTCGATTGAGCTTAACTTGTATTGAACCTGGAATATTCCTTTAAGACATTTTATGTATTTTTGTACAATAAACAATTTTGGTAGTGTGTTGAGAAGCTACTTGATGTCTAATGTAAAATCTGGGTTCTGAAGGAAACCGAGTTGAGAACCATTGGTTTACAGCACTTTACAGCACCCAATGCAAGCGTAAACTACAGTAAATGTCAACGTGAGCTCTTGGACACAAGTGCACTGGTAAAATACCCTATCTGATGAGCTTCAAGTTGATGGATTCATGTAGAGCTGGATTCGATCATTGCTCTCAGCTGTAAATGCACTAGAGTCTCAGCCAACGTTCTTCACAAGGTAAAATGTACATCTGAATGGCCGCTCTTATTGTGTTCACCACATGTAATCCTGTGTTTGGGTGGTTAAGCATCATTCATCCCATAAAGCATTTGAATGACACCGACATGTTCAGTAATATTCAGTGTATCTCCAAATAAATATTCATTCACCCCCTGACCTCTCAGGGTGAAGATTTCAAGAGAACACTGCCACCCGCACAAGCTTACTCAATGTATGCATTTACTGAGATTCATTCTTATTATCGGCATTATAAACGTGGCATAAGTAAACAGAAATACATTCTTCGGAGCAGCTGTTTAGATGACTGTATTCAGAGAGCAGACAAATAAGACATTGTCATTTTCTGTGCCATTTACATCCGTCGTTCAGCATTCATTTTGGCAGTTTGTGTTTTGAAAATAAGCAATATGTGAATGTTTGTGCACACAGAACATCTTAAGAAGTGGAATCCATTGTGGATTACTGTGAACATGTACAAAACATTTTAAGTACTGTTCTTTTGGATGCATTAAAGCTTTTATGGCCAAGTGTAGCAATTTTGAAAACATTTAATACAAAAAAATAAAGCAATTGTACAATTGTAACATTTTTAAAAGGAACTTTGAACATCACCACACAATCAATAAATTAGAGTTATAACAAAAACAACAACAACAACAACAACACATGCCTATAAAATTAACCACATGATTAATTAATGTATGCTGGGAGCTGGCAAATCAGCAGCATCGTTCAATATGAGGCTCATTCTATAATTGGGGGTATATTTAATGTCGTACAAAAACAAAGTGCTTTCTCAATAAAACAACTATTGTTTTAAGTTAATATATTTCTTCAGTGTAACATGTATCTCCTAGTTGCAAAGCTTAAGCATTAAACACCTTTTTGATAATATAAGGGAAAGGATGTTTTCCCTAGTGAGTTTGTTAACTATGTTACAGACAAACTGCATGCCATTACAGACACTGATCGGTGATGATCTGGGGGTGCTTCAGTAAGGCTGGAATTGGGCAGATTTGTCTTTGTGAAGGATGCATGAATCAAGTCACCTACAAGGTTATCCTGGAAGAAAACTTGCTTCCTTCTGCTCTGACAATGTTCCCCAACTCTGAGGATTGTTTTTTCCAGCTGAACAATGCTCCATGCCACACAGCCAAGTCAATCAAGGTGTGGATGGAGGAGCACCGGATCAAGACCCTGTCATGGCCAGCCCGATCTCCAGACCTGAACCCCATTGAAAACCTCTGGAATGTGATCAAGAGGAAGATGGATGGCCACAAGCCATCAAACAAAGCCGAGCTGCTTGAATTTTTGTGACAGGAGTGGCATAAAGTCACCCAACAGTAATGTGAAAGACTAGTAGAGAGCATACCAAGACGCATGAAAGCTGTGATTGAAAATTTCTGAACTCCTCCTAAGTTAAAACATTAGTATTGTGTTGTTTAAAAATGAATATGAACTTGTTTTCTTTGCACTATTCGAGGTCTGAAAACACTGCATCTTTTTTGTTATTTTGACCAGTTGTCATTTTCTGCAAATAAATGCTCCAAATGACAATATTCTTATTTGGAATTTGGGAGAAATGTTGTCAGTACTTTATAGAATAAAACCAAAATGTTCATTTTACTCAAACACTTACCTATAAATAGTAAATCCAGAAAAATTGATATTTTTGAAGTGGTCCCTTAATTCTTTCCAGAGCTGTATAAACATGTGTATATATATATATATATATATATATATATATATATATATATATATATACACACACGTTTATACATACAGGTGCATCTCAATAAATTAGAATGTCGTGGAAAAGTTCATTTATTTCAGTAATTCAACTCAAATTGTGAAACTCGTGTATTAAATAAATTCAATGCACACAGACTGAAGTAGTTTTAGTCTTTGGTTCTTTTAATTGTGATGATTTTGGCTCACATTTAACAAAAACCCACCAATTCACTATCTCAAAAAATTAGAATATGGTGACATACCAATCAGCTAATCAACTCAAAACACCTGCAAAGGTTTCCTGAGCCTTCAAAATGGTCTCTCAGTTTGGTTCACTAGCCTACGCAATCATGGGGAAGACTGTTGATCTGACAGTTGTCCAGAAGACAATCATTGACACCCTTCACAAGGAGGGTAAGCCACAAACATTCATTGCCAAAGAAGCTGGCTGTTCACAGAGTGCTGTATCCAAGCATGTTAACAGAAAGTTGAGTGGAAGGAAAAAGTGTGGAAGAAAAAGATGCACAACCAACCGAGAGAACCGCAGCCTTACGATTGTCAAGCAAAATCGATTCAAGAATTTGGGTGAACTTCACAAGGAATGGACTGAGGCTGGGGTCAAGGCATCAAGAGCCACCACACACAGACGTGTCAAGGAATTTGGCTACAGTTGTCGTATTCCTCTTGTAAAGCCACTCCTGAACCACAGACAACATCAGAGGCGTCTTACCTGGGCTAAGGAGAAGAAGAACTGGACTGTTGCCCAGTGGTCCAAAGTCCTCTTTTCAGATGAGAGCAAGTTTTGTATTTCATTTGGAAACCAAGGTCCTAGAGTCTGGAGGAAGGGTGGAGAAGCTCATAGCCCAAGTTGCTTGAAGTCCAGTGTTAAGTTTCCACAGTCTGTGATGATTTGGGGTGCAATGTCATCTGCTGGTGTTGGTTTTCAAAAAACACAATGGACCAAAGTCACTGCACCCGTTTACCAAGAAATTTTGGAGCACTTCATGCTTCCTTCTGCTGACCAGCTTTTTAAAGATGCTGATTTCATTTACCAGCAGGATTTGGCACCTGCCCACACTGCCAAAAGCACCAAAAGTTGGTTAAATGACCATGGTGTTGGTGTGCTTGACTGGCCAGCAAACTCACCAGACCTGAACCCCATAGAGAATCTATGGGGTATTGTCAAGAGGAAAATGAGAAACAAGAGACCAAAAAATGCAGCTGAGCTGAAGGCCACTGTCAAAGAAACCTGGGCTTCCATACCACCTCAGCAGTGCCACAAACTGATCACCTCCATGCCACGCTGAATTGAGGCAGTAATTAAAGCAAAAGGAGCCCCTGCCAAGTATTGAGTACATATACAATAAATGAACATACTTTCCAGAAGGCCAACAATTCACTAAAAATTTTTTTTTATTGGTCTTATGATGTATTCTAATTTTTTGAGATAGTGAATTGGTGGGTTTTTGTTAAATGTGAGCCAAAGTCATCACAATTAAAAGAACCAAAGACTTAAACTACTTCAGTCTGTGTGCATTGAATTTATTTAATACACGAGTTTCACAATTTGAGTTGAATTACTGAAATAAATGAACTTTTCCACGACATTCTAATTTATTGAGATGCACCTGTATATATATATATAATATATTAGAGTGAAGTTTTTTTTTTTTTTATTCTCCCTCTGTTTTTCATAATTGTTATTATCATCTATGTAAAGAGTATGGACAAGTAGTTTTAAGAGTAGTTTTTTTTATATTTTATGTCATTATTTTGATAAAACAAAGAGAAAATAATATGAAATGGTACATTTCTAGTCATCATCTTATTCATTTCAGAGTGTAAGTTTTCCTATGTTCAAATTTCAGGAAAATTGTGGTACATGTTTTAGTTTGTGTGTCACGAACTTACTTGTTTTAATTACTGGGAGGTTACCTCCCCTCATCCCCCCCCCTGGAATCTATGCCCCTGTATGAATCAATAATACATATTTCAAACAGTTTGGTTCATTATGCAATATAAAATAAGCACAGTTTGCCATAGTGATGACAAAGTGTTTGCACAATGTTCCTTCATGAATATTTTTATTGACATAACTTTAATAAACAAATTTGCAGTCAAGGTAAAGTTTATTTTGCCTGTAAAGATTTCCAATCCATGTATTATTGTATAAGAAACTCAGAGAGGTGTTGGGGGTAACGTGATAAAAGTAACGTGTGTTACATAATCAGATTACTTTTTCGAGTAACGTGTAAAGTAACGCAATAGTTTTTTTTATTTTAGACCATAATATTTGAGTTATTTTTTAAAATAAGTAACGCATTGCTTTTTTCCACCTCTTCTTTCCCCGTATTTTGATAAATCAGGAGTAAAAGTGTGCAAACTTCAAGGTGGGCATGATGGGCATTGTACAGTAGTTTTAGAGAGTGGGAGGCTCACTAGTGATGCACAATGAAGGTGTAGTATGTGTGCGCATGATGCGTATAAGCCATGGTTATCAGCAATGGGCAGAGCACAACAAGTCTTCTTTTAGCCCACCCTGAGATTTACGTTTTAAAAATGGCAAAATATTGCTGGTAAAGTAAATCTGAACGCTTCAGTGGAATCCAGTTGTAGTCATCATTTTCAGCGGTGGATTTTTTTGTGCAGCTGTCATAAACTTTGCTATTGTCATGACAATCACAGCAAGAGTTAAGAAATGTGTCCTCATAAGGCAACATTTTGTCAAAAATTCGGGTAAGTGATACTTTGATTCTCGCAATTGATTCATGTAGGCTGCATTTAAAAGTGTGTAAACACACATTTTCATGGTAGAATATAGCACAGGCATAAGCCCGGAGAAGTCTTCCCATGGCCATGGCATGATTATACAGATACATGCAACGTGGAATGATCGCTAACTGTTTATGCATCCAAACTGCTTTGTTTTAAAGCTGCCCGTAATTACTTCTCAAGGATCAGTTTGCATCTGAACTGCTCTATGTTAAAGCATTTAACATTCAACATTCGGTTGAGTGAAATCAGTAAACACATTCAGGTAGAGGGATTATAAAACTAGTCTTCCACTGGCCACGACATGATACACAAGGTGAAATACTCGCTCAATTCCCTGATTTATGCAGCCGAACTGCTCCTTGTTACAGCTCCCCTTAACTAGGAGAATGGGATGAGAAAAGCTGACTCTGGATCAGCGGCTGCGAGCAATGTATTATTACATGGATTGTGTACGCAGACAAAATGTCTTAATTTCTTAAAAATATTCGACATTTTTGTTCTATAATAAACAAGTAGTTTGATTCGTGAAACATAAAGTTTTGAAGACATTTTGGTAGCAATAAAAACGATTCCATTTAAGTTGTTTCAACGTGCGCGTTTTGCTGCTGTACGTGATCAAACAGTGGCGTCTGTACGCACCGTGAATCAACTCAAAACAAGTGTGCACTGAGATTACTTAAGTGAAAAATATTCATTTATTCATCAGACTTATTCCTTGAAAATGTTTGACTGGCATTCCCCACTGAATTTATCCTGACTTCTGAAGAACATCTTAAGTTGACTCTGACATTGTCGATGGGCACCGCATATGATGACAGATATGATGCAGGTTCAGATGTTGGACTTTGCTGCTTTAGGTAAGACAGTGGTTATTCTTCATTATTCATATTGGCTGCCATGTTGATGGAAAAACAAATCATGCATATTCATATTATTGATACTTTATTATAAATATGATGTGAAGACCTACTGATTGTAGACTTTCTAAATATCTGTTTGTTTAGTATGTTGTTTTGACATGAGTATTGTACAGTAGCTAGCATGACCTGTTATACCTCTACATATCTATTGTATTTGTATTGAATGCACAGCAGAAGAGAGAGTAGCGGTGAGAAAATAGTTACGCAAAAGTAACGCGAAAGTAACGTAACACTTTACTTTCCATAAAAAGTACTCATTTTTTAAAGGAGTAACGCAATATTCTAACACGTTACTTTTAAAGGTAATGTTACCCAACACTGGTCATTAAAAACGATTCTCTTCCATGTTGTGCAGTGTCATGGAAGATAAATCAATATTATGGTAATATAAAGGGGGAAAAAAACTGTAAAGGTCATCACAGTGAATAGAGACATTCTTATAACACTGTTGATAGTTAGAGTTGTTTTGCTGTCAACAGGCAAATGCCACTAAACCACAGGATGTTGGCTGTGCCTCTCCCTGCAGTTGTGCTCCTCACGAAAGCCCACCAGGCGTTTGACTGTGGGTACACTGATGGCATGTAAAACAAATGGCTCATGTCTCAATTTTCACAGTGCTGTGATTACTGGAATATAATTTCCATCAATTCAATTGATTCTAATTACTAATTTGAAACTGAAGTGCATTTGGAAACTATTGTATTTTTTGCAATACTAAAATGCTAATGATAATTTCCTGAGACTTTTTTTTATAATTATTACCATAATTACTAATGAAGTACTCAAGTAAAAAAAAAAAAAAAAAAAATATACATATACATATTATATATATATATATATATATATATATATATATATATATATATATATATATATATATATAATTTACCATCAGGTGGTAAGGTTTTAAAATGTATGGCGGACATAAAAAAGAGAAAAAGCGAACACAAGATAAAACGTCACAGCCTGAACAAAGGTCTGAAATTCAAATGCTGGGCTGACTTTGGGTACAAATAATTGGCTGATTTTTGAGCTTTGGTTGTCATTGTTAATTTTTAAATATTTCCACTAAATGCATATGCAATGATGGCATCGGTTTGTGGTATCAGCGCATATTTGATCGTGCCCGAACAAGCTTGTAAATTTAGTTGATTATGTAATGCAAACGTGAAAATGTGTCGCCTAACAAGTCATGCATTATAGTAAAAGTGTTTAGATGTCCTAAGATAGCATTATGCACTGATAATTTGCCGTTTTAATCCTGATTTGTGTGAAAGTAAATAAAAGTCGTTGTTGCAGCGTTTCAAGTGTTTCAACAGGAAACTGACGAGATACAGCACATAAAAATCTGTTTGCAGAAGATTTAGGTGTAGTAACAAGATTCTATGAAACCAGGTTGCCTTTTCCTGTTTTTTTTTTTATTATTTATACAACATATTCATAGAAATGCGAATACCAGGACAGGACTTTGCACAGGCGGCTGGAAACTTTACACAAGACACAGACATAAAGTCTGTAAAATGGTGTTGTGTTATTAAAGTATTGCAGGTTTGAAGTCCATATTTGCATTGCCAGTATTTTAATGCAGTTTGAGAAATATTGAATCGGTTGTGGCCTTTTGGGTAAGTGAGACAAGTAAAGAGTGCTGTTACACAAATCAACGTCTTGAACGTCATCCATACAAATTGTCGAACGTAATTTTTACACACAACGTTTTCTTATAGCTGAATGCATTAACTATAACATAAAATAAATACAATAATAATTAGTCAGAATTAAATATTCCAATCAACTGACAGCCCTAAAAACATAAGTGACACAGACTAACATCTAATCCACTCTGTCAAACATGCAGGCCAGACACGTCCACTTAAGTGGCTTTCTTGCAGAAACGATGAGAGCCATCTTTGTCCGCAAGGCATGTAATTAGTGGGACAGATCATCCAGAAATAATGCCTTCTAGCTAAGATTAGCATATAATCGACAATAATATTAATGATTTTATTGGGTGAAGAATACAGATGCAAGATGTCTGCTTTAAAAAGGATGTGTTGGATGAGAATCCAAGAAGATCACTAGAACTATACAAGTCTCCCAATCGTTCCTTTTAGGTATTGCAAGCATTGTAGGTACATATATATCGTCTGTAGGTCCTTCTGTATATCTTTTGTACAGAGTCAGAGTCAACAAAACTTTACTAGAATGATTATATCAGCATTTACAACTTATAGTACAAAAATGGACATAATACAGAGAATAAGTAGGGTGAGATAAATAAATATAGGAAAAGGAAGAGGAAATGAAAGATAGGAATATGGTAAAAATAAAAATACAATACAATCAAATAAAACTGAATAACAAATATCGATCATATCCATTGTACTGTATATCTGTATATATGTTACAAACATATCTATGAACAAAACTATATTTTTTGACAAGTCCAGACTCTACTTCAGATGGCTGATGTAGTAAAGAAACAGACAATAAATCCGGTCAAGTTTATTTCACATGTGTCAAGGAGGAAAAAGACAAGCAGTATATTATGAAATGCATCTCCTGTCTTATTCATACCTGTCTGTAAACAGAAATGAAAACAGTGTATCAAAAAAGTCAAAAAATGGAGCCATTCACTGACAACTTATTTCAAGGCCTCCTTGGTTGCAAATCAAAGAGCCAGAGATTTTACATATCAACCAGAAGGGCAAGAAGTTGAATTGGCAACAGCAAAAAATGAGGTGTTATAAATTGTGAGTTGTAATCTCACAAAATCTAAATACTTAACGATCTGGAGACAATGGCTCTGTTCCAAACAGTTTTGCTGTTAACTACGGCGCAATACTCTAACAGGCATAAAAATACATACAACAAGGATGTAGCCAGAAAATTACTTTTGGGTGGGCCTCAATAAAAATGGATGGGCCTAAGTTTGCAGCCATTTTTTTAATGTATTTTTTTAAATGTTTTTTAATCAAATTTTCCTTAACAACAGAGAAGCGGCACATTCAAACAGTTCAGAATTTATGCATTTTTTAACTATTTTATTAATATATAGTTGAAGCCAAAGAATAATCTCTGATATTCTGGGTGGGCCTAAGTCAGTTAAGGCAACAGATCAGGATCAAAAAGCATCAACACAGTATTTAGTGTGAATGAATATATGCAAGTGATCTCATTAGTATTCATAGATTTTTGTGTGTAAAGTGTGATTCTAGCACACATCTACTTTGTGTGTTTGGATAGACACTGGAACTTAAAATATTAACATAATGACAGCATGTAAATTAAATCCCTTTTACATTCAAACAACTTTAGAAACATATAAATGTACATGCTTACAAATACTTTGAGGTTAATAGAATATTAAATCCATAGGTTGGTATGCTGTTGCTGTGTCCGGTGCGTACTTTGCGCACCTGCTTGGATCGCACGCAGAGCTTTAGATGCTCTGAGCAGCTCTTTGTCTGCTTTGGCAGACAGCGGAAAGGGAACGCTGTCTCCAAACAGAGGCTTTCCAACTGGATCGTGGATGCCATCGCTATGGCATACCAGGCCCAGTCCGTGCCCGCCCCTTCGGGAATATGAGCACACTCCACAAGGAGTCTGGCATCCTTGTGGGCACTGGCCCATGGCACCTCTCTAGCAGACATCTGCAGGGCAGCCAATACAGTAATTTTACAATCTCCGGGTTTAGCCGGTTTCGTCCCATGTTCTGTCAGGTACGAACAGGTAAGTTCGGGAATACGGACAGCTGGCCAGGTGTATCGCTTGCATATACGCCTTTCCCATCCAAAGAGGCGAAGGTGTGCGCTTCTTTACCCATGCGAGTTCACGAACCCATGAATCCTGGATGTCCTTCCTCCCTAGCCCTGTGGCTCGCGAATTAAGTGGAGGAATTCACAGCCGGAACCAGTAAGTCTGCCAATATGCCCTTACTGGGGTAGGTGCTCCACAGATGACGGTTACTCCGGTAACCCCCTGTGATGTATTTTATGCAGGACGTTCTCCCTGTCGGCAGACCTGCGTCTCCCTTTGACAGAGCCCTCTCTGTCCCGGTCACCATGTTTGTAGAGCTCCTCCCCTTTCAGGCAGGACCTACCACCGCACCTCTTCCATGTGCAGCTCTGAGCCCACATGACGTGCTTGCCACGTTACCTCCCCTCCGGGCAGAATGTTGTCTCCACGGGGTCTTTTCCCCCTGAAAGAATAGGATAGGAAAAGAACACCTTCCCCGGCACATATATTGAGCGTTAAAATGGCCCCAGCCGAATAACTGAATACTCTGTGGAGAGAAAACATAGAGAGAAAGGTTTTTGGAGGCATTGGGGGAGGCTACGTGCAGACCGGTGCACCTGCTACTACGCACGTAGCAGCTTGCTTGCACCTGCACTGGCAGTCCATGTAACACGGTTCAGCTAGTTGTGGTGTTTCGTATAGGAACCCCTAGTGTCACTACATCGACACAACGTGTACCACAATGCTGAACTACCCGTTGAAATGGCCAGGACCCTGTCTCGGCTCCTCGGCACAAAACCTGAATGAGTGGTTGCGAACCAGCTCCTTTTATACCCGTATATCCGGGGGAGTGGCATGCAAATTCCACTCGCCAATTCTTATTGGCCTTTTCTCAAAGATCTGAGGTGTTCGGGGTGCTCAAGAGCGACCCCTAGTGTCATTACATCGACACAACGTCTCGTTCCCTCCATCAGGGAACGGAGGTTACAACAGTAACCGAGACGTTTCTCTTACCCCTCTCTCTCGCTTCCAAAATGAGCTCAGACATGTGCAATCAAATGTAACGGCATGTCATGAATAGGTGTGTTTACTGGTGTTTTAAAATCCCAATGGTGGAAAACAATTAAAATGCACTCGAATGCTATATGATTTTGACAAAATTATCTTGCTTCTGACAGAAAACACGACAGAAGACATGCTTTGATTGTCACTGATCTTTCCCCCAGCTGTTTCTGTCAAGTTTAGCATCCGTGTAAAGCAACAGCCCATATCTCACACAACTCACTCAAGGTGTATGTGTTTCAGGTCCATTTCTCTTGATCTGTGAAAAATTCTCAGCAGTTTGTGTGTGTGAGACGCTAAAATACGGGACAAAATGCATCGTGTTTGGATTTCATACGGAACGCAATTTTTTCCCTTAATTATGGGATGATTTCTTATTTTACAGGACGTTTGGCATATTTTGTTAATTAATTTTACCTGATACTACTTTAGCGTGACTGGGTGACACTCTCTCTCTCTCTCTCTACTCACTGTGATGAATTCTCTCAGTCGATGATGGTGGTGACAACGGTTGTCAGGGGCGGGGAATGGCAGAATTCAATTGATAATGCACCAATTCCAACAAAGAATCTCCAGTTTCACAAAACAGCATCCAATACAGTTAAAGGGAAACTAATGACAGTAGATTATGGATTTATGGCAGCAAAACAAGTGGGTATACCGAGGGTATATGCAAATATTGATCCTTAGAAGTCGTTATACACAGCCCTGGGAAAAAAGTAAGCATACGCCGTATACGTGCGTATGGCCCCAACTACACCACTGTTGGGAAGGATCCTTTTTAAAAGTATTTTGATACAGATTACAGAATACATGCTGTAAAATGTAATTTGTAATTAGATTACTCAAGGTCAGTAATGTAATCAAAAAACTTTGGTTTACTTTTTCAGCACTGGGCTTTATTTTTTTTCTTCACTAGTTTTGACTATAATCAAGTAAATAAAGTAAGAAAATTCACTAAAATGAAAAAAATAAAAATAAAATAAAAAATCTCAGAAAAAAGCCTAAATATCTATGATCTGATATCAAAGGTCTTACTATGTGGAGTCAGTTCATAGAACGAGGCAGAAAATCTATTATTTGCAGCTTTCTATACAATGTTAACGGCGACATTGGTTAGCAATTCTTGTAGAAAAAAATAAAATAAATACCCTAACCGCATAAAAAAAATGAATGAAACAAATCATAAGAAAGTGTTTCACCGCTGTTCAAACGCTCCTTGGATCGCATAATTTATATGGATAAATGTTTTCCAACTGAATAGTCTAAACATTAAATGAAACAAATGACAATAAAATGCAAAGTAATCTCTTCAGTTATCAAAATACTTTTTGAATGTAACTGTATTCTGATTACCAACTATTTAAATTGTAACTGTAGTGGAATACAGTTTGTGTTTAAATACGTGATCCTGTTACATGTATTCTGTTACTCCCCAACCCTGACTGTAACACTTAAAGGCACTCATAGACACTTAAATTTCATACTTGTTTTAGTCTGATGATAGTTAAATTCAGCCAATCAGTTCATATGACTTTAGACTGAATTTTTTTTTTGTTTTTTTTTTTTTTGGTCAGGTAGCCTACCCTAAAAATGTGCTCTATTTGGTAATATCTAAATTGACTGGTTTCATTAAGCTCAAAAATACAACTAGAATATGCCTGACTATATTAGTTTACTTAAAAGTAATTTTTAAGGTTTTGGTCAGGTAGTTCTTTAAGGTAACAACTGCACATCTTCACTTTTACAGTGAACTATTATAAGTGCCATCTGGATTTCATTTATAAATAAATCTTCCAATAAAATAAAGGTCTTTCTCAGAAAAATGTTCTGAATCATTTATTGATAAATGAGATTCCTGCTATTTTGTTGGAGTTTTCAACTCGTTGATCTGCAGTGGTACTCTCGTAGTTCCAGGAACTCCTGTTCTGACCAGTCGTCAGGATTCACAAAACATTTGTACGCCTCTTAAGTTGTACATACACCAAAAGAGTTTATGTTTTAGAATCTCTCAATATGTTGATATCATGCGTTTCAGTGTCTATTTAACCGTACGAAAACTACATGTATTTTAGTGTGAACAGATTACTGAATATGCATTAAAGGGATAGTTCACCCAAAAATTTAACTTTTTCATCATTTGCTCACCCTCATGTTGTTCCAAACCTAAATGACTGTCTTTCTTCCATGGAACACTATAGATGTTGGGCATAATGACAACCTCAGTCACCATTCACTTTCATTGTATAGGAAATAAAACATATTTTGTGTCCCCTGAAATAAATTAAGTCATACAGGTTTGGAACACCATGAGAGTGAGTGAATGATGACAGAATTTTTGCTTTTTGTTAAACCTTTTCCTTTCAGTGCCTTGCACTTGTTTTGATAGAGGTAATTAAACTGTTTTCTGATAATCGCCAGCTTTGGATTTCTGCAAACAATTGATATGCAACAGCAACTCTGCAGTCGATATGTCTGTGTGAAGTATAATTGCAAAGTGTTTGTTACACTTGACAGAATACCCACTTTAGCAATAATCTCAGTCGGTGCTATTGATCTGTGCTCAGTGGGGGCTTGTGTTCCACTGCATGAACAAAGTGTGTGCAGCAGGCCGCTGCCGGTTAACTGACCCCATCTATTAGTCCAATGAGAGAGAAACTTCATTCAAATACAACACATTGTGTGCCAACACATTTGGCTGGTTTCCCTTAAATACAGGAGTGTGGTGATGATAATCCTAGAATAAATTTGAATACACAGGTACACAGGCATCTAAACTTCCTACAACAACCTGCAATAAGAAAACAATCATATAGACGACTCGGAAACTGACATACAGCTCAGCTGACATACTCATTATGTTGTCTGAGGTAACCTCAGATTTACTATAATGACACAGGTGGGTTTTCATGATATGAATAGGATTAAGATTGATAAACCTGCCATTATCAACTGGTATCAACTGTATTATGCAATAAACAGCAAAAAGTGATTGACAGCTTGATTGCCAGCATTGGTTTCAGTAATTAGTTCTCAAATGAGAAAATTGAGGATGCATTAAGCGTAAGTCAATCCTATCCCCTTGAGTCCTATCTCAACAATTTAATCTAAATTTAGCATGAATGAACGTGATAGTTAGATATCATTCAAATGATCAGATTTTGAGTTGTTGGGTAATATCATCCCTGTACTGTATGTGGCATAAACAAGCTGGTTTTGTCAGTAAATAGCTGGCTCGACCAGAGGTCATGATGAGAATTAATAAAAAAAAATGTTTGATTTCATTTAAAAAATTTGATACAATAATACATTAATTTGCCTTCAGTTTTTCTTTAAGAGTATGGACATCACTGAAGTACTGCAATATGATAGCATATCATCAATTACCACATAATTGGGAGATCACAAGTAGGTATAGCTGCAGGCCAGAGACTTACAAATGGGGCGGAATCTTCAAAGGGGGCTGTGGTTACTCCAGAAGGGGGTGTGGTTACTCCAAAAGGGGGTTGCGCCAACTCCAAAAGGGGACGTCACTTCTACTTATGGTTAAGGTTAGGGAAAGGGTTAGGTAAGGGGCTCCCTATATCTATTTAGAGCAATATTCGGAGATCAGGGGAACTTCAAGCTTCAGGGGTGAATTCTCTAAACAGCTGTGCAACTTTAGCTATCTAATTATCATGTTCATTTATGCTCAGCCAGGTACTGTGCTGGTTATAGCGCCGCCACGCCATGTACATTTATATAAATAAAGTCTTTTCATTATTGTCAATGCAAACTCCTTTCTATGTTAATTAGCCTCAGAGGTGGGTAGAGTAGCCAAAAAGGCACAGAATCACGCTGAAACTGACCATTACCACAGCAAACAACCCAGCGTTATTATCATCACCACAACTTACCGCAACGTATTTTCTTAAGTTGAATCCATAATTCTGTATGCTGAAATTTCCACTTGATTTGGTGTTGAATGAAGGCATCGCATAAATGTAACTCTTCATTTTCACTGTGTGGAGTGAAAAAAAAAGTTTTGTTTTGAGCGCTTACTGCTGTCCTGTTGCTGAATGATGAATGATGAACTCAAGTTGAGTGACAGACCGCCTCTGTAAAGTTCCGGTGCCGTAAAAGTTCCACTTATAAAAATCTCAATAAATTACACATTTATTAACACTTATTAAATTAAAACCAGTAATGTAACTAAAGTAACGTCCCCCATTGTAATGAAGTAGGAGTACATTTTAGTCATTAAAATTTCACTTGAGTCTTAAAAGTACATTTTCCCCAAAAAGTTACTCAAGTAAATGTAACGGAGTAAATGTAGTGTGTTACTACCCACCTCTGATTAGCCTTATTATAGAATGCGCCTTATTTGCAAAACCTAACACGATTTGCCTGCCGCAATTAACAGTGTGTAATTACTGCCCGCTGAAAACAGGTGGTTGAAATTAGAGGTTCATTTAAACGATCTCGATTCTTAAATACCATGATCAATCTTTAATCTATGAGCAACCCTCTACAATGAGAGGAAATCATTCGCATTTGCAACCAAATTTCGCACTATGCAAAACAAATGTATATATTTGGCAACTGGCTGGTAAATGTTTACATTTCACTCACCAGTAATTGTGTAGTATATTGGTGAGGATTCAGCAGCAAGGTCCACAGAAATGCTGTTTTTGTTAAAGAGACAGTACCAGTTTTAGCACGTGTTCAACAAATCAGTGGCTATGTTTACATGAACAAATTTTCGTCAATCCGTATACAGTAAATTCAATCCGATTGCAGATTTTGAATGTACTCTTAGAAGATATGTCCCTTAAACGTTGCAATCCGATACAAATATTCGTTTGCATGTGCATTACATGTAGTACTTCTGAGCATGTGAGGAGCGTTAGTCATTGTGTTCTGAAGAAGCAGAGAGAGGCTGAGAAAATGAGAAAGTTTTTGCTTTGTTGAGATATCTAAAAAATAGTCTAGAAAAGCTTTCTTCTTATGTTACTCACTCTACTCGGCAAACGAAGAATTAGAAGCATCGTCTAATACCCTGTTTGACTTAACCATATTTGCCTCATGCCCATTCCTCCTCCAGTATAATCGCAGGCATCTCTGGATGCGAGTACGTAAAGACAGGTGGGTGAGAGTTGTCCATAAAGGAGTTTACAGATATGGAATGGAAACAAAATTATAGCGACTTCAAACAATAGCTGAGGATGGGATGCTACGTAAAAATCACTAAGCAATAATGACGGCAGAACACAGCATTTAATAATAATAATAATAAAAAAAAAAAAAAGGTAGGCTATTTAAAACAGCAAGAGAAGGGATGCTTGCAGTGTTAAATAACTGCCAGAAGAAGAGTTCTACTCTTGTACGATATGAATAGTCTATGTCTAAAACCTAGATATTATTATTAATTGGCTATCAATATTTTGTAGGTTTTTTATTCAAAGCCTATAATCATGTGTAATTTAACATACATTTTGAGGAGGATGTTTAGCCAATTTACTGTGTTCACTTTGCATCATCTCTTTTTTTTTTATTTTTTGTGGATTTTCTCCCCTTTTCTCCCCAATTTTGAATGCCCAATTCCCAATGCACTCTAGGTCCTCGTGGTGGCATAGTGACTCGCCTCAATCCGGGTGGTGGAGGACGAATCTCAGTTGCCTCCGCATCTGAGACCGTCAGTCCGCGCATCTTATCACGTGGCTTATTGAGCACATTACCGTGGAGACCTAGTGCATGTGGAGGCTCACGCTATTCTCCGCGCATCCACGCACAACTCACCAAGAGCGAGAACCACAATGCAGCGACCACGAGGAGGTTAACCCAATGTGACTCTACCCACAACCAGGCCAATTGGTTGCTTAAGAAGCCTGTCTGGAGTCTCTCAACACGCCCTGGGTTCGAACTTGCAACTCCAGGTGTGGTAGTCAGCTTCTTTACTCGCTGAGTTGCATCATCTCTTATAAAACATATTCTAACATTTATTATAATCTGTCACATACGATTGACTGTCACTATGGTGAAGAATTGATAAATTATGGTTTTGACGTCAGGAAGGGAGTTAAGTTTTGATAGAGGTAAGAAGAATGCCGTAACCACACCTGCTGCTTAGAGTCCCTATTAAGAATGACACAACGTTCTTTTTTGCTTTATGTGATGTCATGAAAGAACATATGTACCCTGCAGAATATTCAGTGCGAGTCCGCATACCCTTAATAATACGTTTTGTCATTGCTTTGTATGAATTAGGTTCCCGTGACGAGTATCATGTATAAACATACATACGCACCACATCTCTGCGCATGAGCGCAAGGTATTTTAGAATACGACTGAGAAAGTAGTCGGATTCAAATGTTTATACGGCTGATATTTTTCTTTTAAACTGATTATTTTAGACCTACACCACCCTCTTCAATCGGATGTTAATTTCATTCGGATCTAGCTCAATCGGATCATTTTTGTGTTTACATGAAGGCTTTTCAATACGATTGAGCTATCACTCGGATTATAAAAAGACTATTTGGTTGCATGTGGCTACATGGCTAATGTAAATACTTGTAAATAGTATAAATTATGCAATAAAACACTAAGCATGTAACATAAAAATAATATATGAAACATAATATCTTATTTAATTCCCCTATATAATTAACAGCATTAGATGGGAGAGAATTTCATATGTAAGCAAAAGGGACATTATAACTGAAATATACCCATATGAATCAATATCAAAATTAAATCAAATCAAATTGAGGGCTTGTGAATCAGAATCAAATCGGGAAATCTGTATCAGTACCCAGCCCTAGTTGAAACACAATTTGGAATGCAACAACACAAAATCTTGCATAGACTATTTTTTGGCCTTAATTTTTGGGGTCATGCTTGTTGCTGTCACATGATTTACATAATTCATTTAGTGAAAACAATGCAGACAGCACATGCAAATAAATTATGCTATCAGTGGCCCGTGATTTATTCTTAGTAAAATCCCTCTCAGTGTGTTAAAAAGAGGCTTCTGTCAGTTTATATGTAAAGTCTACCCAGGTCGCTGAGTTGTAAGCCCATTGCTGACATGGCCTGGAGCAAAGAATATAAGTCATGGAGTCACAAAAGTGCAGGGACTGCATGATGAACGATAAAAATAGGACTCATTGGATAAGCTTTTGTCATTGTGTGTATTGCTCTCATGATCATGGCGAGTCAAGCCCTGGAGGATTGAACAACTTCAATTTCAATATGAAGGCTAAATTGTGAATCTTCTGATTGAGACTTGCGTTGGATCAGTGATTGCTGATCACTGAGAGAAAACAGCATTCCCTTGATGTCTGTTTATTCAATCTTCAGTTGATGTGCTTTTGGAAACCAAACATAAATTACTGCATTTTGTCTTCTTCCTTCGTGAAGTTGGGTTTATCGATCAATCTTCTGAGAATGTGTTGTCTATTCCCTTATCACTGTGCAGTGATTAAGTGGATCCTTAGGCCACATTTGATTTTTATATATGTTATAGAAATTTGGGATACATTGTTATTGGTGTCAAAGCCCAAAACTGAGGGAGTGCCTTAAGAACCGGTTTATTATCATACTTATTATTGTAGGTTATATGACCCCAATTAGCATGCGAGATAAAAAATTCAGATATCTGATCAACAAATTCAGGGAAAAACAGCTTCATTTAATATACTCACCATTATAATCAAAATGATGATAATTTCAGCACCCGTTAGTTATCACCACAGTTTTGAAAATGCCAAAACAGTAAGCTTGTAAAGTTGCAGAGATGCTCCACAATGTATGGGGTCCAGTCAGCTTTTATTTATTTTAATGGTAACCTGTATCAAAACCTCTCCAAAAATGCATGCAATTCACAAATATATTATACACTGTTTTGTAAGCTCATAATACATTCCACAAATACCTAAAGGTCATTTTAAATATTTGATTTAATGCACAAATACACGCTGAGCCATTTGCACTCTGCATTAAAAATAAACGTTTTTTTTTGTTGTTGTTTTTTTTTTACATTTTTAATAACTTTTGAGACTGTAATTCCATAGTGTTTATTCACAAATTTAACTGGTCTTATCTTCTGGGTTTCAAGTCCACCTCTTCATTTATCTAGAAACTTCACTGTGATAAATGCGTGGCACACAAACATTGATTGAAAGCCTGTCGTTATGTCAGCATCGCGGGGGAGCCATGCAACACCTTTGTATTTTTTACACCATGCAAATGAACACTTGCGACCCATGTTTCAATATCAACTCACTGTTTGAAGCACCTGCCATGGGAAAAAGTCAAACGGTGTCATGAATAATTATTAGACGGTGCCTTTCATAGGATAAGGCCACGTGCAGTCTCAAGAATATAGTGCACATCCAGTGGCACTGACACTGATTTCAATCATGCAAGAAGAAAATAGACACAAAGAAATCCTTATATTAAAGGGATAGTTCACCCAAAAATGAAAAATTATCTCATCATTTACTCACCCTCATGTCATCCCAGACGTGTATGACTTTCTTTCTTCTGCTGAACACAAACTAAGAAGTTTGTATTCTTTAGACGAATATTTCAGCTCTGTAGGTCCATAAAATGCAATTGAATGATGACCAAAACTTTAAAGCTCCAAAAAGCACATACGGGCAGCATAAAAGTAATACATACAACTCCAGTAGTTAAATCTATATATTCATAAGCGATGTGATAGGTGTGGGTGAGAAACAGATCAGTATTTAAGTCCTTTTTTACTATATTTTCTCATCCCTGCCCAGTAGGTGGCGATATGCATGAATAATGCGATCGGTAAAAACAAAAGAAGAATGTGAAAGTGAATGTGAAGGTGGAGATTTATAGTAAAAAAGAATTTAAATATTGATCTGTTTCTCACCCACACCTATCATATCACTTCTGAAGACATGGATTAAACCACTGGAGTCTTATGGATTGCTTTTATGCTGCCTTTATATGCTTTTTGGACCTTCAGAGTTCTGGCCACCATTCACTTGCATTGTGAGGACCTACAGAGCTGAGATATTTTCCTAAAAATCTTTGCTTGTGTTCAGCAGAAAAAATAAAGTCACACACATCTGGGATGGCATGAGGGTAGATGATGAGATAATTCACCCAAAAATTTAAATTATCTCTTTAAACATCTTTAAAAATATGCTTTTGTGTTTCAAGGCCGTTTAAACATGCAATTCAAAGAACAAATAAAGAGAGAGAGAGAAAAAAAAAAAGAAAAAAACCTTTTGAAACTATTTTATTTGATCACATTGAGCAAAATATGAGGGACTGAATCAGCTTTCACTCAATAATAAAAAATAAAAATACAGATATTTTGACTGAGACTTCATTATTATCTGAATGAAAAGACCTGCAAAGAAGAGATAACCTTTACCTCGTACAAAATGTCTCAATTTGAGCATTTGCTTTTTACCAGCAGTTACAGGTCAAGCGTGGCCATTTTATTTGTCTTTTATCAATGTTAGATATGTTCCAATTAAAAAGAAAAACCTTGCAGGGCTACCAACCTGTATTAACCATTATTTTATGGGTTTCAGCTTGTATCAAGCTAGTGAGCTACTCATCCCTTAAATGGCAAATAGAGTGATAAGTCATTGTTATCCTTATGGTCACATGTTGGAACATTACACAGCACTGTCACAGTTCATTGGATTTGACTCTCTGTTATTTTCATTTAGATATAATTGTAATGGCAATATGCCTTACTCCATTTGGATCCGCTTAAAATTAGTAGCAGTATGTGAATTAATGTCAACGGCTGCTGTATTTGTGGCTTGTTTGTGACCTAGAAAATTCTGCTAGTATATCAAATTCTGTTCCATTCCAAAGTCTCTCTGTGACATTCAAATACTAGGCAGTCTTGCATTCTGAGAGAAAAAGAGGATTCTGATGTGTACACTTTATGAGACTGTTGGCACACCATGATAGTGCCTATTATTAATAGCAAAGCAATGTACATGTTTGCAAGTGTGCTTTTATACAGCATCATATTATTTTACTGGTGTCAAATAGAGGAGTGTTTATCATTTTATGTCTTAAACCAGTGGCATAGAGCAAATCTGATGGTACAAGTAAAAAAATAAAAATAAATCAGATACAGCAATATATAACCTTACCTTGTGTTTTGGTTTAATTTTATGGGTGTAGGCAATTTTTTTTAGGGCTTTTAAAAGCATGAAATGGACTTATATTTTCCCCTGTCTGCTGCCTTTGATGTCACAGCTAGTCTTGTGGTGCCATCAGCCAATCAGTGTTGTAAGGACGTCATTTTTCTGCGTCTCCAGAATGATTAGTTTATGGCTCAGGTGACTGGCTCAAAACAATTATGTCCAAAATGGAGTGTGCATGAGCAAAGATGGCAGCATGCAGGCCGCATAGTTATGTTGGCAGGATATGCCAGCTGAGCAACTGCATTTGAGATTAGGGATGTGCAGCGAAGCAATTATCAGTATCTGTTTTCGGAAATAAACGATGTAGGCGGGGCTTAACCCAGAAGTGCTTAAACACCAAATATAAGGCAGATTTTATTATTATTATTATTATTATTATTATTTAGGCTAGTTATATTTTTCTTTTTCTTACCGGAAAAAAACTGAATATGTGAACTGTGGATTGCTCTTCCTCACCAATACTGTCAAACAAATAAACAAACAAAAAGCTAAAAATAATAGAATTATTTCTTTCCCTGTGCTCATGTATTATCAGTCTAACATTTTTTTTTTTTTTAAGATATTCAGCTTCAAGCACATCATTATTTGAGATGAATGGCAATGTTAACAGATACCTCTCCTGGTCTCATGACAAATCGCAATAATAGAACAAGATGTGAAATCGTACAATCAGCTCAAACAAAAACGTACAACTTTTATGCCCATAGAGATAAACGAACCAATGAAAGATGTTATTACGATTTTGACCCCAAATCTAAACCTAAACCTAACCGTAAAGTCTAACACCTTACCCAAACCCTAAACCTCACCATGAGTCTTAAGGCCAATTATACTGCCCCAACAAACGCCAGCAGACACCAACACTTCCAACATTCTAAAGTTGGCTGTTGTATTTAGAATGTTAAGAAACAAAACTGTCCAACACTGATCACACTGATCCAACAAACAACAACAAACTTGCGTCTTTACGTGTCATTGTTCGCCTTTGAAAACGACTGACAAGGAAGAGGTTGCAAATGAAGCCAAACATACGCGATTTAATATAGAAATATTAGGTGCAATTAATTAAACATTTTTAGCATGTAGAGATATTAGGCTATAACCTATTAAACACAACTATGTTTTAAAAATGTTTTGTGTTTTCTGTGAACTTTTTCATTCTGAGAGATAGCAATCCAGCATCAAAAAAACAACAACATGAGGTTTGTCCACAAAATGTGGGGAAAGTTTTTTTTTTGTTGTTGGGGCAGTGTGAATTGGCCTTAATAGGAAAATAACTTTTGTGTACCACGGAATAAAGAAAACATCTGAATTTGGAAAAAGACAAGGGAAGCATATCACAGAGTATTAACATAAATCAGTCATTTGTATTGCAAAAATAAAGTACAATGAATAACGTCTCGGTTACGTACGTCACCTCGGTTCCCTGAGACGAAGGGAACGAGACATTGCGTAGTTACCCATATGGGGAGTGCCTTCATACACGACCTAGTTGAAACCTCTCTACAATAACGGCAATATTCTAATGTTGGCTATGGTGTTTGAGCTCTGCCTGTTTTGGCGCAAAACTGTCCGCTATAAAAACAGGTGCACAAACACTATTTCCTCAGAATTTCTGACTGAGAACAAGGAGCGCATCGCTCATGCCTCAAGAACTCTGAGTCTTGTAGTGCAGCTAGACTTCGCAATGTCTCGTTCCCTTTGTCTCAGCGAACCAAGGTTATGTATGTAACCGAGACGTTCCTTTATGACTCAGTAAACTTGACATTGCGTAGTTACGCATATGGGTAACAGAATCCCATCACACCGCACTACATGACATAACTTCCCAGAGAGGAAACATGGCGGCGCAGTCTGTGCGACGGCGACTGACATGAGCATGCCGCAGTAAGTGATCCTCGTGATGGCCCGGAGGAAAGCACTCATAACGAATATATGAACTATAGTCATATTGTATGAATTAACACTTTAAGGGAGTATATTTATAATGAAAGTGTTTGCAACTTTATGGTAAATTATAACGGCTTGACTGAAGGCGATTGTGCAAATGATGGGGAGCCCGTACTTATAGGGAAGGGCATAAGTATATATATATATATATATTTGGCTAATGAGTAGCAAGTGCTCTAAACAGAGAGGACTTGTGAAAAAGAGACATTACGTCTAGGTTGTAAAACCTTGCAAATGTGTTTTGAGAGGACCATCTTACTGCAAAACATATGTCTTGTAAGGACACACCATTCGTCCATACCCATGAGGAGGCCACACCTCTAGTTGAGTGTGCTTTAACACCAATTGGGCAAGTCTTACCCTGCAACTCATAAGCCAGGGTAATTGCATCGACAGTCCAGTGAGAGAGCCTTTGCTTGGAGATGGACATTCCTTTTGTGCATCCTCCATAGCATATAAAGTGCTGATCAGACAGTCTGAACTGGCAAGTATGCTCAACATATGCAATGCAATGATTGTTCCTCATTCGAATTAAATGGAGGAGGGAAGAAGGCCTGAAGGTGAACCACCTGCGCTTTGATGGGCGTGTTTAGGACCTTGGGTACATAGCCTTTCCTGGGTTTGACAGTGGCTCTTGAAAGACCGGGGCTAAACTCCAGACATGAATTGTCGACTGATAGTGAATGCAGGTCACAGACCCTTTTTACTGAGGCCAGAGCCAGCAGTAGTGTGGTCTTAACGGAGAGCATGTGCAGTTCAACAGAGTCCAAAGGCTCGAAGGGGGGCCCTGTGAGAGCTTTTAGGACTAAAGTTAAGTCCCAAGTCAGGATTGTAGCCAGCCAAGGTGGGTTTAATTGTCTTGCTCCTTTAAGGAACTTTATGATTAAATCATGCTTGCCTATAGAGGCGCTGGCTTCATGTGCATGATACGCAGACATAGCTGCCACATACACTTGGAGCATTCTTGAGAGTCTTGAGACTCATGCCCTCACAGTGAGGGCAGTCTGTCACCATGAGAGCTGACTCTACATGGGCGCGGCCCAGACAGTAAACGCAGCTCTCATGCTGATCTGATGGCAGGATGTGCCTCTCGCACAAGGAACACTTACGGAACGACATCTTTAAAAAGTCGCGAACACGTAAGTGTAATATATAAATATATAAATTAATATATATTTATATTTATATCACACAGTATACAATACACAATATATAATTGCTTTGTAAGGGTACACAAACCCTGCCAAAACTCTGCGGGGAATTAGGATGCTGAGGTCCGTTCACCAGCGAAGCGTCAATCGGCGAGGCGGTGTAATGTTCACCGGAACACTGCAGGGGAGCGGAAAGTTTTCCCGCGAAGATTCCACCTGCTGACTCGTGTATATCGACAGTGAAGGTAGAGGGCTTCTAGACAAGAGATGATCGCTGTCTTGAAGGAAGAAATTCTGAGGAAATGGTGTTTGTGCACCTGCTTTTATAGCGGAGAGTTTCACACCAAAACAGGCGGGGCTCAAACACCATAGCCAATATTAGAATATTGCCATTATTGTAGAGAGGTTTCAACTAGGTTGTGTACAAAGGCACTCCCCATATGCATAACTACGTAATGTCAAGTGTACTGAGTCGTAAGGGAACTATTTGTTCACAGATGTTTCATTTCTTAAAATAAAGTGTTGGATTGAAGGCTAGTTAAATTGCACGTCTGTGTTATATCGATTTGAAATTCTGTGAAATAAAAGTCATACGATATCTTACGATTTCGTCACTCGTCCAAACTATTTCGAGAAACTGTGTTGGCTCTCCAGGTATTATTCTGAAGACCTCTTTGTTTTTTGTTTTTTGTTTTTTTCTTTCATTCTTGTTATACTAAGCTTTAAATAATCTCTGAACTCTACTGGTTGCAGATTTAAATCTATGTCCATTTAATGTAGTTCCAGTGGTTTGAGAGCTTAGCCCAATTATTACATAGGAAAGACTTTTAATCATGTGACTACAAAAGAAAACTCAATATCCTTCTCTGACATAGTTAAGTCTTGCACATGTAGAGAGTCTCTGGACTCCTGGTAGTTACAACCCTGACACATATTTGGAGCCAATCTTTCCGTCGCAATTTTCCAACGAATCTTCTCCCTCAAAGGATTTGATTATGTCTTCATTTTTATTATGTACACAATTTTGAAAATACTTTTAGGCTATCTTCCAAGAGACTGGCATGTTTACTGTCTCTGCAGTAAAAGGAAATGTGTTGTAAGGAAAATGCTGAGTAAAATTTAATTCCAGCAAGTACAGGAAAACAGAAAAAAATGATTGCCCTGCAATTACTAATCTCAGGTCAGATAGTAAGTGAAAAATGCATCTCGTAAGATGTGACTTCTCTGTTTCCTTTCATCATTTATATGGCTGCATTTGCATAGAATTTGAAAGGCATGAGTAATGTGCACATGATAAAAGAGGAAGATGGAAAAATAAATGAAAAATACATATGACAAATGTACATTTCCCACTCTCACTTATACAATCACGTGTACATATAAGTTATGGGCATCTTTTTAAAGAAAGGTGTGCAGAAGTCATCAGCATTACCAGACATAATGGACTGCTTTTTCTCCAACACATATGTTGTAATCACAGGTTTTGATTTGCCCTCCAGTTTTAGAGATGAAATACAGTGGAGTCCACTTGTCCAAAATTCTTCCATTTTGCATTGTTCTAATTTGATATGGTTTTATTTTTCATTATTAGTTATAATCACCAGCATAATAATTTGAGTGAAATGTTGATTTAAAAATGGAACATGAATTTCAGAATTTCTCAGTATTTGGTATGTCCCTCTTTTGCTGTAATGACAGCATGCAATTGAAACTGATGATTCTTGTTATCCAGTATGATTTGATGTTCCAAATGTGTACTTTAACCCTTAAACGCATACCTTAAAAAATTAAGTTTAAGTACCAAAAGTGTATAGGGTCATTAGAGACCCTAGGTGTGTATAGTGCACCCCCCCCCCCCCCCCCCCACACACACACACACACAAGAGACATTAAAGGTCATACTAGCTACTGTACAATACTCATGTCAAAACATATTAAACACATACATATTTAGAAAGTAGGTCTTCACATCATATTTATAATAAAGAATCAATAACATGAATATGCATGATTTGTTTTTCCATCAACATGGCAGCCAATATGAATAATGAAGTACAACCACTGTCTTACCTAAAGCAGCAAAGTCCAACATCTGAACCTGCATCATATCTGTCATCAGTTGCGGTGCCCATCGACAATGCCAGAGTCAACTTAAGATGTTCTTCAGAAGTCAGGATAAATTCAGTGGGGAATGCCAGTCAAACATGTTTAAGGAATAAGTCTGATGAATAAATGAATATTTTTCACTTAAGTCATCTCAGTGCACACTTGTTTTGAGTTGATCCACGGTGCGTACAGACACCACAACTTCAAAGGCGCATGTTGATACAACTTGAATGGAATCATATTTAATGCTACCAAAATGCCATAAAAACGGTTTGTTTCATGAATCAAACTACTTGATTATTATAAAACAAAAATGTAGAATCTTTTTAGAAACTAAGACATTTTCTCTGCATACACAATCGATGTAGAACGTTGCTTGAAGTCACTGATCCAGGGTCAGCTTTTCTCATCCCATTCTCCCAGTTTCAGGGGAGCTGTAACACGGAGCAGTTCGGCTGCATACCTCAGTGAATTGAGCGAATATTTCACCCTGTGTATCATGTGGTGTCCAGTGGAAGCCGTTTTGTGCCGTTTCGCGGTGCCGTTTTGTGGCCCATTCTGCATAATACGACGGCTCATTTCAGCTTAGTCCTGGTTCTCCCGATGGCCAGTCCACCCCTGATCGGCCCCGAAGTGCGTCGGCCCACCGGGAAAATGCCCAGTATGCCAGATTACCAATCCAGCCCTGATTGACAGGCGATGTCTGTGTCTAAAAGGTGATTGGCTCTTTTACCTGCAAGGTGGGATTTCCTTTCTACATCCATTGACTGTTGGGTGCTAGAGCTTCTTGGTTGGGCATTCCAATTTCTCCCATTCATTTAAATAGAAGTGACTCATCTCTGCTAAATAGTCTCTGGCCTCACACTCTATAGAAATATAATGCCCATCATGCACTACATCTCTTTCCCAAAGTTTGCATAATTTTACTCCTGATTTCTCACAATACAGGGACAGTAAATTTGTACAAAAGCAACGCATTACTTTATTAATCTGATTATGTAACGCACATTACTTTTATCATGTTACCCCCAACACTGATAGTAATGTTCATTGTACGAGGCTAGGTTGTGAAATTAACACTAGAGGCGCTACAACAACAATGACTTTTATTCACAATCACGAATAAAACGGCATATTATCAGTTCATATGCAATTATTTTCACGCTGTTCCTCACACAATGCTATCTTATGACATCTAAAGACTTTAACTGTAGCACATGACTTGTAAGGTAATACATTTTAACGTTTGTATTATATAAACAACCACATTTTGAAGATTATTCGAACCCAGTCAAGTTGTGTGGTTGCTCAGCTGATAGACCGGTGGACCATGGTACGAGTCTTGAAGAGATGCGTGTTGACACGTGAGCCGAAAGTGTCATAGAAGCACCACAAATTCATGTGGTTGCCTCAGCAATTGAATTTTTCATTTCACATTTACTTTTTATGACATTACCGGTGAGGTTTAGGTTTCAGGTTTAGGGTAGGGAGGTCAGTTTTGTTCATTTAAAACTCGATAGAGCATTAACCTTAAAAACCACATCTGTTTTGGAGAACATTTAACTTGCTTTTAACGTCACACAGTGGACGTTTCAACACGAAATGTCATTTTGCAAAAATTTCGCCACAGTCACATAATTTTCAAGAGATGAGGCTGGTTTAAATTACATTTTGAATCCCACATTTTCAAAGTAGATTTTGAACCCCACTTTATTTGGAAAGACTATCTTTTTACAATATCTCAGGTGGCTGCAGTGCAGCAGGACGTGTTGCATCAGAGGGACAGTTTTTGATGGATAGCACTATTGTGCAGATGGCCGGAGAGGTTTAGAAACTTCACTAGCTGAGTCCTTTTTGGAGGTTAAAGAAGTGAGAACATTATTGTCCATGGCACCGTGATATGGCTACATCCCCACAAGGCCATTAGCTGACAGCGATGAGGAGAGAGGGGGACTGGTGTTATCTCTTGGTCTATCGTGAGCTGAAGTTAGCTAAGCAGACTGGTGCTGTAACACCTAGCTCAGCTGTTTAGTCTCTTTCATCAATGTCATATGAGGTTTGTTTGCTTTTGGCCTTGTAATAGCTGTATATTTCTGGTCAATATTCCATTGCTTGTTGTGTGAAAGGGAGTTTAGAGTGTCTATTACTTTGCCCATATAACAGTGACAAATTACAGTAACAGGTCCTTTAAAACCTATTACCCTAATGATCAACAGCCAGTGTTTTCTTATTAAGGGTCATTTTATCGCATTGTGACTATGGTCACTAAACACGAGGGTGTGGAAACAATTTATTGGAGTCATTTTATTTTATAATAAATTGATTTATTTTTATCTCTCTCCATCGGAAATGTCTCTCAATGTTGTGCAGTGTAGTGAGAATGCTCTGACAAGATATTTTTTTCAAAACTGATTTTCTCTAATGACTATCATTTGCCCTATTGGTAATTTTAGTCTTTCCGGGCTTCTTGGCTGAATGGATTTATAGTCATAGTTTCTGCATTACTCATTTCAGTAGTTCGCAAGTTAATGTAATCTTGCAGTGAGGATAGCGTAAACATATATGGCATGCTGTCCCTGGTGGAGGGCTTGAGGCTCGAGACTTGACCTGAGCTCGAATTAGTATTGATGGAATAGATAGGAGGAGATGGGGAGGGGGTGGGATGCCGGAAACTCTCAATGCTACGTAGAGGTAAGCAGCTGTTTAAATACTCTTACTCTGGCTGTGTGATTGGTCAGATTAAATGAACTTGCTCCTCCCGAACTTTGATAATAAAACACCATTATGTGTTGCTCATTCCATGAGTTATCTTATAAATATATGTTTTGTAACTAGAGAGTATTACCATTTAATCTGAGATTTTAGTTTCCTGTTTTGCTTCAAACTGATTTGTGGTGTGTTTTCAGAAATTTGTCAAGGTTTATACTGTATCTCACTACACAAGAATGAGTTGCATAAACTAGGCAAATTTTGCAAAAATAATTTTCCAAGATATCCCCAAATTAATGTGAAGTTGATAACTATAGAAAATAATACAAAAAAAAAAAAAAAACTGCTTGCATAAGGGATTGTCCTGTGTTTTTGTTGTGTAGTCTACTGTATACAGTATATAATGTGGTGTTTACAGATTACTGTTGTGATATATCAATAAAAAGACAAAAAAAAAAAAAAAAATCTTCTTTTTTTGCCTGCTTAGCCTTTATACACAGTAATGGTAGAGGAGGCTGCTTTTATTTGTTTATTTAGAGTCTAAATTGATTTATTTCATCAGACTTGTAGTGCAATGTGTCTTTGTGATGTTGCTGAAGTTCATGAAGGCCCACCCGTGAATTTAGAGTAGCATATAGTTCATGTAACAAATCATGTTTCTGCAGTTTTTGCATTTTTGTTTATTTATTGTAATGTACCCATTTTAGACTAAATGCAGAAATACATTGGATAACTTTACCTTGTAGGCAGCACACAGGGAAAAGTATATGGAAATATTTGAGAGATTGAGTGAAAATGTTACTATGATGGCCTTGAATGACACATCCCAACACATCAGAGACCAGAGCCTGATGCAGCAAAGTTAAACATCCTATTTAAATGCATTGAGGCCTGCCAGATTAAAAACACAAAATCAGAATCAGAATCAGAATCAGCTTTATTGCCAAGTATGCTTACACATATAAGGAATTTGTCTTGGTGACAGGAGCTTCCAGTGTACAACAATACAAAAACAACACAAAAACAGCAGCAAGACATAGATAATAATAAAAAATAAAAAAATAAAACAAATTATACACATACGTACAGACACACACATTCATACATACACACATACACATGGGTAGTGCAAATCTAATACAATCTGTTATGTACAGTGCAAATACAAATCTGTTATGTACAGTGCAAATGATTTTTTTTTTTTTTCAGAGGAATGAAATGGCAGAAGAGGTTGAATGTGTTGGATAAATATAAGAAAGGCTAAACTGTGTATTGCACATAGTTTTTGCTCAGTGGGGTAGTTTAACAGTTCATGAGATGGATAGCCTGAGGGAAAAAACTGTTCCTGTGCCTGACAGTTCTGGTGCTCAGAGCTCTGAAGTGTCGGCCAGAAGGCAACAGTTCAAAAAGGTAGTAAGCAGGGTGAGTGGGGTCAAGAGTGATTTTTCCAGCCTTTTTCCTCAATCTGGAAGTGTATAGTTCTTGAAGGGGAGGCAGGGGGAAACCGATAATCCTCTCAGCAGTCCAAACTGTCCTTTGTAGTCTTCTGATGTCTGATTTCGTAGCTGAACCAAACCAGACAGTTATTGAAGTGCAGAGGACAGACTCAATGACTGCTGAGTAGAACTGTATGAGCAGCGCCTGTGGCAGGTTGAATTTCCTCAGCTGGTGAAGGAAGTACAACCTCTGCTGGGCCTTTTTCGCAATGGAGTCAATGTGTGTCTCCCACTTCAGGTCCTGTGAGATGGTAGTGCCCAGCAACCTGAATGACTCCACTGCTGCCACAGTGCTGTTTAGAATGGTGAGGGGGATCAGTGTTGGGGTGTTTCTTCTAAAGTCCACAATGATCTCCACCGTTTTGAGCATGTTCAGCTCAAGGTTGTTTTGACTGCACCAGACAGCCAGCTGTTCAACCTCCCTTCTGTATGCAGACTCATCGTCATCTCGGATGAGGCCGATGACAGTGGTGTCGTCTGCAAACTTCAGGAGCTTGACAGAGGGGTCCTTGGCGATGCAGTCATTGGTGTAGAGGGAGAAGAGTAGTGGGGAGAGCACACATCCCTGGGGGGCACCAGTGCTGATAGTACAGGTGCTAGAAGTGAGTTTCCCCTGTCTCACAAGCTGCTGCCTGTCCGTCAGAAAGCTGGTAATCCACTGACAGATAAAAACTGGAACAGAGAGTTGGTGTAATTTATTCTGGAGTATAGCTGGGATGATGGTGTTGAAAGCTGAACTGAAGTCCACAATAAGGATCCTTGCATATGTCCCTGGTCTGTCCAGATGTTGCAGGATATGATGCAATCCTATGTTGACCGCATCATCCACAGACCTGTTTGCTCGATAAGCAAATTGAAGGGGATCTAGAAAGGGTCCAGTGATGTTCTTCAGGTGGGCCAACACCAGTCTCTCAAATGATTTCATGCCAACAGACGTCAGGGCGACAGGTCTGTAGTCATTAAGTCCTGTGATTTTTGGTTTCTTTGGGACAGGAAAAATGATTGAGCGTTTGAAGCAAATTGGGACTTCACACTGTTCCAGTGATCTATTGAAGATCTGTGTGAAGATGGGGGCCAGCTGGTTATCACAGGATCGAAGACACGCTGGTGAGACGCCATCTGGGCCTGAAGCCTTCCTCGTCTTTTGTTTCCGAAAGACGTGGCTCACATCATCTTCACAGATCTTAAGTGCAGGTTGAGTAGCAGGAGGGGGAGGAGGGGGGATGCAGGAGGTATTGGTGTTTGTGTGAAGTGAAGGTCAGAGTGGGTGTCTTCAGTAGAACACATTCAGGTCGTCAGCCAGTTGTTGGTTCCCTACAGGGTTGAGGGTAGGAGTCCTGTAATTCGTGAGTTGTTTCATGCCACTCCACACTAATGCAGGGTCGTTAGCTGAAAACTTGTTTTTCAGCTTCTCAGAGTATCTTCTTTTAGCCACTCTGATTCCCTGTTCAGTGTGTTCCTGGCCTGATTGTACAATAATTTATCCCCACCCATGTAAGCATCCTCTTTGGCCTGACGAAGCTGCCTGTAAACCACTGTTTGTCATTGTTGAACTTTAAATAAGTCCTAGTAGGAATGCACAAATCCTCACAGAAACTGATATATGATGTAACAGTATCTGTGAGCTCATCCAGGTCTGTGGCTGCAGCCTCAAAAACACTCCAATCCGTGCAATCGAAGCAGGCTTGTAGTTCCCGCTCTGCTTCATTGGTCCATCTCTTTACAGTCCTTACTACTGGCTTGGTTGATTTTCATTTCTGCCTGTAGGTTGGAAGAAGATGAACCAGTCAGTGATCAGAGAGTCCCAAAACTGCTCTAGGGACAGAGCGATATGCATCCTATATTGTTGTGTAACAATGATTCAGTATGTTCCTGACTCTGGTGGGGCATGTGATGTGCTGTTTGTTTTTGGCAGTTCACGTGTGAGGTTTGCTTTGTTAAAATCCCAAAGAATAATAATAACTGAGTCCGGGTATTGTTGTTCCGTGTCTGTGATTTGATCAGCCAGCTGTTGCAGCGCTGTATTCAAACACGCGTTTGGCGTGATGTACACACTCACCAGAATAAACGAGGAAAATTCCTGCGGCGAGTAGAAAGGCTTACAGTTAATAAAGAGCGCTTCCAAATTATGACAGCACTTCCTCTTTAACGTTGTTACATCTATTCACCAACTTTCATTGATATAAAAGCATGTTCCACCGCCTCTCGTTTTCCCCATTAACTCCATGATGCGATCCGCTCTGAACAGCTGGAAGCCCGGCAGATGTAATGCACTGTCCGGAATGGCTTCACTCAGCCAGGTTTCTGTGAAGCACAAGGCAGCAGAGGTTAAAAAGTCCTTATTTTTGCAGGTAAGGAGATGTAGTTCGTCCGTTTTGTTAAGAAGAGAGCGGAGATTCGCTAAGTGAATACTCGGCAGCGCTGTTCGAAATCTGTGCCGACGGAGTTTGACCAGCGCACCGGCTCGTCTCCCTCGCCTGCTTCTCTTGAACAGCAGAGCTGCGCCTCCAACTAAAATGTCTAGCAAAATGTCTGAATATTCGAAAACCGGGAAAAGATTGTCTGGTACATGCTGTTGAATGTTCAGCAGTTTGTCTCTGTTAAAACTGACTGGAACAAGATTATTAAACACAGGACAAACAAACAAAAACAACAAAAGAACTGAGGAGCTCCACACCGAGGCAGCCATCTGCGGCGCCATCATGATGATCAAAATACTGTGGTTTGAGAAATTTGCTGACATTTGGGTGGGGCTTTAAGAATATGATTTAACCATGTATCCCACTAACTCTTTCAGTTATAGGATGAATAGTTTTAAAGGGATAGTTCACCCAAAAATTAAAAATCTCTCATCATTTATGCACCCTCATGTCATCTCAGATATGTATGACTTTCTTTCTTCTGCAGAACACAATTGAAGATTTTTAGAAGATATCAGTCACACTTTATATTAGGTGGCCTTAACTACTATGTACTAACATTTAATGCATACAAGGCTATGTATTTACTGTGTAACTACATGTTGTTCTGCAAAATTCCCACATTTATTGCTACTGAGGTTGAGGTACAGGTTGGTTTAGGAGTAAGGGTAGGGTTAGGATTAGGGGTTATTAAATGCAAGTACTTAAAATGTAGTTAAAATGCAACAACATGTATGTACATAATAAGTACATTGTATCAAATGGTTAAGTACATAGTAGTTAAGGCCACCTTATATTAAAGTGGGTCCCAAGGCAGCATAAAAGTAATCCAAAATATTTTTTTGAGTGAAATATAACTCCTTTTTCACCATAAATATTGACATCAGCAGTCTAAAAAGTTTGTTTACACTTTGTAGCGCAATCTAGCGCTCTGCGCATGCATCAAGCACTAGGAAATGTAATCGAGACTGCAATGGAAAGATTTCCAGTAAAAGATGAGTTAAATTTTTGTCTGTTCTCACCCAAAACCAATTAGATCGCTTCAGAAGACGCAGATTCAACCGCTAGAGTCTTATGGATTACTTTTATGCTACCTTTATTTGATGTTTGGAGCTTCAAAAGGCCTGATCACCATTCACTTGAATTGTATGGACCTATAGAGCTGAGGTATTCTTCTAAAAATCTTTGTTTGTGTTCTGCAGAAGAAAGAAACTCATACACATCTGGGATGGCATGATGGTGAGTAAATGATGAGAGAATTTTCATTTTTGGGTGAACCATCCCTTTAAGAGAATAATCTTCAGAGATCTGAGATGTGCTTCAATGTCTTTTTATTTTTGTTTGTGTGTGTGTGCTCGTTTTAATGTCCAGACTTACTGTGCATTATTACATGACTCCTTACCAAATAAGTAAATCGACATGCTATATTGATTGTTTTATTATATTTATTTATTTTTTTTAATATTATTATTATGTAAGAAAAAGGAAACTACAGACTAATACAAGAGACATGAAATTAGCAGTGTATTTGATTGGTTGCCAGAGAAAACTGTCAATTTCACAGTTTTATGGTCAAGACAGGGTGCAACAGTCTGGTTCTGGAAATAAAAATCCCATTCAGTTTTTCCATATGGGAATTGATTATTAATGACAACTTAGAAACCTTTAAAGAAAGACCTACCATGAGTTTCGAGGTTGTTAATCAATGGTACAGTATCCAGTATGTTTCAATCCATCAGTCTGCATCATTTCAACTTACTTAAATATATATATATATATATATATATATATATATATATATATATATATATATATATATATATATATATATATATATATATATATATATATTGTGTTTAATAGCGGAATTGAATCTGAATATTTTGCACTATACTTTAGATATATTGTTTCTATACTTATAATAAACAACTTTAAATTTATAGTTTTATATCTTTCTATTGTTTTTAATTCGACTTTGTCATTTGCAGTGCTTCATGGGATTGTAGTTCATTTCCTCATGAAAGATATTAAGTACACAGTCTTGCACCTTTATATTTTTGACTGATTTTCAAATACTCTTTTGCTTCAAATCAAAGTTTGTAATGTTGAGATTCACCTCGGAGCTGGTTGGTTTTTGTTCATGGCTTAGAACTCTTTTATGGAGGATTTTATGAAATCCCTTTGGAAAAAAAAAATAATGGGAAATATACTTCCGGAATCAAAACGGCTGTAAAAGTGGCTAAAACAATAGTACTGCACTCTATACAAAAAAAATAAATAAATAAATAAATAAAAAAATTTACCACAGAATGCCACGATTGACCAATCAGAATCTAATGTTTTAGATATCTGTGTAATACTGAGAGTCGAAATCAAGACTGATTGCGCTATATTGCGTTTAGTGTCCACCAAAACACACCAACAAGTTAGCATCACTAGTGATGGACAACACTGAGTTTGTGATTTTGAGCACATAATTATGTAACATCTATGGAAAGTCATTTGCACTTTGTGCTATATGACTTTCAAGAGTCTCAAGCCAAATGCTGACTGTACTTATATAAAACAGAGCAGCTCTGCCACCTTGCAATTGTTCTCCAATTGATTGAAGAGGGATATGGAAAATGATGTCTATTAAATGCAGCCCAATATATCCCCAGACTGCCGTTTCTGATGAAAATGAGGTCTGGAAAAGGGATGTTTACTATCAGATGCAGCCTAGTTGCAACTCTTCAGTTTCTCATTCTGTTTGCAAGATTTTGACTGCCTGAATCAGTTGTAGAGGCTGAATAAAGCAGGCATTTGAATAAAAAATGTACAGCTTCTCTTCAAAGAATTTGGACGCTTAAGCCACAGGACACACACTTTTTAGGCACAAATTTCACAAAAAGAAGCCTATTAAGTTTTGAATTTATTAAACCAATGATTCCCAACTGGGAGTATGTGAGCAGGTTCCAGAAATAGATTTTGCTATGTTGAGCCTGTAAAACAAAATGTTTATATATGCTTAAAATAAAAAATAATAGGGATTAGGAATGGGTAAAAATATAGATGTACAGTGCAGAGCGAAACTTGTGTGATTCAGTCCAGCTTGACTCGTTATTGCGGAGGCCAGTGGAGACCACAAAAATGATGTGACCCATAAGTACAGAGAACATTTTGTATGTAGAGGAAGTCAAACCTCTCAAACTGCTAGACAGCCACTACATTATAAAGAGCACTGACGAGGTAAAGTGTAGACAAAAACACATCATCAGTTTTCTATTAAAACTTGTATTGTTTGAGCTGTAAAGTTGTTTAAATTATTATTTTTACAGTCATTTTAGGGTTTTAGGGATTGTTGACTACATCGTCATGGCAACAAAGTTGTAAAATTGGCTATAACTATACACAGAAAATTACTTTTTCTGGTAATCAATATTATGCCACAAATGCTGTCGATTGAGCTTAACTTGTACTGAACTTGGAATATTCCTTTAATGAGAGTGGAGTTGCACGGCTTCTTTAACGCTGTGCTATGTGTAATTAGAAATACAAGATGCTTTGTTTTTGATAACTGTAAATAACAAAAAGGATAATAAAAGAGACATTATTCAGTGACA
Organism: Myxocyprinus asiaticus; assembly: GCF_019703515.2. NCBI lineage: Eukaryota > Metazoa > Chordata > Actinopteri > Cypriniformes > Catostomidae > Myxocyprinus > Myxocyprinus asiaticus. The sequence continues at coordinate 4,796,506 of NC_059378.1, read as the reverse complement.
AATGGATTGCAAAGATCTCATCTTTGGACAGACGTAAACCAAACATTTATTTTCAATATGCAGTGAAAGGATCTTGGTGCTGAACTTTGCATAGTGCAAATAGTCACTCCGATATAAATATATATAAAATATATTATACAATATTTCAAGACATCATATTTACTGGACAACACAGGACAAACAAACAAAAACAACATAAGAACTGAGGAGCTCCACACCGAGGCATCCATCCGCGGCGCCATCATGATGATTTATATGACCACAACCAATGGCGCTCATCAACTGCTTTACTTCCATGTGACTCGATACTCTTGAACAAATAGCTGATGAGGTTGGCTCTGGGCGGGACCATTCATGATAATCAATTATCAGAAAAATGTCTCATCCTCTCAAATAAGACCCCACAGCAAGGCTCGTTCATTAGTAGACCATTGTAATGACGGTAATCTTCCAGAGAACTTGCTTTAGGTGTGTAGATTATCTAAATTAATGCAAATCATTCGAAAGTTCCGTGACTATGATTCCATGAGGCGAAACATGTTCTGCGGCATCTGATAATCCTTCTTATATCGTTTCATCTGGCATTACAAGCAATGGGAACTAATTAGCGTCTTCATTTTCCAAGGGGAAGCAAATAGCACCCATGTGGGGAAAATACAATAAGCAGCAAGGGCATGCAAGTCATTAGAGAATGAAAGTCAAAAGCTAGGCTTTCTGTGAGTTTTAATTTCTTCATCTGCACTCCATTCTCTGTGCAAAGTCATGTAAATCCAAGTCCTTCTGAAACAAAGTCAGTGCCACTTGCCACTCAATTAAATTGGTTTATATAAACAAATTGGTGCTGCCGTGAAACTGTGTATGCATGTTTAATTGCAGCACTGCCCTCCTCGTACCTCATGCTTTTATATCTCTCCTCTTTGGATTCATCCAGTGATTAATTACAAGATATAAATGCGGTTACAATTACCAAATGGAATTGGTGTCTGGACAACCTTCTATTTGTCTATTTCTGTCAGTCAGATATCCATGGCGAAGCAATTATGATAAGCATAATGGCCAATAGCGGCAATCAATTGTTTCCATAATTAACATTAATTCCAAAAGATAAATGTGAAAGGAATGAGCCCCATTAGGCCTGCAATTGTAGGGAATTCCAGCACGCACTTTCAAAGCACAGCATATCTCAGAACATATAAATGTTCCCTCACTATGACAAAATACCTTTTTAGGCGTATCACCTCAGCAGCAAAAGCATTACACTGAAACCTACTGCAATTACAAGTACAGTAATTATCTATATCCTTGGGCGCCCAGTAGGAAGAGAGAAAGGTCGCAAAGTAGAGGTGTCAGGCTCTGAACGAAGACTGTAGGACATTATTGTTCTCTGGGTGACTACATAATTGAAAATAGATACTCACCATGTGGGTAGGGTAACAAGACATGGGAATATGTTAAAGGAAAGAGCAGTCTGGCAATCTTAGCAGGACGTTTCCTCCAGAAAGTCAAGGTTTGGCTGTTTAGCTAGACTGCACACTCTGAATTCGGTGACAAAATGTTCTGCTGCTGAAATCGGTTTGTGCTTACTGAAATCGAAAAACTGCCCCAGTGGCTGACGTTGGAAGTGTTGTTGAAATTATGGGCACGTGTGAGTTCCCATTTCTTCAAGTAGGTATAGCTGCAGGCCGGAGATCTCCAAATGGGGCGGGATCTCCAAAAGAGGCGGGGTTACTCCAGAAGGGGTGGAGTTACTCCAAAAAAGGGGTTGCACCAACTCCAAAAGGGGGTGTCTATTTCACTCTCGTTTAGGGTTAGGGAAAGGGTTAGGTTAGGGGCTTCCTATATCTTTGCTGCTTATTTGGAGCTCCTGCCCCGTTTTGGAGCTCTACCTGCAGCTATATCCTTCTCAGTTTCTGGGTGAAATGTCCACCAACTGGTGCCAAAAGCGAGTTGTATTTTTAGTTCTAAATGATGTAATGTGGTCAACAGGAATGCATATTTTATCTTTACCCCATAACCCAAACCCCAACCCTAGACCTAACCATCAGTGGAGTATAAACGTAATTTTAGAGTGAAAATGCATACTCTCAATCGCTATCAACATTGTTTAAATGAACTCGATTGCTTCCTGGTACCCATGTGACCATAGCGCTCAGTAGCTCAGTAGTGCTTGAGGGAAATGTATTCATGCTTGAATTGATGAAAAAATGTCTGATGGGGAATGGCGCTTGTCGGTAATTCAGCTGAATGGGGTTGATTTCAGGGTACATGAACATTAGAAAGTAGGGCTGAAAAATTTGTCGAAATAAAACCAAAAATGCAATATGACCTAGTTTGATTTTCAAACCGCATGGCCTGCAAATTAAATGAATACATAATCTGCATGAGCTACTCGCTTCACTGTATGTGCACAGCTCTGTTCTCTGTAGTGTATTACACATACTCTGAGCATGCATGAGGCTCATGATACGGGGTTTTCAGTGGTTTCAGAGCGGTTTTGTTTGGTCTGTAGTGTATTACACATACTGTACTCTGAGCATGCATGAGACTCAAGATACAATGTTTTCAGAGCAGTCCTTTGCTCAATACATGCAAATTCCCTCTTGTGCTCAGAGTTAACAGATGTGCTCAAGTTCGGTTCGGTGTGTTAATGTACCCCATAACACGTTTTTTTTTTTTTTTTTGTGGACAGAAGTGTGGATGGGAGCATTTCACTGTATTGAAACTCAATGGCATTTTAGTTTTCTGCCAAAATAAAAGCTTAGGTGAAGTACTTTTCTGTGGCTCCAGATTGATTAGTCACATGATATTTCCAACTCAGGTGATTGATTCCAAAAAAAAGTTCCCATTAGCAAATCTGGCATATTTTACATTATGTGTTGCACCAGCTGAGCAACTTCCATTAAGATGAATGGAAATAACATAGACCTGGTTTGAACTCAGAAAGTGTTTTAAAAACAGCTTACTTTACTACCAACTAAAAAAGTGTATTTGGCAGTCTTGATGCAAATCAATTTAATTTGATTTATTGAGCATCAACATTTAAATTCATGAGGCATGTCTCTTGGAAAGACTTAGAACGAGTTTGTATGTGGCCTCGACAAATTTCAGTGAACAGAACATCTGCAAATCTACTCATTCATAACACATGTGAATCCATCTATTTTTCAGACTGCATATTCATTATGGTGTCAAGCTTCTGTGTACTTTTATATTGCATTCAAGGACAGTTCTGGGAGAGAACTACTGTTCTCAAGTCTTTAAAAATGGTCATATATGGAGCGATCAAATTTAAGTGGCCCTATTGCTGTGGTATGTGGCTAGCAAAGTGCATCTATTTTAGCTCCCAAGGTCAATGTCTGTAGGTGAAAAACCGCACCCATTGTATCGGGCCAATGGGAAGGTTGCATCAGAACAGCATGATGTGAGGGACAAGCTCGTAGGTGATTCAGGTTCCCTTAACAAAACATCTCTATCTGCAGTAATCTGACACAGAAGCAGATGCTTGCCATTTGTTTTGCGCGATGTGTCTACCAGGAAAGGTCAGAGAAGTGCCGAAATCCATCCTGCTCGGAGTGAGCCAAACACCATTAAATCCTGTTGGCTGGAAAATAATCTCTACCTGCTGAAACTGGTGTGTGTGTGTGTCTTAAGTGTCACAGCTTCCATCCTGGACATCACTGTCCTCCTCAAATATAGATAACCGTTATGTAATGTGACAATACACAAGGTCTGACTCCATCCCGGCTGGGGACTTTAATGAGTTTTGGCATTCTCCCTTGGGAGTAAAAGACTAATCAACAGTTTAATGAGAGCTTTAAATGAGCAACTCATATATGGTAAACTAATGAGGCACAGAGGAAGGCGTTTCTTCATTGTAATGCTGACACATGTGGTGGTACCTACTTCAAAAGAGCAAAGCAAGGACAGATAAGATCACTTGAATTTCAGAAAATACCTATTCATTATACTTCTGATACACTTCTTATACTTCCAGCCAAGGGCCCCATCACACATGCTCCAATCCAGTACATTGGTGTAATGGTTTCAAGCAAAAGAAAACAAGCCAAGGAACCAGTCTACAAAAAATCCAAGACCAAGGGCGAAAAATTAAAAAAAAATAAATACTGACTGTCAGTAAAGGGTTAATCGTTCGACGCATGGAATCATGTGACAAAACAACATGGCACTGACCACAGCAGAGTTTGTCTTTGGGAAAAACACCAAAGAAACTACATCTGGTAAGAAACTTAATTATGTTTTTACATTGAAACATGTTTGAGTCAAAAGATTAGAGTCTCTAGTTTCATCTGATATGCAATTTTAAAAATGTGTGTGATTTGTCGCAAAACGTGTACTTTAGTGCATTTTTTCCTTAGAAATCCTATATTTACTGTGCATTATCACATTGAGATTCATTGGGTTCATCCAAGAGGCTTTATATGGAGTCAGGATGGAAATAAGGTGCATTTCAAACTGTTCTGAGACCAGTGCAGACAGACGGCACACTGGAGGTTAAGTCATTCACTAAATAGGGAGCTAGGGAGCATTCTGTAGATTCCCTATGCAGCTAAGTGCATTGACTTCTAAAATCTGACCAAAAGTTCATTTTCAGGCTGCAGATGGTGTTTGGCAGACATGGGACATTGTTAATCAGTAGATTCAGAACTGATAATGTATAATTTTATTTTAACATGGTTGGCAGTGTTTGGATGATGCTGGATATTACTTTGAATCAGAATTAATTATGCTAATTTCTGATGAAATGTCTGTAACGTATCAAAAACACGAATAACCAACACTCCTGGAAACATAATAATAAAACTAATTATTATTATAAAAAAAAAAATAATATTTGATATTATTGAATATTCTATAGCTTGTTATTATTTACAATTTCACAACATAGTCCAGCTGTCCACATACTGTTATGTTGCCATCAATTTTTAAGAAAACTATTTGCTGTAGTAATGCTTTTCTTTTTGTATTGTTTTTGTTTTTGTTTTTATTTATTTATTAATTTATTTATTTATTTGCATGTTTATTGTGATGCTACTAGCCTACTAGTTATAAATCAAAAAGGGAAATGAAAAATGCACACTGCAGTCACACTGGGGTCGCAGGATGTTAACATGTATGACATGTATGAATTTCATTGCATTAGACAACAAAACATTTTTTTCCTTTTCTTTTCACAGAACGTCACTTTTCAGAGCCATTTTTGCAGTGACTTTTAACAATTTGGCCATTTTAGTGGATGTATGATGTCAAGTTCACACAGGTGTCCTAGCAAAGTAACCACAGATGTAGTTCAACAAATTAACTATGGACATGTTATACTAATATTTGACAGCCAGAAAATGGTCAAGTACTTTTTGTTCTTATTTTGAACAGATACAGTATATTTTATAAACTAAATATTAATAATAATAATAATAATAATAATAATATATATATATATATATATATATATATATATATATATATATATATATATATATATATATATTTTTATTATTATATAAAAAAAAGTCTTACCTTACACATCACAGCAGATGCACTGGAGGACAGATTATATATTATCAAGCATATAATGTATTTTTAGATGTTTACAATGATTGATTATGATAGATAAGATATGATCACTAATGTAATTGCCAGCTATGTGCACCGCCATGTTGTTTACATGCAATGTAACATGGGACTCTTAGTTCATGATAGAAGCATAGAAAGTTCTAAAAACATAGCACTTCCACATTCACAGCACCGAAAGTGGTTAGAATGAATGACGGATGGAATGGGAGAAGGCTCGAATGGACTGACTAGATTGTATATTCTTTGTATGATGTCAGAAAACATGCCGGCATCGCTGCATCAAAACAGTGCGCTCTGACGGTAACGGCTTTAAACTTTTATTTAATGAATATTTGAATGTTTGTAACATATAAAAATAAAGATATTGTGATGATGAAAAGACTATTTGAGCAGCTGGTTCATTATGACAACTGCTTCAGTGCCTCTTTTGCTGGTAAACAGCAGCCTGAATGCAGATCACACCGGTTTGATCGTACACCTCTGAGCCCAGTCTAGTGTAATCACACTGGTTTGATCGCATGTGCAAAAGGGTTAATTACCACAAAAAAGATTCTGGATTCAGTCAACTTCATAGGTAAATGTCAGTGTGTTATCTGTAATATAAACATTTATCAAATCAGATCAAATCAAATCAAATCAAATCACTTTATTGTCACACAACCATATACACAAATGCAGTAGTGGGTGAAAGTCTTGGGTGCAGTTCCGAGCAACATAGAAGTCATGACAGTGATGAGACATATACCAATTTACAATAAACATCAGATTTACACAACACAACTTACATATCTAATATACACATAATTACACACAACACAATATACAAATAATTATAAACAATGTACAGTATACAATACACACAATATTGAATACACATTATACAATAAAAAATAGTATATATAGTATATATAAATATACAGTAGGTTGTATTGTACTGTATTGACATTCAGCCTGTCGGTTGATAGTCAGTTGCCAGTGTGTTGTTAATTATGACAGTCAAGTGTGAGATAATAAGATTAATAAAGTGCAGTGCTGATGTATATTGATTGTGAGAGATCAAGAGTTCAAAAGTCTGATTGCTTGGGGGAAGAGTGTGCACCTCCTCTCTGTAGGCTGTTTCATCATTGTCAGTGAACAGACCTACCACCGTCATATCATCAGCAAACTTAATGATGGCATTGGAGCTATGTGTTGCCACACAGTCATGTGTGTACAGGGAATAGAGCGGGCTGAGAACACAGCCCTGTGGGGCTCCAGTGTTGAGGGTCAGTGATGAGAAGATGTTGCTGCCCATTCTAACCACCTGGCTTGACAGGAAGTCCAGGATCCATCTGCACGGCGAGCTGTTTAAGCCCAGAGCCCAGAGTTTCTCATCAAGCTTGGAGGGCACTATGGTGTTGAATGCTGAGCTGTAGTCTACAAACAGCATTCTCACATAAGTGTTCCTTTTTTCCAGGTGGGAGAGAGCAGTGTGTAGTGTAGATGCAATGGCATCATCAGTGGAGCGGTTGTTGCGGTAAGCAAACTGTAATGGTCCAGTGAGGGAGGCAGCACAGAGCAGATGTAATCTCTGATTAGTCTCTCAAAGCATTTGCTGATGATGGGGGTCAGAGCAACAGGACGCCAGTCATTTAAGCAAGTGATTTTGGATTGCTTTGGTATAGGCACAATGGTGGATGTTTTAAAGCATGTGGGGACCACAGACAAGGAGAGGGAAAGGTTGAAAATATCCGTAAAAACACCAGCCAGTTGGTTCGCACACGCTCTGATGACGCGGCCCGGAATGCCGTCTGGACCCACGGCTTTACGGATATTCACCCGCCGGAAGGATCGGGTTCCATCCGCTACAGAGACGGAGAGTGAACTAACCTCTGTAGCTTCGGCCGCGAGAGCTCTCTCCGTGAGGGCATTGTTATTTCCCTCTAAACGAGCATAAAAAGTATTAAGCTCATCCAGGAGGGAGGCAGCGGTGTTCACGGCAGAGTTTTTATTCCCTTTGTAGTCCGTGATGATATTAATTCCCTGCCACATGCTTCTAGAGTTGGTGGTGTTAAACTGTCCTTCAATCTTGTCCCTGTACTGGCGTATGGCTGCTCTGATAATTTTGCGGAGTGCATAACTGACTTGTTTATTCAAATCCGCATTCCCGATTTCAAACGGAGTTCTGCGCATGAAGTGCCGTGCGAACATCGCTATTTATCCATGGCTTCTGGTTGGGGTAGATCCATATTGTTTTGGTCGGAACGACATCCTCTATGCACTTTCTGATGAAACACATTACGCTATCAGCGTAAATCTCGATGTCGTCATCAGAGGCGGACCGGAACATCTCCCAGTCCACTTGATCAAAACAGTCTTGTAGCGTGGAATCTGATTGGTCCTACCAGCACTGGATCGTTCTGAGGGTGGGTGCTTCCTGTTTCAGTTTCTGCCTGGAAGCAGGCAGAAGCAGAATGGAAGAGTGGTCCGATTTTCCAAATGGTGGGTGGGGGAGGGGTTTGTAGCTATCCCAGAAGGGAGAGTAGCAATGGTCCAAAACCTGGTCCCCTCGCATGTTGAAACTGATGTGTTGGTGGTATTTTGGTGCGATTGATTTGAAATTGGCTTTGTTAAAGTCCCTGGTCACAATAAAGGCGGCCTCAGGTTGCGCAGTTTCCTGCTCACTTATACTCCCATACAGTTCCTTGAGTGCCCGGTCTGTGTCGGCTTGTGGCGGGATGTACACAGCTGTGATAATGACCGCTGTGAATTCCCTCTGTAGCCAGAATGGTCGACACAGAATCATGAGAAATTCCAGATCAGGAGAGCAGAAAGACTTGATAGAATGTACGTTCCTCTGATCATAAAACATACACCACCACCTCTGCTTTTACCTTAGAGGTCTTTCACTTTGTCCACTCAGTGCACGGAGAACCCTGCGGGTTCGATGGCTGAATCTGGAATCTCAGCAGACATCCAAGTTTAGGTAAGGTAGATAATGCAGCAGTCCCTCGTCTCTCGCTGGAAAGAGATCCGCGCTCTCAGCTCGCAGAGCTCTTGAAAGTTCCAGAGACTGAACATTTGCCAGTAGAATACTGGGTAGTGGGGGTCGATTTGGACGACGTCTTACTCTGATGAGAATGCCGGCTCTCCTTCCCCTTTTCCTTCTGCGTTTCTGCGGCCTGGCTGCACAGACATAGGGCTCCGCTGGCGTGTTTGTAAACAGCGGGTCGGCATTGAGGTATTTAAAGTCCAGTTTACCGTGTGCAATTGCAGAACCAATGTCCAAAAGTGTTTGTCTGTTATAGACAATAAGGCAGACAACATCCAAGACAAAAAAACATAAGCATTGTAAACAAATCAAATAAAAAACTGCAATGTTGTGTTGGAGCTCGCAACGCAGCAGAACTTATAGTTTACAAACTGTTTCCAATTGAGAATGTTTGAAAATAATGTCCAATGTAGACATGAAAATGTTCTTTTCCTTTTACTCGGTTGATCAAATACTATACAACACAAATGAGCATCAGCCCCTCCTTTAAGATGAAATGAATGAATAAAATAAAGGATTCACAAACTTTCTTTTTGCTAAATTTGTTGCTGCTAAGTTTTATTTTAGACTCAAGTCCCTTTTAAATAAATGTAGTTTATGCAATTTAACTTCTTGCAGTGCCTGTTGATTCACAGAAGACACAACGTACTAATTAATGAGTCTAACATATAAAAGGAAATTGATAATTATAACACTTATGATCACAGAGCTTGTGTTTTACATGGAATTAGATCATACATAGAACGTGCCTCATTTCTTCAAGAAAAATTCTCCCTAAGCAATTCTAAAGCGCATCTTAGACAAAAAGAATACAACAAAATTTAGATTGAATATGCATTTAAATGTTCTCCAAATGTGTCCTTATAGTAATAATCCAAACATCTGGATGAATCTTTCACAATGCTGCATTCTGTTCAAAATAAATGTCATAAGGATTTGTTGACAGTCAAGCAATAGAACAAATCAGCATTAGAAAAATACAGACTTCATTTTAAAATTACAACCCGCCACAGTTTGCAATCAATCCAGTGTAGGCCCAAAGTAAACACAGAAATGGCCCAAAGTCTTCACAGAAATCAAACTTTTAGAGGTATAGTGTTTGAACTGCCAGATTGAATTTCTTCCATTGTTTGCTCTTGAATAATAGGGATACAATAACTCCAAGGCCAAGGATCCTGACTTCAAATAATAAAAAAAGAGTGTTTTAATCCAGCAAATTACATTGAACACCAAACCTGACAACTAAATGTCATTAGGCATTAAAATTCAGAAACACAAATATAATGTCTGATTTTCATCAACTCCACCAAACATAGACCATCAAAATGTTTATCCGTTTTTGATACATTTATGTAACCTTGTCGAGTTATTAAGCATAACTGGTATAAGATTGATCAAACATTTTGGAAAATGCATTTAAAAATCACATGGTCATTGACAAATAAGGTTGTCAAGAATAAAAATTAAATAAATAAATAAGTTTTAAACACGTCAATTTTCTAGAAATGGAATATTTGTCTCCATGTTGGTTTCATAAATTTCTTAAAAACATTTATAGTATTTTCCACATAACATTTTTAAAATCATTACATTAAAATTTAAGTGGTAGCTAGACATTAAGTAAAAAGTATTAAAACACTTTCCTTGCTCCTAAGTGTACACAACTATAATCATTAGTTTCAAAAAACATTTTAAATATATTTTTTTCAAAGTAAAAACAAATATAATATATACACTACTGGTCAAAAGTTTTGAAACACATGACTGAAATGTTTCTCATGATCTTAAAGAACTTTTGATCTGAAGGTGTATGCTTCAATTTCTGAAATGAGTTTTGTAGATAAAAATATAATTGTGCCACCATATTAATTTATTTCATTATAAAACTAATATGTAATAAAAAAAATATATATTTTTTTGAAATTGATGACTTGGACCAAATAATAAAGAAAAGCAGCCAATAAGTGCCCAGCATAGATGGGAACTCCTTCAATACTGTTTAAAAAGCATCCCAGGGTGATACCTCAAGAAGTTGGTTGAGAAAATGTCAAGAGTACATGTCAGCAAATTCTAGGCAAAGGGTGACTACTCTGAAGATGCTAAAATATAACACAGTTTTGATTTATTTTGGATTTTGTTTAGTCACAACATAATTCCCATAGTTCCATTTATGTTATTCCATAGTTTTAATGACTTTATTATTATTCTAAAATGTGAAAAATATAAATAAATAAATAAAAAATAATAAAGAATAAGTGTTTCAAAAAATATCATTATTTTTGTGATAATAATAATAATAATAATAATAATAATTATTATTATTATTATTATTATTATTATTATTATTATTTTAGCTTTGACCAACAAAATGTGCCTATTTTTCTTTTTCTTTCTTTTTTTTTTTTTTTTTTCTGGTCACATGACAAAAAATTGCTACTTGGTTACACCACTTGCCTTTGACATGGTAGAAAAAGTTTTTCAACTAATAACAAAATGGTTTCACCTTTTTATTTTATTTTATTTATTTTATTTTTTATTTATTTATTTTTTTTAAGACATAGAAAATTAAGCTAAATCTCTTTTAGAAGAATTGCAGTTTTTGTAATTTTTTTAGTAACTTAACAGAGCCAGACAAAAAAAAAAAAAAAAAAAAAGAGGTGAGAAGAAAATAAAATAAAATAAAAGAAAAGAAGAAGTCACACAACAGAGAACGACATAGAAGGCCAAGGCCGTTCCTGTCTCCATTTATGCAGAAATGTGATTTACAAAGCCATCCTGGCATGTCTGCTACTCACTGACAACTGTGTGTAAGCGAGACAGAAGGAGGCTGTCTGAGCAAGCAAACCATCAACAAGTGACAGAGCGAAACTGTGATGGACATATTTTTCAGGCTGTCATCAAACATGGACATCAGTCACACTGGAACAGATAAATGTTGTGACAAAGAGCTTTCTAGTAGGCTGTGACACAAAAAATAACAAGAGTGAAATTGATGAAACACTTGCATGCTACTGCTGCCTCAAAGATCTTGCGCAAGAACATTTTCTTGGAATTATTCTGACATCAGAAGATGAAGTGATACTTTTAGAGAAAAATCACCAACTGTTTGCAAACTGTCATCCCTTTCGAGATTTATTTAGTCTTCTCTGTTTTTATTAACAAAACACTGCCACTAGCTTTTGTGGTCTGTGTTTGGTTAACAAATTTTAGAGCACTTTTTTCAGAGAACATAGCAGGATCTTCTTGTCGAGACCAGGAGACTAGGAAGCAATCCCAGGCTGAAAAGACAGACTTAGACCAACATGCTGGTCCAAGCTAATATATGTAGATTATTGCTGGTTTGGTGTTGGTCAAACATAGAGTAGTATTATGACAACTTGTCATGATTCATATGAGATGGCAAAATCATAAGATATTGTACGACTTGCAGGGGTGGGCTAGCCATCTGGAGCACCGGGCGTTTTCCTTGTGGGCCGCTGGATAATTTGGGCCAGCCCGGTGCTGCGCAAGTACCGGCCCATCCTACAGGTGATATAAGCGGCCGCCCTGGGCTCCAACATGCCTGCACGGACCCCGCAACAGAGCGAGAATTCAAAAAACTTAGAACGGTCAAACAACACGATGGCTTTTATTTTGAAATCATTCTATGACTTTTATTTTGAAATTGCTTACACAGTGGCGCAGTCTCTGTATGCACGTACTTAGTCTGTAACTCATGGACCTCATTACTTGACATAAAAGTCATAATAATGGTGACAGCTAAAAACAACATTAAGTATAAGATGAGCTCTGAATAATCACAAAATTACAAATAACTGCAAGTTACAAAAAACACAATAACAGCAGCGTAAATAAAATCGGCTAACAGTAAAGCTATGAGCAGTATATAGTCAGTTGCATAATTTATTCATACCGCAAAGCATTACTGGGAGCTGAGGTGCTGCTTGCTGAATAATGTTCACACTTGATAGAAATGCAGAAAATAGGTCATGAAAAATATTACTCTGTGGCTATATGAGTCTTTGAGGCTTACTTTGTTTAAAGGATAGCAGAAACAGTGCTTGTCAAAGCATAGTGCTTTTCACTTTTACTCAAGAATAATCTGGGGAAGGAATTAAAACACTGCAGATATAAAACGCAACAAACTCACATAGAGTGAAAATATGAGCAATTAATCTGCAAATAAATCTGAAAAGATCTATACTTTAAGAGGTATGTTTATTTTATTACATATATATATATATACATATATATATATATATATATATATATATATATATATATATATATATATTTGTTTAGATTAAAATATGTACATATTCTGGTTAACTTTGTTTTCATTGATTTGTCACAGCACCTAACATACACACTTTCCCTTGTACTTTCATGTACATTTTAACCTAACATCTGTATGTTGGGGGGAAAAAAATGTTATTTGTCTGAGCTATAAAGTGCTTATTTTTAGTGCTTTCTCTAAAAAAATCCACTCATCACATTTACAGAGTTTTTATATGTTTTAAAGTTATGACATTTTTTGCACTGGTGGGGCCGGTTGTCATGTCTAGCAGTCAATAGAAATGTCTCTTTTTTTTTTTTTTTCAACACAAATTAAATCAATGAGCCAGTGTGTTATGGTGTGGTGTGTTCCGGGCTGGGTTTGGTGGGCCGCTCTGGGCCAGAAAGTCCATGGCCACTTTTTAGTCCCAGTCTGCCCCTATGACTTGGCTTGTATGAAAAGGTACGACTTTAATTCCCATATAGACCAACCAATCAACAAAAAAATTAAAAACTGATACAATACAGGCGTAAAATTTTAGATAGCCTCCTCTCCAACAATTTATTTTACGAAAGGAAATGTCTGTGAACAAATTTGGTTACTTATTCCATGTTTAAGCAATACAAATGACTGATGTATGTCAATAATACAATTCCATTGTCTCATTCCAAACCCCTTCATCTCATTCCAAATGTTTTCTTTCTTCTGTTGTACACAAAAGTTATTTATGTATTCATGGGTAGGGTTAGATTTGGAACAGGGGTTAAACTTAGAAAAATTCATAATAACATTGTTCATTGGTTCATTTATTTTTCTTTATTAGAGTTAATTGCTTATGTTCCTCATTTTGTATGTCACTTTGGATAAAAGTCTCTGCTAAATGACTAAATGTAAATGTAATACTTGTCAAGTGGGTGGATATGTTATTTACCAGAAAAAAATTCTGGTCAACCAGTATTGTCTGTCTGATTACACTGGTTAACTAAGGAAGTCTTGCTGGTTAAGGTAGTTTAGAAGCCTGTTATGGAAACTAGGGATTTTCAAGTATTTTTAAAGTAGAGTACTCTAACCCACAGAAAACGAGTAATCGGCTACTTGTAAATTAAAATGCAAGCGTTTAATTGGAAGCTAATAAGTTTCAAAGTTTTTCGTACCACTTTGCATTTCCTTTCCACAAAAATAAATAAATAAATAAATAAAAATAAAAATAAATAAAAATATTGGGGCCTGGGTAGCTCAGTGTGTATTGAAGCTGACTACCACCCCTGGAGTCACGAGTTCGAATCCAGGGCGTGCTGAGTGACTCCAGCCAGGTCTCCCAAGCAACCAAATTGGCCCGGTTGCTAGGGAGGGTAGAGTCACATGGGGTAATCTCCTTGTGGTTGCGATTAGGGGTTCTCGCTCTCAGTAGGGCACATGTTAAGTTGTGCGTGGATCGCGGAGAGTAGCATGAGCCTCCACATGTTGTGAGTCTCCACGGTGTCATGCACAGCGAGCCACGTGATAAGATGTGTGGATTGAATGTCTCAGAAGTGGAGGCAACTGAGACTTGTCCCCCGCCACCCGGATTGAGGTGAGTAACCGCACCACCACGAGGACCTACTAAGTAGTGGGAATTGGGCATTCCAAATTGGGAGAAAAGGGGATAATAAATAAATAAATAAAAATAATTACAATATTACAAGTAATGCCAAACTTGGCATTGCTTGAAAGCACACAAAGGCACCCGTCATGTCTCCTTCTCTTATCCATCCTTGATGACACTCATCCACAGTGCCTCTCAGTGGAGTCACTTGTAACTGCAAGATTTGGTGAGAGATCCAGAGGGAAAGTACAGGAAAATTCAGGTTTGCCCACGGCAGGCAAAACAATTATACAAAATAAAATACATTTGCGATATTCGAGTAGTTTTTAATAGTTGACTAGCTGTTGAAGAACAAGTACTCGATTAGTTGATTATTCATGCACATCGCTAGTTGATACCAGCACACTTACATCTACCCTGCTGAAAAACCCCATCTTAAAACAGCCTAATATGTGGTTTAATCTGGTTTCCCAGTTTACCCAAGCTGGTCTTTTAGCTGCAAAGTGCCCAAAACCCTTCTACAGCCAAACTTCAGACCAGGCAAACCAGATTAGGCTGGTTTAAGATGCTTTTTTTTTCTTTTTTTCAGCATGACCATCCATCAAGTTCTACTGCCTGAAAAGCTACTACAATTTTTTATTTTTATTTTTTTTCCAGAACAAAAGCAAATGTACATGGTGCAAATTCTGTCACACTTGTTTACATCAGAATGTCAAATTAAAAAGGCATGAGATGGAAAAGAAGCCCTTAATTACTAGGATTTAAGATTAGCCAGAGCAAGTCTGAATACCCATCCATCTGTGTAATTACATATTTAAACTTTCCTCAGAGCTATCAATCATTATTGCCCGAAGCCTTTTGCCAAAATGATATCCAAATGTAACCCCCCCCCCCCATACATGTTGGATATGCTGAATGGATATAACTCTGTTGCTTCCTAGAAGACAGATTACAAGGAATTAACCATCACTCAAGAGTCAGCACCTTTTTTATTTACATCTATTGCTAGTCAAACAACCTCTAACAAAAGTTCTGGATTCTGAAAGTCCATATGAATCCAGAAGATTCCCTTTATCTCCCTGTCCTTTGGGATACCGGGCTAAGCAGATTAATGGAGAATCAGTTTAACTTAAATATGACAAGGGACTGGCAGGTCATTTATATGTGAAAATGGCTGCTAGGATTGCAAAAGAAGTGCCACCCAGCAGAGATAATGCTGTTTGTGATAATGGCTGACAGGATGCCTTTTGGGATTGCGGATCTTTGGATTCATCAGGCCTGTCAAGCATTCTATTCCCACCAATTTTGTTGAACACTATTCATTTTGTAATCATAAAGAATGTACTGCATTTTATGTCAGTACATGAAGGCAGGCTCATACTTCTTTTACTTAAGTTTGCTCGTTGGATTGGACAGAGCATTTATCAGTTACCAATAACAGCTCCTCGGTGGCCGGTAACAAAATAAAAATCTCAAGTAATTAAGCCTGTGTGCACAAATGAACCATAATTTCTTACAATGTGTATCCCAAATAGAAATTGCCTTCTTGAAGTTATGGGGTTATTTGTGTCTTATAATTCAGCATTTAATTTCCGTGGCTGTGTCTCAGCGGGAATGTACTTTCAGTGAGAACTGAGCATGATGGAAAGGTCTTACAATGGGTTTATTCAGAATTCACAGGCTTTAATAAAGATACTAAGTGAAATTGAGTGTGCTGCCCAAAATGTAGCATAAACTGGTTCGTGTTAAAAACATTTGTGGTTCTTATCTCTAAACCATTGCAATAGGTTCAAAGAGGTTATACTGCTTTTGGTTCCATATTCAGGGACAGAGGCAGACATGATGCATTGTCTCGATTCTAAGTATTATATACCTCCTTAAGGGAGCTTTACAATTGGGTGTTTGGGCACTTTCATGTCCCAGGGGTTGATTTTTATTCAAACAGATTTCCACTTTGTTCTTTTTGATACAGTATATGAAGTTCACATTAAAACAACCAGGGCTTCATCATTTATTTTTGGTACTTTTCAAATCCCTTGTATGTTTAAATTGTACTGTTTTAGCCTTGTCTCAGAACCAGACTTTCAATATTAAACAATGAAAATCAATCATAAAAATAAAATTGTTACATGTTTAAAACTATGATAATCTAAACAAATAGTGAAGCATTGACCATTTCAATACATTGTGTGACATTTATTCAATCAGTTGTTCAAAAGTTACATCCCACAGTTGTGATGTCATTTCCACCACACCAACACATTTTTACCCTGATATTGTTCAACAACCAAAAAAAAAAAAAAAAATGTGGATGTGGTCACTGAGGGATAAGCAAGTTGAAGGATCTGAATTAGACCTCATTTGTTTGCAATTTAAAAAAATTGGACTCTGTAAGAGGATTAAAAGCAAATATATTTGTGTCAAACTAGGAGCGCGGATGATGGCCATTCACTGGCATGTCAGATTTAAGTCTAGGGCTCTGGACTTGTGTCGGGGATGGGCAGAGGCTTAGCATGGGATTTAAGTCTCTCTTGCTGCATCTTACCACTGTCCTAATACAGAATCACTTTAAATCTGACATAATGTGAGAACTGTGGCTGAAAACACATCCACACAGGCCATCCAGGAATGGAAAGCACTTTAGTGCAGACATACCAAACTAATCCACCTGTCCTGTGAGTGAAGGTGACGTTATAAAGACGTTATCATTTATGTAGCAACTCCATGTAGCATCTTTATCATTTTGGTGTTGCAGTTAAAGGTGATGTGTGTAATTTTTTTATGTGAAAATCCCAGCTTAAAATATAGAGACAACTAAAAAAAGTAACAATTTGTAGGTTGATTACAATGGAAGTGAATGGGGGCCAATCTGTAAACATTAAAATGCTCAGTGTTTCAAAAGTATAGTCACAAGATTAGGGATCGACCGATATGGGTTTTTTAATGGCCGATGCCGATATCCAGAGAGCTGGGTGGCTGATAAGCCGATACAATACCGATATATCACACAATATAATATAGTAAATAACATAAACATAAAATTGCTAAAAAATGAATAAACTCTATAGAACTATATTTCCTCAATTTCACACTAAATTTTAACTTTGTAAAATAAAAAAAAATAAATAAAAAAAGATTTTATTTTAAATGATAGACAGCAGTTTCTTCTGATTTCTGTTTAGTCATAAAATTGTAGTCATGTATTTGCACATGAAGAAATTGATAATATATTAGGAAGAAGGAAATAACAGTACACACAGTAGTTCAGCAACCATGGATGGCATGTTCACATTAGCAATCGCATTTTCGCTGGATTTTCATGAGGTTCGTGAATTACATCTTTTTAAACGAGATATCTGCATAATTGCAGACAGTATATAATAGACGTTTTATTAATATTTGCCTTTTATCATTAGAAAAGTTACAGGGAACTGCTGAGGAGATAATATTAGAATGCATGCTTTAGAGGAAGATTTATGAGCGTTCCACAGGATGCTGGATCTGCTGAAGTTGTGTGAGGTTGGTTTATTACATCTGTTTAAATGAGAAATGTGCATATTTAAAGACGGTATATGATATTAGTTTTATTGATATTTGCCTTTTTATCATTAGACAAGACAGTTAAATGTTACAGGGAACTGTTGAGGAGAGAGGGAGAATGAAACAGGCGAGCACTTTAACATTATGAGCTCAAATGTTTCTGCTGTGGCTCTGATATACGGACCATTTAAATGAGACTGTGGTGCACACCAGTCTATTATTGGTAACACAATGGCACGTAACAACAAAACAAACCGTGACTGGTCATTTACATGTCTCAGTCGCTTCACATGCAAGCAGGCAATTCTCAGCACCCTCAAGAAACAAATCGGCCAAACGGGAAAATGTATTGTCCGATGTCAATAGTTAAAAAATTCCAAATATCGGCTGATTTATCACCGTCGGCAGTATATCGGTCGATCACTACACGAGATGTAAACACTGTGTGTTAACATGATTTTAGTATAGAAAAAAATGGCTAACTAACCTTGTCTGTGTAAAATTATATCCAATTTTACAACTCCATTACCATGATGACATAACGCTGTACACTCTAAAACAACTGTAAAAACGAGAATTTAAACAACTTTACAGCTCAAATAATACACAAGTTTTAACAGAAGAATTACTGTAAGTACTTTCATTTAATTATAAGCTTCACATTTCTGCCTTTGAACCCTCCAGAAATTGGCCTCACTTCCACTGCACTATAAAAAAATAAAACAAAATAAAAAAAAAGATTTCGCCTTTTAACTGATAAAATGTATTCCCTGAATGCACTGTCACTTTGGATAAAAGCGTCTGCCAAATGCATAAATGTAAAAGTAAATGTTGTAGTTATGTAACTTAAAATATAGAGTTAGAATAACTGCCCTAGAATGATCTTGTTGAGATACCTCAGTTATCCAAGTTGGCTGAACTTGTGATAAGCAGGGTTGGGAGGGTTACTTTTTTAAATGAAATACATTACAAATACTGATTACTTAGTAAAAAATGTAATCAGTAACTTAATCAAGTTACCTCAATAAGAAAATAATGAATTCAGATTACTTTTGATTGCCTCAGATCGCATATGTTAATAAAGTCATGAGAAAAGCAAAACACTGGTGGCCAAAAGTTTTGAATAATGTACAGATTCTGCTGTTTTGGAAGGAAATTGGTACTTTAGTTCAACAAAGTGGCATTCAACTGATCACAAAGTATAGTCAGGACATTACTGATGTAAACAAAAACAGCACTATCACTATTTGAAAAAAAAAGTAATTCTTGATCTAGACAGGCCCCATTTCCAGCAGCCATCACTCCAACATCTTATCCTTGAGTAATCATGCTAAATTGCTAATTTGGTATGAAAAAAAACACTTGCCATTATATCAAACACAGCTGAAAGCTATTTGGTTCATTAAATTATGCTTAACATTATTTTTGTGTTTGTTTTTGATTTGCCACAGTATGCAATAGACTGGCATGTCTTAAGATCAATATTAGGTCAAAAATGGCAAAACAAGAAACAGCTTTCTCTAGAAACTTGTCAGTTACTCATTGTTTTGTGGAATGAAGGCTACACAATGCTTGAAATTGCCAAAAACTGAAGATTTCATACAAAGGTCTAACAAGGACAGAAAGAGATGTGGAAGGCCCAGATGTTCAACTAAACAAGAGGATAAGTACATCAGAGTCTCTAGTTTGAGAAATAGATGCCTCACATGTCGTCAGCTGACAGCTTCATTGAATTCTACCCGCTCAACACCAGTTTCATGTACAACAGTAAAGAGAAGACTCAGGGGTGCAGGCCTTATGGGAAGAATTGCAAAGAAAAAGCCACTTTTGAAACAGAAAAACAAAAAGAAAAGGTTAGAGTGGGCAAAGAAGCACAGACATTGGACAACAGATAATTGGAAAAGAGTGTTATGGATCTTAACCCCATTGAGCTTTTGTGGGATCAGCTAGACTGTAAGGTGCGTGAGAAGTGCCCGACAAGACAGCCACATCTATGGCAAGTGCTACAGGAAGCAGGGGGTGAAATGTCACCTGGACAAACTGACAGCTAGAATGCCAAGGATCTGCAAAGCTGTCATTGCTGCACATGGAGGATTTTTTGATGAGAACTACTTGAAGTAGTTTAAGAAGTTCTGAACATTTTTTGTTTTCAAATTGTAATAGTAATTTTTCACATTATTAATGTCCTGACTATACATTGTGATCAGTTGAATGCCACTTTGGTGAATAAAAGTACCAATCTCTTTCCATAAGAGCAAAATCTGTACATTATTCCAAACTGTTGGTGCATTATATATATGAATAACTGTTTCAACATTATAGCAACAAGACATAACATTATACATGTTAAAATTATTTTAGTGTGATAAAATTAGGAATTTACTTGCATTACAGTGTTTACCATATTACAGGGTTTATCAGCGTTAATACGTTATGACAACAAAGTTCTTAAATTGGCTATAACTTTACACAGATAAGATTGGTAAGCAATTATATCACACTAAAATGATGTTAATACACATAATATTTAGGTCTTGTGGCTATACTTTTGAAACAGTGGGTATTTTAACAATTACGGATTGGCATCATTCACTAAGTGCACTGTAACCCAGATTTTTAAAAAAAATTAAATTTTTTTTTTTTTTGATAAACGAGGGGCTATTCAAAATAATTGTATGCCACAAATTATGTCAATTGAGATAAACTTGTATTAACCCGGAACATTCCTTTAAGAAATGTGTATGAATATGTTACATATTCTTTGTGTTTTGGGTTCATTGTTGTTGAACATTGGTCAAACTGACATTGACGTTATTGAAAGTTTTCTTTTATACTTGTGTAACTAAGGATTTGTCTAATTTGTCTCATCAGGTGTTCTTTTATGAAGAATGTCATTTCAGCATGCACCGCCACCCACTTAAGCATACACTAAGGCTTGCATTATGTCACCACTTATGAAATTTCCCCTTTTAATGAACTCTTTGGTATTAGGGATTATGCCACATGTAACACTGCATACAGAATTCAGTCCATGCTTTTTGTCTTCAATAAACTATTTATAATCTTATTTCCCTATCTGTCACTCACTTGACATTGTGTCAATGTAGTGACACTAGAGGTAGCCCTTGGGAGCCCCAAACACCTCTGATCTTTGAGAAAAGGCCAATGGGAATTGGCGAGTGGAATTTGCATGCCACTCCCCCGGACATACGGGTATAAAAGGAGCTGGCTCGCAACCACTCATTCAGATTTTCTCTTCGGAGCCGAGCAGTTGTATTCAGTGAGCTGAATTACTCTGCCGATCCATTCACCTCGAAAGCTGTTGGATTTATGGCGCATTACAGTGGTTTTTCCCCCTCGTGCACCGGTGGAGTGCAGAGAACGCACCTGGGCGCTTCGACAGTCTAAAAGAGTATATATTCTTGCAATAAAAGAGTAAATTTTCCCTACTAAAAGAGTGGCACTGACGGAGAGTGTCTTTCCTCGGCACAGATGCGCTGGCACACAGCTGGCCCCGGGGAAGTATGCATTCCCCCCAGTGAGCCTACTTGCACAGACCCTGTGCAAGGTCAGGGAGGACAAGCAGCAGGTCATCCTAATAGCACCCTACTGGCCCACCCAGACTTGGGTCTCAGACCTCACGCTCTTCGCGACAGCCCCTCTCTGGTGAATTACCCTGAGGAGGGTTCTCCTCTCTCAGGGATGGGGCACTGTCTGGCACCCATGATCAGACCTCTGGAATGTTCATGTCTGGCCCTTGGAAGGGACACGGAAGACCTAAGTGGCCTACCACCCGTGGTGGTAGACACGATCACTCAGGCTAGGGCTCCCTCTACGAGGTGCCTATATGCCTTGCAGTGGTGCCTGTTCGTTAAGTGGTGATCTTCCTGACACGAAGACCCCCAGAGATGTGCAGACGGGTTGGTTCTTTCCTTCCTGCAGGAGAGGCTGGTGGGGGGGCTGTCCACCCCACCTTGAGGGTTTATGTGGCTGCTATGGTGGTGCACCACAATGCAGTTGACGGTAAGTATTTAGGGAAGCACAACCTGATCATCAGGTTCCTAAGAGGCGTGAGGTTGAATCCTCTCAGACCGTGCCTCATTCCCTCATGGGATCTCTCCGTGGTCCTGTGGGGAGCCCCGTTTGAGCCCTGGAGTCAGTTAGGCTAAAGGCAGTCTCTTGAAGACTGCCCTCCTGACTGAGCTCATCTCCATCAAGAGGGTAGGGGACCTTTAGGCATTCTTTGTCAGTTACATGTGCCTGGAGTTCGGTCCGGAATACTCTCATGTGGTCCTGAGGCCCCGAACGAGCTATATGCCCAAGGTTCCCACGACCCCATTTAGGGATCAGGTGGTGAACCTGCAAGCGAAGCTGCCCCAGGAGGAGGCAGACCCAGCCTTTTTGTTGCTGTGTCTGGTGCATGCTTGCACATCTACTTGGATCGCACGCAGAGCTTTAGAGGCTCTGAGCAGCTCTTTGTCTGATTTGGAGGACAGCGGAATGGGAGTGCTGTCTCCAAACAGAGGATCGCCCACTGGGTCGTTGATGCCATCGCTTTGGCATACCATGCCCAGGATGTGCCGCCCCCCTTGGGGCTTCGGGCACACTCCACCAGGAGTGTGGCGGCCTCCTGGGCCCCGACCAATGGCGCCTCTTTGGCAGACACCCAATACCTTCGCGAGGTTCCTCAATCTCCGGGTTGAGCCGGTTCGTCCCGTGTGTTGTCAGGTACGAACAGGTAATTTGGTGGGACAACTGGCCAGGTGTACCGCTTGTGTATAACGTCTTTCCCTCCAGTCGTGTTCACGAGACCGTGGACCCTGGATGTCCTTCCTCAGCCCTGTGGCAGGCGAGTTCACGGAGAAACTCGATGCCGGCCCAGTACCTGTGCTAGTAGGCCCTGTACTGGGGTAGGTGCTCCACCTGCGCTGGTTACGTGTCTGTAACCCCGTGTGATGTATATTCCACGAGACGGTTTCCCCGTTGGTAAACAAGCGTCTTCCTTGGGCAGAGTCCCCTCTGCCACCGGTCGCCTTGTTTGTAGAGCTCCATCCCCTCTGGGTAGGACCTACCACGGGGACTTCTCCACATGTGACACTGCCAACAAAACTTGGTAAGTCCATGTGACGTATTTCCACACATTACCTCCCCTTCAGGCAGGGTGTGGTCTCGGCAGTGTCTTCCCCTTGGGAGTGACACCCCCCGATGCGGACACTTATGGCCCCCAGTCGGTCGATTTCCACTCTTTTTTTGGGGAGAAAAAAGAGGAGAAGAGGCCACGGCTGGGGTAGCCTGTCCCAATTTTTTGGGCAGTTGACTTGTCCCCGAGGTGTAGGGGACCGTACAACACTCATAGGAGCGTTGGGGGAGGTTACATGATGGCCAGGTGCGCTGGCTATGAGGCATGAAGTGGTCTGCCCGTCTTGCACCGCCAAACCACATAACACAGTTCAGCTAGTTGTGGCATTTCGTATAGGGACCCCTAGTGTCACTACTTCGACACAACATCGAGTGAGTGACAGATAGGGAACGTCCTGGTTATTTTCGTAACCTCTGTTCCCTGATGCAGGGAATGAGATGTTGTGTCCCTCCTGCCACAACACTGAACTACCCACTGAAATGACCGGCACCTTGTCTCGGCTCCTCAGCACATAACCTGAATGAGTGGTTGCGAGCCAGCTCCTTTTATACCCGTATGTCCGGGGGAGTGGCATGCAAATTCCACTCACCAATTCCCATTGGCCTTTTCTCAAAGATCAGAGGTATTTGGGGCTCCCAAGGGCGACCCCTAGTGTCACTACATTAACACAATTTATCGTTCCCTCCATCAGGGAACAGAGGTTATGAAAGTAACCAGGATGATTTTAATACTTTTAACACATAACACTTTAAAATGAAAAGTGAATAAATCCTTAATGAAGACTATTGAACTCAGAATACCCTTTGAGTCAGTGAGGCCACAGGTCCTTGTCTTCAGGGATCCAAAGGGTCCGCATTTTCAAAAAGGTCAAAATATTGAATGACTTTCTGAAATACGAAAAATGTGCCATATACTGTAGATGTACATGTCAGTCCATTCACACAGATAAATAAATATACAGACTGAGCAGATTTCATTTACAAGATTTTAATTTCTCTTTTTACATGACCCAGAATAGTTATAAAGCTACATTTTAACTCTGTGTCCCTCTAGACACAAGGAAACACTCCTTAAAATGCCTTACTGCAGTATGTGAGAGTATGCATTGCATTTGAAATGTCTGTTATCACACAACTGCACATTACTAACTGTGGGTGAACAGAGAAAGGGTTGCGCTCTTCACACGTTTCGGGAATGTTGGGGGTGCATGTCACTGACAGAACCAGCAAACATGAAAGAGAGGAAATTAGGACATATCAAGCAAGTTTGGTACAAATTAGCAGATCAAAGGAGAATGACAGGTGACTTTGTTTAAGACTCATTCAACATGACGTGGAACACTGCAGCACTGTATGTCACCAGCTTTTCCAGTCTCCTTTTCTGAGGTGTGTTTTAAGGGATTTACTGTTCAATTGGCTTTGATGAAGAGTGAAGCTGTAAATGGGGTTTGCAATGTCCCTGATTCAAAATGTCCACTGTTGCTCAGCAAATATAGATATTTGTGCTGGATTTAAGAGGTTGATTCAACACAATAATTACATTGAACTGAACAGAACTGGTAATATGACAAAAAAATCATATTGATTGATGAAAACACATTTTCAAATTATGGGACAGCACTTTGCACAAACATTTCTTTCTTATTTTTCAGCACATTAGAGTCTAGGATAGGCTTTTCATTCAGTGCTTTTGGAAGACTAAGTTAAAGGCCTTTTAATGACAATAATGTGCTATACTTGGAAATGAAAGCTTATAATAAAGGATGTGAAACATTAATGGTCAGGTTTTAGTGTCTGTCTTCAAAGTATTTTTGGCAGATCATTAATATTTCTATTTCAGTGCTCTTTTTTGTTTTGGTACATCATTTCAGATTAATGCAAAAATCAATACATAACCTACGCTTTCAAAATCTAAAATTCTTTGTCAAAGGTTGTCATATCTGTCAAAGCAGGGGCAGCTTAACATTTTCCATTTTCTTTTCGCTTCTATAGATCTCCATGTGTGCATGAAAAATAAACGATGTCCAGCATTTCCAGTCACACAAACAATGCCAGAATAGAACAAACGCAGCCAGACAGAACGTCTGAAGAGCAAATGTCCATATTTCAGAGTCTAGATATATTCCACACTGCCTCAATAATCATATCTGCATCAAAAAATAATCTTTTTTTTTTTTTTTTTTTTTTTTTTTTGTGCGTAAGCACATTTCTGCCAGCTTGCAGCAGTACAGCAATTGTACCAGTCTGTCTTGGATAAAATGTAATTTAAAGCAACATAGTTTTTTCATCTATACTGTCAGCATAAGAGGCTTATAATTGACCGCACATTTATTGACAAAGCCCGGTGGATTTTGAATTGTTTAAGCTATGCGGTTGATGTAATTGAGTGCTTAAAAAGTTAATAACTTATGAATTAAAGCACTTGTCAGCTTTGCAGTGTTGTGTACATAATCTGTGGCTGGGGCCTAGTGAGCATGAATGTTAATGACAACTATGGGGACTTAATTAAATGATTTTCATCCTTTAGAGTGGCTTGAGTTTCTGCTGGAACGCACTCCAGCAACATTCCCAAGTTCACTAACTGTAGGAATAATTAAAATTGTATAGTCAAATAAAAAGTGTATTCATTCAAGATGCCAGTTAAACTCTTGAATAAATAAATGCCTGAGGTGTACTTAATAGAATGGAATTTAATGGAAAGGGATTGCCGCCTTAAAGGAATATTCCAAGTTCAACACAAGTTAAGCTCAATCGATAGCATTTGATCAAGCAAAAATCAAGGTTACAGTGAGGCACTTACAACTGAAGTGAATGGGGCCAATTTTTGGAGGGTTTAAAGGAAGAAATTTGAAGCTTATAATTTTATAAAAGCACTTACATTAATTATTGTTAAAACTTGTGTATTATGTGAGTGTCACAGTGTGTCTCCGTTATATTTCCAAGGACTCTTATTTTGATATAGTTTTTGTCTTCTGCCCTCTGTTTTCCATGAACTACATTTCCCACGGTGCACCACAGCTCCGCCTCTCGAGCCTCCCACAGCTGTGCTCATGGTAGTCTGGAAGCGGAGGAGGAGAAGAAGGGCTCCTGATCCCCAGGCACTGCCCGTGCTCACGACCACTGAGTTCGTTCCCCAGTTGCTGCCAGTGCTCAATTCTGTAGCATCTGGACCAATCAGACACACAATTATTTATTATTTAATGAATAATCCAATAGATGTCTCAAGACCGTAAAAAGCAAAGGTCCAAGTAGGCCCAAGCAGACTCCGAGATGTCGGCTCTCCCACTAATCATGAGCTTTTACTCCCCCTTTGCTGACACTAGTCCAGCAACTAGTGGACATCAGAGACATTCCAGGTGGGGGAAGGTAGCCACATGCAAAGCAAAGGAATGTGGGAAGAAGTAACTCACTCCATTCCCCCATAGGAAAGACACATAAAGCCCATAAAACAGACTTTTCTTCATTAATTTATAGATAAACTGTTCTATAAATGAACATGCATATCCTCGGGACATTGTGTGTATGATTATTACTGTCTCGTATAGTGTCTTTTGTACTGTATACCGTTTTGTGCATGCTTTATGACAGAACCACTAGATAATGTAAAATTATTGGTATCAAGCTTCCTATCAAATTAATCCTTGTGTGATGCCCTAAACATTGGAGTATAGCACCCCCCTTATAGCATGCATTGTATGCTTGTTATATTAATCAGAGCATAAAGGGGCACAAACTGCTAGCTTACTAATCATGCAAATGAGTCAGCTTCCAAACAAAGGAACTTTTCCCGCTGGAAAATTGCACCTTTCTCATTGGTCAAGCCAAACTCGAGAGGAGTGGCCTCCCTCAGGAGTTATAGGGCACTGTCGGAGTGACCTCCCCCTCTCTCTCTTCCCTTTTCTCTTTCTCCCTTCTGCTCATGGTTGCTGCTTGTGTGGGACCGGAAACGCAGGCTGGCAGGACTCAAACACATCAAGCCACGTGTAACTTCCTCGACCATAACGGAGTCAAACTAACACCGCAATTTCATAATTTCTTCATTCAACGCAGAAGAAATTGATTGCAACTTCAACACCATCGACTCAAGGAACCATCAAGACTTTCTTCTGAGACTGCATCTGGGCGATCTCTCAACAGCAAAGGCATTGCAAGTATCATACAATTAACTAACTAAACAGAGGTTTAGTATAAGCTGTGAACCCCTTTGTTAACAAAGGTGCTTTGAAGTAAGAAACTGATGGTTCTTTCAGATGGTTAAATGACTCTTTTCATAGCTTCATTCCCCTGTTCTGTTCCTGTTTCATTCACTTTCACTTTTCCATTTCCCATGTATGCGTGATTTGTGTGTATGTGTTTGTTTAGATTAGTTATGTGTTTGTGATTTAGTTAAATAAAGCTTTTGTGTACATTCTTGCGAGTTGATTCTGGTCTGCTTGTAAATCAATGTCAATTTAACAATTTGATCACAGCTACATGCTAAGAAAGAGTTATTTTTCTGTGGCCACGAAAATATCCTTTCTGAGAGTTGATAGACGATCAATACTGAGTGTTCGCCGGAGGGACAGATTAATTGATTGTAATGTTAATTCAGCTACATCAAGTTAATTCTATTAACTGATCCAAATGTTTATAATTAATTATAACGAGTTTTAATTTCCATTTTAAGGATAATTTGACTGTGGTATATTTTGATAAATAATCTCATCCCTGTTTTTAACAGATGTCACTTCAAAGCTGTACCTAAATATGTGTAATACTAATTTAAATAAGCCATGAGAATAATATTACTCCAATAAGAGAATTAATCATAATTCCCTTATTAAAGCTAATTGCTTACAATTGAAATTGTGAGCAGATACAACAAGACATTGTATTACGATTTTAATGGTGGAGAATTTTATTCAGACAAATAATCTAGTTATTTGTCATTTATCTAATTTATAATGGTTGTCGAACGCGACTAATTCCATAATACATTTTCTTACATAATAATGTAGAATAAGGACAGTTTAATTTAATTCCTCGCTCACACATACTGTTTCCCTACATATAATGGTGGGAGAATGCGTGCAATAATCTAAATTAGTTATTTGATGTAATTCGCTACAATTCCATTCCATGTTTTATAGTTTAATTCAATTTCATCATCAAAATGGTGTCTAATCAAATGAATTAATAAAAATGTATCAAATTAAAATAGAACAATTACTTTTCAATATAATTCTGCATTTTAATCAAATAAAGTGCTTCAATAAAGACCCTCATAGCATAATCTATGCTATGATAATTTTAATTTTTTTATAACAGTAAATATTACTGTACTATACTGTATTTCTGTTGCAGTTTCACACCTCCGGATAAGACGTTGGCTAAATGGCCCAGTGTGATTATTGAAGAGCAAAATGCTGTGATTTAATTAAATATATAGTCTTAAGGCACTGTGTGCTTAACAGTGGATGTGCTCTTTCTTCTTTCACCTACTGCAACAAGCACAGCGATGCTCATATATGTTTCAGTGTATAAACAGCTTTATACATTCACTTTGAAGCCTACAGCCAGGGTTGGGAGGGTTACTTTTGAAATGTATTCCACTACAGATTACATAATACATGCTTTAAAATGTAATTTGTAACGTATTTCGTTAGATTACTCAAAGTCAGTAACGTATTCTAAACACTTTGGATTACTTCTTCAGCACTGGTAGATTTTTTCACTTGTTTTGACTATAAAAACTCTGCCAGTACAGTAAGACAAAATACACATGTTAAAAATACATTCTCTGAAAAACCTAAATATCTTATACAGTGTTGTTTCTAAAACAAGATAAATCTAATTGATCTTGTTTTAAGGATTTTTAGATATTTTTACAGGAAAACAATACAAAAATGATCAAAAATATGTAATTTCATAGGTCTATCAAAAGTAATCAAAAAGAAAAAAAGAAATCATGATCCAACGTGAATTTCCTTGATAAAAAAAAAAAAAAAAAAATGATCGCGCCTGGTAACGTGCATGTAAAATGGCTAGAAATAGCATTTTAGATTAGTGTAAAGCTGACAGTTTACACAAGGTTTATTTCTATTTCTTCTGCTCCAAACTTACTTCATACTTACTTCTCTGTCTGCTCGTATGAATGTAACACATCATAAGAAAGTGTTTCACTGCTGTTCAAATGCACTTTGGATCACATCATTTACATGTATAAATGTTTTCCATCTGAAAGGACTAAATATTAAATGAAACAAATGACAATAAAATGCAAAGTAATCTCTTCAGTAATCAAAATACTTTTTGAATGTAACTGTAATCTAATTACCAATGATTTAAATTGTAACTGTAGTGGAATACAGTTACTTATATTTTGTATTTTAAATACGTATTCCCGTTACATGTATTCCGTTACTCCCCAACCCTGCCTACAGCACATGCAGACGGTATATTTATTTAATTAAATCACATCCTTTTGTGTTTCAATAATCACAATAGGACATATCACGATTTTATTTAGATTTTCCAATTTAGTGTAAAAGGAGTAACAGAGCACATACTTAAATAAGCATGTGAGCATTTTAAAGTAGTCTTGTGTCAGTCAGACAGCACTCAGTGACCGAACCGAGTCGGTACTTGATACTACCGGTACATCTTTTTTATTTTAGTATCGACTTGGTGCTGAAGTACCTGTACTTTTATTTCCATTATTTCCATTCCAGTCTGTTGTGGTTTGGTTCAGCTTTGAAATAAATTATTTATAGAGGCTTTGTATTTCATTTGGCAATACATGATACTGCAAGCATTGGTTGGCATGAATCAAACACATCTGAAGCCATTATTTGCCATTCTCACAAAAAAAAATAAATAAATAAATAAATACAAAGGAAGGCTGATTCTCTCCCTTGGCACCTAATAAACCTTGCACTAACACCCTGGAAAAAAAACCCTACAACAGAAAAGACCCTGCATTGTCTTCCACCATCAATGACATAACCAGTAATAATGATTATAATGATGCCCATGCATAGGAGCCAAAATGGTGCCAGGGGTTTGAAGCATGTGTAAATCAAAAGAGGACCTCCCTGAGCTTTACAGCGTGGCTGCTGAGACCATGATAAGCCTTCCACCATGACAGACCCCTACATTCATTCTAGTGGACAGTAAATTTCCTTTGCCCTGAGTATTGCCAGCCTGTGATAAGGTAGTATGAAGCATCGGAAAACAGCCCAGGTATTAACCCGCCCATCTGTTCCTCAAAAGAATGCTGGGAAACCCCGGGAGGACAGCAGAGATGAGCTGAATCAGAGGCCAAGCTTATTTTCTGGGCAGTATGATAACTGAAGCGTGTGGTTAGGAAGGATGGTCTTGCGACTGTCCATGCTGAGTACTGGAGGGTCTTGTAAAGAAGATTGCAAAATGAGGGCACAGCAGGGGGGCATGACCAACAGCCAAACAGTGCTGAATAGTGAGCACATTTACATGAGTACTGGGTCATTCCTATAATTTTGTGCCTTTTAAGTCTCTACTACAAGTTGTGGTGTTTACATTTTGTTTTGTTTTTTCACCCGATTGCAATTTTAATAGGCTTGGTAAAAAGAATAAATACTATTTATAATGTTATGTGCCCCTTTATTTATTGTCCACCCTGTTATGAAACTTTTTAAAATTAAAAGTTGTATATTGTATGTTAACATTAGTTAATGCACTATGAACTAACAATGTATTTTTAACAGATTTTATAAATTAGTGTTAATGTTGGTTAATAAAATACAATCATTCATTGTTAGTTCATGTTAGTTCATAGTGCATTAACTAATGTTAACAACAACTTTTAATTTTAAAACGTATTTCTATATGTTGAAATGAACATTAACCAAGATTAATAAATGCTGTAAAAGTATTGTTCATTGTTAGTTCATGTTACAAAATGTTGTTAACTAATGTTAACAAATGAAACCTTATTGTAAAGTGTTACAGATATTATGAAATGATATCAACCATTCAGAAAAATTATTTGAACTGGATAACTCTTCTGTTTCATATATGTTTTCCTTTATTTTGTGATGTTAGTCATGTGGGCAAGCTTAACATGTCCACTCTTTAATGGGAAGAAATGGGGAAAATATATGCAATTTTAAAATTTTCATATATCTATGTTAACAGAAACAAAATATTTCAATTAATATACAAATATATTTACTAGATATCATTCACAGACCATGTAGTGACTAATTTTACCCAATGAATGACCATCCAGTTTAGTAACTATGCTATGGTTAGTATACCAATTGCTCAATGAAGCGAGCAATCAATTTCATGTGCGACATCTACCTGTACTCGTTAGCTCAATATCCACTCTTCACCATAATGATAACCTCCAAAACTCCAACATAAGAAACTCTTCTAAATCTCAACATAACAAAACATTAAACACTAACAAGTATTCCTGTTTATATTCGTTCATCTTGCACAAAAACACATAAAATAACACTACATTTCCACACTTACTCTCCCTATCGAGTCCCATCAGTTTCATCAATGCTACAATAACACCACAAAAAGTAGTCATGTAGTCCCAACTCAGATGAATCAAGTAACTTCCCATCCATCTTCTATAGCTGCTTGTCCTATGTAGGGTCTCTAGCCTATCCCAGCTGTCTTGGGCCAAAGGCAAGGAAACACTCTGGATAGGTGGCCAGTCCATCACAGGACACACAGACATCACATTCTCAGTTATGGGCAATTTAGAATTTTAATTCACTTAACCTGCATGTTTTTGGACTGTGGGGGAAACAGGAGCACCTGGAGGAAACCCACACGAACTCGGGGAGAACATGCAAACTCCACACAGAAAGGCCATGTTGTGAGGCGACAATGCTACCCACTGAGCCACCACTAACATTACATTAAACACATTTAAATGGATAGAACGCAATGCAATCAAGTTGTGACAGAATGTTCTAGACTTGTGTTGATTTAGTTAATTTTAATTAAGTAAACTGAACAAGCAGCAAAATGTTTTTTTGTTTTTTTGTTTGTTTTTTTGTGCAAAGCGAAATTGGGGTAATGGGCAAACATCCCTGTGTACCGAACAGTTGCTTAAACAGTTTATGACTTCACCGCAATACAGGAAAAATGTTTAAAGTGTTTACATGACCACATACATTGTTGGCTTTTTAAGCATAACTCGTGGAAGATGGTGCATATAAACACACTCAGTGATAGGCCTGGACTGTTTGCATAAATCTCAACAATGTCTCAAAGTTTGCAATCAAAAGTCGAGATTTCAGTAATGAACCCAAAAATGTCTCATCAAGTTCTTCCAAGAACATATTATCAGAACTATGCTATCCACATTAATTTTACAGCACTATACTCTCACTATACTGTGTCAACAATGATCTTTTCCCCTAAGGCAGTTTGGCGAAACTACTTAAACATTTTATGGTGCAGTATTTTCTCTTTGTCAGTGCTGTTTAGAATGTTGGGGCTGTTTGATGTGGATTTAAACTAGTTTAATCACCAACACATTTCTCATGCTTCTCACTTGTTCTCGCAGCACTGTTTATCATGGTCTGCGCTGCATGATTGAAAGCTCGAGACTGGTTCGCAAGTAAACGCACCTTCTTTGGTCCAAGTAGCATCTAGTGCCGTTTCATTCCGCTTTTGGCCATTTGATGTTTCTAAAACGCAACAGAAAATGGCAGCACATATTTAGTGACCTTAAACTAAATTTAGTCACACCGGCAGGAAAAATACTCACAAAATGGAACCCTGCACAATTTGACCTCTTTTGTGTTCCACGGAGAAAGGGTTTGGAAAATCATTAGGTTGAATAAATGATGACAGAATTTCAATTTTTAGGTGAACTCACTTTAACCCCCGCGTGACTGCTGTGTGCATTTTCCATTTCCCTTTTTGATTTGTAAATATTAGTATGTAATAACAAGTAAAAAAAACATTAAAAAATAATAATAATTCTAGAGGAAATAGTTTTCCTAAAAATGAATATCCACATATACGGACAGCGAGACTACGTTGTGAAATTTTAAATAACACTAAGTTATAGAAAGTCAAATTGTTTTTATCAAATTGTTATTATGTTTCCAGGAGTGTTGGTTATTCATGTTTTTGAGACGTTACAGACATTACAGCTGATATTCTGTAAAGCTGAATAAATCATTCTTATTCAAAGTAATGTCCAGCATCATCCAATCACTGCCAACAATGTTAAAATTAAATGTTGAATTATAAAATTCTGAATCTATGTACTGATTATCATTGTCCCATATCTGCCAAATATATTGAGTGGTCCAAACATCATCTGCAGCCTGAAACTGAACTTTTGTTTGGATTTTAGGATTAAATGCACTTAGCTGCATAGAAAGCTATAGGATGCTCCCTTGCTCCCTATTTAGTGAATGACTTAACCTCCAGTGTGCTGTCTGTCTGCAGTGGTCTCAGAACAGTTTGAAATGCACATTATTTTCATCCTAACTCCATATAAAGACTCTGAAAGTTTTTCAGCTTTTGGATGAACCCAATTATTCTCAATGGGATAATGCACAGTAAATAAACAGCAATGCAGGAACTAATGTTAATAAATAGAATCGTGCGTAACTATGCTATGGTTAGGACACCAATTGCTCAATGAAGCGAGCAATCAATTTCATGTGCGATATCTATCTGTACTCATAGAATAGAATAGAATCGTGCGTATAGCGAAGTAAAAATACAACGTCCACGCATGTGGATACGGGGTCGCACAAGGTTAAATCATTTGAGCTTTGAAATAACAACATTTGGGCAATATATATATATATATATATATATATATATATATATTCGGGTCAAGATGTAATATTAAAGTTTAACAAGGAAGATATGATGATTTCCCCAAGACTGAATAGACGCATCACAAGCATCAGTGTTAAATGAATCAACAATACTGTGGCGTGTAAAACAACAGCAGACCTTTGATAACTTGAGCATTCCTAATGAGATCTCCACATAGGCATTGTGTGCATGTGTGTGTTTGCTGTGCCAGTGTTCATCAGCGCTTGAGCGTGTGTAATCATGCGTGAAGGGACTCACTGTTCAGCGTTACTTTATCTGACACTCACCGATGCTATCTCTGACTAGATGAGAGATAAAAGTGCAGAGGAAAGAATCACATTAAATACATGACAGAGAGAGATGCAAGTAAGGAAGAGGAGACAGCCAGCATGTAAGATTGGCCGTGGAGAGATGGATTCATCAGAGGCCTCTCTTGCATAACAAAACGAAAAGTCCACACAGATTCTGGCCTATATCGGTCCTTGTGAAATTTAAGTTAGCATAATGTGGTAGATCACCCTCTCATACATCAATATTAGCAAATATCACATTGTAATTGCTATATCTCGTCAAAACAGGAAATTGAAACAGAACTAGGAAAATGCAGAAACATTTAATTTTACAATTTTTTAAGGTAATTGGTTGTGTGAAATTGATTTATGTACATTTGATATATACACTCACTGAGCACCTACTTGTTCATGCAATTATCTAATCAGCCAATCATGTAGCCTCAGTGCAATGAATAAAATCATGCAGAAACAGGTCAGCAGCTTCAGTTAATGTTCACATCAACCATCAGAAGGGGGAAGAAATATGATCTCAGTGATTTCGACCATGGCATGATTGTTGGTACCAGACAGGCTGATTTGAGTATTTCTGTAACTGCTGATCTCCTGGGATTTTCACATACAACAGTTTCTAGAGCAGCTCTACTGAACACACTGCCCTCGAGCAATCTTTTGCGGTCTGCATTATGATATAATCATCAGAATATATTTATCAGCAGCCTATCAAATCTGTATGAATTGTGAGGTGTCCATTTTCATGAGGACTTACGCTAGTCCTCTACATTGCTGAATCCCGTTAGAGAAGGAATTCAACTGCAAGAGGATGTTACAAATAAATAAATAAACAAACAACAAATAATATCTGAGCATGGCTGATTTTATGAGAGCGGCGGTCGGTCTTTGCGTACGTTCATACGCAGTAAATGTGTGCTCACGCGCAGTCTGTCAATCAAACATTTGCGCTCTCAATCTCACTTGAGATTCAATCTCTTGAGAAGCTCATCAGAGATATGTACTCGTCATGACAACAGTATTTACAGAAAAGAAAAGAACAGTTTTTCCTGTAGTGACAATGTTGAGATGCCTTCAAGCAAATGCTTTTTGGTGATCTACTTTGGCTCAAAACGCTAAGGGGGGTGAAAAAGTCTTTATGAATTGTCATTGAAGGAGTTTTGGTGCTAATATTGGATATATCGGTCTTGTTTTTGAACGTATCTCTGGTGTATGTGATGTTGAACACTCATGGTGTTTGTTAGTTGACAATCACAGTGACAACAAAACTGATTTATATCAGAAAATCGAACTGTTACTAGAAAAATAATTACTAAAATGGATAGTTCACCCAAATATTTTCTTATCAATTCCTCACCCTCATGCAATCCCAGATGTGTTTGACTTTCTTTCTTCTGCAAAACACAACGATTTTTAGAAGAATATATCAGCTCTGTTGGTCCATACAATGCATGTGAATGGTGGCCAGAAATGTGAAGCTCCAAAAAGCACATAATGGCAGCATAAAAGTAATCCATAACACTCCAGTGGTTAAATCCATGTCTTCAGAAGTGATATGATAGGTTTTGGTGAGAAACAGATCAATATTTAAGTCCTTTTTTACTTTAAATCTCCACTTTCACATCTGTATGTCAAATGTGGTGCCTGTTTATTTTCACTTTCACATCTGAAAGTGAAAGTAGAGATTTAAGTAAAAAAGTCAAGGACTTAAATATTGATCTGTCTCTCATTCACAGAGCTGAGATATTCTTTCTAATAAAATCATAATTTGTCTTCAGCAGCAGAAAAAGGTTATACACATCTGGGATGGCATGAAGGTGAGTAAATGATGAGAGAATTAAATTTTTAGGTGAACTATCCCATTAATTAACATTTCAACATTCTTACTATAAACATGTTATATATATATATATATATATATATATAAATAATCATACAAAAATTAAGAGTGCGGCCCTCAAGGATTCAGAGATCCAGCTTTGCGGCCCCGACCTTTCTGAAGTTGAGTAGCCCTGCTTTAGAGTTTACTAAGATGGTGCCAAAAACAAAACAAAAAAACATCCAGTGAGCAGCAGTTCTGTGGATGGAAATGCCTTGCTGATGAGAGAGATCAACAGGGAATGGCCAGACTGATTCGAGCTTACAGAAAGGCTACGGTAACTCAGATAACGCCTCTGTACTATTGTAGTGAGCAGAATAGCATCTCAGAATGCACAACATATTGAACCTTGAGGCGGATGGGCTACAACAGCAGAAGACCATGTCAGGCACTTTATTAGGACCATAGTGTTCCTTATAAAGTGCTCAAAGAGTGTATATTTTTCCAGTGGAATATATATATGTACACACTGTATATGCTCAAATTTATGAACTATAATTTTATTTATATTTTCGTATATGGTCATATATAAGATTTCTGTAAGGAAGTTCAATTTAAATCTAATGGCATGGCATAATGGACACATTAGTTCAAATCATTGCTGTTATTTCATAAAGGGATAGTTCACCAAAAATGAATATTATGCCATCATTTTGCTCACCCTTATGTATTTCCATACCCGTATGACTTTCTTGCTTCTGCTAAACACAAAAGGAGTTGTTAGGTGGAATGTTAGCCTCAGTCACCATTCACTTTTATTGTATGGAAAAAAAAAATGCAATGAAAGTGTAGAGAATAGTGATAGAATTTTAATTTTTGGGTGAACTATGCCTTTAATTATATGCTTTTCATGTCACCAGAGATACGAGATGCATCGATGGTCCAGCTTTTTGGAACCAAGCTGCAACAATGCTCAGGGGTCTTTTTGTAGGGAAAGCATGGCAGGGCTGGTCCCACAACTCCCCTCTGAAATGTGTTGCAATTTAAATGCTTTGACAGGTACAAGCGCTCTGTGACATAGCAAGGCTATTACAATGAGTGTGTGATTCATTCCATGCACTAAGAGAAGACAGCTTGCCGGTTACTATCACAGACAATCCTTTTCAGTCAAGATCATCTCCCCTGAAAACACGCCGGGAACCTCCCCAGTCTCATTGTATCTGCTCAAACAAACTTGGTTAGATGGTTACAACTTTATCTTCGGTCTCTCAGGTCGACTTGTGTGACTGGTGTTAGCGTCTAGTGGAGAATAGGACAGAGATTGATAACAGAGGACAGTGCAGAATAAAAGATAAATAAAGGCTTATAATTCACCCAGGGAGAGGTAATTGAGGCCGAACAGCATAAATACATGCACAGCAGTAATATGCAACAAAGAGAGAAAGTAATATAATCTCTAAATGAACAGATGTCAGACAGGTTTCTCTAACTCTCTTGACAACAGGGCACCAACAGAGTGATAACAAATTTATCTCATGCTGACAACTTAACGCCGGGCACTCTAATACCCTTAAGCGACGGTAAAATCGTCAATTAAAAAAAAAAAATAGCTCAAATAATATGCTAGTTTTAATAGCAGAATTCATGCAAGTGCTTTTATAAAATTAGAAGCTTCACATTTCCTTTAAACCCTCCAAAAATTGGCCCCATTCACTTCCATTGTAAGTGCCTCACTATAACTTAGATTTTTGCTTTTTTTAAAGAAAAGCAGGGATCGAGTCGAAATTATGCTTTTTGTGGTAATCAACATTATATCACAAATGCTGTGGATTGAGCTTAACTTGTATTGAACCCAGAATATTCCTTTAATGTATAGCTCATTACCTCAAAAACACAAAAATTAAAACTCTCCACTGAGTACTGCCAACTAGACACTCTAGATCAGGTAGATTCTGGGGGGAGGATAGGGGGTAAGTAACCCCCACCCAGTATTTATACCATGAATAATGAAAAGGTACGTAGTATTAATTTTAATTTGTTTGGTAACATTATTGGTATTTCCAATTGACTGAGTAATCAGACAAAAAACTGAAGGTCCCCCACTATTCTACAAGTTGGTAATGCCCAACTAAAGGCACTATCTGTACTACTGATCTTTTGTAGTGTCTAGTAGTGTGTCTGCCATGTAACATTAAGAGTAAAGGTTTTGATGACACATTTCAGTTAAGAAACTTTAAAATAGCAGACTCATACAGTCAGCCAAGTTAGCTATACGCTAATGATCAGGACACTCTACAAATGGGCAATTTTCAGCTGTCGACATTTAACAAGACACTACACATGTTTATAACTGAGAGAAGATG
This sequence comes from Myxocyprinus asiaticus, assembly GCF_019703515.2. Taxonomy (NCBI): domain Eukaryota; kingdom Metazoa; phylum Chordata; class Actinopteri; order Cypriniformes; family Catostomidae; genus Myxocyprinus; species Myxocyprinus asiaticus. Next base: position 4,758,032 of record NC_059378.1, on the reverse strand, counting down.
ATACAAACCTTAAGTCACAGTATTCCACTAATGACGTCCATTTCTTTAAAGGTTTGCAGCCTTGGAGCTCATCTGTATGTGTTTGATTCCATGCTCATGAGAGCTGTGACTCTGGTCCTGCCCTGATAGTAAAACGAAGCGTGATTGGTTGAAGATAGAACGTGTTACGATTGGTCCGAGTAATGTGGCCATTATCTGATTGGCTTGAGTAGACGATGGGTGGAGCCCACCTATTTGTAGATATATGTGCACGTCTTGACGTTAGATTTGTTTCAAAATCAACAAATGAGTGTAGCAATCCGCTAATGCACAGGAAGCAATCCACAAATAAATGCGCTCGATTCACAAATGAATGCTGGACAGAGTTGTGTTTGTGAGTTAAAAATATATATTTGTAAATCTCATTTTATTTATTTGTGAATTCACTTTATTTTTGTGAAACCCCTTACATTTATTTGTGGATCTTATTCAATTTATTTGTGAACCAGCTTTCTATTTGTGAATCTCTTTCTATTTGTTTTTTAATATGCAACAATTTTATCTCAATACATAACTGATTGAGGTGTTTATTCTGACACCTCAAGTTTGGTGAAAACTCTCACAAATCCATGTTTTTATAACATCATATCATGTGTATATCATGTTGTATTATGTTCATTATAGTAATATCATGTTTATTCTTAAAAAAACAACAAAACAAAACAAAACAAAACAGCAGCACCCTTTCAAATGAGCAATGTTTCTGATGATTTTGTGGAAAATTCAAGCATCTGTATATCTGAATCCCACTCTTTCTGCAAACATCACGCAATCTTCTGTGACTGGTGTAGGTTCAGCAGACGACGTGAAGCTCAAAGTGTCCGGCTTGACTGCTCTCTTTTCAACACCTCCCCCCACTGCAACCGGCAAATCTCGCCGATCGGTAAATCAAGATGTAGTTCAAGTCGAACACACCTATTGACCTGTTTCATGTGACATCACTTTATGACCGCACTGCCATGTTTGTGAGCAAAATTCCATATAACTTCAACGTGCTGTGCTGTTGGATGCAGTAAAAGCCGGTGAAAATGTTGCTTCTATTTATAAATCTTTAAAAGGTGATACTGTTGTTTAATTACCAGAGCCAAAATGTATTTTTCTTTCAGTACATTTTTATCTTTTAAGTGACATGGCTTCATTTCACCAAAGTCAAGTAGCGATGAAGGTGGAGAGCAGGGATAACAACACTTGTGGGTCATTTGCTCATTTATTCAGACATGTCAGTTATCTGTACGTGTCAATTATATTTATAACATATATTTATACACTATGCTTTTCATAACAACCAGACTGTATAAAGGTATGTCATAATTGTAACACATTGTAATAAATAAAAAGCACTATAATGTGACTATATAATACATATACAATGTGTATATACTAATGTCAGTCAATAAACAACACACCATAAGATTATGAAGCACAGACTTTCACACCACCAGACCACAATGTAAAACATTAATATGCCTCGGTTGCTTTCTGTGTATTCTCCATGAGTTAAAAGCATCTCTTACGGAGGTAAATCGTGGATAAAATATACTTAAATGTCTGCGAAAGTCAAATTTGACAATATTTGTGCTGACCTCAGACCTGTATACACCTTTCCTGGGACTTTGCATGGACAAAAGCATTTTTTTATTTTTTTATTGAGATTTTTTACATGTGTTTTTCCATTCACTGCCATTGTTTCCTCCTGCTGATGGTTACAAATATGGCGGCAGTTGGTAAAAAATTACGTCACTGAAACAGGTCGTATTGACATATTTACAACATAAATTACACACATTCATTAAGTAATGTTTACCACAGACCTTATTTTACTCATAAGTTCAAGAACCCCATTATAAAACCCATAGGAAAATCCAGAAGAAACCCATGGCAAATTAGACTTCTGGGTTTGCCTACAAACTGATGTCATGGCTGAACAGCTCTATTCCTTGGAAATTTTGCCTGTGGTGGGTAAGGGACCGTCTTGAAATTCCACACATTGTGCTAAAACATACTAAAACTGGGTTGGGTTGTGGTTAGGGACCATCTGAAAATGTCATTCAGAAGTTTGAGAGGAGGAACAGTTCAGGTAAAGATGCCATTCAAGAAATAAAACACTGAGGTAAACAAACACCACTGAACAGACAAGTGATCAAGTCAAGTCATTTTTATTTGTAGTGCCTTTCACAATACACATTTTTAAATTGCCAGTAATTTAGCTACATAGCTTGTGTACAAGGCATGTGTTCAATGGACATGTTAAAAGTGTACATTTAATTTTTCTTTTTTTCTTTTTTTTAGGATATAGGACAGGGTGAGGACAGCAGGCAGGCAGGCATTTCAGATGAGCAGGTAAGAATTTTTATTTTATGATAGGTAAGAATGTTTAATATGATACAAATATTTAAATAGAAATTCAAATTCATTGCACACCCTCATCTAACTTGAACTGTTAACATATACTGTATGCACTGTGTAATAATCTTTTGTTCATAAATGCTTAATACATGTAGGCCTATAGATGTTAATGATGCAGTCCTGTTATTTTTAGAGCATAAGGATAAATTAAGCAATGATTCATACTACAACCCGCCCCAATGTTCAAACCAAATATACACTCTTGCTCTAGATAAACAGCATTGCTGTATTCAATGTAATTGTTTCACGTCTTCTCATAATATCTCACGTTTCTTCTGTTCTAATGCATTTGTTTGGACATGATAGTTTTCACATCTAATTTCCTTCCAAATAATACCACTTTTCAGCAGGTCGCAGGAGCTAAGTCCACACTTGTCTTTATTTAAAACCAAAGCTATTCACTTGTCCAAAGGATAACCTTTCCCCCTCCCCAGAGGGACTCTATTTATTCTGAATGACCCGAGTAAATAACAGGATAGGAATAGGAATGAGTGAATAAAACGTTCAATTTAAATATTCAATTTCTTCACATTTTAAATGGATAAAATGGAGATAAAAGCAAATAACAAAATGCATGATTCATTGATGCAGTTTTTTTTTTTTTTTTTTTTTTTTTCAAGCAATGCTGTTTGAAAGGGGGCAAAGGTCAACACAGAATGCATGTTATCCCACCTGCTTTCACCGCCCTCCTTTTCCATATAGCATTACCATATATAAACATTTGCTGGAAATAACTAATTTCAGATCAAATAAAACCCCCAGAAATTACAGGCAGATGGGTATATTATACATTCGTTCATATTCTGCTCATTAGGTTAAGGTTTACAATATACTGTAAGGCTCATGACCTCACACTGATAGCACTCACCATCAATAGGGGGTTTAGAAGCCTCTCACTCCATTCATAACTGCATTTACAATATAAAAAAGTCTTCATTACAGCTCAATAGTAATATAATGGCAACGAATTAGATTCCACTGTCTCCAGTAGCACTATCCATATCTGGCTGGTGGCTAAATATGCAGCCACAAATGATTCATAACAGCTCTTTATGAGTCATACCACTGACAGAGAGAATGTATGATAGATAATGGGAGAGAATGGGATTATTTGATTAGACGAGGAACTGAACACATAGTAGCTGGGTCCATTTTTCAGCTTTTACATGGCTGAGATGTGAAATCAGCAGCAATGGTTATTTTTTCCTTTACTAAAATGGAGGTTACTGAGAAATTTGACTTGAACTTTGAAGGGTAGGTCTGGTCCCTTGATGAGCCCTATCCCTTCAAGTGTTCAAAAGGAATAGCTGTGATATACGCCACAACATTAGTCCTTGACAGGAAAGGCTTGTTTTTGATTAACTGTGTGCTTCAGTGACAGCGTTTACATGAAGAATATTAACACTAGCTCTAGTAGAGGGCTGTAAATAAATGGCTTTGTGGTACACCGCCAGGCCACACCACAAAACGGTTCTTCCCTTGCAAGAATGATGGACAGAACAAGACAGAGCATGATACGGAGAAATACAAAGAGTAAAAAGTTCTGTTGCAATGCTTTACAAACTGTATATTCAACCTGGTCCCACAGTGAAAACGTTACTCTATATAAATGTTTGCAAAACTTGTTAAACGTGTCTCCAGGTACAATTCTCTGCAGTTTCCAGGTGAAATGAACACTAGTGGTGCTACAACAACTGTGTGTTTTATTCACTTTCACTCAAATCATAACTTCAATGTCTGATTATAACTTTATAAACACTTATTTTTCTCTCTATTACTCAAATCCTGCTATGTTATGATATCAAGACACTTTTACTCATCTTTTGAAAAATTCTACATTTTAACGCTTTTACTACATATATACACTTATTCCAATATGATTAGCTTGCGCGGTAGGGCACCTCATGGAGCGTTGGACTTTGTGGAGTCAGAGGACCGCAGTTCAAAACCAGACAAGAACTCAAGCTGACACATGACACGACAGAGACATAGAAGCAACACAAATTGAAGTGGTTGCTTCGAAAAATTAGCTTTTCATTTCGCATCTGCATTTTAAAACACTATCTATTAAGGTTAGGTGTTGGATGTCCTCATTTTGCTTGGTTTTGGCGCCCCCTGCTGGACATTTCACTTGAAAAGTACAACCGAATGTGTTATGAAACACGCAATTTCAGTTTAGCAAAAAATTGCAATGCTTACGTAAATTTCATGAGACCAGGCTGGTATATTGCATCATCTAGTACATTATAACACCTTTCCATTGAGATTAAAAGTGCTCTATTTTACATCACCTAGCAATAACTATTGATTGAGTTCCAACATCCTCAGATCTTTCTACACCTGCACTTTGGACAGCATACTGACTGGCTGCATCACCACCTGGTTTGGAAACAGCACCGCCCTCATCCGCAAAGCTTTGCAAAGGGTGCACTGGTAAGAACTGCGCAATACATCATTGGAGGTGAGCTTCCCTTCCTCCTGGACATCTACATCAGGCGATGTGTGTGGTAAGCTCAGAGGATCATCAGACACTCCAGTCATCCAACCCACAGACTGCTCTCTCTGATGCCATCAGGCAGATGGTACCGCAGCATCAGATCCCGCACCAGCTGACTGCGGGACAGCTTCTTTCTTCAGGCCATCAGAATGCTGAACGCAACGTAGCAAAATTTTTTACGTAGCAGAATTAGAAAATACTATTTAATCCTGGTATTAATGTTTTTTCTTATTGAACAGCACTTTGGTTACAATATTTATTGTTTTTAAATGTACTTTATAAATAAACTTGAACTTGAACTTGAACACTGTCACTGAACTCCCAGCACCGCACTTTAACAACCATACACTGGATTACTCCCCACATACAACTCCATACAGCTACTATTATTTATTATAGTACCCACAACATGCACGTCATGCCTATGTGCCTGCTGTCACATGTCAAATTGTCTCTACACACTGATACACACTCATTACACATATGTATACTAGCATTCAGCACATCTGTGTATCTTGCACATCTGAGCCTCTTACTGTGTGTATTTTTTTCTTGAACATCATATATTATGTGTATAATGTACATACTATACTGTTATTATTATTTAGATTGTATATTTTGTCCCTATATGTATGCATATACTGCAATGTGTGGACCACGCACCCAAGTTTTTCACACATCATTACACTTGTGTACATGATGAAGTGACAATAAAAGTGATTTGATTTGATTTTGATTTGACTAGCATTATTTGGATGACAACTTTGTTTTTTCATGCCTTTCAAAAAGAAGAAAAGAACAAAAAATGAGACATTTTGAACAATCTTCATGCAGCTCTTCTCTATACAACAACAGTTTGTAGTGACCACAGCTGTCAAGCTCCAAAATGGGCGACAAATACCATACAAGCACCATAAAAGTAGTCCTTAGCAGACAGTGCTGGGTAGATTAAGAATTGCTATTTTGGGATTACTTTTGGATTACCTCTGACCCAACTCTTGCTTACTTGATGTAATTTGCATTTAAGTAGGATAATCTATACTATTTTGATATAATGTTGCTAAAATGCATTTAAGAAAACTTAAAGGTTTACATGCTTTAATGTTCAAAAAACATTATTTTTCTCATACTGTACATTTCTGCTAAACCTATTTTCATCCTCTAGCTCAAATGCTCTGATATAGGTCCTGTCTCTTTAAAGCCCCCTTTCCGAAAAGCCCAGTCTGCTCTGATTGGTCAGTTGGCCTAGTCTGTTGTGATTGGTCAACCGCGTAGAGCGTGTGTCGGAAATGTAACGCTCCTTACCATAACTGAGTTTCAGGCTTCCTTAACAGCTGAAAACACTATTGTAACTATGGTAAAAATGGCGTCGGTTTTTGCCGTACCAGTTTGAGTCTGATAATGAAAGATTGGAAGAACAAGCTGATCGACCCGAACCACCTTCGCAAGCAAGACTTGAGCAGGACATTTCACAGTGGTAAGTTTTAATTTTGTAGCTTACTTACAAGTACACTGTTGATTTTTGTGAACCTAACAAAGCTTCAAGTAAAAGACACGTAGTGCATCTAAGTTAGAAATCTTTTGCTGGAATGGGTGTAGCCAAACTTTTTTCGGCCAAGATATGAATGGAGAACAGAGGCTTACTCCCCGTTGGACATTTCCGGGGGCATTAGAGAGTTAGTGAGCAAGTTAGCTGTGGACTACCGATAGCGGCTGTAACATTACAGCTTGTAATTATATAATTATATAAGACACTTGAAATTGACCATTTTGTTACACAGTTTTAGGTAAAAGCCAGCCCACAGCTGAATAGTAAACCCTTACCAAAACAATAACATTACATAGCAAGTTAGCCGAGCACTAACGTGGACTGCAGATGTAAAATCACCGTTTGTAAAAATAAATCCATCTCCACACTTGATCACTATTCATGATAGTAAAAACGACAAACAATCTGCATAATTCTACACAACTGTAGGTAAAAGTGGGCCCGCAGCTGATTAGCAAAACTATTTCAACACAATAACATTAAAGGAGACCTATTATGCCCCTTTTTACAAGATGTAATATAAGTCTCAGGTGTCCCCAGAATGTGTCTGTGAAGTTTCAGCTCAAAATACCCCACGGATCATTTATTATACCATGTTGTAAATGCCTCTTTTTGGGTGGAATCAAAAACGCGCTGTTTTCGTGTGTCTCTTTAAATGCAAGTGAGCTGCTGCTCCCCACCCCCTTTCTGGAAGAGGGATGTGCCTTTACAGCTCGTGCTTCGGATACTATAGCAACAACAAATCAGAACCAATATGACTGACACCGTAAATACCAGAGTTCAGCCATATATGTATGAACCAGAGTCGGACACTGATGAAGGAGAGACTCCAGCAGAAGTCACAACTGTGAGAATGAACCAGGACATTTCTGAATGGTTAATTGATGAATTTATCTAATTGTTTTCGAATTTTTTTCAGCCATTTAGCAACGATGGATGGGCAACACAAAAATATACTGTAATGATGTTAGCTATGTGTTATAAGGAGACATGACATTTTTGAGGGGTTGTCTTGCATCAGGCTCATTTAGAAATTGTTGTACAGGTGCTCATGTGGCAACTGTGACAATATGCCTACAGAGCCAGATAATATATGCTGCATGGAGATAAAACAGGTATTATTTTCTTCAGTTATATTTCCTGTAATCAGATTTCATTTATGACATACCATTGCCTATAATTGCCTAACGCAGTTTATTATAATAAAGGTTAGAAGACGGATACAACAGCTCAAGGAGACTCCCTCATGTATGGCGTACCATCCTGGAATGAAGCCTGTTTGTTTAAATGTGTTCTCTCTACAGAATGCATTTAACATTTATAGTGCTGACTATGGTCCCTTGTGACTACGTGGAATAGAACAGTAAGTGTCGCTGAATAGTGAATTAAATTGCAAGTTTTTGTTTCAGGTAATCTTACTTTGAAAGGCAATACTTTGCAATCTAGGCCTCATATTACCCTAGTTACATGTATAACAACTTATAAATACTGAGTGAACACATGAACCCCATACCTAACTTTCTTTGTTAATTCCACCAAGAAAATCACGAGTCATTTTGCATAATCTAAAATTTGTTTTTATTAACAAACTCATTACAAGCTAATGTTCAAATAAAATTACAAATTTGACATGTGTAACAAATAATAAAGTGCTCAAAGACAGTGTGATAAACACACTGTAAGGAATAGGAATGTCTATACACCACGTGTATAAATGTAAAAAAAAAAACATTGGCCCTGTAATGACCATGTCCCTTTGTTTTAGTCGTTATAGGTTTCTGGCATATCGCAGCTTTGTGAGCTGGTGCTGGGGTTTCCTTGAATGGCGAATACGTGTAGTGATTCCAGCCTGTGTGGTGCTGAGGAATCGCCGGGAGCTTCCAGATGCCCAGGGCAGCTATGTTGGTTTTAGAGCGTATTTGGATTAAATCTAGACACCGTGCTGGAGATGACCTCCTCCTTGTCTGGCCACTCGTACTCCGCAGACAGGTCCGGTGGTATGGGGATCCTCAAGATCTCATCCGCGTATGGTGCAGGGTCCACAAAGACTTTCTCAAATATAAGGTCCACCAGGTCATCCACATACCCTGTGCAATATGATTTTTTTATTAATTTGTAAATAGTTATTGACTGTTTTAGCCTAACTTATAAGAAAAAGTGCAATGATAGAGTGTACATTTCTATTATATTATATAAATAAACAGGTTATACTTACGGAATGTTGGTTCTGTCTTCACTGGTTTGACCCTGCATTCTCCTTTCCTCGCCTTTGGAAAGTTCACTTTGAACAGTGGATGACCTGCTGCTGATGCGGCTTGTGGACGACCAGCGTTTTCATTGTAATGTAGTGCAGCGAGGTACAGTCTGCAAGCAAAGAAATATATTTCACATATCATAATAAAAGTCTATACAAATGTGAAGTTAATTTCACAATAATTAATTTACCTGCACAACATTCCAAGAAATGGAAAGACCACGTTTTTAGGTGCAAAACGTAGGATGACGCTGTGGAAAGCCTCCAAGGATGAAGTCTGGTGGTGAGGACTAAGTTTGGTAACATCCTTCAAAATCCTTTTGTTTGCCAGAACTTTCTCCAACTTGTAAAAAGCCTGAGTTCCTATAAATGTGGAAATGTGCTTTTATTGTAATACTAAGAAATAATAACTTTGCATTAAATTCTTACTATAAATTCCAGTCCTTGCGTTTTGTTTACAATTTTTGAAAAGTAATTTTTAGTCAAAATACCAGCAGCCAGCCATTTGGTCTCATCTCTGCTTTTCCGTGGTGCATGTAGACAAGCTGGAAAATTCGGGTCCTCATGGGTGTGCCTGTCCTGGACATGGTTCAGGATTGAGGTCCATTTCAGGCCCGGTGGTTGACGACTCAGCAGTCCAATATATGTGTTTTTTTATGCTACGTAGCCATTTGCGTAATTTCTCACACTCCTTCAACTTGCAAATTATATCAAGCTGCTTTGTAATTCCTAGAAATGTCAATTAAATACAAGCATGACAACACAGAAAATAACTGGACTAATGTTCAAAGGGTGGCCTATGGAAATGACTACTAAGAATTTTACATTTACTGGTATTGTGATTATAGAAACTTCCATTATTTTCACATTAACAAAACGTGCCAATGTGCTTAATAAGTTTATGATGGATGAAAAGGTAAATTACCTTTCTCTGTGTGTCAGACGTCATAGAATTGGGTGATGTTACGGTCCCTGAGAAATTTCTGCATTTGTGGATGACGGTCAGTGACAATGCAGTCAAGACTCACGCCACAAGCTTCCAACAAAGCCAGGCTCCTGTTTAAACCTTCCTTTACCATGTAGTAACTTCCTCCCGCTTTGTTACTCTGTCAAAGAAATATAGTACAATGAAAATCTTTTAGGCAAACAAACGTGTAAAACTCAAGTGTTAGACCTTTTGAATACAAAAGTTTCTTCTCACCAACCTGGACCAGTTGTATGTCAACAACGGTGTTAGTCTCAAGGTCCATCATGGTATAACTGCCAAACTTGGCAGAGTGGCCTTTGAAGACAATGTTACATAATTCTTGGTCATGCACTGTGCATCGATTTGTTACATGTGAGAAAAGAAAATCTGTATTCTACTTTATCATCTGCACAACAACCCCAGACCCATACTAACTCTGTACCTGGTGAGTCAGCCCTCATATCTCCACCAACGATGACTTTTTCCCTTTGACTCAACTGACGTAGCATCACATCCTGCCAATTCTTCCACTTGTACACAATAGCTGGCTCGATGTACATTTGTGCATGGTGACGAAAGGTGTCGTAACTGAAAACTTGTAGATGCATTGCTGCGAATATCTGATGACAGACGGAACAGACAATTTGCTATACGTGGTTATTGAAAATAAGTCTCAATGACTACTTTGAAATTAATTAGTTTATATTTATGTACTTTTTCAAGTTTGTAGAAAGAAGCCCCACAGAGATACACAGCAGCAGGAAGGTGGAGGTTCCCAGCTGGAGTACTGTCCAGAATTGGCTGGCTGTTCCGTTAACGTGAAAACTGACAGTGGTGGCAGAGTTGTTCCACTCTTAGAAATGTTCCTAGCTTTTGTGAATGCACATCACAGATTCGCTAGCATACTGGGCACACCTCAAACAGTTCCATTATACATGTCTCAAACACAATATATTTACATATATTTTGGACCAAACTGGATGCTTGAGCCCTGAAAAAAAAAAAAAAAAAAAAATAAAAAATCTATAAGCAAAGTACAGATGAAGGTCGCAAAGAAGAAAGGTGAAGACAGAAAATTCCAAACCATCTGCCCACTATAGAAACTTACGACATGTCTGTTGGCTCTGATACTGTAGTTTCTGGCTCGGCAGGATCAAATGTGGAGTCATGCTCTTGAGCTATTACTATAGAAGATGTGCCCTCAAGGGTATCATCATCACCCTCTTCCTCCTCCTCCTCCAGGTCCATGCAAGGTCTCTTTGACAGCCTCTTAATTGGTGTAGAAGACATAAATGTTTCACCAGCTGCATGAGAATCTGTTGATGTGCCAATGTCCAAGCAGGAGACAGTTGCCTGGACATCTGGAATGTAAAATGTAGTAATGTCTTAGTGTTATGTCACTACAATATCAACAGTGCCAACAGCAAATACATTATAGCTATGACGTCACTTTAGAGCGGATACCAAAACCGATCATTTTGAGACACTGTTTTTGATTAATAGAAATATAAGAAAGAGGAGTGGGTGGACTTTTAACATTGTAGGGTGGTTGTGTTCACGCACTGCCGACTCACATTTATGTTCAAACACCATGTAAAAGTGAATTTTGCATAATAGGTCCCCTTTAACTAGCAGGTTAGCAGAGGCCTACAGCTGTGCACTGCGTGTACATCGTAGCTACAACACAAAACTCCGCATTTGAACTCTTGGTAGCAGATAAATCCACAAATAATCAAGCCTACTTACAGACTGTGATCCTGAAGCACCAGATTGTCCCTACAAAGTGGGAACTGCACAATATTTCAGGAGTAACCGTCTTGAAAATCCGGCATTGGTTGTGGTTGTACTGCTAAATAATTCAAATTAATTTTAACCACTGATTCTTCAATTCGTCTGCCTTTGGAAGTCCAAACAAATAGGTTTTGCTTTCGCAGTGAAGAAAACAGCGTCTTCTTGACATTGCGACAACATTAACCCAACTCATCCTGGCCTCTGCTATAACTACGTTTGTTTGAGGACAGGCCAAAGTAGCCCTTAGGCATTATGCAAATGTGTTACATAGTGATGTAGATACTTTTCGGAAGAAATGACTGGACTACGATCCAGCCATTTCTTGTAGTCCTTGAGCAGTGTTGTCTGTGGGAGAGAATAACTCCCTTTTGCATGGACTTTGTGCTTTGTAACTTTGCAGACCTTTTACATGCACAAACAGCTATATTACACACTAAAGGAAAGGTAAAATCCCAAAACGCATAATAGGGCCTTTTTAAAGGAATATTCCGGCTTCAATACAAGTTAGGCTTAATCTACAGCATTTGTGACATAATATTGATGACAACAAAAATTAACTGTGACTTCACTTGCCCTTCCTTTAAAAAAAAAGCAAAAACATCTGTGTTCCATTGAGGCATTTACAATGGAAGCGAATGGGGCCAATCCATAAACATTAACATACTCATTATTTCAAAATTATAGCCACAAGACAAACAATATGTGTGTTAACATGATTTTAGTGTGATAAAATTGCTTACTAACCTTTTCTGTTTAAAGTTATAGCCAATTTTACAACTTTGTTGCTATGATGATGTAATGTCTACAAACACTAAAACCCTAAAATGACTGTAAAAACAATGATTTAAACAACTTTACAGCTCAAATAAAACATTCGTTTTAACAGAATAATTAATGTAAGTGCTTTTCTAAAATTATAAGCTTCAAATTTCTGCCTTTAAACCCTCCAAAAATTTGCCCCATTCACTTCCAAGTGTCTCACTGTCAGGGACTAAAAACGATATGTTTTTCATTTCGGTTCATTCTGAGCAAAAACAGTATTTTTTTCATTCCGGTTCAAAAGTTCAGCAGCTTTTCAAATGGTTGCCAGTTAGAACAAAATAAAAGAATGGTAAATAACTTTCTTTTTAAAATGTTCTCTTTGCTAAGGGGTGGGTGAAATACCAACTGCAGCGTTGCCAGATCTCGCAAGAGAAGCAAGCAATCTGGTCTGGAAAAACAAGCTCAAAATAAGCCACTTGCCTCAAAATAAACAAAAAAATGTGCGATTTATCACAATAGAAATCGTAACAAGCATACAGTTAATTAATAGATAAGTATAATTTTATTTACAGATCTGCTTCTGAGTCAAAACCCGGCAGCATCAAATCTGCATTAATGCATCATATCTAACAATAATTCAGTGAAGACTTGGACACAACTAAGAAATGTACTGTTTTACCTCTAATAATGTTTTCCTTGTATCTGAATTAGCCGTGCATGTATATGTAGTAATTATACATAGTTGTTAAAAAGGTCTTCATTCAGAGAATGCAACATCCACAATGGACAATTAGGCAATGAAATTTGTGATGCAGCAGTTTCCTTTAGGTTCAATCACATGTTTCCTTGATAAACCCTTTGGCCTTTAGTTTCCTAAAAAAAGTTATCGGAACAAAATTAACCGGTTATAACCGGCTTCCAGCATTTCAAAATAATGTTTTCACTCTGGAACAATTGAAGATCACTTTGTTCCGGTTTCCAGTTACATTCTGCTAAACATTTATTTATTTAATTATTTATTTTTTCATTCCTTGAACTGTTTTTATTCTGCTCACTGTAACCTTATTTTTTGCTTTTTTACAGATAAGGAGCAAGTCGAAACATTTTTCTTTTGTGGTAATCAGCATTATGCCACAAATGCTGTCGACTGAGCTGAACTTCTATTGAACACGGATTGTTACTTTAATGAATCAAAATGATGATTTTTTTTGTTTTACTTGCTATTTTTGGCCAAGATGGGAGAAAAAGATGCCATGAATTATTCTTATTGAGTAGAGGATTTTTTTTAAAACTATTGTCTTCCAGTTTTGTTTTGTTTTTGTCCAGACTTCCAGAATCAATCATTTGTTATGGTCACTGGATATGATGTAGGCATAGTCTTTCACAGCCATACATCAACAGTGTTTAGTAACTTCAGAAGGCATGGTCTAACAGAACCCTGGCGTTCAGGGGTGCCATGTGAAAAATCCTTCAAAAATTACAAATTAAAAAAATGCATATAAAACATCTTATAAACTGGAATGTCATGCATTTCTCAATAATAGCTAGTAATAATAATATTATTTCTGCTGCTGCGTCTCTCTCGCGCACGCGCGCAGCACTTCACAGCTAATTGGGTGCAAACGTGCAGTGAGCATAGGACGTCTCTGCCAGCCAGCGACTCAATAAACAATCACTCCTGTTTATAATCAACGGAGCTGTCTACAATGCAAGCACGTGACATTGGAGCAATCTTTTTACATCGTCACATCATCATGCTCGCTCATATTACAGCTGCTTTGATAACAAAGGCAGAAATGGCAAAAACGCTTTGTGTGTAATGCTTCCAGAACAGCTGCAGGGTGAAGAGAAACAATTCAGACTACTTCATCATCCTGTTAAACACATGATACATCTCTCATCTCCATCTGACCTGTACAGGTATATTCTCTGCCTTGTGAATTAGTTATTTTAATAAATAGGCCTGTTTAACAACTTATATAAAATAAATACTATATTAATAATAATATACACGCATGATATGCAAAATATCATCTTATCTATCTTTCTTGTGCATATGACCATGAACATAACTGATTTAGCAGCAAAGTCCCCTCTTTCAGGATTTCATCTGTTAATTTTCTGAGCATTTTATCAACTTTAAAGTGGAGAGTATTACTTATTAAAAGGATGCCACCACTCTTAAAGGAATAGTTGACACCAAAGTGAAAACTCTGTCATCACTTAATCACCATCATGTTTTTGCAAACACATATGGCTTTCTTTCATCTGTGGAACTTAAAAGATGATGACAAACTGCTATTCTCAGTCACCATTCACTTTCATGGTATGAAAAAAAGATTCAAGTGAATCGTTACTGGGACTTACATTCAGCCTAACATCTCCTTTTGTGTTCCACAGAAGAGATAAATTTCTATGGGCATGGAACAGCATATGGTCAAGTAATTGTGATAGAATTTTCAGTTTTGGGTTAACTATCCTTTTAACTACCTGCAAAAGTATTTGTCAAAAGTATTTGCCAAGAACAACGATATAAATGTAAGTCAGCACATGGTTACATGTCTCGCTGGAAAAAAAAATTGACAAGAGAAGGATCATAATGTAGGAGGTATACTACAAAATCATTCCATCTGAATAAAACTAGTGGTAAGAATTGAGGTAAGAAGTAGTCCCCTGTGAGATTAAGATGAGAATGTTGTTAAATTGTGGATGTTTTAGCATTATGAATATTATTACGATAAAATTCAGCCATTTTCGGAGACTCTGCAGTCTCTTTCTTCTTGCATAATAATGTAATTTCAACATAAATTTATATACCATGTCCATGTATTTTTTATTTGGTAGGGTGCCATTTAATAAGCAGGATAATGTACAACCAGCCAGTCGTTATTGAAAAAAAAAAAACCTTAAGTGTGAAACAAGACCTGACCACTCTTTATTTTGCGATAATGACTGGCTGATTTTATATTTATGTAACCTTTCTTTCTGTCGAAGCTTGAGCTTGACAAACATGATCACTATGAACTGTCATTGTATGGAAAATAGCTGCAAAAAAAATTATCCAAACTTTCTGCTTTTTTGTTCCACTGAAATATAGCTGTTTAGAATGACATGAGGGTGAGATATAATGGCATAACTTTATTTTTTAATTCATATTCCTTTTTTAATTAATATTCCTCTAAGGCCTTTAACATTGGACAATTGTTTTTTTTTTTTTTTTTTTTTTTTTTTCACAATCCAATTATTCTTTGAACAGCCCACTGTAAGAGATACCACCCTCTGCCACAATCTAGTTCCAGCCCCCTAGAAAAGTAACACGTCTAATAAGACTGTAAATAGTGTTTTGAACGCCAGCCACTGACAGTAATGACCAGGGAGTCGGCTCATTCGGGGAAGTACGTTTTTCCCTTTCATTATTGTTTGTTCAATGAGACGTTGCTCTCGGCTGTCAGATGTGTGTCTCCAAGGACTTTGAGTGGTCATCTGAAGCGCCCTTTAATATATGCATGCGCAATGTCCCAGTGACTCGAGCTGGTTCTTTAACTGTCTGGTAGATGTATCTTGTGCGAGTGTCATAGTTTAATTAAACAAGAAAAGTAACTTCTGTTGGGCTGTCAATCCAAAGTAGGGCCGCAGAGCTCCTTTGTGTTATCTAGCATGAGGTAATTTAAGACTTTCAAACTGTATTGTTTGGGAAAGTCTACACTGGGTTGATCATTTTATCATTTTCTTGTGATGTTTTTCTTTTCAGTGCTGTCATGGATAAATACAGAATACATTATGTAGTGTTTGCACTTCTTTCTGGTCAAATATGGGGGGAAATGAGAATGTGAGGACAGAAGAGAGAAAATTGTTGAATAAAAAGTGCCACATTTTTAGCATTATTAACAATCGGTTTTACTGAGGTGGAATGCAGAATGCTTATTAAATTTGTATATTTATAGCAGGTTTCACTGGAACATTATTTGATATATTTTTATTTTCATACCTCAATTCACTGTTAGGGGGTTTGACCCCCTTTCAGTGAATTGAGACGAAAAAAAAAACAAAACAAAAAAAACAATATGACAAAAAAAGCTAATTAGAGTTAGGAGTTGGCAAACATGGCATCCAATTAATGAAATGAGATTGGGCTGTGGGTTAGAGCTACTTTGACTTTTTGAGTTTGCTATGCACAAGAAGCATCTGCTGACATGGATTATGCCTCGGAAAATAGAGATTTCAGAAGGCCTACTTTCAAGAGCTGTTGCTTTGCATAAAGCTGGAAAGGGTTACAAAGTTATTTGATGTGCTTAGACAGTCATCTTTCCACAGTTAGACAAATTTTCTATAAATGGAGATGATTTAGTACTGTGGCTACTCTCCCTAGAAGTGGTCGTCCAGCCAAAATGATTCAAAGGGCACACAACAGAATGCTCAGTGAGGTAAAAATAAACCATAGAGTGACAGCTAAAGAATTGATGGAATCATTTGAACTGGTTAACATCTCTGTTCATGAGTCTACTACAGTATATGGAAAACATTAAACAGTCATGGAGTCCATGGCAGGACACCACGAAGGAAGCCACTTCTTTCCAAAAAAATAAAAAATTGCTGCATGCCTGAAGTTTGCCAAAGACCACCTTGACACTCCATAATGCTACTGGGAAAATGTTTTGTGGACTGATGAAACTAATGTTGAATTGTTTGGGAAGAACACGCAGCACTACGTATGGCGTAAAAAAGGCACTGCATACCAACATGAAAACATCATCACAGCTGTGAAGTACGGTGGAGGGAGTATCATGATTTGGGGTTGCTTTGCTGCTTCGGAGCCTGGACCGCTTGCCATCATTGAGGGAAAAATAAATTCCCAAGTTTATCAAGATATCCTACAGGATAATTTCAGGGTGGCTGTGCACCAGCTGAAGCTCAGTAGAAGTTGGGTGATGCAGCAGGTTAATGACCCTAAACATCAAAGTAAATCCACTACAGAATGGCTTCAAAAAAAGAAAATCTACCTTTTGGAGTGTCCCAGTCAGAGCCCAGACCTTAACCCAATAGAAACGCTGTAGAATGACCTCAAGGGAACCATTCACATCAGACATCCTAAGAATATGACTGAGCTGAAGCAGTTCTGTAAGGAAGAATGGTCCAAAATTCCTTCTGAACGTTGTACAGGTCTAATTTGCAGCTAGTGGAAACGCTTGGTTGAGGTTATTGCTACTAAAGGAGGGTCGACCAGTTATTAAATACTAGGGTTCACTTACTTTTTCCACAACTCTGTGAATGTTTAATGGAATGTGTTCAATAAAGACAGGAAAGATTATAATTGTTTGTGTGTTGTTAGCTTAAGCACATTGTGCTTTGTCTATACTTATGACTTTGATGAAGATGAAATCACATTTTATGAGCAATTACTGCAGAAAACCAGCTAATTCCAAAGGGTTCACATACTTTATCTTGCCACTGTAAGTCACTATAATGCAACCCATGACTAAAAATGTTAATCTTAAACTAAATTACTTTTAATTAGATTTGTTTACTATATTGTGTTTCAGTTCCTGCACACCCTGTTTTCCCAAGCACACCTAGAGCCTCGTTCCTCGCTACACTCCACACAAACATACTAATAAACATGTAACAGAAAATGTTAAATAAAATGCAGGATCAACCATTGTGTGTCGGCAACCAATGCACAACTGTCAGCTAGCAAATAGATAGATGCTGGCCATTTGAATGTTTTATTAGGACTGTGCATCCACTTTGAGCGTGGTTTGTAATGTCATGATTTGATACGTTCTCTCTCTGACCTTACATTGGGCCGCAACAGGCTTTTCCTTCATTTACGTATTTATCTGTCTGAAAGACCCCGTGCCCCTTACGGTTAATGGATTCCTGTGAGAACATGAGTTCATAAATAAGTACATCAGATTGTGACTCTGTTATAAATGGAGTGATCCAGCTCACCCACATCACTCATGAATCTTCAGGGTCAGACAGTTGCTGGCAAAACATGATGGAGGCTATTCATCAAGAAACTGAGTTAGAATAGTCTCCATTTGGCACAGAAAAACAAATTGAAAAGCAAGTTGTTGGGTCATTGAAATGACAAGCCTAGGTCTTTGATCTCCAGTTACTGCTCAAAGCAAACAAGTGCTGTATGTTCTTATTTTAATAAAGTACTATCTTCTGTCTTAAGCCCTGGCAGCACAAACTTAAGAGCAGTAACTTTAATTTCTTAATATTTTGTACCCTAAAGTTTTTACCCCTAAACTTTTGCTTGTCTGTATAGAGATCAGAGTTGCACAGTTTTTTTATACAGTAGTGATATGATAATACAGCATATGGGTAGTTAATGGAAAGTTGATATGTCCTGCTGTGTACATTATTGAAAATCACTCTAATGCACTCATTCAGAATGAGTTTAGTAAAATGATTCTTACGTAAATTGTCCCATTCAATTCAATGTGTAAATTATGTAAGAATGCCTATACACACAGATTTGTTCTGCTTAGTGTTTAATAAACAATGATTATATATAGTTAGAATGAATATATTTAATTGTTTGTGGTTGCCAAAAACATAGCAACTTGGTGTATTAACAGAGTGTGTGATTAAATATGTGTGTTAGTCATTATAGTGGCTGTGAACACAGCTTGAACAATCAGAATTTAGTGTCAGAATCTGTTTTATAAAACTATTTTATGTTGTGTTAATTATAAGTGTTATGAATGAAGTTGTGACCTCATGTTAATTGAATGACATGGAATATTAAAAACATATTAGTCACACCACAGGACTCTTTAAATATAAATGTATTAAAAGATCAATCAATGAATCAATCAATCAATCAGTTTTTGTCTCCACTTGTGTTTGTTTCCTCTTTCTCTCTGTCCGGCATCTCTCACCAGTGCACTGGACACCCTAAGCATTATTTTGTAGGATAATGTCCCAATTTACAATTCATCAAGGCACTTTATCATAATCAATTCATACTGAGGCATAGACTCTACAAGACCCCTGAAGGTGTCATGTGGTATCTGGCACCAAGACATTAGCAGCAGATCCTTAAAATCCTGTAAGCTGGGAGGTGGAGCCTCCGTGGATCGGACTTGTTGTTCCAGCACATCCCACAGATGCTCAATCGGATTGAGATCTGGGGAATTTGGAGGCCAGGGCAAACCATTCCCGAACAGTGTCCATTGCCATGAAGGGGTGTACCTGGTCTGCAATGATGTTTAGGTAGGTGGCACGTGTAAAATTGATGTTCACATGAATGGCCGGACCCAGGGTTTCCCAGCAGAACATTGCCCAGAGCATCACACTCCCTCCACCGACTTGTGGTCTTCCCACAGTGCATCCTGGTGCCATCACTTCCCAGGGTAAGTGGTGCAGATGTACATGGCAGTCCACGTGATGTAAAAGAAAACGGGACTAATCGGACCTGGCGACCTTCTTCCACTGCTCCAAGTTCCAGTTCTGATGCTCGCGTGCCCATTGTAGGCACTTTTGATGGTGGAAAGGGGTCATCACGGTCACTCGGACTGATCTGCAGCTACGCAGCGCCATACTCAGCAGGGTGCGATGCACTGTGTGTTGTGAAACATTTCTCCCGTAACCATCATTACAATTTTATGTGACTTGTGCCACAGTACACCATCTGTCGGTTTGGACCAGACGGAATAGCCTTTGTTGCCCTTGCGCAGCGATGAGCCTTGGGCACCCAACATCCTGTTGCCGGTTTGTCCCTCCTAGAACCACTGTCGGTAGGTACTCACCACTGCTGACCGGGAGCACCCCACAAGCCTTATTTTATATATATATATATATATATATATATATATATATATATATATATATATATATATATATATATATTATATAATAATAAAAATATTTTAACTTTTAATAATAAAACAAATGTTTTTTTATATAATATTTGTATTTAACATTTGTACCCTTTAATTTAAAAAATAAATAAATAAAGAATACACCTATTCTATGTCTTTCAGTTAATATGAGGTATAAAAAATAAATCTTTCATATCAGATCTGTCTGCCAGCTGTATTTGTCAGTGTCCACTCAGGCTCAGCTGCGCAGAAAGGATTTTTCTTGTCAGTTTGTAGCAGTAGAAAGTCTTACATTCCTGCTGCAGTGTGAATTGATCACCTCTAAAGCTCCAAACCACACCAAAGCCAACAGGAAATCTATGCCAGCTGCACATTGGAACATCCATTGGTATTTCTTTCTTTGCAAAGACTATCAGTGATTTTTGACTCAGTTCTCTGTCTGATCTGAGGTACAATATACTAAAATTAGCAAGCATTGCATGCATTATATCGCAAGCTCCTTGCCTCTCAGGTCTTTTACACCTGAGAAAAAGACTCCAGTAGTCTGTGACAGAGTGGCAACACTGGCACACATTTACACACCACAAACATCCCATTCATTCCCCACCGGTAACCGCTATGGGAGACGTGGTGCATACACGATCCCTTAGCTCATGGTCATTTCCCTTCCAACCACATATTTCCCCCTCCATCAGTACTATTCCCGGTTACACAAACACACACACAGTCTTGTCTTTGTACTTACCTGTTTGGTGTTTGATGGTTGGTGGAGTCGGTCTTCCGGATCGTGGGAACTGTGTCGGCCAAGCCGAGTGCTCGCTAGCAGCCAGCTTTTATGATGTATACTTACCTGGAAAAAGAAAGGTGTCTTAACATGCAATTCATTAATATGGATGCCACTGTGTGTTTACCGTTTATGTTTTATTTTATTTTTATTTATATATTAACTCTGTGTAACGGGTTGTGTTACTCTCAATTCTGGAAACAAATCAGATCAGAAGACATCCATGTTCAGGAAGAGAGGTGGTGGCGATTACTGAAAGACGACAGGAGATACTATTAGGGTAAGTGTAAAGAACTATTTTACTGAACTTTTCCTTTATGTTATTAGGCCTTGTTCTTTTAGATATATAGTATCTCAGAAATAAAATAAAATAAAATAAAATACCCAAAAACCATAAAACAACAAAGTAAATTACATTAAATAAAACAAAAGCTCGAGCAACATTGACAGACAATGTATATCACTGTAAATATACCCTCAATAAGAACAATGCACAATGATATTTTGTTCAGTTTAAACCAAACCATATTTAGTATTCAAAAGTATCGATCCGTTTCAGATAACACAGGTAATCAGAATCAACTCAAAGATAAATATCAAAAGATTTAATTCAATATCAAATGGTTCAATATGAGTTCAAAATGGATCAGAGTAAAATATCAAAAGCATTGAAGTTTCAAAAGGGTTCAAATGCTGATATCAGTTCTTTCCCACTCTGTTCAATTTCTGTATTCAAAATTTAGTCCCATATGAAAGGAACATATTCTTTCTGACTGAATTCCTTGGACATTTGCAAAGAAACAGAAAACAAGATACTGTCCTTTACTGTGGTTGAAGCCTCTTCTTTCTTCCCAGAGTCCGATTTGGGTTGGCTCGCCATCAAACCAAGATCAAAATCCAGTTGGATAAAAAACTGACCTGTTTAGAAGGCCAGATGCATATATAGTGCACAAATGCATATGTAGTGCATTAAGTCAGATATAAGTCTTTCATTCATCAAAAATCTATACTTTCCACAAAATAAAACACATACAAAATAGGGCTGAAATGATTAGTCGACGTTATCGCCAAAGTCGACAATAAAAAATTGTCTACAAAAATTTTCGTTGTCGAACAGTCGTTTGATCTCATTTAACGTAACATGAGATCACATTAAACTCTAATGATGATGCGTGAGAGCAGCACTGCAGCTCGTGCCTGACTGAGGAGAGGAAGAATTACACAGCTCACAGTCCAGATGCACTCTAAACTTTCAAAACAGTTTCAGGTGATGTAGATCGCAAAGTATGAGTGAAGCAGATCATATAAATAACTACAAACTCCGAAACTGGCATTTCTCTGTGTGGTCAGCACCTCTTCTATGAGTTGCGTGAATGTCTCGATCTAAGGGGGAGAGATTGAAACTGCATCTGGCTGATGTAAACTCTGTTGCAGGGATGCTCGTCCCTTGAGCACACGCGCTTGTTGCAGCTAGATTATAGCATGATGGCTCGCGATTTATTAAATCATAATATATGCCACTATGCATTTATTATCGAGAAGGAAATTGGCAATCCGCAGCATTATTAATAAGAAAGTGGACTAGTTAACTAGTTAATTGAACAGAAAAGTGAGAGAAGGTAGTCTTACATTTTTTATTTGTTTTTGTTTTGGCTTGTTTTCCAATATAAATATTTAAAACTCCTTGAAAACAATGTACATTTTCTTTAGCAGCTATACTGCAGAAGAAAAAAATTGTTATCTGAGAAAATTGAATATAATTTTAAAAATACAAATATTTAAAATATCTAGAAATCCTTTTAAAAAAAAGATGCATTCACCTGAGACGCAGCATATAAGATATTTAGACTTTCTTTTAGAGAATAGATCTTGAATATAAGTATATTTTGTCTTTACTGCACTCGCAGAAGTATAACCAAGTGAAAAAATACACTTATATACAAAATACACTTATATTTAAGATACATACTCTTAAAGCAAGTCTAAATATCTTATATGTTGCTTCTCAAGTGAATGTATCTTGTTTTAAGGATTTTTTAGAATATTTTAAATGGAAAACAAGACAAACACATTTGATAACAATAGGATTTTTTGCAATGAATTTATTTACTGAATTAAAATTAATAAAAAGTTTTTTTTCCCACTTTAATTCAGAGAATGTCATTTAGAGGTATTTTTAAAAGATGATTTTGTCCTATTGTTAGTAAGCACATTTAATACAACCTTTTAAGTCGAGACACAAGCTGAATAATTGGTTAAGAGCTAATGATTAATCGTTGCAATAATTGCCAAATATTTGAATAATCGTTCTAATAATCGTTAGATTAATCGATTATCAAAATAATCGTTAGTTGCGGCCCTAATACAAAGTAATTATATAGGGTATAATAGGGTTCAAAACAGTGTTACTATGAATGCAAACTTTAATACAGTGAAAAAGAAACTCTATTAGCATAACATAAATATATATCAAATCTTCTGTAAATTTGCACTTTCATTTGGGCATTGTTTCCACTCAGAAATCCACTCACACCAATTGGTGTGAGAGAAGGCGGGACTTACAAAGAGGGGTTAAAGCAATGCAAATATGCACGTACACACAATGAAGTATTAGACCAGATGCACATCATAATGCAACTAAAGCCGAATACCAGACATTTTTGCAAATTTTTAAATCCCGGCCGGATGCTTTTTTAAGGTCCGAAAAAGAGGACATGTCCGGGAAAAAGAGGACGTATGGTCACCCTAGTGGTACATATTTATCTATATATACTTACCTGAGTGTGGTTGGCTCCTAGGGGGAGGAGCCTGGGCTATAAAATGGAGCCCCGCTCTGTGTCCGAATATCCATACTTCCTTAATATATAGTATGCCAAAAACAGTATGCCGGTGTAGTAGTATGTCCGAAGAGATGTGTCGATGTAGTGACACTAGGTGTCACACTTGGGAGCCCCAAACACCTCAGATCTTTGAGAAAAGGCCAATGAGAATTGGCGAGTGGAATTTGCATGCCACTCCCCCGGATATACGGGTATAAAAGGAGCTACCACTCATTCAGGTTTTGTCCCGGTCATTTCAGCGGGTAGTACAGCATTGTGGCGGAGGGACACAACGTCTCATTCCCTCCATCAGGGAATGGAGGTTACGAAGTAACCAAGACGTTCCCCTTCTGTCACTCACTCGATGTTGTGTCAATGTAGTGACACTAGGGGTCCCTATATGAAATGCCACAACTAGCTGAACCGTGTTACGTGGAGTGCAGGTGCAAGTAAGCTGCTGCGTGCGTAGTTGCAGGTGCACCGGTCTGCATGTAGCCACCCCCAATGCCCCAAAAAACGTTGTATAGTTCACCACATCCCTGGGGTGGGGGGGGGGGGGGGAGACGTATCTTGTATGGGAGCAGGCCACGCCAGCCACGGCCTTTTCTCTCTATGTTTTCTCTCCACAGAATATTCAGTTATTCGGCTGGGGCCATTTTAACGCTCAATATATGCGCCGGGGAAGGTGTTCTTTTCCTATCCTATTCTTTCAGGGGGAAAAGGCCCCGTGGAGACCACATCCTGCCTGAAGGGGAGGTAACATGTGGCAAACATGTCATGTGGGCTCAGAGCCGCACATGGAAGAGGCACGGTGGTAGGTCCTGCCTGAAAGGGGAGGAGCTCTACAAACACGGTGACCTGGACAGAGCGGGCTCTGTCGAAGGGAGATGCAGGTCTGCCGACAGGGACACCGTACTGCGGAAAATACATCACGGGGGTTACCGGAGTAATCGGCACCTGTGGAGCACCTACCTCAGTAAGGGCATATTAGCACACATACTGGTTCCGGCTGTGAATTCCTCCAACCAACATTACACAAACAATACTCGACAATGGACAATGGCAAACATGAGGGTTAAATACTTGAACTAGGGAGAACACATGACAATGAAAACCATTGAACACTTAGGACTCTAAACAAGATAATGAGACTGCTAACAACCTAATGAAACAATGAACCAACAAGACACAAGAACATGGGAAACACATGACAAGATCACATGACAAGTAAACAGGAATAAACATGGCATGGAACTAATTTAACAAAAACACATACAATCCTGACATATTCCCCCTCTAATGGTGGCTCCCGACACCCCAAAACAAAAACACAAAGTTCAAGAGGGAGCTGGGGGGGCATGGCGACTTGATGTGGTTATGTGGCAGGACATGGAAACATGGTGAAACAAGGCGTGGGACATGGTCTGGTGAAAATGTGGTGTGGAGCATGAGACCAGGGCGGAGCCCGTGGGGGGTGGAGCCATGAGAGGCTCGAGGAGCGGAGCCATGGATGGCGGAGCCATGAGAGGCTCGAGGGGAGAAACCATGGAGAACTGGATACCCAGTGAGTAGCCAAAGACTTGAAGGGCCAGGGTGGAGCCGGAGGCAGGGAGGACCAAGGCGGCGCCAGATGTTTGGAGGAGCAAGGCAGAGCTGGGGGATCGGAAGACTGAGGTGGAGCTGGTGGGGCTGAGGACCGAGGCAGAGCCATAGCGATGGAGGTCCCCAGTGGACCGGAAGGATCGGAGAGATGAGGCATAGCCAGAGGATCGGAGAGCTAAGGCGGAGCCAGGTGACCGACAGACCAAGGAGGAGCTGGAGGGATAAGGGACCCAGGTAAAGCAGACAGGCTGAAGGACTGCGATGGAGCCGAGGGAACGTAGAGCCGAGGTGATGTTGAGGGATCGACAGGCCAAGGCAGAATCCAGGGCTCGGAGGATCTAGGCGTAGTCGGAGGTTCTAAAGTTTTCCATGTCTGGGATATCTCAGAGGGTGATGATTGAGCCAGTGGCTTGGGGAGAACCGGCTGATCATGAGAACTCAGGGTGGGCACAAGGGCGGGAACCAATTCCAACTCAAATAGCCCAGTGAGTGATGGCTCTGGAATGGACGAGGCTTGCAACGCTGGTTCGTTGGCCATGGCAGGCTTGGGCATTGGCTCGTTGACCAGAGGTGAGCCTGAGACATTGCATGGAGCAGACTGAAGCTTGGCTATGACATGGCATGGAGCAGACAGAGGTTCGGCTGTGACATGGCGTGAAACAGACTGAGGCGTTATTGTGACGGGCTCAGGCGTTGCTGTGACATGACCTGGAGCAGACTCAGGCGTGCTGTGACATGGCAGGGATCAGACTGAGGTGTGGCTGTGACATGGCATGGAGCAGACTGAGGCATGGCTGTGACATGGCATGGAGCAGGCTCAGGCGTGGCTGTGACATGGCATAAAGCAGGCTTAGGCGTGGCTGTGACATGGCATGGAGCTATGGGTTAGGATGCTATAAAGACATGCTGTACATTCAGCAGCATGTGCACGTTGGACATAATTATAAGTTATCTGACCCTGTCATTTATAAAAGAGGACCTTACAGATTCTTTGAGATTTCTAATGAGTAATAAAAATTATCACTTTTCTCCAACTAGCCTTAAGCTCAGTTTTAACAAGGCAGATGCATTTTAATGCTGTCCTCCCAGACAGAGAAAGAGCTTGTCAGAGTTCTGAGGGGCTTTTGGGCAACATGAATAATGCACTTCCAGCAACAGGCCTGATGAATGTGACTACGCAAAACACACAAAGAGCATTGATGAAATAAAAAGGCAGTGTTTTGACAGTTCATCTTCAGCAGATGACAAGTTCCAACCAGCAACAGGGGAGCTGGTGAAAAGGTGTCTAAGTGCTACTAAAAGAACAAGATCAGAGCAAACCCATGGAGTATCAAAGTCAGTCTAATCAACTGCTCCAATTATGCAGCTAATAAATTGTCAAACACTAAAATTCTCTGCCTTAAATATGTCATCAATGTGACAATTAGGTTAGAAAATAAGTTTGATATGACTGAGAGGCAGTATGAGACAGTATTGCCTAATTAACCTTTAATGATTAATGATTTGTGAGGGAATACTAGTCATGCTAAAAGTGATGATGGGAATGAATGGGTCATATGCAAGATATGTCATTTCGTACAAAACTGGACATAGAAAATCAGCTCAAACAAAATGAACTGTTGCAACACACCGTCATAAGGATTTATTTATTTATTTATTTTATTTTACCCAAGGTTAAACTTTTAAGATTAAAATTAAGGATATGCCGATTCTGATATCAAATTATTGAGAGCAATATCTGCCTATACCGATAGTTTTGTGGTTCTGCTTTTTTTTTTTTTTTTTTTATACTACCTTGTTTAAAATCACTGATAATTATTTACCCAACTTTGAAAGAAATTTTAATAAAAACCTTATTCTTTATGTCTCTACATGTCTTCCATGTTCCAAAGTAAATGGTTGTGCTGATGGGGGCGTGGCCAAGCGATTTCTGTAGAAAGTGAGGCCGGGAGAGGAAGAATGGTAAGGATTGACACCTGTGGGAAATTACCTCTAACAGCTGTTCTGTATTGCAGTGAGATCTGGAGAGGGATACAAGAGGCAATCCAGACTGCCAGAGGAGAGAGAGAGAGTTGCACGCAACAGTGTGGATGTGTGCATGTATTTATGTATGTTACGCTGAAAAGTCAACCAGTGTTAACAATAAAAAGATTTACATTGATTGTTCACCTGGCCCTCGCTTCCTCCTTCAAAAAATGGTTTTAGTTATAAGCAAAACATGCAATAATTTCAAAATGTTTAATGCGTTATTTTTTCTTTAACACGATTAGTGCATTTACCAATTTGACATTAGATTCTGACATTTTATTCAGCTCCTTGTGAGTTGTAAACACTGGTCGGAATAAAACGGAACCTTTGTGTCAGGGGACATTACAGTGATGCACACACCACAAACACACACAACAGCAATTCTGTGTTAATAATCAGGTGATGGATGAAGGACCTCTTAACCGTAATTGTTTTGTACAAACCAAATCCAGATGTGACTTGTGATAAGCTTCAGTCACATGACCCGTTAGCCTTTCACTGGCGTTGCGTTGCGCTTCCGTCTTACCAGACAATTCGAATGAAGTATCATTACATGGACCGTGTCAGCACAAAAAGATTTGTAGTTCAAAGCAGCATAAATCATGTAATTCAGCTTTACGATTGCTGTAGAAAAGTTGATGGCCACGATTAATATTTCGGAGGATGAGGATGAGAGTTTAAAAGATTTTGTGCCCATAGCAATGAATGTGCAATTTATGCTAGTTCTTCCAATTACAGTTGTCACTTAGACTTTGGGAAACAATTAATGTTACTTGAATTGTTCCTATTATAGTGCATTTCTATCTTTATACTATGGAATGCTTTGTTTGGAAAATGTTAATAAATTGTTATTGTTATTTATTTATTTTTTTCTAAAAAAGGAAATAAATGTATTTTGACTGGAAAATAAGTATAAAGTCAAAATTTAGCACTTTCACAATCTGCAAATAATCGCGAATAACAATGATAAATAATGTGATTAATTGCAATTAAATATTTGAATTGACAGACAGCAGTAGTTAAATGTCTTAATAGTTGTTCCACCTCATGAAATGCCAATTCAAAGTAATTCCACACATGAGACATTGAAGCGGCGTATTGCGAGAAATCAGTGTTCTGGTTTACATGCACCGTACTGTATAAACAGCGTACTCTTTACTCCCGTATACATGCGGCTCAGTCAGTAAGCAGTTTTCTCCACAGCAACGTAATTTCCCTGCGACGCTTGTGTAAATAACAAACATGGCATCCGAGGAAGACTTTGCTATTTTATTCTCCATTGCTCTGTTTTATTTGCAGATATTACAGAGTCATTGCTGTTTTTGTTTCCTTAACTTTGCATCGCGACCTGAAGCGGAACTGTGCAATAGTGGGGTTTCCCTCTTACTTAAAACTCCCCCAATGTATGAGCGTATATATGCAAACATGAAGGACAGTCGATATGTTACATTGGTGTGTTTAAATAGGCATAGTTTATAGTGTATGTGCTTTTCCTACTGTACTCTGAGAAATGTTTAATTCTTTCTGCTGTGTTGACTTGTTGTTGGGCTCCATCCTATGACGTTTTTTATTTGGTTTGTTCATGCTCATGCGTTTACATAGCCACATTAAGCCGCATTCTCGAGGAGAAACTTGGATGTGTTTCTCTTTTTTAATTTTATTTTTATCCCCTTTTCTCCCAATATGGAATTCCAATTCCCACTACTTAGTAGGTCCTCGTGGCGGCGCGGTTACTCACCTCAATCCGGGTGGTGGAGGACAAGTCTCAGTCGCCTCCACTTCTGAGACAGTCAATCCACGCATCTTATCACTTAGCTTGCTGTGCATGACACCGCGGAGACTCACAGCATGTGGAGGCTCATGCTACTTTCCGCAATCCACGCACAACTTACCACGCACCCCATTGAGAGCAACCGGGACAATTTGGTTCTTAGGAGACCTTGCTGAAGTCACTCAGCACGCCCTGGATTCAAACTCACGACTCCAGGGGTGGTAGTCAGCGGCAATACTCGCTGAGTTACACAGGCCCCTCAGATGTGTTTCTCTTAATCCCTTAAATGGCGTAAGGAAATCGCCATTCTCATTTACATGCCATTTCAGAATGCCGCTTACTGCAAAATCCCTGGAATATACCGTTTTCTTAATTGCATGTAAACGTGGTCATTTCCTTTCACATACAAGCTTTTGGCTAACTGCCTGGCACATTTGCCCACCCCCTTTTGATTGGAAATAACCAGCCCTTATCATTGGCTATTTTTATTGCTTTGATTGGCCGAAACCAATGTTAAAATGAAAATTCTGTCATCATGTAATGACTTTTATTTTATTTGACAGATGGGTTTGGCTCAACTACATTCAGATCCAGAGAAAACAGAGTGTGACTATTTAATAATCCACATTTGGTTGGACAATTAAACAAATGTAAACAGTTTTTCTCAGTTTCTATGTTCCTGTAGTTTTGCCTTTTGTATGGCACTTTAGTGTTTTGCATCATTCAGACACGTGGTAATTGTCGAAGATTGCCGAATCTTTGACGTAATCCTCAAGAGCAACGTTTTGGTGATTGAAGATTGATCACACTGTGAATAAAGCGACAGAAGGTCGAAATTTTGCTGCTGAAATCGGTCTGCGCTTACTGAAATTCAGGTCACTGCCCCCAGTAGCTGAAGCTGGAAGTGTTGTTGAACACGTGGGCACATCTGAGCTCCAGTTTTTGGGGGAAATATCCACAGAGTGGCACCAAAAGCGAGTTGTGTTTTCAGTTGTAAATGATCTAATACAGTAAAGAGGAATACATATTTTATTAACTCGACCCTCTAACCCAAACCTCAGCCCTAACCTAACCATCAGTGGAGTAGAAATGTCATTTTAGAGTGAAAATGCAACCTCCGAATCACTCTCACTATTGTTTATTTGAACGCAATTTATTTCTAATTCCCATGGGACCAGAACCGTATCTCGTAGGTTGCTTGCGCAATGCAGTCAGTAGCACCACAGAAAAAGTTTAACCCATTTGACAGTAAACCGACTGAATGAAGTTGAATGCAGACATAAACTTTCAGAAGCTACATGTCGATTTCCTGTTTGATCATCTTGCTGGCTTTCCAACAAGGGCATTTTGATCTGCATGAAGGATAAGATTGAGTTTTTAAATGAAGGATTCTGCTTGTGTGTTCTCTTCTCCATCCACAAATTGAAGCGTGATGAATCAGCGTTAAGGGATGTTGGCGGCGTTATTTTCCTTTGATTTGGACTCTCTGTGGGAAGTGTGAGTACACCCATCTGTTCTCCCACTGCGTAATTTTCTCCATCCTTGTGCTTCCTACCAACAGATCACTCTTTCCTTCTTTTTTAAAGACCTCAAGAAATCACTTGACAAGTGTAGTCTTCTGTACTTTGTTGATGTATTTCCTATTGAAACAGGAAGATTGGGCAGAAACATATAGAAGGGCTCACCGTGAATAGTAAATGTAAAACGTCCACATGCGTTTAAAAATGAAAAAAAAAAAAAAGAAATTCTTTATGCAATTTTTTTTTCTTTTTTTTGGGGGGGGGGGGGGGGTTAAATGTGACCCGGACATTTCCTTGATAGGTTTCATGAAATCGCCCATTTGATTGGACAAAAGTCAGTGTAGTGCAACATGAGTCATC
Organism: Myxocyprinus asiaticus; assembly: GCF_019703515.2. Classification (NCBI taxonomy): domain Eukaryota; kingdom Metazoa; phylum Chordata; class Actinopteri; order Cypriniformes; family Catostomidae; genus Myxocyprinus; species Myxocyprinus asiaticus. The sequence continues at coordinate 4,727,051 of NC_059378.1, read as the reverse complement.
AATATTGTTGGTCTGCTTTCTCAATAGAGAATAATTGTAAATTTTAAATGCATATATCTTCATTGAAGTGAGTTTTGTCAATGTTTAGGAGTTCACCAGCACATAGATGACATCAAAGCAAACACACATGGACTAAAAGTCACAAAACTCTACATTTGATTTTAAACATGTATTAAAAGATGCTAGCTAGTACAACACATACTGTACTGAACAAGCAGCAAGCAGCATCTAATTAACTAGCCATAGCGATCATAATGATGTAGATAATTTTCTCCAAAACACTGGTGTATATTTGTACGCTTCGAGATGAATAAAAAATGGACAGGGGATAATTAACAGACTCCTCTTGATGAGCTCTTTTCATTAAAAGGTTAAAACAAATTATCTGCCTTGTACATTAGCATACAGCGCCATCCGCTTCCGTGAAGACAAACAAACCATTTGCCATTTAATAGTCCTAAAGAGCAATGCGACTGTTGTGTGCTCACTCGATATGTGCATCTGAATTAATTAAACAAATCAATTAAATAGGAAAAGGTGACTTCGGTTATTAATGAAGTCTTTCCATGGTTCTCTGAATTATCTTCTGGGCCGGGTCAATTTTTCTGCTGTGCATTCATCTGATAATGACAGAGATGCATTGATAGCCTCAATAGGGTTCAGCTCATTATGTGTTAGTGTGTGTGTGTGTGTGTGTGTGTGTGTGTGTGTTTGTGTGTGTGTGTGTGTGTGTGTGTGTGTGTGTGTTGTGTGTGTGTGTGTGTGTGTGTGTGTGTGTGTGTGTGTGTGTGTGTGTGTTTAAATGTTTTGTAGTATTTGGAAGGACTTGTAACAACCTTTCCAAGCCAAGCATTCCATTTTATAATTCTAATTCGTACTTTTGTGACTCATTTGTACTCTCTGATCTGGCACACATTTGTAGCCCTTCAGATTAAAAGAGAGGAAAAGCAAAAAAAGCAGGATGTTCTTTTTATTCATCTAAGGTTAAGTACAACTAAGGTTTTCTTCAACTTGATGTGGTGACCCATCACAACAAAAATGTCCTTAAATAATGGACAATTTTGGTTTATAATTCTCTTTAATTTCAATGGTTTCATGCTCTCAACAGCTAGAAAACTTTCTGGTCGGAACAAACTTATACTCATTTCATGTGAACTCACATTCAATGTAGTCTAGGCTGTATTTTCTTACATTTTGTTCACGGTTTTTCAGAATAAGGGCATGTCACGCAAGCTGTCCATGTTGGCATCTGCCTAATTTTGCTAGCTTCTATTGAGTAACAGATGAATTTTCACCAAAATACCATAGAGTTTATTTGGATGTCAAAAGTTTCCCCCTTTTTTGAAAGTTGATAAGCAGAATTATTTTGGTATCCTATGCATGTTTACATATATGCTCAGTGATATATTATTATTATTTGCACGAGCCTATCAGAAAAGACCTATGACCCATTATTGATTTATTTAATGTATAAACTCTTGATCTTTGAAGAGTTTGTTCTGATTTTTACCAGTATTGCACTAGGGGGTGAAAACCAACTGCAGCATAATGAGCGATGAAAGACAGCTGTGCAGAGTTTATAAAGCAGAGGCTGGATTATGATTGGGTGAGATGCTTGAATTGAATGAATGACGTAATGTTACTGCGAGTCTTCCAGACAGAACTGCAGCTTACGCTTCCATTTCTCTGTGCACCTTTTTCAACTTGATCTGAACTTCACTTTAGTTGTAAATACTGTCAGTATGGATCGATGCACACTCAAAAAAAATAGGGAAATCTGGGTCTTTGTCTTTTTCTGCATATCACTGCCCCCTTCGGCATATCGCAGTGCCATTTTGTGGCCCATGCTGCATAACGTGGCGGCCCATTTCAGCTTTATTAAAAAAAAACAAAAAATAGAAAAAAAAAAAAAAATAAAATAAAATATATATATATATATAAATATCCTTTTTTTATTTATATTTTTTTATTAATAATAAGCAAACATTATATAATGTTTAGCAGATCAGTAGTTCACACACATCCAATTTGAATATATGAGGGTGTTTAATTAAGTAAGGTAGCAAGACCTCTCATTAACTTTACATATTGAATTAAAATATTTTGCCAGGTAAAATCTGAAAAAATGTCCTCGTGTACAAATATGACTCAAAGTTACATGCGATTATGTTTCTAACTATCTGAATGTATATTAAAGACCACATAAAAATGAAATTGGAGTCTTGAGGCTTGTCATCCATAACTGTTAGCTAAGAGATTGTCTTCAGTAGTGTACTCCTAAAAGTTGACAAAATTAACGGTAAGAATTTAAAGGAAAACAGACCTAAACTATTGATGACTCATCTTGCACTTGTGGGCGTATCCAAAAATGTGTCCAATCAAATGCTTTCTAGAATGAGAATGTCCCTCCTCCTAATATCACCTGCCTCTGACTAGCAATAGCAGGTAGCAAATTATGGTTAAGGGTATAGGCTATTTTTAAAAAAAGGGGAGGGGGCCCTTAAATATGTGCTGCCTCAACTTTCTGATTCAATAAGAAATACATCAATAATGAAAATAAATAAATAAATAAATAAATGTAGTCATCAAGCCATTTCATGGGGTATTTTACTAATGATCTGTGAAGCATTACATAATATTATAATGTTTGTTAATGTTATTATTATGAAGTTTAACTGGTCATGCCAACTCTCTCTGGACTAAAAAAGTAGAAACTTACCCATCTGAACAGCTGAAAGCATTCTCTAATGACCAAGGCTAATTCAGCTTTCCCAACAGCCCTTCCTCCCCAAAGTGAAATGGGCTGTCCCTCTGTCGACCAGTTGGTTAGCCCTTAAATATGTTTCACACTAAAGATGACATACATACTCATCAGCTCAGGCAGTAAATAACTTTCATTGCCACCAGAGTGCTCACAATTACCACTAGCAGCTAGCAGTTTATTTAATTAGACACAGCCACATTTAATTCTGCTTCAGCTCTAAAATCATCCTGCCTACAGCAGATAATCCAGTAAAATATATTTTGTAAAATGTGAATTATCCATTTAGAAATTTGCCCCAAGTGACTGTATGAATCAGCTTATTTGGTTATGTTCAGGAATGGAATACTAGCTTACTACGTACTGAAAACTGCACAGTATCGTCTACGCTATGATTTAAATAAACCATTCTTTTAAAAAAAAGAGTAGGTATTACACATATATAATGTTTATTGTATAATGTGTGAGTGGCGTCCAGTCATCATCTCAGAAATAAATATTTCTGTCTATTTGACATTTTTAATTCAATTTTGTGTATATATATATATATATATATATATTTAAAGCTGCACTATGTAAGATTTTTTGGTTAAAAATAAACAAATTGCCATTATTGATTGAGTACATCAACAATCAGTGTTCAAAACAGTCAGTGTCGGGTTAAATCTGGCACGAAATCGTTGGCTTATGACGTTCATCCTTCCATCATTTCGGCATCTTTGCACACACAGGAAAAAAGTGCTGTTTCATGTTCCGGCTGGAGAAACTTAACTGTTCAACTCAACTCACTTCAGTCACACTCACACAGTTCAGGACAGCATCGTTGCAGTCTAGATCGATGTTTATCTGTTATCCATTTGGTGAAGTAGTTTACCTGTATAATGCTTGGATATGTTTTCTGGTAGGGTTGTTGAAGCTTATATTGCTTGTCATGCTTGTATGTATCGAACATTACTCGTGTGTTAACCGATCGCAGTGTATCTATGTTGTCCAGTTAAGTTACTGTGACATGTTTAATATGTATGCCTTCTGAAACTGACTTCTTGTAATTGTTATATTGCATATTATTTTTATTTATTTTTTTACGTTTAATAAAGTATATTTTATCCCCATCATTATTTCATCCTCATTTTATTTTGTTTTTTAGTTCATGGTGTTATATCGTGTGCATTCCATAGACATACTGTTGTAGTAACTGAGGCTGGACAATCTAGTATAAAAATAATAAAGTCTTCTATTGAACTCATATCAGCCATATCACGAGTTTAACCTCTTAAATTTTAAATTGTAGTACAATTCAAATATTAATAGTAGATAAAACACTGGAATAATCATATTAAATATACTGGTGGTGGCTGAGGAGAGTCCCCTTTTCTCTATGTAAAAGGGATTTGAGTGTAGTGTCAGAAAAGCGATTTAAGTGTAAAATTCAATCAAATATGTAAATAAGAGTGTTGCTTATCTTCTTCAAAGCAAGTAATATTTACTTTTCAAATGTTTAATCATATAACATAACATCAACATGAAAACAGCACGTTATGACTCTGGCTCCAGTCATGGTCACACACAGGCGATGTCCAGGTAAGCTCAAATTGGGAGATTCATCCGTCAGAAGAGCAGTCCTAGAACACGACTGACGTAATGTGTTCTTCCGCAAATTGCTTGCAATTTTAAGTTTCAACGACAGATGTTGCTAGAGAGCACAAAGTTAAGTAGTGCAGCTTTAAGCAGTCTGATCAATAATTGAGTAAATATTATGTTGAAAACTGGGCCTGTATTTATGTCTGGTTCATTCATCCCACTGGAAATGGAAGGTCAAGTTGAGGGCATTGTGTTGTGGCATACAGTACACTGTAGTAGTAATTCATCCAGCTAATTAAAAAATACAGATTTTTTTTTTAACATTTGTTAAGATTAGTTAAGATTAGTTCACACAAAAATTAAAAGTCATTGTTTACTCACCCCTGTGTTTTTATAACCCTATTTGACTTACTTTCTTTTTCTTAACACCAGGAACTAAAAACGGTTCAAGGAATGAAAAATGAAAACTGAACCAAATTTTTAGCAGAACGTAACTGAAAACCGGAACAATGTCATTTTCAGTGTTCTGAATTGAAAATGTTATTTTTAAATGCTGGAAGCCAGTTATAACTGGTTCCCCTTCTGTCACTCACATGAAGTTGTGTCGATGTAGTGACACAAGGGGTCGCTCTTGATAGCCCCGCACACCTCAGATCTTTGAGAAAAGGCCAATGAGAATTGGCGAGTGTAATTTGCATGCCACTCCCCTGGACACACAGGTATAAAAGGAGCTGGCTCGCAACCACTCATTCATATTTTTTTCTTTGGAGCCAAGTGGTTGTACTATCAGCGAGCTAAATACTACTGCTTTTCCATTCACCTCTTAAGAAGCGTATGCTGTTGGATATACAGCGCATTTCCAGCGGCTTTCTCTCCTTCTGCACGACGAGTGCAGATTTCGCCCCTGGGCGCTTCGACTGTGCTAAGAGAGTGTATATTCCTGCTAAAGAGTATATTTTCTCTATTAGAGCACACATATTGATGTTGAACATCTTTATAACCCTCTGGGGTCTGAGGGTGTTTTGGGCCCTGGTGAAGTTTTGACATGCCTTGACATTTGTGCTTTTTTCAGTTGCTTAAAAACATATTAATGGCTAAAGTCTGATAACACTGTATTCAGCACAAATGGGGCTACAATAACATGTGAGCAACATGTATGTACATGTTTGTCGTCACTGAAATAAGGCCATATAACACATACAAAACATTTGTTCACAAGACTTTTGAGGACTGGATCTTGTAGCCTAGAGTTTTTGCTATAAAATGATGTGAAAACCATCCTGGTCACTCATTCATACAAAACAATATAGTCATTTAACTTTCGTAAGACACTTTTAATGTTAGAAAGGCCATGTGCGAGGAGGCGTGGATGATCATGAATATTGATGTGATTCACACCTGAGGAGACAAAGACCCCTAACCTGAGAGAGAATGAATGTTTGTAGCTTATTCACAAAATCAAGTTTAAGTTAAATGAAGTAATCTGACTATACATTTTCTTTGCATAAAGACTTTACTTTAGACCTACACTACCATTTAAAAGTTTTAGATCTGTAAGATTTTTTAATGTTTTTAAAAGAAGTCTCTTCTGCTCACCAAGGCTGCATTTATTTGATCCAAAATACAACAAAAACAGTGATATTGAGAAATATTTTTACAATTTAAAATAACTTTTCTATTTGAATATATTGTAAAATGTAATTTATTCCTGTGATCAATGCTGAATTTTCAGCATCATTACTGCAGTCTTCAGTGTCACATGATCCTTCAGAAATCATTCTAATATGCTGATTTTCTAATATGGGCATATTTACAGAACATTTTACACATTTACACCCGAACAGATATTTGCAAGCACAAGCTTCGTTGATGATAATGAGGCAGCATAAACACTAGTTAAAATATAATCTAAACATTCATATAATTTTTATATCATATTTATATCATACAGCATACAATTTAAATACCTGTTTAGACGAAACAACATTTAAATGTAACTAAAACTTGCCTATTAGGACATATTTCAAATGTCAATACTCTGAATCCTGGCTGGCAAGTCTGGAAATAGTCCAACTAGTAAAATATGTGCATGTTTATATAAAATAGCATGTCAACTAATGTAAGTAAAACTAAATGACTTACTCATCCGAAATTGTATCCTCGTCAGATTCCCACTCTTCTTCTGAGGAAAATGTGAATTCTTCCTCACTATCTAGGACCATCTGTAGAGCTTCCTCACCTGTGCAGCATGCCATCTTCCAAACACGCAGAAAAGTGAATGAACTTGATGTTTTTTAAGGTATTGTTGGGGGCGTTTACCATTTGCATTGATCACACATTACTGTATGAATAGCGCACTCTGCTGGTGGGTGTGATCTCATTAGAGATAATCCAGGAGAACTGTACATCGCTTTGTTTCATACAGATTACATTGCAGGAGAATATTTGTTTAAAATTTGAATTGTTTTATTTAAAAGTAGACATTTTAAGCTTTCTTTAGACATATGTTTCATGTTAGTGTGATAAATATTCGCAGAGTTTCAGTTCATTTTCGTGACGTTTTTCAGAAAGATGCTCACGGAGACAGAGACAGCTGAAAGCACACCCTGTTTATTTTCTTTATTTTACAAAAGCACAAGGTTTTGTTGTTATTGTGAGTGTTCACAAATAAAAGTAGACCCTTTATGGTTTCTAATGATGTCTTACACTTATCTGTATGCCCAAAAATGACGGAGTATTTTAAGTTGTTTCCGCTGTTATGCGGAAAAAATCCAGCAGGACACGCCGGCGTCTTTATAAAGATGCCTTTCCGTCTTTGTGTGATTCCTTGATGCGGTCGCTATTTCTCTGCTTCCGACAGCCACAGGCGCTGCCTCACGTGTCTGGGCAGCGATCACACTGAGGCAGCGTTCATGGATGGTTCATGTTCTCATTGCAAGAATATGACCATGGCAATGTTGCGGTCACGGCTTTCCTTCTTCTGGGGGAAAGCCACTCTAGCCGCCCCCCGTGCCTCGCCTTTTACCTCCGGGTACGAGGTCGGCCCGGCTGGTACTGGATGCGATTTGGGGGCTTCAATGGGTGCGGCTCTGCTGGGTAAATCCCTACGGACCTCCCATTCCCCAGCACACCCGTTTGCCCCCGGCGAGTTCTGAGAGGAGCCAGCTCACCCCAGGGCCAGCTAAGTGTCCCTTTCAGAACTCCGGAGTGGGATGAGTGCTTGATCGCTGCATCGGAGAGCATACTGGTGATGTCAGACGCCGAGGACTCGACTGGGCTGCCACCTTAGGGTCGGCCCGCCCAGTCTGAGGCTGCAGCGAGATGACCGCCATGCTGCCTGGGCTGCCGCGTGTGTCGGGTTGGAGTGGAAACTTCCACCTTCCCCTGAGCCCTCACGGCTAGAAGATTGGTTCCTGGGTTCAGGGTGCTGCTCACAGCCACGCCCCCCCAGTCCCTTTTTTCCCGGAAGTGCACAACAAGCTGACTAGGTCGTGGAGGGCACCTTTTTCTGCCCGAAACCAACCTCCCAGCTCATCCACTCTCACTACCCTCTATGGCGGGGTGGCCCATGGGTATACGGAGATCCCTCAGGTTAATAAGGTGGTTGCGGTTCACCTGTGCCCACAAAGCGCAGCCACCTGGCGGGATCGCCTGACACTCCCTTGCAAGGCCTGTAGGACGACGTCATCTCTGATGGCCAAAGCCTACAGCGCCGCTGGTCAGGCCACCTCTGCCCTGCATGCCATGGCCCTCCTGCAAGTACACCAGGCCAAGTCACTAAAGGAACTGCACATGTGTAGTCCTGATTCCGATGTGATGCAGGTGCTGCGCTCGGCGACCGACCTCGCCCTCCAGGTGATGAAGGTCATGGCACGAGCACTCGGGCGCTCACCTCCATCAAGAGGGTCGGGGACCTGCAAGCGTTCTCTGTCAGCGATACCTGCCTGGAGTTCGGTCCGGGTGACTCTCACCGTAACAACTTCACAGCAGAAGGGAAGGAGAACACAGGGAAGCGGGTTTTCCAGGCTTAGGTAAGACTTTTAATTGGCCACTTCAGTGCTTTACAACTTCACAAACTCATCAGCTTCACAGGCACGTAGTTACTTAAATACATCAGCTTCACAAATACAACAGAACGAACATAACAGCTTCAGGAGCACAGTGGCCTTCCTTGTGCCAAACACTCTCTGCCCTCTGCTGGTGGTGTGGCTGCTTATATGCCACTCTCCCCATGCTCACTGGAAATAGAGACAGGTGTTACACATAATCTAGCTCAGGTGCAAGCGCCCTTACCGCTTTCTCTCTCTCCGGACAGATGCTTGACCACACCCCCGCTGCCACACTCACGTAATCCTGAGACCCCGGCCGGGCTATGTGCCCAAGGTTCCCACAACCCCAGTCAGGGATCAGGTGGTGAACCTGCAAGCGCTGCCCCAGGAGGAGGCAGAACCAGCCCTGTCGCTGCTGTGTCCGGTGCGTACTTTGTGCATCTACTTGGATTGTATGCAGAGCTTTAGATGCTCTGAGCAGCTCTTTGTCTGCTTTGGTGGACAGCGGAAAGGGAACTCTGTCTCCAAACAGAGGCTTGCCCACTGGATTGTGGATGCCATCACTATGACATACCAGGTCCAGGCCATGCCTGCCCATTCAGGAATACGAGCACACTCCACAAGGAGTCTGAAATTCTCATGGGCACTGGCCCATGGCACCTCTCTAGCAGACATCTGCAGGGCAGCGGGCTGGGCGACACCCAATACCTTCATGAGATTTTACAGTCTCTGGGTTGAGCCGGTTTCGTCCCGTGTTCTGTCAGGTACGAACAGATAAGTTCGGGAATATGGACAGCTGGCCGGGTGTATCGCTTGCATATAGCGCTTTTCCCCTCCAAAGAGGCGAAGATGTGCGCTTCTTTTCCCATGCGAGTTCACGAACCCATGAACCTTGGATGTCCTTCCTCCCTAGCCCTGTGGCTCGCGAATTCAGCGGAGGAATTCACAGCCGGAACCAGTACATGTGCTAATATGCCTTTACTGAGGTAGGTGATCCACAGGTGCCGGTTACTCCAGTAACCCCCTGTAATGTATTTTCCACAGTACGGTCTCCCTGTCGGCAGACCTGCGTCTCCCTTCTACAGAGCCCTCTCTGTCCCGGCCGCCGTGTTTGTAGAGCTCCTCCTCTTTCAGGCAGGACCTACCACCGTGCCTCTTCCATGTGTGGCTCTGAGCCCACATGACGTGCTTGCCACATGTTACCTCCCCTCCAGGCAGGATATGGTCTCCGTGGGGTCTTTTCCCTCTGAAAGAATAGGATAGGAAAAGAACTCCTTCCCCGCCGCATATATTGAGTGTTAAAATGGCCCCAGCCGAATAACTGAATACTTTGTGGAGAGAAAACGGCTGGTGTGGCCTGCTTCCATACTAGATACGTCTCTTCCCCCCCCAAGGGATGTGGGGAACTATACAGTGTTTTTGGGGCATTGGGGGAGGCTACGTGCAGACCGGTGCACCTGCTATTACGCGCGCAACAGCTTGCTTGCACCTGCAACGGCAGTCCACGTAACACGGTTCAGCTAGTTGTGGCGTTTCGTATATGGACCCCTATTGTCACTACATCGACACAACGTCGAGTGAGTGACAGAAGGGGAATGTCTCGGGTACTGTCGTAACCTCAGTTCCCTGATGGAGGGAACGAGACGTTGTGTCCCCCCTGCCACAATGCTGTACTACCCGCTGAAATGTCTGGGACCCTGTCTCGGCTCCTCAGCACAAAACCTGAATGAGTGGTTTTGAGCCAGCTCCTTTTATACCCGGATGTTATGCAAATTCCACTCTCATTGGCCTTTTCTCAAAGATCTGAGGTGTTCAGGGCTCTCAAGAGCAACCCCTAGTGTCACTACATGGACACAACATCTCGTTCCCTCCATCAGGGAACGGAGGTTACGATAGTAACCGAAACGTTAATTTTGTTCCGATATTTTTCAAATATATATCTTTCATTGTTAGTTAATGATACCTAATGTGTTAACTAATGTTTATGAATGGAACCTTACTGTTACCAAAAATCTGCATACAGTGCATAGTTTACATCATTTACACTGAAGAAATACTAAGAGAAATTTGTTAGTATTCTTTTCTGAACTATTCTGAGGCCAATCATTTAATTCAGGATAATGAGTTACATGGATAAAAGAACGGTGAGCAATTTATTCAGTTTTATAGATACTGTATGCAAATGAGGATATGATTGACGTGGACTATAATGGCAAGATGTTATACACAAGGATGTGGACATATGGTGTATAATATCGAGTCATGGGCTGTTGATTGTAAAACAGCCGTCATGTAAGTGCTGGCATAAGAGCTGTCAAAATCCATGTACTGTACCCCAAACATTGTTTAAAAAGTTTTAGCAAAAAAGCACTCTTTTATCCATATTTTGATGGTTACAGAATAAAAAATATTTGTAGCATACTGGAATAATTTTTTTCTAGATGGAAAAATGTCACCTACACCGAGAAAAGTTTACAAAGAAAAGAACAATTCTCAAAACCGAAGCTTTGTGTGAATTTACTCTGGCTTACATCTAGAAATCTTGCATTGATTTCTCCATTATGGGGCAGAACATTAATAATGCATGCTGTTTACACATGATCAATATAGTGTCATATTAAGGGGGGTAAAACCCCTCACCTAAGAAAATTTATTGTCACAGTTATCTGCCTTACAAGCTTAAACCTGTATGGGAAGAATTATTTTGTAGAAAGATAGCAGAAACACTGGTTACGCAAAGGAAGTGACACAAATGAAAAAGGCAATAGAACAGTTCTTTATCTAACACGATAACATGGTCTTGTCACAGGATGCCAATACAGCACAGGGTTTCTATGGACTTCTCTGAACTTGTAGTGAACAGAAGCTTGTCATTTGAAACAATGAGGACATAGAGAGCTAGTACAGAAAGAGTATAGAAATGTAACTGATAATAAAGGAGGTGCATCACATAGGCTGTGCAATTTTAAAAATACTTCAAATAGACTCCAGGGATGTTGAGGAGGCAGTGCCACCTCAAAAAAAAGTGGAAGAAAATTACACAAAAAGATCTAGTTCATTGTGTGAATGTGAGGGGGTAACGGTGAAATACAGACAAAAATTCACATGAGAAGAAGCAGTGCTTCCAAAGCATTGCTGATTGGCTGATTGCTCAGTCAATGTGTAAATGCCCACTTATCATATCCACATAAGACAGCCTGAATGTGTCAAACTGGTCAAAATTGACTAATTATGAAGTTCACGTCTGAATCTAGTATGACTTGTTTTTAGCGAACACAGCTCAGTTATATTAATACAGCACTTAAATAAAAGCATCATTTCATTTAATGTGTCTTTTTAATGCAACACCAGCAGAACAAAGTTGTGTCAATTGCTCATACATATATTCTAGAGTAAATTGTTGAATTCAAATGGGACAATTCACATAAAAATGGTTTTACTAACACAAATTTACTTCAAGAATAAGGCACTCTGTGTTTACAGAGGATTTGTTGATTCATTTTCCAAAAAATAAAGTATTATTAATAATAATAATAATAATAATAACAGATGAACGAAGAGTAACAAATATGCATATTACTGCATTATTGTAGTTATTATTTTAGGTACAATGTAAAAAAAAAAAAAGAAGAAAAACTTGATAAGTCTTTGATATAACTTCATTTTAATAAATAGTATGTTAATATACTAAACACACACAAATATAATACTATCAGTTGCTTGTTGAAAGTGGAAGCTAAATGGTGTTTCATAAGCCTTTTTACCTGGTTACCATGTAAACCAGCCTGATTAAAATAACGCGACTAACGTAAAATAACGCATTTTTTTCAAAATGACACATGGTTCATTACACATATCGCGACAGTTCCAAGGTGAAATGTCCACTGTGTGGCGCAAAATACGAGTTAAATGTTCTCCCAAACAGATGAGGTTTTTAAGATTAATGCTATATCAAGAAATATTCAGAGTGCAATACAAATTAAGCTCATTTGGCAGCATTTGTGGCATAATGTTGATTACCACGAAAAATAATTTGGACTCCTCCCTCCTTTTCTTCAAAGGTGCACTCTGTAACTTTTGTGTTTGTGTCATCTTGGACCTTGCGGCATGGATGCAGAATCATTTAAAATCAATAGTTTTAGTTACAGATGCCATTGTAGAAATACACTATACACAGTCAGCCATGATTCATTAATCCAAGAGTGAAAGTGTCCAATATCATGATGGCTACTGAGATTAAGCGAGTAGTATTTGGCCGGTCATGTGATTCTAACATGGCAGCCCCCATGAGGAGACCCTCTCCATGTAGAATAAAACAGCTTTGATAAGGTTACTTCCAGCACCTGTATGATCAGCACTGGTGCCCCCCAGGGATGTGTGCTCTCCCCACTACTCTTCTCCTTGTACACAAATGACTGCATCGTCTGACACTACTGTCATCGGCCTCATCCAGGATAAAGAAAAGGAGGTTGAGCAGCTGGCTGTGTGGTGCAATCAAAACAACCTGGAGCTGAACATGCTCAAAACAGTGGAGATGATAGTGGACTTTTATTTTAAGAACACTGCAACACTGACCCCGCTCACCATTCTGAACAGCACTGTGGCAGCAGTGGAGTCATTCAGGTTCCTGGGCACTACTATCTCAATGGACATGAAGTGGGAGACCCACATTGACTCCATTGTGAAAAAGGCCCAGCAGAGGTTGTACTTCCTTCACCAGTTGAGGAAGTTCAACCTGCCACAGGCACTGCTGATACAGTTCTACTCAGCAGTCACTGAGTCTGTCCTCTGCACTTCAGTAACTCTCTGGTTTGGTGCAGCTACAAAATCAGACATCAGAAGACCACAAAGGACAGTTTGGACTGCTGAGCAGATTATTGGTTGCCCCCTGCCCTCCCTTCAAGAACTGTATACTTCCAGAGTGAGGAAAAGGGCTGAAAAAATCACTCTGGACCCCACTCACCCAGCCCACTACGTTTTTGAACTGTTGCCTTCTGGCCGGCGCTACAGAGCACTGAGCACCAGAACCACCAGGCACAAGAACAGGTTTTTCCCTCAGGCTATCCATCTCATGAACAGTTAAAACTGCCCCATTGAGCAATAATTAATGTGCAATACACAGCTTAGTCTATTTATATTTATCCAACATATCCTGCCTCTTCTGCAGTTCCCTTGCACTATCTGTATATAACAGATTTGTATTTGTACATACGTATATATATATATATATATATATATATATATATATATATATATATATATATATATATATATATATATATATATATATGTCTTATTGTGTATTTCTATATATACTTATATTTTCTATTTGCTTTTTATTTTTAATCTATTTTTTTTATTATTTCTGTATTGTTGTTGTATTGTTTGTGCACTGGAAGCGTCTGTCACCAAGATAAATTCCTTGTATGTGTAAGCATACATGGCAATAAAGCTCATTCTGATTCTGATTCTTAAATCTATTGGCTTACTATCCACATCAGTCCATTTTGCAATTGTATTCGTCAATCTGTCCAAGGTAAACTTATTATAAGGGCTTTTCTAAGGACGGCTTTTTTTCTATGTAAACATGCATCAGACGGATAATTTTGCAGCATTTGACCTTGCGTCGCATCATGAACTCAGCATTTTTAGGATGCTGTTTCAAGTTAAACATAGTTTAAAACGTAGAAAAACACAAATTGAGAACCCTGCATGTGGAGTTGTGCTCCGTCCAGCTGTGTTTGAACACAAGAACGCATCCTTATGTTGTGCTGCCTTCTTTCTCTAAAGTGTGGTTTTGTTACCTGTAAAGCTGGAGTTGCACTTACTGCCCCCTGCTGTCTGAGACACACAAATCCGCTGTAGCTCGATTATGACTGGTCAGGATGCTCAAACAAACAAAAGGAATGTTTTGATAGTGCCACAGATACACAGTTTTTACATTTTTCAAGGGAATCAAAAGTTTTGCTTATACAGTAGCTGTCTCCACATATAAAGCAAGGATACAAGAACGTTTTTTTTTTTTTTTACATTGATAAAATAACACACATTGCCTCTAAGTAGATGAGGAAAAAACCTTGGGAGGAACCAAGACACTGGAGGCCTACCTTTTTTGGGTGAACTATCACTTTAAACATTGAAACGAAAGGCTATTCCAAAGCTTCGGATATGGAATAATCTATAGTGGAAAACTCTATAGTACAGTATATGACACTATTTCTTTTGCAGTTTATAAGCTTAAAATGCATCAATGGACTCATTCATATGGAACTAGCCACATCATTTTCATACATCTTGTTGATGGTAACTCTGTAGTCAGGGCACACAACAGGACTGAATTGCCCTCTTTGTCATCACTGAATGTGAGAATTACTGAGAAGTTTCTATTTTCATAATAACGTTCATAAAAAAAAAAAAAATTACAAAAAAAAAAAAAAAACATGTTTGAACAGTACTGCTTTATTCTTTGACATTCTTTTCTTATTAAGCATTCATAACCCACATAAATAGACAGTGCTGTGTTTTAATATTTTTTTTCTTAGGCGTTAATGTTGTCATGTACAACATCATTTTTACTCAGGGGTCGGGCCCTCTTACAAGCTACCCAAAGCAACGTGTCTAATTACATATAATCAAGCCCCAGCTTTTTGGAGAGCAATCTCATATTCCCTTTATTGTATTACCAATTGGACCCTTACCTCTTAACAAGGAAGGCTCATCTCTGCAAATCAGGTTAGAGAGATCCTTTCCAATTCACAGCTCTCTTGTTAAATGTGTCTAAAAGACTCATTAGGACTCTTCAGTGTCATCTGTGTTTGTTTTAGAATACCACATGATTATAGAAAATCCTCTGCTGCAATTCACTGGCACTGTCGTTTCACTGTGTGTGGCTGGATTTTGAAGAGGTTTAAAATGATTTCAAGCGAACCGAGACATCTTCCATATTCAAATGAGCAGGTTCATTTGTAACTGTTTTCTTGTGGCTACCTGCCGGAGCTTCTGTGAGTCTCGCCGGAATTAACACAGTAGAACTGAGAAGATGTAAATAAGTCCATAATAGAAATTATCAGTTAAATGCAGTAAGAAATATGGCCAGTGAATGAATTTTCTGAACTTGGCAATAAACACAAATTAGGGGAGCAGACAAGCATTCTCCAGTCAGTATACTAAGGTTGTTAGGGAATTTAAAAGCAGCTGCAAATGAGAACCATCAGTATGTATATTCTGTATAATGTATATAAAGACTAGAAAAGACTGTATATAAAGGCAAGAAGCTCTCTGTACAGTGTAATATCATACAAATATATGGGTGTTAGGGTCTTCAAATTAAAATTCCATAGTAAAAGTTTTATGTATCCCACATATTTAAACATTTTATTATATATATATATATATATATATATATATATATATATATATATATATATATATATATATATATATATATATTTTTTTTTTTTTTTTTTTGTTTTTTTTTGCATAATTTGGCAAAATAACAGCTTGACTGGAAATGATGCCCAGTAAAGGTATTCTGCTCACAAGTGATTTTTACCTTTATTTAAAAATCAATTCATGTCTTATATTTCATCTCAAGCATGCTCTTCACTGATTCTTTAGTCAACTCAATAACAAGTACAATAACTTAAAAAAAAAAAAAAAATATAATAGTGATTTTTCACATTATTAATGTCCTGACTATACATTGTGATCAGCTGAATGCCACTTTGGTGAATAAAAGTACCAATTTATTTCCATAAGAGCAAAATTTGTACATTATTCCAAACTTTTGGCCGCCAGTGTGTGTGATATATATATATATATATATATATATATATATATATATATATATATATATATATATATATATATATATACAGGTGCATCTCAATAAATTAGAATGTCGTGGAAAAGTTCATTTATTTCAGTAATTCAACTCAAATTGTGAAACTCGTGTATTAAATAAATTCAATGCACACAGACTGAAGTAGTTTAAGTCTTTGGTTCTTTTAATTGTGATGATTTTGGCTCACATTTAACAAAAACCCACCAATTCACTATCTCAAAAAATTAGAATACGGTGACATGCCAATCAGCTAATCAACTCAAAACACTTGCAAAGGTTTCCTGAGGCTTCAAAATGGTCTCTCAGTTTGGTTCACTAGGCTACACAATCATGGGGAAGACTGCTGATCTGACAGTTGTCCAGAAGACGATCATTGACACCCTTCACAAGGAGGGTAAGCCACAAACTTTCATTGCCAAAGAAGCTGGCTGTTCACAGAGTGCTGTATCCAAGCATGTTAACAGAAAGTTGAGTGGAAGGAAAAAGTGTGGAAGAAAAAGATGCACAACCAACCGAGAGAACCGCAGCCTTATGAGGATTGTCAAGCAAAATCGATTCAAGAATTTGGGTGAACTTCACAAGGAATGGACTGAGGCTGGGGTCAAGGCATCAAGAGCCACCACACACAGACGTGTCAAGGAATTTGGCTACAGTTGTCGTATTCCTCTTGTTAAGCCACTCCTGAACCACAGACAACGTCAGAGGCGTCTTACCTGGGCTAAGGACAAGAAGAACTGGACTGTTGCCCAGTGGTCCAAAGTCCTCTTTTCAGATGAGAGCAAGTTTTGTATTTCATTTGGAAACCAAGGTCCTAGAGTCTGGAGGAAGGGTGGAGAAGTTCATAGCCCAAGTTGCTTGAAGTCCAGTGTTAAGTTTCCACAGTCTGTGATGATTTGGGGTGCAATGTCATCTGCTGGTGTTGGTCCATTGTGTTTTTTGAAAACCAAAGTCACTGCACCCGTTTACCAAGAAATTTTGGAGCACTTCATGCTTCCTTCTGCTGACCAGCTTTTTAAAGATGCTGATTTCATTTTCCAGCAGGATTTGGCACCTGCCCACACTGCCAAAAGCACCAAAAGTTGGTTAAATGACCATGGTGTTGGTGTGCTTGACTGGCCAGCAAACTCACCAGACCTGAATCCCATAGAGAATCTATGGGGTATTGTCCAGAGGAAAATGAGAAACAAGAGACCAAAAAATGCAGATGAGCTGAAGGCCACTGTCAAAGAAACCTGGGCTTCCATACCACCTCAGCAGTGCCACAAACTGATCACCTCCATGCCACGCCAATTTGAGGCAGTAATTAAAGCAAAAGGAGCCCCTACCAAGTATTGAGTACATATACAGTAAATGAACATACTTTCCAGAAGGCCAACAATTCACTAAAAATGTTTTTTTTATTGGTCTTATGATGTATTCTAATTTTTTGAGATAGTGAATTGGTGGGTTTTTGTTAAATGTGAGCCAAAATCATCACAATTAAAAAAACCAAAGACTTAAACTACTTCAGTCTGTGTGCATTGAATTTATGTAATACACGAGTTTCACAATTTGAGTTGAATTACTGAAATAAATTAACTTTTCCACGACATTCTAATTTATTGAGATGCACCTGTATATAATATTTAAATAAAACTATGACTACATTTCAAACCTACTGGTAATTTACTGTACATTACATTATTGTCATTGGACCTAACATCTTTCCTTTACAGCTCTATAAAATATGATATCATCTTTCACCTCACAAGTACCACCACCTCTTCAATGATCTGAAAATCTCACTATCTGTGGTTGTGAGGGACAGCTATGCTTTGACATAACATTGAATAAAAATGGTCTATATTGGTAAAGCCACAGTAGCATTGACTGAGGGAACAAGTTGCTTCTAACTCGAGCAATAAAATGACACTGTTGGTTTGTCGTTACAGCAGTGTCAGACCTTTGGTCTTGATCTAAACTGCTGTGACCCAGAGGGTCTTATCAATATAACATATAAATTGAACTCACTCGCTTACTTAGCGAGGGTGAACCACACATTTCTGTCTGTCAAGGCCAGTCATGCTTGAGCATTCTGTTGTGTAACGGCTGCCTCATTAAAGATGAGACGGTGCAAAGGTGTATTGAGTTTCCAGGCTACTGCTGCAGAACATGCATACAATTACTCATTAAATCATTAAAATAATTAGGCCTCATGTTTCACAGGTGTCTAGTGTATGTAAATGTTCTCGTATACAATTTACACTGATGAGCCAAAACATTATAACCACCTGCCTAATACACCGATCAGCCACAACTTTAAAACCACCTGCCTTATATCTTGTAGGTCCCCCTAGTGCCGCCAAAACAGCTCTGACCCGTCGAGGCATGGACTCCAACCTCAGTCCCAGTGGTATCTGGCACCAAGACATTAGCAGCAGATACTTCAAGTCCTGTAAGTTGCGAGGTAGAGCTGCCGGCACATCCCACAGATGCTCAATCAGATTTAGATCTGGGTAATTTGGAGGCCAGGGCAACACCTTGAAGTCTTCATCATGTTCCTCAAACCATTACAGAACAATGTGTGCAATGTGGCAGGGCGCATCATCCTGCTGAAAGAGGCCACTGTCATCAGGGAATACATTGCCATGAAGGGGAGTACCTGGTCTGGTGGCACTAGGGCAGGGGCGGAGTGGCCATAGGGAGAATCGGGCTGACCGTGAAACGTTTACGGAACGTTTGTTGCCTTTATGGAACGTTTACCATTGTTCTTCCATGTTTTTAATAGAGGCATTTGTAATGATGAAGTCAGTAAGACCATGGATGGCTCCACATTACTGTGGTTAGGTGAATACAGATAGTCTTCTTTAAAAAAAAAAAAAAAAAAAAAAAAAATCAACAATAGGATTTGTTATGAACAACTAAGAGCCTAAACATTGTTTAGAAACTTTTAACTACAACTTTCATAGTAAAAAATTCCATGGAGTACAAAATGGACAATAAAATGAGATGTTTGGTAGATTAAACTCAGTCACTATTAACTTTCATTGCATCTTTTTTCCATTCATGGAAGAAAGTTCTAAGGGGTTGGATCAAGATAAAGGTGACTGAATGATGACAGAATAATTAAGTCTTATAGATTCTCCCTATTTGATTTAATATGTATCTATACCAGTTACCAGTTAGTGTTACTGCAATAAAAACATTTTAGTTTGGATGATGAGGTGTATTTTAAGAAACGTGTAATCGATGTTGATGCAGGGTGCTCTGTTATCTCTTTACCTCATCAGTGCTGTTTTTTTTTGTGTTTTTTTTTGTTTTTGTTTTTTTATAATGTCAGCAGTTTGAGAGGTTCGACTTCCTCCATATAGAGTTTTTTTTACTAGAGCGTTCTTTGTAGAATTCAAATGGGTCACATAAGCTTTGTGATCTCTGCCGGCCGCCGCAATATTGAAGCCCGACTGAATCATGCAAGTTTTGCTCGCGCTGTCCCAGGGCTCTGGCTGTATCTCTGGAGCACGCTAATGTGCGCTGCGGCAGTTCAAGCGAAATCATGCCTCATTCTCCCCGCTGAGATGTGCATGTCAGATATGAGAAGCATATACTTCTTATATACTGGATCATATACTTCTTAATACAATTAATTTTGGGTGATGGAGTTACCCGCCACTGCCGATTTCTACCCGCATTTGGTGGGTGGGTGTTAATGTCAAGCCCTGGGTGGCACATGTCAAACTTATGTCCACATGAATGGCCAGACCCAGGGTTTCCCAGCAGAACATTACCCAGAGCATCACACTCCCTCCACCGGCTTGTCGTCTTCCCACAGTGCATACTGGTGCTATCACTTCCCCAGGTAAACGGCACACACGTACATGGCCCTCCACGTGATGTAAAAGAAATGTCAGGCGACATTCTTCCACTGCTCCAAGGTCCAGTTCCGAAGCTCGCGTGCCCATTGTAGTCACTTTCGACGGTGGACAGGGGTCATCATGGGCAAATTATAGCAAGTTACCACACCATGAAAAAAATTCATTTGTTCAGTTAGAACTGCTTACAGCAACCATTACCACCAAACTGATCATGGGGCTTCTAATTCTGTGTTTTAAAAAAAGAGTAGGGGGAGAGTGGGGAAAGATGTGACACCTCCTTAAATTAATATTCTGGGTTCAATCCTAAATACCATCTCCAAAATGGCAGGTCTTGTGGGGTGTTCCCCCCAATGCAGTGGATAGTACCTACCAAATGTGGTCCAATAAGTTCTCATCAAATACAAGCTCGATCGACAGAATTTGATAGTAATGTTGATTACCAAATAAATTTATTTCAACTCATCCCTCCTTTTCTTTAAAAAAAGAACAATCTGGGTTACAGTGAGGCACTTACAACTGGTGTGAATTGGGCCAATCAGTAAACATTATAATACTTACTGTTTATAGCCACAAGACATAAAGAATATTGAAAGAGTGTTGACATTATTTTAGCATGATAATATCACTTAATAACCTTTTCTGTGTAAATTTATATCCAATTTTAAAACTTCATTGCCATGACAATGTTACGCCTTAAACCCTAAAACCATTTGTGCATTGTATGTGTCGGTGAATTGCCAATCAGTGTGTAAATCAATGCAATTTTTTGATTGAAAGGGAAACCAATTTAAAATTTATTTAAATTTAATTATATTTTTAATTTATTTAATTTGATTCTTTTTCTCCCCTTTTTCTCCCCAGTTTGGAATGCCCAATTCCCAGTGTGCTCTAGGTCCTCGTGGTGGCGTAGTGACTTACCTCAATCTGGCTGACGGAGGACAAATCTCAGTTGCCTCCGCATCTGAGACCGTCAATCCGCACATCTTATCAAGTGGATTGTTGAGCACGTTACCGTGGAGACATAGTACGTGTGGAGGCTTCATGCTATTCTCTGTGGCATCCATGCACAACTCACCACACGTCCCACCGAGAGCGAGAACCACATTATAATAACCACGAGGAGGTTACCCCATGTAACACTACCCTCCCTAGCAACTGGGCCAATTGGTTGCTTAGGTGACCTGGCTGGAGTCACTCGGCACGCTCTGGATTCGAATTTGAGACTCCAGGGGTGGATGTCAGCGTCTTTACTCGCTGAGCCACCCAGGCCCCATGCAGTTTGATTCTTGATTAAAAAGGGAAAATACTTTTATTTTCTTACCCCATTGGCAAATAGTTTCTTTATTGTTTTAAGCATGATTCTCACAACATTTGGTTAGATATCTCTGAAAACAAGACACTGGCCTATTTCGAATGTGATTCTGCTTCTTTTTTTAAAAAGAAAAGTCATTTTTTCTTCCTTTAAGGATTTTTAGATATTATTACCAGAAAATAAGTCAAAAATCATACCTCAGTAAGAAAATGACTTTTTGCAGTGTAGCTATTAATGACTATTTGCCACATAATTTCCAAAACAGTAGCTGTGGGGAAAAGTGTGCCAGAAGGTTCGAGGTAAACTGTGCCAGCTGAACTAATAATGATAGTCAGCTTTGAATCCAAATGCAAGAAATACTATTACATTGGTCTTGCTGAAAAACGTGAGGTGGGAACCAACTTTCTTTAAAGAATCTCAGGGTTTCCTAGCAAAGAAAAACCCACCACTGAGAGAAAATGAGTGAGAATTTATTCCCACAAAGTTATGTATTGAAAAAGCTACCACAGCATCACAAAGTTTGGAGAACAACATTTCATACATTTCAGACATTTCCATGCAACCTTGATGGTTGGAATATAGAATAATAATGTCTTAGTTTGTTCAGTCCAGTATACTGTAGGATTGTTTTGTATACTTTATTTTGTTTTTCTATCAATATTGTAAAAAAAAAAAAAAAAAAAGTGAAAAGCAAAATAAATTTGCTTTTGAAAATGAAAAGCCAGAATGTTGAAAAGTAGTTTCACTACAGTTGAATAAACCTTTTCCTGGCTAGTGAATAATGCTCAGTAATGTAAGACTCTGGAATGGGACAGTGCATTATTAAAGGGATGATTCACCCAAAAATGAAAAGTTTCTCATCAATAACTCAACCCCATGCCACCTCATCCCAACTCGTATGACTTTCTTTCTTCTGTGGAATACAGACTAAACAATTTTGAAGGATGCATGATGTGTTTTTTGTCCATACAATATAAGTCAATGGGGTCCAAAATTTTAAAGCTCCAAAATAGACAAAATGAAAAGGCAGCATAAAGGTAATATATATATATATATATATATATATATATATATATATATATATATATATATATATATATATATATATATACACACACTTCCGGTCAAAGGTTTGAAACACTTATTTTTTATTATATTTTTTTTTCTTCACATTTAGAATAATAGTAAAGTCATCAAAACTATGGAATAACATAAATGGAACTATGGGAATTATGTTGTGACTAAACAAAATCCAAAATAAATCAAAACTGTGTTATATTTTAGCATCTTCAGAGTAGTCACCCTTTGCCTAGAATTTGCAGACATGAACTCTTGACATTTTCTCAACCAACTTCTTGAGGTATCACCCTGGGATGCTTTTTAAACAGTATTGAAGGAGTTCCCATCTATGTTGGGCACTTATTGGCTGCTTTTCTTTATTATTTGGTCCAAGTCATCTTTTTTTATTTTTATTAAATTTTAGTTTTATAATGAAATAAATTAATGTGGTGGCACAATTATATTTTTGTCTACAAAACTAATTTCAAACATTTAAGCATACGCCTTCAGATCGAAAGATTTTTAAGATCATGGGAAACATTTCAGTCAAGTGTTTATATATATATATATATATATATATATAGTATTTAAATAAAACTATGACTACAGTTCAAACCTACTGGTAATTTACTGTACATTACATTATTGTCATTGGACCTGTTAACATCTTTCCTTTACAACTCTATAAAATATATCATCTTTCACCTCACAAGTACACCTCACTATCTGTGGCTATGAGGGACAGCTATGCTTTGACTATGCAAGTTCAAATCACACTGACTACAGAAGCATAATGTACAGTATATATAATATACTGGGGTTCCTTTAGCTCATCTGGTAGAGCAAGGTGCTAGTAACACCATGATCATGGGTTCAATTCCCAGGGAACACTGGGAATACACTGTACAGTAAGTTACTTTTTTCTGCCAAATGTAAATGTCAAAATAATTGTTTAACAACCTCAGTTTTTATTCCTAGGAACCTGACTGTTGCTCTCTATTATGACTGATAGACTTGAAAGTATGTACTTCATTAGTAGCACTTTTGAAGATATCCATAGAAACAATGGGCTGTCACATCATCACACACATTTTTCAGTTTCTTCATTTAGTCTCACAACTCGGAAGGAAATTTTCACTGAAAGCCAATTAGCAGTTGTGCTTTCTGACAGATTTCATTTAGATGATCCAGAAATAGCTTCTTTTTTATTATTTATTTACACACTCCTCTTCCCTCCCTTTTTTTTTTTTTTTTTTTTTTTTATCTTGGAGGATTTTGGGCTCTATGTCCCATCTGTTATGGCACAAGTGTTGGGCTGCATTACAAACCAAATTGCCCAGAGGGAACAATGGATGGACTTATCCTGAAATTACAAAGGGAGCTGACGATTCATGTTTTGAGTGTCTAGTGTACAAAACAGCAGGGATTTTTTTTTATTTATTTATTGTTTTAACAATGTAGATTTACACCCTAGTTTCAACATGCTTTAATATTTTTTCAAAGATAGCTTGTAGAGCAAATTAGCTTATAGACATTTGATATCAACACATCTGGTTATAAGACAAAAATGGGGTACTATGTTGTGTAATGAGGGTTATAGGTCATTTGGGATAATAATAATAAAAATAAAAAAAAAACAGACACAGCCTGTGCACACTACTTTTAGCGCCCACCTGTTCTCAGGCAGTTGCATTACCGCTGCTCGATCTTATTCTGCTTAGCCTCCCTGTGATATCAAAAAAAAAAAAGCAGCATTCGGTATAAATATTGTATTTAGCACTCTGTACCTTTTTTGCTTGGAAATCTTAGCTTATTTATATTCATGTCTTAGTCCATCTGAACTTTCCGGTCAACAAAATGTTACAGTACCTCACAAAGTTCATGTTATGCTAGTAAATATACAGTAGGGCAGTCCGGGGCTGGTTTTCACACTTTTCACTCCAGTGAATATTTCTTGTGTAGCCTTTATTTATTTTTGAAAGTGAATTTCTGTATAGCCACATACCCTGAAGTCTTTGCTACAAATAAGCAATTTGTACATTTACACCACTTTTCCCCCCAAAAAGTTCATTGAACACACCTTGACCTTTTGTAACAACATGGCCCAACAGCAGTCACACTGTGTATGGGGTAAGTTTTTCACAATGGAACCTGCCATTAAACAGCCTATTATTGGCATTTCAGCAAATTGTACACAGTAAAACAAATATGAAACACTAACAGAGCAGTCGCACCACAGTTTGTTTTAATCGAGCCAAACCTGCCAAGTGTGAACACACACTAAGACTAGGCTGGGTGTGATTAGCAACTATGAACATAGCTAAAGATACACCAAATTGGGAGTCAGCTGCCTGCCAAGATAGCATATACTACAGTTAGCATGCTAACTGATTAGCAAGCTCACATAGTCTACTAGGCGATTATGAACATGATGCATGCCAAATTTCGTTTTGATAGGACTTGTTACTGAGATAGGCCTGACTTCCTTTATTTATTTATTTATTTATTTATTTATTTATTTTATTTTGCCAACTTCTTCATCAAAAAACAAAAAAAACATCAAATTTTGAAGGCTATGTCTGAAGATCCTCTGAGACAAATTTGGAGTAGCAGCGAAAACTGTTAATAATATACAGTATTTTTATGATATTGCACGATAGATACAACGCACACTGAAAGACCAATTTCTCTCAGTTTGGGATGAGGAATGAAAGATAATTATTCTTCTAGGCCAAATGGTTCAAAAATTATAAGTGAAAGAAATTTGAACTGGTGGTTGCGCTAGAGTATTGGTCTGGGAAACCTCAAAATTGGCCAGAAAACTATCGAGGCCCATCTGAATACATGTGCCAAATTTCACAACTTTCCTCCAAAAAATCGTTTTAGGGGCTGCCCTAGACTTTAATGACAGATGAAGAATAATAAAAACTAGATGAAGAAAATGTGAGTGGTGTTTGCCATGGCGAAACTGGTCACCACAACATCCCCCCAAAGGTCTCAGAACACTGCCTCAAGTCAAAGGGTGTTGTTATACGGTTGCTAGGGCGCTCTGCATGGTTTCTAGGCAGCTGCCAGTGTCATTATTAAGGACGCTGCTTTATAGTATAAAGATCCCACCCCATATGTCCCTAAATGTTCTGGTGCTGAGATATGTATGTTGCTATATGGTTGTAAGGGTGCTCTGAATGGTTGCCAGTGTGATGCTTAAAGGCTGATTTCTAGTCCAAGTCAAAAGAGCCCACCATCAAATCTCTTTGACATTCTGATCCAGAGATATGGTCCCACTGATCCCTTGCCAATATTAAGTCTATAGGATTTTTCGCCCCATTTTTTTACCTGCATTTTACATTCAACATTGTACGCCGGATCGCTTATATAAGTCATAGCAGAATTCTCCTTAATAGGCCTGAAGTTTAATCTTTGAGTTAAACTGTACCTTCATGTATATAGTTGACCCCTGCCTTAATATATGCCAGTGTGGTTTTTATTGTCACATCATCTGCTGTCTCTTCCCCTAGCCAGTTCACACAACCGTCATCCCCTGAATACTAACCCCTCACTGGACTACAACCCCCATCATGCATTGCCTCCTGCCATTATCTCTCACACCTGTTCATTATTACTCATTATCTGTGTATTTAAGCCCTGGAGTTCTATCATTCTGTGTGAAGTCTTGCCAGTTCTTTCTCAGTCTGCAGTTCTAAGCGTTTATCCCTGTTTTGGATTTTTGACCTGTGCCTGTTTATTGTGGATTTTGCCTCCGAGTTTCTCCTTTTTGGATTTGTCTGCCTCACTGGACTGCTTTCTGGTTTTTGACCTTTTTGCCTGTTTAATCACTCAATTAAACCTGCATGTGGATCCTACATCTGCCTCTCAGTCTGATTCGTTACATTCATTGTGTTCGCTTGTTTACTGAATAGCTACAATGTAGCAAAAAATATGATCATATTGGAATTTTAGTTTGGAGAATATAAATCACAAAACAATATTCTAATTTAAGACAGTCATGTGTTTCATAAATACACGTAAAACATCTTACAGCACAGAGTTTGCACAGAGTAAAATATTTTATAGGAGAAGCGGGAATTGGTTCCCTAACTGTGTGCCAGCTCGTATCCCTAGTGACAGCTGCTTTCCCCTCAGGCGAATACTTTTGTTTTCTTGCTTAAATAAACAACCAGCAGTATACTTGAGCAGGCTTTCTTAACACACTGGGATGTCCTCAGGATATTGCTAGCAAATGCAAAGCAAACAAGCAGCAATTCTTTAGAACATTCCTCATGTCATTACCCACCTCTCTCGCTCTGTCTTCTGGCATGATTGCATAAAGGATTTATATTTTACACAGAAATCTCCCCTATATAAAAACTCTTTTGTAGACAGCTAAACTATATCCTTTGTTATCCATGAGGGTGTGGTGTAGTGGTTAGAGATTTAACCAACTAAATGAAAAGTAGTAGGATGAGCCCAAAGAGGTCTAATACTTGGACAGAGTTATCCATTAGTCATCTGACTAGTTGGTGCAACCATTAATGTACAGTCATGGGAAAAAGAAAGTACACCCCCCTTGAATTATATGGTTTTACATATCAGGACATAATAAAAATCATCTGGTCCTTAGCAGGTCTTAAATACAACCTCAGATGAACAACAACACATGACATATTACATCGTGTCATGATTTATTTAACAAAAATAAAGCCAAAATGGAAAATCCATGTGTGAAAAACTAAGTACACCCTTACTGCTTCCATAGGAATTAAGAGGCTAAGTAGTAGCCAGGTGCTGCTAATCAAATGCCCTTGATTAATTGATCATCAGCGAGTGTGACCACATCTATAAAAGCTGAAGTTTTAGCAGTTTGCTGGTCTGGAGCATTCAGGTGTGTGTTAACACAATACCAAGGAGGAATGACATTAGCGATGATCTTAGAGAAGCAATTGTTGCTGCCCATCAATCTGGGAAGGGTTATAAGGCCATTTCCAAACAATTTAAAATTCATCTTTCTACAGTGAGAAAGATTATTCACAAGTGGAAAACATTCAAGACAGTTGCCAGTCTTGCCAGGAGTGGACGTCCCAGCAAATTCACCCCAAGGTCAGAACGTGCAATGCTCAGAGAAATTGCAAAAAACCCAAGAGTTACATCTCAGACTCTACAGGCCTCGGTTAGCATGTTAAATGTTAAAGTACATGACAGTACAATTAGAAAAAGACTGAACAAGTATGGTTTGTTTGGAAGGTTGCCAGGAGAAAGCCTCTTCTCCCTAAAAAGAATACAACAGCATGGCTTAGGTTTGCAAATTTGCATCTGAACAAACCATAAGACTTCTGGAACAATGTCCTTTGGACAGACGAGACCAAAGTGGAGATGTTTGGCCATAATGCACAGCGCCACGTTTGGCAAAAACCAAACACAGCATATCGTCATGGTTACTGGTGTAACCTCCGTTCCCTGATGGAGGGAACGAGACGTTGGTGTCGATGTAGTGACACTAGGGGTCACTCTTGGGAGCCCGAGACACCTCTGGTCTTTGATAAAAGGCCAATGAAAATTGGCGAGTGGTATTTGCATGCCACTCCCCCGAACATACGGGTATAAAAGGAGCTGGTATGCAACCACTCATTCAGGTTTTACGCTGAGGAGCCGATATAAGGTCCGGCCATTTCAGCGGGTAGTTCAGCGTTGTGGCAGGAGGGACCAACGTCTCGTTCCCTCCATCAGGGAACGGAGGTTACACCAGTAACCATGATGTTCCCTATCTGTCACTCACTCGACGTTGGTGTCGATGTAGTGACACTAGGGGTCCCTATACAAAACGCCACAAGGCTGAACTGTGTTACGTGAACTGGCGGTGTGTGGTGGGCAGACTTGCTGTGTGCCTCATAGCCAGCGCACCAGGTCGACACGTAACCTCCCCCAACATAGTTATGAGTGTCGAACGGCCCTTTTTGGGGACAAGTCGACTACCCAAAGATAGAGACGGGCTTAACCCAGTCGTGGCCTCTTTTCCCCTTCTCTTTTTCCACTCCCTAAAAAAAGAAGGGGGATTATCCGACTGGGCCGCCAGGTCTAGTCGGGGGGTGTCCCTCCCAAGGGGAGGACACCGCGGAGACCACACCTCACCCCAGAGAGGGGGGGGATATTTAAGTGGAAAAATACATCACATGGTCTTTCCAATCATGTGGAGAGCCTTCAAGGTAGATCCTGCCCAATGGGGGAGGAGGTACTACAACATGGAGACTGGGGCAGAGGGGCTCTGCCCAAGGAAGACGCAGTTTGCCAGCAGGGAAACGAGTTAGCGGAAGATATAGATCGCATGGGGTTAGCCTTACAGGGAACCGCCACATGTGGAGCACCTACCCCAGAACCGGGCTCTTAGCTGCGCGTGTACTGGGCCGGCAGTGAGTTTCTCCGAAGACTCGACTGCCACAGGGCTCGGAGGAAATCAACCAGGGAACAACTTTTGTGAACACTACTGGGAATTAACAGCGCACATCTTCAGCTCAAAAGGAGGTGGAAGGTGCTATGTGCAAGCGATACACCCGGCCGGCTATCCCGTGCTTATCCGCTTGTGTTGCGTGCCACTACCTGGGACGAAACCGGTTCCACCCGGAGGTTGTAGAACCTTGCAAAGGTGTTGGGTGTTGCCCAGCTCGTTGCTCTACAAATGTCTGTTAGAGAGGCACCTCTGGCCAGGTCCCAAGAAGCCGCTACACCACGGGTAGAATGGGCTCGTAGCCCTACCGGGGGCGGCATGTCTTGGGCGAGATATGCCATAGATATGGCATCAACGAGCCAGTGGGCGATCCTCTGCTTGGAGACAGCGCTTCCTTTCCGCTGTGCACCGAAGCAGACAAAGAGCTGCTCAGAGAGTCTAAAGCTCTGCGTGCAATCCAAATAGATGTGCAAAGCGCGCACCGGACACAGCAATGCCAGGGCTGGGTCTGCCTCCTCCTGGGGCAGCGCTTGCAGGTTCACCACCTGGTCCCTAAAAGGAGTGGTGGGAACCTTGGGCACATAGCCCAGTCGGGGTCTCATACGTGAGAATAGCCCGGACCGAACTCTAGGCACATTTCGCTGACAGAGAACACTTGTAGGTCACCTACCCTCTTGATGGAAGTGAGCGCAGTCAGGAGGGCAGTCTTCAGGGAGAGTGCCTTAAGCTCGACTGACTGCAAAGGCTCAAAGGGGGCTCTCTGTAGGCCCTGAAGAACTACGGAGAGGTCTCATAAGGGAACGAAGAGCGGTCTGGAGGGATTCAGCCTCCTAGCGCCTCTTAGGAACCTGATGATCAGGTCGTGCTTCCCTAAGGACTTACCGTCAACTGTGTCGTGGTGTGCTGCTATGGCAGCAACGTACACCTTCAAGGTGGAAGGGGACAGCCTCCCTTCCAACCTCTCCTGCAGGAAGGAAAGCACTGATCCGACTGCGCATCTCTGGGGGTCTTCGTGTTGAGAAGAACAGCACTTAGCGAACAGAGACCACTTCAAGGCATACAGGCGCCTCGTAGAGGGGGCCCTAGCCTGAGTGATCGTGTCTACCACCGCGGGTGGTAGGCCACCTAGGTCTTCCGCGTCCCGTCCAGGGGCCAGACATGGAGATTCCAGAGGTCTGGGCGCGGGTGCCAGAGGGTGCCCCGTCCCTGAGAAAGAAGGTCCTTCCTCAGGGGAATTTGCCAGGGGGGAGCTGTCGCGAGGAGCGTGAGGTCCGAGAACCATATCTGGGTGGGCCAGTAGGGTGCTACCAGGACGACCTGCTCCTCGTCCTCCCTGACTTTGCACAGTGTCTGTGCAAGTAGGCTCACTGGGGGAAACGCGTATTTGCGAATGCCAGGGGGCCAGCTGTGTGCCAGCGTGTCTATGCCAAGAGGAGCCTCGGTGAGGGTGTACCAGAGCGGGAAGTGGGAGGATTCTTGGGAGGCAAACAGGTCCACCTGAGCCTGACCGAATCGACTCCAAATCAGCTGGACCACCTGGGGGTGGAGTCTCCACTCTCCCCTGCGGGGAACCTGCCGTGACAGCACGTCCGCTGTAGCGTTGAGGTTTCCCGGGAAATGAGTGGCTCGCAGCGACTTGAGGTGCTGCTGACTCCGGAGCAGGAGACGGCAGGCGAGTTGTGACATACAGCGGGAGCGCAGACCGCCTTGGTGGTTGACATATGCTACCGCTGCCATGCTGTCTGTCCAAACTAGCACGTGCTTGCCCTGGATCAACGGCCGGAACCTCCGCAGGGCGAGCAGAATTGCCAGTAACTCGAGGCCGGTGGCTGCGTGCCCGTTGCAAACAGCACCCCAGCCCGTCTTGGAGGCGTCTATCGTGACCACAATGCGCCTGGAGACCAGTTCTAGGGGAACACCTGCTCGTAGAAACGAGAGGTCGGTCCAAGGGCTGAAAAGACGGTGACAGACCGGCGTAATGGCCATGCGGTGTGTCCCGTGGCGCCATGCCCATCTCGGGACTCGAGTCTGGAGCCAGTGCTGAAGCGGCCTCATATGCATCAACCCGAGCGGGGTGGCCACCGCCGAGGATGCCATATGCCCCAGGAGCCTCTGAAAAAGTTTCAGTGGAACCGCTGTTTTCTGTTTGAACGCCTTCAAACAGGCCAGCACCGACTGGGCGCGCTCGTTCGTAAGGCGCGCCATCAGGGAGACCGAGTCCAACTCCAAACCGAGAAAAGAGATGCTCTGAACCGGGAGGAGCTTGCTCTTTTCCCAGTTGACCCGAAGCCCTAGTCGGCTGAGGTGCAAGAGCACCAGGTCCCTGTGTGCGCATAACACGTCTTGAGAGTGAGCTAAGATTAGCCAGTCGTCGAGATAGTTGAGAATGCGAATGCCTACCTCCCTTAACGGGGCAAGGGCAGCCTCTGCGATCTTCGTAAAGACGCGAGGAGACAGGGACAGGCCGAAAGGGAGGACTTTGTACTGATACGCCCGACCCTCGAACGCGAACCGCAGGAAGAGTCTGTGTCGAGGAAGGATCGAAACGTGAAAGAAACGTGAAAGCGTCCTTCAGGTCTACCGCCGCGAACCAATCTTGATGCCGGACGCTCGCTAAAATGCGTCTTTGCGTCAGCATCTTGAACAGGAGTCTGTGTAAAGCCCGGTTCAGTACTCGCAGGTCCAAGATTGGCCGCAACCCACCGCCTTTCTTTGGTACGATGAAGTAGGGGCTGTAAAACCCTTTCTTCACCTCGGCTGGAGGGACAGGTTCTATCACGCCCTTCCGTAGGAGGGTAGCGATTTCCGCATGCAAGGTAACAGCGTTTTCGCCCTTGACGAAGGTGAAGTGAATACTGCTGAACCTGGGTGGGCGCCTGGCGAACTGAATCGCGTAGCCGAGTCGGACGGTCCGGATCAACCACCGCGACGGATTGGGAAGCGCAAGCCATGCGTCCAAATTCCGTGCGAGGGTGACCAAGGGGACAATGTCGTCGGACGTACCAGCAGGTGGGGCCTCGCGGCGGGCGGAGTGCGAGTTGCCACACCACGTCATGGCCGTGCTGAGTCTAGGGACATCAAAGCACTTACCTGGCTCCTTGTGACCACCCCCGGAACAGCCTGAGACGGGGGAGGAAGAGGCCTGTCCTCGTGACCCGTGGAGGCTGTCACATCGGGGGTGGATTTGTGCCACAGCTGGGTGCTCAGGGGCGGAAAGGGCACCGCTGGAGCGCCAATCCTGCAAGATAAAGCCCGTGGACGGTAGTCGTGGTGACGACCGTACACACCGGGTATGTGACCCAGGGAGGAAGGAAGCCGCTCTTTTGTTGAACTGTTGGGTACCGCAGCCACTTGGTCGTGCAGCGAAATCAAACAAAAAGGCAACAAAAGATTTTCCACCCGGCCCTCCACCGGGGGATGGAGTGGTCTTTCTACCAGCTCCAGGTGAGTGGGTTCCCTCGTCCCTGGGTTGCCCGTCTCAGGGGTGCTTCGAAGACCTCCGTGGGTTCTTCGGTGCCGGCTGTGAGACGGGTGGCGTCGGCTTCCTGCGGTGCGCTCCACGCCGGGGCTGGGCCGGAGGGGCGGGCTGCGGCGGAGCCGGTGCAGTCACTGCAGGGGGACGCCCTTGGCGACGAGCAGACGGGGTGCGGGTCTTGAGCCGCGCTGGGGCAGGATGTGCCGGATTGCCTCCGTCTGCTGCTTTACCGTCGAGAACTGCTGGGCAAAGTCCTCAACGGTGTCACCAAATAGGCCCACCTGGGAAATGGGGGCAGCAAGGAACCGTGTCTTGTCGGCCTCGCCCATCTCGACCAGGTTGAGCCACAGGTGGCGCTCCTGGACCACTAGTGTGGCCATCGTCCACCCGAGAGACCGCGCTGTGACCTTCGTCGCCCGGAGGGCGAGGTCGGTCGCCGAGCGCAGTTCCTGCATCAAATCTGGGGTGGAACTACCCTGGTGCAGTTCTTTCAGTGCCTTGGCATGGTGGACCTGCAGGAGAGCCATGGCGTGCAGGGCAGAGGCGGCTTGTCCAGCAGCGCTGTAGGCCTTGGCCGTCAGGGACGACGTGAGCCTACAGGGCTTGGAGGGGAGCTTAGGGC
Source organism: Myxocyprinus asiaticus (assembly GCF_019703515.2). Classification (NCBI taxonomy): domain Eukaryota; kingdom Metazoa; phylum Chordata; class Actinopteri; order Cypriniformes; family Catostomidae; genus Myxocyprinus; species Myxocyprinus asiaticus. The sequence goes on along the minus strand of NC_059378.1, from coordinate 4,694,059 downwards.
GTCCACGCCAGCTGGCGGCGCTCTGCGGGCATAAGTGCACTGCGAGCGCCTTATCCACCGGGGGAATCACCGTATAGCCCCTGGCCACCCCGCCATCGAGGGTAGTGAGAGCGGGGGAACTGCAGAGTCGGGGTCGGGCAGATAAAGGTGCCTCCCACGACTTCGTCAGCTCCTCATGCACCTCCGGGAAGAATGGCACTGGAGCGGGGCCGTGAGCCCAGAAACCAATCATCAAGCAGCGAGGGTTCAGGGGAGAGCGGAGGGTTCCACTCTAGCCCGACGCTCGCAGCCGCCAGGGAAAGCATGTCCGTCATTTCGGCGTCGGCCTGTAACTGGGCGACCGTCCCGGAAGGGGAAGCCCAGCTGAGGCTTCTGCGTCCGACTGGACAAGCCCGCTCTCACATGCTGCGCTCGAAAGCTCATCATCTTCGCGGGCCTCGAACAAGAAGCCAGACTCGCCGTGCGACGAGCTGGCGAACTCATCCGGAAGCCCGATTGGGGCAGACGAGCGTGCTGGGGAATGGGAGGTCCGCGGGGGGATACCCGGCGGTGGCGATCCCATTGAGGTCCCCAAATCGCCCCCAGCGCCAGCCTGACCTCAAACCCGTAGGTAGGAGGACCAAGGCGGGGAGCCGCTGGGGTGGCTTGCTTTCTTACGAAAGCAAGCCGCGACCGCAACGTTGCCATGGTCATGTTCTCGCAGTAAGAACATGAGCCATTCATAAACGCTGCCTCCGTGTGGGTCGCGCCCAGACACGAGAGACAGCGATCATGACCATCCAAAGTTGAGCGAAAACGACCGCAACCAGGAATAACACACGAACGGAAAGGCATCTTTAGAAAGACGCGTCTTTAAAAAGACGTTCCGTGTGTGTGCTCTTTTAGAGAAATATACTCTTTTAGAGGGGAAAAATGCTCTTTCAGAAAATATACTCTCTAGTTTTTCTGCCGAAGCGCCCAGGGGCGTTCTCTGCAGTGCACCAGTGCAGAGGAGGGAGAAGCCGCTGAAATGCGCCGTCAGATCCAGCAGAGGTGAATGAACAGTGCTATTCAGCTCAATGAGCATGACCGTTCAGCTCCAAAGAGAAAATCTGAATGAGTGGTTGCATACCAGCTCCTTTTATACCCGTATGTTCGGGGGAGTGGCATGCAAATACCACTCGCCAATTTTCATTGGCCTTTTATCAAAGACCAGAGGTGTCTCGGGCTCCCAAGAGTGACCCCTAGTGTCACTACATCGACACCAACGTCGAGTGAGTGACAGATAGGGAACAGCACAATCAGCACAAACACCTCATACCAACTGTCAAGCACGGTGGTGGAGAGGTGATGATTTGGGCTGTTTTTGCAGCCACAGGACCTGGGCACCTTGCAGTCATTGAGTTGACCATGAACTCCCCTGTTTACCAAAGTATTCTAGAGTCAAATGTGAGGCCATCTGTCTGACAGCTAAAGCTTGGCCGAAATTGGGTCATGCAACAGGACAATGATCCCAAGCACACCAGCAAATCTGCAACAGAATGGCTGAAAAAGAAAAGAATCAAGGTGTTGCAATGGCCCAGTCAAAGTTCAGACCTCAAACCAATTGAAAAACTGTGCTGGGACCTTAAGAGAACTGTGCATAAACAAATGCCTGCAAACCTCAATGAACTGAAGCAACGTTGTAAAGAAGAGTGGGCCAAAATTCCTCCACGACGATGTGAGACAGATAAAGTCATACAGAAAATGATTACTTGAAGTTATTGCTGCTAAAGGTCATTCTACAAGCTATTGAATCATAAGGTGTACTTAGTTTTTCACACATGGCTTTTCCATTTTGGCTTTATTTTTGTTAAATAAATCATGACACGGTGTAATATGTCATGTGTTGTTGTTCATCTGAGGTTGTATTTACCTAATTTTAAGACCTGCTAAGGACCAGATGATTTTTATTATGTCCTGATACGTAAAACTATAGAATTCAAGGAGAGTGTACTTTCTTTTTCCCATGACTAAATTTGTATATGTAGATCTTCCTAATGAAGTTACTGGCCAACTGGTGAGTAACTCTGTTTTTAATACTCACCAAAGCCAATTTCGACTTGCATTTAGCACTTGGCGAGTTTTAATTTTGGACCCAGTCTATAATAATTTTAATGTAAGTAAAAAAAAAAAAAAAAAAAAAATAGTTAGTATATCATTATACACTCACTGAGAACTTTATTAGGTACACTATGGTCCTGGATGCTTTTTTTGATTTTGCCACGATTCTGAGTAAACTCTAGAGACTGTTGTACATGAAAATCCTAGGAGATCAACAGTTACAGAAATATGAGATGAGAAGAGAAAAAAAACAACAAAAAAAAACAAAAAAAAAAAACAGCCTGTCTGTCACCAACAATCATACCATGGTCGAAATCACTGAGATACAATTTTTTCCCCATTCTGATGGTTGATGTGAACATTAACTGCAGTTCTTGACCCATGTCTGTGTGATTTATGAATTGTACTGCTGCCACATGATTAGCTGATTAGATAATTGCATGAATAAGTAGGTGTACAGGTGTTGCTAATAAAGTGAGATCAAGAAAAATAAACACTTCTTACTTGTACGCTAAAAATTCCAACACACCAATTTCATTCAGCCCTGATGTTTCACCACAGAAAACGTTGCTTCCTTTGAATAAGTGTGGTACTCTACATGCAGGCAAGCTTTCACAGGGAGAAGAACAGGCAAGGTGAAAAAGAGCTCCTCCATTAACATTCTCTCACAGGCGTCTTGGCCCGCGGTGCAACTGTCACACAAGAGTTCGCTGAAAACAAATGGCATGGGAATGCCGTCTATTTATCAGATGTGAGCAATGCAATGCTCGATTCAGATCAGGCCACTGTCACACCATAGAACAACTGCCTCGCACGATGAATACCAGGGGGAAAATGTTAAAGATTGCTTTGGCCCCTCGGTTATTATTTACAGGATATTTTTTTGTTTTTGTCTTGAAAAATCTGTTTAGACTCTTGTCAGATAGGATGATTATTGCCTGTCCATGGAATGCATCAAAATTCGATTGACCAAGGAAGCAAGGGAGTTGAACTGAACGTAGTCTTGAGTGTTAACGTTCTCCTTCTGTTTGAGAAGCTTGTAAAACATTGGCATTCAAGGTGCACTCTTTTTTTTTTTTTTCCTCATTAGAAAAAAGTTTGACCTCTAAAGATACAGTACTAGTACTAGTACAAGTAGTATTTTAAACTCCTTTATTTTATATGGAGCTGGAGCGTCTAATGGGGGCTGCCATGTTGAGATCACATGACCAGCTGACAGGGTTGGGAGGGTTACTTTTGAAAAATATTCCACTACAGATTACAGAATACATGCTGTAAAATGTCATTTGTAATGTATTCCGTTAGATTACTCAAGGTCAGTAACGTATTCTAAATACTTTGGATTACTTCTTCAGCACTGGTAGATTTTTTCACTTGTTTTGACCATAAAAACTCTGCCAGTACAGTAAGACAAAATACACATGTTAAAAATACATTCTTTGAAAAATCTAAATATCTTATACAGTGTTGTTTCTAAAACAAGATAAATCAAGTTGATCTTGTTTTAAGGATTTTTAGATATTTTTACAGGAAAACAATACAAAAATTATCAAGAATATTATTTTGGCCCTAATATCAAAGGTCTTACTAAGAAAAAAGAAATTATGATCCAACGTGAATTTTCTTGATAAAAAAATATGATCGCGCCTGGTAACGTGCATGTAAAATGGCTAGAAATAGCATTTTAACTTAGCGTAAAGCTGACAATTTACACAAGGTTTATTTCTATTTCTTCTGCTCCAAACTTACTTCAAACGTACTTCTCTGTCTGCTCGTATGAATGTAACACATCATAAGAAAGTGTTTCACCGCTGTTCAAATGCACTTTGGATCACATCATTTATATGTATAAATGTTTTCCATCTGAAAGGACTAAATATTAAATGAAACAAATGACATTAAAATACAAAGTAATCTCTTCAGTAATCAAAATACTTTTTGAATGTAACTTTTCTAATTACCAATGATTTAAACTGTAACTGTAGTGGAATACAGTTACTTATATTTTGTATTTTAAATACGTAATCCCGTTACATGTATTCCGTTACTCCCCAAAACTGCCAGCTGAATATTATTTGTTCATCTTGTATCCCCTAATCAGACATGTTTGCTCATTAACATGCTCACTAAACAACAGTTAACAGCGCATGTCTACAAAGGCATTTGTAACCAAAGACTCACGCTTCAAATGTGACTACAGTAGGTCAAGAGTTTTGCAGCTGAAATCGATCTGTGCTTACCGAAATTCGAATCAGTGCCTTCAGTGGTCGAAGCTGTTAGTGTTGTTGAATGTATAGCTATGTTTGAGCTCCAATTTCCAGGTGAAATGTCCACATATGGCACCAACAGCAAATTGTAATTATAGTTGTAAATTATGTAATACAGTCAAAAGGAATGCATATTTTATTAACTCTACCCCCTAACCCAAACCCCAACCCTAAACCTAACCGTCAGTGTAGTGAAAATATAATTTTAGGGCAAAAAATGCAACCTTCGTATCATCATCATGTGTGCATGCAGGATTTCATTTGAGGGTAGCACAGGAATCGGACTAAAATACAGCTCCCCTTATTTGTAGGGGAGTCCGGGGGCATGCTTCCCCAGGAGATTTCTATGTATTTTTTTTGCAAAACAACACCAAAGCGTTCGACAAGAGCAGAACGCAGGTGTCTCAAGATGCGTTTCAAACAGTTTAAGTTCTAAACATGCAGCGCTTCTGTGAGAGATAGTAAAATTGACGCAGTGGTCAAAAACAACCATGTAGCGAATGTTTTTGGAAAAGGGTTGAAAAACAGATGCAACAAACATGTTCGGTATGACCAGCCCCTTATTCTCATGACACAGCACTAGCTTAAGTTTCTCAAAGTTACCTCTCAAAAAGGCAGCATTTTGTTTAAGTTGATTGTAGGTAAATATCCACTTTATCCAGCGCTAGTTGTTTTGTGTTCGTAAATACGCCGCTACTGTTTTACTGTGTGAAAAACCGCTCCAAATGATTCCATGAGAGAGCGGTCTGAATGAATTGTACTGAATCACAAACTGATTCAGACTGTTTTACAAGCCCGTTTGGCCAATTTACTGAAAAGCTTCGACTCAAAAGAATGATTCATTCGCGAATCATGCATTGCTAGTTCTTTTAAACAGTCAACAAAATACGGGACACACTTCATGACTGCTGAAATATTCTCAGAAAATGTTTCTCAGGTCAGTCAGAACAGTCATGGTACACAGAGTGTGTATGGCCGTTCATCGGCAGACACCACTGCTCATCATTGATTATGTTACTGTGATTACTTCTGGTTCCTATTGGATCAGAACCCATGTCACGGAGGTTGCTCTGGCAACATGCTAACAGTAGCGCTAGAGGGAAATATGTTCACGCTTGAATTGATGAAAACATTTCTTAAGGGGGATGCTGCTTGTCAGTAATTTGGCTAAATGTGGTTGATGATTTCGGCCGTAAATGAGGTTGAGGAGTGATTTCGGCTGTAAAATGTGGTTGTCTCTCCTGGAAAGAAGCGTTTCTTAAATTGGGTCACAACATATTTTAATATACTGTATGTATTATTATTTACTTAGTAAAAGTAAGTGAAATTGCTATGAGCAAATGCGCTCTGTTCAGCGCACTCTTCCAAGATGTTGCTCTGGCTGGGACTGTAAGGGGGAAGTCACCCACTGGTCCAAGGACGGTATCCAATTGCGTGGCTGAAGGTCTCCTGCGTGTTCTGTCTTATCGTGCGTGACATTAAATAATACTTTTATTATTTGATTTGAGTTCCATGTTTTATTAATCTTATCATTAATTCTTTTCTTAATTTCATCTGACTCCAATTATGAAAAACCTCGTTGATGTACCTATGCTCTGAATTTTAGTAATTCTCTCTTCTAGACTGCATTTGTTATTTCAATGTTATTTGGGTCCTGTGCTGGCCGGACACAGGTCCTTTAACTACAAATTCATCAGTTTCAGATAGTAGTAAGTTTTAGATTAAGCTCTTATAGGTTCTCGGCTTTATCTGTTTAGTCTTATTTGGCTAAGTTCTATTCGTTTTACCGTTTAGCCCCAGTCAATTAAGTTCTGTTTTACAGATTCTCGGTCCTACCTTTAGTATTCCCGTTTAATTCTACTTGGCTAAGTTCTATTATAGATTCTCGGTTTACCGTTTAGCCCCAGTCAATTAAGTTCTGTTTTACAGATTCTCGGTCCTACCCTTAGTATTCCCGTTTAATTCTACTTGTTAAGTTCTATTATAGATTCTCAGTTTACCGTTTAGCCTTTTACATACTTAACTAATGGGTTACTTCTGAAGTAGCTTAATTAAGCCACTCTGACCATAGATTTGTAGTTAACAAGAAATATACTAGAAAACAGTCCTTCAGAATGAATCATAATCAAACTCAAAGCTATCAGTGAACCAAGCATAATAATATAATTAAAGTTGTATTCCATTCAAACATTTACCAAACATAAGAAATACAAATTGCAATTATCTGGTAGTGTAAAAACTACATGCAAACGATGAAGCATGGGAGATCTGATTTACAGATTCCCAGAGCTTCTCTGCCATCCTTCCTTAAGTACCAAACGATTCCATTGTTATTTCAGATGTGCGTGTTTGATGTTATTTAGGATTTGGTTTCCAATTTAGGGAGTTGTAAGTCGACCTTTGATTGAGTAGGTTGTTTGATGTTTACAAAGAATACACCTAATCTGCATACAGCATCTGGTCTCTGTGTGAGATTTGGGAGGGTCATGCCCCAGATAGAATACTGTATTTTATTAAGTTCTTAAATCTTACTTGTGATTTGACTTTGCTGAAAGGGAATGAGACTGTTTTACCAGTTGCACTGAGACCTCTTGAATGATACCAAACATGTATGATCAGAAAACCTTTTACATTACAGAACAGGATAAATCATAACTTAGTTTTTACTGTCCTTAAAGTGACCTGAGGTGAAAGAGAGAGAAAGAGAGAGCAGATGTGAGTGTGATTTGCGTTTTATGGTCCCCAGTCAGTAGGGTGTGTTTTCTCAGGTGGAGATGCTCCTCTGTGTGAGAGTTTTGTGACGTTGGTTCTCACAGAATTCTTTGACTTTCCCGGAAGTGATGGAAACAATTCTGTGACAGTCTTACAGGACCGTCTTTCCACTTATTTCCACAATATAATTTGATATTGTGGAAAAACATAATTTAATATGCTCTCTCTCTGTGATATCAAGAGAGTCAGTCGGAAGTGCTGTCAGGTGCTGAGGGGATGCGGTCAATGGGTCACTCAGCTAAATACCATGCACAATAGTCAAACAGAAATATGTCAAATTTCTCAATTTATTTGTTTGTCTCGGTATTATATAAAGTATCAGAAAGAGCGAGGAGCGCCAACAATATCATGTGCAAGTAATGAGTTGCTTATAATAAGACGGCACATGCAGCTTGAGAAATACGCAAAAAAGTTCTGTCAGAACAAGATGAATAGCAGCTCTTCAAGTCAGAAAAATAGTTGAGAATTGATGTAATGGTGAAGAGAAGCAGAAAAGCATTAGTACCCAGCACACGTACATCAACCGTCTATAAGACGTATGTCAATAAGTGGTATATCTCGGATGTTATAAAAAGGGAAAGTTTAAGAACCCCTATTGAGGCCTGGGTAGCTCAACAAGTAAAGACGCTGATTACCACCCCTGGATTCGCGAGTTCAATTCCAGGGCATGCTGAGTGACTAAAAGCCAGGTCTCCTAAGCAACCAAATTGGCCCGGCTGCTAGGGAAGGTCACATGGGGTAACCTCCTCATGGTTGCTATAATGTGTGGTTCTCGCTCTCCGTGGGGCATGTGGTGAGTTGTGCATGGATGCCACGGAGAATGGCGTGAAGCCTCCACAAATCTCCGCAGTAACATGCTCAACAAGCCACGTGATAAGATGCGCCAATTGACATTCTCCGACGCAGAGGCAACTGAGATTTGTCCTCCGCCACCTGGATTGAGGCGAGTCACTACACCACCACGAGGACTTAAAGTGCATTGGAATTGGGCATTCCAAATTGGGGAGAAAAAAACCAGACAAGAATTAAGCACTCAGAAGAGAAGTGAAAACTGTATTTAGCTGCAACATGGACATGGAGACAGAGTTCTAAAAATATATTTATCTGCATGCACACTTTAACGTGCATTTTGCTCACAGCAGTGTTGCGCGATAGGCAAAACTCTTCCAGGGCAGGGTTAATTTACATCTTTAGTAGCAAAATATGCACATGTACATGTATCTGCTGTTTGGGTCTATTTGTCAGGAAAAATGCTTGCACTGCAACCTGGCTTTGTTGTGTCTTTTGAGGTAAAAGTGTTGGTTGGTGAACGGGTGTTCTATTGCAAAACTGTTCAACAATGCAATTCAGCACTGCTGTACAATTGCTGGCTTATGTTGGACTAATGCAACGTTCACTCTTTTTCCTTGTTGCACTTGGTACAGTGCAACATAACTGACTCAGCATGTGTCACCACCAATCTCAGTCGTCTGTACTGTGACTGTCCCGCTGGAATATTTTACTAAAGGCCAGTACGAAATGAGAAAATGACTTATGCAAATTGAAAAAAAAACAATTGAATTAACCACACAATCATTGCTAAGACTTGCATTTGCTACGAGTAATGTTTTTATAATGAAATGTGGCAAATTTCTAATTCTATGGGTCACATTTGGTCATTCTAGAATAAAAGGAAATGCGGAAAACCTTCAATGTCAAGGTCATGTTCTGAGATTCAAATTGCATTTGTAAATGCTTCACAAATTTGCACGTGGTGCACTTAAAGGGATAGTTCACCCAAAAATGAAAATTCTCTGATAATTTACTATGATTATGCCATTTGAGATGTGTATGACTTTCTTTCTTCTGCAAAACACTTTTGAAGATTTGTAGAAAAAGATCCAGGCTCAGCAGGTCCTTAGAATGGGAAAGGATGGTGATTAGATATTTGTAGGTCCAAAAAGCACAGAAAGTCAGCATAAGAGCAATCCATCCTATCTCCAGCGGTGACATTAATGTCTTCTAAAGCGAATCGATCACTTTGTGTGTGAAAAAGAATGATGTTTAAACTTTTTAGCTATAAAAGTTCACTTCAAGTCAGGCATTGACGAATGACCGAATTTACCCGAGTGCTCCTGTGACGCTCCTATAATTTGATAGTGACTCCAATTAAGAACTAGTACTTGTTGCAATGAAGCTTTGTACCGTTGGGATGATGTTTTCATGTTAGTCTGTGATGCCCTTTTTATGCCATACATAGTGCTGCGTGTTCTTCCCAAACAATTCAACCTTAGTTTCATTAGTCCACAAAGCATTTTCCCAGTAGATTTGTGGAGTGTCAAGGTGATCTTTGGCAAACTGCAGGCACGCTGCACTGTTTTTGTTGGAAAGCAGTGGCTTCCTTCGTGGTGTCCTGGACACCATGCCTGTTTAATGTTTTCAGTGTAGTAGACTCATGTACAGAGATGTTAACCAGTTCCAGTGATTCCTTCAAGTCTTCAGCTTCAGCTAGGTTTCTGTTTTACCTCACTGAGCATACTGCAGTGTGCCCTTTGAGTTATATTGGCTGCATGGACACTTCAAGTAGCCACAGTACTAGATCGTACTAAATCGTCTCCATTTATAGAAAATTTGTCTAACAGTGGACAGATGAATATCTAAGCTTTTCAAGATAATTTTGTAACCCTTTCCAGCTTTATGCAAAGCAAAAATTATTGATCATAGGTATAAAATCTCTTTTTTTGTGAGCATGGTCCACATTAGCAGATGCTTCTTGTGAATAGCAAACTCAAAATGTTTGAGTGCTTTTTATAAGTCAAAGTATCTCTAACCCACAACTCCAATTTTTTTTTTCTTCATTAATTGGATGCCAGGTTTGCCAACTCCTGACTCTAATTAGTTTTTTTGTCGACTTTAGCCTAGGGATTCACTTACTTTTTACACAGCACTGTTAATGTTTAATAAAGGCATGAAAGATTAAAATAGTTTGTGTGTTGTTAGCTTAAGCACATTATTCTTTGTCTATACTTGTGACTTTAATGAAGATGACATCACATTTTATGAGCAATTAATGCAGAAAACCAGCTTATTTCAAAAAATAAAAAAAATAAAAAAGGGGGTGGCATTTGGGGCATAAATTGAACCTTCAAGTGGTTTCTTTGTATGGACAGATAATGCACAATTTGTATTATTCATGTTAAATTTAATTCATTTTAACTTTACAATTTCACATTCAAGCAATGACTCTGTTGTAAACACTACAGTTATTAAAGTCAGTTGGATATAGTGTCCTCCATTAATGTTTTATATGTTACAATGCAAATAAAAACACAGTTTTGCAGTACCAGAACAAATTATACATTTTGTACATTCATTATGTTGCACGGTGTGAAGAATGGATGTCAAGAACAGTGTTAAGGGGAGGAAAACGAAAACATTTAACAATATTACTCAGTAGCTATAGGCCTATCTAAACTTTAGTTTCTGACATTTATTTCAGCTAATTTACTGCATTTACAAACAGCAAATCAGTAATGTAAATTAATCTATTCTGTATTCAGGTCTGAGTAACATACTGAAAGATAATTACTGTACACGAAACTCTAATTTTTAAAATAAAAAACAACATCAGTCCATTCCCTTTACACCACATAATGTGTTTCTGGCACAATTCCTAATAGATCATTATCGAATCGTTAAATGTGGATCTGTGGGCCAAATATGAATAATGAATTAAGGAAAGCAACAGTAGATTGCGGTTGGAAATGCAGTATTACACAAACATAGCAGTGAATACCTCTTCAACGAGACAAAATGAACATCAAAAGCCTCACTAGATCCACAACTTTCCTGCAATTAGTGGTGCTTGTATCTTTCCCCTACCAGATGCTGATGAATCTGCCTGTTAAGTAATAGTGATTTAAGCAGACGTTTCAAATGACTGCCATATGGTAAAAACGTTTTCCGTTCGTGTCTATAAGAACAAAATTTGCCCACTAAAAGAGTTTTAATTAGGCTTTACCAATCCCTATTATATACATGTAGGCCCTGTCAAGCATTTTGAAATCCATTTGACAAGCTTTTAACACTCACAGTTCACTGACCTGCACAGACTTGACTTTCAACACAGAATTGTATGTTCACATTCTCAAGAGAGACTAGAGGTGAGAGAAATCTCTGAGCGACTGCACAGAAGCGTGGAAACTCCTTTCACTTTGCTTTTCACTTTCTGCTGATATGATTTCTTCAGACGCTGGAGAATAAAAAGACCCCTCAGCAGCTCTGTAGCGTGGTAAATTCCAAAGAAAATGATTCACTAAAGGTTAACCTGACTCGGGCCCTTAAGGAAATGTTCTGTTTGAATAGTTTAGCCCCTGATTACGGTGGAGTCTGCTGTCCGAGACGTTGAATACATGGATCAGGATTCTCAAGCAATAAAGACGAGGCGGCAGAATTAAAGGTGAATTTATCACAGGAAGCCATCTAGTCACATAATATTCTCATTGTTTGCATTCTCATGACTGGAGGACCTTGATTTCTTGAGATCCCAAGATAGACAACTAATTTTAAAGTAGAAATGTCTGTTAAAAAAAACAAACAAACAAAAAAACAGGTGAGTCCTGAGCCTCACATTTTGTACCCCACATGCCAAGTTAACCAGGGTTGTGTGCCATTCAGAATTTAATTGAGAATGCCTTTCAAATTCCAAATCAATTCCTGAATTGAGGGAGCAAACAGGATGAAGAATTTACATTTTAAGGATGCAGAATTCAAATGGAATAGCGTTCAAAGAAATTGCTGTGAGTGTAGTTTTTAAAAGTCTTTGAGCTGATTCAAAAGAGACACTACTCAATGACAAATGGATTACGTGGATCTTGTCTTTGGATTAAATGAGTCAAAACCAAACCTTTACTCTCAACAAGCAGTGAAAGGATGTCAGTGCTGAAATTCTTTTCATTTCTATTTTCTCCTCAATTTGGAATGCTCAATTCCCAATGCGCTCTAAGTCCTCGTGGTGGCGTAGTGACTCGCCTCAATCTGGGTGGCAGAGGATGAATCTCTGCATCTGAGACCGTCAATCCACACATCATATCACGTGGCTTGTTGAGCGCGTTACTGTGGAGACATAGCACGTGTGGAGGCTTCAAGCTATTCTCCGCAGCATCCACGCACAACTCACCACGCGCCCCACCGAGAGCGAAAACCACTTTATAGTGACCACGAGGAGGTTACCCCATGTGACTCTACCCTCCCTAGCAACCGGGCCAATTTGGTTGCTTAGAAGACCTGGCTGGAGTCACTCAGCACACCCCTGGATTCAAACTCACGATTCCAGGGGTGGTAGTCAGTGCTGAAATTCTTTGCCAATTTACTACTCAATCAATAGTGAGTGAAATCTGAACATTTACCAGCAAGGGGCTAATCGCAGACATTTTTAGTCACATAGTGTGAAATATAGTCGCACATGCAAGTGTTTTATTTGCATTGTAGAGGGTAGCGTATAGAGTAAAAGAACGATCTTGGGATTTAAGAATTGATATAGAGATCGTTCAAATAAAGAGATCGCAATGCATCGGAAAATCTATATTTTACTCAGTCATAACATTAAGTGATGTGCTGCTAACCGTTGCAACACTGGAAATTAATTTAAATACTTATATAATGATTTCATAGTGAGAAATTTGGCCCTCCATAATAAATAGGGCATAATTTGTCAAAATAGGTTATATAATTATATAATTTTGTGGTAAAAAGTTTTATGACTGTGCTGAATTTCTTTGAATCCCAATTCAGTAGATTTCTCTTCTTGTCTTTTTGTTTCAACATCCTGTGCTCATGAACTGAAAAGGAGCCAAGTATAAAATTCTAAATGTCGCCCAACCCTAGTTAACATTAAGTTAAAATTATTCCAGCTCAAACCGTAAGTGGAAGCTGCCAGATCATAAGGGTGCTTTCTGTGGTGGCCCCCATCGAGCCCTCTTTCAGTCGTCGAAAGCCCTTCCCCCCTGAGATAACTGCTACTGAGTTAACCCTGTCCCTTCTTGCCCCATCCCTCTCACAGGGCCGCCACCTGACCCACATGTCCGGGTCATCACTGAGTTCATAAATAGAGCCGTCCTCCATGCTGTGTTCCAAAGATTCTAAAGAACAGTCCGTGGCTTCGTCCCCTCTTGCAGTTAATGGTTGCCCAGGCAATCCTGAGGTTGAGCGGAGGCGGTATTGTAGCAACACGCCCCGCCCCTTCCCTTTGCCATCCACATGGACGGAAATACTGGGCTGCGGCAGAGATTCCTGAGAGGAAGAGTCACTATGTTCCTCCAAGCCACAGGCCGAATCATGCCCTTCCACCACAGAGTCTCGCTTTAGGAGATCTGGAGACAAAGTGCTGGACAGGGCAACTAAGAAATCCACAGGTCCGCAGTGTGCATTAAATGATGTCATCCCCTTACCTGTGCCATGTAAAATAACATTTGCATTGATTAACAATTCCCATTTGTTTAGATTATATGCAAATCACTTACTGACTTGCAGACTTTGCAGCTTGATCTCATTAAAATTACTTGACTGTGGCGACATTTTTGCAAAATGACATTATGTGGTTCATAACATGTATTGCAGCAGTTCCGAGGTGAAATGACTACTGTGTGGTGCTAAAAGCGAGTTAAATGTTCTCCCAGGTTTTTAAGGGTTAACAGAGTTTTAAATCAACAAAACCAACCTCCCTACCTTAAACCTAAACTTACCCGATAATGTCATAAAAAGCAAATATGAGATAAAAAACACAATTGCTAAAGCAATATTGTCATTTTGTGGTGCTTCTATGACACTTTCAGCTCACGTGTCAACTAGTATGCTCTTCAGGACTCATACCCTGGTCCTTTGAATCGCAAGCGCAAAGCTTTATCAGTTGAGCTACAGGTGCAGTTTGATCACATTTGAATAAGCTTGAAAATGTAGTTGGTAATGTAAATAAAATATTGAAATGTATTACCTTACAATCATGCGCTATAGTAAAAGTTTTCTGATAGCATTGTGTGAGGAACAGTGCGAAAAGTAAGTGTTTATGAACTGATATTCTGCTGTCTTACTCATGGTTTGTGTGAAAGGGAATAAAAGTCATTTTTGTTGTAGCGCCTCTAGATTTTATTTCACCAGGAAACTGCCACGATATGTACAATGAGCCACATAAAAAACTTATGTACAGTAAAAATATAGGTATAGTTACTTGATTCTGTGAAACCAGGTTGGGACTTTGAGTTTAAGGTGAAGTGTGTAAGTGTGTTTTCAAACAATTTATAAAGGGGTCATGTCATAAGCAATCAAATTTTCCTTGATATTTTGACATATAAGAGGTCATTCTACTATAAAAACATATTGTAAATTTCAGAACTCAAAACTTAATCCCCAATGCAATAAAACATTTATTGAAACCAAGCTCTGCGACTTCCCTGCGTCACTAAGGGGCCCATTAATTCATGACTTCCTCTACAGCAACAACATCAATGCCTACTTTACATCATCACACCTTGACCCGCCCACTGGTGCTCAGTCAGTTAACAGAGAGAGAGAGAGAGCAGGACAGACATGCCTAGTGTGGCCTTACTATTTTGAATTATTTTTGTATATGAGCATGCACTACAAAGATGTCTTTGACCGCTGTCATGTATCTCGCTCTGCTTTTAAAGGATGCAATATTAAGTTACAACTCTAAAATATACCCTGTTCTGTTTCATTCAGCTGCTTTACATCTTGTTGTTTTGAGCACAAATTGTGCGTTATGTTTAAACTCTGAAATTTAGTTTCATGATGTTGTGGATCTTGTTCATTTTCTTATGACTGAGTTTCAAATATAGCTGTATTTGAAGGGCTGAACATTGTTAGCCAATCATAATAGTGGGCATTTACAGTACGTTAGTTGTAAGGAGGCGCTGAGGCCAACAACTAAATGTTTCAGAGAGAGGGCCAGAGACAGGTTGGAAAATTATTATATATTACTAAATGATGTTTTAATGCAAAGCAAAAAGTACTAATATTATCAGTGGACCTCAGGGAAGATAATAAAATTATATATAAAAAAAAAAAAAAAGAGTATATCATGACCCCTTTAAACACTCCCTTCATCTGCCATTGGTCAGACAAAAAGGTAGTCCAAAAGTGCTAAAGACAGTTATGTATCACGATGAAGCACCTCCATCTGTGTACCTGTAATTTTGGGGATGCCCTCCAGCTTGGGCACAGGCAGGGTGATGATAATACCCTGGGCAGTGCCCACCCACAACAGTCCCTGGCAGATAAGCAGGCTGGTAACTCTCATGCTCTTTTGACCTTTAAAAGAAAAATAAATATAATTTATTTTAAAAAAATAATATCGCAGGTACTACTGTACAAATGAAAAACTTTCTGATGTCAGCCTGTCACTAGGATGGACCTCACAAAACCTGTCAAAAACATATCCAGGTCATATTTGACTCCAATATAATAAATAAATAACAATATTAATACAAATAATAAAAATATACAAAAGAAAGCAAAATCTATTTTTAGGACCATTAAGATGTTTTGCATTCTGACAATTTTAAGACAGTTAAGCAATTACCCCCACTCTCATTACTGTAAAGCAAAACATTAATAAATAAATAACAAAAACAAAAATACATTCTCATTCTCAAATTAAGTATTTAAATATCATAGCAGTGTTTGTTGTATTCCCTAATTACTGCACATTTATGTAAAATAATAATAATTGTATTATAGTATATTAGAGTAATAATTTATTTTATTAAAGTAATGAGACTATCATGGGAATTACCATTAAGAATAATTAGAATATATATATTGTAACATCTGTAGGAACAAGACACGAGAAGGAGGATCTAAGTGCAGGCTTTTATTCGTAAAACTCAAAACACACGTAACACAAAACATAACAGAAGAACAAACCAAACATCCATATAGAACAGAGCCACTGAAGGCAGGGACTCCAAGGGAAGAGCTACCAGGGATGAAGGCTCAGCAGATGGAGCCGGAGGTGGAGCGGGGAGAGCCGCTGGAGGATCAGGAATTTGAGTCTTAAGGTGTGGAGATGGAGGTGGACCAGGCGGAGCCACAGGGGGATCAGGAATTTGAGTCTCAGATGGAATGGGCAGAGTTACTGGAGGAAGAGCCAGCGCAGATGCTAGAGAAGCAGGCGGAGCTGCAGGAGGAGGAGTCTCAGAACGAGCGGGCAGAGTCTCTGGAGGAGGGGTCTCAGACGGAGCGAACGGAGACACTGGAGGCTCGGAGGTAACTGGACAGGCTCGTCGACAGCCTCGGGTAACTGGACAGGCTTGTTGACGATCACTGTGTTCAGGAGCGCTGACAGCGACTAGGAAACAACCTCCATGGCCGTGGGCACTGGCAGTGACAGGGGAACGACCTCCATGGTCGTGAGCACAGGCAGTGACAGGGGAACGACCTCCATGGTCTTGAGCACAGGCAGTGACAGGGGAACGGCCTCTGTGGTCGTGTGCACAGGCAGTGACAGGGGAATGGCCTCCGTGGCCGTGGGCACTGTCAGTGACAAGGAAATGACCTCCATGGTCATGAGCACAGGCAGTGACAGGGGAATGGCCTCCATGGCCATGGGCATTCTCAGTGTCAGGGGAACAACCTCTATGGTTGTGAGCATGGGCAGTGACAGGGGAACAACCTCCGTGTCCGTGGGCACTGGCAGTGACAGATGAGCAGGAACCCATCTCCTCCTCCTCCTCTTCCGGGCGGCCGGGGGCACTGCTGTGGGAATGGCCTCAGTGGCCAAGGACGCTGGCACTGGGACAGGCGAGGCTTCAGGCACTGGCTCTGGGATGGATGAGGCTCAAGGCACTGGCTCTGGGATGGACGAGGCTCCAGGTACTGGCTCTGGGACGGACGAGGCTTCAGGTGTAGGCTCTGGGACGGACGAGGCTTCAGGAATTGGCAGATGTGGGCGCTGGCTCGTTGACCGTGGCAGGCATGGGCATTGGCTCGTTGACCGTGGCAGGCGTGGGCGCTGGCAGCGGCATGGGATTACTTCCATTCCCCACAGTGTAAGGGGAGAATGTGAGCCTCAGTGCAGTCAATGATTTCAACTAATGAAAGATCACATCTGCCTCCTGGCAGACATGACTTCACTGGCTCATTGAGTCAAACCAATAACAGTCCTTGAATTCAGTATCTCCCCAGTTGGGAACCTGGGCGAGACCGCAGAACTGCTCAGTATACTGCTCGATAGTCCCCTCTCCCTGTTTGAGATCAAACAGACGAAAAGCCGCTAGATCCATAGTAGAGGTCAGTTGTTATGTAACATCTGTAGGAACGAGGCATGAGAAGGAGGATCTAAGTGCAGACTTTTATTCGTATAACTCGGAAAACTAAACACACGTAACTTAAACCATAACAGACGAACAAATCAAACATCCATACAGGTTTAACAACTGACAACGACAGAAAGAACACAAGGGCAATATATACACAGACAAGAGAAACACATGACAAGACAACCAATGACAAGACTTAACTAATAACAAGATAACAAGACAATAAACCAATGAGAACAAGATATATGAACATGAGGGAATCACATGACAAGACAAGGAATACACAGAACTTATATATATATACACTATATTGCCAAAAGTATTCGCTCACCCATCCAAATAATTGAATTCAGGTGTTCCCATCACTTCCATGGCCACAGGTGTATAAAATGAAGCACCTAGGCATGCAGACTGCTTCTACAAACATTTGTGAAAGAATGGGCCGCTCTCAGGAGCTCAGTGAATTCCAGCGTGGTACTGTGATAGGATGCCACCTGTGCAACAAGTCCAGTCGTGAAATTTCCTCGCTACTAAATATTCCACAGTCAACTGTCAGTGGTATTATGACAAAGTGGAAGCGATTGGG
This sequence comes from Myxocyprinus asiaticus, assembly GCF_019703515.2. Taxonomy (NCBI): domain Eukaryota; kingdom Metazoa; phylum Chordata; class Actinopteri; order Cypriniformes; family Catostomidae; genus Myxocyprinus; species Myxocyprinus asiaticus. Next base: position 4,676,039 of record NC_059378.1, on the reverse strand, counting down.
AATGACAGCAACTCAGCCACGAAGTGGTAGGCCACGTAAAATGACAGAGCGGGGTCAGCGGATGCTGGGGCGCATAGTGCGCAGAGGTCGCCAACTTTCTGCAGAGTCAATCGCTACAGACTTCCAAAGTTCATGTGGCCTTCAGATTAGCTCAAGAACAGTGCGTAGAGAGCTTCATGGAATGGGTTTCCATGGCTGAGCAGCTGCATCCAAGCCATACATCACCAAGTGCAATGCAAAGTGTCGGATGCAGTGGTGTAAAGCAGGCCGCCACTGGACTCTAGAGCAGTGGAGACGCGTTTTCTGGAGTGACGACTCACGCTTCTCCATCTGGCAATCTGATGAACGAGTCTGGGTTTGGTGGTTGCCAGGAGAACGGTACTTGTCTGACTGCATTGTGCCAACTGTGAAGTTTGGTGGAGGGGGGATTATGGTGTGGGGTTGTTTTTCAGGAGCTGGGCTTGGCCCCTTAGTTCCAGTGAAAGGAACTCTGAATGCTTCAGCATACCAAGAGATTTTGGACAATTCCATGCTCCCAACTTTGTGGGAACAGTTTGGGGATGGCCTCTTCCTGTTCCAACATGACTGCGCACCAGTGCACAAAGCAATGTCCATAAAGACATGGATGAGCGAGTTTTGTGTGGAAGAACTTGACTGGCCTGCACAGAGTCCTGACCTCAACCCGATAGAGCACCTTTGGGATGAATTAGAGCGAAGACTGCGAGCCAGGCCTTCTTGTCCAACATCAGTGTCTGACCTCACAAATACGCTTCTGGAAGAATGGTCAAAAATTCCCATAAACACACTCCTAAACCTTGTGGAAAGCCTTCCCAGAAGAGCTGAAGCTGTTATAGCTGCAAAGGGTGGGCCGACGTCATATTAAACCCTATGGATTAAGAATGGGATGTCACTTAAGTTCATATGCGTCTAAAGGCAGGTGAGCGAATACTTTTGGCAATATAGTGTATATATATATATATATATATATACCAGGCGGTATATATCTTGTATATATCTTGAATATACCAGGCGGTGTGTGAAAAAAGCTTGGAGAATCATCAGAGACTCCAGCCACCCGAGCCATGGGCTGTTCTCACTGCTACCATCAGGCAGGCGGTATCGCAGCATCAGGACCCGCACTAGCCGACTACATGACAGCTTCTTCCCCCAAGCAATCAGACTTTTGAACTCTTGATCTCCCACGATCAAAATACATCAGCACTGCACTTTATTAATCTTATTATCTCACACCGGACTGTCATAAATTATATTCTCTCTTAACAACACACTGGCAACTTACTATCAACCGACAGCCTGAATGTCAATACAGTACAATACAACCTACTGTATATTTTATATATACTATATATACTATTTTTATTGTGTATTCTATATTGTGTGTATTGTATACTGTACATTGTATGTTATTATTTGTATATTGTGTTGTGTGTAATTATGTGTATATTAGATTTTAAAAATGTGTTGTGTAAATTTGATGTTTATTGTAGATTGGTATATGTCTCATCACTGTCAAGACTACTATGTTGCTCGGAACTGCACCCAAGAATTTCAAACAGTATTGCACTTGTGTATATGGTTGTGTGACAATAAAAGTGATTTGATTTGATTTGACTTCAAACTAAGAGTCTTAAACTTAACCTAGTGACCTCTAGTGGCCGTTGGGGCAAATTCCCCAAGTGTTTTATATATATATATATATATATATATATATATATATATATATGTATATATATATATATGATAAAATAAATAAAAATAAATATATATATATATATATATATATATATATATATAAAATAAATAAATATATATATATATATATATATATATATATATATATATATATATATATATATATTTTTTTTTTTTTTTTTTCTTTTTAAACATCCAGAAGTATTATAGTAAAATGTGCCCAATTGCCATAAAAATAATGCCACAAAAAATATGATCTGGGTCAAATATGATCTGGACATGTTTTGTGTGATTCATCCAATACAGTTTTTGTGTGTGTGTACCTATTCAGTCTAAAAATATTTTTACTCTGTATTTTATCCTTCCTTTTTATCAGAATAAATTGCTCTAAAGAGTACTGGAAAAAAAACAACAAAAAAAAACAAAACAAAACAAATATCAGCAAATATTTATAAAAATAAATAAAATAAAAATATCATTGTTACTGTGGAGATTAAAAGCACATTGCTAATTATTCCTCCCATGCAGTTGTGCTTCTCTTATCAGCTTGACTTAACAGGTCAGTTATAGCAGTATGTAGCATGTTGTTCAACATTTGACTATAAACCTTTGTGTTCAGGTATGAAAACATTTAGATTGCTGAAAACAAATGAAAGCAACCAGGAGTATTTAAATGTCTTTTTTCACAGTACCCAAATCTCTTACCCTGTATCTTCAGACATCTGAAAGCGACCTCAATCGCTACTGCAAATTCTTATTAAATCAAAGTGGTGTAGGGGGAGAAATAGCAGCACAGCTGAGAGTTTATTCTAATGCTTCAGCAAGTATGGATAGTGGTTGCATGCTGAAATTATGATGTTCCCTTTGTACGAGTGAACAGCAAGCGGCTAATTGATTTGTTTTTTATGACTTGCTGTCTTTAGGTTGCTATTGCACTTTAGGTGTCTTTGGCTAATATGTAAATTAAGCATTTGCAGCACACTAGTTAGTGAGCATGAAATCATCGAAGGTCATGAGAGAACATTGGCAACTGAACGACATTAGGCACAATTCCTTCTTAGAATGTTCTGCGGAACATTCACCTATTTATATATTCCTTGCCTGTGGAAGAGTGATTGCTCTAATAATAGATTGTCATTTAAATCAGCAGCTCTATGGCCACAAATTTGAATTCGTGAAAACTGAAAATACTGGGTTTTGAATGAAGAGAGCAGATTATCATCGAGTTGTAGTGCATATTTTTTGTTAGGTGCCCTTTTCAATACCTACAATAGGAAGAATTTTGTTTTTTCGCCAGCCAAAAAGAAGACTGCAGTGGACACAATCATTTCAGATGCCAAAAACACATCAAAATGTGTATGTCTGAAGCAGACTTTACTGTGCAGATATTATTTCAGGTAATGAAAATTAATAGTAAGTAAATTAGATCTGATCGGAAAATATAACACAAAGGACTATAGACACGTTGCTTAGCAAAACTCAAAATTGTCGAAGTTCAATTTTTGGCTGTAGAACAAAGTGATTTTTATGTTTTTTTTTTTTTTATTATTTATTTATTTTATAATTACTTAAACTCATTTATTATTTACTTTTGTCAAAGGGGAGGCCCACTGTCTTAGACTTTGAAATCCCCTGCTGTATGTATAATTTCATATACCCCCTATGGATTTGACTATTAAAGCCATTATTGGCAAAGAGGATTTGGCCTCAGAGCGTTTAAAATACATCTGGCTTACTTATCATGTCTGAAGTTTCTAAGGACTAAGGAGCTAAGGAGCAACTGCAGCATAATTGGTTGACTTTGAGACAATAATTAATTCATCACCCATCACTTGGGAGAAAACCTGTGGGATCTGCAGGCCATTGATCTGTACTAACCATATCAGTCTCACTATATGTGATGTCTGTGGATTAGCATATTCAGGGGCGCCAATGGGATGTTCTCTGGGCCTCGATTAAAAAGTGAAGAAGGCATCTGCTCTTCACTTTTGTTCTTTGTGGAACGTAAGCCCTCCTGACATTATTTGGAATCACAGTGTTACCCTACCAAACATGCACTACATACACCGATCAGCCACAACATCAAAACCACACGCCTAATATTGTGTAGGTCCCCCTCGTGCCACCAAAACAGCTCCAACCATTCTCCTCACCACAATTGTACAGAGCGGTTATCTGAGTTATCATAGACTTTGTCAGTTCGAACCAGTCTGGCCATTCTCTGTTGACCTCTTTCATCAACAAGGCATTTCCATCCACAGAGCTGAATTACATTCTGAGTAAATTCTAGAGACTGTTGTGTGTGAAAATCCCAGGAGATCAGCAGTTACAGAAATACTCAAACCAGCCCATCTGGCACCAACAATCATCCATGCGATTATCTAAACAGCCAATCGTGTGGCAGCAGTGCAGTACATAATATCATACAAATACGGGTCAGGAGCTTCAGTTAATGTTCACATCAACCATCAGAATGGGGATAAAATGTGATCTCAGTGATTTGGACCGTGGCATGATTGTTGGTGCCAGACGGGCTAGTTTGAGTATTTCTGTAACTGCTGATCTCCTGAGATTTTCACACACACCAGTCTCTAGAATTTACTCCGAATGGTGCCAAAAACAAACAGTTCGGTGTAGGGAAATGCTTTGTTGATGAGAGAGGTCAACAGAGAATGGCCAGACTGGTTAGAACTGACAAAGTCTATGGTAACTCAGATAACCACTCTGTACAATTGTGGTGAGAAGAATATAATCTCAGAATGCTATTCTGAGATGCGGGTTGGCACTGTTTTGGCAGCATGAGGGGGACCTACACAATATTAGGTAGGTGGTTTTAATGTTGTGGCTGATCGGTGTATTTAAATGCAGCTAGCTGCCTAAGTTCAACAATAACCTCAGGGTCTCAGGACTTTCATAAGCTTCTAAGCCACGAAACTGGCCTTTTTCCTTTAAGTGTCTTCTAAAATACAGCTGTAACTTTCATCCACAGGTTTGATGTTCTCACACGTTGTCATAATTCTGAGATGTATCTTTTTCTCTTTGTTTTCAGAGCATACTAATGAGATGCAGCTGAAGACTAGCTGACATTTACTTAACGCTCTGCTTTTCTTTACCGTCTTCTACTTTCTATTCCAGTTGATTGCAATTGTCTGCGACAACTGCAGAATTGTGTGGGGTGTTTTTTTAGCTAAAAAGTGGACATTGCATTCAAGTGAAATCAAACATTATTAGACAGTCTGAAAGGAGTTGTTCTGCTCTGGAGAATCCTGCAAGCTAGTGGAGTGATGCCACCCAGATTTTTCTTCATATAGCCTGATTCGTGACATGGAATTGCACTGAAGCGTCAATTCACTGTGCAAATATTAAAACTATTTACAAACTATGCCGTGTCCTTGTTTATACTGTATAATTAATATTTACACAAGCTCCTACCATACAGAGGAAGAAAAGATGGTCGATTTTGCTGATAAATATTTCAGATACCAAGAAAGGGGGGATGGTGTACTGAATTAAAGAATTTGAAGATTTTTTTATGGTTTGGGATTTTTGTGGCCTTTTTAGCATTTATTCATTCGTTCATAGACATAGACAGGAAAGTTGGGTGGAGAAAGAGAGGGAGACAGAGAGAGAGAGAGAGGGAACAGGACATGACCTCGGCCACATTCAAACCTGCGCCATAGCTTTAGCCCTAATTAGACAGCAATTATTTCTCAGCAGGATGGCAGTCAAAGAAAATTTACATGGCTCCTCTGTAGTAAAAAAATAAAAAAAAAATTTACTCACTGAGGACGAATGAATTTTGTCAACCAACAAACCTGGAAATTTACTTCTTACATGGTCTGTCACATGAGCTGCGTTTTGACTTGCAGGGTCCCTACACAATGTTCACTGCCCCTACACACTGAGCAGTGAAGTTCACCTTACACAAAAAAAAATATTTCATTTGAAATACCCTGCAACAAACAAAGTTTGTATAATAAGATGATATAATACAAAAAAGTTTTAATTAATTCATATATAATGTAAATTATTATTTATAATAAATAAAATAATTATTATTTATAATAAAAATTATAAATTGCAATTTGAATTTATAATGTAATAATTCATTATAAATATTAAATACATTATTTATAATATATATATATATATATATATATATATATATATATATATATATATATATATATATATATACTTTATTTGAATCTAGTATAATTTATTATATGTATTTATATAAGTATTTATTAATTCATATATAATGTAAATGATTTATAATAATTCATATTACATGCCATGGCAATGCTCCGTATGGAAAGCTTTGTCTCTACCACTGTGCCTTCTCTCTAATGTGGCTTTTCCTGCCACTAACCCTGCAGCTCCATTACTGCTCAGCAGGGTCTTAAACTGGCTACTTATTTAAAGTCTGTCCTTGGAGATCTAGCCTACAGGAACCATTCCAACAAAAACATATCCATCATTACCTTTTTTATCGTAAACGCTGCTGATAAAAGAAGTTCAAAGACGTAAACAAGCACTGATTAAGTGTGTGTGAAAGCCGTATGATTTGTGTATTCAAATGGCCCCTTTCAAAAGGGGGAAAAAAAGGTACTCACTGGGGTTGTAAAAGGATGACGGTGTGGAAATGTTGATCTCCTGCAGGTGCTCCAGGGTTTCGGTATGGAACAGGCGTATAGAGGAACCTTCTGAGAATGCCATCCATACGCCCCCTCCAGCTCGCACCATGTGGGCCACGCTCACCATTGGGTCCTGATGGACCTCAAATCTCTAAAACAGAAAGGGATTATGTTTGAGACACAAATTAACTAGATACAAACACAATACTTGAATTGATATAGGCAAAGAGATACCAGCAATTGGGAAAACTACTTAGATCAGATGCCAAATGATACAGAGTTTTAAAAAGAATCTTAATATGAGACATTGAAATCACATGTTTACATGTACAATGGTCATTATGATGATGGTCAATTAATCGAATTAAAACAAAAGAAAAATATAAAACTTCAATTAAAAATTAAAGTTGTTGATTATAAGCAAATAAACAATATATTTTTATTTTATTGCAAACTATTCAGATATACAGTATATATATATATATATAGCTAAGTAGTCTGAGAGTGTAGGAAGATCGACTTGATTGCATCATTCACAGTGCATCATGAATGTGGGCAGTCACTGCAGAGATCTTTTGCCACGGTTTGTTTGCAGTGATTTTCTGATTGGTGGATAGTTTCCCTTAAGGATCATGGGTAGTATAGTTCTTTATAATTAATTAAAGAATTAAGTTGAAATAACATGGACTGATGGCTAAACTGAAGCATATACCATTGATTCACAACCTCAGAGCTCATGGTAGGTCTGTCTTTACAGGTTTATAAGTTACTGTTAAAAATAAATTCCCCTATGGAGAAAATTAATAAAATTTTTACTTCTGGAACCAGTCTGGCTAGAACTAGCATATAGATGGCATTAAAGCTAAAAGACATGAACAAGTCACAAAACTTTAATTTTGATTTCATGGGGTCTGTAAGATTTGGTTTGTACAAAAGTTTGAGTTTAAGAAAAGACGCAAGACCAAACAGACTTACGATTTCTCTTCATTTTAGCAGTCACATAGCGTTACAATATGTTAAAAAGTGGGCTGGAGAACCCAAAACCAATGAGAATCAAACAGCAGAAAAAATAAAATTAAAATAAACCTATACCGCAGTTTGGTACAGAACTTCCAACCTAGTCTTAGTCTCATAGAATGAACGTTACTATAACTACATTTTTGCTAACTGAGTTTTACGTGCCACTTTTTACATTTTGCTGCAGTTTTCTGGTGAAATAAACACTAGAGGTGCTACAACAAACTGTGCGTTTTATTCACTTTCACACAAATCATGGGTATTATGGCTGATTATGACTTTATAAACACTCTATTTTTCGCTCTATTACTTACACACTGCAATGTTATTATATCATAAAAACCTTCTCTAATGCATCATTTTAAAACAATACATTTTAACTTCCTGAGACCCCCGCGTGACTGCTGTGTGCATTTCCCATTTCCCTTTTTGATTTGTAACTAGTAGCACCTAATAAACAAACAAAATAATAATAATAATAATAATAATAATTATTATTATTATTATTATTATTATTATTATTATTATTATTATCATAATTTTCTAGAGCAAATAGTTTTCCTAAAAATGTATGTCCATATATGTGGACAGCGAGACTTTGTTATGAAATTTTAAATAACACTAAGCTATAGAGAGTATATGAAAACAATTTTACATCAAATTGTTTATTATATTTCCAGGAGTGTTGGTTATTCGTTGTTTTGAAACGTTACAGACATTATAGCTGATTTTCTGTAAAGCTGAATAAATAATTCTTATTCAAAAGAATGTCCAGCATCATCCAATCACTGCCAAACATGCTAAAATAAAATGCTGCATTATAAAATTCTGAATCTACTGTATGTACTGATTACCATTGTCGAGTGATCCAAACATCATCTGCAGCCTGAAACTGAACATTTGGTCAGATTTTAGGATTAAATGCACTCAGCTGCATAGAAAGATATAGGATGCTACCTTGCTCCCTATTTAGTGAATGACTTAACCTCCAGTGTGCTGTCTGTATTCACTGGTCTCTGAACAGTTTGAAATAAACATTATTTCCATCCTAACTCCATTTAAAGCCTCTGAAAGACACATTGTTCAACTTTTGGATAAACCCATTTATTCTCAATATGAAAATGCAGAGTAAATATATTGGAATATATTAACTAATGTTAATGAATAGAATTGTATTGCAAAGATATAACATTTTAAACATATTAAAATGAAGCTAAATGACCCACGGATGTGTTAGAGTTGAAAGTTTTTCAAAATAACTAACATATTTTTCTACTTTTGAGGAAATGCGATATGAGTTTCCATATACAGTATGTGGACATATGTTTATCAGGGTGCTGATGCACGAAAAATGAATGCATTTTTTAAAGTGGCATATCAAACGAAACTAGAGGCTCTTCTCTTTACAACCAAGCAGGTTTCAATGAAATATTTAGAGATTTCTTATCAGAGGCACTTTTTTTGCGCTGCGTCCATAGAAGCGTTTCAAGGAAATTGACGTCATGCTATTGTGTCACATGACTCAGTGCAGCAGAAGTTTAACCCTTTCAATGACAGTCTAGAGTCTTATGAACAGTATTCAGTCAGTTTTAATTCATTTAAATTATGCGTTGCATATAGCAAAGTCAAAATACAGTGTCCATGCATATGGACATGGGTCGCACAAGGTTAAAGCTTGTATTACAGACCCACCTACATTCACACATTTATTCCAATATAATTAACCATCATGGTAGTTCACCTGATAGAATGTGCTTTTTATGTTGAATTTGCTTTTAAAAAACTATCGGTAATGTTTAGGTGTTGGTTAAAGGTCTGTTTTGTTCACCTCTCATTTATCTTTTAAGACACTATTGAGGGGTCATGAAATGGAAAATGACTTGGTTCATATGTGCGAGGAACGGCAGCCGGTGGAGTTTCTGGTGCACCCCTAGGGTAAGATGGTGCCCCCTTAGTGAGTATATGCACTACGCAGACTGCGTAATATGCATTCAGTATAGGGAGTGGCAGTACCGGTCAGTAATACTTTACTGAAGATGAATAATACCAAGAAATTTATAATAATTAATTTTATTTATTTATCACACATTATACATTTTGCACATATACAGTGAAACATTTTTTTCACATATCCCAGCTAAGCTGGGGTCAGAGCACAGGGTCAGCCATGATATGGTGCCAATGGAGCATATAGGGTCAAGGGCCTTGCTCAAGGGCCCAACAGTGGCATATTGGCAATGCTGGGTCTTGAACCCCCAACCTTCTTTTCAGTAACCCAGAGCCTTAACTGCTGAGCCACCAGTGCCCCTATTTTTAATTACGATCCCGTATTTTATGGGACGGGTGGCAACCCTAGCTACAGGTTTAATACATTCTGATGAGCAAAATGTAGATGCGGAAAATCGTGAGTTTATCTGGAGAAATTATAAAGCGGGAGTAGGCCACAGCGGGAGGAGGGGTGGAAAAACGGGAGAAACCCGATAAAATTGGGAGTGTTGGCAGGTATGGTTTCGAGCTGGGTTCGGGTCAGTTTTTCAAGTAGGGCTTAGGGTTCGAGTTTTTAATTAATGAAAAAATAAACAGGACTACCGAACTTGTTCCGCACTCTCAATCACAGCACAAGTGAACGGATGAGTTAAGAGCCATTCACATCGAACATGTTTTTGAGTGCATCTGCTCTGTTCATCATCTCATCATTGTTTTCCTATGTAAACACATGCTGGGTGAATCTATTTGACTGTTGCATCGCATCTCACTGTTTCCTCAGCATCTCACGCAGGACCGGCACATTTTTAGACACTGTGCCAAGTTAAAAATAACTTGAAGTCTCAAAAATGCATGTCAAGGCACCTGCGCTCTGTTTCATTTGTTGCACTGTGTCTAGGTTGTATGGACCAAAAGAGCTGATACATTCTTCTAAAACTCTTAATTTGTGTTCTGCTGAAGAAAGTCATACACATCTGGGATGGCATAAGGGTGACTAAATGATGAGAGAATTTTCATTTTTGTGTGAATTATTCCTTTGAAGCCCGATGTGGCCCCTGTACCAAACCACTGCTCTACCCCGTCTATTGTGCGGGACATAATGCACCAAGTGACCCTGCTTTTTTAGTGGGTTTTCATTTTTTATTTTATTTTTTTTGCATTCCTTGCATTGTTTTGAACATGTTTTATATGCAACAGTAACTCTCTGTCGGCAAAATTTAGACCCTACACATAAACTGATTTTAATGTAATTGTTTCATACATTATGATATTGAAAATAACTTTCATCTTTTCATTTCTGTAATCATGTTGCCCTTTTATTTATTTATTTTTTTAATCAGATTCATATAGTGTTTACAGTATCAAAGATAAGTGATGTATTTTAAAAGTTGTCAATCACAAACACCTGTAAAATACCTATAATTTTTATTCTTTCTGGCAAACAGCCATAAAAGGGAATGTAAATTACTGTATGTGTGCAACATTTTTAAATTGCAGCATAGAATTTTTATTATAAAGGGGCATAGCTTTTGCAGCTCAGTACTCAATACTCACAACTCATGAGTACTTTTAAATTAGCTACTCTTTTACTCTTACTTGAGTAGTTTTTAGGACAGGTACTTTTACCCTACTCATACTACATTTTTTAAGATGTAACAGTACTTTTACTTGAGTATTATTTTTCAGTACTCTTTCCACCCCTGCGCAACAGTGAGCGTTCAGCCACTCAAGACGGTGTGTGAGCATAAAAATCTTGAGTTTGAAGAGTGAACACTGCTGTAAATGAGTTGTTTTATTATAGAGACTGAGGACTTGTTTTCATGGACCTGTCTTCAAGCATAAGTGCCTCTGTTTTATGTTATAGCTGGAAGCCAGGAGACCATGCTCAGATCTGGTAGAGGTCATTTTCACCTTATTGAAAGCTATGTTGTGAAGGCCACATTGCTGCAAGAATTCACTGTAATGATGACCCACCAAAGTTGTTGGCAATTTAAGGTTATTTGTATCTTTTTCTTCTCAATAGATAATAGCGTGCCTGAATAACTAAATACAAAACTTTCTATTGTAGAGAAGTTTAGAACTGATTTGCTTTCTTTTGTATTGCCAGAGTTGCAAAACACAAAATAAAAAGAGATCAAAATGCAAACAACAGGGGTGAAAGAGAACATTCACTTTTTATCTTAAAGTTTTGAAATGTATTGATCTTGGGTGATTCCATTATCAGAAGCAGTGTTAAAGTTGAAGTCTAATTTTGTAGGTGTTTCTTTAACTTCAGGCCCTTTCAGATCCTAGAGGTTGATTTTTATTAAAACAATCATATTTCAACTTTTTTCTTTTTGTTATGAAGATTTAATTAAAATTGAATCTGTTACCTTTTACCAGTCCTTCATCATTTATTTATGGTACTTTTCAAATGCCTTATACAGTATGCATAGATTTTTACCATTTTAGCCTTGTCCCAGACTATAAAATTACAAATTATTACATGTTTAAAACAATGACAATACAAAAACTAAGAGTGAAATAAACATAAACCATTTCAATATTTATTGTGTATAAAAAAAATAAATAAATAAAAAAATAAAAAAAAAAGATTTATATCAGTCTTTTTGGTAACACTTTACAATAAGGTTCTATTCGTTAACATTAGTTATTGTGTTAGTTATCATAAACTAACAATGAACAATATATTTTTACAATATTTATTAATCTATGTTAATGTTAATTAATAAAAATACAATTATTCATAATGCATTAACTAATGTTAACATATAAAACTTTTGATTTAAACAATTATATATGTTGAAATTAACAATAACCAAGATTAATAAATGCTCAAAAATATTGTTCATTGTTAGTCCATGTTAACTAATGTTGTTGACTAATGTTAACAAATGGAACCTTGTTGTAACGTTATTTATTTTATTTATTTATTTATTTTCAAAATAAAGACTATCCCACAGTTGTGGCGTCTTTCCACAACACTAAACAATTTTGCCCCTATTAATTTTCTATCAAAAGTCAGTGTACTTGTTAACCAAATTGACAAAAGTGTCAGTAAAGAGCATGCTTGAGATGAAATATGTGATGTTTGAAGAAAACAAAGAAAAATCAAGATAAACATCACTTGAGTGCAGAATATTTTATTGGCCATCATTTTCAATTAAACTGCGATTTTGTCAAATTATGCAAAATGTGTGAAAGTGTGATCTGCTAAGAATGTTAAAATCTGAAGCCACAATAATATACTCCCACCTGTTTTTCTACCTGTGATTATCTTGTCAATTAATCTCATAAAACATTGAATTTTTCAGTAGGACAGCTTAAATATAAATGTGGAAAACACAACTGCAAATAAACTATGACATGTTAAGACATCACAAATATGCGTTTAATAATGCAGCCAGAGCTGCCCAATGTGTCTTTGTTCTCTAAATTGGTCTAAATTGAGCCCCAGAAGGACTTAACTGTGATAATTGTAGCTTTTTTTTCAGAGATAAGATATCCACATTTAGATTTGGCATAAACTGAGATCTTCAAATTTAAAAAGAGACCAAAGCAACCCCAGAACTCATTTGATCGAACATGATCACACAGGAAGTCGGCATGCTGTTTCCGAAAGTTCCAGTACCCTTGGATCAACAACAGTATGCAGACTCACTTACTGCCCTGTCTCCCATCGGACATATTTAGAATGGCTCAATAACAATTACTTTCCCTCATGGCACGACTGGTTGCATGTTGCATCAGTTGCATGGGAGACCACAGTTCAATCCCCATTCATACGAGGAAGTAGTCACGTTTGTATAACAATCATGAACGTGATAAGGAGGTTGCATTTTTATCCCTAACATTGCATTTTGTCTCTACTAAAGGTTAGGGTTAGATTTGGGTTTTGGTTGGGGGGTAGATTAAATAAAATAAACATTTCTCTTCACTGTTTTACACCGTGTTCAGCTGAAAACATTTTATTTTTACAACTGGCATCTGGCGAACTCTCCTGGATATAAATGGATGTCACTTTTGTTTATACGCTCTGAAACACTTACCGCTTTAGCCTCTGGGGGCAAAATCGGCACACGCTTGCCGATATTTATGTGAGATTAGGCTGTTCGATCAGACAAATGGAAGATGGGGGGAGTGTTTCGGAAAACAGGCATTATTTATATAATTTCGTACAGTGCTGCTAGGTGGCACAGAAATTACACCATTCACCTTTAAAGCGGTTAAAGGTCTCACATCTTAAATTAAACCTGACAAAAAAAATAAATAAATAAATAAAATTACAGAAAAAGGGTAGCCTTTTATGTTGGATTGACCTCTTTAGCAAAATTTTGAATTGGTTTAAATCTTATCTGGTTCCCTCTTTATATTAGGTGTCTTTAACTACTATGTACTAACATTAAAATACATACAATACAATGTACTTACTGTTTTAGCTGTATGTTGTTCTGCAAAATACTCACAAGATTCACATTTGCTGCTACTGAGTTTGAGGTACGGGTAGGTTTAGGGTTAGGGTTTAGATTAGGGTTAGGGGTAAGGTTAACAGTGTAACTACAGATGCAATTAAATGCAGCTACTATAAATGCAAGTACAATGCCACAACACATATGTACATAATAAGTACATTGTATATATAAGAAGACCACTCCATCCCCCGGTGGAGGGCCGGGTGGAGAATCTTTTGTTGCCTTTTTGTTTGATTTCGCCGCATGACCAAGTGGCTGCGGAACCCAACAGTTCAGCAAAAGAGCGGTTTCCTTCTTCCCTGGGTCACATACCCAGTGTGCACGGTCGTCATCACGACGACCGTCCATGGGTTTTTCCTTGCAGGATTGGCGCTTCAGCGGTGGTCTTCCCGCCCCTGAGCGCCCAGCTGTGGCACACAGCCGCCCCCGATGTGACAGTCTCCACGGGTTACGAGGACAGGCCTCTTCCTCCCCCGTCCCAGGCTGTTCCGGGGGTGGTCACAAGGAGCCAGGTAAGTGCTTCGATGTCCCTAGACTCAGCACGGCCACGACGTGGTGTGGCACCTCGAGCTCCACCACGCCGCGAGGCCCCACCTGCCGGTACGTCTGACGAAGTTGTCCCCTTGGTCCCCCTTGCGCGGAACTTGGATGTGTGGCCTGCGCTTTCCAATCCGTCGCGATGGCTGGTCCGGACCGTCCGACCCGGCTATGCGATTCAGTTCGCCAGGCGCCCGCCCAGATTCAGCGGTATCCACTTCACCTTGGTGAAGGACGAAAACACTGCTACCTTGCGCACGGAGCTCGCTACCCTCCTACGGAAGGGCGCGATAGAAACTGTCCCTCCGGCCGAGATGAAGAAGGGGTTTTACAGCCCCTACTTCATCGTACCCAAAAAAGGCGGTGGGTTGCAGCCAATCTTGGACCTGCGAGTACTGAACCGGGCTTTACACAGATTCCCATTCAAGATGCTGACACAAAAACGCATTCTGGCAAGCATCCGGCATCAAGATTGGTACGCGGCGGTAGACCTGAAGGACGCTTACTTCCACGTCTCGATCCTACCCCGACATAGACCCTTCCTGCTGTTTGCATTCGAGGGTCAGGCATATCAGTACAAGGTCCTCCCTTTCGGCCTGTCCCTATCTCCTCGCGTCTTCAAGAAGGTCGCAGAGGCAGCCCTTGCCCCGTTAAGGGAAGTGGGCATTTGCATTCTCAACTATCTCGACGACTGGCTAATCCTAGCTCACTCTCGGGATATGTTGTGCGCACACAGGGACTTGGTGCTCTCACACCTCAGCCGACTAGGGCTTCGGGTCAACTGGGAAAAGAGCAAGCTCCTCCCAGTTCAGAGCATCTCTTTCCTTGGTTTGGAGTTGGACTCAGTCTCTTTGACAGCACGCCTCACGTACAAGTGCGCCCAGTCGGTGCTGGCCTGTTTGAAGGCATTCAAACAGAAAACAGCAGTTCCACTGAAACTTTTTCAGAGGCTCCTGGCATCCTTAGCGGTAGCCACCCCACTTGGGTTAATGCATATGAGACTGCTTCAGCACTGGCTTCAGATTCGAGTCCCAAGATGGGCATGGCACCTCGGGACACATCGCGTGGTCATCACGCCGGTCTGTCACCATCTCTTCAGCCCTTGGACCGACCTCTCGTTTCTATGGGCAGGTGTTCCCCTAGAACTGGTCTCCAGGCATGTCGTGGTCACGACAGACGCCTCCAAAACGGGCTGGGGCGCTGTTTGCAACGGGCACGCAGCCGCCGGATTGTGGACGGGCCCGTGACTGCATTGGCACATCAACTCCTCGAGTTGTTGGCAATTCTGCTTGCCCTGCGGAGGTTTCGGCCGTTGATCCAGGGCAAGCATGTGTTAGTTCAGACAGACAACACGGCAACGGTAGCATATGTCAAGCGCCAAGGCGGTCACACAGTGGTCTGCCCATCACACACCGCCAGTTCATGTAACACAGTTCAGCCAGTTATGGCGTTTCGTATAGGGACCCCAGGTGTCACTACATCGACACAACGTCGAGTGAGTGACAGATAGGGAAAGTTACTTGCGTAACCTCCGTTCCCTGATGGAGGGAATGAGACGTTGTGTCCCTCCTGCCACAACGCTGAACTACCCGCTGAAATGGCCGGACCTTGTCTCGGCTCCTCAGCATAAAACCTGAATGAGTAGTTGCATACCAGCTCCTTTTATACCTGTCAGGGAACTGAGGTTACGCAAGTAACCATGATGTTTTACAACATCTGCAGTATAGGACTGACAAGTTCTCACAGTGATTAGAGTAGTAAAGATGCTAGCACAGAAGAAAGAGACAGACAAGGATTTTTTTTTTTTTAAGTAGGGACTTAAATGGTACCGAACTGTGGGAATAAGCCTTCTATAATCTTCCATTCTTCACCTGCTTCAATTCAATATTTACTTTTTTTCCTTCATTTTAAATGTGCTTATCTTAGTTTATGCTTACTGTTTAATTTTGGTTTGATCAAAGAACAGTTTAAGGATATTATTTAGTTCTAAAAAACAAACAAACACTTGAGGCAAAATTCAACGCAAATTAGACACCTTTCTCATGTTATCTTTTTCCGCACAGCAAAGAACTATTGTGTCTGCAGATTTTGCCATCAAAGCTCCCCATCCTACTAGTGGTTATGAGGGCCACACATCATGAAGGTTTCAATGACTTAGGATTCAGTTACTTTGATTTCAGAGTGATCCACAGCAGAGCCCTGCTCCACTCTCAGAAAACAATACACCCCCCTCCTCTCAAACACCTTTTAAAAGTCCACAGGGAAACAGGCGCCATTTCATGCCTGATCCTCTAATGAGGCATGTGGGAGCAGCGCTCCTTATCGAGGGTTTGCACACAGCCCCCTGAGGTCTGCGGTGTTACCAAGGAGCCCTGAGAACTTGTACGTACAGCAAGTTCTCTAGTCTTGGGTTGAGGCAGATAAGTCGAAGGAGGTGAGGAGGGTGCAAGAGATGCTTCTCTCTCCATCGCACACTAGCGGACAAGGATTAGCACCTGTTTGCATGCCCTTGCCAAAGGCAGCTTCTTTTGTTTGAGAGCAAGTGAGATGACTGAAACTGCCTTTGATGTGTTTTCTCTTTTAATTGACTTGTCGGGAGTGGGTGTCTTTGCTCACGCTCTCTCTCACTCTTTGATTTTGCTTTATTTTGTTTGGACTTCAGAGACGAGACTAAAAGAATGATGGAATATTTTCATTAAATTGACTAAGAACCGATTATTTCCATTTGAAATGTTTGTCATCCAGGGGTCAGTGTGCTTGTGAACAGGAAATAGAGCTAGTTATGTGCAGCAACCACATTTTGTGATCAGATCACTCAAACCACAAATAGAAAGGGTCAGAAACATTTGCAATCACATCACATTTTTTATTGTAAATGCTGTTGTAAATTCATCCAGATCTGTCTCATGCAACTGTGAAGGTCCGCCTACTTGTCAATCAACAAACAACTAAAGTTTTAGCCCAATACATCATGACTTCTTGGACTTATCTGACATCTACAATGCACAATTAGTTGGAATTTTTGGATAAAAGTGATCCTAGAATAAAATTGACAGGATTCTTTAAGGCAGAAACATGACGATATACTGTATATATACACTCACCGGCCACTTTATTAGGTACACCTGTACATCTACTTATTCATGCAATCTGAGTTACCGTAGCCTTTCTGTCAGCTCGAACCAGTCTGGCCATTCTCCTCTGACCTCTGTCATTAACAAGGCATTTTCGTCCACAGAACTGCCGCTCACTGGCTGTTTTTTGTTTTTTACACTATTCTCTGTACACTCTAGAGACTGTTGCGTGTGAAAATCCCAGGAGATCAGCAGTTACAGAAATACTCATACCAGCCCATCTGGCACCAACAATCATGCCACAGTCTAAATCAATGAGATAAAAAATGTTCCCCATTCTGATGGTTGATGTAAAACATGTATGATTTTATACATTACACTGCTGCCGCACAATTGGTTGATTAGAAAATCACATAAATTAGTAGATGTATCCACAATGTTCTCAGCGAGTCCACTGTATTTCACTAGGTGGGAGGAATTTCCGGTTGGCTAGCGGAAGTGCGATTGGTTGGCATTTTGTGTGTAGCTGGTAACTGCTTGCTTGCGTGTCATGCGGTTAGATTCTTGCTTTTGAATGTTGTAAAATGTCTCAAAATTTCCCCGGACAATGTGTGCAGTTAATGGTTATCCTAATAATCAAGCAAAACTAAAGTTTTCTCTAAAACAGCAATGTTATGATCAGAAACAACTCGCAAAGCACAGCACTCCTGTCCCAGATGCTGCTTAGTCCATCAGATGCCTACAGAAGGATTGACTTAGGAACATCTGTTTGAAAAAGCTTGGAATAATTTGTTTGTGTGCTCTTTTCACTTTATTGGCAAGAAGTCAACAGCGGGGATTACTTATATTATCCACCATTAGGTTACGGCTACGATAGACGTCCAGAAACAGAGCAAAATTAATTACACATAAACGATAGCATTATTTTGCTAACAAGTGTGTGTAGATGTGCTGAAAGTTCATTAGAAATTTTAAGAGTTGTTCATGGTATTATTACCGAGTATAAAAAATATTGTGTTTTTCCTGAACTCTCTGTGAGTAGTGAAGATGTTTTCAACTGTTTTCATGCTGTGATGCTAAATGGATAAATTCTACAGCGAAAGACCATTATTAGATGAGACATGTACAGTAGTGAGATGTTTTATCATGTTTGAAATTAATTGTATTATGATTTTCCTCTTCCCTGCCTGCAATTCACTTTCTTTTGAGTGTCTTTGCAGAATGTGCATGTCTTCCCTTAATGCGAAAAGGTGATTTGGAAAACAGTGTGTACATTAATTCATTAACAATTAAATGTATTTGTGGTGCTTTTAATAATGCATACTGTATTATAGTTGCTTTACCTAACCGGTATATGGTTCAAATGCAACATGAAAAGTAAATTAGATTCCTCGATATCGATAATAAACTTTTGAGTAATTTTCATATTAAGCCTATGTTCTACATAGACGATCGGATCTGGTGCATGTTGCTTATAATTCAAGCAGTTCTGCAAATTTATACACACAACTTACTAACTGAATCACAGTCATTAAATCAGCCAGTTAGGAAGTATTAACTGGTTAGTGGCTACAAAGCCCTGCTGTCATATGAACCAGTAATGAAGCTAGGTAGCCGTTAGCTAGCACCTAGCTTTCCGGCTAATAATATCTCGATGTGTACCGAACAAGAAAGCACTGACAATGCAAAACAGCTATCGGCGGTATGTCGACATATACGTCTAATTATCAAAACCGTAATTTTGTGGAATTCCACTGGAATTTTGACATGGCATATTTTTAATGTTTCACCAGCACAGTGACTAAGGTATATACCAGGTGTTATCCGGCCATACAGACCAATCATTTAGGTCAAGTTTCACGCAGAGACAGAGGTCACCCGCACCACTTCTTCTTCAGATACTACATAACTATATCACAGCAGGAGAGCACTGTTCTACTTTACCTGAGGGACAAAACACAGCAAGACACCAACTACCACACAAGCATCACACCTAACCCTTCATTAGTCCAGTATAATACTAGGTGACAAGGAAAAGCGGTGCTTTCAAGAGTTACGCACTGACACAACCTCTCATTTAACAAAGCGTGGGACTTCCCTTCAGTGTTGATCTGAACACAAGGCCTTGTTTACACCTTGTATTAACACATCTCAAATGTGTCTCCTGTGACCACTTGTGATCAGATTTTATGGGGAGGGTCTCTGATTTTGTGACAACATACATTACTTACTATATGTTGAAGGAACAACTGAAAAACATGTCTTTTCTCCCAAAAATTATTGAATTGTAATCTAACCACAAACATGATGTTTTACTTCGGATAAGCATGCTTCAAGTGATACATGTCTATGTTGCTGCGTGTTAAAGTCAGGCACACTGAAGATGTTCAGTGAAGTCTTGGGCTTCTAATTTTTTTTTTTTTTTTTTTTTTTACATTTAAAGCTGCATATAACCTGCACAACTTTTGTTTTAGCACAGTGGTTTATTGAATGGTAAGTAGGCGGACCTTTGCTGCTGTCCAGGGCTCACCTTAATAGATTAACTTCCAGTGTTGGGTAAGTTACTCTAAAAAAGTAATTAATTACTAACTACTAATTGCATATTCTACAGTGTTATTAGATTACTGTACTAATTACTCAGTCTGAAAAGTAATTGCATTACTTATTACTAATTACTTTCTAAAACCCTTATCAAACTTGATGGGTAAAATATACAAGGACAGACATGAAACTGTTCTTTCAATTCTTTAAAATAAATCATATAAAATCAAATAAATTATTCATGAACTTGCCAAAGAATTTAAGGGGGCAGCGTTAAATTAGAAAACATATATTTTAACTTTAGATGTTAAATTTCAATTTTAAATTCACTATTGTTTTATGTAGAATTGTTCTATAGTCTATACAGTATTTACTGCAAATACATCAGAAGTACCTGTAATTAAATTACTGAAAAATCAAGAGTAATACCGTAACTTTTTTCAATGAAAAAGTAATTTAATTACAGTAATTAATTACTTAGTAATGCATTACACCAAACACTGTTAACTTCCAAAGTATACGTCGGTTCTGAGGCAAACACTTAGCATATGCGTTCAGTCGAATGCTAGCCTTTCAAAGTATACTTCATTTGACTGTGTGCGCATACACAAGGTGTTGTTGAATGCGGCTAGGCTACAACTGCTATGAGAGACTGGACTATTTATCTTCAGGAGTTAAAACCCATAAAAATGTCTTTATATAGTCATACAAATTCAGGTACAGTACTGTGCAAAAGTCTTAGACACATAAGACGTTTCCCAAAAACATTTGTCTTAAGATGGTTATTTATATTTTCAGCTTTAGTGTGTCAATAGGAAATATACATTTTAGACTCACACACATTCCTTTTGCAAATATAAAAGAACAGAAAAGAAGAACAGGGAACCCTGCAAAAGATGGCATGACCCCAACAGAGCCCCCCTACTGAACATCTGGTCAGTTTGGGATTACACAAAGAGACAGAAGTAATTGAGACAGTCTAAATAAATAAAATAACTGTGGCAAATTCTCTAAGAAGCTTGGAACATCCTATCTGCCAACAACCAAGAAAAACTGTGTCCAGGTGTAAGTAGGAGAATTGGTGCTGTTTTGAAGGCAAAAGTGTTCACACCAAATATTGATTTAGCTCTTTTTCTGTTTACTGGACTTTGTATGAAGTTAATTGATTAATGAAGACTATTTATGTAATTTATATATATATATATATATATATATATATATATATATATATATATATATATATATATATATATATATAAATCCTCACTTTGAAAGTCTTTCACAACAAATGCGTTCTTGACGTGTACATCCACTGTTGTTGTCTCCTGTTGTTTAGCAGTGATTACATCTTCTAGTGCTTCTTCTTGAAAATCAATGGCTGTAAGTGTTGCCACCTTGTGGAGCAAATAATTAGTGCAAATAATTCCAGGTGCGTGCACATACTGCGCGTTCAGTGTATGCATGGTAAGAAAAATTGGGCAGCGCGCGTTCAACTTTGCTGTTGACAAAATTTTCGTCACGCATTCTGTACGCGGACACCTAGCGTTCGTGTCTGACCAAAGTGTACTTTGGGCTTTACATTACAAATACAAAGTGGTCACATGTGTTTCTGACTAACTCCGAATGTGGTTTCAGTAGGCGATATAAGCAACAAAATCATTTTGCAATATTTTTTAATCTTTGGTCGATAATGATATACTGTATATCACAATATACAAATTTCTGAAAAAATAATGAAATGTTATTTTTGATGTAAAATTATGTCCAAAGTAATGGTACACCTGCAATGCCCATTTTTTTCTATTTAATCTACAAGGCATCGTTTTTCCTTCCAAGCAAAAAAAAAAAAAATCCAACAAATCCATTGTTTTGGATTAAGCCTTCCATTGGATACTGGAAACCGTTTTGACAAATATATATGAAGTATAAATGCACAGTTGACAAAGCTGTTATTTAATCATTCCTGAGGTAATTTACTTCTCTCTATGTGTTTGCGGTAGAACAGATGCTGGTAGTAAAGCTTGATGGTCACCAACAGTAACTAAAGGAACTTAAGGGATGTAAAGTGATTGGAACCAGATGTTGCATTAACCAATTTTTTTTTTACACATTTTTTAATTGATGGACAATTTAAAAATGCTGTCTGTCATTTTGACAGATTGAAAAAATAAATAAATAAATAAATACATAGAAAGAAGACCATTCAGGAGACATGACATGCAACTACCACATAAGTTTTCATTTGAACCATCTTAACATGTTTTCACATGCTCTTTCTACCACGTGACTCTCTCATCCAAAATTGTGAGAAAAAGGCACCTTTTAATGCAAAAATAACGCAAATGTAACTTATGACATATAAGAATAATATAATGCTTATAATTGAAAGATTAATTGTAGTGCAACCTCTGATTGGAGCGCACATTCAGTACCATGTGGCAGCCCAATTGGTTTCAGGTTTCAGTGATCCAAACAAAAAACGTAATGGACATCGTTTACACTGAAGCTGAAGAGTGATTTCTTCATATTTATTTGCTAGGTTTTAATCTGTGTCTGAGCAGGTGTCCCTGATATTCTTTCAAATAAACATTTGCTCTGGAGAGCTCGCTGGCTGAAGACTTGGGTATTTTATGATGTTTGCTCTGCATACTGCGGACTCGCCCGACCATAACACTGTTTGTTTTCTCCGCAGAACCGCAGGGAAATGCTCTTTTAGCGTTCCGCGTCAATCCATCTGCCTCAAACCAGGATCATTGATTCGAGTCAGGGCAACAAAGTGACACTGCACATAGTTTGGATTACCTAAGAACTGCTGCTGAAAGAGGGGCAAGTCAGGGGAGAGTGCCAAATTCTTACAGGCTCCACTGCTGATCCCACCGACACACATCATTGTATGCTGCTTTGACACGAGTCCCAGGAGCCAGACTTACGGTTGTGGAGCAGATGCGGCCTCCTGCTGCAGGACCAGCATGGCTCCACAAGGAAAGGGATACAATGTAATCAGTGGAACAAAACAGAGCCCTGGCCCAAACTGTGGATGATCAACCCAAAAGCACCAGGGGCCCACACACCTACCACTACCTCAAATATCCTCTCTGATGGGCGCATCCAGAGAAGTCTAAGAATAAAAGAGATGTTTGATTCCAGAGATAAAACCCAAGAAGGCAGAACTAAAGGAATGCTCAGGGTTATACAGGCCTATTGGGCAGATCCCCTGGGTATGACTTCTTCATAGTTGAGATATCACTGGAAGAAGGGATGAGAATTTGTTTCCACTTGACGATTCTGGTTCCTACATGATTCCATTAACGATTCTTCTTGAGGGAGCACCAAATTGTTGATCTTATCTATATTATAAGCCTTCAATTTACCATGTTTTATTTATATGCGGTTGTTTTTCAATTTGTACCTCCTTGTACCTTGTGGAAAGTAAAATCTTGTCAAAACATTTTTCAGATTCTCACTAGTTTACTGTATTTAATTCCTAGCAATGTCGCAGGAGATTTATGTCATTTTTCTGAAAGTCATGGTGTCATTTCCAGCACATCTCAGTTCTGTTTTTTTTTTTTTCAATTTGGAATGCCCAAATCCCAATGCGCTCTAAGTCCTCCTGGTGGCGTAGTGACTCGCCTCAATCCGGGTGGCGGAGGACGAATCTCAGTTGCCTCCGTGTCTGAGATTGTCAATCCACGCATCTTATCATGTGGCTTGTTGAGCGCATTATTGCGGAGACATACCGTGTGTGGAGGCTTCACGCTATTCTCCACAGCATCCACGCACAACTCACCACGCACCCCACCGAGAACGAACCACATTATAGCAACCATGAGGAGGTTACCCCATGTGACTCAATCCTCCCTAGCAACCGGGCCAATTTGGTTGCTTAGGAGCCCTGGCTGGAGTCACTAAGCATGCCCTGGATTTGAACTCGTGACTCCAAGGGTTGTAATCAGCGTCTTTACTCGCAGAGCTACCCAGGCCTCCTGGAAATTACATTTGTAATATTTTTGAAAATAAATAAATAAATAAATGGCCGACTCCTTTGTCTTGCGATGGCTAATTTAATATTTTACATTATATGTATCCAAAATACACACAATTCAATAATATTTTCACACTTTTTGCACAATTTGGCAAAATTACAGCTTTAATAGAAATTATGACAAATGCAAATATTGTACTCACGAGAGATATTTACCTTGAATTCTCTTTGTTTTCTTCAAACATCAAACATTATCTTGTATTTCATCTCAAGCATGCTCATCACTGACACTTTTGTCAATTTGGTTAACAACTTCTGAAAAAACCTTATGAGGAGCAAAATTGTTTGCTGTGGTGGAAATGACACACAACTCTGGGACAGTCATAGACTTTAAAAAAAAATCATTTTTACACATACAATATTAAAGTGGTGTACATCACTTTTTGTTTAGATTTTCATAGCTGTAAACGTAATCATTTATTGTATTTTTTTTTTTTAATGTATTTTCATCGATTAATATTGAAATTGGGTCTAGGATTAGGCTAAAGCAGTTAAATCAGTACATAAAAGGCATTTGAAAAGTACCAAAAATAAACAAAAGCCAGGTAAAAAGTTTCCAAGTCAGTTTAAATGTGACCTTTGACCTCTGCTCATAATGTGTTTCTTTAACTACTTTAACCAGGTCTTTCTGCCTACATCCACATTAATTCAGAGACATTTGAAAACTGTGTTTTCATTCTCATAACACTCTCCATACACTGCCGATTTGAAGCGTTTTCCAAAAGTTGCATGTCCACACTAAAACGTATGAAAACTCTTATATCTCCTTACTGCGCATGCGAAAAATCACCGTTCCATGTTTGAAACACAATTCTCCTCGTGTTCCGTCGCTGGACAGCAATTCCAAGTAAACTTCCTGTCACATTTAAAGGAATGCAATGTGAAGGTTGTATAAAGTAACATATCTTTAACAACACTATCAAAGTGAATAGCAGGCACATCAACAATGCTACAACATAGGCCGCCATCTTTTTTGGCTTGAATGGATCACGACTGCATTACGTGACAAAAAAAAAAAAAAAAAAAAAAGTATGTCATATTCATTTCCCTGTCCACACTACAACAAGAAGACAGCATTTTCAAATATATATCCACTTGGGAGAACGTTTTCGAAAAGCTCAATTCACAATGTCAGAAACAGCGTCTCAGTGTGGACAGAAGGCCAAACGTAGAGAAAAAGATGTTTTCAAACAAAAACATATTAGTGTGGACTGTGCCTCAGTCTCTCTTCTCACACTCAGTTCAGACTACAGGCAAATAAAACACTTTCTTACAGCCTACAGTGTCACCGCAGATTCAGTAGCAGCACAGGAAACACTGTCGGAGAGTATTTTATTAGGGTGTTCTATCTGCATTTACAAGAACCGGTTCTTGATTCTCAACCCTACTTATGAGGACATGTTAGAGCTACTTCAATTTATAAGCCTGTGTGGTTTGAAGTGAGTAAAAAAATTGTCAGAACAACAGACCCCAGATGAAATATCGTGGCCACAGATATAGCAATGGATTGCAGCTTCTCTGTATAATTATTGATCTTCACACACAATCTAATTTGTCAGTCAGAGCTGGCCAAGTGCCCATGAAACATAGTCTTTGCTCCTCCATTTACTATTTTAAAGTAGGAGTGTACATATATATTAGCATGAGTAGTGCTTTTGAAATGATGAGCCTACCTGAGTGGACAAGCTGGAGCTGACAACTACAGTGACTGTGTTAGCACAGCTTGCCCAGACAGAGTCCTCTAAGGCAAGTAACGTCCTCAAAGGATCTGGACCAATTGTTAGTTCTCTGCAAGAGTCTGGGTTCCACAGTTCCCCTACAGCATAGAAACACACACACACACACACACACACAAAAAACAGAGATATCACAATAAGACAAGCCTTCTGTAGGGATTAGGCCATATAAACAGTTTTTAGAATTGAGTAGGGCTGGGCAATATATCCAATATTTACGATAAAATTACAATGATTTTGTTAGAGATATCAAATATCGTGAATATCGCAAAAACTTTAATGCATGTTTGATTTGAGCGTTAAGTTTCCAAAAGAGCACATCATTAGATCTTTTCATCTGGAAAGCATCACAATCTAATTAACATCTGCTAAACATCTAAAAAAGATCAGATTTACAAACATTCGAAATAATAAATGTCACGAAGACATCTACCGAATGTCTTATTGGTATCTAAGACATACTTATTGACTTACGTCTCATAGATGTATTGCAGATGAGCAAATAATGTAACAAATAAGTCTTATGGATGTAAACACACACATCGTAATAGGCTGGAAATTTTGAGATAAAGTTTTGTCGCCATTTCACCCAGACCATATTTGGTGTAATTCTGGTTTGACTTGCCCTAGTTTGCAAACATAATTCCCTTCTCCCAAAAGAAAATTAAAAGTACATGGTTATACAAAATAACAAGGCTTGTAAAATACCTTGCTTAAAGGCAAATCACTAATCCTATCTAGTGGAACATTTCAAATGTGGCCAAAGGTAGTCAATGCTAGTCAACTAGCATGTTATTTCCCTTAAAAATGCTTCACATAGTAGAGCAACAAAATGTGCTGCATGCTAATTTCACTGCTATTGCCCTGAGCGAGTCACTTAAAGTAAATTGGTTTCATTAATACTCAAGAGTAAATCCTTGTGTGTTGCCAGACAAATATGTATAACTGGCGGTGGGACTGTATAATTTCTGGCTACGTCTTAAAAAACACACAGCAAAGTGTGTTTGTGGACTGCAAATCTCCTTCAAAAGGAACTAGCGCTTTCTATGCTAATGTACAAACTGTGCTATGTTAATAACTGCAGCTTGTTGTGTAATCCAATTTGTACGTTTCTCAGTGGCACCTCCTTTCTCTCTGACCATTATTTTTAGCTTTAATCACACAGGGCGTCCACTGCAGCCACCATGGACACCATTATGGGCTGTATTTCATAAGCTTTTTTCTTCATCTCTTTTGCCCCCATTGCAGTGCATTAATGAAGTAAAATTAGAGAGGGAAGTGCAGCGAGCCATTTAATTAACATTTCGAGTTGTTTATTTCTGCCTTTGAAACCAGAATAGCTTTACAATGACTTCCGACATCCTCAGGTTAATTGAATGGCATATTCAAAATGTCAGTTTTCCCACTTTGTGTGCTTAGAAAAAATCCACTTGTACTGGAATGAAGGCCGCCTTAGATTGCGGGTGGGTTGGGGGATGACTTATCTGGACACTCCAAGCATCTGCAGATACAGTCTTTACTTTATTGCTGCAAAAGTAATAAAGTGGAAGGGTTGGCGGAAGGGGGGCACCATTTCCTGTAGTGTTTCATTCTGAGGGATTCTTATTGCTTCTGGGTGTAATGTATGCGTATTTTCTTCTCAAAGTTAGACACCTCATTATTATAAGTTCCGTGCTCTGTTGATTAAACATAGCAAAATGATCCCACCCTCTCAAACAAGAAAGCTCCCCCCAAGCAATTTTGTCTTGCTCATAGTTTTCGAAAAGCTTTCTGTTTATTCTCATGCGAGACGCTGATGTTTATTACAATATTTGCTGTTTTGAGGGCAATGTATTGCTCTATAGAACAATTTGTACGATTTCTTGCTTAAAAAAAGGCTTTTCAACCCCTCACCAGATTCTAGCCGGTACTTCCCTGGGAATGTGTTTGTTATTTTTTTATTTTTTTCACTATATGAATAGTAATATTTAATCGTGCACACTGCACATGAGCATAATTAATCTTACTTTCCACCTCAGTGGAGGTAATTCCTTGTTGACAGCCGGGAAAGTAGTGCAATGTGAAAAACCCATTGTGCCAGGCAGTCTGTTTTGCACACACCGCAGTCGTTCGCTATCTATCATGTCTCACAAGTTGTGCTTGCCCACCTGCTTTCTGTTGTCATTAGCCCACACTTACTTACTGCAAATGAATAAGGCACAGGGGCGGGCAGAGGATGGACTTGTGAAATCATAAATTGCTTTCATGGTAATCCTGAATTCATTGGCTTTTTATTGAACTAATACGTTGCCAGAACAATATTATCATCCCTGTCTCATATGTGAATGCATTCGGAATACATGACAGAAATAATATCTCTCACATACTCACCGAGGCATTCAGCCTACCGAGAGGGGATGAAAACAAACAAACAAACAAACAAAAAAAAAACATCCCTGAATGTTTGAATGGAAGGTTGATGAAAGAGCAAATGAAACATGGGAACAATCAGATTCATTTGTACTATTCATTTGATTTGATGACCATTTGACTCTATTGAGTCCCTTTCATTTGGGGACATAATAATGATTACCCCTCTTAATTATCCCACCAAATTAGTGTTTAATCCCATTAGTAGGGAAAAGTAACTGTCCATTTCTGTGCTAATGTGATTAAGCGAAAAAGCACAGCTAATAGGATGCAAAAAAACATAGACGTTTCAATCCGGGCTGATTATCCGGAACGCTAAACAAACACCTGCATTGTACTGAGGATGAATGGAAGGAATTCTGCATAACACATAAAAGCAATACAGAAAACAGCAACACCCATTCTTACATAAATGAGTGTAGGACATGAAAGAAAGGACGTGAAGCTCTACAACAATATACTGTAGGCCTAATGAGCCATCAAACGCTATGTAGCTCATACCTCCGTGATGTCTCTTATACACCATCAGCGTTCCATCCCGCAGGCCAGCAAACAGGAAGTACCCGGAGTGTTTGAGACACAGAACTGGACAGCCCTCTGAGTTTCTGAGAGTCAGGAGACACTGTGCGGCCGTGTCCATACTACCGTAGACCAGGATGCTTTGGCAGAAAAAGAAAGACAGCTAAGATGCATTCTTGTGGTGGACATTTTTGAACATGAGCATTACAAACGTATCTCAACACCTGTGTTCTTATCATGTACACTTTCTAGCTGCTTTTGAAAGAAGAACACATCCTGTGTGAACATCTCCTTAGGCATTATTTCGAACAACCGTGCATGCTCCTAGAGATTGAGAAATTATATTTCAAAAGGGAAATGTATTTTCTCTGTAGCTAATCAGTCACTTCCAGTCGCTTAAAGAATATCTCAGATTTATTTACATTTTTACTTATCATGGCATTTACTTTAGATATTTTTTTATACTGAGAAGCTTAAATTGGATAGGTCCAACTCAACTGCAGATGTGCCGCAGATGAAGCCATTGTAAAAATGACTATAACACCTTGACTTAAACAGACACGACACGTTAAAGTGACGTGCGATAAAAGGTATCTCTCCCATGTTAATCTTCCATGTCAAAAACTAAAAGAAAAACAAAAAAAAGTTTTTGTCCTAACCGCGGCCACAACAAGCAACTGTTATTGTCTGGTTAGAAAACGGTGTAAACTAAAGTCGCACCTAAATATAACTTAAAAACTTTACTACCGTCTCTATGACTGAAGTTTTCATATGTTTGTATGTAAGCTTATGTGTTTTGGTGTGCAGTGCATTTGACTGTCCAACATCAATTACATATAAATTATATAAATTAGTAACTTTGGAATATAAGTTGCAGGACCTAGTGGATGAAAAAAAAAAGAAAAAAAAGCTGGAAAATTGGTACTTGGCAGAAGTATAGTTTGTTGTTTATTCTGATTCTTATTAATTTTAAATTGGGCTTTGAGTCATGTCTAAGACCATGGTAAAATCTTTAGTAAAATTGCAGCAAAAGCAATATACTAAAAGACAAATATCCACTAGAGTAAACAGTTCAGTTTATTATGAATAATAATCTGCATAAACATTTATTTAAAATCGAAATTTATTTCAAAATGTATCACACCCAATTAATTTCCAAGGTTTTTTCCATGATTCCAGTCACTCATGATAATTGGATAACAACTTTAAAAAATAAAAAAATCAATTTACAATTTCTCGCAGATAAAATAATTAAGAAAAAAAAAAAGAATATATATATATATATATATATATATATATATATATATATATATATATATATATATATTTACTATAGAAATGTCCATAACTTATCCATGACTTTTAAAGACTTTATTTATTTCCATTCCGTTTCCAGGCCTGGAAATTACAATTGTCACGTTCCCTGATATGTCCCTGTTAATATTTTAAAATAAATATTTATTTACCTGCCATCATCGAGACCTGCACAGATAGTGTTTCCAACTCCAGTGGGGCTAAAAGGGCTAGTTTCAATGTCCTCTGAAGGGGTGGGCAAAGGCACGTATTCCAGACAACGCACTTGAGCTCCCATCTGGATGGTTTTCACTGGCCGAGGTGTGGGTCTGTTCAGGGAGAAGATATCCACCTGGCCATGAGTGCAATCACCTCCACTGGCTACCTGCAATGACAGGGCAAAAGCACCATTAGCTATATTCCATCCAAGTTGCAAATTTAATTTGTGAGAAAATAAAAATTTGCAGAGTATCACTAAAATAATTTGCCAATAAAACAGCATTTCCATCCCATGTGTTTAAGAGAACCAAATTGTCAGATCGAGAAAAACTGGTGAAAATGGAAATTACTTGCGGTTTAGAGCGTGCAGAAAAAAACATGCTGACAAACTTCATCTTTGTTAACGATCAGCGCAGTTGCCTTATGTCTGGGAACAAAAGCGTGTCAGCTTTGGTAGTTCAGAAGAACTAGAGCAACATTTGCAGCCTGGCCTCATGAATATTATGTGACTGTGGCAACATTTTTGCAAAGTGAAATAACGTGCTGCATTACACATTTGACTGCAGTTTCCCAGTGAAATGTCCAGCGGGGGGCGTTAATAGTGAGTGAAATGGTATTGTAATTCAGATGAATATTAGTCTGGGTTTTAATGAGTAAATCGTATCTCCATTCCTAAAACTTTAACCTAAACCTAACCAATAGATTTTTAAAAAAGCAAATAAGATGTGAACAAAACAGACATCCTTACCCCTAACCAACACCTAAGCCTAACCTATACTGTTGTAAAATGAAATAGGACATGAAAAGCAAATTTTTTGAAGCAACCACGTCATCTCGTGTTGCTTCTATGATATTTTCGTCTCACGTATCAGCTTGCGTGCTTGACTAGTCTTGAACTGTGGTCTTCTGAGTCCAAAGCCCAACACTCTATCAGATGAGCTACTGCACAAGCTAATCACATTGGAATAAGTGTGTACATGGGTCTGTCATACATGTGCTAAAATGTATCATTTTTTAAATGATGCGTTATAGTAAAGGTGTTTCGATATCATAACATGTAATAAAGCAAAAAATAAGTGTTTATAAAGTCATGGTCAACTCATGATTTGTGTAAAAGTAAATAAAACACAGAGCTGTAGTGTCTCTAGTGTAAATTTCACCAGGAAACTGCAGCGAAACGAAAGATTCTGCATATAAACGTCAGCTTGCAAAAATGTTGTTATAGTAACAATCATTCTATGAGACTAGGTTGAACATTTGAGATGCTATGCAATGGTATTTGTGATATTCTTAGAGCAATGATGTATTCACAAAGTCACATAATGATATCTAAATTATATTCCTATATAAATTATATGGGAATATATATTTAGTAAATGTGTTTTCATCAATGTTTATGTGCATGTCTTCTTAGCAAATAATTTTTTTGTTTTTTACTTTTTTTGCACATTTTAGAAATTTTATTTGCATCTTGGTGTTTCCATCTAGCTTTTTTTAAGCAAAACCTCAACATTTGCATAAATGAAAACCCAGCTACTGTTATAGGCATTCATCCAACCGAAACTGTTCTCACATACTTTACATGACTGATCATGTAGATTTACTGTAAGAAATATCACACAAGCAATTATGCTGTTGTTCTGAATATCAGCAATTGGATTGGTGCTTGTCCAATCAGATTAGAGCACCAGAACTGCTGTATGAAAAGGAAATAAAGGAGACTGGATGTAAACAGAAAGTGATGGAAAAAGTCAAAAGACATAGAAGGCAAGGATAATTTTTTGGTTTTTCTGCCACTTTCAACCACTCCCTTGGCTTTTTGCTTTCTCATCCAAATGCCTAAAACTACTCAAATCAAATTCCTCTTCCTGTATACTTTAATACATCCTAGCTCTGATATTTCATTCCTGTCTGCAATTTCAATTTTGTGACGGCAGCGAAGTTAAAATCAAATATCTGCTCAAAAAAAAAACCATAGTCCTCTGCTTTACAATATCTCTACAATTCATTCACTATCACCCCTAATGGATTCTCACTGTCAGCTCAATAACTTCAAGCATCTTTTTTTGCTTGCTTACTGAAGCAGAGAGAAAGGTGGGGTGGAAAGATGACTTTGAAAGGAGCTGAGATGTTTGCAATGGAGGGTTTCCTTTGGGCCGAAGATTGATCGCCTTCTTAAGTTAGAGACTGAGATGACAAACTTGATCCTTGGTGAAATTACATGAAGTTGACAGAATAAGACTTCGGCACAACTCTGCTCATAAATCCACAACTGATCTAGGTTCTGCTCCCATCCATTCTCCTACCGAGGTCTTGAAGTTGCTTTTAAATTCAGACTCTTGTAACACATTTGGATTGCATTACATCATAAATTAATAATCCCTCTTTCATGAAAAATAGTGTTTGTCTTCACCCACAGCCTGAACGCTCTCTCATGGTCTCTTGTTCATGCATAATGCAAGTGTAGCAACCCGCTCACTATTAGATATTAAACGAACTGATCAGAATCACATCATGTCTGCCACACAAATTGGCTCATCTCTCCTAAACTGCTTCAATTACAAAATCCATAAGAAAAAGGGCCTTCCAGCTTCAAGAGGCGGATTTAACAGAGACAGAGAGATTCAGTCTGTTGGCTCTGTCCGTAAGGCCTCATTATAAATGGCTCTTGCTTAGGGGCCATCATTTATGATTACCGTAGGATACTGAGCAACTGGGGCCAGCCATGTGGAGTGTAATCCCAACAAAAGAAAAGATACATAACGGTGGAGAGAAAGGCATTCTGCTGGATAGCAGAGATTCATTCTCACTCTGAGTCATGTTATATGAGCAAAAGGCACAGGCTAAATATAGTCTTTAGCCTTCCAGTTTCTTCCTCTAATTTGCATGCAATCATTTGTCTGATTTGTATCAGAGCATAGGATCTGGACGGCCAAGGTCTCGTGGGCTGGGAAGAGCGAGGCAGAGCAAATAACGGCCTGTTGCAGCACCACAGGGTGAGATAGGGATGGCTTATCTTCCGGCACGAGGCACTGACACTCTCTCACAGAGACGTGAACGCATGTGCACCTCTCTTTCAATTCCATTCCTCCACAGACTAGGTGGAATTACAGTTCCCTGACAAACTCATCAGTACTTCTTTAGAGGAGTGGGTATCTGGAATCATGCCCTGGACTCAATGCTTTTTGTTTGTTTTTTTGGCCGGAACACTGTGAAAACTGCTTTTAAAGCCAATGCCCTGGACAGCAAAGTATTAATTAGGCTAAAATTAACTAAGAGGCTTGAAGGAACAGAGGTAGTCAGGGAAGCAAGGCTTTAACAGTCTCTTTGTATACAGTGCACAGTCCAACATTTATTTTTTAAATCATTTACTTTAATACAGTCTCATAACCATTAAAAATAATTTGCATGACTTTTATTCACATATTGTGCACGACAACCAATCAACAAACACAATTTCAAATTTACGCAATACAGACATGGGTGTAATCTGATTACAAAGTAATTAGTTACTGTAATATAACTAAAAAAGTATAGTGTAATTCATTACATTAAAATTGTTTGCAGTCAGATTACAATTACTGACTTTCAATTACGTTAATTACTTTTAAGTACATTACTTGGGTTACTCCTATTTCTAAAGTAATATTATTTGTTTATAACACATTTGAAACACAAAATATGTTCATTTGTACATCTGTTTTATGGGGCAACAACAATGAACAAGGAGGAAATATAGACATTATTTTGAAACTATTGTGAAAAGTGTTTTATAAAGTAACTTAAAAATAAAGCGATTAGTAATGTGATTACTTTTCCTCTAAGTAATTGTTGTGATGTGGGCGTGGCCAAGCGACGTCTGTGGAGAGTGAGGCAGTAAGGATTGACACCTATGGGAAATCACCTCTAACAACTGTTTTGTGTTGCAGTGAGAGCTGGAGAGGGATAAAAGGTTAATCCAAACCGCCGGAGGAGAGAGAGAGATGCACGCATCAGAGTTGAGCTGTGTTTATTTGTTGTGCTGAAAAGCAAACCATTTGTTGTGACACTGAAAAGTGTGTAAAAATAAAATCTTACATTGAACATTTACCTGGCCCTCTCTTCTCCTTAAGAAGAGAAATACAAATCTGTCACAGTAATCAGTAAAGTAATCTGATTACAACTGATTATGACTTTTCAGGAGATTGTGTTGTTTATTTTTTTTGGCATTGCAGTTGGCAAATACAGAATAGTGAGAGCAGTGTTTTATGCACAAGAATACATTGTATCTGAAGCCTTTATTTTTTTGGTCACACATTATACATACAGTTTTTTGCATATATACAGTGAAATGTATTTGTTTTCACATCTCCCAGGGATCAAAGTTCAGGGTCAGCCATGATATGGCACCCCTGGAGCAGATAGGGTCAAGGGCCTTGCTCAAGGGCCCAACAGTGGCATCTTGGCAGTGCTGGGGCTTGAACCCCCAACCTTCTGGTCAGTAACCCAGAGCCTTAACTACTGAGCCACCACTGCCCCATTTATTTATTATTATTTATTTATTTTTTTATTTATTTTTTTTTATATCAATTGTGAAGTCAACAAACACAATTTGCAACCCAATTTTCTTCCATAATCTGACATAATTCAGAGTGAAACAGGATAATCAACAAAAGAATAAGATAACACTTTACAATAAGGTTCTATTTATTAACATTAAATGCTGTAAATAAAGGTATCATGAACTAACAATGAACAATATTATTTAAACAGTATTTATTCATCTTGGTTAATGTTAATTGAAAACTCAATTGTGCATTGTTTGTTCATGTTGGTTCATATTGCATCAACTAATGTTAACATACAAATTCAAATTTTTAAAAATGTATTAGTAAAATGGTTATATATATTATAACATGCAATTATGTATAATGCTTAAAAAGACCAGGAAGATGCACTAAGAAGTAAAAAGCATTTACATTGGTTTCATGCATTATGTAATTCCTGCAGTACTAGCGGCACCAAAAATAAAAGGTATTTTTATCCCATTCATTTTAAGTTTATTGCAAATATACATACAGTAGTTTGAGACTAAAGGGAGACCGACTCGATTGCATCATTCACACTGCATCATGGAAGTGGGTGGTCGCTGCAGAGCTCTTTTGGTGCAGTTTGTTCACCACATTCTCTGATTGGTAAATATTTGTCTCATAATGGGTAGTGTAGTTGTTCATCAGAAATTCCGCTTTTAAACATGAACAAAAATAATAATCATAAAAAAATAATAATAATAAAAAATTGTTTAAATAACCTTAACTAAAGGCTTCAAAATAAGCATATATCATCTATTATCAACTTTGGAGCTTTAAAGGTTTATAAGTTATCTTTAATAATCAGTTCTCCAATCAGACTTTTGCGCTCTATTACAGATAACCCAGCTTCAAACTCACACCATTGGTTGAGCCAGAAATTGACCAGTACAATAAATAAAATCCCAGGGAGACAAACGGCATAAACCAAACAGCTGAATTAGCCTTAGAGGTGAAAAGACTAACAAGAGTGAATCTGGCTGGCTTAATGTTTTTGACTAATTAGAAACAATGTCATTATTTTGATCAGAGCCATCATAGCCCATCATAGTTCGATCTCATTACTATTACGGGTCATTTGAAATGCTTGCAGTGAAAAAGAGGCATTGTATGCGACGTATACGTTAGGAAGTAGCAAACAACTGCTATCATTTCCTCTCTTCTCACATCGATCATTCCAGATGAGATCACCAAGAAAATGACACTTGCTATAAGTGGAAGATTTGTTGATTGCTTTAGGGTTGCTTTAACCCTTCTATTGTCCAGTGTAGCCAGACATTTGATTATCGGCGTGATGCTGTGGTTCTGCTTACTTATACAGTATGAGGGTCCGCACATGGTGGCTGCTATGTTAGAATCACATGACCAGCCGAATACTACTCGCTTAATCTCAGTAACCGTCCTGTTATTTGACACTTTCACTCATTGATTAAAGTAATCATGGCTGACTGTGAATACTACATTTCTACAATGGCATCTGAAACTGAAAACTATTGATTTTAAACGATGCAACATCCAAGCTGCTAAGTGTCAGTGTAAGACCAAGATGACACAAAGACAAAAGTTACTGAGTGCACCTTTAATTCACACTAAATAATGACAAATCTAAAGACGACATTTATTATAATGGGTTTGCGTTACATCTGTTACAAGTTTATTTCAATTAAAAGTTGTTAGAACACTGATAATACATTTTAAGTAAATGATACCAATACGAAAATTAACCATGGTTTTACTATAATAATATTTTAGTAACCATGACTGTAGTTTACCATGTTTTTTTTTTTGTTTTGTTTTGTTTGTTTGTTTTTTTTTGGTGGAAACCATGGTTTGTATACAATTAAACATAGTTTTCATAGAGTAATACCACATAGTAACCATGGTTTTACTTTAGAAAAATTGTCGTAATCATAGCAACCATGGTTAATTTTGAGGTAACTATGGTTTAACTAAACTAGTTACTGTAGTAAAACCATGGTTAATTTTCTTAAAGGATTAATTCACCCAAAAATGAAATTTCATTCATTGTTCTCTCACCCCGTGTTGTTATAACCCTTTATGACTTTCTGTCTTTTTCTTAACATAAAGGAAGAAATTGTGAAAAATGTTGTGCCCAGTGATGTCATACAATGGCAGTTTATTGTAACTACCTCTTCAAGCTTCGAAAGAACACAAGAGTATAATTCAGAAGTCTAATTATTCCATGAGACTCATGATTGTTATGAAAGCATACAATAAGGTTTGGTGAGAAACAAACCAAAATCTAATTTAGTGAAAATGTTCACTAACCGTTGATCTCCTGTGCACGTTCAAGAAGGGTACAGGAGCAACAGTTCATGCAGCACCCTCACAACATTGGGTCAATCAAACAGAAACTTGTTTTGTTTATCTAAAAACAGGTCCGCCACAGCGATAGTGACAAAAGAACACAACACAGCTGCACACAAAACAGAGAACAGAACTTACTAAACATGTCTGAAGAGTTTGTAGTCGAAGAATTTATGCATTTCTATGCCCAGCCTTATTTTTTTAAACGCAGTATTCGGAAATCAAACAGAAACATAGAAGAGGCTACAGGCAGCCACAGTCACACCGTTTCCTAACCTGATGGCAAACGACACGTGATAAAAATAATATTTTCTATGTTAATCAGAGTTTTTGTCCTAACCAGCCATGATGAGTGATGGTACATTCTATTGATTGCTCGTTTTCTATTTTCCGGTCCAAAAAAAAAATAAAAATAAAAATAAGGCTGGGCATAGAAATGCATCAATTCTTGGACTACAAACTCTTCAGACATGTTTAGTAAGTTCTGTTCTCTGTTTTGTGTGCAGCTGTGTTGTGTTCTGTTGTCACTATCGCTGTGGAGGACCTGTTTTTAGAGAAACGAGTTTTCACTTGAACGGCCCAATGTCGCGAGGACGCTGCGTGAACTGTTGCTCTCGTGCCCTATCATGAACGCGCACAGGAGATCAATGGTCAGTAAATATTTACACACCAATAATACATTAGATTTCAGTTTGTTTCTCACCAAACCTTATTGTATGATTTCATAACAATCATGAGTCTCATGGAATAATTGATCAGACTTCTGAATTATACTTTTGCATTATTTTGAAGCTTGAAGAGGTAGACACCATAAACTGCCATGTATGACATCATTGAGCACAGCATTTTTTCACAATTTCTCCCTTTGTGTTAAGAAAAAGAAAGAAAGTAATATGGGGTTATAACAATACAGAGGTGAGACTGGATTTAAATTTTTGGGTTAACTAATTCTTTAAGGGTAAACAAAACAGAAGGCTTAAAATTTTCTGTTTAGCTCATAAATAATAATAATAATAATGACTTGAATTATGACTAAAAATATTATTTAAAATTACCCATTTTATCCCAAGAAATCACACACACACACACACACACAAAAGAAGAAAAAAAATAATAATAATAATAATATATATATATATATATATATATATATATATATATATATATATATATATATATATATATATATATATATATATTCTTTTTTTTTCTTTTTTTTTATAGAGGTATCCATATCGACGATATTGAACTTGATATTGTTGGTATCAGATCGAAAAGAAAATAAGTGGTATCGCCTACCCCTACATGTAAAGCGATCAGCCAGAGTTAATTTTGTTTTTCTTGACGTTTAGGGGTGCGCTTATCTGAAATAGTCGATACCACAATAATAAACTGGCATGGGAAAAACTGCATGTTCATCTATATCAGCTGTACAGAAAACACTGAAAAAATAAAATAAAATAAAATAAACAGCAGTAAATATGTGCAGTAAATATTTGCCAATCCAAATGTAATAAATACCAATTATTTAATAGATATAACTCTGAAAACAGAGCAGAAATACTATTCTGTTTGTGGTTTCTAGGTTACTTGCTATTTACTTTCTGTAATAATTTTATGACACTATCCTCGCTTAATTTGGTAAATCCATTATTTTTTTTCTTCCTCAAAAACTTTCATTGTATCAATTCTGTACCAATAAACATTATTTTTTGTTTCCATATGGACTGGTAAAAAACCTGTGCACTCTGACTCATGAAACTTGTGCATTAATAAGGACAATATGAGTGCTTTTCATTTTTGTGTGCAAAAACATCACATGGATAGTAATAGGCTGAAGCACAGCTCAGAAAATAAGTTTGCAAATGTTGCATAACAGCACATATTAGCACATTTAATGAGATGCACTAGCATCCATTGAGAGTTGCTGCATCCTAAATGGATGCAGTGAGATATATTAAAAAACTGACCCCTGCGGTTTAGAGTGGAGGGTGAGATTTGGAATCAGATTCATATTTTTGATTCAATAGTTTTAGACATGTAATATCAAGGATCTAAACGAGGGTCTAATCCAGCTAGATATCATTACCCACTGAATGTCTCCATGTATTTTTTAAATCCAGCATCAGTGCTCTTTAGAATACCTCCAAAAACAATTAACTCAAAGACAGAGGCAAGGGCATCCTTTTGTGTCCAACCAAGGCTCAAATTGGATTTATCCCCCTGCTTTGGGGGATTACGTGATAAATTGGCCACTGCACCAGAGGAGGGAGAAGAACTAGACTGCTGTGTGAAACTTTTAAAGGTTATTTCACAGGGCTTTTTGCAGAATATATGTTACATACACTGGGTAAATTAAATGTTTGTCAGTTTTAAACAACGTTCAAAAATGTAAGGGAAAATTCAGTCAAAATTTAAAATTCTGCGGTCATTTAATCGCCTTCATTTTGTTCCAAATTTGTATGACTGTTTAGCAGAATGTTCAACCTCTAAAAAAGACATAAAGCACCATATGCATTCAAGTAGCCCGTCTGACTCATGCACTATATTGCAAGTGTCTGAAGCCATACAACAGCTTTGTGGGTGGAAAAGACCAAAATTAGGTTGTTATTCACTGATAATAATCTCCTCCTCCACAGATCTCAAATCTCGTTCATGTTCGCATAGTGTATATTCAAATATGGCATCTGCCACACGAGGTTTGACTTTAGCAATAACAAACATCATTGGTTTTCGTGTGTTTTGTAAATATATGATTTTATAGACTGTGTTTATCATGCTATTATGGTGCATTTTTGCCACTTTGGAGCTCGGCAGACCATGTTTATTCACTTTCATTAAATGGAAAAATGAATAGTTTCATTAAATGCAATATCTCCTTTTGAGTTAGACATAAAAAAGAAAGTCATGTTGGTTTAGAATGACTTGATGTTGAGCAAATTATGACATGATTGTAATTTGTCAGTGAACAGAACTTCAAGATCTGACTGGCATTAATGTGTTGTAATGGTACTGAATGAAAATTCCAGATAGCAGATACTCTGAATTATGTCTCTTTGGCCTCTGATGTCATCATTTCAATGTGTTCTTATGATAATATACATCTCTTATACATTTATTTTTCTACTTACCCAGAGGTAGCCTTGAGGAAGCGAAGTGCTTGCTGCCGAGAACCCAAGTAAAGCACACTGGACAGGATTATGAAGAGCAGCCTCTAGCTACAAAAGAAAATGCATATTAATTATGATTTTAGATAATGACATTCTACTGTACATCTGACAAGGTCTTGTGTTCTGCTACTAACTTTATGTAGATTTTTTTTTTTTAAGCTGCTTCACATATCAAACACTGTTTTTAGAAAAAAATATTATTCAAAATACATGCTTATTCAGTGCAATGCCAGTGTTTATGTATAAAAAACAAAAACAAAAAAGTTTATTTAATTTATCTACTAGCAATGTCCAGCAGTGTATGTACATGCATTACATGAGATTTATGTAATTTTTGTCATATTTTTCTAAAAATCCATGATGTAATTTCCAGCACATCTCAAAGTCTGAATTGCGATTAATAAAATTATGTGGTGGAAATGACACTGATGAAAATTACATTTTTAACGCATTTGAAAAAAAAAATGTCTAAGGCTAATCTCATAGCTAACATAAATGCACACAATTACATAATATTTTTACACTTTTTGCATAATTTGGCTTATTTGGAAATGACATCTAATAAAAATATTCTGCTCACAAGTGATAATTACCTTGATTTGTATGTTTTCTTCAAACATCACGTGTTTCATTTTCATATCAAGCATGCTCTCCACTCACACTTTTGTCAACTTGGATAACAAGTACACTAACATTTGAAAAACTTAATTAGGGGCAAAATTGTTAGGTGTGGTAGAAATTATGCAACTGTAATTTTTTTTTAATGTATTGAAATGCTTCACACATATAACATTTTTAAATGGTTTGTTTTTTTCACTCTTTGTTAAAATCATCATATTTTTAAACATGTAATAACTATTTTATAATGTTTTCTTTATATGTTTTATTTTATTTTTTTAATTTTTTTTATTTATTATATTATTCTGCATTTTTTAAATGGATTTTCATAGTTTACTACTGAAAGTCTGTACAAGGCTACAGTAAAATCTGTACATAAAAGGCATTTGAAAAGTACGAAAAGTAAATGATGAAGGCCTGCTAAAACGCTTCCAACTTACTTTTAATGTGCCCTTCATTTGGAATGAATTTGCTATAGAGCTCTCCAGTTCTTTTGCTCTTTTTATTTGTTTGTCCTGTGTTTAGTAATTATTTCTGATCAGTTTTACCAGAGACAATCTGCTGAATATTGGGCAGCACACGACAGACAATCTTTTACCGGTTATTGATTATTCAGATGTTCTGTTGGCATTTTAGTTGAAGGAGCTGCGGTGCTATACAAGCGCACTAAAAGACGCAAATGTGGAAAGCGAACCAGCGCGGTGGTCAAGCTTCGACAGCATGGCTTTCGAACTGCGCTGCCAAGCATCCATCTAGCAAACCTCTGCTCTCTTCCTAACAAAATTATTTATCCTCACCCACAAAAATAAGGAAACATTCTGCTGCATTGTGCTT
The DNA here is from genome assembly GCF_019703515.2 of Myxocyprinus asiaticus. NCBI lineage: Eukaryota > Metazoa > Chordata > Actinopteri > Cypriniformes > Catostomidae > Myxocyprinus > Myxocyprinus asiaticus. The sequence goes on along the minus strand of NC_059378.1, from coordinate 4,634,326 downwards.
CACGGAAACCTGGCTGAGTGAAACCATTCTGGACAGTGCATTACATCTGCTGGGCTTCCAGCTGTTCAGAGCGGATTGCACCGCAGAGTTAATGGGGAAAACGAGAGGCGGTGAACAGTGTTTTGACGTCAACGAATGTTGGTGTACAGATGTAACAATGCTGAAGATGATGTGCTCTCCTAATTTAGAGGTGCTCTTCATAAACTGTAAGCCTTGCCGCGGGAGTTTTCCGCTTGTGTTCTTGTGAGTGTCTATATTTTTCCACATGCGCGCGTGAACGCAGTGCTGCAACAGCTGGCTGATCAGATCACAGACATGGAACAACAACACCCAGACTCAGTTATTATTATTCTTGGAGATTTTAACAAGTCAAATCTCACACGTGAACTGCCCAAATACAGACAGCACATTACATGCCCCACCAGAGACAGAAATACACTTGGATCATTGCTACGCAACAATAAAGGATGCATATCGCTCTGTCCCACGTGCAGCTTTAGGACTCTCTGATCACTATCTGGTTCATCTTCTTCTGACCAACAGGCAGAAACTAAAATCAGCTAAACCAGTAGTAAATATTGTAAAAAGATGGACCAATGAAGCAGAGCTGGAACTAAAAGCCTTCATTGACTGCACTGATTGGAGTATTTGTGAAGCTGCAGCCACATACCTGGACAAGCTCACAGATACTGTGACATCATATATCAGAGTCTGTGAGGACATGTGCATTCCTTCTAGGACTTATTTAACATAAAACAACGACAAACCATGGTTTACAGCCAAACTCAGGTAGCTTCGTCAGGCCGAAAAGGATGCTTACAGGAGTGGGGATAAAATCTTGTACAATCAAGCCAAATACAGACTGACAAAGGAGATTAAAGTGGCTAAAAGAAGCTATTCTGAAAAGCAGAAAAAACTGTTTTCAGCTAACAAGCCTGCATCAGTGTGGAGAGGCCTGAAAGACTTCTTACTACCAACAACAAGACACCATCCCCCAACACTGTAGGGAATAAACAACTGGCTAACAACTTGAATGTGTTTTACTGTACATTTACATTTATGCATTTGGCAGACGCTTTTATCCAAAGTGACTTACAGTGCCCTTATTACAAGGACAATCCCCCTGGAGCAACCTGGAGTTAAGTGCGGAAGGACACAATGGTGGTGGCTGTGGGGATTGAACCAACAACCTTCTGCTTACCAGTTCAATGCTTTAGTCCACTATGCCACCACCACTCCACTGTAGATTTGAAAAGCCCAGTCACACAACCCACACCTGCTCTGACCTTCACAGCACACACACATTTACACCTCCTGCCACCACTCCCCTCTCCTGCTACTAGATCTTACATGCACTTAAGATCTGTAAAGATGATGTCTGCCGGGTCTTCCGGAAACAGAAGACAAGAAAAGCACAGGGCCCAGATGGTGTTTCACCCACTTGTCTAAAATTCTGTGCTGACCAGCTGGCTCCCATCTTCACACAGTTCTTCAACATATCACTAGAGCAGTGTAAAGTTCCCTGCTGCTTCAAATGCTCCACAATCATCCCCGTCCCAAAGACACCAAAGATCAAAGGACTTAATGACTACAGACCTGTCGCTCTGAAGTCTATGGTCATGAAGTCATTTGAGAGACTGGTGTTGGTCCACCTGAAGGACATCACTGAACCCTTTCTGGATCCCCTTCAATTTGCTTATAAAAAAAACAGGTCTGTGGATAATGCTGTCAATATGGAACTGCATTACATACTTCAACACCTAGACAGATCAGTGACTTATGCAAGGATACTATTTGTTGACTTCAGTTCGGCTTTTAACATCATCAACCCCGCTCTCCTATGGACTAAATTAACCCAGCACTCTGTTCCCGGCTGTATCTGTCAGTGGATCACCAGCTTTCTGACAGACAGGCAGCAGCTAGTGAGAATAGGGAAATTCACCTCCAGCACATGTACAATCAGCACTGCTGCCCCCCAAGGATGTGTGCTCTCCCCACTACTCTTCTCCCTCTTCACAAATGACTGCACCGCCAAGGACCCCTCTGTCAAGCTCCTGAAGTTTGCGTACGACACTACAGTCATTTGCCTCATCCAAGATGACGATGAGTCTGCATACAGAAGGGAGGTTGAACAGCTGGTCATCTGGTGCAATCAAAACAACCTGGAGCTGAACACGCTTAAAACAGTGGAGATGATAGTGGACTTTAGGAGGAACACCCCAACATTAACCCCGTTCAACATTCTGAACAGCACTGTGGCAGCAGGAGAGTCATTAAGGTTCCTGGGCACTACCATCTCACAGGACCTGAAGTGGGAGACCCACATAGACTCAATTTTGAAAAAGGCCCAACAGAGGTTGTACTTCCTTCGCCAGTTGAGGCCTCGGGTGCTGCTGATACAGTTCTACTCAGCAGGCATTTAGGATGACCATACGTCCTCTTTTTCCCGGACATGTCCTCTTTTTCGGACCTTAAAAAAGCATCCGGCCGGGATTTCTAAATTTGCGAAAATGTCTGGGATTCGGCTTTAGTTGCATTATGATGTGCATCTGGTCTAATACTTCATTGTGTGTGCACACATATTTGCATTGCATTAACCCCTCTTTGTAAGTCCCGCCTTCTCGCACACCAGTTGGGAAATTATAAGGGGCTTGCAGCAACTATTGGCCAAATTCCTGCCTGTCAATCTCTCTGCGAATGCGCGAAGCACTGTTGTGTTCGGAATCAAACAATTGCTTGACAGTAGCAGCAAATGACAGCTGAGTGGAAACAATGCCCAAACAAAAGTGCAAATTTACAGAAGATTTGCACAAAAAATTCCCATGCTTTCGTCCAGATTGAGATCCGTGGGAAGCAGAATGTATGACATGTAAAGCTGGCACTTATGTGTCAGCTGCTAATAAAGGTGCAAGTGATTTAGAAGCACACATTAGCTCTGCAAAGCATAAAGGTTCAGCAAAAGGTGAAAGTTCATCAGGTAAATTAACGGACTACTTTTTGTGACCAGGTAAAATTGTTATCACCTTGTTTCATTTTCCATGGCCATTCAAAATAATAGTAATAGTAAATGAAGGTACACTCATGGCATCAAATCTTTTATTTTAGTACATGGACATTCAAAAGGATGTTGGAATTTATTATTTATTTATATATATTTATGCTATGCTAATAGAGTGTCTTTTTCACTGTATTTAAAGTTTGCATACATACTAACACTGTTTTGAATCCTATTATTCCCCCCCCTTGAAAAAAAAAAAGGTGTCCTCTTTTTGGAAAACCAGAATATGGTCACCTTAAGTCATTGAGTCTATCCTCTGCACTTCTATAACTGTCTGTTTTGGTTCAGTTACCAAGTCAGACATCAGAAGATTTCAAAGGATAGTTCGGACTGCTGAGAGGATTATTGACACTCCCCTACCCACCCTGCTAGAAATGTACACATCCAGGGTAACAAAAAGGGCTGGTAAAATCACTCTTGACCCCATTCACCCAGCGCACTTCCTTTTCAAACTGTTGCCCTCTGGCCAGTGCTACAGACCACTAATCATCAGAACAGCCAGGCACAGGAGCAGTTTTTTTTTTTTTTTCCTCAGGCCATCCACCTCATGAACAGTTAAAACTGCCCCCAAATACTTTCCTTTGGTCAATACAACCATGTGCAATATTCAATCCATCCATTCCTACTTATATCCATATTTCATTTATATTCTTTAACATATCCTACCTCTTCTTCAATACATTACATCACCTGCACATAACTGTATATCTGTGTATAAAATATTCTAACAACATTATTGCATTATTGTATATTTCTATTTTAAAATATCTGTTATATCTTATTGTTTTATTATTATTATTATTATTATTATTATTATTATTATTATTATTATTATGTTACTATATGTATATATGTTTGTATCTATATCTATATCTATATCTATATATATATATATATATATACACGTTGCATTCTCTTGCACTGGAAGCTTCTGTCACCATAACAAATTCCTTGTGTGAGTAAGCATACTTGGCAATAAAGCTCATTCTGTTTCTGATTCTGATATAACAAAAAATAAATAATAAAATAAAATAAAATAAAATAAAATAAATATGTTAGTTTTAATAAAGATCAACCCCAGGGACATGAAACTGCCCGACGCTGAAGTAACAACCATACATTATTTTTATACAAAATAAAAATAAAACAAAAACAATGCTATTTTTGTTAACAAGCATCTCTTATTACAAAACTCTGTTCTTAATGTGTTTCTTTAACTACATGTTGTTATATTAATAACCTTGGATAAAATGCATGAAAGCTATTTGGAAATACTGTAAGCTTTTCCTTCTAAATATTCTATATGCATGTATATTAATGGAGACTGAGAGAAAGAGAATGTCATCCTGATTACAATGAAGCAATATGGCTCAGTTCAAATTGGTGGGTGGCATATTTATGGAGACCATATTGTGGCATAATACAATGCCATGTTAACAGACTACAAACAGCCTCTGTTTAGAAATGTTTACGTTCCAAGTGAGAATGAAGGCTGGGAGAGATAGCAGAATGCACATCTCAATTTATAAGGACTCAATATCTTTCATGTTGCCCTCAGTGAAAACCGGGCATCAATCGCTTCCTGCAAACATTTCCCCATTTCCATTATTCTTTCAAAGTGTACTCTTCTTCTCCAAACATCTTTCTTGTCCATTCTCGGTTATTCAAGCTCATTGGGCACATCAAGTTTCCTTACAATCCCCATTTTTATCATTTATCCCTTATTTTTCTACCATTCTTCCATCTACAGTGACAGAAAATGTCTAATTTGTAATTAAATGTCAGTCATGGCAGCCACATATGGCAGCCTGCGGGCAGCAGAGCTCAGCTGGTGGAGGGAAGGGACAGACTGTGGCTTTCCGAGTCACTTGAGAACACTGTTGCTCAATGATGAGCACAGGCAATCTTCACAGGTAGAGATTGCTTTGTCTTTGACCATTCTCTGATGAATAGCAAGTGCATTCGCCTGAATTTCTGCTTCAACCACGGCCCCCAGAGTCTAAATCCACATGTTACATGATTCCCCAGGAATATATTTTTCTGGATCCTCAAAAGGCACCCCACAAGACTCTTGTCCGAATGCAGTATTAATATACTGCACTGTTTCTGGAGACTGACTCCTAATCTGGGCAGTCCTGAATGCTTGTTTTAATGTATGGAATTTCATATGTTCCTTGTGACCTGTTGTACTTAAATCTATAAACTGTCAGAGTGAAGGGCTATTTTTACACCTAAGACCATAACACATCTATGCTTGCTTATACAGTATGGGTGAGATCAAATGCATATGGTGTTCTAGAAATAAATTAACCAAGAATATCCACACAGCTCTTTTTCATGCACCAAAAAGCATACAAAGTAGTCCATACGTGCACTTCATTAGATATATTAAGTAATAAGTAATATAATATATATATTACATATTAAGCAGGGCTACCGATTTAACGATTTATATATATATATATATATATATATATATATATATATAAACCAATCAGCCACAACATTAATAACACCTGCCTAATATTGTGTAGCTCCCCCTCGTGCCACAAAAACAGTGCTAACCTGCATCTCAGAATAGCATTCTGAGATGATATTCTTCACACCACAATTGTACAGAGCGGTTATCTGAGTTACCGTAGACTTTGTCAGTTCGAACCAGTCTGGCCATTCTCCGTTGACCTCCCTCATCAACAAGGCATTTCCATCCACAGAACTGCCACTCACTGGATGTTTTTTGGCACCTTTCGGAGTAAATTCTAGAGACTGTTGTGCGTGAAAATCCCAGGAGATCAGCAGTTACCGAAATACTCAAACCAGCCTGTCTGGCACCAACAATCATGCCACGGTCCAAATCACTGAGATCACATTTTATCCCCATTCTGATGGTTGATGTGAACATTAACTGAAGCTCCTGACCTGTATCTGCATGATATTATGCACTGCACTGCTACCAAATGATTGGCTTATTAGATAATTGCATGGATGATTGTTGGTACCAGATGGGCTGGTTTGAGTATTTCTGTAACTGCTGATCTCCTGGGATTTTCACACACAACAGTCTCTAGAATTTACTCAGAATTGTGCCAAAAACACAAAAACATCCAGTGAGCGGCAGTTCTGCTGATGGAAATGCCTTGTTGATGAGAGAGGTCAACAGAGAATGGCCAGACTGGTTCGAACTGACAAAGTCTATGGTAACTCAGATAACCGCTCTGTACAATTGTGGTGTGAAGAATATAATCTCAGAATGCTATTCTGAGATGCGGGTTAGCGCTGTTTTGGTGGCACGAGGGGGAGATACACAATATTAGGCAGGTGTTATTAATGTTGTGGCTGATCGGTTTATATATATATATATATATATTTCTGTAACTGCTGATCTTCTGGGATTTTCATGCACAACAGTCTCTAGAGTTTAAAAAAAAAAAAAAAAAAACATCCAGTGAGCGGAAGTTCTGTGGGCAAAAACGGCTTTTAATGACAGAGGTCAGAGGAGAATGGCCAGACTGGTTCAAGCTGACAGGAAGGTGACATTAACCAAAATAAACTCACGTTACAACAGTAATATGCAGAAAAGCATTTCAGAATGCACAACATGTCGAACATTGAGGCGGATGGGCTACAGCAGCAGATGACCCCTCCGGGTACCACTACTGTCAGCTTAGAACAGGAAACTGAGGCTGCAGTGGCCACAGGCCAGTGTTGGGTGTAATGCATTACTAAGTAATTAATTACTGTAAATTACTTTTCCATTGAAAAAAATTAATAAATTAAAGGATTACTCTGAATTTTTCAGTAATTTAATTACAGTTACTTGAATACTGAATAGACTATAGAACAATTCTATATAAAACAATAGTGAATTTAAAATCGAAATTTAACATCTAATGTTAAAATATTTTTTTTCTAATTTAACGCTGCCCCCTTAAATTCTTTGGTCAGTTCATGAATAATTAATTCAATTTTATATGATTTATTTGAAAGAATTAAAAGAACAATTTCATGTTTATTATATATATATATATATATATATATAACTATTTATAATTATTTAATCGTTATATATTGAATTATTGTTGTCTGAGCTGCTTTCTCAGCAAATATTTATGTATGCGATTAATTGATTACCATGTATACCATGGTAATACCATGTAATTAATTCGATCACAAATTTTAATTGATTGAAAGCACTAATATTAAGATTCAACTTAAAATCAAAAACTCATGCTAACATTTATAATAATTATATTTATTTATCACACATTATACATTTGCACATATACAGTGAAATTCTTTTATTCACATATCCCAGCTAAGCTGTGGTCAGAGTGCAGGGTCAGCCATGATATGGCACCCCTGGAGCAGATAGGGTCAAGGGCCTTGCTCAAGGGCCCAACAGTGGCATCTTGATGGTGCTGGGGCTTGAACCCCTGACCTTCTGATCAGTAACCACTGAGCCACCACTGCCCCTTTGAGAGGCCATTTGATTAGCATCATGATGCCTTAAGTCTCAGATACAGGTGCAACAATGGATATCCCAATGCAAACAGAGGAGAGAATTGATAGACTAATGTTTGGTTCCTCGAGTGGGGAAAGGCAGTAAGTGAGCTAATTAAATAGAGATTTGTTGATGAAGGAAGAGGGCGGCCACACAGCTGCTGGCCCCTTTGACCTAGCTTTCTATATGGCATCCTCTCCACCCTTTTGGGTGACGAGCCATATGCCAGCTCCAGGTGGCGAGTATGCTTTCCATAGGCCATGAATTCGTCTGGAGGAAACCCATATTAATTTCCGAGCAAGTCTATCCTTTCTGCAGACTGTATGATTATGTAGCCGCATGTCATTATTTACTCACCCTCATGACATTCCAAACCTGCACTACTTACTAGTTATTTATTTTGTCTTTATGATAACACATTTACTATTTCTCTCACACAGGGGCACTAGTATACATTTAAAAATGGTGGTTAACCAATGTGGTTTTAACCAATAGCAAGACTAATATGCAGAATAATAGAATAAACCACCCAATCCACCCAATAAACTCAAGTAAGTAATCTGGCTTGAGGGGGTTTGAATTACAAATGTCAGAATCCTCAGAGCAGTTCAATTGGAGTGTTTATGCTTTGAGCTGATGTTCTGTAACAGAAATGAAATCACTTATCTACCTGTGCTTTATTCAATGCATATTAGATGTGATGAATGGTATACAAGTTGAGCAGGGTTGGGAGGGTTACTTTTAAAATATAATCTGTTACAAATACTGATTGCTTAATAAAAAAAATAATCAGTAGCCTTTTACCAATTAACCAATTTAACCAATTACCACAATAGTAAATGAATGTAATCAGATTACTGTTAATTATCTTTGGATTACCTCAAGGTCACATGTGAATAAAGTTAAGAGAAAAGCAATATGATCTCGAAAACTTTTAATTCTGCCGACAGGATGCAAACAACATGTATAAATAATTATATGAGTAATGTAGCTATTCTTATATACAAGAAGAAGAAAAAAAAACATTAAAAAAAACAGCAAAAACTGCCTCCTTAATAAGAAAACAGAATATGTTCAAGCGTAAAATAACTTATTATTTTTAATCAAATCAGGTGAGTCCTTTATCTGCTAAAGAAAATACAGAAAAATAAAAAGGCTTATTTTCTCATCAAGCAAATACAATTAGAACAGATGCACTGAATTATGTCTTGGTTTACATTCAACAAAATCTGACAGGATACACCTCAGATTAAAAAACAAAACAAAACACTGAACATTTTTATTCTGGCATGTATTGCAGTTAGCGTGTAGACTAATTGGCACCATTCTTTAACTTCTGACTGTATTCAATATGTAGATCACAGGCATCATCATTATCATTGATACAATGCCACCACTGTCCAATATCACCATCTAACGTTTATGTGTGATTCTATGTTTATGTTTAAGGAGGATTAAAAGCATGGCTTTGCACAAACTGCCACTGCGCACATCAGTGTGCACCAGAGACAGAGCTCAGCGAAGTGCGAGACTCACGTGATTCAGTAGGGTTTCACTCAATATCACGGCAGCCAGTAGTGACCACAAAACTTATGTGACCCATTTGAATTCAACAGAGAACGTTCTAGTAAAAAGCTCTGTATGAAGGAAGTCAAACCTCTCAAACTGCTAGACAGCCCCTACATTATAAAGAGCAATGATGAGGTAAAGAGACTACAGTGTGCCATGCATCGACATCGATTAAAAGGTTTTTAAAATTCACATCACCCAAACTAAAATGTTTTTACTTCAGTAACACAAACTGGTATAGAGGCAAATTAAATCGATTAGGTCAAATCTATAAAACTTATATTATTATTAATAGCCTAATTCTTCTCTCATCATTCACTCACATTTGATCCAAACCTTTAGGACTTTCTTTCTTCTATGAATGGAAAAAAAAAGATTCATGTTTTTTTTTTTTTTTTCATTTATGGAAAAAGGTGCAATGAAAGTAAATGGTGACTCCATTGAATTATTAATTGTGAAAGTTGCAGTTAAAGGTTTTTTAATGTGTTTAGGCTATTCATTTTTCATAACAAATACAATAGTTTCTTTTTTTAAAAAGACTATCTACCTTAGCCTAACCACAGTATTATTGAGTAATTCATGGTCTGAACGTCTCAGTTACGTGAAACGTAACCCTGGTTCCCTGAGTGGGAACGAGACACTCCTACTCATCGTTTGAGTGTCACGTGGTCTGAAGCCCTTATAAAATCATGCCAATTTATTGGCTGATGGCGCTTAAGCGACACACCTAGGGAACTACATCATGGGCTCCATAAAGGTGCTCGCTTTCACGCCATCTTTTGCAGGAAGGCACAAGCCTATGCAGCTGCTAGAGAGTATGGCCAGCTATGCAGCATCTCGTTCCCACTCAGGGAACCAGGGTTATGTTCCACGAATCCGAGACGTTCCCTTTCTTAGTAACTCAAGCTGTGTATTCGTTATGAGAACAATATACATACACGCCATGCAAACAGTAGCTGCCAATTGTCTAAGCCTGTGTGGCAAGCATATAGCGGTGCACAAGCGAGCTAAAGTGTATGAATAAAAAGAAGGAATTATGAGTTTACTCGTGTTCCAACAGAGAAAATCTAGGAAGCAGGAGTCAAACCCTCGTCTAGATTATAAAATCTAATAAATGTATGCAGAGAGGACCATATTGCCGCCATACAAATGTCCTCCAAGGACACACCTCTAGCCAAAGCCCATGAGGATGCCATGCTCCTCGTAGAATGGGCTTGAATACCGGAAGGCGAAGGTAAACCACACACTTCGTAAGCACTTGAAATTGCATCAATAAACCAATGAGACACTCTTTGCTTGGACACCTGTTGCAGCCACCAAAGTACACAAACAACTGTTCTGAATTATGCCACCTGCTAGTACGGTCAACATAAACTCGCAGAGCCCAAACTGGGCAAAGCATATGCAACCTTTCATACTTCTCCAACTCAACGTGGGGAGGATAGAAGGCCTGAAAATTAATAGTCTGTGAGCGAATTGCTGTTGGAATAACCCTGGGTAAATAGCCCAAATGAAATCTTAACCCCTTGAACACCCTGGCACAAAATCCATACATAAGGGATTGATCGACATGGCATGCAATGACCAAGTCTTCTAAACTATGCCAATGCCACTAGCAGGGCCGTTTTATGAGTCAAAATCTTATCAGTGCCTGTTGCCAAGGGCTCGAACGGAGCACCCGAGAGCGCCTTTAAAACAACAGATAAATCCCATAAAGGAACACGGACAGGACGAAAAAGTCTAAGCCTGCATACTCCGTGCATAAGACGAAAGACAAGAGAATATCTCCTGACAGAGACTCCACTGATAAGCGCATGCTCAGCCGCTATAGCAGCAACATAGACTTTAAGCATTACCGGGGCAACCCAGGCCCCGAGACGCTCCTGCAAAAATTCCAGCACTGTACCGACATGGAGTGAACTGAATTTTCACCTCGTGCTGTACACCAAGCAGCAAAAATATGCAAGCTGAATGTATAATGTCTCCTAGTTGATGGAGCTCTAGCATTTAGAATGGTATCAACCACAGCAGGGGATAACCCATCATTCAAAAGAGCACCCTGTTGAGGGGCCAAACCCAAACCCACAAATCCGGCCGTGGGTGGCATATGCTGCCCCCTCCAACAGACTGATCAGTAGAAACATGTAAAGACGCACCGTCAGCCACTAATGCACCAATGCTTCGATGCCCAGCGGTGCCAGGGGAGAGAGGGAAAACCAGAGGGGACAGTGTGACATTTCGCTTGAAGCAAACAGGTCCACTTCCACTCTGCCGAACCTTCTCCAGATTTGTTCCATAATCTAAGGGTGTAATGTCCACTCTCCGGGCACCAAGCCCTGTCTGGACAGGAGATCCGCCCCCAAATTCAACCGGCCCGGAACATGTACGGCTTGTAGAGACAGAACACTGTCCCATGCCCACAGATGAATGTGACGTGCCAGCCTCAGCATGGCATGAGAGCACAATCCTCCCTGGCGATTGATGTAGGTCATTGTGAACATCTCCAGACAGTTTATGTGCCAATATTGCCGCTGGCCTGTCCAAACCCCATTGGCTGGACAACTGTTGTATACAGCGCCCCAAACCCGTGGAGGAGGCGTCTGTCATTATCACCATGCGGTGATCCCAATGGAATGCCCAACATAAGAAGGTGGGTCTGTTTCCATGGTAACAGAGTTTGGTAGCACCCACGCGTCACTTTAAAGAGACAGAACACATGCGTCAGTGGTTGAAGTCCCTTTGTAGCACTGAAAAGTTCTCACAAGCAAAATGCCCAGGGGAATGACAGCGGAAGCCATAATCATGAGCCCCATGAGACTCAATGGTGTGAAAGCGAGCACCTTTATGGAGCCCACGATGTAGCTCCCTAGGGCCGTCGCTTAAGCGGCATTAGCCAATAAACTGACATGATTGTATATGGGCTTCAGACCACGTGACACTCAGATGGTGTCCCATAGCGAATACGCAGCTCAGATTCCTAAGAAAGGAAACTGTGGTTATGGCCTTTATTGTTACAAATGTCACTGTTAAAAAATGGAAGAACAATGGCAAACTTTCATGAAGGCATGTACAATTTAGAAAAGTTAAAAGGGTTAAAATCTGAACAAGTGGACAAATTATTGACAAAGTTTTCCTCCTGTTCTGTCCTACTACTATTCTAACTGGTCATGTTTGCCTTCAGATATTCTAGGAGATTACTTAAATTGCTAGGCCTGTGTCCTGCTAAACTCATATCATTCTTGTTCAAACAAAATGCCCAAAGAAATGCATGCAGTTACAGTCTCCTGTTACCTTTATCACTTTTTGTGGGGGATTTTGGCTAGTTAAAATGCTGAGTGGCTAGTGACTTTGGAACACTACATGCCACAGTGGCCAGTGAGCCAAAAAGTATACTATTTAATTATGATGATTATAATGATTTCATTTTAATTTTATATTGTTATTTTAATTGCAAATAGAAAATATATTGTGTAAGTGTCTGTTGGCTTTGTCAAGCTAACATCATTATAAAATCAAATGATAAATAAACTTTATTTAATTTTCCAGATTTCAAACAACTATATTTCAAACAAAGAAATTAAAAAAAATGTCAGACAAACCAGTGATGACTCTACAATAGTAAATAGTACAACCACCTTCCCCCACTCTATTCACATGCATTACAAACATGAGGCTGAGCTGGGACTCTACAACACTATTTACATTAAATAAGCTCTGGAAATTTAATCCACAAAGCTTGGTTAAAATGAAGCATAGCCAAAAGAGGGAAAAGTATAGTCTGAGTCACTAAAGCAAAGCTTCGTTCCAATTAAATAATTCTCAAATCCTCCTGACAACAGTGTCGCACCCGGCTCCCACACGCTAACAAACGCTAATAGAACTCTTCTGCTGGTTATTAACTGATAATTGCCAGGCTTCAGAGGCCTCTGTACCATGTCTTCAATCTTAGCCTCAGGGTAGAGGAAGTGAGGCACGGAGACCTGAGATAGCACGCTAACAACCTCCGCCAATGCTAACCAGATCACAGCCCTAGAAGCAATCTGCATTTTTATTTGTGTGACATGGGCTAGATCAGTGTTGTTCCAGGTCTCATGCGGTAACATTACCTACTCTCTAATCCTCATGGTGTGGACAAGAGAAACCCAGAGAATAATGCAAGGCTGACATGATTGTGTTTAGCATTCTGCTACATCGCAGGATTAGGAAGAGGGAAATAGGAGTGGATTAGCCTATAGGAATTCAATACATGTAGGGAAAGGACCAGTGACAGGGCGTAAGGACTAAGCACTAGAGAGGTTGTGACAGTTTAGCACCAATGTGCCTAAATGAGTATAAATAGCCCAATGACATGCCCCTGTTTTTTAGTTGTTTTTCAATAGCCCTTGGTGACTCTAATGCAGATGGATGACGGCATCAAAGCTGAAGTAAGATGCAAGTGTTATGATTGCATGAGCTGGACGAAATCCAATCATTTGAATTTCAGGCGCATGATAAACGAAGATCAAAGTGTCAACCACCTGCTGTGCTATCGGTTATGCATATAATATTTAAAATAATGTGAGCAGAAGTATAACTTTTCCTCTCAATTTTAGCCTTCCATTTACTTGGTGTTGGGTTTATGGGCTGGATTGTGGTCTATCTTTTGTATATGATCTATTTAACTCTTTTGTTTCCCATAACAACTGATGACAGCATCAGCTCTGGACAGCATGGTGTGACAAGTCATTTAGGATATCGGTGTGCCAGAGCACCATCTAACATTGCCAGTACATCACTAAGCAGCATTAATATTCATGCAGGAACTGATATTTTCCCTTTATGCCCAGCTCAGTCACTTCACGTGCTTTGTGGTGCATCCAGCTAATGCAATAAGAATCCAACACGTCTCTTCATCCCCACTGGCACAACTTCTGTGACAGTGCAATAATTTCAGCATCGTTGAGATGAAAGCGATGGACTGTCCTGCAAATAATGGGTTTGGAAAAAGGAGTGGAAGTCAAGAGTTGTCTAATGCACGTCTGGAACCGAATCTCTAACCATGCGAAATGTGCGCACAGAGAACATAGTGAGCCAGCTGCCAGAATCTCTGCCAGTCCCCGGGATCTAATTGCAGGACGCAATTGCGACGGAACAGGGTTGGAAGTGAGCACACAGAGGGGTGTGACGGGAGGGTCTCTTTAATCCCCTTGATCAGATGACAGAGGGCACAGAACAAAAGGTCCTTAAATCCCTACTGTGCCGAGTGGTGGGGTATTGCAGGCAGTCACCAAGCTGCCACACTGGCTCAAGCAACGTATCCCAGGCTTTAAGCTCCACTTTTAAACACCCAGCTGTGCCCTCAGAAAAGCCATCTAAAATTCTCAAAATACTCATAATAATTACAAGAAACAGCTACTAATCAGGTTCCAACAAGGGAGAGGTAATGTCAGATAACCAACCCCTCCTTGCTTCAATTTAAATTCCAGTGCATTCACCTAATCAGCCTTAGGGGATAGGAAAGTTGGAGGACGTACCACATTAATAGCAGTAGAATGCTAATGAACCATGTTTAAGCAGGAGACACTGATCCAGGTTGCTTCAGCTCCCAGCAGAGAACACGTTTAAACAACAGCAGGCATGCAAAGTGATTTAATGTTGATGTGCGACTGTGGCTTTGAAAGAGGTGCTTAATTTGCAACGTTTCCACTTGATCAGCTATAGAAGACTGATGAAAATTTACAAAAACAGCAGATCATGACCTAGAATGAGCAGGACTCCAGAAAAAGTTTTTTATTTTTTTTGTATTTTTATTTTTTTATTATTACCAAATGACAGAATTCCTAGAATTTTATGGGTGTTCAGAATTAAATCGAAAGCAGGAGAAAAGAAAGACAGCTGATAACCGATTAATCGGCCAATTGTTTTAAAAATCAATATTATATAAATAATGTGTTAAAATGTTCTTGGTCTTTCCTTTCTGTGATGGGGCACCCCACACACAGAAGCTACATGATTCCAAATGTAATGAAATCTCAGATGCAGTTTATTGTGTTACCAAAATACCAATAATTCCCAGATATTTTAAATTTTTCCAGGACTTTTAATTATAAACAAGTCCAAAATACCACAGGGACTCTTATTTTGAAAGGTCTGCACTCCCAGGGTCTCCCACAAAGACCCCATTTCCGCCTGGTATTACGATGCATCTCAGGTGATCCAATCACATGTGGTCAGGTGCTGTTTTGGGTAAGTTACTCTAAAAAAGTAATTCATTCCTAACCACTAATTACATCTTCTACAGTGTAATTAGATTACTGTACTAATTACTCTGTCTGAAAAGTAATTGCATTACTTATTACTAATTACTTTCTAAAACCCTTATCAACCTTGACCAGATGAAAAATACAAGGACAGATATGAAACTGTTTTTTTTTATTCTTTCAAATAAATCATATAAAATCAAACATATATTTTAATGTTAGACATTAAATTCGATTTTAAATTCACTATTGTTTTACATAGAATTGTTCTATAATCTATACAATATTTAACACAATTACATCAGAAGTAACTGTAATTAAATTACAGAAAAATTAAGAGTAATTCCTTACTTTACTTTTTCAATAAAAAAGTAATTTAATTACAGTAATTTATTACTTTGTAATGCATTACACCCAATACTGGTCAGGTGAAACACATCACTGTTTACTCCTGGTTGCTTAAATGCGTGATACGTGAAGCTCTCGTGATTGTGTATTTATCAGTTTTTTATTTATTCCGATTTTGTGGTTATTTCCTTTTTTAAGCCGCTCATACTTTTAGCGCAGCTGTTGATTGACAGGTGAGGGGTGGTGCTTCACTGCTGCCGGGACGCATACAGGACGGACTAGTGTTTACACCTAAAATTCGATATGTTCACATGCGTTTTTGACCACATTCATATGTGTTTTTTGCGATCTGATCACAAAACGCTTTAGACCCCGTTTAGACCTGTATTTAGGGCTGACTACATGTGATCGGATCACCCGAAATGCATCTTAATACCAGGTGGAAACGGTGTCAAACAGATAAGGGAAACAAAATATGTACTCTTAAAATCATTTACAATGCATTCCAATATAAACACTACAAAGTGAACAGTTCTGTATAACAAAATTAGATTATCAGAGATCATATGTTATAAATGTCCAGTATTCCGGTAATCTGGGGAGTTGAAAACTCACTAACGACTGATTCAGTGTATGATTCGCTAAGAAAGTGAATCTTTTTGGCTGATTCATTAAAAAATCCCAGTTCAATTTAGGGATGTGCAAAACTACCACTTTTCATAATCGACTAGTCGGTTGGTTGTTTGAAAGACTAGTCAACTAGACGGTGTAAAGGATAATTAATGTAATTAGGCTCATTTATGTTTACGTGACTCTGATCAGACGCCTTTTAGATGGATATCCGGACTCCAAGTGCAGCAATTCAACACAGTGACTAAAGGATATTCAATAAATAAATAGGCTAAATAATTATAACATTGTGACGAGGAGGAGGGCTTGGCCAGGCGTCCATCATTACGGCCTGGCCATGCCCTCCTCCTCATCACAAACATCTTATTGCACAAAACTATCAAAGTAAGAGAAGTAAGAAAAACTCTAATTCAGAGAAGCACAAAACAGCTTATATGAATCCTGAACGCAGAATGACAGAATAAAGCTGTGATTGAATTAAATAAATACATAATAAATACTGTGCACTTCAGAGTGTTCTGCTCTCTGTCACCTCACACACACAAGAGCATGCGTGATTATCATGATGAGGTGTTTTCAGTGTATAAGCAGCTGGCTTTAAACATTCATTTTATTTAACTGAATTACTTTGCAGTTTAAACTAGGACATATCGCAATTTTAATTGGATTAATTGCACATTCAAACATCAATTTTTGTCCAAATATGTCGTATTCCATGACATTCTGCATTTTATAGCGAATGCCATATTTATGACTAGATTCCATGATTCAGTCCTTGTTTTCTGCATACTACATGTGGTAAGTGCGGTATAAACAGACTCCGATCATAGAATTATTGAACATTAGTTGACATCTTGAGGTGTGAAGGCCGAATCGCTACGCTACCAACTCGGGGTGTAAATTACTGAAGAAAAAAAAAAAAAAAAAAAAAACAGTGGTCCCACCATCAAATGTTTTTTTTTTTGTGGTTAACATAACAGCAATGTTAGAAAAAAAATCTTTAACATTTAAAAAAAAAAACCTATTTTGTACTATATCAATCTTTAAAGAGAAAGCAGAGATGACAGCAGATGAGCAGAGAAACAGGGATTTGTTTATGACAGTTAACCATTGACATTGTTTCACAATGTACAGCCGGCAGCAGTGACAAAATGACACAAATTTGTGTATTTGACTCCTATTCCGAGTCCCGATCATTACCATGTTTTTGTACATGTAACAAAAACCTTGTTAGCAACACAGTCAAACAGTTCTATTAAACTAAAATATTTTCCAGGACAAATCAATTATAATATTGCGGGTACACATCTAGCTCACAACATCAAGCAGTTTAAACCTTTTTACTGCAACTATTTATTTAAGGAGTGTCAGACAGAATCAGCTAAAAGACTTTAATCTCACCACAACACCTCACAAATACGGTAATATTACTTACAGCAGAGGATTCTTGAACATTTAACGTCTTGAAATGTATTGTTGATTTGCCGTTTTGATGGCTGCATCAGCAGCACATGAAAAGACTAAACCTGAAGCATTAAAAAGACGAAAGTTCTTGCAGAGGGTTTTACTGTGTTGACTGTTTTTCATTGTTAAGCACAGCAAGCGATCATCATGCAAAAACGCTCTCTAAGAAGATGGATCTCCCATTAAAACCACCACCACTAAAAATATTAATTTTAGTAGTCGGCCCCACTAATCGTCTAGTGAGTTGTAAGACGATTAGTCGACCACTTTGTTTGAGACAAATCGGACTTTATGGCTTGCACTGCATTTGTTGTTGCGTGCAGCAAGCGAAGTGGCGTAAACACGCTTGCGCAGGTTCTAAATATGTAATTCAATAACTCACAAGATGAAACAGTACCTGATGAAACCGCATATGAACGTGCACAAAGTGTTCCCGGCTGTCGTCAATGATGTCGCAATCTGGAGCCCTTTTTCTACACTAAACTATTACTCTCATATTGTTCCTATGCTCCTCTGAAAGTACATCACAGGAAGCGTTGACGTTTAAATTAGCACATTTTGTTTGCACTAAGCTTTGCCCCTTGTGCTTATTTTAGTCCCTGCCCTTGGTTCTCTCGATAAAAACATAGGGAGCAGGGAAAGTGGGTGGAGGACAAGACAGTGACTGCTTGGTTTAAAGGCTCTGCTGGAGCACTGATGATTTCCAATAATTAGCACGTAACTGTCAAAGCTACAGATCAGCCCCTTTGTAGATGACCTCGCTCTGAGGCTCTGCTGCAATGGCACCAACACAAGACAAACAGAGCCACAGTGCCCTCTACTGCCGAATAAACCTCGCCTTGATGGTGCTTGCTGCAAAACAGGAAATCTGACAAATGGAAGAGTGAGCAGGACTGCTAGTATAGATTCCTGTTATTCTTCAACAGAGAATTAACAAGATGAAAGGGGCCTTTTCTAGTGTAATATTCGTCATATACGGGAGACCATTTTGAAGTTATTTACCAAGGCTCTGAATAAAAGGCTTTTTTGATGGCACTTTCCACACTGCTTTTCTTAATCTCCTCATAAGACCTCAGTCCTCTATTTACAACATGGACTTCTGATATCACATACAGGTTAGAGTTCACCTGAGATATCATTACAATTTAATATGGCTCTCGTGAGTGATGGGGAAACAAATGGGCGAGCACAAAGCCAGAAAGGCATCCGGGCGTATTACCGAATTGGCCTCTCATAGAACAAGATCTCCGTGTGGATGCTGTGGTTAGCCTTGCTGCAATGGGCTATTCACATAGCATAATGTGGTAAATCCTGGTCACAACCCTGAGGCAAGCCCAAAACAAATATGTCATCGTGCTAGTGAGCTGTTGGCTGCCTACTGTGGTACAATGAAAAACTCTGAGCTGCTCAAAGAAATGTATAACCAGCCAGTCTTGGAGCTTACGGCAAGGGTACCATGATAATAATAACTTGATAAGGATTTCTTGCCTTCAATTCTAGATGACGACACTCTCAAGGTAGTAAGGGAAACATTCATAACACTTTATAATAAGGTTGTATACGTAAACATTAGAACTGTAAATACAATAGTTAGCATGAACTAACGGTGAACAATACATTAATTAATACATTAAATCTGTTTTCATTGTTAGTTCATATTAGTATATATTAAAGGTGCTGTAAGTGATTTTGTTCATGGAAAGATATGCAAAAAATGTTCCTACTCCCTGAAAGATATTAATGAAATAAGTGTCCTGAGATATCTCACCGGTCTCTGTGACAGCTCTAGACTCTAAACAAAATGTTTAAGAACAAAGAAAGCGCTCCCAGTAACTGGGTATAGTTAAATGACGTATGAAACAGAAATATGTGCTCACTGCTTTAACTAGGGGTGTAACTGTTCACTCATCTCACGATTCGGTTCGGTTCACGAAACTGAACTCAAGGTTTGTTTAATTTCATGATTCTTTAAACTAAGCCTGAATCAAGAAAAGTTCAGATTGAAATGTTTTTTTATTTTTTTATTTTTTATTATTAGTAGTAGTATTATTACTTCATAGACATATGCAAAACAGTTTGTTTACTTATAAACTGAGCTAAAGTACTGTTCTTAAAAGTGCTACATGATCCATCAGAGATGTACTGGGACTAAAAACAGCCCAGGACAGGGCAATGGTGACACCAAAAGAAATATTAACTAATAATTCTGCTTACTGAAACTACAGAATTACTGTTAGATACATATGCTGCTTACACATGGTCACTGAATAACAATATATTTTAAATTAAAATTGTCTTTTTCTAAAATAGTATTGTCTCTGATTACATCTAAATATTATTTTCAAAAATATATATTTAATGGAAGTGCATGCTTATCCGGTTAAATAATAATACTTTACTGATGAAATCAAATTAGACATGACATTTGACATTAGGGGATTGTCAATAGCATTATTATACATAATATTCAGCATTATATATAGTAGATTCATGTGGCACTCTCATTAAACCTCTGTAAACTACATTTTTTTCTCGCGCTGTCAGAGCTGATCACTCTCACGCTTCAAACGGGCATTCGATTCCTCGTGCTAAAAAGGTGCGTTTCTCTCCCGCTGTTGGACAGGTCTCACTTTCAGTTTTAGCTGAACTTATCGTACAACACATGTGGCTGCTAGTGTGCAATCGTATTTAGAGCTCCCTGTGTCCAATGAAGCGTTTTCCATTTGTATGCCCGCATTACGTAGGTGTAGGACGTTGTGTGTATTGGATAGAACAGACGCTAAAACAATTGTACTTATTTTATTTTAAAAACGTCCTATCTCCACGATGCGCATCATCACACTTTTGAATCGATGCATCGTGCCACGATAAACTGTTACACCCCTACCTTTAACTGTTGAGGCCACTGTCACGTCCTTCACTAATGTGTTTTGGCTTGAAAACAGAAAACGGAGCATTTCGAAAATGCCTTCCATCACTGTATAATTTGGAAAATGATGACGTTAAGAAACTGCTTAACAATGCAAATCGCCGAAGGCACAAATTTTGTCGTGTTTCCACTATTACCTGATTTGCATGAATTCTTTAGTGAGTTGGACACACAAAGCCAGAGCTTTCAGTGGGCGCAGTATATTCTTGGTGAATTCTCCCCTCACATGACACTTTTGATAGCTGCAATGTTCAACTCAAGACATAGTCCTCAGAACAGGAGATTTTGACATTTTTCACTTGTGTGCTGTCACTAAAGTGCAATGGACAATGACAAGCTCCAACCGTACTCCGGGAGTTTCCGCTGATCTCAGCGATTTGCAGCCCTGACCGACAGGCCAAGTTTATATTAACACTGGTGACAGGTCCTCTGTGATCTTGACAGAGAGAATGAAATCAGATTTACACTTTCTGTCCAGCATAATCGGAATGTGTTGAGGGCCTTTGCCCCGCTTGAACTCAATGGATAAACAAGTGAGGATTACAGCCAAGTAATATAAGGCTGGCTATGATAAAAGACTAAACAAAAGGGCTCTTAATTAATTACACTGATCCTTGGTGATGAAGGGGCAGAGTACAAGAGGTTAAGCTATCAGCAATTAATAAAGCAAAGCCTAAATGAAGCCTTAAAGATTTAGCCGCAGATCAGGTGGGGCTTTTCAAATACAGACACTTCTGGGAGTGGGGGGGTGGGAGGCAATCCTCATATAAGCACAGAGAAGTTTGCAGAAGGTGTGATTTTACGTGGGGAAAAAAATCCACGCTGACAAAAACACAAAGGATAAAAAACTAGAATCAAAAGAGAGCTGCCATGTAAGGGGAAGGGCACCTTTCTCCAAGACATTTTCAGATCTATATTTCATGTGCTGTCTGTCTCAGTCTCATGCATCAGCTGTATCAGCATAAGATGTGAGTTTTCTCTTTTTTTAACGCTTCCTGTTGTAACAGCTTCAAGTCACTGGCGTCATATATCAGTCCGTCTTCATACAGTGCTGTAAATAGACTCCATCCACACATGTACTATCACAAGAAATGTCATCATCTTAGCAGACTAGATACGGCTCGCTATCAAGCAAGAGTACACTAGCAGACCAGTACATACAGAACATTTGAGAGGGGTAGCACCCATGCCACTAAGTTCTACAGATGGTGGCACATGATTTGGTAGCACCAAATATAAAACTATAGCTATGATATAAAAATATAAGGACAAAAACAAATAATAATAATGGCAATATTATTATTTTATTGCATAGATAAGTACAATAACCAACAATATTGCATATTTTGACCGATTGGAATGCCCACTCTACAGTAAATCATTGATTTAGAGTTGGGAAACAGATGTAAATTTACTGATATTAAAGGTATATTCCTGGTTCAATACAAGTTAAGCTCAACTGACAGCATTTGTGGCATAATGTTGATTACAACAAAAAATCATTTCGACTCGTCCCTCCTTTCCTTAAAAAAAAAGGAAAAATGGAGTTTAAAGTGAGGCACTTACAATGGAAGTGAATGGGGCCAATTTTTTTAGAGGGTTTAAAGCAGGGATGTGCCTGAAGCTGAATACCTTATTAGGAAAGGCACTAATAATGATTTTAAAACGTCTAACGTATTCATCCAAATAATAGAAACAATATTTGTTTGACTGATTATCCAAGAAACACAAGGATAAAGCAACGTTTTAAATAAACATATCCAAAATTACAAAGAAATTATGAGTCTGTGAAGTCAATTTTAGTAGCCTACTAAAGTGTAAAACTTATGAATGAAAATGCGCATGGTGTGATTTCAGATCGGATGGGCACGGTCTCGACTCAGTTTGCGGTCTCGGTTAATTGTGCGTGTCTGGAGCTTGTCAAGTGTAACATTAACTAAGACACTACATCATACAGGCTACATTTCCCACTCTTTAAAATGTCTATATTAATGTATCACATGATTCACATGTAATGATTTCCATGTATTCATTTATAAACCAACCTGAGCGCGACATTTCTGACCTGAAATGAAGATTTCACAGCGGAGCTCGTCTACTCACCTCTAAAAGTTGACCACATTTATTTTCACATCACTGATTAAGGTAAGTGTCTGGTCAAGACTTTATCCAAAAAACTTTAAATGCTCCATAAAGTGTACATCTATTCAGAATATTCCTGCTCATGTGATACAAAGAAACTGAAACATGCGCAATCTTTTTTCCCCTCCCTTTAAACTGTACTAAATTTGAAAATGTAAACGCAACATTATTATTATTATTAGACTATTATTATTATTTTCCCACTATTTTGCTAATTCTGTACATGTTATTTAACTAAATAACTGTGTACTCCACATTATGTTAAAATATTTGTGCACAAATCAGCCTCGAGTGTAAAATCCCTGATATATTTATGGAACTTTAACCTATATGTAGGCTATTTTGATTTATTCAAATTTCATTTAATGTTTGTATTTAATGTTTGCTGCAAAATTTGTGCTTGACATTTCACAATTGCTTGACACCTCGTGCCTCATTTAACAACATATTCTACAGTTCATGAGCCTACATATTCAGCTTCGTCTGGTAAGGAAAAAAAATAATATAATGAAATAATAATAACACAATACTACTAATAATAGGCCTACTCATAGTAATAATAATTAGGATTATTTTTATTATGGCTATTATTATGAATAGGCATATACTAGGTGAGTTTCTTCAGGGCTGGCCTGAATAGTGCATTGAAGGAGCTGATGCCTCCGTCGGGTCCTCACTAGACGATCTCTGACTATGTGGAGGTGGCCCTACAGCTTTGCGGCTCACCATTCACTGTGGCTTTGGAGGATGATGACTTGGAATCTCCTCCTACAGTGAACATCCTCCAGCCTTCCTCTACTCCTCACCCCACACCTTCCACAGCCCCTGTCTCCACGCCTTCCACGGCCTCTGTCTCCGCGCCTTCCACGCCCCCTATCTCCATGGTAACTCCTCTCCATTCTATTCCCCTAAATAATTTCTTTGGGGGGCTCATCCTCTCCTGGTTCCGGTGGTCGATTCCCTGCCGCAGTCAGCGGTAGCGACCACGGAGGTTGCATTTCCCCCATATTAGGTGAATTATGGCAGTAACCCCAGGCAACAGCCAGTGCCCAAGCCTGCCACGGTTAATGAGCCAGTGCCCAAGCCTGCCATGGTTAACTTGCCAGTGCCAGTGCCTGTAGCCTCGACCATCCCAGTGTCTGTAGCCTCGACCGTCCCAGTGCCTGTAGACTCGACCGTCCCAGAGCCAGTGCCTGTATTCTTGACAATCCCAGAGCCAATGCCTGTAGCCTCGACCGTTCCCGTATCTATGCTCCCTACTGGCCGGAAGAGAAGGAAGTGGACTCCTCCTCCCCAGTCTCTGCCCATGCTCACGACCACGGAGGTCGTTCCCCAATCTCTGCCCATGCTCATGACCATGGAGGTCATTCCCCAGTCTCCACCCGAGCTCTCGACCGTGGAGGTCAATCCCCAGTCTAGGCCTGTACTCTCTTCCATGGCTCTCAGCCCTGATCCTTCCACGGCTCTCAGCCCCGAGCCTCCCAAGGCTCCGACTACCTTGACTCTGTCCCTCAAGCCTCCCATGGCTCCGCCTTCCATGGCTCTGTCCCTCGAGCCTTCCACGGCTCCGCCTTCCCTGGGTCCATCTCCCATGACTCCGCCTTCCACGGTTTTGCCCCTCGAGCCTCTCATGGCTCCGCCTTCCACGGCTTTGCCCCTCGAGCCTCACATGGCTCCGCCTTCCACGGCTCCGTCCCTCGAGCCTCCCACGGCTCCACCTTACATGGCTCTGTCCCTCGAGCCTCCCATGGCTCCGCCTTCCACAGCTCCGCCTTCCACGGCTCTGTCCCTTGAGCCATCTACAGCTCCGCCTTCCATGGTTCCGCACCCAGAGTCTTTCACGGCTCCGCCTTCCATGGCTCCGCTCTCAGACTCCTTCCACGGCTCTGCCCTCAGACTCTTCCGCTTCCCCAGAGTCTCCTCCTCCAGCGGTTCCACCTCCTGACCCATTCCTAGCCCTGTGGCCGCCTCCCAGGCCTCATGATCCAGTCCTAGCCCTGTGGCTGCCTCCCAGGCCTCCTGACCCAGTCCCTGCCCTGTGGCAGCCTCCCAGGCCTCCTGATCCATTCCCAGCCCTGAAGCTGTCCCCCAGGCCTCCGGATCCTTTCCCAGCCCTGAAGCCACCCCCTAAGCCTCCTGATCATCATCCTTGGATCCTTCATCCTCTGCATCATCATACCCACCTCATCTGTCGTTGGGCGCCAGGAGTCGCCATTTGGGGGGGGGGGTGGAGGGGGTAATGTCACAGTCTGTCGCCCTCATTTTCTTCAAGGACTCTTATTTTGAAGTTTTCCACAGGACTACATTTCCCATAGTTCACTTCCCTCATTTCTCCCACCTGTTTCCAGTCCTCCTCACCTGCCCTCCATTTCATCATTAGTCATTGTTTGTATAAATACCCTCTAGTTCTGTTTATCCTTTGTCAGTCCTTGAAGTGTTATGTTGAGTTTAAGAAGTGTTACGTTGTGCTTAGTTTTGATATTAAGATTTATTGTTTGTTCCACTCCAGCATTTACTATAGTTGAGCCTTTCGTTTGTTCCACTCCAGCGTTTGTTCTACTCCAGCAATTGAGATTAAAGTATTTAAATATTCTACTCCTGTGTCTCCTCTCTTCCTCTTTCACTCCTAGACACCAACGTTACAAACGGAATATGTTACAAATTACATTTTACAGCATGTAGTGTAATCTGTAGTGGAATACATTTCAAAAGTAACCCTCCCAACCCTGCTCATGGGATATTTAAAGCAAATATTTAAGGTCAAAGCACTTTAGTGGACAATAAACTGACTTCTATAATTTAAGAGACCGATGCATGACAATCAGTACAGATTTCCTGAATCACTTGGATTCGGAGTCCCAAGCTTCCGATTCTTGTGGGTATATTTAAGTTAAAATGTCCATTTTGCTTACATATGAAAGAAATTCTCTCTCCGCTAATGCTGTTAATTATACAGGGGATCCTCAACTTTTTACAAAAAATATTAATTTCACAAATTTTATTTTATCATTGGTTTTTCATAATTTGTCACATTCTAGCTTTCCATATGTCACTAAAGATGATGTCTTGAAATTGCGTACATTATATTGAATATATAATATTTATTACATATATTCAGTATAATAAAATATATGTATAATATTATAAATATTTTGGTTTGGTATATATATATATATATATATATATATATATATATATATATATATATATATATATTAGATATATATACAGTACTGTGCAAGAGATTTAGGCACTTGTGAAAAAAGCGAAGATTTCTTAAAAAAATAATGACATAAATAGTTTTCATTAATCAATTAACATCATACAAAGTCCAGTAAACAGAAAAAGAGCTAAATCAATATTTGGCTTTTAAAACAGCACCAATTCTCCTACTTACACCTGGACACAGTTTTTCTTAGTTGTTGGCAGATAGGATGTTCCAAGCTTCTTGGAGAATTCGTCACATTTCTTTTATTTATTTAGACTGTCTCAGTTACTTCTGTCTCTTCATGTAATCCCAGACTGACTCAGTGTTCAGTGGGGGGCTCTGTGAGGGCCATGCCATCTGTTGCAGGGCTCCCTGTTCTTCTATTTATTTTATTCTATTTGCAAAAGGAATGTTTGAGAGTATAAAATGTATATTTCCTACTGACACACTAAAGTAACAGATGTAAATAACCATCTTAAGACAAATGTTTTTGGTAAATATCTTATGTGCCTAAGACTTATGCACAGTACTGTATATATAAATAAGAGCTGTCGATTTAATGCTTTAATTCTGTGCGATTAATTATATAAAAAAAGAACATTTAATTTTTTTTTTACACAATTAATCATGTCCCTGGACCGTAATAAGGAAGATTCCTGAGCAATTCAAGTTTGAAATACCACCTGTTTTCTCCAGTAAAAGAAATTTTAGCTGTATAGGCAACACTCAGCTTATACAGAGAACAAACCAACCCTACAGCAGACAGCACAACATGAGGACGCGTTCTTGTGCAAATCCAAATTTAAGGATCTCAAGGCATGTTTTTCTAAGTACTAAACTATGTTTAACTTGACACAGCAACCTAAAAATTGTTTGTTTATGACGTGACAACCAAAGTGAGACGCTCTAAAAGCATCTGTGTACGCAAGTGTAATCTCAGACTGATTGACAAATTAAATTGCAAAAGGGATTGCTGTGAAATGTGGGCCAATGACAGGCTTATGTTCAATAATATGCTAATAATAAAGCCACTTTTTGTATCGTCTTATCAATGCTTAACTCCTCTGCCACCAAAGGCACCGATTTATGTTTCTGCCAGTGGGTGCCCTAATGACCCTTCCCCCAACCACCATTCGAAAAGTCAGATCCTAATTATTATGTACGTTTTTCATCAATCGTTATGCACAATGGGTTGTTTCGTCAGGTGTTGCGATGAGAAAACATTTACTGCATTCCAAATGGCATAAATGATGCCTTCACAGTGCACTTTGAAGGGAAAACTATAATGATGGTCACACTGTAGGATTGTTACAAGAGAATTTTCAATAAAAAATTACTTAAAAAGTGAGTTTAGAATGACCTTTTATTACATCTTTCTGCCCTCCGACAGTAGAAGGTAAAGTCTATGAGGGGCATATGGATTATCACTTCCAAATGGAACACACTCATTTGTCAAGTATTTTACAAGTCAGCCAAAGCAATAAAAACATTTTAAAATAATACAGACATTGGCTTTACTCACTCAATGAGATGCGCTAAGGTGCGGTAACACACACTGGCTGTGAGCCACCACAATGTGATAAGGTTGAAAGTGTCACGCAAATATGGGACGCTTGAGCATTTGGAGTGCTTCAGTTATGGCTGGGAGTGGAGTCTCCTTGTCAGACCCTTTTTTGCTTCAATACAGGATACAAAGCCTTCAATAAGGGATGTTAGTCGTCCTGTATGGCAAGTTTGCATTGTTACGATGATGATTAATATATGAACATGCTAGCAAATGCAACTAGAATCTGTCCACATATAACCTGCAGTCTGAACAGTTAGCCTAAAAAAATCATATTTTGAAAAAAAAAAAAAGAAAATGTAATCTGGGCTAAGCATGGCATGCATGAACATGTCTATGCACACAACAAATGCCCATTAACTATAAAACATTTTATTCTAAGTAATAGGAAGGAATATAAGATTGCGCATGCTCAGCCTGCTCAATTACAACGTTTTTTTTTTTTGTTGTTGTTTTTTTTCAGTGCGGCAGTACGCTTGATGAATTAATTATTCAAGAGTTCATTCTGCAGTTGTGTCATGTAAAATCCAACAAATAATTTCTGTGAGTACAGATCTCTCACTGGAACCGCAATCCATTAGTTAGATCCACTTATCAGAGAAGTTCCTAATTACCAATGCTTTTTTCGAATTTTGAAAATTATTTGCTTAAAATCAAATGTTTTTATGTTTGAGACTTTTTCAAGTCTGAGAAAAATGTATTAAATACATTTGTTTAAATGCCTATGGAGAAAATTAATGTGGAATATCTCGTGATTTTCTGTGGGTGCTCAGCCATTCCCATGGGTGCTCGAGCGCCCACGGGTTCGGTGCCTGTGTCTGCCACAATAATGTTATGCATTAGAATTATTTGTTTATAAAATATACAGTATTTGTAATTATTTAAATATAACTTTCTAATTACTTAATCATTATATATTGTTATTTGTGGGGCTTTCTCAGCAAATTGTTATATATTATATAATTGTGCATAATTAAGTAATCGACACACCATGTATTTAATTTGATAAAAGATTTTAATCAATTGACAGCCCTAATATATATATATATATATATATATATATATATATCAGTTGTGAATTGGTAATATATGTACCATTTTTAAAGAAAACATGAGTGAGCAGGCAAAACACATTTCTTTAATTTCTTATGGGATTCATATTCAACTGTAGGTTATAACAGAATGGCACAATCATAAAACAAAACATGGCAACAAAGAAAAAATGAAATGACCCCTGTTCAAATGTCTGCATATCCTTAGTTCTTAATACTGTGTACTGCCCCCTTTAGCATCAATGACAGCGTGCAGTCTTTCATAATAGTTGTCTATGATGCCCCAAATTCTTGCAGGTGGTATAGCTGCTCATTCGTCTTGGCAAAATGCCTACAGGTCATGCAAAATCTTTGGTCGTCTTGCATGAACCGCACGTTTGAGATCTCCCCAGAGTGGCTCGATGATATTAAGGTCAGGAGACTGTGATGGCCACTCCAGAACCTTCACTTTTTTCTGCTGTAACCACTGGAGGGTCAACTTGGCCTTGTGCTTAGGGTCATTGTCGTGCTGGAAAGTCCAAGAGTGTCCCATGCGCAACTTTCGTGCAGAAGAATGCAAATTGTCTGCCAGTATTTTCTGATAACATGCTGCATTCATCTTGCCATACATTTTCACAAGATTCCCCGTGCCTTTAGAGCTCACACACCCCCAAAACATCAGTAAGCCACCACCATGCTTCACAGTGGGGATGATATTCTTTTCACTGTAGGCCTTGTTGACCCCTCTCCAAACATAGCGCTTATGGATGTGACCATAAAGCTCTATTTTGGTCTCGTCACTCCAAATTACAGTGTGCCAGAAGCTGTGAGGCATGTCAAGGTGTTGTCGGGCATATTGTAACCGGGCTTTTTTGTGGCATTGGCGCAGTAAAGGCTTCTTTCTGGCAACTCAACCATGCAGCTAATTTTTGTTCAAGTATCGTCGTATTGTGCTCCTTGAATCAACCACACCATCGTTTTCCAGAGCAGCCTGTATTTTTCCTGAGGTTACCTGTGGGTTTTTCTTTGTATCCCGAACAATTCTTCTGGTTGAGGCTGAAATCTTTCTTGGTCTACCTGACTTTGGCTTGGTATCAAGAGATCCCCGAATTTTCCACTTCTTAATAAGTGATTGAACAGTACTGACTGGCATTTTCAAGGCCCTGGATATCTTTTTATATCCTTTTCCATCTTTATAAAGTTTCATTACCTTGTTACACAGGTCTTTTGACAGTACTTTTCTGCTCCCCATGGCTCAGTATCTAGCCTGTTCAGTGCATCAATGTGAGAGCTAACAAACTCATTGACTATTTATACACAGATGCGAATTGCAATTTAAAAAGCCACAGGTGTGGGAAATTAACCTTTAATTGCCATTTAAACCTGTTTGTGTCACCTTGTGTGTCTGTAACAAGGCCAAACATTCAAAGGTGTGTAAACTTTTGATCAGGGCCATTTGGGTGATTTCTGGTATCATTATGATTTAAAAAGGAGCCAAACAACTATGTGATAATAAATGGCTTCATATGATCACTATCCTAAAATAAATCAAAATCAATGCCAAAATTTCACAATTTCTGCCAGGGTATGCAAACTTTTGAGCACAACTGTATATATATTGTTACATGTTTACTGTTTACATGCATAATTTGTAATATTTACCAGTATTTACATTGATCTGTGGAACAAGCACTAAAACGGTACTGTCTCTTTAATAATAGTGGTAGTTAAGTGAGAAAGGGTATTAAAAGAGATATAATTCAATGACAAATGGATTGCACAGATCTTGTCTTTACACTTATTACACGGAATGAGTCAAAACAATTTTAACACGCAGTGAAATGATCTCTGTGCTTCTTCGACAATACTACTAAATCACTGCAGAAATCTGAAAATGTACCAGCCAGTGGCAAATCACAGGCATTTTAAGTCACATAGTATGAAATTTGGTTGCATATGCAAGTGATATGCAAGAGTAAAAGATAGATCTTGGGGTTTTAAGAATTCATATCTGGATCGCAATTAATTGAAAAATTCATATTTTACCCAGCCCTAATGACAATGTGTTCCAAATAAGCAATTTGGGCACAAATAATACAAAATGATATTAATGTAAACCATAGCAACTGTTAACAAATGTACACAGCTTCACAAGCACAACACGTTCAGCACATTGGAATAATCTGTAATCAAACAAGCCATGGAGTTGAAGCCCCGAAGTAGCTTTTTAAAGACTTTAAAGAATCGACTGGCTATCGACAAAACACAACCATTAATAATTAATTCACAAAAACAGCATTTAAACTTCGAAAATCTCCAAACTAAGTCATACAGGGCACATATCTACAGCAATAAGCTAGGGAAAGGCCCTTGTTTCTGTTGGTAAGCTTCATTGGACAGAACTATGATGTCCGTTTAAGTACGATAAAAGAGATTTAGCAAACATTTCTCTGCTTCATTCCCCTTGATTTTAAACCAAAAAAAAAAAAAAAAAACCTGATACCTCAAAAAATCCTTTTCACAGCTTGTCTTCCCACACTTCAAAGCACCCAGGATGGAATCTCCTAGGTATAAAAAAACACTCTTGAAAAGGAGCCATCTTCTCTCCATCCTAATGCTTCATAAGGAAACAGATTGAGTTTCTTTCTCTTCCAATGGGACATCTTTATAGATCTGAGAACTTGCAGTGTAGAGCTCCATTTTGCAGCTAAAGATGGTTTTTGGTGAAGGGTTTTTAGCATGTTAAGGGATAGTCAAGCTACTGTATTCTCCATGTGAGTGGTCCTCTGAGCAGATAGGGTGGGAAAAGTGATCAAGCCAAACTCCAATTCTCAAAGAAGACACAAACCCTTAGTGTGCATGCTCCTATGGTGCCCATTTGGGTGTCATTTGCCTATCCCACTCTCCTCTTTTATACCCATCATTTTCTATCATCTTTCTACTGTCTATATGAATAAAAATACAAATAAATCAGAACTTCATGTTTGTGTGCACAAACTGTCTAGTAGCTGACAAAAAGTTGTAAATGAAAAGGTGAAACTTATCTTCTACAGACTTTTAAATTCATGTGATGGATGCATACAAATTTAGATGTCTATAACCACACATATAAACAGCAGTCCACTTAGTATTGCATTTTAGGAACAATGCATGCCTGTGTGTGGTGTATTATTATATTTTCACAAGGTTTAGAAGTGGGTCAGATATTGCTAGGGTAGACTGGATGGGAGTGGGACAGAGAGACCCCACTGATCCACTCACTGAAACAGTTATCTCCCCTGGCTACCAAGTCCACCCACCAGGCTTTTACAAAAATGGCAGAACTGTGTGCGTACAGATCAGTTGTTCATGGTGTGATGCTACAGAACTTCCATTTTATTACTGGAGATGAGTGAGTCCCCAGAGGCTTTCTCGTTTGATCTTGGTCTTCAAGTACCCCTCCTTTTCCAACCATCTCAGGACTTTCCAATCCCTGCACCAATGGATGTTCTGCCAAATGCATCAGCTGCCAAAACCTAAGAGTAACATGTTTGGAGGCCTCAGCATTGGCTAACGCATGCCACCCAGTGGTAAGTACAGTTAACGAGCAAGGCTTGATAGATACTAACAGTACAGCAGAAGGCTTCTTTGCAAGGACTTTATGTCCCTCACTGGACACCCATCTCCTTTTTTGCAAGAACCTCCAACACACACATTCTTTAATCCACCTTTATTTTCAATACAAACACAAACACAAGCTGAAGACAAAACTGCCCATTCATAATCAGAGCAGACACCCTTAAAACTCCAAGGACCAAGCCTTTTGAGACATGATTTATTGTTGACAATGTGAATGCTAAGTAGCGGGATTGTGTCCAAATGTTTCATACCATTTTTAAAGTACTAATAAACTTATCTCAACTAAGTTTGGGAACCGAGAAACATTTTTTTGTTCGGAACCTAGAAATGGATTTTGTTCAGGACTGGTTCCATTTAAAAAAAAAAAAATACTGGAACCATACAGTCAGTGTAGTCATTAAATTCCTTACAATTCCCATCCCTAATCCAAACCCAGCAAACAATTATCATTGAAAATGACTGGACCAGGTTTTAACAAAGCAAATTCAAGTGAACACCTTAGTCTGAGGTTGAGAAGCCCAAGAGTAGCCCTAACGCAATGAAGGAAACTCATGGCACTGTTCTGAGCAGCTGTGGAAAGCAATGATGTGGAAAAAGTATACCGCTGATCTCTTCATCAGAGATCCAAGATCTTGAACAAAGAGACACCATTTCTCCATCAGCCTAAACTTACCATCTATTGGGTTGCAATAAGGAAGCTTAATTTAATGTGGCCTGATTGATTTACACTCGGATGTCCCACAGTAATTACGGTAATTGAATGATCACTTTATAACATCCTCTCATGGTGACTGTGGTAATTTGGCACCTAAACCCTGCATTCAGGGGCAAATCAACTAACTTTGTTAGGACTGAAAATCTAGCCTGAAATATCATCTTCCAGACAGTAAAATTGATTTCATTCCCGTTTGACTGACTCTGAAGCCATTTTAGTCTGTCTCTTACCATTCACCATATGATCTATGAGGAGCTTGCAGCTCTTAACAGCTGCTATTGATCCACAAGCATTCTCTCTGACTAGTGTGACTGGACAGGTTCCATGTCACCTTGTAATTCCACAATTCTGGAAATGTTACCATAAGATCATCCTCTGGTCAGTATCTGTCTGTGGAGGTTGCTTCTGTGGGACTTAGCTGAGAAATGACTGTATGGTGTACAGTTGAGTGTAAAAGTTGCTTGTCTTCAAGAAAGGAAAAAAAACACCCTTTCTGCTCAAGAGAAGTGAAACATGTTTCTAATTAGTCTTTGTTTTGTGGGTGATAGTCATGTAATTGGATGTCAGTCTCTGGCTTCAGACATCAAAGCAGTAAAATTACACTTTATATGTGAAATTGCTCACCTTCAAATTGTGGGCTTTTGAGGTGAAAACAGGCATGCGACAGGCCAGGAGTGGACACCAAAATGGAGCTCTTGATTTTTCTTCATCCTCTGCAGAGAACCAACCTGGTGTGTTCTCCTCCCCTGGAATACATTGAAAAATTAATGACCAAAGTTAACCTAAAACCTAAAAAAAAATGGCTTGACAGGTGCAATTTTCTGCCCTTTGTTGATACTATTCAAACAGGAAGTTTGAGCAGGACATATTGAAGGGCTCATCCCTTTTGTTGATTGATTGACAGACAGACATATTAAACAAAAAATAGACAGACAGACAGACAGATAGATAGATAGATAGATAGATAGATAGATAGATAGATAGATAGATAGATAGATAGAACAATGGATGGAACAATAGATATGACATGGAACGAACAATACATAGATAGATAGACAGATAGAACGAACTAACAAACAAACAAATAAATGATATATAGATAGATAGATAGATAGATAGATAGATAGATAGATAGATAGATAGATAGAACAATGGAAGGAATG
Source organism: Myxocyprinus asiaticus (assembly GCF_019703515.2). Lineage (NCBI taxonomy): Eukaryota > Metazoa > Chordata > Actinopteri > Cypriniformes > Catostomidae > Myxocyprinus > Myxocyprinus asiaticus. The sequence continues at coordinate 4,600,147 of NC_059378.1, read as the reverse complement.
ATAGATATGACATGGAACGAACAATACATAGATAGATAGATGGATGGATGGATGGATGGATGGATGGATGGATAGAACAATGGAATGAACTATAGATAGACAGATAGAATGAACAATGGAATGAACGATAAATAGATAGACAGATAGAATGAACAATGGAATGAACGAACGATAGATAGATAGAACGAAAAATTGACCAAACAATAGATAGAGAGATAGAACGAACGACAGATTGAACAAACAATGGAATGAAAGATAGATAGACAGATAGAACGAACATTGGAATGAACAATAGATAGATAGATAGACAGATAGAACGAACTAACAAACAAACAAACGATAAATAGATAGATAGATAGATAGATAGATAGATAGATAGATAGATAGGAACAATGGAAGGAATGATAGACAGACAAATAGAACAAACAATGGAAGGAACAAGCGACTGACAAATAGAACAAACAATGGAAGGAATGATAGATAGACAAATAGAACAAACAATGGAAGGAACGAGCGATAGATAGATAGATAGATAGATAGATAGATAGATAGATAGATAGGACAATGGAAGGAACGATAGATATGACATGGAATGAACAATAGATAGATAGATAGACAGATAGAACGAACTAACAAACAAACAAATAAATGATAGATAGATAGATAGATAGATAGATAGATAGATAGATAGATAGAACAATAGAAGGAATGATAGATAGACAGATAGAACGAACTAACAAACAAACAAATAAATGATAGATAGATAGATAGATAGATAGATAGATAGATAGATAGATAGATAGATAGATAGAACAATAGAAGGAATGATAGATAGACAGATAGAATGAACATTGGAACGAATGATAGACAGACAGATAGACAGAACGAACAATGGAACGAAGGAACGATAGATAGAACGAACGAAAAATTCAACAAATGATAGATAGAGAGATAGAATGAATGACAGATAGAACAAACAATGGAACGAAAGATAGATAGACAGATAGAACGAACAATGGAATGAACAATAGATAGATCGATAGACAGATAGAACAAACAAACAAACAAAAATGATAGACAGATAGATAGATAGATAGATAGATAGATAGATAGATAGATAGATAGATAGATAGATAGATAGATAGATAGAACAATGGAAGGAACAATAGACAGACAGATAGAATGGACAAACCAACAATGTAAGGAACGATAGATAGATAGACAGATAGAACAAACAATGGAACAAAAGACAGATAGAACGAGTAATGGAATGAATAACAGATAAATAGACAGGTTTGAACGAACAATGGAATGAATGACTGATAGTTAGACAGACAGACTGAACAATGGAAAGAACAATAGATAGATAGATAGAATGAATAAAATGAATAAATGATAGATATAATGAACAATTGAAGGAACGATAGATAGATAGATAGATAGATAGATAGATAGATAGATAGATAGATAGATAGATAGAACAATGGAATGAAAGATAGATAGACAGATAGAATGAAGAATGGAACAAACAATGGATAGATAGACAGATAGAACAAACTAACAAATTAATAAATGAATAAACAAACAATAGATAGATAGATAGATAGATTGATAGATAGATAGATAGATAGAACAATGGAAGGAATGACAGATAGAATGAGCAATGGAACAAATGATAGATAAATAGACAGGTTTGAACGAATAATGGAAGGAACGATTGATAGATAGACAGAACAAACAACGAAATGAACGATAGACAGATAGTCAGATAGACAGATTGAATGAATGAACAAATGAATAAACAAAGAAACGATAGATAGATAGATAGATAGATAGATAGATAGATAGATAGATAGATAGATAGATAGATAGATAGATAGATAGAAAAATGGAAGGAATGATATATAGACAGATAGAATGAAAAATGGATAGATAGACAGATAGAATGAATGAATAAATGAACAAACGACAGACAGACAGATCAGTTTCATTATATGTGCAGCACATACTAATTGTACACACTGAAGTATTTCTTTAGTTAAGATATTTGAAGCTCCAAGTGTGCACCATCTGAAGGAACTCGCAGTAAAGCAAACTAATGAGCCTTCCTAAGTTTCATCGCTGCAGCAGGTGTCCATCTCAGCATGTGAAACAACAAGCTCCAGATTTCAATTAATGAAGTCTAAATTCTGGAGGCATGGGCCACCAAGGTCTTTCCTCAAAGCCACTTTGACAGATGTTTACAATCTCCATGCACAATGCATGCCTGCCAGCAAGCCCTTTCTGTTAAAGTAATATAGTAATTACCTATCATGACCATCTTTTTAAGTTGCACATAAATATCTGGTTTTCATTGCTTCCTGCTTCTTTGCACATACGTCAACTCGAAATCAGCCCCAGAAACAACTAAAATAGCCCACAAACAATTACATTCAGATTGTAAATGGCTCTTTTGTTTTCGCAGTGTGAAAGGAACTCGGCGCGGTTTGACAGGCTATGTTCCATAGCTGTATTAACGTGTAAGAAAAGGAGAGAGCAGGAGACTTAAGGGCCAATTACCTTAAGTTTAGTAACACTGTTTCTCACTAGTAGCAGGTGGATTGCTTTAAGCTTTTATTGAATGTGTGTTTTTTTATCTTTCATCTTTTTCAATACACTCTTAGGGGGAGGTAACACTTTGTTTCTTGTCATTCATGATGTAGCCGCTCTACAATCAAAGCACTCAATCCCCTACTTCTGCAAAAGGTCAGTCTTCTAAAATATCTTCTTTCAAACTCCTGCAAGGGACTTCTTTGCCAGTAAGTACAGTAAGACTATGGATAAGACCTCATAAATTCTTTGGATAATTGCAGACACCTTGCAATAATCCTTGTTTAATACTTTAAATCCAGAAATAATAACTTTTAATCGAATTGTTTTATACAAAGTTGATCCTACTGCTATGGCAAATCTATGCATTATTTATTAAAGTATTAAACAGTAATTTAACTTTTTGAAGGACAAAGGGAAAGAGGAAGTCCACCAACACTAACAGAGAATTCATGAAGAGGAAAAACTTTACTGATGAGAAATATGATTTCTCCATGCCCTTACAACACATGGTCATACTATTCAAATAACTTAAAAGGGAATGTTTCTGCATACATGTCAAATGATGTAGATAATGATGTTCAATGTCAGGTGATACGTTTTTAAATATGATTTGAATGTGGTGTCGTGTGCTTGATTTAGACCAAATTCACCAACCTAGTCTCATAGAATCATGCAACTATCCCTACATTTTTGCAAAATAATTTTTAAGTGCCTTGTACGTTTTGCGGCAGTTTCCTGGTGAAATGAACACTAGAGGCACTACAAAAATGTTGACTTTTATTCACTTTCACACAAATCACGAGTAAATTGGCAGATTATCAGTTCGTTAACACTTTCTTTTCGCTGTGTTCCACACACAATGCTATCTTATGACATCAAAATACTTTTACTATAGCACACATAAATTTTAACATTTGCATTACATGAACAACTACATTTACAAGCTTGCTCGAGACCAGTCAAGAGCGTTGCAATTGCTATGCAAATGGATACAAGTCGGGACACGTGAGCCACAAGTATAATAGAACTCCATAAAATGACACAATTGATGTTTTTTATCTCACATTTGCTGTTATGGCACTATCGGTTAGGCTTAAGGTTTATGGTAGGGATGGCATTAACCTTAATAACCTCATCTGTTTGGGAGAACATTTAACTCGCTTTTTGCACCAAACAGTGGACATTTCACATTGGAACTGCAGCGATACGTGAAATGAACCACTTAATGAAATTTTGCACAAATATTGCCGCAGTCATGTAACTTTGTGCTTTTCATGATCTAATGATTTTTATCTAATTATTACTCATTATTGCATTCTGTTGCTAAGATACAGACTTTTGAGATAAACCTGACACTAATCTGATTGTTTTCATTTAAAAAGTTGCATGTTTAGTTAAGCTTAATAACCAAACATACCACACTCATATGGAAAAACATTGTATACACTGGCTTCAACAAGGCGTCAGTGAATATTTTAAAAGAACACAATACCGAAGACAGACTCAAACAAATCTGGCCCTAGATGACGCAATGTTCTCATTGTTCACATTTATTCTTGCTTCAGTGAATTGTACAGACACACAGTATTCCAGCTACAACATGCTGAGCTCTCTAATAAAAGTGTATTGTTAAAGACAGGTCACTAGGATTTAAAAAAAACAAGCATTTAGTCACCAAGTTTTCAGTCACTTTTTAAAGATCTAAATAAACGCAACTGGGAGATTCTCACGAATCCTGTCATGGTCCTGTTTAACTCCAAAATAAAAAGAAACAAATAGGAAATTATATTTTGCATATAAAAAATTAAGCCTTTTTTAGGGATGGTAATATTTTTCATATAGTGGCATTATTATTTGTTGCGTTTACCCACCAAATCTCATTGCAGAGATTTCGAGAATAAAGTCAAAATTATGGGAATAAAGTCGTAGCATTATGAGATTAAAGTCGTAATATTTTGAGAATAAAGCCAAAATGACCAGAAACAGCACGTCATTATCACAATGCATCATTATCACAACGATAGATCGCAGAGCCAGCAGCTTCATCAGTGCAAGAAATGGATGTGGATGATCAAGTTAAAGCATACTTTAGTTTAGGATTTAGCAAAAAAGAAATCCTTTGTCATCTTTTGGCATATCAGCACAAAGTTATTATTGGGATCAGGACACCGCTGCGGTTGTGCAGGAATTTAATTTAGTCAGGAGAAAGAACCAGACAGATGTTTGCGCAATCCCACTCGGCTTGGCTGATGCTTGGGCTGGGTTTCCCTAAGCTCTAAGTTGAACATTAGTAGCACTTAAATTGTACTTACTACAGAATGTTTCCCAAAAGCATCGTTATCTATGAAGCACGTAAAAATGCTTGTAAATTAGGCCTATTGTTCTCGCATCTTTCACAGTTTATCAGATACAAAGGGACATTTAATAAATTATATTGATATATTTGGATAATTGAAAAGCCATTGTACACTGTTTCAGAGGATAAAACAGTGTTGAAAAAATTGCATAGGCAGTCTCCGCAGTCTGTGCATGCCACGTAATAGGTCTTAATTAGGTCTAAAAATAGATATAAATTTACATGACACATAATACAGTATTAGGTTTTATTGGCCTCCTTTGATAAGCATAATTGTAAACAGAAACAAAAACATTCTTATTGAACAGATTTGCTTAGAGGACATATGTGAGTAATTTGACCCTGCAGTTTAAAACTTAAATAAATTGGCCAAAATGAATAATTAAAACATGGTTAAAGGAGATTAGATTGAGAGTGTGCAATAAGTGATTCACGCTCTCTCTTCCTCCTCCTCTTCTTCAGTCCTAGTCTGTTTACATGGCAGTCACAAATTGCATGATGCATAATGGCAGTAAGGCAACAAGTGCACAATGCCTAGAACTGTATCTGCATCTGGTTAGATGATCCATTAATATAAAGATAGGTCTATAGTTCAGTAGCCTATGATATCCATCATTTTAATCCTGTTCTTTGTGCATCAGTTCAGGTCCCAGCCAAAGAAACAAAACTTTAGGCTATGTGATTGTGTACATTCTTATTACATGTGTTTTTGTGTCACTTTCATTATTCTCTATTAAGTTGAGAATTAATTTGAAACCCTGTCTTAATAAATCCATCATTATTTATGTAATGACATTTTGTAATAGTTAATACATTTTGGCGCTTCGACAAGGTTACAAACAACTTCCATGTTTATCAGTATGTCCACATTATTTTCATTATTAGATGACAAAGCTTCAGCACCTTTGGACCGGACAGCTCCCGTAACAAAGCACTTACGTTCTACTTTATAACTAGCGATCTACATGCTAGTTTGGGAAAAGTTTAGATGATCATAAACGATCATAAAAAAAATCTCACTAAGAACGAATTGCGCCTGGTAAATGCGCTGTTTACTAGCACATACTCTCTGCACTGGTTTAGCGGCCAATTCACTAAAGGAATTATACAGATCAGCCAGTAGCACAAACACGCCCGTAATCAGCTGATTCTGAGCAATAAAATGTGGAGGATGCCGCAGACCACCGCATTTGACACCCTGCCGAGACTGTACATCTTCACTGTGATCCAGACACCTAAATCAGCTCTTAAACATGCCGAAATAGTGTGCTTGACTAGCCTACACATCACATCTAGATATAGGCTATAATGCTGTTCTCCATCATTTGATCAGTATTTGATGAATTACTGCTGATATGATGGGTTGAAAATGTTCACAAACTTCTCTTTTAAATTAAATAAATGTTACTGCCTACTTTTATTTGTGGCAATAGTGCAATCTAAACTGTGCCAGGCAATTTTTGTGAATGAAGTGCATCTACAATGAGACTAAATTACAGTACATAGAAAGGAGGCGTCTTTGTGCAGAAAGGAATGACAATGGCTGGGTTTCCCAATAATGTTTCAACTTAAGTGTTTATGATCATCTTAACAAATGTCACTCATTATTTTAAGATGGAGTAACGTCTGTCTCCCAAACCGGCACGTAGATCGCTCGTTGTAAAGTAGAATGTAAATGCTTCATAATGGGAGCTATCCGTTCCAAAGGTGCTGAAACTTTGGGCAATAGCCTACAATATATGTCCAGGAGTTGTGTAACCTTGTTGAGGTGCTGAAATTTATTAACTATTACAGAATTGAATTACAGAAATAATGACGGCTTTAGTAAGACAGGGTTTCAAATGAATTAATTCTCAACTTCATAGAGATTAATGAAAGTAACACAAAAAAATGCACGTAACATGAATGTATGTGATGTGCATCATTAGGGCTCTCATGTAGCCTAAAGTTTTTTTTTTTTTTTTTTTTGGCTGGAACCTGAACAGATGCACAGTGAACAGGATTAAAATGATGGACATCAGTAGGCTGAACTACAGACACATTGACATGCACTTAAAGAAACACACTATTACATTTTGAAGAACAGACGACAGAGAAGCCATCGATGCGTGTCTCTGATGTTCAAAGGCGTGCAGCGGGAATGTGTCTCGTGGAACACACGCAGCAGCAGGTTCACTTTTTTTCTTTTACAGAGTACATGTGTATACAACCTAAACGAGTTCACCTTGAACCTAAAATGTATTTATATTTTAATTATTATTTTCATTATCATTATTATTATGTTTACATTTATAAGTGTCTTTAGATCTTAATTTGTATTAGTAATTTTCCACCTGTTGAAGACGAATACTTGGTGATGGCAAAGGGTGCTTATATTCCATGTTTTGAGTATCGTTGATGCTTTCAAGGATGACTTTTTTTTGTGTTCTGTTTGTAAGGTGACCTTGAGTGTTGTGAAAGGCGCCTATAAATAAAATGTATTATTATTATTATTATTATTATTATTATTATTATTTTGACCACTTCATTATTCTTATAGCTTTTTAGTTTCGTTTGAAGTGTACTTGAATTTAGAAATATATTTGGTTAAAGTTTGTCCTGTTTCAATACATAAATGTAATTTTTAAAGCAAAATTAATAAAGATATAATCACAGACAGATCCCCCAATCACAGATCCCTCTGCGGGGGGTTGACGATGTAATCAGATATCGCAATTTTTTTAAATAATAATATAAACATGAATATATTTCTTGCATATCGCCCAGCCCTACTGTGCACTTGTAGCCTTACTGCCTTTATGCAGTCTGCATTTGTGACTGCACTATAAACAGACTAGGATTGTTTGAATCATCCATTGGAGGGAGGAAAAAGAGGAGGAGGAAGAGAGAGAGAGTGAATCGCTCATTGCACACTCTCACTCTAATCTCCTTTGTTAACTATATTTTAATTATTTATTTTGGCCAATTTAAGTTTTAAACTGCAGGGTCACATTACTCACATATTTGCTCTAAGACAATCTGATCAAAGGCCAATAAATTATTATACTGTATTATGTGTCATGTAAATTTAGATCTACCTTTAGATCTAATTTATAACTATCACGTCACATGCACAGACTGCGGAGACTGCCCATTGATTTCAATGCGATTCAATGTGATTTTTTTTTCAACTCTTTTTTTTTTCTTTTTTTTTTATCCTCTGAAACAGTGTACAATAGCTTTTCAATTATCAAAATATATGAATAAAATTTATTAAATGTCCCTTTTTACCTGATAATCTATGAAAGATGTGAGAAAAATACGTGTAGTTGAACTTAATGGATTTAAGAGCATTTCATAGCTCTTAACATGCTGTAGTAAGTACAATTTAAGTGCTACTAATGTTCAATTTAGAGTTTAGGGAAACCCAGCCCAAGCATCAGCTATGCCGAGTGGGAATGCGCAAATGTTTGTCTGGTTCTTTCTCCTGAATAAATTCAATTCCTGCATAACCGCAGAAGTGTCCTGATCCCAATAATAACTTTGTGCTGATATGCCAAAAGATGAAAAAGGATTTCTTTGTTGCTAAATCCTAAACTAAAGTATGCTTTAACTAGATCATCCACATCCATTTCTTGCACTGATGAAGCTGCTGGCTCTGCAATCTGTCATTGTGATAATGACGCATTGTGACAATGACATGCTGTTTCTGGACATTTTGGCTTTATTCTCAAAATATTCAGACTTTAATCTCATAATGCTATGACTTTATTCTCAAAATAATAAAATTTTAATCTCATAATGCTACGACTTTATTCTCATAATTTTGAATTATTCTCAAAATATTACAACTTTAATCTCGTTATTTTTACTTTATTCTCAATATATTATAACATTATTGGCACTAAAAAGACGTCATTCCACTGCCACAATAATGTAATGCATTTTAATTATATGAATATTATTTTATTATTTAAATAATTACAAACAATATATTATTTGTAATTATTTAAATATAACTATTTATTATTATTTCAAAATTCTCAATTATTTGAGAACAATCATTGAAAACAATGGGAATCATAAAAGTAAAACATCTGGACACATTGCAGTAAATGTAGGCTTCATTTTATTTATGCAAAACATAATAGCAAAGTGAAGTAGGAAAGTGCATTTATTTTACTAACTTCCAAAATCTGCTAATCCTTCCAACCACCATGTCTCCTTTTAATTTGCAAACGAGACTAAATTCTCCATATCTTTTCATTAAATTAAACAGCTCTGCCCAGTGGCGGAGCTAGGGGGGTGGCCAGGGGTGGCCGTGGCCACCATGGATCACGTTGGCCACCCCACTCGCAATTGCCATTTTTGGGCAAAAGACTTAACATGTACTGCCCGAAAATTTCTGTGCCACCACAGAATGATCGCTGGCCCCTGCCCGGCCACCCCTGTAAAAAACTCCTGGCTCCGCCCCTGGCTCTGCCATGATTTCATCATAGGTTTGCTCTTTGGAGGGATGGTAAAGTAGTGCAGGTCAATCTTGCAACACTTTAATTGAATTCTAGCTGTCAGTCTGTTCTACTTGTGGGTCAGTGGGTTCACTGTTTACCTGCCGTGACTCTTAAGCCAACAATTAAATTGGCTTCTAGCTTACTGTACCATGAAATGTGCTCTTTGCTGGTGAGAAAAGATCATATGTGTGACATACACTTTTGGACATTAGTAACAAACTCGTGTCGCTCTAATAATGTGGTTAGCTGGTCTCACAAACTTGTCAGCTGGTAATGCTGGTCTGTTTTGCTGGTTTTAGAGGGGTTTGAGCACTTGTCAGCTGGCCAGGCTATGACCAAGTGGGCTAGGTAAACCATCTACAAAAAATGTCAGTGATAAGCCATTTTCATATTTTACTCACCAGTGATTGAGTAGTGACAAAGTAGTTAGGTACCGAGATCCTTTCACTGCATGTTGAGATTAAAGTTTGCTTTAATGCTTCAGTTAGACTTGTTCCATGTAATGCTACAAGGAACTGTTGAGAAGACAGAGAGAGAATGAAACAGGCGAGCACTTTAAACATAATGCGCTCCTACACGTCTGTCGCAACTGACATACGGGACCTTTTAAATGAAGTTGTGTTGCACACCGGTCTATTATTGTATCGTATTACTATATTGTGAAAAAAGTTTATGCTTAAAATGTTAAAATCTCCATATACAGATGTCAGGAATATGAGGTATCATTTGAAAGCTTAGAATCTGAACTTTTCAGAGATAACATCACTTCTACATTTATGTTACTGAAAAAAATAAATAAATAAGGCCTCAAATCATTCGCGTTAAAAAATATCGCCCCCTAGAGGTAATGGGGTAGAAATATTTGCATGAATATAAAAGTCCTTCACATAACACCTAAACAAGTCATATAGCAAATGGAAGCTCTCATTCTCAGGAATGTGACCAAATAGTAAATTTTTTGCCCTAATATCACAGTTCAAAAGATTTTAAAAAGAATCACAAAGTGAAATATGATTTCTGCAAGTCATCAAATACAAACGTCAATTTTATGTTCTGATAACTTCTGCTGTAAGCCCAAGTAGCCAAACACTTTATATCTGCTTTTACCTTAGGGAGATTTCTTAAACATTAGCCATTGTTTACTTGTCTGTGAGCTTGCTTGGCTGAATAATCCAATGTTATATCTTAGATGTCCAGAACAAAATATGCCATCCAGAAGGAAAAGCATGCAAAACAAATAATCAGAAAAGTATGTATTCGACTATTGGAGATACAATGCTATATATCAAAGGGGAGGATCTCAATTTTCTAATGATGCCTAGATTGAGCTTCTAGTATACTCAGAGGCTAAGATATTCAATGGAACAACGAAGGTGGTGCTTGAACTGAAAATTAGACAGAATGTCTATGGACGAACACATCTTTGAGGGCTAAAATGCATTAAAGAATTTTTTTTTTTTTCTTCTAGTGCTTACTGCCATCTAGTGGAATAAAATGAGACTTTTCAAAGTGAGGTAGAGTGAACGAAACCAGAATTACCTGTTTACAAATTTAGGACAACAAAACAAAAGACACAAAGCACAGATGCGGTAAAGGAGCCATTCAACTCACTCTCGTTTATGTGCGTTCAACCAAAACACTTCAGTCAGACACATGCCAAACTGCCACTATTCTTAAAGAGATAGCACCATTTTAGCATGTGTTCTACAAATCTGTGTAAATACTTACAATGTCATGAAATGCATAATTATTACTATTTATATTTATTGATGGAAAACATGGATTTTTAAATTTCTAAAAGCTCAAATGTGACCAAAATAATGAAAAACTAAAGATTAAATAAAACTTGTAAATTGTATATTGTCATGTATCTAGTTACAAGGTCGTTTAATTAACAGCATTATCTGAGAGAGAATTTCTTTCATATTTAGGCAAAATGGACATTGAAATGTTGTAATTGAATTATACCCAATTAATTTGACTGGAATCTAATCAAAATCTGAAACAAATCAAGAGCTTGTAAATCTGAATCAAACTGAATCGGAAAATCTGTATTACTACCCAGCCCTAAAGACCAGCAAACCACCTTAGGCTGGTTTAAGCTGATTTTTCAGCATGGATGGTCTGGGTTATCTGTGGAAGGACAAGATTAAGAGCTCTCTATTGTAAGTTTATATGAATGCACACTATCATTGACATTTAGTCCTTTGAAATATATTAATAATGTGCAATATAAAGGTTGTGCTCTAAATAAATGCTGCAGATAAGATATTAGCGATGTTGAGGCACCCTTGTCTTATGCCCTGCATAGCAAAGACCACCATCGCTAATGACTCAGGCATAATGCATTCTGTCTGCGTAAGCAGTCTCCTCACACCCTCGTTAACAATGCAGCAACCATAGTTTTATTCATGTTGTGTCATAAAGCTCATGCCGCTTAGAATAGGATAAGCAAACAAGAATGCACCTTGTCAGGGGTTTAACTAGTGGTTACTTGTTGATAGCCACAGTCAGAGAGAAAGAGAGACAAAGGGATACAGAAAGTGAGAATTAAGGTGAGAGAATGATGGACAGGAGAGGGGATTTGGATTGAGGCTAACAGGTATCTCTACCAGACAGGCGCTGGATAAGAAAACAGTATAAAGTAAATGTAAAATGTATTTGGAATACATCTGAATATAGGGAAAATTTAGCATATAGGGAGAAAAAAACACACACACACAAAAAAAAAAAAAAAAAAAAAACTGTCAGAGGAAATAAAATAAATGATAAGAAGAGGACCTGCCTGCCTTCTTTCCTAGTCAATTTATTTCAGAAATGATGTACTGGAACTGCTGATTATCCGGTATATTACTCTTTATAGACAAAAAAAAAAAAAAAAAAAAACTTAGACATAACGTTGAGCCACACTTGAAATGTATGTTTTGCATTTTTTAAAGAAGTCGCAGACCGCCTGATTGATGATGTTCTTGATATTGTAAATTGCTCCTTAGAAACTGGTAATTTCCCAAATGCCATTAAATGTGCTGTTGTTCAATTACTACTTAAGAAAAGCAACCTAGATCCTACTGTTCTCAATCCTTTTAGACCAATTTTAAATTTACAGTTTTTAAGCAAGATTTTAGAAATAAAAAATAAACACCTCAATCAATTTTTAGATGAACACAATGTGTGTGAGAAGTATCAGTCAGGCTTCAGAAACAGTCATTGCACTGAAACTGCATTGTTAAATATGATAAATGATCATAGACTGAATACTGATGAGAGGAATGCATCAGTCTTAGTCCTTTTGGACCTACTGTAATGGTCACAGTACTCTGTCTTAAATTGGATCATATCATACATTAATGGGAGGCATTATTTTGTAAAATTAGGTGACTGTACCTCTATGAAACATGTCGTACTATATGGTGTTCCACAAGGGTCAATTGTTGGACCACTTTTATTCACATTGTATATGCTTCCATTGGGTAACATTATCCATGAACATGAGGTAAACTACTGTTTACTGTAGGTAAACTATTTGTATGCTGACGACACTCAATTATATATCTCTGTAGGGCCCACTGACACAGAAGCATTAAAGAGTGTGTCTGAATGTTTTTCCAGCCTCCTATTATGAACACAAACTTGTTGCATTTAAATGAGCATAAAACAGAGATTCTTATTGTTGGCTCAAAACATGAGAGGGAAAGAACTGAAACTGCACTAGGTTCTCTGGATTTGCAGTCAAAGACAGAGGTGAAGAACCTTGGTGTCATTCTAGATTGTGATCTGAATTTTAAGTCTCATATAAATTATGTTACAAAGGCCTGTTTTTATCATCTTAGAAATATTGCATGAATTCGACCCTTTGTTTCACATGATGATGTGAAAAAAATGTATTCATGCTTTTATTTTTTTCTCACTTTGACTACTATATAATGCATTTTATACTGGCTTACCTAAGAGTTGTATAGATAGACTGCAACTAGTGCAGAATGCTGCAGCCAGAGTGCTTACAAGATCCAGGAAGAGAGATCACATTACACTAGTTTTAGCTAATTTGCACTGGTTACCTGTTAAATACAGGATTTATTTTTTTATGGTTTTTAAAGCACTTAATGCATTAGCACTGTCATACATTTCTGACTTATCAAATTATGTTCCAACTCGCAGTTTGAGGTCTTCCAATACAGAATTTCTTACATACTGTAATGTAAATCTTAAGAGATCTGGTGAAGCTGGTTTTAGCCATTATGTGCCAAAAATCTGGAATGCATTACCAGTTGAAATTAGACAAGCATCAAGCATTTGAAGACACACACACACACACATATATATATATATATATATATATATATATATATATATATATATATATATATATATATATATATATATTTTTTTTTTTTTTTAAACTAGCGTTTGATTTACCTATTTTTTGTATTCGTTATCATTATATTCAATTTGTATCTTTTTATTTTTTCCCCCTACATTTCTTGTAATTCATTTTAATATTTTATCTTTGTACTTTCATTTTTATTGCAATGATTTGTTTTAATTTGTCTGAAATGTTGAATTCTATGTTTTGTGAAGCACTTTGAGCTGCATTTTATGTATGAAAAGGTTCCATTGTTTTCAATTATGATTCTCATTACCACAACAGCCTTTCTTTTTTTTTTTTTTTTTTTTTTTTTTTTTATTACAGTAAGAAAGATGCTTTTGTATAAATAAATCAAAGGTAGTACTAAGGGAATACTACGTATGATCTATGACTATAAATCCATTTTAATAATATTTTTTATTATTACTATTATTATTTTTTTTCATTATTATTATTTTTATTTTATTTTTGCATCTGAGACTGTCAACCCATGCATCTTATCACATGGTTTTGTTGAACACGTTGCCATGGAGACATAGCACGTGTGGAGGCTTCACACCATCCACCGCGGCAACCATGCTCAACTCACCACGCACCCCTCCGAGAACGAACCACATTATAGCGACCACGAGGAGGTTACTCATGTGACTCTACGCTCCCTAGCAATCGGGCCAATTTGGTTGCTTAGGAGACATGGCTGGAGTCACTCAGCACACCCTGGGATTCAAACTAGCGAACTAGCGAACTCCAGGGGTGGTAGCTAGCGTCTTTTACCACTGAGCTACCCAGGCCCCGGGTGTATTGTATGTTAATGAACTGGTGCAAAGTGCAGTTTGTTGTTTTCCTAAGAAATAGGTCATTGCGCTAAGACGTTTCAAAGACAGTTCTTATCTTAGCCATTTTTGGTGAATCACACCTACAAAATCCTAAAACTTTATTTCCAGGTTTAATTTATATTTTGATTAGACTCAGGTTTTTATGTTTTCTCTTTTAATCTTTTAATGTAATTTTGAGTGTGACTGGTTAAAGGAGGGTGTACCTGTTGCTGGGTTGGAAATCTCAAGGATTCATAGTGGTGTTTTCCTTATTACATGCACAGCATTGAGAAACAAATGAAACACGGAATGTAGGCTGTCATCCGCGCAGCCTGATCGAAGCGAAGCGGGCGTGTTTACTCGCGTGATTAAGCGAACGTGAAGCACTGCCGGCTCGTGATGTGCGAATGGCTTGCACGTACTGCACGAGTCTGTTGGGTATACTGCAGTCTCATCACATTTTAACTTTTTGTTTAGTCTCCCATTCAGCTCATGAAAACATTTTGTGTGATCATGAGGAAGGATTATATCAAGATGTAGATTGGAATGCAGGTGCGGAATTTCATCTAAATAAAATAGTCTACTCCTCTCTCGCTGTTGCTGGAGTGCCAGTGATTACCCCGTGCCATAGGTTGCCGACCCCTGGTTTACAAATTACACTTGCTAATGCAATGACATTTTACAGTGTGACAAAAGAATGCAAACATTTTTAGTAGTCGCTGTATTGTTGGCTATTTTAGGTTCACATTAAAAACGTTTCTCCTAAATGCAGCACCCAAATTATTGGTGCCCTTGTTTCATTTTCCCAAAACATCCAAATGGCTTTTTAATATCATCTGAATGCATAATTTAAAACATTCATCAGAAAGGGCTAGTAAAGTGCCACACAGGGAGGCTGTGAATAGCTGAACCAACAGCCTTGGTGGGGACTATACTCAGACACTTTCATCAGACTGAAGAGGTTTGTTCCCTTGACTCATTCTGAATGGTGCACCAGCCATAAGAGCCCGGGCAGACACATCTATTTAGGATAACGTGCACATGCACCATTTTTTAATAACACTTGTGTTCTCCAAAACAATACAGTGAACTTTTACTCAAACTTGTTTATTATTCAGAATAATAGCTGGCAACCACCCATGGATCTTGCGATCTTTTCAGAAGGGGCTTAGTAGATTTGCATGAGCAATGCATAATAGGGATTTAGTTTTAATTATGCTTTGAAATTATTGACAAACAGCAGTGCACGTTTAATCAGCTGTGATGATTAATTACAAAGGAAGTCAATCAATCAGCATTATGACAAAAGCAGCAAATATATAGCTGAATCAAAAGAGCTTGTGTGCAAGATGTTGGTCAGCATTTCAGGGATCAATGCCAGGCAGAACGATTATTTATTTAATTTATGATGATATTTACAAATTACGGCTGTCATACCAAGCATGTTTGGCCATTTCTTAAACTTTGGGCAGTTTAATGTCCCAAGGGTTAATTATTATTATTATATTTTTGTTTTCCTTTTGTTATATGAAAGTCTCATTAAACCTGACTTAACTTTGGTTAAAGGGAAAGTTCACCCAAAAATGAAAATTCTCTCATCATTCTCACCCTCATGCCATCCCAGATGTGTAAGATGTTCTTTCTTCTGCAGAACAAAAACAAAGATTTTTAGAATAATATTTCAACTCTGTAGGTCTATACAATGCAAGTGAATGGGTACCAAAATTCTGAAGCTCCAAAAATGATATAAAGGCAGCATAAAAGTAATCCATATGACTCCAGTGGTGAAATCCATGTCTTCAGAAGAAATATGATAGGTGTGAGTGAGAAACAGATTATTTTTTAGTCCTTTTTTTTTACTGTAAATCGCCACTTTTACATTCACTTTCACATTCTTCTTTTGTTTTTGGCGATTCACATTCTTTGTGCATATTGCCACCTACTGGGCAGTAAGGAGAATTTATAGTAAAAAAGGACTTAAATCTTGATCTGTTTCTCACCCACACCTATAAAATCACTTCTGAAGATATGGACTTAACCACTGGAGTCTTATGGATTACTTTTACGCTGCCTTATGGTGCATTTCTACTTTCTAGAAGTCCACAGCACTGTAAAAACTGACTTTAAGGTTAAGTTGTATCAACTAGTTTTTTGAGTTGACAACTAAAATTCCATGGCAACTTAACTTAAGTTTTGATTCTATTAACTTGTACTTAAGTTGGATAAACAATTGTATTTACTTTTTCAACTCACTTAACAAAGTTGACTGAAAAAGTGAAGATTTGCCAGCTCCCAGCCTGCATTGTAGCATGAATAAATAATGAGGTTAGTGTTGTAGGCTTATTTTTATTTTTTTTGCGATTTGTAGACTTTATTTGTGCTGTTTTTTGTTGTATTTGTTATTACTGTTCGTTAATAGTTGTGTGGTGATGTTAATAGCTAATATTTTATTTAATGGTGTTTGTTGAGTGTCACCATTACTGAGCTTTGTATTGAAAACTCTGTGCCTCCTGTTCAAACTATTAAATGTCCAGCCTTTGCTGGTGTTCATAAAGTTCTTTAATAACTTAAACATCAAAACTCTAGGTGTTGCAATGCAACCTGGGTAGCCTTGTGTGTCCCAATTTTAACAATTAGAACAAAACCTGTCAAATCCAGATAACTAATAATAAACAGTTTTCTCAAAGGATTATTTAGTTGTCTCAACACAACTTCTTAAGTTGAAAGAAATTCTTTTTTTTTTTTTTTTTTTTTTTACATTGAAACTACTTAAGTGGGCAATATCTTTCAAAGGAATGTTCTGGGTTCAATAAGTTAAGCTCAATCAACAGCATTTGTGACAACGTTGATTACCACAAAAAAAAAACAAAAAAAAACATTTTGACCTGTCTATCCCTTATTTAAAAAAGGAACAGATCAATATTTAAGTCATTCTTTCCTATAAATCTCCACTTTCAAATTTGTATTTTGTTTTTGGTGATTTGCATTCTTCGTGCATATCACACCTACTGGCCATGGAGGATAATTTATGGCAAAAATTGAGTTAAATGTTGATCTGTTTCTCACCCACACCTATCCTATTGATTCTGAAGACATGGATTTAACCACTGGAGTCTTATGGATTACTTTTATGCTGTGTTTGTTCACCTTTTGGAGCTTCTAAATCTTGGTACCCATTCACTTACATTGTGAGGACCTACAGAGCTTAAATATTCTTCTAAAAATCTTCATTTGAGTTCAGCCTAAGAAATAAAGTCATATTCATCTGAGAT
Source organism: Myxocyprinus asiaticus (assembly GCF_019703515.2). Taxonomy (NCBI): domain Eukaryota; kingdom Metazoa; phylum Chordata; class Actinopteri; order Cypriniformes; family Catostomidae; genus Myxocyprinus; species Myxocyprinus asiaticus. Next base: position 4,582,256 of record NC_059378.1, on the reverse strand, counting down.
GGCATGAGGATGAGTAAATGATGAAAGAATTTTCATTTTTGGGTGAACTATCCCTTTAATTTGCGTATAGTAGCATCACTACTCTGCTCAAGTTGAGCATCCTTTTGCAATCTCCTCCATGCTTCTCATGGGAACCCTTGAAAACCGCATGTCAAACCTAACATGATTTTGCCCATGACTCCGAAAATCTCAATTAAAACAGACTGGACTGAACATATTAATTAAGATTGTACCCTTGAACCTGTAACAAGGGAGCACTGGGGGAAAAATTTAATAAATCGGACCTGTTCTCTAGAGCACATGGATTTGCTGTGGCAATCTCTGAGCCACATCTTCATTAATTAATGAAACCCTGAGGACACACTTGTGCACAGTCATGTTGAAGCCCTCCATCTCCCACCCCATTAATTCCCAGCATGCTGCCACAATATCACAAACACTGCTTTCTGACAGCCTGTTTTATGTAGCAACAAGCATATGTTACCCTTTGCTGGGCCTCGTTAATGTCCCTCATCAGAGAGAGAGAGAGAGAGAGAGAGAAAAAAAAGGTTTCTGTGCATTTTATATCAGCCGGAAGTTTCAAATCAAAGTAAGGATGTGTAGTGGACAGGTGGCATGGACTTGTGAGAGTCCACTCTGCTTGTTAATCAAATCAATATGCGTGAAAAAGGACCAGATGGATGGAGGAACTGGGACTGGTTATCAGTGCTGGGGAAGCTAATTTGAAACTGTATAGCTTTCCAAGCTACGAGATACTCTTAACTTAAAGTAGTTACCAACAATCAAGCTACTCTTAGAAAAGTAGTTAGGTACACTACAAGCAAGTAGCAAATAGTAGCTAACTACATGAAAGCTATTTAAAGAAGAACATATTTTAAGATATACAACAATCGAATGATATTATTTCATTTTGCCATCAGTTCATCAGATAGTTATATATTTAAATGTGGTGACGAGGTTTTATAACATTAACCACAGATTAGCCATGTCATTTGTGGTAAAACCATAGTAACCACTAAATTAACCATGGTAACTACAGTCAATGTTACTACAATTTTACCATAGAAAAACCATGGGTCATTTTCGTAAGGTTAAACAAATAGGGTGTCAACATTAAACTGAACATACATTTATACTTAAAATACACTAATACACTACAAAACACCATATTTTATATAACTGAATCTAAATAAAATGATAAATATTAGCAATACACTGAATATTTTTGCTTAAAAAAAGAAGGTAAAGTCCCTTTATGGCTACGCAGGGCTCAAGTGAATCAGTGAATCATTTATTTGAACTAGATCATATACATGAACCGTCCGAAAGTACCGACTGACTAAAATTAATCGGCGTTCCCTATGCTAAATATAAGGGAATCATTTATTTTAACCAGTTTATCCAATTTCATGAACTGTCTGAAAGAACCGAATCACCGTAATTATTTGGCTTTCCAGCACTACATATAAGAGAAAGAGGATGGTTTAGGGGAGTGTGTTTAATTACTCCTTCGGCTCCATTGCTGCATTCGCAATACAATGTTACAAATGTATTTACAAATGTGTTACAGATTTTCATTCACAGGTGTGAATCCTTGCAATTATCAGTTTTTATAAAAAATAACTATCCAGTGTAAATTGTCTCCAAATGTATATAAAGCGTTCTTAGATTTAAATGTGGATGAATGGAGGATTCGGTTTTAAAGCATCAAGCGCCCCCTGCAGGAATAAAACTAGCATGACAGTCAGTGGCTGACAACGTGGAATTTCGGTCTGTAGGTCTTTAACCCACACAAAACTTTCATATGAACTATATCACATGAGTCATATGTGGAGTCAGTGAAGATGTTAAAGGTGTTCATAGAAATGATCAGTTGTTTTTCATGGTGAGGAAAGCAGATAGGCATTTTTGATGAGCAGGTAAAAAGTGTAATTTTCTGAAAGGGTAAATATTTTTTCTGAAACATTAACCCTAATGCTTTTTCTGAATGTCTGATATGATACAGTGTATAAATATTTAAGTGTATGCATTGAATTAGGTATGACGCGATTATATGGTTAATTTAACTATAAGAATTTAGAATCCACAGTTAAAAACCATGAAATGCTTTATTTACATGTGGCAACAATATTATATAATGTATAAATATATAGTATAAAATAGTTTTTCATAAGATTTTGTAAGCCTAAATGGGAAAACTCTTGTGCCTGTGTGGGTACTGGAGCTGTTGCTATGGTTACGGATGGTGGCCGTGTGGTGCTTTAATGGCCAGGTTTCACGGACTAAACGTGAACTTTCAATTCACGTGAAACTGAAGCTTAAACACACAAATTACAAAATATAACAGAGGAATTTGATCTACCAGACTCAATCAATAATATCAATCAAAAAAGCGACTTTGTGATGAGGAGGAGGGCGTGATAAAGTTACACAGGAGAGCGGGGCTAGTTGTCACATGGGGAGGTTTTCACAAGGGCCAATTGTCGAATTGTGTCAGAGCTCCTAAAGTGTCCCCTTAATCCTTAACCGCGAGGCGCACTTGGGCGTGTTTACAATATTCAGACAATTTACAATTGGATTATTTATGAAAACTGGGACAGATAATGGACATTGTTGTGTCCCCACAATAATATGAAAATAATTCTAGTTTTTGATTTCTAGTATTCTAGTTTAGATGAAACAGCAGGGGATGCTGAGCATCCGTACAGGACGTGTAACACAAATTTCGTCATCAGTAGAGTGCACGAGCACTAAACGCGAGCAGCCCGATTTTTCAAATCGCACCTCTTTAAACGTGCAGAATGTGCATGCACCTCGAGTTATTTGCAGTAATTAGTGGGTCCACAAGGTGGCAACATTCACATTTGAAGTCCACAAGGTGGCAACACTCATGTTTGAATTGTTGCTGTCATGAAGTAGCGGACATCAAGAGATGAATGTAAAAACAACAGTCAAGATTGCGTGTATATAATAATACTTTTACAGGCTCGCGTTCGACTGTACATGTCAAAATGGAATTCTGCCATCCAAAGCAAATTTTCACCATCATCATATTTTTGCTCTTGGGGAAACAAGCAAGCATAATCAAACCACATTGGCATACATTCAGGCAACCGTAAACTATATTATGAAGGCAGATTTTTATCAAAAGGTTTAAACGTATTCTTAAGACAAAAGTATTTTTCATGAAAGTCAGGTCAGGGCAAGTAACATACGTCACATGTGTTTTAAACCTTATACATTTGTAAATTACTATATTTTTTTGTTTGTTTTTTTTTTGGCCAAAACAATATTTTGAAAATGTTTCGTAATTGAAGATACCTTTTCACTTTTAGTAGTTTCATTAATAATTTTCGATATTTTCTAAAATAGGCTGTTTAGTGCAGATGTAGATTTAAAAATGGGCTTAGATTTTCTTTTGGCGGTTGTGATGGTTGGGACATGTTCCCCCGTCACCCCCCAATGTTCACATGAAACCTACACACTGGTTTAGTGGCAAGTTTCATTATGAAAACTGACCCCATTTAGTGTGATAACATGCCCCACTATTGAGGCAAGTTGACACAAAAAGTCAACATGTGTTTAACGAACTTTATCTTTTTTTTTCCTGGGCAAAAATGGTGAAAATATTGTAGCATTTTTTTTGTATCCAAGACCTCAAGGTATATGGCTATGCATAAACTGACTTTCCAGACCTGGAAAATATTCCCTGGAGTAAAAAGTATGACAGATGCGCAAGGGGCGGCCAAGTAAGCAAAGCAGATAATGCAGGGACAGCCAAATTGCCTCTTGCAACAAACACTCAGAAAGAGTTTTTTTTTTTTTTTTTTTTTTTTTTTTGAAAGGCTCTTAGAAGTGTTTGTTATTCTCCTTGTCACTAGCTAGCTTTGTTTTAGGGACCTTACCACTTACGTACGCCGCCAACATCCACTTAGTGTCAGCTGAGATTGCTATTTGCCAATTGCCATAAAATTATTTTCAACACCCTGTGCTGGACAGCATATGCAAGACCATTACTGTTGTTTTCAAAAAAACGATAATTCACCCAAAAACATTGTAAAGCTTGAAAAACAGGGTAAACCTTGTACTCTGCACTTGTTATGATAAGAAATCAGATATGGATCCAAAAAAAAAAAAAAAAACAGGCAATGCTCTATTACACCTAGCTCCCGTTCCCCTTATTTCTTCTCATTTCTCGATGTGTCTGTCAAGTTGGATGCTGTAATCTTTGATTATGCCCTTATTACACCTAGATCCCGTTCCCCTTATTTCTTCTAATTTCTTGATGTGTCTATCAAGTTAGATGCTGTAATCTTTGATTATGCCCTTGCATGAAATAAAGCTACTTGTTTTGTCTTGTTAAACTTAAGCTAGTAGAATAGACTACAAAAGCATGGAACTGGGAAGATGGGCTCCATCAATCATCCATCAGGTACTTTTGATGGGTCTCTTAGCACCCACACCTCTGACCATGCCCACAGACTGACACAAACACTCCTCTGATGTATTTCGTGCTTTTACAATTCGGATTTTGTCGCCATTGTTTTTTGTTTTTTTTTGGTGGGGGTGTATTGCTTGCTGTAGGGATGCATTTAATGTGACATAAAGCTGCAAATTTGTGTTATTTGACAATACAGTGACGTCTCACAGCAGGCAACCATACTTTTGGGTTTTTCCCAAAAGTAGAGCACATTTAAATGGTGGATATGGGCAATGCTGTGATTTTACTAACCTGTTAAACGTTCTATAATCACAATGTTGGTTTATGCTAATACAAATTATATAAAGGGATATACACTGATGAGACAAAATATTATGCAGTGGCAGTGGAAGAAGGTTGCCTGGCCTTACAGGGCTTGAAGGATCTGCTGCTAATGTCTTGGTGCCAGATACCACAGGACACCTTCAGGGGTCTTGTAGAGTCCATGCCTAAGCAGGTCGGTGCTGTTTTGGTGGCACACGGAGGACGAACAGCATATTAGGCAGGTGGTCATAATGTTTTGGCTCATCTGTGTATTTTGGTATGTAGTGAAGAAATATATGTTGGTTCTTTTTGAACTATGGACAGAACTAATAGGTCTGTTTGATTTAGTGAGAAATGTGGCATATAAAAGTGAAAACATGCAATATACATCATAACTTCTAAAATTATTGGTTTACAGAGTACATAATAATATTTGACTTTCATTGTTCAATATGAGTCAATTTAGATTGAACAAGTTCCATACTGCATTCAAAGTGAATGCAAAGACAAATTTTAGAAGTAGTGTATTATATTTATTTGCATATACAGTACATTCACAAACAGCCAGAATGTACTGCTGTGGTGGAGACAGGGTCATCCTGTTAGATCTTACATCTTAGATCATCGATAGATCATATTAGGCCTCATATACTGTATGTCACAGCGGTTACACTTTGGAAATTATAAAAACAGCCATTTGCGATCGGTGTTTGTGCGATTTCTTCGCAAAAAGTTCAAATCTACCAAGAGCAGCTGTGGGTTAAGTGGGTCTTATCAACTTGACTTTAGACACTATAACCATAACGTGAAACGTAAATTGTCAAATCCTGAGTTTGTCCTTCTGATCCACCAAAGCCTAGATCTCTGTGGTGTTTCAGTCCCACAAACAGCCTTTTTTTTTTTTTTTTTTTTTTTTTTGCATTTTTAGCTCAGTTTGAACAAAAGAACCACTGAAAGCAGTTATTTTCTGAGGTGCCAAGGCTACGTCCACACTAATATGTTTTCTTTGAAACCATCTCCCAAGTGGATAAACTTGAAAGCGCCGTCTTCACGTTGTAGTGTGGACAGGGAACATGGAGATATTTGAAAACGATGACATATTTGTTGTCATGTGACGCAGTTGTGTGATCCATTCAACCAAAAAAAATCAAGATGGCGGCCCATGTTGTAGTAGTGCTGTTGTTTCTGCTATCCACTTTGATAGCGTTGTTAAAAATAAATGTTACTTTGTTCAACCTTCACATTGCATTCCTTTAAAGGCAATGGGAATTTTACTCAAAACGGTGGAACATGAGGACAATTGCGTTTCAGACCATGCATGGAAATGTCGCAGGGCCATGCTTCTTATGCATTTTTGTTTGTTTTTTTCTCGCATACGCAGTAGAGGAATTTAAGCATTTCGTAAATTTCAGTGTGGACGAGCAACGTTTGGAATATGTTTGAAAATGCCAGTGTGAATGGAGAGCGTTTAGAAAATGGAAACCAAAAGAGCCAAAAGAACCCAGAAGTGCTGCCGCTGAGCATTTGTTTGTAAACAATAACTTCATCTATTATAAAACCCCTTAAACGCAAAGCAAAATGCTAACCTCAAGACCAATATGCCATTATCCTGGCTTTATTTAAAGGGATAGTTAACTCTAAAGTGAAAATTCTGTCATCATTTCATTGGCATTCCAAAACCGTATGATTTACTTTCTTCCGTGGAGCACAAAAGGAGAGAGGATGTTAGGGACTGCCAGCCTCAGTCACCCATTTACTTATATGGAAAAAAGTCTCAACATTCTTCAAAATATAGTCTACCTATATAGTCTACAGTATCTCCACAGAGGTGAAGGATAAGAAGGATAATGTACACCTACTTATTCATACGATTATCTAATCAGCTAATCATGTGGCAGCAGTGCAATGCATAAAATCATTCAGATACGGGTCAGGAGCTTCAGTTAATGTTCACATCAACTATCAGAATGGGGAAAAATGTGATCTCAGTCATTTGGGCCATGGATGATTGTTGGTGCCAGCCGGGCTGATTTGATTATTTCTGTAACTGCTGATCTCCTGGGATTTTCACACACAACAGTCTCTAGATTTTACTAAGAATGGTGCCAAAAACAAAAAAAATCCAGTGAGCGGCAGTTCTGCAGACGGAAAAGCCTTGTTGAGGAGAGAGGTCAACAGAGAATGGCCAGACTGGTTCGAGCTGACAGAAAGGCTACGGTAACTCAGATAACCACTCTGTACAATTGTAGTGAGCAGAATAGCATCTCAGAATGCATAACACATTGAAACTTGAGGCGGATGGACTACAGCAGCAGAAGACCATGTTGTACAAATTATTAGGACCATAGTGTTCCTAATAAAGTTCCCAGTGAGTGTATATGCAAGGCATCTGATTACGCCACTATTTACATTCCTAAACTGTTGTGAAATTTCAAAAACTTTATATTCTCATTCACGATTTAATCAAGCCTATGGAGTAAACCAGAGTTAGACATGCAATTTCTATTAGAATGTCATGGGAGAAGTAGGTACAACTTCTTCAGGGAGTTACAGTTTAAGATACTGTGGCTGGATATCTCCTTGCCCCTGAGGTTAAAACATATTATAACTGGTTTATGCATCGATAAGACAAAAATAAAACATGGCTGCACTCTGATTTATCACTGATGTGACAAACACAGAGGAAGTCAACAAGTCGCAACCTTGTAAATGCAGAGATTAGATAAACAAGCAGTAAGACTGAGCTTGTTTTATCATCCTCTATTTTTCAGGATGTAGCAAATATTCTCTGGCTTTGCGTATTGGTATTCTAACTAAGACTGGTGTTCGCACTGTGCAAAAATCATAGAAATGTCTTACCAAAACTTAAATCAACAAAACCTACCTCCCTAACCTTAAACCTAAACCAGAAATGGGTCATTTCTATTACACTTCCGGCTCATGTGTCGACTCACGTACTCTTCAGGACTTGTACTTTGATCCTTTGCATCACAAGTGCAATGCTCTATCAATTGAGCTACTGCTCTCTTAGGAAGGTCCACCACTCAACAAGCTTGTAAATGTAGTAGGCTATGTAATGCACATGTTGCATGCAAAAATCATGTGCTATAGTAAAGTGTTTTGATGTCATGAGATTGTGTGCCACGATACGAGCCACATCAAATTCGATTTGCAAAAATGTATGTAATAACATGGTTCTATGAGACCGGGTTGGGTAAAACAAAAAGGAAAATAGAATTTACTGATGTCATTCAGCAAAGGCCATTAGATTACATATCATTATAAAATTGGTAAATACTGAATATTAATCAAACAATAATATTAAAAAGAAACAAGAAAACCACTCACTGCTCTTAGCTGGATAACTGCTCTTAGCTTAAAAAGAAGACTAATTACTCATAAAGACTCGTTTAAAATACAGGGCTGCCACCAGCATCGAATCTGCATTAATGTATTGTAGTCTGTAATAATTATTCAGAGGAAACTTGGAGTCAACTTTTAGATCCAGTTTCGCCAGAAGCGAGTGAAATTATGTTATATTCAGAAAAAGTTTTTAAGGTGAATATTAGATGGATGTTTTAATGAGTAAAACATACCTCCCTAACCTGAAACGTTAACCTTAACCTAACCATTAGTGTTTTAAAAGCAAATTCGACATTAAAAGCACATTTGCTGAAGCAGCTACGTAATTTCAAGTCACTTCTATAGCACTTTCGCTTCACTTTCACTTTCATTTGGAGTGCTTTGTCTCGAAGTCCAAAGTCCAACACACTAGCAGGTGAGCTACAGTGGAAGTTAATCACAATGGAATAAATGTGTAAATGTAGGTGGGTCTGTAATACAAGTGTTAAAATGTAATGTTTTTCAAATGATGCGTTAGAGTAAAAGTCTTTTGATATAATAGCATAGCAGGATGTGAGTAACAGAGTGAAAAATGAGTGTTTATAAAGTCATAATCAGCCATAGTACCCGTGATTTGCATGAAAGTGAATAAAACACACAGTTGTTGTAGCACCTCTAGTATTCATTTCACCGTAAAAAGCGGCACGTAAAACTCAGTTTTCAAAAATGTAGTTATAGTAATGTTTTATGAGACTAGGTTGCAATATTTGGAAATACAAAATTCTATTTTTATTGCTTTAAATCTCCATTGCGTTTTTTTTTTTTTTTTTTTTTGTTGTTTGTTTTTTTTTTTTGCCAAATGATGAGATCATTTCATATTTCAACAGATCATATCTAACAAATCAGACTGACATATAATAAAATTCTTGAAAAAGACGGGTTTACACAGACTTTTTAGAGGCATAAATGCAATCCAACTGGTTCTGTAGATTAAAGAATTATTATGAACAAAAAATACGATGACATTTTATTCATGAACTTTTCTTTTTTTTTATTATTATTACTATTTATTTATTTATTTATTCCACAGTGACTGATTACATCAAAAATCAAATAATGTGTAGGTCTATCTTTAAGTTCACATTACCATATTACAGAAGCCCTGAACCACATTGTGATAAAAAAGCACTTATGTCCTACAAAAAAACAAAAAAAAAAAATGTCTAAAATTTTGTTCCCTCTAAAACAAATTTGTTTTTTCTCTAAAAATAAATATTTTTTTCTGTCTATTTTTTTTTTCTCCAATTTTTTTTTTCTTTTTTTTCCCACTTACATGTTTTTGCTAGCTAGCTAACAATTAGCATGCAGTACCAACATTCGGCCACCAGGTGCCACTATCAGTAATCATGAAATCTTATGCTTAAATGGTGACAGCTGTGGTATGGGGGGGTCGTCCACAGAAAGGCTATTCCACATTGCAGAGCGCATCTACACACATTCAGTGGGAGACGTGAATATAATCATGGAGACAGCGCACAACCGCAAAAGTTCAAAAATCCAAAGGCTGCATAGATTTTACAATCCAAATAATTGAACACAAACTTGAAATGTGCCAAAGAGCAGGATTATTGACACTTTTAAAAATATCTTATAGATCCACACGACAAAGTCATAAGAATAGAGGAACGCACACACATAACGTTCCCAGAACTGTGTGAAGCACTGTCATTCACATGAGACAAGTTCTTTAGAGTGTTTTGTGAACATTCATAATATTGTGGTTTCACAGTGCGGTTCAGGGCTTACGTACCATATGAACAACTGTCAGTACTGCCGTGCCTAATTTACTGTCAGTGTCAGCAGCCTCAAACCTGAAAGTCAGATTCACTAAAAAGAATCGTCTCAAGTGAATCACACTCAAACTACAGGAATCAAATAATTAACAAAACCGAAAGTCAAGAACCGGTTCCGAACATGAACTAGTTCTCAGTTTCTAATATCATGCAAGTTAAATAAATTCACGTGAATGTTTAAGCATAATTGATTTGTATTTATTTGCCTTGAATTATTGGTTTGACTCTCCTAGTTTAGTGGCTGTAATTTACTCAGCGGATTCCTCTACATATCTTAACCACAGTACATATGTCACAGATTAAGAGGCCTCCCGTTTGTCATGTGTTAAGGGGATAAAAGTCAGAACTCACTTAATGCTATCTTGGCCAGGTGCAACCGGTTGACCCAGGAGATCTTGCTAAGGGGGCTTGGAGTGTTGAAGACCACCGTAAAGCTCACAGGACGCCCAGACCTAAATGAGAAAAACACCCAACAGATGGTGAGATGAAGGTACATTGATTTAACCAACATGGGATCGTTCTCTTAGGAAGGTGCACCACTCAAGGTTCCAGTGCTGACGTAAAAGCACGGCACAACGTGATGGTACCTTAATTATCAGTATTAATAATAAGAGGAGATATTTTTGCTGCAGTGCACCATGAAACCATAGGGAGCGCAGCTGCCACGCTCTCCAATTCAACTTGTTCTCAAACTGAGCCTGAATCCATGTACTTGGTCTTTTTGCTCTATGTATTCAGTGCTTACAGGAATGTGAAGGAGACAGTGGAAAAGATAGAGAAAATTTCCTCCTTATTTAAATACAAGAGGCAGAAAAAAAGCAAAGGTCAAGGAGAATGTATGATATGTGGATGTGGTGGTATGGAGGGTTACATGTGGAACGGCGGGAAGGGCGAGGCCAAGAGCTGAGCAGAGCTTGAAGAGTTGATCTGCATTCTGAGCCAAAGTGTTTAGCCAGGTTAATGGTCCAGATCTTTTCAGCTTCAATGCAATTTTACAAGGGGGGGAATGAGTGAGCATGACTGAGCACTGTGTGGTTCTGGGTGGGAGGAGGTTTTTAATATGAGTTGCTGAAGGACAATGGACACAAGAAATCCCCCTGGTTTTGAATGAGTGACACTTTAAATCAAAAATGTGATTTAATATCTACAGTATATTAGATTATAATAAACTCTGTTTTAACCAATCCCTTTAAAACTATTCCCTTTGCTTTTAAAGTGTCTCATGTTGATTGCCGAATTGTTTTTGGCAGCTACTTTTGAATGCAACCAACTTTTGAGCTACTGTTAACTTAAAGTAGCAACACAACACTCAAGATACACTTTTTTTTTATTATTATTATTTTGTAAGTGGTTAGCTATGCTATAAGTTAGTAAAAATTTTAAGAAGAAGATATCAGATTCTTAGAAAATATTATAAGGAAATACTTTTAGATATACAGTGCTGTGAAAAAGTATTTGCTCCTTCCTGATTTCTTCTATTTTTGTGTATTTTTCACACTAAATTGTTTTACGTCTTCAAAGGAGTAATAACATAAAATAAAGGCAACAAAGGCAACCTGAAATACAGTTTTCAAATATTTACATATATATATTTTTTATTGAAGCAAAAAAGTTATCCAACACCTATATCTCCCATGTGAAAAACTAACTGCCCCCTTAAACTTAATAGCTGGTTGTGCCACCCTTAGCAGCAACAGTTGCAACAAAATGCTTCCGATAACTGGAGATCAGTCCTTCACAATGCTGTGGTGGAATTGTGGCCCACTATTCTTTGCTGAACTGCTTTAGTTCAGCCACATTGGAGGGTTTTCGAGCATGAATTGCCTGTTTAAGGTCCTGCCACAGCATCTCAATCGGGTTCAAGTCAGGACTTCGACTAGGCCACTCCAAAACTTAATTTTTTCTTCTTTTGACCAATTTAGAGGTGGACTTACTCCTATGCTTTGGATCACTGTCTTTCTGCATAATCCAGTTGCGCTTGAGCTTCAACTCATGGACTGATGACCGGATGTTCTCCTTTAGGATTTTCTGGTAGAGAGCAGAATTCATGTTTCCCTCAATTATTGCAAGTCACCCTGAAGCAGCAAAGCATCCCCATAACATCACACTACCACCACCATGTTTGACCGTAGGTATGATGTTGTTTTTGTGGAATTCTGTGTTTGATTTACACCAGATGTAATGGGACCACTGTCTTCCAAACAGTTCCACTTTCAACTCATCAGTCCACAGAACATTCTCCCAAAAGTTTTGAGGATCATCAAGGTGTGGTTTGGCAAAATTCAGACAAGCCTTAATGTTCTTCTGGTTTAGCAGTGGTTTTCGCCTCGCCACTCTTCCAAGGATGACATTTTTGGCCAGTGTCTTTATGATAGTGGAAGTCATTAACAGTGAGCTTTATTGATGCGAGAGAGGCCTGCAGTTCCTTGGATGTTGTCCTTGGATTTTTTTGTGACTTCCTAGATGAGTCGTCGCTGTGCTCTTTGAGGAATTTTGGAAGGTCAGCCACTTCTTGGAAGGTTCACTACTGTGCCAAGTTTTCTCCGTTTGGAGTTAATGGCTCTCACAGTGGTCCTTTGGAGACCCAGAGCCTTTGAAATAGCTTTGTAACCCTTCCCAGACTGATGTATTTCAATCATCTTTTTCCTCGTCATTACTGGAATTTCTTTCGACCTTGGCATAGTGTGCTACAGGGTGAGACCTTTTAGCCAACTTCATGCTGCTGAAAAAGTTATATTTAGGTGTTGATTTGATTGAACAGGGCTGGCAGTAATCAGACCTGGGTGTGTCTAGTCCAGCTGAACCCCATTATGAATGCAGTTTCAAAGATTTGGGGATTTAGTAACTAAGGGGGCAAATACTTTTCCACACAGGCCCATTTGGTATTGGATAACTTTTTTGCTTCAATAAATAACATTATCATTTAAAAACTGTATTTTGTGTTTACTCAGATTGCCTTTGTTTTATGTTAGATTTTGTTTGAATTTTTGAAACATTTAGTATGAGATATACACAGAAACAGAAGAAATTTGGATGGGAGCAAATACTTTTTCACAGCACTGTATAACAAACTGAATATTATGAATTTAATAATATCAGCTGATATATACTTAATTCAGCTGACATTCCCTTATGAAAATTAACCATGGTTTTACCAAAGTAACCATAGTTTAACATGGTATTTGTAGTAAAACCATTAAACCAAAATCATAGTAACCACAAAAGTAATCATGGTTACTTCAGTCATGTTTGCTACAATATTACTATAGTAAAACCATGGGTAATGTTTGTAATAATGTTTGTTAAACAAATAGGATGACAACATTAAACTGAACATAAAAGTATGCTTAATATACTAATAAACTAGAAAACAAAATTTTATTCAACTTAATTAAAATTATAGTGACAAACAGCACCATTAAACTAAATATTTTGGTTTAAAAAAAAAAGATGGTAAAGTCTCTTTAATTAGTGAATAATTTACACTACCGGTCAAAAGTTTTGAAACACTTACTCATTCTTTATTATATTTTTTTTTCTTCACATTTAGAATAATAGTAAAGTCATCAAAACTATGGAATAACATAAATGGAACTATGGGAATTATGTTGTGACTAAACAAAATCCAAAATAAATCAAAACTGTGTTATATTTGAGCATCTTCAAAGTAGTCACCCTTTGCCTAGAATTTGCAGACATGTACTCTTGACATTTTCTCAACCAACTTCTTGAGGTATCACCCTGGGATGCTTTTTAAACAGTATTGAAGGAGTTCCCATCTATATGCTGGGCACTTATCGGTTGCTTTTCTTTATTATTTAGTCCAAGTCATCAATTTCAGAAATTGACAAACCGTCTGACATAAACCGTCCGAAAGAACAGACTCAGTAAAATGAATCAGGTGTTCCAAACATTAAACATATGGGAATTATTTATTTTAACTGGTTCTTTTACTTTGCTGTCTGAAATTACAGATTTATTTAAATGATTTTGTTTTCCCAGCACTAAATGAGAGAGAGAGAGTGAGAGAGAGAGAGAGAGAGAGAGAGAGAGAGAGAGAGGGAGAGGACAGTTTAGGTGAGCATGTTTGATTACTCCCTCTGCGCCAGTGCTGTGTTTGCAATACAATGAGACAAATGTAGCGTTTTCTGGCACTATAGCGCTAACTGTTGGAAAATATAGCTTGGTACTGGAAAAGCTACACTATTGTGAAAATAGCTGAACTACTGTCATGCTACTTAAAAATGTAGTTAAGTTGTTAGTGTTGCTACTTTTAGTTAACTACTCCCCAACATTACCTCAGATTTATTCATAGTCGGCTACCCAGGCCTTCTTTCAGTCAGGTAAAAAAAAAAACAAAAAAAACTTGACTTCATTTGGAACTCTCGCCTGCTAAAGAGGGTGAAGACTAGTCATGGAAGGCAATTCACATTCAAATATCATTAGAAGGTAATTGACTGGAGAATAGGATGACGCCTGCCTTGGCTACTGTCACACCAGCAGCCTCTGCCTGTTCAACATTCATTCCCATCCCGAGGAAGAGCGAGCAAGTCAGAGAGCGAGCAATAGAAAATAGACAGAAAAAGTGTGAAGTGCAAAGACACAGATACGGAAGAATGAACTAAAGTTTTCGAAGACACTCGAAGAGATAAAAAAGCAAATTCAAACTGAAATTCAGGTGTTGTTGCGGTCCTTCCCAGAATTGCAAATGCAAACAATAACCCATAGACTTCTCTCCTCAGCACAAACCTTTCACCAAAAAAAAAAAAAAAAAAAAAAACTGGAATATGGGGAAGGCAGGTTGGTCAAAGCAGAGGAAGTGCGCTCCATGCTTAATTTGATTCCTGGGATAAAGCCGAGCACCCACATCGGTCTAAACACGATAAATAGAATGGCCCTGGGTTCCTCCCGCTAGCTGATTGAAAAGCTGGGTGGCTACGAGAGGGTGTATGAGTTTGTGCGTGTCTGTGCAGCCTGAATGAAGAAACAGCAGAGAAGGCAGACTCCCAGGTAGAGAGGGAAGAGCAGAGAGCAAGGAACAGACTGATTTATGGCTGCAGGTCAGTGCTGTGGCACGTGTGTGACACTAATGCAGAATGACAGGACAGATGGTGGAATGGATGCAGCACAAGACACTCTGCTCTTCTGCATGCTGATTGGAGCAGAATGTAAATCAAGCAGGAAGTGGCGTTGGACCAGAGGATTTCACACATTAGTCCAAGATCAGTTCACCTGCCCTCCCCCAGTAACACCAGCATTTGATATCTTTCAGACAGTTTATTAAAATATGTTATGAGGTTTGAGAGTTTTTCAAGGTATTTCTCTCTTATATTTCTAAACCTATTACACTGAAGGGGAAAGTGTGTAAATTGTATTCTGTGTTGGATAAAGGATCCGATTTATATTTTGTTTAGTGCATAAAATAGATCTCAAACCCTAGAAGAAAAACAATATTCTGTTGCTGAATCCTTGAAGGCTCGCCTCTGTTTGTTTCAGCCATCTGTGTGTATACAATATAAATTTTTCATTCTCAATCAGCATGTGTTTTCTGTCAACATGTAACAGGCAGGACACGTTTCAGCAAGTTTGCAGCAAGTGAATGGGTGATGTTAATTATCCCGTTTCCTAAATGTGCATCGGCCTCAATGGCAGCGCTTTCAAATTCCACGTGTGTCACTTTCCCATTTGCTGCTTGCTGAGAGGTGTTGTCTGATGGAAAGAAAGACTCCTAAAATAACAGCGGGTGAAAAATAGAGAACAAAGGATGCATGCTGGGGACCGCCTCTCTCCCTGCATCTGTATGCAAGTGTTTGTTAAAGAGAAGGGTGGATATAGTGAGAAAGGATTTGTGTATGTGTACAAAGAGCGGTACAGAAAAAAAGATAACCTTAAATTAACTTCAACTGCCTTTCTTTGCTCCTTGCTTTACCCTTTTTTTTTCTTCCCGGCCCCTATTCGATCATGTTCTCCTAAGAGTTTATTTTTGGCATTTTTGATCATGAGAGAAGCTTGATTACACATCCTAGTGCTTGAGCGCATGTGCAGAGCACATGTACAGTGTTCTGCGCATGCATCAAGCGCTTCTCTCATAATCGAGCCAAGGAGACTACAGATGCCAAGATTTATAGTGAAAAAGGAGTTTCGTTTTGGTCTCTTTCTCACCCAAAACTGATTGTATCGCTTCACAAGACATTGATTAAACCATTGGAGTCATATGGATTACCTTTATGCTGTCTTTATGTCCTTTTTGGAGCTTGAAAGTTGTGGACCCCATTGACTTACATCATATGGACAAGCACACAAATCATATATCCTTTTGTGTTCTGCTGAAGAAAGAAAGTCATACAACTTTGAATTATTTATTGAGTGAATAATGAAAGAATGATCTTTTTGGGTCAAGCGGTCAAAAGAGACGTACTTTATTACAACCAACTGTAATTTGTGATCTGTCCATTTGTGATCGGATTTCTCAAAACGCATCTTAGTACCAGGCGTAAACAGGGCCTCAGTCAGATGTCTCTTCCTGTCTAAGTGGGCGGTTCTGGAAAGTGGACAAAATTTTAAACCGTAATCATAAGTCTTGCTAACCTGACCCTAATGCCCACATTACACCCAGACATCCTCTAGCACAGAACTGTTTCAGTTCATTTAGAAGCACTGTTGCCCCTGGCTACTGACTTGCACTTACTTCCAAAAGAAGTATCTCTAACTTCACTTCACAGGCCCCATGCAAAGCTTTGCGCTCTGGCCGCATGTCTGTTCCACTTTAGCAGGTGACCTCTTAACCTTGCCACTGCATACACTATGCGTGCATCACCCACTCACATGGCATAGTTGGCAAGAGAAAGGGAGCAAGAAAAGAAAGATTGCAATCACTCCCTGTACTTCGTTTGTTAGCGAAATCAATGCATTGTGACATCATAGCAGTTTGAAGGGGGCTTTGGAAAATTCATGGTGTGTGGCATGTTTTTGAAAGCAGGGCAGAGGTTCTGCTGAACATCTGACTGAGCAGATTGCTCTTGCAGGTTTAGCAGAATGTGAGACAGCCGAAGAAGGTCTGAAGAGCAGGCGACTGACAGATATCGGGAGGACTGCGGGGGACTGTGCTGCTTTTGAGCAGTTGGGCTGTCACATTAGATTGAGAAAGTGCACAGAGATTAAACGTTCTG
The DNA here is from genome assembly GCF_019703515.2 of Myxocyprinus asiaticus. Classification (NCBI taxonomy): domain Eukaryota; kingdom Metazoa; phylum Chordata; class Actinopteri; order Cypriniformes; family Catostomidae; genus Myxocyprinus; species Myxocyprinus asiaticus. The sequence goes on along the minus strand of NC_059378.1, from coordinate 4,565,148 downwards.
CTGAGTCTTTTCCTTGAGCCGAGGCAGAAAATCAGTCCCTCATACAGAACCTCCTCTAAGTTAACACGGCTTTGTTGCTTTACTATTTGAAATTAATGACTTTGATGTTTTTGTGATTAAAAATGTAAAGTTAAAATGCTGTTTACAACAAGTGAGCTCACAAAAACTTTTAATTTCTGTCATTATTTGCATACCCTCATGCTGCTCCTGTATGCATTTTCTTTCTTTGTGAAACACAAAAGGTAAATATTTGAACAATATTTTGGACACTTTTTCCCATATGACTACAGTGAATGAGGACTTGGGCAGCCAAGCTTCAAATTGACAAAAGAAGCACCATAAAAGCATCATAAAGGAGTCCATATGAAGCACTATATTCCAAGTCTTTTGAAGACATACGATAACTATGTGCGAGGAACAGACCAAAATCGAAGTCTCAAACCTTTCAGCTCCTGCATCTATCCAAGGTTTTTAACGTCCTGAGACCAGAGCGTGACTGCTGTGTGCATTTTCAATTTCCCTTTTTAATGTGTAACTAGTAGCACCTAATAAACATGCAAAAGAGCAAATAGTTTTCCTAAAAATGTATGTCCACATACAGTATGTGACAGCGGGACTAAGTTGAGAAATTGTAAATAATACCAAGCTATAGAAAGTCAGATTTTTTTTAATTCATCAAATTGTTTATTATGTTTCCAGGAGTGTTGGTTATTCATGTTTTTGAGATGTTACAGATATTACATCAGAAATTAGCATAATTAATTCTGATTCAAAATAAAGGCCAGCATCATCCAATCACTGCCAGTCATGTTAAAATAAAATTATACATGATAAATTCTGAATCTATGTACTGATTACCATTGTCTCATGTCTAACAAAAATGTTGAGTGATCCAAACATCATCTGCAGCCTGAAACTGAACTTTTGATTCGATTTTAGGAGTGAATGCACTTAGCTGCATAAAGAGCTATAGGATGTTCCCTTGCACCCATTTTTTGACTTGCATGTAACCTCCAGTGTGCTGTCTGTCTGCACTGGTCTCAGAACAGTTTGAAATGAACATTATTTTCATCCTAACCCCATAAAAAGCCTCTGAAAGCGACATTTTTCAGCTTTTGGATGAAGCCATTGATTGCACAGTGAATATAGGAATACATTTACTATTGTTAATGAGTAGAACTGTACTGTACAGTGATAATATATATATATATATATATATATATATATAACAAAATGTATATTAAAATGAAGATAATGACCCACAGATCAAGGAAATAATGTCCCAAAATCCACGTATGTGGACATTATGTTTATCAGCGCATTGGCATGCGAAAAATGAATGAATCTTTTAAAGCATCATATCAAAGGAAATTAGAGATGGTACCCTTTACACCCAAACAGGTTTCAATGAAAAAACATATAGAGGTTTCTTACCAAAGGCACTTTTGTTGGCTCAGTGCCTGTAGAAGCGCTTCATGGAAATCGACGTCATGTCATTGTGTAACGTGACTCGGTGCACCATAAGTTTAACCCTTAAATGACAGTCTAGATTGTGAACAGTATATAGTTGTTCTAAATTCATATAAATTATGTGTTGCGTATCGCAAAGCCAAAATACAATGTCCACGCATGTGGACGCGGAGTCGCATGAGGTTAAAGAGCTCATGATAGAAGTAGTGATGTCTAACTTGTGAATGAATTGTTGTTTCGCCTAATAAGTCCTTGTCATTTTAGAGCTTTACAGCCCCTGTCAAAAAAAAAAAAAAAAAAGAAAGTCATTCAGGTTTGGAATGACATGAGGGTGAGTAAATGATTACATAATTTTCACTTTTATTGAACTATCCGCTTGAATGAACATCAACTGCTGTTCTTTGCATTGCAGGTTATGCTATTTTCCTCTCATGTTCTTCTCTTCTCCTCAGCTCTTTTCTTACATGCATCCTCCACTAACCTATCTTCATTTCCTTTCCTTCCACGGACAATTCTGTGAGTGAAGTTTCCGCTCTCACTCTGCATCATTACGATAAGCACATTCAGGTGCACCGCACTGTGAAAAATGTGCAGCCTCCGTCTTGACACATTTACATTCAGTGACTCTAAATGTGACATAATAAGAGTATTAAAGCCCCTGTTTCCACATCAAAGAGAAATGATATTGGGGCTCTGAATAGGAAACAGCAGCTCACAGACTAAGTCAAATGAATTGAATAAGCTCTATGACTAGCTATAATGTAGCACTTCCCAGACTAAAAGGGCCATGTAACGGTACCTTCGGCATTCCTTGGGCTCCTGAATCTGAATGCTATCACTTAATGATTTCCCATCATGCTATTAGGCTTGTAATTTGCCGCTCAGCTTCATTAAATGTGACGAGGAGCAGGCTTTTAACGGGTGCTACAAGTAAAGTCGGGTAATGCACTTTCATTAGGGGAAATGAACATGGCGCCAGGCTGCTTCATCATCTTAACGTTGTTGTAGATGAACATTATCATGTATGTCCTCAGCCATTATGTTGCAGTGTCACTCTTGATCACCTGCTCAAGGGAAATGTGTAACAGAGACAAAATAGAATTTTCCTGTTTACATCTTAAAAACCAATAAGCAACATGTCTTTTTGATAATGGGATATTTTACCCCAAAAAAATAAATAATAAATAATATATATATATACATACATACATACATACTTATATACATTCATATGTATATATTCTGACATGATTTACTCACCCTCATGTTGTTCCAAAACTGTATGACTTTCTTTCTCCCACGGAACACAAAAGGAGATCTTTTATTCATACAATGGAAGTAAATGGTGATTGAAGTGAGACATTCTGCCTAAAATCTCCCTTTGTGTTTTACAGAAGAAATAAATATGGGTTTCCAACAACATGAAGGTGAGTAAATGATGACAGTGTATTCATTTATGGGTGAATGATTCCTTTAAAGGCTAAATTATCTAATCTTTCAAAAGAGGATGACAACAAAGAGGAGGAGGCATTTCTTTTTGGTTAAAACAAGGTTGTAATTAAAAAAAATATATATATATATATATATATATATCCAAAGTCATTAAAATGTATGTATAATATGCATATTCAGGGCTCCAGACTGCAACAAAAATGGTTGCAAATGTGACCAAAAATAAATGATTGCGACAATACATTTAAAATTTAGTCGCCATTGGCGACAGTCTGGATGTGTGCTTTCATATGCGGTTTTGTCAGATATCATCTTGTGAGTTACTGAATACATCTTAAGAGTGCCAGTGTCTCACATCTCTTTTCACCCTTTCTGTTGATGATATAAGCTTTCTGCAACAAACACAGCACAAGCCATGATGTCCGATTCGTGAACAAATGACTCTTTTGAACCGGGTCTTTATAATGAATCACCCGACAAGAGCTCGTTTAAACTCAGGAGCTCAGGTTAGCAGTTTGAAATCGAGTCATTTTCTCAGCGAATCAGCCGTCAGTGAGTTCACAACTGGGAGCGCAGATATTTCAAAATAGTTGTCCCATGTGTATTTCTGGCTTGTTAATAATTAAAATTCCTGTGTTATGTACCAAATATCCCATATACATACATACTTATATACATACATACATACATACAGTATATATATATATTTGTGATGTGAGATCCAGCTTTTGATACTTAGGACAACTGAGGGACTCAGTTATATATACAGTTGTGCTCAAAATTGTGCATACCCTGGCAGAAATTGTGAAATTTTGGCATTGATTTTGAAAATATTACTGATCATGCAAAAAAACTGTCTTTTATTTAAGGATAGTGATCATATGAAGCCATTTATTATCACATAGTTGTTTAGCTCCTTTTTGAATCATAATGATAACAGAAATCACCCAAATGGCCCTCATCAAAAGTTTACATACCCTTGAATGTGCTCCTTGAAACAACCACTCCGTCTTTTTCTAGAGCAGCCTGTATTTTTCCTGAGGTTACCTGTGGGTTTTTCTTTGTATCCCGAACAATTCTTCTGGCAGTTGTGACTGAAATATTTCTTGGTCTACCTGACCTTGACATGGTATCAAGAGATCCCAGAATTTTCCACTTCTTAATAAGTGATTAAACAGTACTGACTGGCATTTTCAAGGTTTTGGATATCTTTTTATATCCTTTTCCATCTTTATAAAGTTCCATTACCTTGTTACGCAGGTCTTTTGAAAGTTCTTTTCTGCTCCCCATGGCTCAGTATCTAACCTGTTCAGTGCATCCACGTGAGAGCTAACAAACTCATTGACTATTTATACACAGACACTAATTGCAATTTAAAAAGCCACAGGTGTGGGAAATGAACCTTTAATTGCCATTTAAACTTGTGTGTGTCACCTTGTGTGTCTGTAACAAGGCCAAACATTCAAGGGTATGTAAACTTTTGATCAGGGCCATTTGCGTGATTTCTGTTATCATTATGATTTAAAAAGGAGCCAAACAACTATGTGATAATAAATGGCTTCATATGATCACTATCCTTAAATAAAAGACTGTTTTTTTGCATGATCAGTCATATTTTCAAAATCAATGGCAAATTATCACAATTTCTGCCAGGGTATGCAAACTTCTGAGTACACACACACACACATAATATATATATATATATATATTATCTCTTATATTTGTATAAATTCTGAAAGGGGTGCGAAAACTTATGAGACAAAAGGGAAATGCACATTTGTGCACTCAGCTATACAGTATATACAGTATATTAAACACCAGATTAATGAGTTATCAGCTGTCTTTTCTTTGGCTTTCTATCTTGTTTTTGAACAACAATCTAAATCAAGCAATTCTGTGATGTGGCAACTAAAACTGCCATTTGGCTCCTAAATGTTTCAGATTAGGAGCTAATGGCTCCTTAGCCATTTTGTTTAGTCTGTAGCCATGATATTTTATGGATTTCATTGTGGGCAGTGTTAGTTTTCACAGTTTCTTTATTTTATTTTAGCTAAAATTTTTGTATTTTGACCTTAAATGTAGTCAATATTTCATCAAGTCAAATTAATAAATTTTAGTGAATGGTATGTGATTTAAGTCGAACCAAAATAGCATATTTTATTTGACAATAATGTGCAAACTGAAATAAACATGTATCAAACTGTAACCGACCAAATAATAACCAAAAATTCAAACATTTTGAAAAAAGTATAAACTACTTACAATTATTTAAACATGCATCAAAAATAATAAAGATTAGTAAGATTAAACCACATGAGAAAACTGTCCTGAAAACCTGAGCTCCTGAAATTATAGCATAACATGAATAAACTGAAGTATTAGCTCCTTTTTACTTAGCGTATTCTCAATGCAAGTTACACGATAACACTATCAATGAAGTTCATATTTATAATGCATTGTAAAGGCATGTCTCATACCTTCTTATAAATAGCTTCTCATAAATAAGTAACTACAGTTATAACACATTATAAAACTTCCCCTATTCATAGTTATACTTAAGCGTATAATGCATTATAACATAAGAAACATCCAATTTTAACGCAGCAGAAGTTAAGTTAATCGTTTAAGTGCAGTCATGCAAAAGCAGTATAGTGAAAACAGTCAAAAGGCTTTATGATGTCATCATATTATAAGGGGTCTTTACCTGCTTTAAGTTACAAAAGCAATATCTTCTTATAAACAGCCATAACATAAAATTGTAACATGCAATACATCACAAGTCAAACTTATATAATGGAAGTTATTTATAAAATAAGTCTCCAAATAAGATGCACAAACTATAAAGTTTATTGAATAGATTCTAGTAGAGAATCAGTTAGATTTATTTATTCATTTATTTATTCTTGGGTATGTTTACAACCAAGAAGATTGGCTACATGTGTAATCAACACACATATTTTTTTAGTTTCATATAGAGAGTTTCTGATATATTTTAACATTGTAGCTTTACGAGTGTTTTTCGTAATATCTCAAAGTTTACACTGAATGTGTTGTATTTTGTATTTTGTGCATGTGTAATGAATGACTTATAATGTCTTATAACCACTTAAAAATATCTTATGACTTTTTATAATAAGACATTGCTTTTGTCACATTACTTGAAGCATACCTATTATATATACAGTATTACAATTACCTCATTCAAACATGATCTTAATCACACACACACACATATATATATATATATATATATATATATATATGTGTGTGTGTGTGTGTGTGTGTGATTAAGATCATGTTTGAATGAGGTAATTAACCATTTAGAGTCTTCGTTATCCATCAAAATTAAAACCCTTGTCAACTAACATTTTCCTCAGCAATTTTGTTGATGAGGTTAACACTGCTGTCCAGAGAAAACTTTTGCATTTTGTTGAGAGTTCATAAAAGCACAAGTTTTATCACATTTACTCACTTGTCTGGTCTGCCAGGGACTTGCAATCGTAATCGGCACTTGTTGGCACTCTGAATTTGGCCCTCTTTGATGCGGATCAGCCTTTGCAGAGCTAAACACCAGTCCTGTGCTACCGTGGTGTTCAGATTCTACAAACAAAATAAAGGAGAAATGTGATCCTCACTACAAAAATATATGATATTAAATTGAGAACTCATCATAGTTTGTTGTTATGGTAGCTATGGTGTTGACCTTCATGTATTGGATTTTTCCTTTTATGAACAAAAATATTCACTCCACTCAAAAGTCAAATCCAATTGGAACACATTTCCAAAATCAATGAGGCCTGCAAATCTTCTCCTTAACACTATGCACATTTGTCTATTGCATATTTCTATTTCAAATGGATTGTGCGAAAGAATAAATCATTTGGAGTGAGGCCAATAGCATGGTTATGGTCAGGAAATTGAGCAAGACAAAGCGCAACTGCTGTTTTCAAAGAACACTCTGAGGTATAGAACCATTCTAGCTGGTTTTGGTAGTGGTTTAGTAGCTGTCAAGGCATCATGGGAGCTGTCTTATTTTGAGAGCTATCTCCCATCTGAACTCTCACAGTGGATCACACCGTGAAGCGTTTCCCCATGTTGTCATCCAACTATCAAGCGGAAGCCGTGATAATCAATTGATGATCTATGCCTTTGGTTGCTGGACTTTGATCACAATTTGATTACGGTGAAAACCCCGAAAGGCTTTCCTCCCCAGATGGCTCCAGCATATGTTTCTAATACTGCTTTTGTTATGTTGCTTAATATATTCCACCTTGATCTTTCCCTGGACTTTGTTCTTTTTTCACAGTTTTGCATAGTGTTGTTTTTTTCATGATAGACAAAACCATTTGTTCGATCAGGATGGGTTGGGGGGTTTAAGTGCTTTTTTCACAAAGCACTTAAATAGGCAAGTCATATTTCAAAGAAAACACTCATTCTCAGGAATGTGAATGTTACAGTTATTTTGTTGCCCTAACACCACAGTTTGAATGATTATCAAAAGAATTACTAAGTGAAATATGATCCCTGTAAGACAACAAAGACAAACGTCTTATGTCTGCCCTTATTACTGCTTCTGTAAGCCCCAAATAGCCACACACTCTATATCAGCTCTTACTTTAGGCTGTTTTCTTTTAAATGAGCCAGAAAAAAATTGCAGTCTAATAGAAAATCATGATAAACCAGTCCTTGGCAAAATACAGTATGTGGACCCATCTTTTATATTAGGTGGCCTTAACTACTATGTATTTAATCATTTGTTACAGTGTACTTATTATGTACATACATGTTGTTGCATTGTAATTACATTTAAAGTACTTGTATTTAATTACATTTGTAGATACACTGTTAACTTTACCCCTAACCCTAATCCACCCCTCACCCCAAAACCTAACTCCATCCCCTAATCCTAACCCTAACCCAACTCTTACCCCAAAACCTAACTCTAACCCCTAATCCTAACCCTACCCTTATTCCTAAACATACCCGTACCTCAACCTCAGTAGCAGCAAATGTGGGAATTTTGCAGAACAACATGTAATTACACAGTAAATACATAGTTTTCTATGTGTTTAATGTTAGTACATAGTAGTTAAGGCCACCTAATATAAAGTGTGACAAAATATGTTATCAACTATTGATGATGAAATGTTATATATTATCGCAAAGCTGAAGATCTTTAGACTGAGCTTTTAGTCCATTCATGGGCCAAGATATTTGAAACATTGGGGAACATGCATGCCATACAAAATTGCCTGGATGTCTATGGTCGGAGTTTCTGCGTTAGAGCACCACCTACATTTCAGATCTGTATATTGTGATGGAAAGTGATAGAGCTTTTTTTTTTTTTTTTTTAGGTTCATCATGAGATTGTAAACATATACAGTATTACTTTTTTTTTTTTTTGGTGGTCTGTAAAATGAGAGTAGTGTTGTTGTTGTTGGTGGTGGTGGTGGTGGTGGTGGTGTTGTTAGTGGTGTTGTTGTTGTTGTGTTGTTGTTGGTGGTGTTGGTGTTGTTGTTGGTGGTGGTGTTGGTGTTGTTGGTGGTGTTGTTTGTGTTGTTGTTGTTGTGTTGTTGTGTTGTTGGTGGTGGTGGTGTTGTTTGTGTTGTTGTTGTGTTGTTGGTGGTGGTGGTGTTGTTTGTGTTGTTGTTGTTGTTTTGTTGTTGGTGGTGTTGTTGTTGGTGGTGGTGTTGGTTTTGGTTTTGGTGTGTGCGAGTGTGTGTGCATACATATAAATGTAGTAGTGAACTTTGTTTACCTGGTACGTTCCCTGTAAAGTCCCCACCAGCAGGGTGACCTGTTCCACCACTGACAAGTCGTGCTGCAACTCCTGCAGCTCCTGATACAGACGAGGTGGACCCAGAACAACATTTCCTGTCAATCAAATAAATAACCAGCTTTACTTATCCAATGTGGTATTGGAATTTCACACCAGGTTTTATCAGCACATGAACCCTAGAGTGCATAAAACCCTTACACCACAGTGTTCTTGAGAGCTGAGATGGTATTTCAGAGGAAATGTGCTTCCATAAGGTGCTGAATCATTCAAAAATCTAATTGAGTCTGGAAGGCTTGGTTACACCATAAATTATTAAAAAACAAAAAAAAAAAAAAACACTAACATCTCCAGTACAATGCACACTCCTCCATTTCGAATAATTGCTCTGTGGCCACTATAGTGGTCTATAATGATATACAAGGTGCATTTAAGAATGATACCTGACCTCAGTAATCTTTAAAGAGAAATACAAACCCATTGTGCTCTGTAAACTTGGTCTTCCCTTGAAAACTTCCTCTAAATGCAAATGCTTCCAAACACAATCAAAAGCCTTAACTTTTAAAGACTTTGGTCCGATGACAAAACTTTCATTTATCAATACTCTACAGTAGCACCACTAACAAAAAGCATCAATGCAGAAGAGAGATCGATCCCCCATTGTTGTTTGTATAGCCACAGAGGCTAACACTACAGGGAAAAGGAGTATAAAAATGAAGCTGTTTGGAAATATGAAGTCCTTTAGAGATGACGAAACGAATGCAGGTGTCTCATTAGACGTGAAATGTACCATCGATTTGAACCCCCATTCCCCTATTTGTGGTCTCTGGTCTTCGCCTGCAGAATCAATAGCTGGGGTGAATCTGCCGACCGAAAGTCCAGGAATGTGGATTGTAATTAAATCCCGGAGCTGTACACGGCGGCCGCAGGACTGTCTGGCCTATCATCACCTCTACATAATCGGGTGACCTGTGTGCAGAATGGGAGGGTGCTGGCAATTGTTGACCCCTAGCTCAACCTAATTCTCCAATAACTGCTAGAAGGGACTTATCTTTCTCTCTACATCTCAGTCTATAACTCTCAGCCTCACACAGCTGTAAAGAGAAAGAGAGGAATTGCATGTCAATCTAGTTTTCCATCCACCTCTGTCTCTCTCTCTAACCTTTAGAAATTTAATAGGCTCTTCAACACATGCAACCACAGACACATCTGTCACTGGCACGGCTTGATCAATAGCAGGCACATTTGAATAAAAAAGGCACCGTGAGGCACAAGCTGGTAGAGTCAACGCGCTCTCCTGGTTGCTGTGGCAAGGCCTCAGGCAGGCCTACATGTTTGTGGGCTCGTGGCCCACGTTGGCCTCAGGTGAATGTGCTGACTTGTAATCCAAACTAATCCAGTTGGTGTGCTGGGCACGGTAATCTGCCGTTTCAACTAGTCTATCTCTCTCTCTCACACACATACGGTCATATGCACACAAACACAGGCTGGACTATGGCCAGTGGAGGCCTATGCAGACACAATACAGGTCAACAAAGCTCTAGCCAGAGGGACATCTAAAAGTTGGAATCCTCATTCAAGAAATCAGTATGTTTTCATATTCACATACAATATTTAGCAGGCTGCGAAAAATCCCATTCTTACTCAGTATCTTTGTATTGCTTTCCAATAAGAATATAAAAAAAAAAAAAAAAAAAAAAACAGAATGAATATGTCGAATCTGAGTAATTTGTCTTTTTTTTTTCACTTGTGTTTTCTAAATTTAGTGAGGTTTATGCCTGTTAAAACAAGACAAAATACATTATTCAAGTCCTTCTATAAAAACAAGGATTACAGTGATAGTTCACCCAAAAATGAAAATTCTCTCATCATTTACTCAACTTTATGCCATCCCAGATGTGTATGACTTTCTTTCTTTTGCAGAACACAAATGAAGATTTTTAGAAGAGCATCTCAGCTCTGTAGGTTTGTACAATGCAAGTCGATATGTACCAAAATTTCGAAGCTCCAAAATGCACAAAAATGCAGACTCCAGTGGTTAAATCCATATCTTCAGAAGAATATGATTGGTGTGGGTAAGAAACAGATCAATATTTAAGTCTTTTTTAATTTATTTTTTTATGTAAATTATCCTCCCTGTCCAGTAGGTGGTGATATGCATGAAGAATGTGAATCGCCAAAAACAAAAGAAGAATGTGAAAGTGGAGATTTAAAGTACAAACTGACTTAAATATTGATCCGTTTCTCACCCACACCTATCATATCGCTTCTGTAGATATAGATTTAACCACTGGAGTCATATGGATTACTTTTATGCTGTCTTTATGTCCTTTTGGAGCTTTAAAATGTTGGTACCCAATCACTTGCATTTTATGGACCTACATAAAATATAAATATTTTAATTTTTGGGTGAACTATCTCTTTAATATCTAAAAATAAGAAAATAAGTCAAGCTAAATGTATCATATTTTAAAGCTGAAATGTGCAATTTCAGTGCAAATAGTGCCACCAAACAGGATTGCAAAAGTAAACCTTGTTTTCAAACAGCTTTCCTGAATACTTTGCTCCATTTGTCATTGAACATACAAACAGATAGCCCCGCCCCAAACCCACGCCATTGGTTGAGGCAATCTTGATGTGTCATTGTCAGGCCAGTCCACAAATTTCCGAAACATAGGATGGCAGGACAAATGTCATTTATCTTCATGAGGAAGGTCATACCTGATTAGATGAATCAGTAATATTCATCATGAAAGTGCTACCTGATTGGTTGGAGACAGTGTAGGGTGTAATCTGATTACAAAAATAAAGATAAAATGCACCTCTGGTGCCATTCTAAATGCATATTATAAGTGAACTTAACTATTGAGCATCTACATCTGAGATGCTGTTCTGGAGTAGCGCTCAAATATTGCGAACCGCTGTGAAGACTAAAAATAGCTGTAACACCACCACCAACAACAACACCACCAGTGCTGCGCATACTATGTATTTACTTATTAAACACAGTCTTTTGTGATTCACAGAGCTATCGCACATCTTCAGGTGGCTATGAATAAAATGCACGAGTCATATGAACTGCTTTAATGGTGTTTTTATAGTTCTTTTGTGTCATTTTTGGAGCTTGACAGTAACGAACAGTAACAAACATGACTAACACACAGTATCGGATTTGGATCGGGCTCATCGGACCGATACCCGATCTGTCTAAAAGCTTCAGTATTGGAGCCGATACCGATCCAGGTATCGGATTGGTGCATCCCTATTTCTGTGACAGCTGAATGGACAGGTATAATGAACAAAGACGAAATATAGACATTAATTTGAATTTATTGAGAGTAAAAACAAAAACAAGTAACTTAACAATAAAGACATTTGCAATGTGATTACTTCAATAAATTAATTTGATTACAATTTTAGATAAGTAATTAGTTATTTGTAGTGGACTATTTTTGAGGACATTTTTGAAAATTAAGCTGAACGCACCCTTGGGTTAGGGTTGGGTTATGGTATCTCCGATCAGTGCCCATAACCCAACCCTAACCCAAGGTTGCACTCAGTTAAATTTTTTTACACCACCAAATTTTCAAACCTGTGCACATATCAAACGTGTCCAAACGGGTTCACAGTCAATACACTTTTAAAGTTAGAAAATGCCACCAGACATACGTGAGACATACAGTAATGGCATGCGAAGAAACTAAGCATATCCTGGGCGTAACACAGCAACAGTCAAGCTGAGGGCAAGAGAGAAAGAAAAACTGTATCTTTACATCTTTATACTGCTTTATAGTGGCGGCGGCAGTGGGTCTGATGCTTGCCAGAAGGCTGGCCTTTTCCATCAATAAATTAGGGCACTGTGGCCTAGAGGAGATGAAAAATGAGTCCATTTTGAGGTGAGCTGTGGGAGCACTGAATATGATTTGGGCAAAGAGCCCCACAGAGTGACATAACATGGGAGGAGAGATGTGATGCGGGGCCAGGCAAAACAGGGTTGTGTGTCTGTGAGGGGCTATAAATAGCTGGAGATGAGGGAAAGGACACATTTGAAGACAGCAAAGCAGACTACAGCAAGGGTGTCTGGAAAATGGTGATTAAAGTGGCGGCTTAGTGTTCTATCAGGAAGACTCACAGACTTGAGTGAAATTTAAGATGACATGTATTTGATGAATATAAAACAGAAATGTAATGTCTCTCTTTGGCGTAAGCCCCGTCTGGCAGTCCGAAGAAGTTGTATTCGGAACCGTCACATCCTGCCGGAAATAGGAGGCAGGGGCGAGGAGCCTACCCCTGTGCAGGACGGGACTCAACTGGTGGTGGTGGGGTGATGGAGGTTGCCGTGTTAGCACGCTGAAACGCAATGTGATAGATAGTGAGCAGATCTGCAAAGCATTGGCTTACATGTGATTGGCTAGGAGTTACCTAGCTAATGGTGCGATGATGTACAGCTGCTAGTCTTCCCGCTATAACTACGCTACACTTACATTTAGAAAAGTGTGTACTACCAACACAAACAGAGATAGAAATACAGGGAGGGAGGGAAAGAACAAGTAGATATGATGGAGGTAAAAAGCAGTGGTTCTGAACTGGTTTTGACTCAGGAAACAGATTTTACATTATACCTCAAGTGTATGTTATAATATAACTATGAACAGCATAGGCCCAAACAATGTGCAAAGTTATAAGCATGACATTGGTTGAATAGGAAAACTGGTAGTAAACAGTATTAGTTTAATTTACCTGTGAACCCGCATTTAAATGGATAGTTCACCCTAAAATGAAAATTCTCTCATCATTTACTTGCCCTCATGCCATCCCAGATGTGTATGACTTTCTTCTGCTGAACACAAATGGAAATTTTTAGAAGAATATCTCAGCTCTGTAGGTCCAGACAATGCAAGCAAAAAGCACATAAAGGCAACATAAAAGCAATCCAAAGGATTACAGTGGTTAAATCCATATCTTTAGAAGCGATGTGAAAAATGAGGGTGTGAAACAGATCAATAAAAAAAACAAAATTTTTTTTACGATCAATCCCCACTTCTCTTTCACATTCTTCTTCTTATGTTTTGGCAATTCATATGCTTTGTGCATATCGCCTCCTACTGGATGAGGAGGAAAATGTATAGTTAAAAAGGACTTAAATATTGATCTGTTACTCACCCACACATATCATATCACTTCTGAAGATATGGATTTAACCACTGTATTCCTATGAATTACTTTTCTGCTGCCTTTATGTGCTTTTTGGACCTTTAAAGTTCTGGCCACCATTCACTTGCATTGTAAGGATCTACAGAGCTGAGATGTTTTTTCTAAAAATCTTCATTTGTGTTCAGCAGAAGACAATTTTCATTTTTGGGTGAACTATCCCTTTAAGAGTGATTAATTTGTGAATCGGACATCTTTAGTTCTGATTCCAAACTGCTGACAGTAAACAGTGGATACATGGCTTGATGTAAAATGCTGCGTTGTAACTTTTGTCAATGCTACCATGCTTGATTTAAAAACTAGCGAAGCTACAACCTCACTACTGAGAAATGTAGTTAAGCTGACATCTTTGTTATTTGTAGTTAAGCTACTGATCATCGCTGGTGCCAAAAATAAAGTTTGATTGTATGCACAGCCTTTGAAATCAACAGCAATAGATATGAAAAGTGTTTTTTTACTACAAAGTATATTATTTGGTCCAACTTTATTTTAGGTGTCTTTAACTACTATGTACTAATATTAAAATACATGAAATGCAATGTACTTATTGTGTAACTACATGTTGTTCTGCAAAATTCTCACAAGATTCACATTTGCTGCTATTGAGGTTGAGGTACAAGTAGGTTTAGGGCTAGGGTTAGGTTTAGGATTAGGGGTAAGGTTAACAGTGTAACTAGAGATGCAGTTAAATGCAGGTACTTTAAATGTAAGCACAATGCAACAACACACACATATATTTGCATAATAAGTACATTGCTTCAGTACAAAGTAGTTTAAGACACCTAATATTATATATATATATATATATCCTATGTATTGCTAACTATGCACCATTGTATTTTATCATATGGCTATCTGGAATACTCAATTATGATTGGTCAATTGTGCCATCTAGCGGTCTGATATTTCTGACTAACAACTGCACTTCCGGGGATAAAGTGATATCAAATTGGTCATCTGAGTTTTGAGTCATCTTTCCTACTTTTCATATCACTCTTCTGTCTCTACAAGTAAGATAATTAAAATACGTCAAATTCAAATCAATGTTCCAAGCCAATTGATTTATTTATTTATATATTTTCAAGTAGACTTGTAATAAGTGGAACAATGATCAGTCAGACAGTCATTTTGCAAAATAAACACCAACAGAACTCTCACACAAACAGAAGTGGGGTTCAGCTGTTAGAGACTCCACAATTTTTTTCTTCTCGCAAAACATAATTTCAATGCAAATTAATATTTCATGTCAATTTATGTATTTATTTGGTAGGAAGCTGTGTAATAAGTGGGATAATGTACCGTCAACTGTCATTATTGCAAAATAAATGCCTTCAGGGTGATTCAGGACCTCTCCGCTCTGCATCAGTGTCATGACAGTACATTAACCCCTTACTTATTGTTTGCATTTACTATTGTTTTTCCCTACTGTTCACAAACATGAACAAAACAGACTTGACCAATTTTTGGGTCACAACTCCACTTGAGAACCAATGGTATAAAGCAGGAGAAAGAAAACAGAGGTACATAAATTGGATAGAATGCAGTTGATAATTTAATGATTTTAGAGACAAAGAGAAAAAAAAAAAAAAAGAGGAGGAGGAGAAGAGGTGTAAGAGCAGTCTGCTAGGCCCCAGCATTAAACATCTTCTGTAATCTCAATTCCTGGCTCCCGTATGTGGACAATGATACATGGATGTTCCACAGTCAACACCATTAATATTTCAGGTGGGAACCAAAAGGCTTAAACAGCCAAAACCATTACATCCTGATAACACTTTGTACCTGGAGCTCAGTCAGAATATTTATCTTAGTTGCTCTTTCTTACAACAGTGTTTTATAAGAGAGTTCTGCCCTGATTCCAACCTTTTCACGTCACTTCCTCTGATTGGGAGAGAAGGGGAAATAATCTGCCTAGATTGATGACAGCACACTAAATATGTTTGTGGTCTAGCAGTGAGTGAAATAAGATTGCTCAGGCTGTGCCTCAGTTGTTCTTCTCTATCTCTAGCTGAGATAAACCCATCTGTGGAGACCATAAAAAGGTGCATTAATCACAAGACAACGGTCAATTAATGCATAATGTTTTGAAGACTTGCAATGAAGAGCGCATGTTATCAGATCTTTAAGAATAAAGGTTTCCACACATTTTGTCCAATTAATTTATATGACTTTACCATGACTGGATTACTTGAGTGATTGCACTCACACAGAGTCATTTCAAGCCAATGAAATATTTGACAGCAAAGCATAACTAGTCAATTTTATGTTAACCTCATGCGACCCCACACAGACATGCGTGAACGTTGTATTTTAGTTTCGCTTTATGCACCGCATAATTTAAATTCATTTAAACTGACTGATCTCAGTTCAGGAGACTCTGTGCTGTCAGTAAAGGGTTAAACGTTTGACACACAGAGTCATGTGACCAAACAACATGGTGCCGATCACAGCGGAGTTTGTCTTTGGGAGAAACGCCAACAAAACTACATCTGCTCAGAAACCTAATTAAGTTTTTACATTGAAACCTGTTCACTAGTTTCATCCGATATGCCATTTTTAAAAATGTGAATATGAATGTGAATTTGATATGATTTTAAAAAGTTTTTAAAAAATGCCACGCTGCAAAACACAATGTACCATATGTACAATGTACCATAAACACACCATTTTTTCCTTAGAAATCCTATATTTACTGTGCATTATCACTTAGGATGAAAATAAGCTGCATTTCGAACTGTTCTGAGACCAGTGCAAACAGACAGCACACTGGAGGTTACATGCAAGTCAAAAAAAAAAAAAAAAAAGGGCGCAAGGAAGCATCCTATATCTCTCTATGCAGCTAAGTGCATTCACTTCTAAAATCGAATCAGATGTTCAGTTTCAGGCTGCAGAGGATGTTTAGACTACTCAACATGTATGGCAGACATGGGACAATGATAATCAGTACATAGATTCAGAATTGATAATTGTGCTGAGCAGGGCAGGGCAGGGCCGAGCGGTGTCTGGGCAGAGCGAGGTCGGGAAGATAATCAAATCAAAAAGGGAAATGGAAAATGCACATATTCAGGTTAACAACAGAAATTTCCAAGACTTGCACATTACTTTTTAAGATTTTATTAATTTCCATTACTTTCCAGGTCTGGATATCATAATTTTCAAATTTCCTAACATTTCTAGGTTTTCTTTGACTGTGGAAAGCCCAGGGACCACACAAAGCAGGGTCTCTTTAGCCTCGAGGGGCTGCACACTTTTATATTGCTATTTATTAAGCTAAAAAGTGTAATTACCTTTTTATATTAATGAGAATATTCAGAAGGTCTAAGTAGATTATGCGAAACATGCTATTTTAATTCATCATGGAAACATGTATTAACATAATACTATATAACAGATAAATAAACTTTGTTCACTAGTTATTAATTATTGAAATCAGCAGTGGAATTACTACTAGTGAAAATAATAATGTTTAATATTTGTAATTATGTTTGGGTTCAATACAAATTTGTAGTGGGCTAAAGCACAGAACTGGTAAGCAGATTTCAATTTTTCGAAGGTTGCTGGTTCGAGCCCCACAGCCACCACCATAGTGTCCTTGAGCATGTAAATGGATAAAAGCATCTGCCAAATGCACCAATGTAAATGTACTCGCCCCGAGTGTAGTCGGACCCACTAGCAAGGAGGTTATAAAAGCCATGGCCTCTAGCCTCGGTCACTAGTGCGTCTCTTAAGGCCACACTGCACAGCTATCATGTAGCAGCTGGCTACCATTACATTTGCACTAGTAAAAAAATTGTATTCTTGATATCAACAATGACTAACATGTTGAAAAATTCCACTCATACAAATGCATTAACAGATATCAGTAATTATGCGCTTTACTAGTCAACTCCATTTTTGATATCAAGAATGGGTATTTCCGCAAGCAATGACATAATTTTTGTCAAGTTTTAACTATAGTGCAAATATATTTTCTGATTTCAAGAATTAGCATTTTTACTAGTAGTAATTCCATTGCTTTAATCAAGAATTAACATTTAACTAGTAAAAAGTAGATTTTAGAGATCTCTAATTCATATCCTGCACATGATTAAATGTCGAAAGAGCTTGCGATACATGCTGTGGCTGAGAAGATTGAAAGACTACGAGTGCACATGTATGAGTGAGAGCACACAAACTGTTTTTATCGACTCACGTGCTGACACCGCACTCGTTCCATAAAGTAGCCTATAATCAGATTTATATTAATGTCTTTGTTGTTATATTGATTCTTTACATCTGTTTGCTGTTTCCTTTCCTCTATAACTGTATAACAATAAAGCAATACTGAGAATTATCGTAAATACTATTGAAAATTGACACCTCAAAATTCATGCACATTTTTTATATTTTATATGATGACAACATCCAAGTGTTGACTACCATGGCTGTAAAATGTACAGAGTGGGGGTGGCCAGCACTAACAATGTTGCTATTACCTGGTCTGGAAGAGCCACCTGGACGTTTAATGCCTCCAAGCTGATGTAGCGCCTCCTTGCTTTGGTAGCCCTCTTGGCCCACCTCGACTACCTGGACCTGCTGCAGAGGGGCACT
Organism: Myxocyprinus asiaticus; assembly: GCF_019703515.2. Classification (NCBI taxonomy): domain Eukaryota; kingdom Metazoa; phylum Chordata; class Actinopteri; order Cypriniformes; family Catostomidae; genus Myxocyprinus; species Myxocyprinus asiaticus. Next base: position 4,546,649 of record NC_059378.1, on the reverse strand, counting down.
CCACTTCATGGTGTACTTGGGCCCCACCGGCACTAAACAACTAATGTCAGGGGGCCCCCTAGTGGTGACAAGAAGATCAGTGTGATCAAATTTCCTAATAAATGTAAGATCCATTGAGACCAAAGAATACTTTTGCATAGTCATTAAAGGAAGCAAAGACCAGGACTGATCATCTTAGGGTGTGTTGAGGAGAGCAGGACCCCCAGCTTTAAGGAGGAAACATTACTATTCATGTTTTCTTGTAATGCACTGGTATGACCTCGTTAAGACCTTCTAAAGGGTGTGTCGAGCCATGCTTTAGAAGAACAGAGACTTGCAGAGGAATTCAGCATCATCACAAGTTTATTCACTTTGCTGTTTACCTTTTGTACTGCTGAGATGTGATCAATGGGGCTGTCATAGATAATCTGTTTGAGTGGAACAGAGAAGCCCTTTATGCCTGTGATCTATGGGGATAATTCCCATTTCTGTAGCTAAACACCCTGCCATTTGTTCCCAGATAATGATGGCCCATTTGACTCTGCCTAACTGTGCTCTGTGCCATAACCATCAGTAGCCAACCCCTGCTTGTTCACTGCATCATTTTGGGGTAACATCACTGTAATGCTTCAGAAATATTTAGGAGGCTTCACTCCATATTTAGACCATCTGATGAGCAGCAATCTGTCAGCACAGCCTTAAGGGGGACGGAGGGACACAGAGAAAGTCAATTGACCTTGTCTAGGACACATACTTGACATTGATGTTGGCACAGATGAGCATGTCACTGAAGAGAAAGACTTTCCACTCCTTAGACTTAAGGACCTGTCCTCGCTCGCCGTATACCGTCTCAATCAGCATCTCACACAGGATCAAAGAGCTCTGCTCGGAATTCAGTGACTGAAGAAAGAAGGTGTGGAGACAGTGATTACACGCAAGCCTTTCAAAATAGAAGATACCAATTACATGGCTGCACACTTACTTAGAGGCCAAGGCGTAGGATATAAGACACTTGAATTTTCATGGACAAGCTGTAGGTACATAAGATTGGTACAGCAAAATCCAATGTATAACTCATGCATAAAAGGATATGCTCCCTTCAAATACACTGTAAAAAAATCCTCTTTTTTAATTTTTTTTTTTTTTATTATTATTATTGTCTACCAGTGAAAATTTCCAAACATTCTTAACAAGACACATTTTATACACGATACAAGCAAAACTTTCAAGCAACAAAAAGGACATAAAGGAAGCATATAAGTAATCCATATGACTCGAGTGATTTAATCCATGTCTTCTGAAGTGATATGAATAGTCCTTATTCATGTGTCATGCACAAGGAAGCTTGTCTCATGAACACACCAAGGAGACTGCTGATGGCAAGATTTATAGTGAAAAAGGAGTTACATTTTGGTCTGTGTCTCACCCAAAGCTCGACCGTATCACTTCTGAGACACCACTGGAGTCGGATGGATTACTTTTATGCTGCCGTTATGTCCTTTTTAGAACTTTTTGAACATTTTGGACCCCATTGACTTACATTGTATGGATATAAACACATCACAAATCTATCAAAACATCTTAGTTTGTGTTCCGCAAAAGACAAAGTAATACGAGTTTGAAATGGCATAAAGGTGAGTAAATGATGAGAGAATTTTCTTTTCTTTTTCTTTTTTCTTTTTATCTTTTTTGAGTGAACTATTTCTTTAAGTTTACTTTTCATAGAAATCTAACACAATTTAGTGAGGTTTATGCTTAAAACAAGAAAAGAAAATATTTGCCAATGGGGTTATAAAAATAAACTTGTTTGAATAACATTTGCTTTGTCTCGCCAGTAAAATCCAGGACATTAAGCATCCTGTATGGGATGTCTTCATTTCGGACAAAATACAGGATGTCTCTACTAATACGGGACAGTTGGCAACCATAGACAGTGCCATGACCTGGATGGAGCACAAAAAAAGTAGGGTTTCTAAAGGTTCTTTAATTATTCAGTGTATATATGGTTAATTTTAGAACCATATCTACCTAAAGAACCCTGTTTTGCTAAAATGGCTTCAGGTTTTTTTACACCTGCACTTCCAGAACAGTTGTCCATTATGGAACATATAAGAGGATATTTTTCACCAAAAAGAGTTATACTTTTGTTACAAGCCAAAGAACCTCTAAAGGAGATGTTAGGCAGTATGTTAGCCTCAGTCACCATTCACTTTCATTGCATTTATTTCTTTCCATTAAACAAAAGTGAATGGTTACTGTGGGTGTCATTCTACCAAACATCTCATTTTGTTGTGTTGTGTGAACGATCCCTTTAAGAAAAACGGTGTTCAATATGCAATACTATGCACACACACTCACATACAGCTCATTCAAGTTAAGTCATCCAATATTTATCATGAATATATAACAAGATGGGAAAGAATTATAATTTTCATCATGTTGTTGAACTGTCCCAGAGTTCATCCTCATTACTGTACATCAGGAATAATATATAAGCAGTGTCACACTCAAATAAATATTGCGTGCTGGTGTTTGATCAGTCAGGAGAGTAGTTTTATAAATAATGCAACTGCTTCTGTAGCCGCGGCGCAACACCGCATCACACAAAATGAGTCGCCAGATCCAGAGGGAATTGGCAACACTGCTTGGCCTTTGTTGAAATGCATTGAAAAATTAGACCTTCAAACAGTCAGATGCTTTGCTCCAGGCTTTTAGTTTTTATAGTAAGAGCGCCCCCTCCATAGGCAGCAAAGGCAAACAAGAAGTGTTGAAGAAAGTATAGACATCCTTCTCAAAGGGCTTGAGAGTGTGAATTAAATTGTTTGAATGGCTGTTGGTGTGTGAGAGACAGAGGTGTATGTGATGTGCATCTTGAAGAGACACAGGGACACACTGCAGTCTCAGCCCATGTGCTGTATTTTATCTCCTGACCTACCAACTTAGGTCTGAGATAGTCTGAGACAGAGGATGAATATTTCATAGAGTGTTTATGGGGTAATGGAACTGACTGTTTCACATTAAAACTGAACTGTCTCATTGCACCGAATGAAACACTGTGCATGGCCTGAGAGCTCACTTGAACCTCTGAAAAAAACAAGGGTATGATCAGAGTTGCTCACAACACATAAGGGGAGTTTTGCTCATGGGAGCACGGTTTCGAATCCGGCTTGCGTCATGTGCCAAACCCATTCCATGTCTCTGCCCCCTGCTTTGTCACTCTACTTTCCCATGCTGAAAAGCCCTTATTATTATTATTTTATTTTATTTTTAAATTAAATGAAGACACAGAGGAGGAGATCATTTAAAGGAATATTTTGGGTTCAAAACAAGTTAGGCTCAATCAACAGCATTTGTAGCATTATGTTGTTTTGTACAAAAAAATCATTTCAACTCGTCCCTCCTTTTCTTAAAAAAAAAAAAAGAAGAAGTAAAAATTTAGGTTACAGTGAGGCACTTACAATGGAAGTCAGTGGGGTCAATTTTTAGAGAAATGTGAAGCTTATAATTTTATATAGGCACTTAAATTCATTCTTCAGTTAAAACTTTATTAACACTTCTAAAAAAAAAAATCATAAATGTATTTGAGCTGGAATGTTGTTCATCACTTTTACAGTTATTTTAGGCTTTTAGCGTTTACAGTGTTGCGGTGTTCTGGCAACGAAGTTGTAAACTTGAATGTAACTACACAGAAAAGGTTAGTAGGCGATTTTATCACAATAAAATCATGTTAACGGATTTTGTTTACGTCTTGTGGCTATACTTTTGAAACAGTGAGAATTTTAATGTTTATGTATTGGGCCCCATTGACTTCTATTGTAACCCTAATTTCTGAATTATAAAAAACAAAAAAAGAAAAAAAGAAAAAGAGGGATGAGTCAAAATAAATTTTTGTGGTAATCAACATTATGCCACAAGTGTTGAATATTCCTTCAACTAAAGTCTATACAGGCGATCTTCAATTTTGAGTAAAACAGATGTTAAAAACTGCAGCTGTAATTACATCCACTTCATTCACCAAACTGGAAATGAAAGTAAGGTGAGCCCATTGCTGAAGATTTTTTCATACTGTGTATGGTAACACTTTACAATTAGGTTCCATTTTTTTTACATTTAACAGTTAACATGAACTAACAATGAACAATAATTTTAAAGCATTTATTAATCTTGGGTAATGTTAATTTCAACATATAGTAATACATTTTTAAAATCAAAAGTTGTATATGTTAACATTAGTTAATGCACTATGAACTAAAATAAACAATTGTATTTTTATCAACTAACATTAACAAACATTAATAAATGCTGTAAAAAAATATATTGTTCATTGTGGGTTCATGATACCTAATGCATTAACTAATGTTAACAAATAGAACCTTATTGTAAAGTGTTACCGTTGACCGATATTGGATTTTGCAGATACCGATATGGTGGAAAAGCTAATAACCTAAGATAATAATCTAAGTCTGTACTAACTGTGATGGGCACAGACATAAAAACTACAAGAGTCCAAATTGAATAAAATCCCAGAAACAGTTTTTTTTTTTTTTTTGCATCCAAAATCTCAAAAAAGTAAAAAAAAAAAAAAAAAAAATTGGTGCATAACGCTGGACTTTAATCATAAGAATGAAATACTGTGGAAAATCTTATTTTAAAATGTCCCAGCTTCTTACACTAAATATATACACTAATATATGTATACACACACACACACACACACACACACACACAACAGTTAGTTCCGGTTCTTGAATCTGATTGGACGAGAGACTAAATCTAAATCAGCACTGCTGTGATTACCTACAGCACTCGGCTTGCATCCTCGTGCCTGCGGCCGAATCACAGCAGTGCTGATGCAGGGCCATATCGCACTCTTGCTCGTGTGATATTGCTTATATATATATATATATATGTTACGATTCACTGTTGTCTGCCCTGTGTTTTGCCTCTGTCATCTGTACCCCCCGGACTACACTTCCCATAATCCCCTGCTCTGATCACTTCCAGCTGTTCCCAATTGTCCTCACCTGTGTTCCATTCCCTCATTAGTCAGTGTGTATTTAATGCCCTGTTGCTTACTCCTTGTCAGTTGTTATGTGTTTTGACCTCCTGTGTAATCTAGTTCCCATCGTGAATGTTTCCTTTGTTCCTGAGTTTTCCCATTGTGGATGTTTACTTTGTTCATGTGTTTACCCCATTATTCTGTACTTTATTTTATTAAATACTGTTTCGCCGCACCTAGATCCTGCCCTCGTTACCTCCATCATTGCAACAGATCAACTGACCTCCAGATATGGATCTAGCGTCTCCCTTCATTCAGTTGAGCCAAGCGAACTTACCCATCAAAGATTATTCACATCTGTTTCGCATCCTGGCCAGATACACAGACTTTTTTGATACCACCCTGAAATCCATATCAGATTGGACGCATTTCACACCAGTGGAGGGAGTTGTCGGTGACCGGAGATTACACGTGGTAGGAATATGTGGAGCTGATATTAGAAACCTTCGTTTCAGAGGATCCTCCCAACTCAATTCGTTTCAGAGGATCCCAGATTCCAAGTCTTCCATGCCTGAGTCCACTCCACACCTTGTCACAGCCACATCTGAGTCTGCTCCACGCCATGTCACTGCTACGTCTGATTCGCTCCACACCATGTCACAACCACATCTGAGTCTGCTCCGCACTATGTCACAGCCATGTCTGAGTCTACTCTCCCTGGTCCCTGTCTCAAAGCCCTTCACGGCCCCGGTCTCTAAGTTGAATTATCCACCAGTGATGTCTGTGCATAGGGCCACGAAGACCTGTCCTCACAAATTGTCAGTGCCCACGCCTGCTACTGCCAACGAGCCAATGCCCACGCCTGCCACGGCCAACGAGCCAATGTCTATGCCTGCCACGGCCAATGAGCCAAACCCCACGCCTGCCACGGCCAATGAGCGAACACCCACGACTGCCACGGCCAACGAGCCAACGCCTATGCCTGCCACGGCCAACGAGCCAAACCCCACGGCTGCCATGGCCAACGAGCCGATTGCCATGCCTGCTATGGCCAACGAGCCGATGGCCAACGAGCCGATGGCCACACCTGTCGCGGCAAACGAGCCGACAGCCACACCTGCCACGGCCAACGAGCCGACGCCCACACCTGCCACGGCCAACGAGCCGACGCCCACACCTGCCACAGCCTACGAGCCAACGGCCACGCATGCCACGGCCAACGAGCTAGAAGCTTCATCCGTCCCAGAGCCAGCATTGTCAATCTCGTCCGTCCCAGAGCCAGCGTTGCCAGCCTCGCCCATCCCAGAGCCAGCGTTGCCAGCCTCACCCGTCCCAGAGCCAGCGTTGCCAGCCTCGCCCGTCCTAGAGCCAGCATTGCCAGCCTCACCCATCCCAGTGCCAGCGTTGCCAGCCTTGCCTGTCCCAGAGCCAGCATTGCCAGCCTCGCCCGTCCCAGAGCCTACGTTGCCAGCCTCGCCCGTCCCAGATCCTGCGTTGCCAGCCTCACCTGTTCCAGAGCCTGTGTTGCCAGCATCGTCTGTCCCAGATCCTGCGCTGCAAACTTCGGCCTCCCGGAGGAGGAGGAAGAGAAAGGCTTCTGTTCCCAAGTCTCTGCCCATGTACACGACCACAGAGGCTGTCTCCGAGTCTCTGCCCATGTTCACGACCACAGAGGTCATCTCCGAGTCTCTGCCCATGTACAAGACCACAGAGGTCTCCTGGCCATCCACCTGATCTGCTCTGGTCTCCCTTGTCTCCTGACCATCCGCTTGATCTGCTCTGGTCTTCTGGGTCTCCTGACCATCTGCTTGATCTGCTCTGGTTTTCTGGATCTCCAGATCATCTGCCTGATCTGCTCTGGTAACCCTGGTCTCATGGCCGTCTGCCTGATCTGATCTGGCTCCCTTGGTCTCCTGGCCGTCTGCCTGATCTGCTCTGGTTTCCTTGGTTCCCTGGTCGTCTGCTTGATCTGCCCTGATTTCCTTGGTCCCCTGGTCATCTACCTGATCTGCCCTGATTTCCTTGGTCCTCTGGTCGTCCGCCTGATCTGCCCTAGTTCCCTTGGTCCCCTGGTTGTCTGACTGATCTGCCCTGGTTTCCTTGGTCCCCTGGTCATCCGCCTGATCTACCCTGGTTTCCTTGGCCCCATGGTCGTCTGCCTGATCTGATCTGATCTGGTCTCCTGGGTCCTTTGAACACCTGCTTGTTCTGCTCTGGACTCTTTGTTCTCTGGCTCCATCTTGGCCCTGCCACCCCTTCCTGCCCTTCTTGGGTGTCATATATATATATATATAAATGCATTACATTATTGTGGCAGAGGAGTTAAGCATTGATAATACAAAATAAAAAGTGGCTTTAGAATCCAGTGTATTATTTATTTGCATATTATTGAACATAAGCCAATTACTGGCCTACAGTTCACAGCAATCCATTTTGCAGTTTAATTTGTCAATCAGTCCTAGATTTAATATAAGGGATTTTCAATTTACACCTGCAACAGACAAAACTTTTGGAGTGTCTCACTTTGGTTGAGATCCCTGCCTTCGGATTTGTGCTCCATCTAGCTGTGTTTTAAATGCAAGTCCGCGTCCTCGTGTTGTGCTGTCTGCTGAAGGGTTGGTTTGTTCTCTGTATAAGCTGTGCATTGCCTAAACAGCTGAAGTTCCGCTTACTGCCCCCTGGAGAAAACAGGTGGTACGTCAAGCTTGAATTGCTCAGGAATGTTCCTTATTATGGTCCGGGGACATGATTAATTGCATAATTTTTTTTAACGCATTATTTATTATATAATTAATCACACTTAATTAACGCATTAAATCGACAGCCCTAATTACAATATAAACATGCTAAAGTAAACACTGTCATATAACAAATATGAGCAATACTTCATCAACAGTAGATAATTAGTGATCACTTGTCATAAATGTCGAGTTTTACGGTAATCCAGTATTATTAAAACGTAATTTCTTCGTTTTCTCTAGGGATACTATCAAAACCAACATGAACTCAATCAATAAAGTTTAAATAAATAAATGTTCAATAATGGCTATGCTTTCTTTTTTTGTACATCCTGTGCATAATCATGCATTTATCCATAAACAGTGATTAACATGTCGATTAATCAGTCAACATTTAATACATACTATATACTGCATAAATTAAAAGAGTAGAAAGGTACTTCGCTATTCCAAAAATAGCCAAAGAGAAAGAGTCTAACATTAGAAGGAAGAGAGAGAGGGAGAGTGTGAGAGATGCAGACCAAGAATGAAAATGAGACAAATGACTGCAGTGGAGGAAGGCGGGAGACACAGTGATAGTCAGATAAAGAGAAAAAGCAGGTGAACCAAGCAAGAGAGACAGAAAGCAACTTAGACTTTCCAATTAAGTGTCTCATTTACTCTCTAATTCCTGTTATTCAGAAAAGCATTTGTTCAGAATTGCAGCAGCTGGGCTGTGATATGAGCATGGTAATGGAATAGAAACACCCCTGCCATGTATTCAGCCGGTGCTATAGTGTGTTAATAGACCATCATTGCTCGCTGATGATTCTGAAAAAAAAAAAAAAAAAAATACATTGCAGGGGTAATGGGAGATGGGTTGGTTGTTTTCAGGGTCAGCTAATGTAAGGGTATTTTACAGGCTGTTTCAAGGCACTTTTTCAGGCATATGGGGACATACAGTGGCCTTTTGAGCACAGAGGGAGTTTAGATGTGTAATAAATGTGTAATTATAATGTAATTATAATGTAATGATTATAATTTAGACACTGACAATTTGATCAACAATTACATCATGCTAATTCACTCTTAAATTCTTTAGGAAAAGGAAAAAGAAAGGTAATATTAATCACTTTCAATGATTTATGATTAAGGACATTTTTGTTAACTTTTGCACAATAAACAAGTTTGATATCGACGTCCAATATTAATTCTGGGTACTGAATCAAGAGCCAGACCACTGCACTTTTTGGATGTCTCCTTTATTTAACACTCCTGATTCAACACATTGGCTTGTTAGTAGAGGCTCCAAGACCTGAACTAGGTGTGTTAAATAAGAGAGACATCCAAAATGTTCAGTGGCAAATGTCCAAATATCCAGGTCTGGAATTGAGAACCACTGCTTTAAAGTAGCTTCTCTGCAGCTTCTTTCCTTGTTAGACAGTCCAAAGTGTGTGTGTGTGACCAGAATAGTTATTGTTGTAGCAAAGTTAGCATGTCACATCGCTCTGTGACGATTTGTTTAATCTATGCATCGTGTTATATTGTTTTGGGGCTTGTTTGAATCAGGATCATCTTCTGTGAGTAATGATATGCATTTCCCATATTCTGTTTATGTTCCATGAAGTAAATGTGACAAAAAAAATGTACGTTACTAAGGGGCAATCATGTATTGTATTTTGTTGTTTAATGTCCATTACATGCTTTAAATTAATTATCTAGTTTTGGTTTAGTTCATTATAACCTTATTAAAGTTCATCTTTCTCTCTATTTAACCTAGTGATTCATCAATATTACCATAAATAATCATGCTTATAAATAAGCATGATACAATTGATCTAAATGTCATTTATTTCTCATTTAAATCAGCATATATCTGTAATATAGTCACATTTCTGGTTCATGTTACAGCTGCCGAACCTTTCATACAAATGAAAAGTCTCTCATTATTTACACACCCTCATGCCATCCTTCTGCTGAACACACACAAAAAAAAAAAAAAAAAAAAAAAAAAAAAACACAATGCCAGTGAATGGGGTCCAAAACTTTGAAGCTTCAAAATGCACATAAAGGCAGCACAAAAGGCTTCAGTGGTTTAATCCATGTCTTCTGAAGTGATCCAATTGGTTTTGGGTGAAAACAGACCAAAATGTAACTAATTTTTGTTACTGTACATCTTGCCATTGCAGTTTCTATTTACGATCATGATTTGAACCTTGATTAAACTTCCTTGTGCTTGACGCATGCGTGGAGCACTAGATGGTGCTAGGAAGTGTAATCGAGCTTGAAATCATGATTGCCAAGGAGACTGCTGATGTCAATATTTATAGTGAAAATTGAGTTACATTTTGGTATGTTCTCACCCAAAACTGATTAGATTGCCACTGGAGTCTTATGGATTACTTTTATGCTACCTGTATGTGCATTTGGGAGCTTCAAAGAAAATATTCTTAGTTTCTGTTCTGCAGAAGAAATAAAGTACATACACATCTGGGATGGTATGAGGGTGAGGAAATGATAAGAGAATTTTATGAGAACTTTTTTTAGGTTACAAACTGGTAATTACAAAGGTATTATGCTATAAATGTGGTTTATGAGGACATTTCTATTGTCCCCATAATTCAAATCACTAAAAAAACATATTAAACTAAAAATGCAGAAAGTTTTTGGTGAGGGTTAGGTTTAGGAGTAGGGTTAGGGGATAGAATCTATAGTTCGTACAGTATAAAAATCATTATGTCTATGGAGAGTCCTCATAAGGATAGCCGCAACAACATGTGTGTGTGTTTGTGTGTGTGTGTGTGTGTGTCTGTGTGTTGAAGAAGTGAGTGGAAGGAACAGATGAAATAATAGCAGAATACTCTATGCGATTAGACCTGATTGATTCATCCCCGCTGCCACTCACAATGAAACTGGAAGCAATAAGTCAGGTAGCACTGTCAAAAATACGCCATCTCTTTGCAAACGTCCACATTCCAAGAAAACAACTCCATGCTATGAATGATAAGACTGTGCAGGTAGTAAGAAAGTGGATTGGCCTCAACACACATACTACACGTGACATCATTTTCCACAGTCAACAGGAAGGTGGCTTGGGAGTACCTAATTTTGAATGGAGTTACATCACCTCAAGGCTATTGCATCTGCTGAATATGCCAAACAGTGATGACAAAACTGTACGTGAACTTGCAAGAGCATCACTGTTTTTAGACCTTAAGCAGCGCAAAGTCCCACTTGCTAGAGAACCCGATTCCACCTTTTTGTGATTTAAGAGGAAACCAAGTGGTAAACTAGAAACACATTCTGCTGGCTTTGGAGTCTGGTCTGATTGGCCTGACCTGAATGATTTTTGCTGCTGGACAGGTGTTAGTTTGGAGTGGAAACGGTCCTCCTCTGAGACATTGAAAGTCTCAGAGGAATTGATAACTAACTGACCCATTGGCTTCTATCAGGGCAACAGTGAGCCAAAATGGAACATTGCACCAGCTTCCAGAGACTAATGCACGCAGACATCTTTTAGACTTGCACAAACAGCAGCAAAAGCTCCACTGGACTGGACTGAAATTGCACGGGAAATTGGCACGTCTCTCTTCAGTTGATCACTCAGTTTCTCACTCAATAAATACACTGATGTAAAAATCCTGATGTATTCTCAAACTTAACAGCAAATACCCCAGATGTCATCATTGTAAATGAGATGCAACAGAGAGTATTTGTACAGGAAGTGGGGTGTGTGTTTGACCATAGTCTAGAGGAGGTCTTTTTCACTAAAATGTTAAAATATTAACCACTTGTTCAGTGTATTAACAACATTGGGTATAAGTGTCAACTCTTAATCTTTATTTTTGGGAGTCTAGGTCAAGCTCACAGGCTTATAGTGAGGGGGTTACAGGTCACAGGTATGTCCAAAAGGAAGGCCAAACATCTGGCCAGATACTGTTCTTTATCAGCCTTGATTGTCACAGTGTGTGGAGGCGGCATTGTTATTTCTATCCTTGATGCTATTGACTGAATACTGACATGTGAAACCTGCAAAGTTTCTTGCAAACATGCATCTGAACTATTTATGTCCTTTTTGTATTTCTATGTCAAGTGGATATAAATAAATATTTAAAATGTGTTTGTGTGTGTGTGTGTGTGTGTGTGTGTGTGTGTGTGTGTGTGTGTGTGTGTGTGTGTGTGTGTGTGTGTGTGTGTGTGTTTCTCACCTTGCTGAGAGAGCGGTCACTGACACAGCGAGCCAGCTGCTGCGTCTCAGTGATTTGATCAGCCACCCTTTTCTGCTCATTCAGTTTCTCAGCAAGGGTCTCCAATTCAGTCAGAGCCAACTGCAAGGGCAGCCTGTCCACATGGCCAGTGGGAGTGTTCTTCAGCATGTCCTAAAGAGAGCGAGACGGAGAGAGACATAAAGCCCAGGAACAGGCAAATAAAACTAGACTAAATTTATGCACACTCATGTCTTATTCTTCATCTTTGAATATAATAGAGTAGAATAGAATAGAACAGAATAGAATAGAATTTTTGGTAACACTTTCTATGAAGCTCATAATTATAATGCACTGTAAATGCATTATAATGCATTAGTAATGTATTTAATACACCTCATAATATGTTATAACTTCTCATAAATAATTGTAACCACAAAAATTATGCATTGTAATATTTAACTATTCATAGTTTTACCTTAGAGTATGATGCATTAAAACACAAGCAACATCCAATTGTATCGGCAGAAGTTATAATGTATTATATATATATATATATATATATATATATATATATATATTTATATATACTGTATATAATAGGTATGCCTTAGGTAAAGTGACAAAATCAATGTCAAAAGCTACAAGTTTAAAATATATCAGAATTTTTTTTTTATGTTGATCACACATGTAGCCAATCTTCTTGTGTGTAAACACATCCGAGAATAAAAAAATCAAACTGATTTTATACTAGACTCTATTCAATAAACTTTAATGTTTGTGCATCTTATTTGGAGACAAATTTTATACTGTAAATAAATTCCATTATATAACTTTGACTTGTAATGTATTGTATGATACAAGTTTATGTTATGGCTGTTTATAAGAAGATATTGCTTTTGTAAATTAAAGGAGGCAAGGTGGCCTTAACTACTATGTACTTAATCATCTGATACAATGTACTTATTATGTACATACATGTTGTTGCATTATAATTACATTTAAAGTACTTGCATTTAATTACATTTGTAGTTACACTGTTAAATCTACCCCTAACCCAACCCTTACCCCAAAACCTAACTCTAACCCCTAATCCTAACCCTAACCCTACCTTTACTCCTAAACCTACCCATACCTCAACTTCAGTAGCAATAATTGTGGGAATTTTGCAGAACAACATGTAATTACACAGTAAAATCATAGTCTTGTATGTATTAAATGTTAGTACATAGTAGTTAAGGCCACCTTGCCTCCTTTAAGTAACCTAATATAAAGTGTGACCAAGACCACTTATAATATGATATCGTCATAAAGCCTTTTGACTGTTTACACTATGCTGCTTTTGCATGACAGCAATAATACGATTAAAGGTGCTGTAAGCGATTTTAGCTGTTTTAACTTGCACGAGACTGAGCTGTTGATTTAGCCACGCCCCCTCTTTCCAAAACCCTGCACACCAAAGATACCAAATGAGCTTTATTGAGACCGACATTGTGAAGAAACGGTTGTTAAAAACAACAGCAGCAAAATAGTGCCCTCAACTGACAACTGTTATGGAAAACATGGCTTAAAAATGGCATTATACCTCAATAATTCGCTGCAACTACAACACTATGAGAATGAGCAAAATGATTGACAGGTCGAAAGCGTCTTTGTCTGCAGTCTGCAGACACATTTTTGTTTGCGGTTTACAGAGTCTACAGCAGTCACAGAGACAGGTGAGATATTTTACAACACTTATTTCAGTAATATCTCTCAGGGTGTAGGAGAATTTTTGGTTTACCTTTCCATGAAAAAAAATCACTTACAGCACTTTAAAAATCACTTTAACTTTATTAGCTTCTGCTGCGTTAAAATTGGATGTAGCTTATGTTATAATAATGCATTATACTGTACTCTAAAGTATAGCTATGTGTAGGGGAAGTCTTATAATATATCATAACTGTAGTTATACTTATTTATGTGAAGTTGTAACTTATTATAAGGTGTTTTATGAGACATTATGAATTCAGTATAATGCATGTATAATGCCTTTACAATGCATTATAAATATGGCATTCGTAGAAAGTGTTACTGAAGTTTTTTATTTCCACACAGCAAGGCCGGTGGATATTGTTGTAGGTACAGCAATGCAACATAACATTTATCTTTCTTAATTACTTGTTCAATTAAGTTTACTTTTAGGATACATCCACAATAATCCTTTTAAACTTAAAAAATGACAACAAGTTTCTATTTCCTAATGTCACCGTTTTCCAAAGTACGCAGTAATAGAGAGCGTTATCTAAAAGTTATATTTTTGGTGGAGGAAAACCCTGTTGTAGTGTGGATGAGAGGCTTAAACATAGCAAAATTAAACTGCTTTCAAACAATAACGTATTAGTGTGGCATGGCCTTAGTTTACTTTGAACTGTTACTTTATTTCACTTTATTTAAATTTTATATTGTACTATTGAAATTTTATTTTGTTTGTTAAAGGGACAGTTCACCCAAAAATGAAAAATCTGCCATTATTTACTCAGCTTCATTTTGTTCCAAACCCGTATGAATTTCTTTCTTCCGTGGAAAACAAAGGGAGATTATGTGCAGAATCTTACCCTCAGTCACTTTTCACAAAAAAGTAAATTAAAAAAAAAATAAATAAAGATGCAATAAAAGTGAATGGTGACTGAGGCTAAAATTTAGCATAACATTAGGTTTGGAACAACAAGAGAGTAAGTATTGTGAGCTAATTTAGGGGAATTAACCTCTTTAGAATTATTTATTTGTATCATATTTTGCATAGCACAATGCAAACTCATTGTACGCAGCAATGCAAATGTACAGTTTGTGTCGTGCCAAAGCAGAACACAAAAACTGAAAAAATGTCAAATGAGAGAGACATGGGGAGTGGTAGGTTATGGGTAGAAAGAGAGAATCAGGTAATAAGAATGTGAGGAAAAGGTTGAAATGGCAATTAGATGATAAAGAATATAAACCAAATGAAAGGGAGCAAAAGAGAGCCTGCAAAATCATTTGAGGAAGCTAATGCCAGAGTGCAATGAGTGCACCTCTGCAGCACAGAGAACACATTTGCCATTGTGATGTACTATAGAACTATTACTATTCATTTGAAGCCGGTACCTTTACACCCACTCAACAGCAAGTAGAGAGGGTCAGACTAACAGTACCATCTCACTTTCTGGAGATGAGCATGTTCAGCCCTCTGGGAATCATTATAACAGAGCTGTGCCACTGAAATAACAATCATTGATGAGCCCTCTCTGAGAGAGAGAGAGAGAGAGAGAGAGAGAGAGAGAGCAAGAGTGCACAGACAGTGTCAACAACCCAACATTTTCAATTATGCAAACATGAATATGTATTTATGACACCTTTTAAAGGAGAAGGTCTCAGGAAAATGACAATTCTGTGATCATTTACTCACCCTCACAGTGTTCAAATCTTGTGTATTTTTTATTTGTTCCATGGAACACAAATGGAGATGCTCTTTTCCATACATGGAAAGTGGAAGGTCATTTATGTGTGCGCCTATATTCCAAGCTTTCTGAAGCCATGCTTTTTGTGAGGAACAGGCCAAAATTTAAATTGTTATTCACTGATAATCTTGTGTGATTGCACTTGTGTTCAATTAAAAATGGTGCCAAATGTGATATAATTGACAGTAAACGACATTGGTTCTTAGAGTCATGTGACCAAATGTGAAGTGTTGAATGTTTTGAATTGAACGCCAACAGAAATAGGATTTGAGAGCTGTGGCATATGGGAAGATTATCAGTGAATAATTACCTAAATTTACCACATGGCCTCAGAAGACTTGCAATATAGCACACAAGTCATATGGACTACTTTTAAAGATGCTTTGTTGTGCTTTGTGGAGCTTGGCAGTGTAAATCACCACCCACTTTTACTGTATGAAAAAGAGAAGCTCGGACATCTCCTTTTGTGTTTCACGGAGGAGATAAAATAATACTTGGGATTAGTTGGAATGACATACGGGTGAGCAAATTATTTTTGAATGAACTGTTCCTTTAAAGGTGAAGTGTGTAATGTCTGTGTTACTATGTCAGGCTGGTCCTAATGCTAAAAAAAAAATGGTAAAATGGCTTACTTAAAGTTGACTCTGCATATTAAGATGGGATACAACAAAGTATTTTAACACTGAAAAAGATGCCAACTATTTTTGCATGATTTAGGCCACAAAAGAAAGAGAAAACAGATAAGAGAGAAGTCTCAGCCAGTCTATTCATCTTGATTCGTCTAATGTGTTAGGCTACTCTAAAGTCTGAGCTTCAGGAATATTACTTATTCACATTCATAACTATTCTATCAAAATTCATGCGTAATCGATGCCTACTGAGGTATGAAATGAAGTGTCGCAGATCTTCCCACATGGGAAAGTTCAGCTCAGAATTCCATGCTCGTTCTTTGTCCACCAAAACGAAAATAAGTGAAGGCGGGGCAAGAGAAATAGCAAGATGGAGCGAAAAGTCCTGCGGTGGAAGAGTGGTGAATTCATGACATTTCACTGTCATCTGAGACCTGCTGGCTGAGGAGGTCAGTGTGATATTTCTGAAGTAGATCCTGATGTCGCTCTGACATTTCGGCACGTGACGTGCATGCGTAGACATGAATGGGCATGAAGGAACAGTGCAGTGTTTATTTATTTGCATTTATTCAAGCAAGTTTGTGGTTTATTCCGACCTGATCTCATGAGAAGTAGTACAAGGTGCAATCGTAAGAAATCATTGATTGGCTCATACAAAAATGTACGACTTTTATTAGTTGGAGTGGAAAAAACACGACCCAAGTTATTCAGCGCACGAAAGCACTTTATAAACACTACAAAGAAGATCATAATAAGCATACAGTTTAATGTGGAACAGTTTCTGCATCAGGTGTGTTGACAGAGTGCTTGTGGCTTAATGATGGTGAATTAGCCCCCTTGTTGAACTTTCCCCAGCTGGACTTTTTTAGCACCCCCAGAGCTGTTGGTCGGGTGGGGGAATTGCCACAGTTTTCAAACACTGTTTCAAGTGTCGGCTTTTACCGTCTATAAACTATCAAAGTTTTGAAGCCCAATTAATGATGCTTGACTTACAGAACACTGTGATGTGTGTGGTTGTGTATATAGACCTCCCAAGTATAGCAAAGATTTTATTATAGAATTCCCTGACTTTGTCATATCTTATTTCTATCTCAGATAATATTTTAATTGTGGGAGATTTTAACATTCATGTTTGTTGTCCTGAAAAACCTTTGGTATCACAGTTTTTAGATTTAATAGATTCTCTTAATTACACTCAGTTTGTCACAGGCCCTACTCATGAGCAGGGTCACACGTTGGATCTGGTTTTATCTTTAGGTCCTCAAATTTGTAATGTTAAAATATGTAATTACTGTTTGTCTGATCATATGCCTGTGATTTTTATTGCCACTTTGAACTGTGGATTATCTAGCACTTAGCCTTCTGCTTATTGGTCTTGACTGATCACTTCATCTACGGCTTTTACAGATGCTTTTTTAGCCTCCTCCTTTGCGTTATTTATTTAGTCTCCCTCTTTTAGGGCAGGTCCTGATGAGCTGGTTACTGTGTTTAACTCAAATTCAAATATTTGGATGTTGGATGTTGGATGTTATTGCTCCATATAAAAATGTCAAGAACAAAGTTAGAGGTCAACCGTGGTTAGAGAATGCTACTCGTGCTGTTCAGACAGGAGTGTATAAAGGCTCAACGGAGGTGGAAAAAAGATGAATTGCATGTTTCACATCAACTTATGAGGGAGAGTTTGTTGAAATATCAAAAGGTTGTGAAGGATGCAATAGC
The DNA here is from genome assembly GCF_019703515.2 of Myxocyprinus asiaticus. NCBI lineage: Eukaryota > Metazoa > Chordata > Actinopteri > Cypriniformes > Catostomidae > Myxocyprinus > Myxocyprinus asiaticus. Next base: position 4,528,925 of record NC_059378.1, on the reverse strand, counting down.
AAATTTTATTTCTAATACAGGTGCATCTCAATAAATTAGAATGTCGTGGAAACAGCTGGCTGTTCACAGAGTGCTGTATCCAAGCATGTTAACAGAAAGTTGAGTGGAAGGAAAAAATGTGGAAGAAAAAGATGCACAACCAACCAAGAGAACCGCAGCCTTATGATTGTCAAGCAAAATCGATTCAAGAATTTGGGTACACTTCACAAGGAATGGACTGAGGCTGGGGTCAAGGCATCAAGAGCCACCACACATAGACATGTCAAGGAATTTGGCTACAGTTGTCGTATTCCTCTTGTTAAGCCACTCCTGAACCACAGACAACGTCAGAGGCGTCTTACCTGGGCTAAGGAGAAGAAGAACTGGACTGTTGCCCAGTGTTCCAAAGTCCTCTTTTCAGATGAGAGCAAGTTTTGTATTTCATTTGGAAACCAAGGTCCTAGAGTCTGGAGGAAGGGTGGAGAAGCTCATAGCCCAAGTTGCTTGAAGTCCAGTGTTAAGTTTCCACAGTCTGTGATGATTTGGGATGCAATGTCATCTGCTGGTGTTGGTCCATTGTGTTTTTTGAAAACCAGAGTCACTGCACCCGTTTACCAAGAAATTTTGGAGCACTTCATGCTACCTTCTGCTGACCAGCTTTTTAAAGATGCTGATTTCATTTTCCAGCAGGATTTGGCACCTGCCCACACTGCCAAAAGCACCAAAAGTTGGTTAAATGACCATGGTGTTGGTGTGCTTGACTGGCCAGCAAACTCACCAGACCTGAACCCCATAGAGAATCTATGGGTTATGTCAAGAGGAAAATGAGAAACAAGAGACCAAAAAATGCAGATGAGCTGAAGGCCACTGTCAAAGAAACCTGGGCTTCCATACCACCTCAGCAGTGCCACAAACTGATCACCTCCATGCCACGCTGAATTGAGGCAGTAATTAAAGCAATAGGAGCCCCTACCAAGTATTGAGTACATATACAGTAAATGAACATACTTTCCAGAAGGCCAACAATTCACTAAAAATGTTTTTTTTATTGGTCTTATGATGTATTCTAATTTTTTGAGATAGTGAATTGGTGGGTTTTTGTTAAATGTGAGCCAAAATCATCACAATTAAAAGAACCAAAGACTTAAACTACTTCAGTCTGTGTGCATTGAATTTATTTAATACACGAGTTTCACAATTTGAGTTGAATTACTGAAATAAATGAATTTTTCCATGACATTCTAATTTATTGAGATGCACCTGTATCATTTCTTTAAACTCTATCTCTCCCAGAGTGTTGTTCAACGCCATTAATAGATTACTGAACCCAGAGAGACTTGATTTAAACCCCTCTGTGGATATTTGGATACATTTGTTGTTGATAAAATAAAGGAAATTAGTTTTCCTCCTCCAGTTTATGACCCTGATCCAGTGATAGTGACTGTTAGTGATGAGTTTTGGATCAGTTTCACCTTGTGTCTCTCTCAGAAGTAAAATATATTATTTCTCATCTGAAGCCTTCTACTTGCCCCTGTGATGTTGTTCCTGTGTGCCTTCAAGGAGATGGTATGTATCATTAGCCCTAGCATCATGTCTATCATCAATAGTAGTCTTGTTGATGGTGTGATTCCACTTTGCTTTAAGCAAGCAATTGTTCAGCCTCTTTTGAAGAAGCCAAGTTTTAATCCTTTGGATCTGAAGAATTATTGGACGATCTCTAAGCTGTCAAGTCTTTCCAAGATTTTGGAGAAAGTAGTTTTATCTCAGCTTAAGTCTTTTTTAACTCAGTACAATGTCTTGGAAAGTTTCAATCTGGATTTAGGGCTGGTCACAGTACTGAGTCAGCTCTGTTAAGGGTAGCAAATGATTTGTTACAAATTGGTGACTCAGGTAATCATGCTGCTTTAATTTTGTTGGACCTCAGTGTTGATCATCAAATTCTTATTAGTCATCTAAGGTATGCTGTGGGGTTACAAGGTACAGTTTTAAGATGGTTTATATCTTACCTTGAAGGTAGATCCTTTTCGGTAAGGTTTGGAGATTTTTCTTCTTCCTTAGCACCCATTGCCTATGGTGTTCCTCAGGGATCTATCTTAGGTCCGATTTTCTTTTCTTTGTATATGCTACCCCTTGGCATGATTTTTAAGAAATATGGTATATCTTACCACTTCTACACAGATGACACTCAAATCTATCTCCCCCTGCAGCCTGGAGTGAATAGTTCCTTTAATTTGTTGTTGTTATGTTTAGAAGTGGTTAAAGGTTGGCTGGGTCAAAATCTTCTCCAGTTAAATTATAAAAAAAATGGAGATCATTTTCTGATGTAGGTGGTGCAGATATTACCAATGGCTCAGGGCCATGGGCTGCTAATCTGCAAAGCCAAGTGAAAAATCTGGGTGTTGTTTTTGATTCAGCACTAAAATTTGACAAACAGATTAAGGCTGTTGTGAAAGGTTGTTTTTATCAACTAAGAGCCATTGCCAAAATGAAATAAATTTTATCATTCAGCGATCTGTAGAAAGTTATACATGCTTTTATTTCTTCCCGCCTCGACTACTGCAATGCCCTTTACTTGGGGACTAGTCATTCATCTATGTCAAATTTGCAGCTAGTCCAAAATGCAGCTGCTAGGCTGCTCACAAATACTAAGAGGAGGGACCATATTTCACCAGTATTGGCTTCACTACATTGGTTACCGGTACAGTATAGAACCCAATACAAGGTCCTGTTATTTGTTTTTAAAGTTATTCATGGTACGGCCCCTGGTTACATCACTGAGCTTCTACGTTTGCGTTATTCATGTAGATCATTAAGATCCGCCAATCAATTACTACTGACTGTTCCCAGATCACAATTAAAGCTAAAAGGGGATCGGGCTTTTTCAGTTGCTGGTCTGAGGTTGTGGAAGGGTCTAACTCTTGAGATTAGATCCTCCACTTCTATTTCTATTTTTAAATCGCGTTTAAAATTGTTTTGTTTTCATTGGCTTTAAAATACTTGATGGCAAGGGCGTAGATTTGGGGGGGGGGGGGGGGGGTTGCAGCGTGAAGCATTTACATGTTTCCATTGGGGGGGTTGTACTTGCTTGTTTTGATTATTGGGGGGGGGGGGTTACCTCCCCCATCCACCCTGGAATCTACGCCCTTGCTTAATGGACTCTGTGTGTTGTCTTTTTTATGCTAGTTTTTATTTCCTACTGTTTTGGTTATTGAGTGATGTGTTTATAATTGTTTTTATATTTTATTTTCAATGTACAGCACTTTGGTGCTACAGTGTAGTTCGAAAGTGCTTTATAAATAAATGAGACTTGAGATTTGGTGCACAAGAGTTGTTTCTCTCCAGTGCATCACTTTAATGCTATTTTCTATGTTTTATAATTTAAACATGTTATGAATTCAAAATCAGCCACAAAATTGTTTGTTCTTACCACAAGCAAGTCTCTGTTAAACTCTAATGAGCAAACAAGCGCGCATCTGCGCCAATCAAACCTATCGCAATGGAGAAAGGGAGCGCAGTCATTTTGATTAAACTGTCCAACATCATACCACGATTTCAGTTTCAATGTAATCAGTTGTGCAGCTTTCATGGATATCAGACTGAAGTCTCAGCAGTCAAGGTGTGCGTTTTCTACTGCTCATGTAAGCTGAGATTGCCCTCTGTTGGGCTGATTTTTTTGTCTCACTCTATGCCCTATGGACCATTTTACACTTTAACAATGAGCCTTTTTTGTTAAGTTTTACAAGTAAAGGAACTGTTTCGCATATGTCCTGAAGGTAAAAATAATAATATATTCAAACGTAACTTTTCATGATTTAGGCTTTGTTGAAAGTTTTGTTAGAGTATAGAATCATGAATTCAGTAATGTAAATATAACCAAATCCTTATGCCCTTTATCATATCAGTTTAAAAAAAAAAAAACATATTTTAATAAAATACAGGAAATAAAATAAAAATTGTATCTGATTAATCGAATAATCGTAGAAATAATCGAAGATTAATCGATTATCAAAATAATCGTTAGTTGCAGCCCTACTTTGGGGTTACATAAATTTAGTGTGCCACTTTTCTAATTTGTCAGGCCCTCAACAGAATATAGTAAGAAAAAATAAAATCCCTGGATTACTGCATATTAAAATAAACAATTCAGTGACTTTCAATCACTTGTTAATTTTTTTTTTTTTTTAAGAAAGGCAAGCCACATTCTAAAAATCCTGTTGTCCATGCTGCCATTTCAGAACATAGAATCAATTACAGAATTGTTTACTATATTATTTATTGAATCAATTGATTCATGCTCCAAAAAACTTAGTGTAAGCCTCTCAACGTAAACAGTATCACACCTAACTCAAAGGAACACTAATCTCACCCATGGTAACTTGAAATAAACCCAATGTCATAACACTACATAAACGGAACTTAAAACATAACTATAACCCCCAATAACCTTTAAATGTTAATTAATAACACCCCAAAACAGTCCCCAAAACCTGTACAGACATACCTAATTAATTATGCAATGACAACAGCTGATAGCAAGTCCTCAAGCATAAACAACAACAGACGTTAAAGTATATTCCTGGTAAGGACGATAATTTGATGTAGATTTAGCATCTGATATTCATTTAAATATGTAAACGTGCCATTTTGCCCTTTGCACCAAGAAAAGTGGAAAAAAATTCAGATGTCTGATTGGTCCATAACCACTGATCTACAAACACCATGGAACCTGAATAAAAAAAGCCAGAAATGAATGAAAGTGGATGAGGGCACACTGGCTGTAAATGCCATTCTATGTTGTTTGTAGACACGTATTGAACCATAAGGAGATGTTCCATTATACACAAGTCCAGATGTTTATATAAGTGGTTATAACTTGCATGTTGTGACTTATATGACAGTCATAGAATGAGCATATACTGTTTGCACAATGTTATCAAGCTTATCGAGTAAAATAACAGTGTTTTAAAACCTATGTGGGTTTTGTGTTATTCTTCTTTCAAGAGGGATATTTGACTTAATTCACAGTAAGACAAGATTGATATCAAAGATCAGTCATAAAGGCAGCAGAATTAGACAAAGTAGGATAATGAACAAATATTGCTTTGTATCCTATTATTGCGGATGAAGAAATAACTTTAACCCTTACCTCTTCAAGTCACAATGTCAAATGCAATATGCTGCTTTAAAAAGGTATAAAACACAGGGCATATTGTGCTTGTGTAACGTTGTTAAAAACAAACAATAAAATGACTGTCAAACGATTTAATAGACACGTAAAAAAGAGGGACCCATACACAAGAATACACAGTTGAACCAGTACAGTTTTCCAGTAGTATCTGAAATCAAAGACAGCTGCCTCATCAATAGTATGTATGAACTCTGAATATAATGCAGTCTCTCTATGTGACAGCGCGGAAGCAGATTTGAATCTCTTTAGTTAGATTACTTCAGCATTCTGTGTATGTCAACCGTGTATGTTGATAAATAACAATCTTGGAAGCTGGTCTGGTATAAAATTGTATTTTCAGTTTAACCTCTAACCTAACCCTAACCATAAAGTGTAACCACTTACCCAGACCTTTAAACCTAACCATGATATTAATAGGTAAATATCTTTTGTGTACCATGGAAAAAAGTAAACATCAGGGTTTGGAAAAGAGACAGGTAAAGTGTGTTCCAAGTTATTGACATAAATCAGTCATTTGTGTTGCTTAAATAAATATGAAATGAGTAATACAATGTGTTCACTGACATTTCCTATCTTAAAATAAAGTGTTGGATAGGAGGCTAGCTAAAATTTCACACCTGTATTATATGAATTTGAACAGGCCTGTCGCAAATATTAAATATTCACCTGATTGCGATTTGATCTAACCATGATTATTGTGCATTATCAAATCACCTTTTACTATCCAAATATGGAATTTTAAGCTAATATAAAAATGCCACGAACAACACATTTTTGAGAGTCATTTGAAATTCTGTTAGTTGATTGGTTGGTCTCTACGGTCAGGGGCGGACTGGCCATAGGGAGAAGCGGGACTTTTCCCGGTGGGCTGGGAAATGGTGCAGAGCAGGCGGCGATAAGCTGAAACGGGCTACCGCGTTATGCCGAACAGCCTGCGACTGGCTGAAGAGGGCCGCAAAATGGCGCCACGATATGTTGAAGGGGGCCGCGATATGCAGTAACGGACAGCGACAACCCACCCCCTCCCTAACTCAACAACTTTTGGGCGGTTTCTATGTAAAATCCAGGGCTGATTTTTCTTCCCACAACGCCCATGTCTACGGTAATAAAAGTCATCTTACGATTTCGCCATCTCATATTAATTATTTTGAGTTTTAATGAGACTGTGTTGGTTTATTCTAGTTCTCTGTATAAGAATCAGACCTTGGGTTCAATGATGTGCTCATCCAATGTTGTATCATGGCTATGAGCCAGAAGAACAGGGGACTGTGAGCCAACAGGTTGCCAGATGACCTTGCATGGCCTTAAGTCGTTCAGTTTCTAATAGACTTGCTTGGAAACTAATTTCCAGGCACTTGAAGGAGCGTGGCCCCTCTAGCACTCTAAATGACTACACTGTGAGAACAGAGTTTATGGGGAAATACTGACCTGCAGGAGAAGGATGAACTGAGGAAAACGCTGAATAGGCTTCACCATTAGACCATAGAGTGTTATGCGGTCAATGCTGGATGCCTGCTTTTTCTGCAAACATAAAGAGAAGCACCCAAATATTGATGAAAAGCAAGGACGTTGAGAAAGGCTGAGAGAAAGAAAAGGGTAAACACAGTCATTTCCGCATAGAGAGCAGATGAAACTTGGCACTCAAGGGAGTCAGAGAGGTGGGTGGAGGTTAGCATTATACTATTGATTCTTCGGTTCCTGCCAGCAGACTTTGGCAGTCATTAGACAGCGCACTGTCAGAGAGTAGGTGTGCTTGAGAGCCCTCCAGTCGGTTTCAAAACAAGGATTTGTGCCGTTCAAAAGCTTTCACAGGAGTTAAAGATACCATTCTTTGTATAGAGTACCTGTAGAAACTGAACAGATTTCATCTAAAGCAAATATTATTGTCATGCATTTTTTTTATTTTATTTTTTTTATTTTTTGTGTGTCATGTACCTTAAAAGCACAGATAACCTCAGTTTCACATTTACATTTGAAACAAAATAAAAGTAACACTTAAAACTAGTGTACATTCAGTGTTCAAATATGAATGGCTTGCCTGAAATAATCTAACCCATTTGAGCCACTAAAATTAATGTCCAAAAGAGGGAGAGAGTAAAAGATTCTCAAGTTATTATTCCATAAAGAGAGGTAGACAGAGGTTCTTTAAGGTAAAACCTGTCAAAAGTGTTTGAAAAGTTATTGGAAACAAAGATCAGCCCTTACCTTGAGGAACTCCAGAAATGCTGGTTTAGACATGCAGGCTTTCTTTATCAGGGCCATGGCATTGGTGAAGTTATTGACGTACTCACTATATACGTCCAGCACCATGGACTTGGAGAACTATGAGGAGAGAGGATTGATTGGAGAAAATATATTTCATAAGGTTATGTTCATTATGTTTATGGTATTCACAATGGACAGTTTGTTTTATCAGTGGCGCTCGATGTGTACACAGCATACACACACCTTTTTTAAATGCAACACAAGCATTTAAATATAAATTCTCAGTAATGCAATTTCTACCACATAGTCTAGACTGCTCGAAACTGCTGGTCTAGGTTCAGTTTATCCTACCCAAATCAAAACCTTATCTATAAGTGAGATATAAGTGAGCTGACTATAGATCAGAGACTGCAGGCAACATCACCCTATATTGTTTTCCTAAATTCTGCTTTTTTTTTAAAATACATTGGTAAATATATTAAAAAAGTTTATCCAAGTAGGTAATTTTATTTAAGAAAATATATATAATAATAATAATAATATATATATATATATATATATATATATATATATATATATATATATATATATATATATGTATGTATCCATATTTAAAGTGCACTTAGCAATTGTTTTATGTTGCGCTGACACCTTCAGCATCACACAAGAGCAAAAGTTCTGTGTTACCAATACCATTAAATAAATGCACTATTTACAGTCAGACATGATTATTTCAGTGAAAGCATCCAATTATGGAGCATTGAGTTAAATACAGTAATTTTCTGCTAATCACATGATCTCAACATGCCGGCAATCGTGAATCTGCACACAACATCATATAGGTGCTTTCCAAACCACACACTTCTGCACTATTCTACGTCATTTCGTAATGTAAGTAGCGCGAGTTAACACTGAAACTGCAACAAAAAGAAGTGTACTACGAGTACCCGGATGATGCACTTCTTCAACTGTCAAAACAGAGTGTGAAATGTTAAAGAGGTCATGTCATGAAGCATCAAATTTTCTTTGATATTTTGACATATGTATAAGAGGTCATTCTACTAAGAAAACATACTGTAAATTTTAGAACTCAAAACTTAATCCCCAATGCAATAAAAGCATTTATTGAAACCAAGCTGCAAAAATGGCCTGTTCACTACTTCTGCAACTTACCTACGTCACTAGGTGTCCCATTAAGTCATGACCGCATCTACAGCGAAAAAACATCAACTAATTTACGTCATCGTACCCTTGGCCCCACCCACTTGCAAACAAACTTAAGTTCATACTTGGAGAGAGAGAGCAGGACAAGCAAGCCTAGTGTGGCCTAACTATTCCTAAACACCAAAGGGGACCTATCTGGACTATTTTGAATTATTTTTGTATATAAAGATGCACTAGACAGACATCTTTGACCGTTGTCATGTATCTTTCACCACTTTAAAAAGACGCGGTGTCAAGTTACAACTCTGAAGAGAAGCCATTATCTTTCATTTAGCTGCTCTGCCTCTTGCTATTTTGAGCACAAACTGCTCTTTCGCCCATCTGTGCTATTTTTAATTGTTGGTGTATGTAAACATGCACTAGATGGACGTCTTGGATGGTTTTGATGCATTCCCGGCTTCAGTGCATGAAGATACTATATGTGTGTGCATCTTCATTGTGCTTTGGTCTATGATTCTGTGGTTTTTCGGCTCATATCAGCATGGATTTCATGTTTTTTTCAGCTCATATCATTGTGGATTGCTTGTGAACCAGTCATAATATGATTCAAGCTTTGCAAAGGAACTGTTATTGAAGTATGGGGCAATTAAAAACACTATTGGACCCAATCGCAAAACCGTGAGTAAACAGATTCGTTCATGAATATTTCAAATGCCATAACTGTTTGATAGTTTATGGCGCTTTTGGAGTTAAAGTAAGTGAACAATTTAATATATTCTGATGCAATGTGTTGGATGTGCGTTATGTGTAAACCAAGAAATTTAGTTTTATACTGCTGTGGAGCTGGTTAATTCTCTTCCAACTGGGTTACAAATATGGCTGTGGGGCTGCACAATGTTAGCCAGTCATAACAGTGGGCGTTTACATTGAAGTTTTAAGGAGGTGCTCAGGCCAACACAGAGCGTTTCAGACAGAGGGCCAGAGACAGGGTGGAAAATTATCATATATTACTAAATTATGACTGTTTTGGTGCAAAACTTTACTAACATTATCAGTGGACCTCAGGGAAGATAATAAAATTATAAAGAGTATGACATGACCCCTTTAAACACTTTCGGCTTGCCATATGTAGAGGAAGTGGCGGAGTTACCAGGCTGCAATGCTTGTCTGACAAACCAATTGGAAATAACAGAGAACGTAGCAACTAGTGAAACTTCAATGAAGATAGCACCTTACAAATGTTAGTTGAATGATTTACCATCACTCCACGCTGTGCGAATATGTACGTTGTTTGAGATACAAGTGTTGAACTAAGGTTGACTAACACGCTAAAGCTAACGGCAACACATTGCAGGTATTTGAAACGTCACGTCCGTCAGCTCTTAAACGGCGAATGCTTCCATGTAGTACAACGATTTAAGTGTTCAATTTGGCACAATACTACCCTTTGAAAATTCATACACTACATGGCTGAGTGAATAGTGTTTATTGCAGGTGCATTGTGTATAGTGCATTATTTGGGACAGCTCATATGTAGAATAAAGAAGCTTTTTTCTCTAAGACTGATATGACTAGAATCTTAATCTCATGTGACTGTACATCATTTTAAACATATTTTTCAAAAACACTTTTCACGTCTTTGTTTAAAATTTTAGCAATTGGCAAAAAAAATCACTGAGTGCACATTTAAATCAATATGCAATCATCCTCTTAAAGTACTTGAAACTTGCCTGTGTTGAGACAACTTTGATTAAATGGCATTCTCCAGTGGATTTTATCCTGAAAGATATTTTCTATAGAGACAGATTTGTTGCCATCTTGGTGGTCAGGGCAAAATATAGATGATTACAGGGCAAAGGGATAAAAGTAAACAGTAATTTTAGCTGGGTGTTTATGCAGCAAAGCGCCACTGTTTCCAATTTCGGGGACCAAAACATCCTCGACACTCCATTACTGCTGTGTATTTTTGTTTAGGCAAAATGGGAGCCATCCATTCAGTGCTTTGATTGAAGCTGAACAGAGCTGCTGACAGCTCTGTGCAACAGCTCGAAGGAGTTGGGGAGGACATTAACGAGCCACAAATAGACATTAACCCCTGTCAAACTTGCTCTCTAAGGCCGACAAGTACGGCAGGAAATGATACAGACAGGCAAACAATTTTATTATCAACAAACATACAGATGTGCATCAAAAAAGTCAAACCAGAGGACCAATCATCCCATCTAAAATTTTGCTCTGGTCATTCTGAATTAACGGTGTATAGAAAATCAAAAGTCTCCATAGAGTTTGTAGAGCAAATAAGTCAAATACAAACTTGAACTTGAATTTTATTAATAAAAGAGTCACAGTGACAAATGGGATGGAAACACGGCTTTATTCGCACATTGTTTTTGCAATAATATAGTTTTTTTTGGAAGGAAACATAGTTATAGTGTCCAATGTAGTCAAATTCCCAAACAAATTACTCTAATGAGCTGGTTCTTTTAAATCTACAGTGCAAAACATACAGCACATCAGTATAGTCCAATTCCCGAATGAACGACTCTGGTTAGCAGGTTCTTTTTAATCTACAGCACAAAACATTCAGCATGTCAGTGTAGTCCGATTCCTGAATGAATGACTCTTATGAGCCGGTTCTTTGAATCTACAGCTCGAAACAAAGTGCATCCAGTGTAGCCTGATTCTCAAATGAATGACTCTTATGAGCTGGTTGTTTTGAATCTACAGCTTGAAACATAAAGCATGTCAATATAGTTCAATTCTCAAATGAATGACTCTTATGAGCTGGTTGTTTTGAATCTACAGCTCGAAACTTACAGCTCATCCAGTGTAGTCTGATACCCAAACAAATTACTGTAATTAGCTGGTTCTTTTTTATCTACAGCTCAAAATATACAATGTAATGTAGCCTGATTTATGAAAAAAAAAAAAAAACATTTACTGTAATGAGCCAGTTCTTTTGAATCTAAAGCTCGAAACATACAGCATGTCAGTTTAGTTTGATTCCCGAATGAATGACTCTAATGAGCCAGTTCTTTTATATATATACAGCTCGAAGCATACAGTGCATCCAGTGTAGTCCGATTCCTGAACAAATTACTCTAATGAGCCGGTTCTTTTATATCTACAGCTCGAAACATAGAGCTCATCAGTTTAGTTTGATTCCCGAATGAATGACTCTAATGAGCCGGTTCTTTTATATATACAGCTCGAAGCATACAGCACATCCAGTGTAGTCCAATTCCTGAACAAATTACTCTAATGAGCCGGTTCTTTTATATCTACAGCTCGAAACATAGAGCTCATTCCCGAATGAATGACTCTAATGAGCTGGTTCTTTTGAATCTAAAGCTCGAAACATACAGCACAGCCAATGTACTGTAGTTTGATTCCAGAATTAATGACTCTAATGAGCCGGTTCTTTTGAATCTACAGCTCGAAACATACATTGTGTCCAGTGTTGTCCGATTTGATTCCCCACCTGTTGGCATCACCACCAAATTCACCAGAATTCCACTAGATCCGCTCTCACCTGGTCAGAGTCCTCTCTCAAACAGGCAATTCCCCTTCCAGTTTTGGGAATCGTCAGTGATACAGAGATACTCCCCCAGTGGATGGAGTGTGTATTGTGGAAGTGTGGTTTCTATCTGAGCAGTTGATCTATTCTTAACACTCTTATGAGCCCATTGCTTTTGAATCTACAGCATGAAACATACATTGTGTCCAGTGTAGTCCAATTCCCCAAAGAATGACTCTTATGAACTGGTTCTTTATAGCGAATAAAAAACATACACTGTGGTGAGTTTTCTCAGCTATTCTCAGGATTTGCCTTATCTCTTACCCAAACAGAGGTACACCTACAAAAAAAAAAAAAAAACTTTCTGGTTCCTAGATTCCTAGTTGTACCAGGGCATATATCCAGATGTGCAGTATAGACAAGTATTTTGTTTTTTACATTTTCAAGAGTCGATTCAGGTGCCTGGTTTGCAGTGGTGGAGCTTCCCAATGCACAGTACTGCAACTTAAGTCATAAGTGTTCTCTCTGTAGTACCACATTTAACAAACACATAATGAGAATGGCCTATGGATGCTTTCTGTGAGGAGAGTCACTACAGAAAGCTTATTCATGAGTCCATTAGTGGCTCAATGATGCTAACACACGTTCCCTGCCCTCGCTATGGTCAGAGATAGCCATCTGCACTTGTAGTATTTGGCTATGCTTTTTAAGTAAACCAGATCGGAACACTGTTAGTACCCAAAACATCTTGCCAGCTCTATTAACATTAGCCTCAGAGCACCATAATAACACATAATGCTCTAGTTAGATCTGCATGGTTATTTTGTAGCGTGGTTTGTTTCAGAGTTTAGATTAGGGATCATTACTTTCCCTACATGGAGGCTCAAATTCAGACCCGACACACAATATGATTTTTTTAATAAACCAAGTGAAAACATGAGCTCAAGACAACATGATGGAGCGTCACTACATACACTTGTCAGGTGAAACAGAGTTTAAGCACACAGAAAAGGCTAAATAGCATAGAATCGTATTTTCTTTAATCTGCACACAGTAATGAAAACGTAAAATATAACTGGTTAGTATACAGTAAAATAAAAAAGAGAGCTTGTATTGTTATTGTTCTCAAACCGGAAACAAAGATGTTTTGTGCACTTAAAGGGATAATTGACCCAAAAATGAAATTAATGAACACATATGACTTTCTTTGGACATGTTAGGCAGAAGTTTAGCCTCAGTCACCATTTACTTTCATTATATGGAAAACTGAAGCAATGAAGATGCATGAAAGTGAATGGTAACTGCGGACCCACTGTGAACGAGCTTCTCAAGACCATTATCAACGTGCAACAAAAATCACTGAAAAATGACTTAAATTTCGGGTTGTTTCTCAACAAAACCTATTGACTTCAGGAGACTTGGAATATGACATAGGAGCCCTATCCCAAGTAGGAATATGGACTACTTTTATGATATTTTTGGGTCATTTTTTATTTTATTTTAAAAGTATTCAATAAAATTTCTCCTTTTAGAAAGTCATACAGGTTTTGAGCAAAATGAGGGTGACTAAATGATAACAGAATTGGTAACACTTTCAAATAGGGTTCAATTTGTTATATTAGTTAACATGAACTAACAATGAACAATAATTTTTCAGCAATTATTAATCTTGTTTAATGTTAGTTTTAACATATACAAATACATTTTTCAAAGTTGTATTAGTTAACATTAGTAAATACACTATGAACTAACATGAACTAAAAATAAACAATTGCAATTTTATTACCTAATATTAACTAAGATTAAAATAAAATAAAAAAATACAAATTGTATTGTTCATTGTTAGTTCATGATATCTAATACATAACGCATGGAACCTTATTGTAAAGTGTTACCACAGAATTTAAATTTTTGGGTCAACTATTCCTTTAACCATTTAATGCATATCTTCCTAAAATAATAATAATAATAATAATAATAAATAAATAAAAATTATAATGGTTTAAGTACCAAAAGTATATAGGTTCATTTGAGACCCTAGGTATGTAATAGTGTTGTGTTGTGTTTTTTTTTTTTTTTGTTGTTGTTTTTTTGCACTTTATAATTTGTATGATTATTTAATATCTATATATGTTTACAATTACAGGATATCGATGTCTTTGTTTAATAAAAGATCAATTATTTCTATATTCAAACATTATCTTCAATACAATATGTCTTGAAAATTTTACACAATCTCTGCATTTTGTGGATCCATTTGTGATAGATATACGTTCCAGGTCTCTAAAGACCTGAATATGTACAGTAAGAGTGTTTGGTGAAATTCCCATGGATTTAAGGGTTAAATAATGATTCCAAAATTATGCTTTATGACTCCTCAGGTTTCTCTTGTCTGAAATGAAATTTTAGAACCGGAGCTAGTACTTTTGAGTATTTTCTTACTCACTGAAGCTACAAAGAGGTCCCCGATCTTTTCGCTTGCGTCCCATTCAGCCACCCGAGATGTCAGGGCAATCTGGAACATGGAGTGGCACTGCATGATTTCCCGCAGACGGAAGAAAATAGGTCGTATTTTCCTGATGCTGAGGATCCGAGGCTCCGCCTCCATCAAAGGTCGCTGGTATTCCTAAAGGATCATGTGAAATGGAGATGAAAATTCTTATATATGCTTCCACCTTAAAAGTGAAAATGTTTTTGCATTGACACATGGGAAATAAATTCATTTACAGCTCTTACTTGCTTCACCTTGACAAGGGAGTGAGATTACTAATGCGTTGAATTAATTTTAACAGGGAGGTGAAATAAATGGTGTCTCAGTGCATTACCCATTTCATTCATTTAAATACAATATTTGAAATGTCCAATTTTACATATATGAATACATCTTTGAAATTATGCATGTCTTTGACACATGGAGATGTATGCATACTTATCAACGTTCACCTCCCTTTATAGGGCTCTTTCAAGGTTTCTTGTCTTATTCGGTGAACCTTGTTTTAAAGTTTATTAACCACCATCTGCTTCAAGCTATAGGACATAAGACAAATTCCTCTGAATTAAAAAGTATAATACAGGTTTCCAAATATTCTGATATAAAGATTCTGATTTATGCATTTGTAAAACTCCCACAGCAATATGAATTCTCATGAATTGTCTCTCTAAAATCTAAATGTATTAGTCCCAGAAAACCCCCTCAACACCTAAACATATTAAATGTAATTTCTTCACTTGTTAATGTTAAATACTCCCTCTGAAACCAGCTCCGTCTGGCATATAACAAGTCTCAAATTTAAGTTATGCTTAGCTAAATGTTTGTTTAGCCTTGAATTTCTTAAATTGCTAAACAAGCTGGATATCAGCCATAAATAAACTACAAGAGCTAATCTTTAAAAGCTAGTTAGATTGTGGACACAATAGATTTTTCATGCCTGCTTTTTCCCTACCCTATAGTATCCACTGCTAATGGATTATCGACAAAGAGAAAATAAGACAGGATGAGGTAATGGGACTATTTCTTTTTCTAAAGGTACACCTGGCCACAACAGCACTACTAAACCAACACGATCACACGAGAAGTCGGCATGCTGTTTCAGAAAGTTCTGGTACCCTAGGATCGGCAACAGTATGCTGACTCACTGACATGCCCTATCTCCCATCGGACATATTTGCAACGGCTCCACAACAGCTACTTTCCCTCGTGGCACAACTGATAGTGCATTGAGTCAGTTGCACTGACTAGAGTTCAATCCCAATTCAATCGAGGAGGCAATCATGTTTGTATAAACAATCACGAGCATTATAAGAGGTTACATTTTTATCCATAACATTGCATTTTGTGTCTACTAATGTTTAGGGTTAGGTTTGGGTTTTGGCTTTGGTTGGGGGGTAGATTAAATAAAATAAGCATTTCTCTTCACAGTTTTACACTCTGTAGAGCTGAAAACAATTATTTTTACAACAGGCTTCTGGCGATCTGTCCTGGATATAAATGGGTGTCACACTTGTTTGTATGCTCTAAAACACTTACTGCTTTAGCCTCTGGGGGCAGTGTTTTAAAATTCGGTCAACGTATACCGATTTCGGCTAAAGAAAAATCTGCACACACATGCCGATTTACAGAGCTTTGATTTGACTAGATAAGAGCAAAATATATTCTGAATTACTAGATTTCATAGAGCGTAAAGCTGTGAATCTGTGATTCAATTTCAGACGGTGCCTTTCCCTTCAAAGGAGTGTGATAACAAATGCTTTTCTCTTCAACACTTGCTGAGATCAGAATTATGAGTAACAAAACTCCAGACTATGAAACCCAACAAACCTGCATGCTTCCGTTTAAAGGGATGTGAATGTGAATGCAAAGTCAGTATTAAAGACAATTTAAAGTGATGTCTTTTGTTTTGTGGCTTTGAAAAAGCTGGGCTTTCAGATTTGAAGTATGTCGACATTATCTGTAAGCCTTTCACATGCTCTTACTTTTCAATCATGACATCTATTTAACCATTTCAAGTCAAAAATAGAGACATTTTGACTGATATTTTAATGTAGAAGTTCAAGAAACTCTTAAGGTGGCAATTAGATTTGTCTTCTAACTACTCTTTTGAATCTATCTGAGAGGGCACGGGATGCTTTTGAAGTATCGAAGGACTGAGTTCTAGTCTGATCTCAAAACACAGTAAAAAAAAAAAAAAAAAAACACACATTTGAGACTTACCAAACGTTTTAACTTTGTTTTGTTAAAAAAATTACATTTAGCCTACCTCATCCTTTCACAAGCCATTTTACCAATTTTGCCTGCACAGTTATTCTTGGCCCAGAGATCCTCTGTCTTACCTGTAGGATCCGTTTCAGAGAGTCCAGGTAACTTCTCTCACTCTGCACAATTGAGCCCAGAATATGGCGTCGCACAATCTGTGGAAGAGATTAAAGACCTTATCATCCACAGAGACCTAGTTAGTGGGACACAAGTGAGTTTTTCTAGTTGTTACAATGATATGGGTAGTTGACGGTAGTTGACGCATAACATCAAGATTTTAGGTTAAAGTTTATATTTTAGATGCTGTTACTGGTCACCATTTTAAAGGAATAGTTCAAAAAGAACTTTTTCTTATCATTAAAGGCCTGTTCACAACAATTCCGTGACGATTTTGCGAGACGAACCTCTGACGGAAGGTCTATTCACAAAGAGTCCGTAAAAACATGAAATGAAAAACTATTTCACCCCTGTACAGTAGGTGGCGCTGTTGCAGTTCTACGCATGTATACCAGTCTCCTCCCCACATCTTCAGCTGTTAGAGATTAATGTATTGAACGCTGTTAAAGCATTTATTTACCTAATTCGGCATAACTGTTTAATTATGTTCTTTCCATGGTGTTGATGCATTTTGAGGAGTAGATCATCTTTTTGTAATGCGAGTGAGATGAGTAAAGAGCACTGTTGCATAAATACACCGATCAGCCACAACATTAAAACCACCTGCCTAATATTGTGTAGGTCCCCCTCGTGCCGCCAAAACAGCTGATCAGCGCCACCAACACACTGGATTGAGCAGCTTCAGCAATTGACAAAAATCTCTTATCTCATTGGTCAGTCAGTTTTCATTGCAGTCCAAAGGGGAAAAAAAATCGGAACACTCTCTGTAAAAAAAAAAAACTTTCGGATTGTCGGAAGATGATTTGTCAGGCTTGGTATGAATAGCGGCATCGAAATCCATTGTTACCACACAAAAGCTCACTCGAAACGAACATTCATACCAAAAAATCAGGTTTGGTGTGAACAGGCCTTTACTCACCCTCATGTCATCCCAGATGTGTATGCTTTTGTTTCTTCTGCTGAACACAAACAAAGGTTTTTAGAAGAATACAGTGGTGTGAAAAAGTGTTTGCCCCCTTCCTGATTTCTTATTTTTTTGCATGTTTGTCACACTTAAATGTTTCAGATCATCAAACAAGTTTAAATATTAGTCAAAGATAACCCAAGTAAACACAAAATGCAGTTTTTAAATGAAGGTTGTTATTATTAAGGGAAAACAAAATCCAAACCTACATGGCCCTGTGTGAAAAAGTTTTTGCCCCACCTGTTAAAACATAACTTAACTGTGGTTTATCACACCTGAGTTCAATTTCTCTAGCCACACCCAGGCCTGATTCTGCCACATCTGTTTTCAATCAAGAAATCACTTAAATAGGACCTGCCTGACAAAGTTAAGTAGACCAAAAGATCTTCAAAAGCTAGACATCATGCCGAGATCCAAAGAAATTCAGGAACAAATGGGAAAGAAAGTAATTGAGATCTATCAGTCTGGAAAAGGTTATAAAGCCATTTCTAAAGCTTTGGGACTCCAGAGAACCACAGTGAGAGCCATTATCCACAAATGGCGAAAACATGGAACAGTGGTGAACCTTCCCAGGAGTGGCCAGCCGACCAAAATTACCCCAAGAGTGCAGCGACGACTCATCCAAGAGGTCACAAAAGACCCCACAACAACATCCAAAGAACTGCAGGCCTCACTTGCCTTAGTTAAGGTCAGTATTCAAGACTCCACCATAAGAAAGAGACTGGGCAAAAATGGCCTGCATGGCAGAGTTCCAAGACGAAAACCACTGCTGAGCAAAAAGAACATTAAGGCTCGTCTCATTTTTGCCAGAAAACATCTTGATGATCCCCAAGACTTTTGGGAAAATACTCTGTGGACTTACGAGACAAAAGTTGAACTTTCTGGAAGGTGTGTGTCCCATTACATCTGGCGTAAAAGTAACACCACATTTCAGAAAAAGAACATCATACCAACAGTAAAATATGGTGGTGGTAGTGTGATGGTCTGGGGCTGTTTTGCTGCTTCAGGACCTGGAAGACTTGCTGTGATAAATAGAACCATGAATTCTGCTGTCTACCAAAAAATCCTGAAGAAGAATGTCCGGCCATCTGTTTGTGACCTCAAGCTGAAGCGAACTTGGGTTCTGCAGCAGGACAATGATCCAAAACACACCAACATGTCCACCTCTGAATGGCTGAAGAAAAACAAAATGAAGACTTTGGAGTGGCCTAGTCAAAGTCCTGACCTGAATCCTATTGAGATGCTGTGGCATGACCTTAAAAAGCCAGTTCATGCTCGAAAACCCTCCAATGTGGCTGAATTACAACAATTCTGCAAAGATGAGTGGGCCAAAATTCCTCCACAGCGCTGTAAAAGACTCATTGCAAGTTATCGCAAACGCTTGATTGCAGTTGTTGCTGCTAAGGGTGGCCCAACCAGTTATTAGGTTTAGGGGGCAAACACTTTTTCACACAGGGCCATGTAGATTTGGATTTTGTTTTCCCTTAATAATAACAACCTTCATTTAAAAACTGCATTTTGTGTTTACTTGTGTTATCTTTGACTAATATTTAAACTTGTTTGATGATCTGAAACATTTAAGTGTGACAAACATGCAAAAAAATAAGAAATCAGGAAGGGGGCAAACACTTTTTCACACCACTGTATCTCAGCTATGTAGGTCCATTCAATGCAAGATAAAAGTGTCCAAAACTTTTAAGCCCAAAAAAGCAGCATAAAAGTAATCCATATGACTCCAGTGGTTAAATCTACACCTTCAGAAGCAGTATGATGGGTGTGGGTGAGAAACAGTTCAATATTTAAGTTATTTTACTATAAATTCTCCTCCCTGCCAATTAGGTGGCGATGTGCATGAAGAATGTGAATCGCCAAAAACAAAAGAAGAACTCCTTTTAGGAGAGAAGAGCGCTTAGGAGCGCTGTTTGAAAATGGAGATTTATAGTAAAAAACTTACTTACAAATTGACTGTTTCTCACCCAAACCTATCATATCGCTTCTGAAGACATGGATTAAACCACTGGAGTTGTATTAATTTCTATTATGCTGCCTTTATGTGCTTTTTGGAGCTTCAATGTTTTAGACCCTGTTGACTTGCATTGTATGAACCTTTAGAGCTGAGATATTCTTTTAAAAATCTTCGTTTGTGTTCAGCAGAAGAAATAATGTCATATGCATCTGGGATGGCATGAGGGCGAGTAAATGATCCCTTTAAATTTAAGTGAAATTGAAATTTAAGTTAAACTGAAAAGAGTTTTTCACAATTTTTAATGACTGTTTTGCCTTTACTAGTTCATTTGAAATGGTCCTTTTTTTATTGTACCATGTAGTATCTCAATGAAAATGAGGTCATACATATGGATGCCCAAATGTCACAGTCAATAATCATTTGAGAAACCGAGAAATCAACTAAGAAAAAGATAATTCAACTGAAAAATAGATCAAATCAATTGGGAAATCAATAAATAAATCTTTCAATCAATTATCAACATCTAAATAAAAGAAAAAGAAGCTAAAAGTGAAACAATTATTCACTTTTTACTTGCATATTACAATTAACTTATTTGTATTTAAAATTCATTTTTATCATCGTTTCTATGTTATCAATTACTTAATTAAATTAATTGTTTTCTATGTGTTTATCTCAGGTTTTATTAATTGCTTAATATCCGATTATCAAATTGCAGGTTCTCTTTTTTTTTTTTTTTTTTTTTTTTTTATCCACATGTTGAAAATTTTATGCTTGGTTGATTTATTGTATTCTTACCTGATTTATCAATTTCTTAGCTGATTTATTGATTTCTCAAATAATTAATGAGTATACATAAAAGCTTCATGCATAATAATTATTAAACACAAAAACAAAATGCTGTTTACAATAGTTTTTGATTGAGATAATATTCATGAAATTTCCATAATTCTTTATAATCTATGATGGAACTCGATTACCCAAATTATGTGTTCCCCTTAAATGTGTATATTTTGTGCACAATCAGTTTAAATAATTTTTTTACCATTATTTTCATACCAATAAATACATATACACACACCTGTTGGCTGCTAAGTCCATCTGGCATTGGTCCCAGTTGGGCAGGTGGGTGGTTTGCCTCTGATACCATCACATCCAAAAACCCTGTATCATCCTCAATGTCTTCTGTCAGGATGCACAAAAACACAAGTTCAAATTTCTTATTTATCCCTGAAAAGCAAGAAGCATATACTGTGTATAAACCGTACTTATTATCTTATTACAACTCTGAGGAGTTGCTCGAAAAGGAACAGTACAAAGAACTCTTTTGCTGTTTGGAACAGGCTGTTCTAAGCCACATCCAAACAATGTTTCACTCCACACAGCTACAAATGAAAACCTCCCAATATACTATTTTGCGCCTTTTCAGAGGCCCAAAGCCACACAATCTTATCAAAATAAGAAGATAACCTTCAAATCAAAATGTTTAGCATTAAATGCTACCCAAACAAAGTCATCAACAGTTGAAATTGAGAATTTTTGGACATTTAGAGAGTTTTTTTAACAGGCAGCATGCCAGTCTCTGTTTCCAAATGGTAACCTTGCCCTATCATGCACAAGGACAATATGGGGACCAATCCCAGCCAATCTTCAGATCTTCTCTCCACCTTTTATATCAAAGCAGTCCATTCTCTTCTTAAAAGCAGAATTTACGAAAGCTCCGAGAGCCATCTGAATCCATCAGCTGTTTTTCCATCTTGTCTCCATGGCAGATCATCTGCCATCTCTTAAGAGGTCTGGCATAATTCAATGAACCGCCCTGTTCTTCTGAGAAAAAGCATTTGAAATATATAATTGCCTCCTAGATTGGTCTTTTTCTGTCAAAGGAAAAAGGGGTGAGGAAGGGTGCTTGAAAGAAGACAAATTCTCAAATGAAATCATTCTAAGATTACCTGAGTGGTCCTTTTTATGTAGAAATGAGACTCCTCTCATGACGGCGATTTTGGTTTTCTCCAGGCCATCTTTTGTTCCACTACGTGCTGCCCGCATCAGCTGATGGACCTGTGCATGAACCAGAGGGAACAAGAAGATCATGGGCAATCCATCTGGAGCCCCTGCAAAGCCAGCGCCATGGTACACCCGTATGGACAAAGGTCAGCCATCTCCAGCCCTCAAGCATAAACAGCCATTCCCGGATCTGCCTGACATTTGTGAGACACCAGTTCAGTGTTGAGGGCTGCAGCTGGGTGTGTGTTCAACAGGGTCTGTTTCAGTGGCCACAAGCCACAAGATCCAAATCATATGAGAGAACATCAAGGCAGTGATATTTTTATATATTTTTTAAAAGCAGGGGGATGGCCCATCTCTGCAAAAGCAGGTCAGTAATAGAGTGCATGTGAAAATGCCTTGCTTGAACCACATGAGAGCTGTTTACTTTAAATATGAAAGTGTCCCCATAACTCACCCTCATACATATCAAATTAAAGATTAAAGAAGCTGAAGCAATATGGAAGTGATCTGAGTGGTAAATGGTTCATTCAAAACAGAGAGAGAGAAACAGAAAGAAAAACAGATACAAAGAGTGACTTTCAGAAAAGAATGAGAGGATAGACATTGAGAGGTAGAGAGAGAGAGAGAGAGAGAGAGAGAGAGAGAGAGAGAGAGAGAGGGAGAAAGCAGGATAGAGAGAGAGATCATCAGGGGCTGTTCACATAGGATGCATTCCTGTGTTAAAAAAAATAGCAAGACGGAACAGAATGGAATAGAAAGCAGGAGTCTCTAGATTCATTCTGTTTTAAACTGACACACCGTCTTAAAGTTGAAGTGTGTAATTTCTGCGTCACTAGCATCACAAAAAAGGAACTGCAAAAATAATCAAGCTTTTCAAGCAGATTCCAGAAAACTTCCCCCGTCTGCCATTGGTTTAAAAAAAAAAAAAAGCCCTGCCTCAAACTCACGCCATTGGTTACAGAATCCCAGGGCGTACACTTTTCAGGAAAGTCAACTGACTTACACTGATGAGCCAAAACATTATGACCACCTGCCTAATATGCTGTTGGTCCTCCACGTGCCACCAAAAAAACACACAAAAAAATTAGCAACGATCTGCTGAGGCATGGATTCTACAAGACCCCTGAAGGTGTCCTGTGATATCTGGTACCAAGACATTAGCAGCAGATCCTTCAAGTCCTGTAAGTTGTGAGGTGGAGCCGCCATGGATCGGACTTGTTTGTCCAACACATCCCACAGATGTTTAATCAAATTGAACTCTTCATCATGTTCCTCAAAACATTCCCGAACAATGTGTGCAGTGTGGCATTGCCATCAGGGAATACCATTGCCATGAATGGGTGTACCTGGTCTGCAACGATGTTTAGGTAGGTGGCACATGTCAAATTGACGTCCACATGAATGGCCGGACCCAGGGTTTCCCAGCAGAACATTACCCAGAGCATCACACTCCCTTCACAGGCTTGTCGTCTTCCCACAGTTCATCCTGGTGCCATCACTTCCCCAGTTAAATGGTGCACACATACACAGCCGTCCACGTGATGTAAAAGAAAACGAACTCATCGGACCAGGCGACATTCTTCCACTGCTCGCGTGCCCATTGTAGGTGCTTTTGGCAGTGGAAAGGAGTCATCATGGGCACTTTGACCGGTCTGCGGCTACGCAGCCCCATATGTGTTGTGACGCATTCCTCCCGTACCATTATTACAATTTTCTGTGACTTATGCCACAGCAGACCTTCTGTTGGTTCAAACCAGATGGGATAGTCTTCGATGCCCTTGCACATCGATGAGTCTTGGGCACCCAACACCCTGTCGCCGGTTTGTGGTTTGTCCCTCCTCAGACCACTGTCGGTAGGTACTCAACACTGCTGACTGGGCGCACCCCACAAGCCTTGCTGTTTCAGAGATACTCTGACCCAGTTATCTGGCATAACAATTTGGCCCTTGTCAAAGTCGCTCAGGTCTTTACTCCTGCCCATTTCTCCTGCATTCAACACATTGACTACGAGAAATTATTGTTCGCTTACCATCTAATCTATCCAGACCTTGACATGTGGCCTTAGGAGATGATCAACGTTATTCACTTCACCCATAATAATGTTTTGCCTCAACGGTGTATGTAACGTATTCCCTGTGTTTTTGCTTAGACTTTTATTTTGAAATTCTTGTTTAGTTCCCCGTTCCTGTTTCCTGTTAATTTTGTAGTCCTTTGTAGTTTCTTTTCATGATTGGTTTTCCCCTGATTGTTTTCCCCAGGTGTTCCTCGTTTCCTGGTTTGCCCATTTGTATTTAAGCCCTTGTTTCCCCTGGTTTCTTTGTCAGTCTTTACATGTTTTGTCATGTTCTGTGCCTGGTTTCCCATGTTTTTGTTTCGTTTTATTCTTAGTTACTTTGTTCATCCTTTGTTCTCATTAAAGCTGCATTTAGATCCTCATTCTGCCTCGTCACAGAAAGACTGACCAAGGAATGGATCTAGTGGCTGTCAGAATTTTACTCCTTCAACAAGGGGACCATCCAGTTGAGGATCAACTGTTTTTAGAGCTGGCAAATGAAGTGCACTATCCAGACTGCTCTCTGGTGGTTTTCTTCTGGGCCGGTCTGAATAGTGCACTGAGGGAACTGATGCCTCTGGCTGATACTCACTGGATGCTCGGCGAATATGTAGAGAAGGCTCTGTAACTTTGAATTTCCCATTATACAGTGGATTATGGCGGGAACCCCGGGCCAAACCTTCGTCTTCAGCTCCCTTCTCGAAGCCTTCCACGGCCCCTGTCTCCAAGTTGTATGATCTGCCACTAATGTCAGTGTGTAGGTCCATGAAGACCCTACCTCAAAATTGTCTGCGGACACGGCCAACGAGCCAACGCCCACGCCAGTCACGGCCAACGAGCCAACGCCCACGCCAGCCACAGCCAACGAGCCTACGCCCACGCCTGCCACAGCCAACGAGCCTACGCCCACGCCTGCCACGGCCAACGAGCTAGAAGCCTCGTCCGTCCCATAGCCAGCGTTGCCAGCCTCATCCATCCCAGAGCCAGCGTTGCCAGCCTCGTCTGTCCCAGAGCCAGCGTTGTCAACTTCGGCCATCCAGAGGAGGAGAAGGAGAAGAAAAGTTTCTGTTCCCAAGTCTCTTCCCTGTATACACGACCACGGAGGTCGTTCCCGAGTCTCCACTCATGCCCACGACCACAGAGGTCGTTTCCCATTTTCTGCCCATGTTCTCGACCACGGAGATTGTTCCCAAGTCTCATCCCATGCCCACGACCACGGAGGTCATTCCCGAGTCTCTTCCCATGTTCGCGACCACGGAGGTCGTTTCCCATTCATCCAGGACTCTTTGTCTCGAGCCTGCCACGGCTCCGCCTTCCACGGCTTTGCCCCTCAAGCCTGCCACGGCTCCACCCCCAGTGCCTATTCCTCCAGCGGCTCTGCCCCCAGAGTCTTCCACGGCTCTGCCCGCTCCCCCAGAAACTATTCCTCCTGTGGCTCCGCCCTCTCCCCCAGAGACTATTCCTCCTGCGGCTCCGCCCTCTCCCCCAGAGACTATTCCTCCTGCAGCTCCGCCCGCTCCCCCAGTGACTCCTCCTACAGCGGCTCCGCCGCCTGACCGTCTCGGCCCTGCGGCCGCCTGATCTGCTCTGGTCTCCCTGGTCTCCTGGCCGCCCACCTGATCTGCTCTGGTCTCCTTGGTCTCCTGACCGCCCGCCTGATCTGCTCTGGTCTACTTGGTCCTCCGAGCCTGCAGCGTTGCCCTGGCCCTCCATCCCTCCAGTTCCGCCTTGGTTCGAAGCCTCCCTGACATTACCTTGTTCCTTTGCTCCCATTACCCCTTGTGCCCCCCTGAACTACCTGTTTTCCCCCACACCCCATGGACAGGTTTTTTTTTTTTTTTTTTTTTTTTTTTTTTTTTTTTTGAGCGTCTGGAATCCGCTCCTTAAAAGGGGGGCTCTGTCACATATTCCCTGTGTTTTTGCTTAGACTTTTATTTTGAAATTCTTGTTTTTTTCCCATTCCTGTTTCCTGTTAATTTTGTAGTCCTTTGTAGTTTCTTTTCATGATTGGTTTTCGCCTGATTGTTTTCCCCAGGTGTTCCTCTTTTCCTTGTTTGCCCATTTGTATTTAAGCCCTTGTTTCCCCTGGTTTCTTTGTCAGTCTTTACATGTGTTGTCATGTTCTGTGCCTGGTTTCCCGTGTTTGTTTCGTTTTATTCTGAGTTACTTTGTTCATCCTTTTGTTCTCATTAAAGCTGCATTTAGATCCTCATTCCTTGTCTGCCTCGTCACAGTATAGTTATCTATACATATTGTTATACATTATAAGTTGGGATAGAAGAAAGTACTTTAAAACAGAACACTCAGCAGCTTTAGAAACGTGACATATATGGTGCGAGAAACTGAAAAAAAAAAAAACATAAAAATGTGACGCAACAGCCAAAAACATCTGTGTGACACATGTGTCACAAAAACAGCACAGATTGAATGCAAGAATGTGCCCTCTGTAAACAACCCTTTACCCTGCTGATAAAGAAAAGCATATGTTTAGTGTCCCACCAGGCTTCTTTACTAGATTAACCAGCGGTCAACCTTTACCAGAAAGATCAAGCTGAACAACTTTAACAGGTAGGTTTTTGTTGGTGAAAAGTATGGTTATGTTGGCTTACTACAGTAACTAGATCAGCAACAGACCATCACTAACCAACATAAATCAGCCCTGACCAGCACTGAAATTTACATGGCCCCTTAGAGCAGTGGTTCTCAACCAGGGGTCTGGTACCCACTAGGGGGCCTCAGCAAACTTCTAAGGGGGCCTCAAGATGTCTTGAAATTATTCAAAATTTAAATTTAAATATGTTAACTTCATTTAAATGCTGAAATTAGTCAAAATCGTGATGTAGGCTACAACATATAAACTGACAGTTCCTGAAATGTCTGGAATCACAGAATTAATCTTGATAAGTATTTTAATCTGTTGACACTTCTAGATTCTGGGGCTTTGAAAATTGTCTTGGACAATGGGGGGCCTCGGAGTCAAAAAGGTTGAGAAACACTGCCTTAGAGGACAGGCAGTAACTATTTTAGCCATGAAATTTGTGGTAAAATCTTAGTAATAATACAGGAAAACCAAAACTATGGTAATAAAATCATAATCATTTTTGGTGGAAAACCATACCACAAAATATCCATGATGATACTATAGTAAAACTGTAGTAACCATGTTTTGTTGTTGTTGTTGTTGTTTTTTTTTAATGATTTTAAAAAAAAATTGATGATTTTTATTACCATATATTTGGTTTTCCTGGATACTTGATACAGTTTTACTATAAATACCATGGTTAGAATATGATTACTATAGTAAAACCATGGTTACACCCCAAAAAAAATAAAAATAAATAAATAAAACTGTTACTACAGTCACGGTTACTACAATATTACTATAGTAAAACCATGTTTCCGCCATAAATAAAAAATAAATAAATGGTACTGTCATGGTTACATATAGTAAAGCCATGGTTTTACTACAGTAACCATAATTAAACTATGGTATTTGTATAGTAAAACCATAATAAACAAAAAATTATAATTTTTACTACCATAGTTTCTGTTTTCCTGTATTATCACTATGGTTTCACTATGAATATCATGGTTAAAATATGGTTACTGTAGTAAAACCATGGTAAATGTATTGTAAGGGCACGCAAAACTATTTCAGAAAAAAATTAAAATCCCACCCTCTCCTCTAAGGGGCTCCGTAGTTTCTCAACTGGTAAAATGGTTCACAGTACGGTTCGGAAAGGGTCACGGACAGCAGCAAAAGAACAATGAAAATGCAACTACTATAAAATTGTGCACAATTAGTTTGCCAAAATAAATAAGCTCAACAACTTTTAAATTGAGGGAGAGAGATCAAATCTTTTGTTGTTGACATCAGCAACAAAAATAATGTCACTTGATACATGCTCATGTACTTGAAAACCATGAACAAAACTGCAAGATAAAAGAAAATGTGACCCAGTCTTCATTAAATACAGGTTATGCTTTTTTACTGTGTTGGGCCGCCACTTGATGTCCAATGTCAAATCTGATTCCTTAGCTCTAAGGGGCTCATTTGAAATTCATGCTGGTCAAAGCTGGTACTTTCAGCATGGTACAGTGAGAAAAAGGAGATAGAGAGTAACCTGGACCCAATCGAGTGCTCTGAGCTATAACACCTCCTAAGTCCATTCTTCCCCATATATGTATGAGTGTACCTGATGTCTGCCCCCCAGTCTCATGGCTAGCTCCTGTTTGGTCCTGGTATAACATGCTCTCAGTCTTCTCACATCAGATGAGAGCTAGGATATCGTCACGGCAACAACACAGGCCACGGGTGAGAGTGCAATAACATGGTAACAACATGGAGGAGAGGAAGGAATTCAGGGGTAAGCATAAAAGTGCAGGAAATGGAGGAATGAGGGCAAGGCAAAATCAGCAGTGACCAAGGGCATAGATTTGGCTTGAAAATTGGGGGGGTTGCAGTGTAAAGCATTTACATGTTTCCATTGATCATGATATAAATATTGGGGGGGGGGGTGGTTGTACTTGCTTGTTTTGATTATTTGTTTTGATTCCCCCCTGGAATCTACGCCCTTGGCAGTGACACTTAAGCATCAACAACAAGAGCATATGCAGGAGAAATGACTGGCACTGGGGGAGTGGCTTAGATGTAAGTCAAAGCAGCATGGGGTACACAGAAGACAAGATCATGACAGTTCGCACCCTCATTAATGCAAATCTCAGACGAACACCTCATTTTCAAACCAAAGCCACAGGCTGTGTCCATAACCAAAATGCTGACTTCACAGGAAGGCATCAAAGCAATTTAGAATCCAATTGTTAGCGTAACATTCTTGCTAATAAAATGGCATATAATTCTAGTTGACAACTAAAATGTAGTTGACGATAATGTGCAAAATGACAAAAACATGTATAAAACTGTTACACTGATGAGCCAAAACATTATGACCACTCAAAGGTGAAGCGAATTACGTTGATCATCT
Source organism: Myxocyprinus asiaticus (assembly GCF_019703515.2). Lineage (NCBI taxonomy): Eukaryota > Metazoa > Chordata > Actinopteri > Cypriniformes > Catostomidae > Myxocyprinus > Myxocyprinus asiaticus. The sequence continues at coordinate 4,500,024 of NC_059378.1, read as the reverse complement.
CCTAACAAGGCCACATGTCAAGGTCTGGGTAGATTAGATGGTAAGCGAACAATCAGTTCTCATAGACAATGTGCTGAATGCAGGAGAAATGGGCAGGAGTAAAGATCTTTGACAAGGGTCAAATTGTTATGGCCGGACGACTGGGTCAGAGCATCTCTGAAACGGCAAGGCTTGTGGGGTGCTCCCGTCAGCAGTGGCGAGAACCTACTGACAGTGGTCCGAGAAGGGACAAACCACTAAACAATGAAGGCTATTCCTTCTGGTCGGAACCGACAGATGGTCTACTGTGGCACAAGTCACAGAAAATTTTAATGATGGTTATGGGAGGAATGCGTCTCAACACACCTGTTGTCCACCGTCGAAAGTGCCTGCAATGGGCACACGAGCTTTAGAACTGGACCAGCAGTGGAAGAAGGTCGCCTGGTCCGTTGAGTCCCGTTTTCTTTTACATCACGTGGACGGCTGTGTATGTGTGCACCGTTTACCGGGGGAAGTGATGGCACCAGGATGTACTGTGAGAAGACATCAAGCTAGTGGAGGGAGTGTAATGCTCTGGGCAATGTTCTGCTGGGAAACCCTGGGTCCGGCCATTCATGTGGATCTCAGTTTGACACGTGCCACCTACCTAAAAATCGTTGCAGACCAGGTACACCCCTTCATGGCAATGGTACTCCCTGATGGTAGTGGCCTTTTTCAGCAGGATAATGCGCTCTGCCACACTACATTGTTCGGGAATGGTTTGAGGAACATGATGAAGAGTTCAAGGTGTTGCCCTGACCTCCAAATTCCCCAGATCTCAATCCGATTGAGCATCTGTGGGATGTGCTGGACCAACATGTCCAATCCACGACGGCTCCACCTCGCAGCTTATAGGGGATATATCTGCTTCTAATGTCTTGGTGCCAGATACCACAAGACACCTTCAAGGGTCTTGTAGAGTTCATGCTTCGGCGGGTCGGCACTGTTTTGGTGGCTCACGGAGGACCAACAGCATATTAGGCAATTGGTCATAATGTTTTGGCTCATCAGTGTATATATATATATATATATATATATATATATATATATATATATATATATATATACACATACATGTATATACATATATACTGTATATAAATAAATAAAAACAGTGTTAGTGCATTAGTAATATCTTGCAGTATTATCTTGATCATCATGTTTTCATGCGTCTTTTTTGTCTCACCTTCATGGCTGTGGACAAAATCAAAAAATCCTTAATCAACAAACCATTGTATCATTATTTAATTGATGAGATTAATACCATTTAAGGCAGCATAGATGTGACCTTTGCCTAATATATCCTACAATCCTGTGTAAGCAGGTAACTGGTTGATAGAACGAATTAAAGCCTTCTAAAACCATGCATTACCAACTGGGCAGCAAGGCCTTTGGTTTCGGACACAGCCACAAAGACTGATACCCATTACTTCATGCTGGTGTGAAGTCAATTACTGTTTGATGTTTTGATGTTTTTGTTTGTTTGTTTTGTTTTTTGTTTTTTGTTTTAAAACAAGCCTACCACAGGGTATTTTGGCATGCTTTGGAAAGATTCTTATTATAGATGCACAAAAATAGCCAGAGGAATAACTGGTTAAACTAAGCAAAAATCACTATTAGACACAGCAATCTAATTCTTGCTTATCGAGAGATGTCTGGCTGCAGGAAGCTTACAGAGCTTAATTCAGAAGAGGTAAAGGTGAGTCTGGCCATGGGAAATTGGTTTCTGAGGGACGGCCGCCTGGGCAAAGTGTTTTCCATACCAGTGTGACCTCATGAACGTGTAAGTGCAGATAACACAGTGCACACTGAATTCAAATTTACAGCAATTTAGAGCAATGGAAAAGTGTATCAGTAAGGCCCAGTTTTAATAGTGGTTTGGCAAATGCTAGTAAACACTGCCCTCTGGTGGTGAAGCACATAACTTTCACAGATCAAAATAAATAATCTAATTATGGACCAATCACTCAGCCTGCAAGCATGGATGGTTTAAATCTTTTTAAAGACCTTTGTGATTGATCATTATGAGGTGAAAACTGTTTTTACTGTATATATATATATATATATATATATATATATATATATATATATATATATATATATACTTATGATTTTTTGAGGCAAGAATATCAAGAAGTTGTCTCATGGTTACACTAAATGACCTGAAGAAAAAAAAGTGCCTTTTCATAAAGTGTCAGAATGTTAATATTTAATGAAATATTTATTTTTAAATGAATTTTTCAAATGAACATTCCGCGTTCAATACAAGTTAAGCTCAAGTGACAGCATTTGTGGCATAATATTGATTACCATAAAAATACATTTTTACTCATCCCTCCTTTTCTTTAAAAAACAAAATTCTGGGTTACAGTGAGACACTTACAATGGAAGTGAATGGGGGCAAATCCGTAAACGTTAAAATACTCACTGTTTCAAAAGTATAGACACAAGACGTAAACAATATGCATGTTAACATGATTTAAGTGTGATAAAATCACTTACTAACCATTTCAGTGTAAAGTTATCGCCATTTGTAAAACTTCCTTGCCATGACGTTGTAATGTCAACAAACCTTAAAACCCTAAAACGACTGTAAAAATGATTTTCACATTTCTGCATTTAAACCCTCCAAAAATTGGCCCCATTGACTTCTATTGAAGTGCCTCACAGTAACCTTGATTTTTACTTCAGATGCAATGCAGTGTCCTTTTTCAGTTACTGCAGTGGAGCACTCTTGCATTTCTCACATTTGAATTTAAAAGTTTGAGTGGTAAATTATTATAAATAAGCATTATGGATGGATGAATCAAAGTTTGTGGTTTTGAGCTGTTGTTAGAAAAACCTGGTTGGAAAATCAACGAGAAGTGCCCAATAAGCCAATCACATCTTTGGGAAGGGCTGCAGAACATATTGTTTATCCATTTAAAGCATCCATGTGGATAAAATTATTTTCATACACAAACAAAAATTTAATTGTGTTTCCCAACCTTTGAATGGTAGTGTAGTTTTGATTTGTTTGAACATTTTCAGTCACAGCATAATCCCCTTCATTTGTGTTATCTCATAGTTTTGATGACTTCACTATTTTTCTAAAATGTGGAAAACAGCACTAATAAAGATTTAGTAGTGTGTCCTGAAACTTTTGACTGGTAGTGTAATTATTGCATTTGTGGATAGTCTTGAAATTGCACACACACACACACACACACACACACACCTTGCTGCGTGCTGGTGCCCTCTCAGAGTCAGACTGCTCATCGTAGCTTTCAAACTCACTTGAGCTCCAGTCATCACTGGGCACTTTTAGGCCTCCTTCTCTCTGGATGTCCTCATAGATCAAGTCAGCTGACACACAAATCAACACCGGTGTCAATACTGTCCCGAAAACAGGTCTTTTACACAATAACATCCTGATACAAAAAAAAAAAAAAAAAAAAAAAAAAAACACCCACACACTTCAGTATATCCTCCCAATAGTGTATCCTCACACACATACACGCAAACGAATGAACCAACAAAATAAACAAATGAACATACTGTGGGGATACAGTGGGGTCTAGAAGTCTGACACCACTTATATTTACCATTTTTCAAATTTAATCTGAATTATATTATCAGCTATTTGACTCCATGAGTTTGTGCAAAAACTTGATTTGGTGATTTGAGAAGTTTCCAAGGAGCATCTTGTGTGCCTCAATGGAAGTAAGGAAATCTGACCTTAGATTTTATATTTTGAATCCCAGAATTTTTTATTTGGTTTTAGACTTTTGGACCCCACTACATATATGCAACAATCTAACACAATCTGGGAGATCCTCATGAAATCAAACTCACTCAAAAAAATTGCTCTTTGGCTAAAGTTGATTCAATTGCAGACAGTGGTTTATGTGTTTCAAATGAGTTTTCTTAACTTAAAATTACTATGTAATCTGAACACAAATACTTTGTGTAGAAAGAATCTAGCTGAATTGGGCAAACCCAACAAAATTAGACATATCAATGTGTGGAGGTGAGGGTGTGGTTGAGCGTTCGTCTGGGGAAAGAGGAAGCGGAAAGGGTTTCCACCTGAGATGAATTGCTGGTAATTGCTGTTTCTATGTTCACAGTGAGAGATGGGGGAAATAAAAAGGGGCAAGACCTTAGAGTGGGAGAGAGAGCCCAGCTGACATGTTGTGTGTGTGTTGACCACTGCCATTCCCAGAGTGTTTGAGTGTATTTGTGAAGCTTTAGCATTACGCCGTCAAGCGAACGTGTTTTCTGTTATTAATAAATTTACCTTTGAGTTGGATTCGCCGTCTTCCGCTTCCTCATTCCTTGAACCTTGTTACACAATGTAACTCAGATAAATCTAATTTATTTTTTATATACTAAAAACAAAATATGTACAAAAACACAAACACTTAATTTTATTAATTTATTTTATTTTCCCTTTTTCTCCCAATTTGGAATGCTCAATTCCCAATGTGCTTTTTAAGTCCTCGTGGTTGTGTGGTGATTCGCCTCAGTCTGGTGGCGGATGACGAATCCCAGTTGCCTCCGCGCCTGAGAACGTCAACCTGCGCATCTTATCATGTGGCTTGTTGAGTGCGTTGACATGGAGATATAGCACGTGTGGAGGCTTTAAGCCATCCACCGCGGCAACCACACTCAACTCACCACGCGCCCCACGAGAATGAACAACATTATAGTGACCATGAGGAGGTTACCCATGTGACTCTACCCTCCCTAGCAACCGGGCCAATTTGGTTGCTTAGGAGACCTGGCTGGAGTCACTCAGCACGCCCTGGGATTTGAACTAGCAAACTAGCGATCTCCAGGGGTGGTAGCCAGCGTATTTTACAACTGAACTACCCAGGCCCCCATAAACACTTAATTTTAACATTTACTCTCCCTATCGAGTCCCTTGCAAAGCATGCTGGGAAATGGAAATCCCTTGCCCGGTTTCATTAACACTACTTTAACACCGCAAAAATGTAGTCCCAACTCAAAAGGATTAAGTAAACTTCAGTTTTTCAAATTTAAATGGATATTGGATCAAATGCAATGAAATCAAGTTGTGACAAAATGTTTTAGAATTGTGCTGCTTAACTTCATTAAGTAAATTGAACAAGCAGCAAAAATCCTTTTTTTTTTTTTTTTTGAGTGTGCAGACACAAAAATGAATTCTATGGCTGACCTTCTCCTGGAGACAGATCTTCATAGGGGACGTCATCATAGATCACCTCCTCACTAGCCGTCTGGTGTTCCGACTCTGCAGAGCTCTTTCCTGGGAAAAGATTCGCAAAGTGAGGAAATGTAGGCCTAAGAGCTGCGTGTGTTTTCTAAAGTATAAAAACAGCAAAAGACACCTATGCATTTTTGCAGACTTCTGACACTCCGCAAACAGGAAATAGAGAAAACCTCAGAGGCAAAATTGAAGTTCTTTTCTTGAAACTGTTCAAAGATTTGACATCCTGAGGATTTTATGAATTGATTCTCACAAACCAGAGTGCTTATCTACACTAACACACAAGCATATGCTCATATGGATACTTATTGTGAGCTTTGCGCTCATGGTGGCATGGTTACTCACCTCAATCCGGGTGGCGGAGGACAAGTCTCAGTTGCCTCCGTTTCTAAGACCGTCAATCCACACATCTTATCACGTGATCTAAGCATGTGGAGACTCATGCTACTCTCCGTGATCCACACACAACTTACCACGTGCCCCATTGAGTGCGAGAATTGCAACCATGAGGAGGTTACCCCATGTGACTCTACCCTCCCTAGCAACCAGGCCAATTTGGTTGCTTAGGAGACCTGGCTGGAGCCACTCAGTACACCCTGGATTTGAACTCATGACTCCAGGGGTGGTAGTCAGTCAGCATCAATACTCGCTGAGCTACCCAGGTCCACAGGTCCCTTGGATATAATTTTCTCAAGGTAAATATTCTTTTAAAAGAAACATTTAATTTTGACCCATTAACCTTAGGTTTATCGAATATTTATCACATATCGCTGCACATTATCCAAGTTTATCGCAGATCACATTTTGTCTCCTAACCGTGCAGTGGTCAGTTCTTAATTTGTGTATTCTTTATAAATTCTTAAAACAGAAGGCTTATATTTAATATGTTGGGGCAGAGAAATACTGTAAGAAATGAGACTTGTTATATGAGGTAATAATATTATTTTGCCTATATTACCAGACTGATTTTCTCGCATTTTCTTAATATCAACATTTGGAATATTATCCTTGACCTAATATGTCCCTACCAATTTTCAAACTAAACCTGATTAAACCCGCTTCACTGAATAAACTGACTGAATCTGTTGGAGCGGTTACTGAATTAAAAGTGACTCCTTTACTCATTTTAGTCATGTCTGAAGTCAGAACCATTTTGTATAGGTTACTTAAATGATTGTGAAACTGAAATCGGTCATTACACTTGTTGTTCACTGTGGCAACTTGTTAATAAAGATTAAAAGATTATTTTAACTTGCCCATCCTTTTCTTAAAAAAATGGAAGTGAAAAGTTTTAGAGGGTTTAAAAGGCAGAAATGTGAAGCTTATATATTTTTATAAAAGCACTTACATTAATTTGTGTGTTAAAATTATTGTGTATTATTTGAGCTGTAAAGTTGTTTAAATCATTGTTTTTATGGGCGCTTTAGGGTTTACAGCATTACGTTGCCATGGTAATGAAGTTGTAAAACTGGAAATAACTTTACACTGAAAAGGTAAGCCATGTTAACACATTAAAATCATGTTAACACACATACTGTGTACGTCTTGTGGCTATACATTTGAAACAGTAAGTATTTTTACCGATTGGACCCATTTACTTCCATTGTAAGTGCCTCACTGGAACATCAATTTATTTTCTTTTTTTAAAGAAAAGGAGGGACAAGTCGAAATTAATTGTTGTGGTTATCAACATTATGCCACAAATGCTGTCGACTGAGCTCAACTTGTATTGAACTCAGAATATTCCTTTAACATTTAAAAGACTCCCCCACCGCAAAAGCAGAATTCAGTAGGAAACACTGCAGTATGGAAATGTTTGTGCTCAGAGACATTGACTTTTATATTGAAAAGACTAGTAAATCTAGGAGAAGTGCCAAAACTTTCAAACCCTTAAAATAATTAGCAGTTTCATTAGTCCACTTGTCTGGATTATTGATTCTAAGTGCAAAGAATATCAGACAGTAATGCCACAAATGATTCAACTATGTCATAAATTATACTGCTGCAAAAGTCATGACAAGACAAGATGTTGTCTAAACAATGATTCGATTTTCAAAGTTTTTCTCATAATCAAAAATTGAAATTAAAGAAATTAAATAACTGTCTGCTAGCAAGTAGCAAAACACGTTTAAATTGAGATTGTGGTCAAGATTTCAAAAGAAGGACTATTCATAAAATCTTCTTCAGGCACTTCTCTCATAAAAAACCTCTACAGTTTATTTCTGGTGTTGTTTAAACCCAAGGACAAAACTTTCCCATAAATGTGCAAGGTGAATTTCAATTTGTTCAAATTTATTCAATTCATGTCCTTGCCAAGTTCAGAACATAAAAATCATATAATAATAAAAAAGATTAATGAGATAAACAGCCAAGCACTTTGTTGCTTTTTGTTGAATCCATCAAAATATTATGTCAAATTGGTACAAATCGGATGTCTGAATCATCAAACAATGCACTTTTGTTTATCAAACCAAACTGAATCATCTCATCAAACATTTAAAGCAACCACAAATTGTAGCTGTGGCAATTGGATCATTCAGTGTATTTTAAATACTTCTTTTTAATATTAATAGTTGTACATACATACATACATATATATATATACTGTATATGTATATTATACACGCACACACACACATTAAGTTCTATCTCTTACCTTCAGCATTTTGTGCTGGGCTTTGTCTGGTTTCCTCAGTTCCTACACTAGGTTCAAAAGTGCATGTTTGCTTCTCTGTCTTCACCTCAGTGCAATTCCCTGTCTGGTCTTCCTCTTCGTTTAAGTCCTCTGATACAGCCAACTCTGTGGAAGCTTGATCCCTAGAACATTCCCCAAAAATAGAGCCATATTATTGCTGACTTCTCAAGGGTATTGCCATGCTTTGATTAGCTCGGTCCTGAGACTTGGAGGTGGGCGGGAGGAGAGTTCAGATGCCATCAGCACCACATAGTCAGTCTCACAAAAACCACTTGTGTTTGACTATGAGTGGTACAGTGTTTTGTGCGGAGGATTTAATCTAATACGAATGAAAATGAGATGGAAAGGGGGTAGAGTGTTTAAAATGTTAGTATTTAGAGTTAATTTATCTGTGAATAATTTAATAAAATGTCCATCCACAGTTCTGCTTTCTATTCTAACTGTGTTTTACTACAACGTTCATATGATCTACGGCTGTGTCCTACTAAAGAGAACCCATATTGCCCATAAGTTAAAGAAAAAAGAAAAAAGATGATGTAATGTATGTTAGTGTTGACCAATAGCTTTCTAAAACTAGCGACACTGCTGACTGAATAGAGCTATTGAGCTTGTAGTCCAAAAACCCGGAAGAGAATTCGCCATGGGAACCCATAGTGAATTAGACTTCCGGGTTCGCCTACAAATTGACGTCACGGCTGAACAGCTCTATTGCTGAATTAACCAGTGTGACTGTAGCTCAGCGGTTTTAAAAACAGGGTTGTTTTTCCAGTAACAAGCTATTTTATTTTTGTATAGCGTGACATAATGCTACCTAGCTGTTTTTGTAACATTGTTAGCATGCACAGATTAAAAGCTGATGGACCTGAGGTAATAATCAAATGAGCTCTTCTGAAATGTCCCCTTTTTCTTTTGTTTGAACAAAACTTTGAGAAATCTGCATAGATTTAGTGAATCGGTTCATTCAGATGGTTCATTTAAATGAACCGGTTAAAAAAATGAGTCTGAATTTACATTGTTTTTGTTTTTTTGTAGCAATATATAAATTCATAATATACAATAATATTTACAATATTTAGTTGATATTTATATTAATATTATGTCATATTTAGGTGGGTCTCACATTAGTGCCATCTTGCACTGTATAAAGCTACCTAATTTTCCACAACATATGTTGTCTAGAGTTTCTTGTTTATTGACATTTCTTGGAAAGATATTTTTTTTATGTTTAGTCAGCAGAACAAGCACAAAGGTTCATGTTTCCGAGCTATAAATCAGGTGTTTTCTAGCGTTATTAGTGGAATTTAGTTTAAAATGTTCATGCCCTTTAATGCTGTCAATTGAGAGTTGTTTTTGTGCAAGATAAATACTTCTCTGATTTGCAATAAATAAATAAAAATTAATTAATAAAAAAAAAAAAAAAAAAAAAAAACTGTACTCTAGCTGTCCTAAACCTGCTGATCATAAAATTATGTTTTCATGCATCAGAATGTTTCAGCAGTGCTGGTCATGTATTTCAGCATTCAATCTCCACAGTCTGCTCTAGTTTTTAACAGGGTTGGCAAAGCCATCATCTGTTTCCTCCACTCATCATACATTTGCATGTATGCATTTGAAAGACGCTTTTATCCAAAGCAACTTAAAGTGTATTCAGTTTATACATTTTATCTGTTTGTGCGTACCCTGGGAATCAAACCTATGATCTTGGCTTTGCTAGCACTGTGCTCTACCAGTTGAACTATAGGAACCCTTTACATCCTTATATCAATTCACCCCAGTTTCTACTTAACATTACAAGAGCATTATGCACTTCACATGTAGTGAAGTAAACAGGCCTAGAGAAAACTAACAAGCTCTGAAACTTCATAGAAAGCACAGCAGACAGCCTTTTAACTGCAGGTTATTTCATGTGCTGAAGAAATCTGTGGAGTGAAATCACAAAGGCTGGCTGTCAAAGATAATCTCATGAGTGTTTGGGTGCTAGGGGAAAGAGCAGATGTTTTGCGGCAGAATGCACATAAGATAGCTGTGCATTTCTTCTCATTGCAGATATGGCAATGTTATTTTATTTTATTTTATTTTTATTTTTTGCTTTTCCACTCCCACTAAACACGTTCTCTTCTATTTAAGGTGGGGGGTTACATGGGAAACATTTACTAGCCTCTTCCCCTGGCACTTATGAGATGCAAACAGGCTGCAAGATAACAGATATGTGATCCAAAAGCAGCAAACTAAAACAGTTGTCTCCACAGGCCTTACACAGGATCTGTCCCTCTTCCCTCTGTGCAGTTTTTTTTCCCCTCTCTAGTGCAAAGCAAGCACAATATTAATTGAGGCTTTGCTAATCTAATGTGATTTAATTGACCTGGGGGGGGTGGTCTCTGAACTAATTGTAAAAAGATTGTAGAGGTTCTACTTAAGGTAGGCTTTTAACAGTGGTGGTACATATTTCTTGGTTTTGTTTGCCTTGTTAAAAGCAAGAACATTTGATACAGACAAAAAAAGTATATAACTTCACTCATTTTTCCCTGCTTACATAAGATCTCAGCCTGTGACTTCAGTAAAAGTCAGAATCAGCATTCATCTAAAAGTGATCCTCCAAGTAAAAAAAAAAAAAAAAAAGATTCAGCATGCTTAATTAATAGTACTACAGATTTATCCTTTTGTCCCTCAGTTCAAACTGAGTCAGACCTTGAGCCAGACACATGCATCACATTAGTTTATAGAGTGCTGACATGCACATCATCAGTGGAAAAGGCTATTGATAGCTCCAACCTGCAGCATTATTGACATCTCAGTTGTGGAAATGTCCACTCAGCAGAATACAAAGGTAGAAAAAACACAACTCTCACCACAGGAAAGCTCACAGGAATGGTCCTGCCAGATTTGTCTGTTGGCACATGTTTCCTCATAGCAAATCTAAACTAAAAATGGCCACTTGCATGACTTGTAGTTCACCAGTGGGACTTGAAAGCGCATGCCCTAACCCTAGTTTTTAAACCATTTGAATGAAGGACAAAAGCTGTATTTTTGCATTTGAAAAATGCAGACATTGTGCAGATTTTATATATATATATATATATATATATATATATATATATATATATATATATATATATATATAATGTCTGCATTATGTTTCTCAATGAAAGCATTACATTTTTATTTGTATTATTAAAAATAAACAAAACCAACCAAATGTCAGTTGGTCTGCTAAGAGAATGGTGACATGAAACTAATAATGGTCTATTGCAGGTTTCCGTGACAACTGATTGGTTTGAGAATGTTATCTAGTAAACTATTGGTGAGAGGTAATTGCATGGACTACAAAAAGACCAGCAGTTCAATACCACCATCACATGTTGTGGGAAATAGCTTTTCTTATTGAATTTTAATAGTACGATTAAGGGATATGGATTAATATGGATGATAACATAATGATAATTTTAAGGTATGCTCATTGAGTTGTGTTTGGTTTGTTGTTTTTGCTTGCTGATTTTTTTTTTCTATCAGGTACTAAAGTCTAGTGTGTGTTTTGCAGCTTTTCTTTGGCAATTTTTTGTGTGTGTGTATGTTCATGAAAGTATTGGAAGTGGTAAGTATTTATTTAGCCAGATTATGTAATGTAATTGTTAATACTTGTATGACTCACTTGTCTTGTTCTAGTTGCTAGCTATACCTCTATCAGCAATTGAGGTTATCCTGCTGTGGCCCCATAGGCTGGTCTCTTGCAGGATAATAGGCTCATTTGAGATGCCAAATGCCTCACCTTGAAAGTAGATGAGAGTAGGCGGCTGCAGTCAGGGGAGGAGTGGAATAAGTGCTGTCAAATCAGACGGTTCTCACTCCTCATAGTGGATCAGACACCTTTGCGATCAAAGGCAGATATCGCGTGATTCATGTTCATGTGCTTTGTTGTCATGTGCAATTTAAATTCTGTTCCTTTTAAAATAAATGATGAACAAGACACTCAATGTACCTGTTATTTAATTCCCCCCATAAGATGTGTCTTTCCATAGATGTTTAGTTTAATAAAGACATGTATTTTAGATTTTTCAGAAATGATACCAATCACATATCCCATACTACTCTCATATCATTTATACACATAAAAGCATGATATAAGAGATAAACAATCAAACCTTTTAAAAGAGAACAAAACATCATGGTTGTTAAAGCCAATGAGCATTAAGCCGTGTCATCAGCAAGTAATTTCCCATCATGCTTGCAGTTCGCGCCGCTTGGAAAAAGCAATTGTGCCACCTGGCTGCTATAACTGCAGCCGCCTCGCTCTGGCGGGATATTTTTTGACATATATTACGTCATGACATCACAGCAAGTCGGACAGATTTCTAACCGACATGCACCTGCTGGTGATCACCTGTGATAAGTTCTGCACAGAGCTTGCTCATCTCAAACGAGCCTAATGTCAAACTACAAAGTTTCTATAGCTGGTCTGGCCATGAAGATGTTCCACAACCCATAAGGCCCTTAAGTCCTAAGAATATAGTTTATAGTTCTGTGCAAGTTAATGGTGGGCATGGTAGTAGTCCTCAAATTAGTTTTTCTTAAACTAGTTTTGGTCCAGTGCCAAATGTATGTAGGCCTTCTGATTTTGACACTAGAATGCAGTTTCATGGTTCTGGTAGTGGTAAGCTTGTTTATGGTTCAGTGGGCAGTGCAATAAGTACAGGCATGTTAGGATACAGTTTAAGTCAGTCAGCAAGTGTTCTAGGTTCTGAGGCCATGAGTTCTTCCTTGGTCTTGATGCCATTGCAGCAAATCAATGATTCTGTCCTTAAGCCAGCACAGCTCCCTTTCCAAAACCTTGTGCAGACCAGCAATAAATCTCAGGCACAGTCAAGCAGTCAGCAACAGCAACCTTTAGCTAGGCCTGAAAAGCCAAGCTACCAATCCAAAATGCCTCTCAGTTGACAGCCTCTTTCCCACTTGGTACAACCAAGTTACCTACTTCTTGCTAAGCCAGTACAGTCTAGTTATGATTCCATATCAAAGCCCAGTGACCAGTCTCTGGACCAACTGCCACGGCCCAGCTACCAGCCTCAAATTCATCCCTGCCGCCAGCTTCAAACACAGCCCAGCTACTACCCTCCAACCAAGCCAGAGCAGCTCAGGGACCAAGCACAATCCAGTTATGAGTCCGTATCACAGCCTGGATATCAGACCTCTGCCATGCCATGGCAGTCCAGTTACCAGCCTCAAATGCAGCCAAGCTTCCAGCTTCAAGCACAGCCCAGCTATTGTCCTCCAGCCAAGCCAGTGCAGCCCGGGGCCCAAGCGCAATCAAGTTATGAGTCTATTTCACAACCTGGATACCAGTCCACTGCCATGCCAGGCCAGTCTAGTTCCAGTTTTCTATTCAAGCTCTGTCCCCAACCTTACAAGCAGCCCAGTGATCTACCTCCTGCTTCTAGCTATGAGTCTACCTCACAATTTGTGCAACCAGGCTTTGAGGATCCAACACCGTTGCATTAGCAGACTGTCCCCACACAAAATGTTCCTAGGCCTGCTCAAAACGCCCAGCATTTATCCCAGAGCGGGTTGAGACAAGTACAACAAATGAAGATATAGTTGTTTCCTTATTTTGGTTAATGTTTGCTTTAACTTGTTTTTGAAATAATTAATAAATGTCATAAGCATGTGGGTTTGTTTTGACTGACTTTTTGTTTATAAGCAGCAATATGAAATGCTCTTGAATTGGGTCATACAATAAGTATGGCACTCCATTTTTGTAGGTAGTCTATTCAAATTGTTATAACTTGCCTTTTATTGTTGGTTGATGGCTCACCTGCAAAGGAAGTGAAAAGTGTTAAGCAATGTAGGATACAGTGCAAACTTTAAGAGCAAAGCTTCACACAACTAAAGTGTACAACATTTTAAGGATAGTTAACTTTAGATTCATATTCATCAGGAGATAATTTTGTCAGTTCTATGTCCCCACTAGCTCTTGGTCTACACCACTAAGATTTCTCTTCCAGCCCACTATTGTTTGTACTCCAGCCTAAAGCGTTTGTCCTAAAGCTACAACAACAGAAGCAATGGGAGTTATGTAAAAGTGGTGAACTCTTTGGCAATGTAAATAGTGGTTGTATTTTAAGCAGTAAAATGTTAACTTGAAGGTAATTTAATGAACTTAAAATTTCAAATGACTAAGTAAAATGCATGGAAATGACTTAACAACTTACTTGTAATATGACTACTGGTACACTCCTGGCTAGCAGTGTAACCAGTAATAATGCCTTGGGATGAATCTGCATCTTTTTCCAGAGTCACTTCCAATTTGGATGAATGTGTCTGAAACTCAATGTGTTTGACTGAGTCTGCTGTATTCTCATTTTCTCCGGATGCAGTTCTGGCCTTTTGTTGGCCAACTTCCACATTAATATCTTCAAATTTCTCCCCCTGTTTTTTTTCCTCTTCCTCCACATTTCCCTCCTGCTGCTGATGAGATGAAGCTGTAGACATAGGCTCTGTAAAACAGGAGTCAAATGTTATTCAGTGTGTCATGCTATGTAAATACATTTGAAGGTAGCAGCATTTTGTTGCTGACAAAAATGGCTTTAAATGAGGAATGCTACAACAGAAGTGATGGCCCAGTATAGTTGTTGCTTTAATAAATACCAAACCACATCTTTGTCCACTAACATAACCCCAATGCTTTAATTATTCTACTAATAACACTACCGATGTATACGTGCTGGGTTTTGTCTGCACTTTTCCCTTGACCTCATCTAGCACTGTATTTGTATTCGAACAGTGTACCCTCTTAGGCACTTTGATGTTTTAAGTACTATGATTGGTTTTAAAGAAATTAAAATGATTTTCTCAGGTGTTTTTGTGTTGGAATAGGTTAGTATTCATAATAAAAAATATTTATATAAAACAAGTGCTACAAGATTCCTGTATCTTGAGAAATGCAATTATTTTTAATAACCATTAACAGTTGAATTGCAAAAATGTACACATACTGTATATTAGCAACAGGTCAAACAGTTACATGTGGAGATAGCAAACCTGCAAGACACAGCACATATGAAACACATTGAAGCACATCTCTGCTGACAATTAATGTTTTGCTTTTCAAAATTAATATTTTTGTTGGTGGAACTTCTCTACATTGATTATGCCTGTGCCGTGTGGGTTCACAAAATTGAATCATTTTGAGATTGTGCCTGGTTGAGGTTCTTGTGAGTGAACTGATTAATAATCTTTTCTGCCTCAAAATAGTAAAATAAATAAATTTTAAAAAAAAATGGTTCAAAAGAATATAAATGACACACTGACACAATAGGCTTCAGTGTCTCCAAAATATAAATATTATCCTCCCAGGCCTGCTTTGGAATTTAGCAATAATTTTATAGCTTTAACTCCCCCTCCTATAGCACCATATTTAGTATATTAAACTCTCCTTGTTCATTTTCACTGTGAGAGGAAACCATTTCATTAACTGAGCCTGAATTTCACCATTTAAACAAAATATTCCTGCACTCCACGTGTGCTTTGCATTTTGATGAGCTCACAAATGTTTGCTTTACTGGCACATTTCATGCAGTGATGAGTTTATTGTTACTCCCTCTTGGTAAATTACATCACAGTACACAACAGGCTGATTGTGGGTGACACAGTGCAGGAATTACTGGTTCTTAACAAAACTACATCAGGGATAAGAGAGTAGATTCCAAGTAATAAGTAATTGAATTTGCAGAAAACAAATGATGTTGCAACCTGACAGATTTTACAAGCCAGAATATTTATTACCTATTGATGTTTTTTTCAATTTGTCTCATGATACAAAATCCATGTTTGCAATGGAAGATTTAAAAGGACTATAAGAATTTGACTTGCTTAATAAAAAGACCATAATAATGAAAGTCTCCATAATTACTTTCACCATATTGACCCAAACCTAAAGAGCGAGATCAGTATACACACATTAATGTTGGATTCATTGAAAACTCTATTTACCCCAGGTCTTTCCCAAGGCAAGCTAGCTGAGGGTGTTGAGATGATCATGATGAGTCAAGATGATCATTTTTGTCTTTGTCTTTGTAATAAGAGCAGAATCAGCTACGATGATGCTAATGGAAGGCATAGAACCAATACAACTGGCCAGAACATGCCACTATATTATGTCTGTCTGAAACCCAATTCATTTGTATACATTCTAAGAAGACTATTGTGTCCAAGGCTTTGTGTCACTTACAGTGGACCACAAACAGTTTCTCCAGTCAGCCCACTTCATGTTACACCACACCCAATGGCACTGTTGTGATCAGACCTTGGGACAAACTCACAAAGTATTGTTTCTGTATTCGTCACTGAGGAATGTCTGGCTATTTGTTAGATCACAGGTCAAAAGGTCAGTGGTATGTTGTGTGTGAAGTGGTGGGACCAAGCACTAGTGGATTAAAAAAAGTCTTGGTCCAATATTTCATCCATTTCTGATAGCACTGTATAACATGTGCTATCAACAAGGCTCGACATACTGCAGAGGAATATAAAAATTGTCTGAATGACTTCTAAATTAGCACACACACCAAACATGTTTACACTAGCAATTTTATAAAGCAGGCCATAAAGTAATTTACTCATGGAATCATAGTGCATGATGGGTGACATTGATTAGTATTGATGCAGACTGGCCTTGACTAATGCAGTACACACAGAGCATGGGTGTCGAACTTTGAAAGGGCAATGTTTGCTATCAACCCTTTTTTCTGAACACAGAAGCGTTCCACAATTCATAATGGAAGCCTGTTTTATGTTCTTAGTGGATAATGTATACTGTATTAAATTTGTAAAAACCACGTGGCTCCATAGTGCCAATACTTCACAGAGTCGTGTCAAAGTTTAAGAAGTGGGTGAATGACGTGAAGCTATGAACCGAGGTGAGTTACATTGATATTATTAACTACTTTGTGTTATTATGACAGCCAAAAACTGAACAAATTAAGCCTGAACTAAAATGTGTCACGTTAGTGTTTTGGTTCATGTTTTTCATGTCTTTTACTTTCAAGTTTAGTTCCTGTTCATGTCATGTGATTTCCTGTTCCCTCATGTGATCTTGTCATGTGTTTCGCCTGTTCATGTGTCTTGTTTTCATTGGTTCTTTGTTTGATTACTTTGTTATTAGTCTTGTCTTTTCATTGGTTTAAGTTCATTTAGTCTTGTTATCTTGTTTATTAATTTAGTCTTGTGATTGGTTGTCTTGTTTACTTGTTTCCCATGTCCTTGTATATAAGCCCTCATGTTCCCCATTGTCAGGGCCGTGCCGAGCCAAGCCAAGCCAAGCCAAGCCAAGCCAAGCCAAGCCAAGCCAAGCCAAGCCAAGCATAGCATAGCATAGCATAGCATAGCATAGGGATTCCATGTTTGTAAATAAAACTGCACTTGGGTTCATCACGTCTTCGTCTGCCTGTTGACAACATCGTTACAAAATGGTTGTTGTTCTCTGTCTGGAATGCTCATATTGGTCGTTTTTACATCGCTTATTACGGAGACGGGAGCAAGAAAACAGTCCAGCACCAATAAGAATCACCAGTTACATTTTAATTTTATTTTAAATGTTTAGAAGATGATGAAAGTGAGTTGTTTTGGCCATTTTGCTCATTTCGACCATATGCCCTCTCACCAAAAACAATTATTAAAATTTAAGAGGAATATCCTGCTGAAAAAAAACTAGCTGTGGATTATGACCAGTGAGGGCCCTGGGGCCAATTTTCTTTTAGGGCCCCCCTGGGCCAATTACCTTTTAGATTTAATTATATTTGAATGTTGAGATGCACGAAATACATTTTCATTGATTTAAGTCTCTTTTATATATATATATATATACTCTTTCTGTTATTTACAGTCAGATTATTTCTAATCACACATAGGGCAGATGTGTTTAAAAAAAAAAAAAAAAAAAAAACACTCAACTGAAACACTAGATCTGGATGAGCAGGTGCTGTTCTTAAAGAGACAGTATACAATGTTAGCGCTTGTTATACATATCAATATAAACTCAAATTATGAATACAAAAACATGTAACAAAATGTGTGATAAATGTGTAAACTTGCATATATTTAAAGGAACAATAATACATTATGAAACTTCATCAAACACCTTAAATATTAAAGAATTTAACAAATAGGTTCCTACAGCATCTAAGGATGGGTTTGGTGAAACCCATGCAGAGCCCTACTCCATAAACCTAATGTAATAGTATTAGTATAAATTAGTAATAATAATTTGTTGATGCCAACTGAGGTAAATCATGCAGGTCACAATGGACAGCTAAGGCAGTTTTTTTCATAGTACAAGTTAAATGTGTAATTCTATTTTCATTTTTATGTTCCAATCTTGTGAATCTTTTTTTGTTGTAAATCTGTAGCTGACATGAAATTTTACACAGTGGCATCATCATGATACCATATGCGATTTCCTGACATCATATTATTGCTAGAATGAAGAATTTGTACATTTTTAAAAAGCTAAAATGTGATTAAAATGATCTCCAATCATGTACAGTATCTGTAGAGGATTGCAATGCAGTGTACACAATGAAACATTTTGATCATAAATGTAACAGCGCCAAATAAATTAAAAATACCTGTCATAACAACTAAAATCTGATTATACCATTGTGTGTATATATAAAAAAAATAGATTCTTTCAAATATACACACTGCTTTATTGCTTATGTTTAAAGGCTAGTTGATGGAACTGTATATTACTAACTTTCACTTTTTAAAGCTACATCCAACAAACTCTGCAAAGAATTTAGGCAGTTCTGGGCTTGCGCTGCAGTATCTATTCTTACTCATCTGAATTATGGGGTGCGTTCAGTTCAGAATTGATCATCCCTCTACCCTTCAAAGACTTCACCCTCCACTGTGAGAGCTTTGGAGGGCTGAAAAGTGTGGGGCTCAAAAATAGTGGTCATTTTACTTGATTGGAAATTCTGTTTGGAACGACCCTACAGCTTGGTTACCATTATTATTACTCCCAACCAAGTGCCCTGCAAAGGGACAATTTTTGCTTTCAGAGTGGCCACAAATCCCCAAGACTACATTACATTGACAGAATGTTCAAATGAGCTGACTTTGTTTTGGAATGCTCATGCCTTTTTTCCGACTGTAAGACCTGTAATAATGTCTAACTTCAAGCGTTTAAAACTATTCAAAACTTTCAAACAAGGGTTTTGTCAAACCAAGATAATTGTATGTCTCAACAAACTTTACGTATCTAGTTTAATCAATACGTTTCCACACACTTGAGTGTGAAAATAAAATATCAATATGTTATTTTCCCCAACAACCTAAGCCAAGTTATTTGTTTGTAATGTAGGGAAAACATGCAGATATAGCATGTTTAGAGAACACCCTGGGATTTTCAGTGATACCAAATATTAGTGCATTTGGCCATGATAATTTCCTCTCCTTGCTCTATAGAAATGTATAGCATTACAATTCAGTACATCGAATACAATATTATGTTTTTTTAATAAATAAATTTTTAGCATGTTTTTTTATATACCAAAAACTATATTGAAGTTTGCTGTCTCAAGAGGTTATAGTAAATGGCATTATAATAGCATGTAATATAAAACCGTGAAATCTTTATAATGACAGAGCAAGCTGCATATGTAAAGCAACTAGCTGTCCACACTTTAAATATATCTTATAAAATTTTATGTCAGTATTTTCAAAGCTCATTTATTTTTTTTTATATGTATTTTTTTATTATTTTTATTGTGGTCGGGATGGATGTAATGTAATGATGATTAAGAGATATACCTCAAAACCCTGTTGTATCACATTTTCAACATGATTGTTCTATTAAATAATGTACAAAAAAGTTAGCACATGTTGCTTCAATTCAGTAAATTCTCAATTCAAAATATCAGTAACAATATAAACGTTACTGTTAATTTTACTCTATCAAAATCAGAAAAGATTTTACATCAAAGAGATTAGTGCATCACAACACGAAGGCAGCCATTTTGGAAATGAAATTACAAGGTCTTCTACTTCCAGAAGAGCACAGAAACTTTCCCCAGGTGGCAGTAGATATCTAGTGCATTGCATACAAGTTTTTCAGCAAAGTTTTGATCATGTTGATGATGTAGAGGCTTTATAAGTCATGTATCAAATATGGTTTGAGTGCTGTTAAAGAATGGCTCAAATGTTTTTAATTAGAAACAAGGAGGCAAAGGGGCCCTATAAGATGGCTAGGGGCCCTGATATTCACAGGGCCCTATTGAAGTGGCCCACATATTTAAGCATATATATATATATATATATATATATATATATATATATATATATATATATATATATATATATATATATATATATATATATATATTTTTTTTTTTTTTTTTAAGTTGATGGGCTATTGGCCCTGTCCGTAATTCACCTATGAGCATAGTTGGTGACCAAAATATGCTGTGTTTTGAATGCTGGTCCACAACATGCTGGTGTGCTGGTTTTCTGACAAAGCTTTTTGACTAGCTTAAATCTGAACTGTGTAATTTCTGCGCCACTTGCACCAACAAATGGAATTTTATAAGTAAACATTGTTTTCAAAGAGTGTGCCTAATACATCCCCTTCTGTCATTTATCAAACAAACAGATAGTCCTGCTCCCAGTGCACGCCATTGTCTATGTTGTTGTGTCGGGCTAGACAGGTCGCTCATAGGAATTTTTATAGGGACACAGTGTTTACAGTTTTCGAGAAAATTTACCTTCAAATGGCTAACTTATTTTTGTCTCTACATATTAAGCTGGGATAGGAGAAATTATTTTAACTCTCTGCAGTTACACTCTGCTGGTTATGCTGGTCCACCAGCTAGACCTGCACAAAACACCCTAAACCAGCACTGGAATTGCACGTTACTTGAGCTGGTCTTTTTAGCAGGGTAATTTCTTCCCTTAAATCTTCCAAAAAGGATGAGTGTGTCTACACAAGAAGGAAACTTCTTTTTCTGCTTCTTATCTGTGTCCCAAGTGTCCGTCTCATGAAATTGCCAGAGATATCTTTCGACAGCTCTGAGATATGGTGGGTGTGATTCATAAACGAGTGATGACATTATCCTTACCCACAGGGTTTTAGACTGCGGCATGTACTTAGGCTGTCTGAGTCCATTGCAAAATCTTAGAGCGTGTGAAAAAATTGTATTACTACAGCATGTGTTGGTTTTCGAAAGCAAAAAAGGCCCAGTGCAGTTGTTGCAAGTGTATACAGCAGCAGCAAAAAAAAAAAAAAAAAAAAAACATGTAAACCTACACTGTTTAGGAAGGAAACTGGTACTTTAATTCACCAAATCATTCAACTGATCACAAAGTATAGTCAGGACATTACTGATGTAAAAAAACAGCACCATCATTATTTGAAAAAGTCATTTTTTATCAAATCTAGACAGCAGCCATCACTCCAACACCTTATCCTTGAGTGCTGAATCATGCTAAATTGCTCATTTGGTACTAGAAAATCACTTGCCATTATATCAAACACTGCTGAAAGCTATTTGGTTTGTTAAATGATGCTTAACATTGTGTTTGTTTTTGAGTTGCCACAGTATGCAATAGAATGGCATGTCTTAAGGTCATAAATGGCAAAAAAGAAACTGCTTTCTCTAGAAACTCATCAGTCAATAATTGTTTTGAGGAATGAAGGCTAGACAATGCTTGAAATTGCCAAAAAACTGAAGATTTCATACAAAGGTGTACACTACAGTCTTCAAAGACAAAGGACAACTGGCTCTAACAAGGACATAAAGAGATGTGGAAGGCCCAGATGTACAACTAAACAAGAGGATAAGTACATCAGAGACTCTAGTTTGAGAAATAGACGCCTCACATGTCCTCAGCTGACAGCTTCATTGAATTCTACCCGCTCAACACCAGTTTCATGTACAACAGTAAAGAGAAGACTCAGGGGTGCAGGCCTTATGGGAAGAACTGCAAAGAAAAAGCCACTTTTGAAACAGAAAAACAAAAAGAAAAGGTTCGAGTGGGCAAAGAAACAAAGATGTTATGGATCTTAACCCCATTGAGCGTGAGAAGTGCCCAACAAGACAGCCACATCTATGGCAAGTGCTACAGGAAGCGTGGGGTGAAATGTCACCTGAGTATCCGGACAAACTGACAGCTAGAATGCCAAGGATCTGCAAATCTGTCATTGCTGCACGTGGAGGATTTTTTGATGAGAACTCTTTGAAGTAGTTTAAGACATTCTGAATTTTTTTTCAAATTGTAATAGTAATTTTTCACATTATTAATGTCCTGACTATACATTGTGATCAGTTGAATGCCACTTTGGTGAATAAAAGTACCAATTTCTTTCCATAAGAGCAAAATCTGTACATTATTCCAAATTTCTGGCCACCGGTGTATACCGTATGAATATGTATTCCCATTGTTTTGTTTGTTTTAAGCAGACTTTGTGTATTGTGGCTAAGTTCAATATCAGATAAAATGTTATGACCATTTTATACAGAAATCTAGGTAAATCCAAGAGTTCACATACTCTAATTTTTCTTGCAACTGTGTTTCCATTGGGCAAGCTGTTATGCAAGTTTTGGATACAGACAAAAGGTATGGGTTGTATATACAGACTTCATCAAGGAAAGGAATGTCAGAGCATTGTCATTTAATGGCAGGCTCCATGGAAACAGCACTTTACCCTTGTGGTTAAACAGTGGGACAATTGTGCACACGCCTCTGTATGTCCTCTATTGTCACAAACGCACATACTCAAAGATGTGCCATCTCAGCACTGGCTGCTTCTGCAGAGCACAGACATGCAAAAATGCATTATTTATGAGATGTGTATAGATATGTGTAATGCATTTACACACACACACACACACACTAAAAGACTGATATAATAACTAAAACAGAACAAATAAGAAAATAAACAATGAGGTGTCATTAGCGGATCTTTAAATAAAGCTCTTTTTCTTAAAGAACATCAAACATTTACCTGAAGTGACTCATCCAGACATGTTGTTGATATTGAGCGCATCTACGCGAGATAGGTGATGAAAGTGTTTCATAGTTTAGATGCTCATAATTTTTTCCTAAGCGACAAGGTCAGGAATATTGGAACGCTCCTATCACAGTATAATCAATGAATCTGTTAATGCTGCAAGCGTGTGACTTGCAGACAAGGTAAAGTATATATATATATATATATATATATATATATATATATATATATATATATATATATATATATATAATTAAAAATCCCCTTTCCTAGTCTGTATCTTTCTTCTGCGCTAGCTTCTATACTACTCTAGCCACTCTGGGAACTTGGCAGTTGGATGCTGCAGATATTGTTGACTTTTGTATGACAAATTACTTGATACAGTCCTCATTTTTAAGTCGCTTTAGATAAAAAGTGTCTGCTAAATGACAAAATGTAAATGACTTGCGAAGTGCCATTCATTATATTGGGAGTGATCTATAGTCACTTATAGAGCCGTGAAGAAATACTCTGACTTAACTAGCCAGCTAAACAATATCTATAAAACTTAA
Source organism: Myxocyprinus asiaticus (assembly GCF_019703515.2). Taxonomy (NCBI): domain Eukaryota; kingdom Metazoa; phylum Chordata; class Actinopteri; order Cypriniformes; family Catostomidae; genus Myxocyprinus; species Myxocyprinus asiaticus. The sequence continues at coordinate 4,476,538 of NC_059378.1, read as the reverse complement.
ATATAGTTGGCAAAATTTTTGTTCACCTACCAGAGATACGATGCACATATCCAGCAGTCTCGATTCACTACTGCAGTTTATGTGCCCATTTGTGATTTCTTTTTCGGAGATCTAAATACTTTCATTTCTGTTAGCTCCAGGCATCCAGGGACATCCATCCAGCCACCGGACAATCATGGTCCAAATTTTAATAATAACATTTTATGACAACCATATCTAGCATTAAAAGTGTTAAAGTCACTATGAATGCAGCATTTCACGCTGTTGTTTTGAATGAGTTTGACAATAGCTGGAAGTGTTCAAGCAACACTTTGAAATGGTCTACATGGTGTTGGATTTTGGACTAATGAGATTTGACTGTGGGCCAGGCTATAAACCAAGCAAACAACAAAATGTCTTGTCACAGCTAGGACAAAAATACAGCTTTGGAAATGCTGGAAATTTACCAAACAATTGATTTTAAGTTGTTGATTATAATTACAGAATTAAATATTTTAATTTTATTGCAAAGTATTTAGATACACTCACTGAGCACTTTATTAGGAACACCTGGACATCTACTTATTCATGCGATTATCTAATCAGCTGATCATTTGTCAGCAGTGCAATGCATACAATCATGCGAATACGGGTCAGGTGCTTCAGTTAATGATAACATCAACCATCAGAATGTGGGAAAAAAAATGGATCTCAGTGATTTCGACCGTGGCATTATTATTGCTGTTGCCAGACAGGCTGGTTTGAGTATTTCTGTAACTGCTGATCTCCTGGGATTTTCACGCACAACGGTCTCTAGAATTTATTCAGAATGGTGCCAAAAACACGAAACATCCCGTGAGCGGGAGTTCTGTGGATGGAAAAGCCTTGTTGATGAGAGAGATCAATGGAGACAGACTAGTTCGAGCTGACAGAAAGGCTACGGTAACTCATATAACCACTCAGTACAATTGTAGTGAGCAGAATAGCATCTCAGAATGCACAACATGTCGAACCTTGAGGCGGATGTGCTACAACTGCAGAAGACCACATCGGGAACTTTATTAGGACCATAGTGTTCCTAATAAAGTACTCAGTGAGTGTATAAACAAATGTATGAGTAGTTTGAGAGTGTAGATTAACCGACTCGATCACATCAATTCACAGTGTGTCATAGAATTGGGTGGTCGTTTTTAAAAAATAATAAAGAGATGAAATAATGCAGATTTTGTCTTCAACAGAAACATATACCATCGATTTACAAACTCGAAGCTCACTGTAGGTCTACCTTAAAATGTTAACAAGTTATTGTTAAGAATCAATTCCCCTATGGAAAAAAAAAAATGGGATTTTTACTTCTGTAACGCGAATGTTGCGCTCTATTGCCTGATGACTGTAAATGACTATACAGTGGGCCACCTAGTAATAGTGATACCAAAACAAAGTATAACAACAAAGAGAGTCATATAACAGGTCATTGTTCATTCACATCCTCAAACCTTCAAAGCATGATGTGGTCTTGCCTGCACATTTTCTAAAGACCTGTTCCATTCTGCCTTTATGAGTATTGAAATAATCAAGTAGAAACCACAAGCTGTGTCAGAGGCCCATGTTCTCCTCTTTCACTCATTTGCTAAACAACTGGCATAAAGTGTTTAATTTTTCTCAGGCTGTTGTGTAATGTGTTCTCCAAAAGGCAAGAAGGCTATCCATAAAAGACTTAACAACACCTTTCACACTCTGAGGCCTTTCTGAGTGGGAGTTAATCACACTGTCACGATCCTGTCACTCAGTCAGTCTGGTTTTTGTGTGACAAGGTCATGCCATCATTGTTCTGTGTCTGTCTTGTGTTTTGTCTTCTGTCTTTGTGTGAGCGCACGGCTTCGGTTGTGGTTTCCCTGCTGTGCGCTCTTTGGTCGGTCTCGTGTCTCATGTCCGGAGCATAGTGTCTGGATCCTAACATCCCTGTCTGGTTCGGTTTTGGTTTTGGTGTCGAGATCCGGACACTCATGTTCCATGTCTTGTCTTGTACTGGCAGGAGCGCACTGCACTTATGTCACCTTAGTGGGATGCACTCGCTTCAATAATCTGTGTCTGTCTCTCGCGACCACAGGAACGCGTTGCCCACGCTATGCACTGCGTGCCAGGGTAGTGAGCTGTCTTCACATTGTGCTGAGGTTCGGTCACTTCAGTCTGAGGTGTCAGGTTTGTGTGTGGCTGAACTCTCACACAGGGGTCCTGTCTCGTTTTGTCGCCTGTTACGTGTATTGCGTGGTGTTTGCCTCATGATGTACGCTCAGGCTTTGTCTAGTGTGAGAATGCATGGCATTGATTTGTTAGCTTTGCCGTGCATTCTCTCATCTTATCTGTTGGTTTGTATGTGCACATGTTGCCTATTGTCTTGGCGATATGTGCTCGTGCCATTCAGGTGTCTACGTTTTTGTGACAGCACGTGGCTTTGTTTTGTTTCTGTTTTGCCTCGTGTCTCTCTGTCTTGTGTCATACCCCACCTCCTTGTTTGCTTATTATTAGTTAATTAGTCACATCTGCCCTGCTTGTTCACCTGTTTGACTTATTTCCCTATTTTAGTCTCCTCGTGTGTGCTGTTTAGTGTGAGTTCATTTTGTTTCATGTGTAAGTCAGTCTGGTTTTTCCTAGTTTCAGTCCTGTTCGGTTCCGGTTGGTCCTGATTCCGTGTCTGTTTGGTTCTGTCTTTGGTTAAATAAATTCCATTTTTCTCTCTGCATTTGGCTCCTGCCTCTGTTGATTCCTGACACACATGCCTCAGGGTATTGGGCAAGAACCTTTAAACTTGTTCTAGAGGTACTCCTGATGCAATATCCAGTGTCATATATTCCAGAAGGCCCCATGATCATACACCTGCCTATACAAACTCTCTCCTCTCTCATCCCAAAGGGCCCACAATCCAGCTATGTATGATTGGATATAAAGGGTTGAGAGACCACTAACAGGGTGAATTGGTACTGAAGCTCTCTCTTGGACATGCATGGACTGTAAATAGTAATGTTTCCATCCAAAATACTTATTTAAGTTATGCAAAAAAAATCGGAACATCGCAAAAACAATTTGCGCATAAAGCAGCGTTTCCATCCCATGTGTTTAAGAGAACAAAATATCATAACTTTTGGGACTATGTGGGACCTTAATCTGGAAGTTAAAGCCACTGTGGATCTTTTAAAAAATGTAATAAATAACTAGAGCATATAGACAAAATGATCTGACAAACTTCATGTTTGATTGAGTTCAGCTGTAGACGCCTTATATCTGGGAGTGAAAGAGATATCCCAAAATCTGCATACAAATGCATGGATTGAAACCCAGCTACTGATGATGAATTTTCATAAAGAGAAAAGGAAAGGGTAGAGTGTTGTCAAAGATGCAGATTAGAAAGTGCCAGGGTTGAAAGACCCCCTCAGTACCACACAGATCTTAGGCTGGAATTAGTCCATAAAGAGCTGACTCTACTTTCTCAGATGTGGTGTTACTGTACTTCATGGAGTTTGAGAATTCAACATCACAAGAGGAGATCTGAGGTGGATGCTTACAGTACTGTGGCAGAAGTTCTGCTGGTCAGCACTGGGTTAATTGTCTTTAAGAGTTTCTCTTTGGGGTTTAGGGACATCTGTAAGACCCCTCTGTTCGCAATGAGCTGCAGAAATTCGGGAGAGTCCACAAGCCCACACAGAGCAGCCTCCTCTTCACTTCCCTCTCCTCCTACCCCCCACTCCAGAGAAAAGACCCCTTTTCATGGTGCCCCTGCCTTTGTTGAATAAATGGCAAGCAAACTCAGAGTGTTAGTGTGTGTGCATCTCAAAAAGTGAGATTAATAGGCCAATAAACAGCTACAACTCACCTTTTTGTCCTCACTAGTACTTCCACAGGAAAGCTTCAGCACCTCCCAAGAGGGACTTTAATCCCAACAACCTCCCATGCACTTCCTGCTATGAAATCAGCTGCCTCCTTGAACACATCCTCATCCTCTGTTTATACACCAGCTCCTCTAGCTGCTGAGCTGAGGCCTCTGAGAAGACAGCAAATACCCTGTGCTGTTTACTTTCCCACAACCAGCAAATTCCTCTTTACTCCCTCGTTCTCGTAGGCTGAATGTGCTCCCCTCTTCCCTTGGCCTCTGTCACTCCCTTTCTCTCTCCCTCTCTCTCTCTCCTTCCCTTCCGTGCTGTTGGAGAGTTACAGCCCGACAGAACAAGCATAATGGCTCTTAAGCTCCACCAATGGCTGAGCTGCTGGCAGACTTGTCGGCCAATTAAGTTAGGTTAGATGACCAAGAGGCAGGGCTTAGAGGGCTAAAGAAAACATTTTACAAGGACAAGGCTGGAGAGTGAGGGAGAGAGAAAGAGTAAGAGAGAGGGATTAAACCATGTAAAAGCTGACCAGAAGTGGAATAAATAGTATTAGCTAAATGAGTGATCATTCATTCAAAACTGTGCAAACTCTGCAGAACACAATGGCATTAGAGAAGTATCACTTTAATTGATTTTTGTCAATGTCTGCAGGCTGCAGACACCACCTACCCCTATGTAATCCTGATTTTTTTTAGGCAGTAACCTTATTGCATGCCACAACTGACAATTCTTTCAGTTACCATAAGAAATCGTCTTTATTACTTGTAGTCATTAAGACAATGGGGATCTGGCAATACACAGGACATTTCAATGTGAGGGCTTGCATTCATTCTCACTCATTGTTCACCATTGTTAAAGTGCAGTGGTGCAAGACACCTTTTCTAAAGTCCACCTGACCCCTCAAAACACAACATGAATACCCTTTCTGGATGTTTCCTATATTTCCTAAAGAATTCTGCAAACATTTGAGAATTAGAGGTAATAATAAAAGAGATTGTGAACCCTATTGGAGACTAATTATTTCAATATGTTTTCCCTATGTCTTTAATTTCACTTTGTATTCAGTGTATAATATGTGAAACAGGCAAGACTCTTTGGATACTTTGTTGGCTTTAAGTTATTTCTGTTAAGGCAATTGGAAAATTACCGCAGTCATCTGAGTAGCAGGCTAAGAGCCTATAAAAGTTTTTTTTGCTCATGGCAGCTACTGACTCTTTTATAACATTTCAAGACAATTCAATGTCATACGCACAGACCTTCAACACAGAAAGTATAAATACAAACTAAAATTAAAAAAATTAATAATAGGGCATCATAAACATATATCAAATTCATCAAACATACACATAGTCTTCTCTGCTTTCTTGTTAATTAATTAATGTATCTATTTATTTTAAACATTTTATAGACTCAAAATAACTAACAAGGGCTTTTTTAGAAATGTGAAAAATTGGGTTTTAAATAACTCCAATATTCTGATGAATATAATATTTACAGAGTAACAAAAACAAATTGGTAATGTAGATTTTTTCTTTTTAAAATATCATATTCATAACAATGAAGTAAAACTATTGAAATGTTGAGGACTATATTAACTTTCATTTTCAAACTCAGAAATTGAGACATTTCATGCCAAAAGGAAGTTGACAAAGGACATAAAAAAATAAAACAAATTGGAAAATAATACAATCTATGTCCAGATTAAATAGTTTTAATGTCTCTCTCACAGGATATACTCTGTGAGCAATCTTAAAGGATACCTCTTCAGTTTTATTTGAAATACAGTAACGATTAAAAACTCCCTAAATACTCTCCCACACAGGAAGGAAACATGTTTACCCACATAAATTTAAATGAAGGGGTTGAAATATTTTCAAAAAGATTTCTAATCATCTGATTACTACACTTGCCATTAATCACATCAATAGTATCCAAAATCAAATGCTTAGAAATCTTACTAACATAATCTGACAACATTACCCCATGTACTTTGACCTCTGAACAGAGATAGAGATAGAGTGCGTCGTGTTCATGTGCTTTGTTGTCAGAAAGAATAGGAAGCACGGACGACGCCAGGTTCATTCATACATATTCCTTGAGGAACTTTTATTTTGACACCATAATACATATCACTCAGCTTGCTGACGATAATGGAATTTTGGTCAAATACAAGCTATTTTCAGTGTAAAAATAAACAACATGCATAGAATGGTTGCTGATATACATAAATTAATATGACCAAAATGGCAAGCGCTACCAATTAGCTATATTTAGAAAAATGAACAAAACCTGTCATTCATTTCAGAAACTGTACTCTCCTCCGCCATGTTGAAAGTATAGAAATCCTCCAATCTCGGAAACTCGGGTATCAAAATTATCTCAGAGTTTCCCAGTCGTAATTACGACTTGAGGGGTCATTCATGTGCAACTTCCGAGTGGCAAACTCATATTTACGATAATTCCGATAGCACGTGAAGGCAGCATCAATTGCATAGAGGAACTATAAACTGAGTAGTTCCTCAAAAAGTACCTAAAAAGGGCTTTAGCTGTTGCAGTGGAAAAGGGCCTTACACCAAGTCCTAACCAGACGCAACGTCGCTAGACTCGCTATACACAAGATAAAAGGTATCTTTTTCATGTTAATCAAAGTTTTTGTCCTAACCAGCCGCAAAAGCGACACGGGACAAGCCACAGGGTATCCTGTTTATGGAATGGTTTCTATTTCTGCAACGTCGCGCCTGCAACCATGTCAACAAATGGGTCTAAAATCCTTCTCATAAAAGTATAATAAAGCGGCATCTCACTAGCCAATTCAGAACAACTTGATTTTGGCCAAGGGTTTCACACACCTACCGAATGTTGTGCATGAGGTCTCACTCTCTTTAGTTAGAGGTCTGTCACACACACACACACAAACACACACACACCAGTTACTAATGGTGGAGACATACCAGCTGGCTCCCTCTGACTTTCTCTCCGCTTCCCTGTCACATGGAGATTGGTGAAATAATTGTGACTTCTGCGTGAACATAAACAATGGTAACTGACTGAATCTGAACATGTATAGCATTTCTGATTTTAATGTCATTTATCATCATTTTAGTTAATGAATATCACGGTATCGTGTCGGGTCTAGTGTGGATGGACAGATTGCTTGTTGCTGGAATCTTGTCACGTCTGGTTAGGACAAGGTGTTAAGGTTAAAAGAAATGACAAAATGGTGATAGTAGGTTTGTCTGTAGGTTTGGCCTTCACAGTCAACAGCTAACTGAATATGTAATAATGTTTGTTAATGTAGGGCTTTACTGGTTGTTTAGATCAGTGTTACTATTAGAAATAATTAATAATTATTTCTGTAGTTATTAATCAATATTTAAATTAATTAATTGGATCTAACTCATTAAAACCTCATATGGGACTCCAGTAAATGTAGTGTGCTACGTTTAGGAGCAAGTTTGGTTATTAGCAATAATTAATAATTATCAAAGATAATTATTAATTATTAAAATCAATAGAACATTGATGAGAATCAATGTTAGCTTTTTTTAATCCTTTAAATCAACAGTTATCAAAGATAATCGTTAATTGTTAACGTCGATGAAACATTAATTAAAATTAACCCTAGCTTATTGATCATTCAAATTCAATCATCAAAGATAATTATCAATTATCAAAAATCAATAGAATATTAATAAGGATTAACATTGACGGGGCACCACCCTGAAATCAGGGACTAATAACCGAATATTAAAACAGTCTCAGTATTAGATTGTTTTCTTAGGAAAATCGACATCCGAAGAATATCGATTTTCGGGAAAAAAACAATGAATGAAGGTTTGAATCCGAGCACTGACATCCCGTCAGCATGACACAGGCATATGCAAAACAAACCAAAACACTTCTCTTTGTAATATAAACAAAGTTTATTTATGCAGTAATATCAATTAATAATTAATACAATGCAGTCAATAAACTTCCGACTTACAACTACGAACTAAACAGTGATATGATTAGATATGGAAATAAAAATAATTCTATAACACAAGGTGTGTGTGTGACAGTGTGTGTGTGTGTGTGTGTGTGTGTGTGTCAGTGTGGTTAGTGAGAGAGAGAGAGAGATGATTAAGTGACATCCCGAAAGCTGATTTCGCGATAGCATGAGATAAAGCAGCCGTGTTCATCACTCAGAGACGCGGTTTTACGAGCAGGGCTCGTATTTTGTTATTTGACTCTTTAATGGATGAACTCAGTTGCTGTCTCACCCGCGATGGCGAAAATGCACAACAGTCCAATTTGGTTGGACTACAATACAGCAAAACAAATTCGTGATAATTAATACCCTGAGTATTAATAATTAGTGGACATGGCGGTCCGTAAACTGTACAAGCAAAAACCTTGAAACACAAGAATAGCACACTATAATATTCTATCTCTGCCCAGACGTAACCTCTTACTTGAATCGCATGAGGACACAGGTAGAATGTGTTTTCCTCCGTCCTTTAACTCTGACCCGGTTCCTTGTGTGATGACGAGAGGCCGTTACCTCACGCTGTCGGCGGGCAGTACGGCTGTTGATTCTCGGCGGGTGGTACGGCTGTTGATTCTCGGCGGGCTGGCGGAGAACTCAGAAATGTCGACTTGATTGAAGATGGAAGAGAAATCTTTAATCTCTTCACTTCTGTCGGCCAACGGATGAAGATGCGAATTGCTCAGCGGTCTCCTTCGGATCCGTTAGAGTGTTCGGTTGAACACAGAGTAATCTCAACTCGTCCAGCGAGATGGAGATCATATGGCTACAGTTTCAAGTCGGACATTACTTCCTTAAGCCACGAGGTTGCACCGGAGAGCAGCAAAAAGCTACGTCCGTATTCGGTGAACAAAGTCGCTGGAAGCAACTTTGGAAGCATTTCAGAATTATTTGAAGTCCTGATGATGTCATGTTTGAGGGACGTTCTGTTGTGTGCCTCATCCAATAGGAGTTGAGAGCTCGATCCTTTAGAGGGCAAGGCTTCATGGATCTGTAGTCTGTTTTGGACTCCCTTTGTTTGATTTTGGCGCGATTTTTATCAGTAAAATTTACGACTTAGAAGGAGGGGGCTTGAGGAATGTTTTTATGACTGTTAGGCCTGCCTTTGTCTTCTATCTGAATACATGAGGCCCAACATTAATAAGGTTAGAAAACTGAAACACTGACATTTTCACTTTCTATCCATTAGAGGAATCTAGGGGTCAACCTATATTTTCCAGACAGAATTTTAAAAAGTCAGTGGTAAGTGGTCTCAAGAAACATGGAGAGATAAAAATAAATAAATAAATAAATAAATAAATACTTTATAAATACTCTTTTTAAAAACACAAATAATATCATCATAATTTTCAAGAAAAACATCTATAAAATCTGCATAACATTACCTAATGACTGTATTTGATTTATTTTTATTATTTTTTATATATAATATAAAAATACATTGCATCAACCAAATGAAACCAACCAAGCAGTTTGTGTGCTATGCAAATGGTGACACCTGAAACAAATAATTATCTATAACAGGTCCTGTGACCTATGATTAGTCTGATGCTGTGATCTTGTAAACGAATGGTGAGAGGCACTTGCAGGCTTAATAAAAAACCATTTCAGCAGCACTAATACTTGGTTGCTAAATTGAGAACGTCCAGTTATGCTACTGTATCTCAACCTAGTGACCAGCTATCTACAAGCACCCAAGCAAAAGGAACCTCCCAGCTACCAGCCTCCAATGCTGTCCAGCCACCACATGTTAACACGGCCCAGCTACTTTCCCCCAGTCATGCCAGTGCAGTCCAGGTAACAGCTACTGGCACATTCAGTTTGAGTCTGTATGACAGCCTGGATATAAGACCATTCCATTTCAGGGCAGTCAGTTTAACTATCTCTTTCCAGGATCAGTTCACAATCCCTGGAGCAGCCCAGTGATCTTTCTCTCTTTTCAAGCTATGGGTCTGTGTTACAGTCACTACAACCTGGCTTTCAGTATCCAGCACATATGTATTTCCAAAGTGCCCCCTCTCAAATGTTCCAACGCTTGCTGAAAGAAAGCAAAGTCCATTCCAGAGCAAATTCAGGCAATTGCAACAAGTGACATAATAGATGTATACTTTATCTTGGTGTTTTAAACTCTTCTTGATAATTGTCATACTTAATTTAATTGTATTTTGACTTAGATTTGTTTGTGAAATGAGTGCACAAAGCAACTGGATCTAGCAGTTGTATCGAAACACAATTTAACTGGCTTGGGATTTTATTTTTGTTTCTCTGCTGGGAAATTAGTTTGAAGTGTGGGCAACAAAATTCAAGTAATGTGTTTTTCACACAATGAAGGTTCTGAAGGCATATAAACATGGTAGACACACATCTATTAGGTGTTAAATTTAGAAGGCCTACTGCAGGGGTGTCCAGACTTTTATGTTGGTAGCCAGATGAAAATTAAGGTGTGGCAGGCCAAATAATTGTAGTAATTTAAAAATGGCTAGATTCTACTAGATTTGCCATTATTGCATCTTTTAGTTTTATGATTAATATATGTGAGTTTCAATCACAAACTCTCTTTGGCTGCTTGCACAACCACAGCTCTACTCAGTTGTACGATGCGTGGTATCGGGACATTTGTCGAGAGAGCATGAGTAAAGTATCTGACCTGATAGCAGTCCTATAACAAATGCATTTTACTTTTTGTGAGGTGCTTCGTCTGTTGAAATCTGGAGTTTTCCAGACACCTGTTGAACTCTGGCAATGGATGAAGCTGGTGGCGAATGTTACAGTATGTGAACGCATTAGTGTATTTATTGCGCTGTAAAATGTGGCTGTACATGATAGCGACATCCAGTCTTCAGAATATGATTTTCTTATTTCTTCATAGTGGGAGAAGGATATAAGCTGCAGGCACAGTGACTAGGTTTTGGAGTTGGCTCAACCCCCTTTTGGAGTAAACCCATCCCATTCTAGGGTAACACCACCTTCTCTTAGAGATTCCGCTGCCATTTGGAAATATCCGGCCTGCAGCTATACCTACTTGCATAGCAGGCCAAATTTTGTTCTATTTCTAGAATCCCTCGGGGGCAACAGCAGAGCTGTCGACGGGCCACAGTTTGGACATCACTGGCCTATTGTATCATTGGTGCCACGAAACATACCCTGCTAGCTATGGGATCTAATGATCAATGATCTCGTCCAGCTCATTGCAATGGTTTAAGCTTAAGCTGGGCTCTCACTACCCGACTGTCATACTACCTGAATCGCAGTACTGCTCACATTACACAACAAGGTTTGTTGTTATCTGTCGTCTTCTTGTCTTAGCAGTGCTCATACTACACATCAGAATGCCGATGAACTGCACAAACTACAAGATCTTTGACCTAGGGGCAACCCAGACCAGCAGACAAACACCGTTTTCTCACATAAATTCACGCTAGAAATTAGTGATCACGAGATTTATCCAGGAATGGAGGGTCACGGTCAGCTTGCTGCCCAAAAGTTGTCTGTGCACTTAATTTGTCAGAAAAACAAAAGAAGAGACGAAAAAAGAAAATATGGCAGCAACAACGATTGAAAAGACGTGGACAGGCTCTCTGTTTTGTGGATCAATAAAACCGCACATGTGTGTAGATCATATTTATTTGTTAAATATTCTTACTTGTTAGTTTATTACAATAAAACATTTATTATAACATTTATTATATGTTATCATTTATTATCATCTCACATTATCATGTGGAGATAATATCAAGCATTGCGTGAAAATATCCCAGCGTCTGTGACTGCTCAAAACTGGCTCAGATCACGTAGATGAACTGCTCATACTTAGCGAGCATCGGCGACTGTACCAAGCGCCGATATGGCGGCAATCCGGCATTTTTGTCGCAGATCTCGGAAATCTGTCTGTGACAGCAAAATCTGGCCAAAAATCGTGTAGTGAGAGCCCAGCTTTAGGCATAGTTTACAGGTAGGATGGCTGGGACATGTCCCTTCAACTTTTTGCCTTTGCTAATTTTGTTCCCACAACATTAGTTAACATGAACTAACAATTAACAATACTTTTACAGCATTTATTATTTTGGTTAATGTTATTTTCAACATATAGTAATACAGTTTTAAAATAAAAAATGTTAAAGTTAGTTAATGCACTGTGAACTAACATGAACTAACAATGAACAATTGAATTTTCATTAACTAAAGTTAACAAAAATTTATAAATACTGTAAAAAAAATATATATATATATATATATATATATATATATATATATATGTATATATATATATATTGTTCGTTGTTAGTCCATGATACCTAATACATTAACTAATGTTAACGAATGGAATCTTATTGTAAAGTGTTACCAATATAAATCCACTGACGTACAGATGCACTCTTCATTTAGTAAAATAAAACGTTTTATTAGGGTGGATTAGAACCAGGAACTCCTTGTAATGGAGGTGAAATCTTTACCACAAGACCAATCAGTCATTCTGACTAAAATTTACTGATCCATGTATTTATCCACTGATTAACAAACTCCAAGTACTGACAGTGCCAGATGTACGGATCAAGTTATCAAATTAATTACAGTATGTGAAGTAGTTATTGGAGCTCTTAAACTGGTCATCAAGATTGACTGTTCATCAAAACAGTAAAAAAAAATATTTGACATTATCTGCACATAACCTAATTAATATTCATGAGTTTCACCAACAACAAAAACAATTTCCCCACCACTTTTTAAAACAATGTGAAGCCAATGGGTTTAAGTGTCAGTCAGAAAACTCGATGACTATTGAGTTAGCCCTTGTCATATCTGACAATTTTATGAAGATTGATCTTTTAAAATGTCAGTCAAAATGTTTTTAACAGTGAATCATGGTACATGCTGTAGGATTCATGCTAATGACTGAAAATGAGAACACACACAAGCATTGCTGCACTTCTTACCAACAAGGAAACCGGTAACCATAATTAATTTTCTTCATCTTTTTCCAGAGTCATGAGTCCAATTTTTAAAAATGTGTCTTGAGATTCAATGTGTTTTCTCCAGATGCATCTCTGGCATTTCAACCCAGTCTAATGAAAATTCGTACATATTTTATGAGTTGGCTATTTTGTATGATTTCTTAAGAGTTTGTTCGTATAAATTTGTACAATTTCACCACGTGCAAATGCCCGGATGTCTAATGTAGAAGTAAGCACGAGTTTTGCGCACAAGGCGTTAAGGACATGCTTATTAATATTATGTCCTTACCCAAACCCCTTATCTAAACTTAACTGATCAGTAGAGTGGGTAAACATGATAGGAAGCTGTTGTATGTGACAGAAGCAAGTAATTGTCGCATATTAGATGGAAACGATGTCCAGCGACATCATTGGCTGTAGTCAAAGTCGTACGAATATAATATGAATTAGCCAAATTTAGAAAAGTCATATGAATCCTTACAATTTCGCCGTGAGAGTGTGTAGAGCATTTTGTACTCCACATAAAGCCTCTTCTCTCTCATTTAGTTGCACATATTTGATATTTTAACAAAGAAAACCTGCAGTTAGGTGAACAAAAGGACTGCTGTGTGATAACAGCATGTATGTGTCCGTCTTCCACAGTATGAGAGACAGTGAGTGATCTGACTTCAGTATGTGTCTTCACAATAGTTTTAAAATGGCTCTTTATTTTCATTTTTCCCCTATATGTGTAACTTAAGTTTTATTATTTAATACGTTAAACCCTTTTTACTCATCTGTGAATTACATACTTTATATATTGTCCTTTTTTTATGCAGCTATAAATGCTTTTTGCAATGTAAATGTACAAATATGTGCCATGCCATTAAAGCACCTCAGTACTGAAACTGTATCTCAAAGAAAGAGATTGATAGACCACTAAGCAGCAAAACTCCCCTTTTTGTCCCCACTAGTACTTCTCAAAAGGGACTTTTATCCCAACAACCTCTCATGCACTTGCTGTTATGAAATCAGCTGCCTCCATGAACACATCTTCACCCTCCGTTTATCCACTACCTACAATGCAAGGGTGTGCTGAGTGACTCCAGCCAGGTCTCCTAAGCAACCAAATTGTCCCGGTTACTAGGGAGGGTAGAGTCACATGGGGTAACCTCCTCGTGGTCGTGATTAGTGGCTCTCGTTCTCAATGGGGTGCATGGATAGTTGTGCGTGGATCGTGAAGAGTAGCATTAGCCTCCACATGCGGAGTCTCCGCAGTGTCATGCACGACGAGCCATGTGATAAGATGCGTGGATTGACGGTCTCATAAGCGGAGGCAACTGAGACTTGTCCTCTGCCACCCGGATTGAGGTGAGTAACCACGCCACCACAAGGACCTACTAAGTAGTGGGAATTGGGCATTCCAAATATCAAAACATGAGATGAACATTGATACTGAATGTTTGCCATTTGTTACTACATGATTTTGCAAACATGTGATAATTAAAGATAAAGAAAAAAATAAACAAAGTGTAAATCTTATTGGAGAAAATGTATTTAAATACATTAAACAAATACACTGCATACAGAGTGAAATGATGACAGTTCAAGTATTTCTTTTCCATTTTCTTATTTCTCTAAAATAGAAATACTGTTTACAGTTTTGCTTATACGTAGCTGTTTAGTAACCAGGACAAGGACCTCTTTGTTCCAAAGAAATGTGGAGACATCTTTCTGTGCATTCATTGCAACAAAGGTGTTTAGGCCAGGATCTTCTGGTAGCTTTTGAAACCTAATGTGTACTTAAATAAAAATATTTTTATATTAGACTCAAGCTTTTATTAAATACTTCATACATTCATTTTGGCTTTAATTGCATTTAAATTGAGCTTAATGTCAATATTAATACTGTGAGGTACAACAGAAATGGTGTAAACTCATCACATTGGATAAAAACAAAACTTACTCTTGAGGCTGTTTTTGTATTTCTTTGAAATCATTTGAGGTTTTTCTTGTGTGTGTGAATGTGCGTGTGAACAATGAACTGTATTTTACCCACATTCGTAGTCTACACAGAAATGAGCATCACCTTAAATCCCTTACGTTAAAAATATTCAGTGAAAGAAGCTATGATCAAGTTTATGGTCAGGTATGACACCTCTGTGCCATTTATGCTGTTGCTGAGATGCAGAAAACAAACAGAAATCCTTCATCTACATTATAGTCAGGGGCGTGTCCAGATGGGGGGCATGGGGTGGCCCTGGCCCCCTAGAATTTGATCGGCCACCCCCAAATGTGATTGGTCAGTTCACAAGTCAGAGGCAGGCCTTCAACACAACCAGGTAGAACCTGGTGTAAATAACCCTTAGCTATTATAGCTTAGTTTTTAGTTGATTATACTAGTATAACATTAAAAGCCACAAGCTATGTGTTTTTATGTTTTTACTGTTATTATTTCTCTTTTTTTTCTCTCGCCCATCAGGATTTTTATTTTAAAGTGCCGTTCCTCTGAAGAACGGGATGTGAATGGAAGAGGAGAGAGCAATCAGCACCATCACATACATAACAGTTAATGAGTCACAGTGTAGTTAAAGGAGTTTTGAAGTGGAAATTTGCCCATTTCGTTTTTTATCTAGTACCTTGTTGATAAGGGCGCAATGTCATTAATTTTAATTGTATGTGTTTATATTTTGTGTATCTTTGTCTTCCTGTCAGTTACATTGGTTTATTGTCAGTTTTATGTTGTTTATGCTTAGATGTTGGGTTAAATGTGTGTTTTTGTTGTAAAATAGACAATTGTATTGTCTCATTGGTTTGTTTAAATGTACCCTTGCAAAGACCCTTGTTTTAGCTCTTATGGTGTGTTGTGGAGTCAAAATATGTGCATCCACCAGATCCAACATAAAGCCCTCCTGGACTTACGTGCAGAGCAGGAGTAGCGTTTCCAGGTCCTGCTCCAAGCCCAGGCAGAGGATCAACAGGTATTACAGAGCTTGATGGCCCAGGGGAGTACTCCAGCCATGACACTGGCCACATCCATAGCTCAGTCCCACATCATGCTCACAAAGTTGGGGCCACAAGATGATCCAGAAGCCTTCATTGAGCTCTTCGAGTGGGTGGCTAAATCGTGGGGCTGGCCCAACACCCAGCGAGCAGCCCAATTGCTGCCCTTGCTGTCCGGGGAAGCCCAGCTCGCAGCCCAACAACTTCAGGTTGCAAACGTCGTGGAATACGCAGACCTAAAGCGGGCCATCTTGCAACGTGTCACCCATAACCCCGAACAACACCAGCAATGCTTCCGTACGAATGCGGTCACCTGTATGCCTTCGCCCAAAAGCTCCGCGGTGCCTGTCAGAGGTGGCTGCTGGCAGAGGATCACATCCCTGAAGCTGTCATTGACCTCATGGTACTGGAGCAGTTTGTCAGCCGGTTAACGAAAGGAACGGCTGAGTGTGTCCAGTGCCACCGACGTCGCTGACAGAGGCAATCCATCTGGCTGAGGACCATTTTCCAGCATATTCGGGGGCCAGCGAGCCCTCTTCTCTCTCTCTCTCTCTCTCTCTCTCTCTCTCTCTCTCTCTCTCTCTCTCTCCCCCTCTCCTCCCCCATCCTGTTCCTATTCCCGGAAACGGGGAATTCCGACCCCAAAACCGGTTCCTCGGTCCCGTGGATCTTTCAACCCGCTGGGTTTTTCTAACCCTCTCCACTCTCCCCCACAAGCTGGTGAATCCGCTGCCACAGGCATGAAGTCTGGACTGGTCTGCTGGAGCTGCGGGGAACCTGGGCATTTCCAGGACTGATGCCCAGCGATGGAGGTGGAGACATTGGTCCGGATCCCCGACGTGCCACAGGCCGCCCCCCAATGGAGCAGGAGCATACCGGATACCTGTGAGTATTAAGGGGGGTACATACCAAGCCTTGGTGGATTCAGGTTGTAATCAAACCTTCATGGCTTATTATAATCTGATGCCGATGTCCCCATAAGGCAGGAAAAGACACTGAAATGTCTAATTGGCCCATTTCTATTGGCCAGCCATTCGCGGTGATGAAAACAGTTATGGCACTGGAAGCGACCTCCTATCTCCTCCGATTGGTTCAGGAAGTTTCAGTCCAGTGATGCGTGGATATAAGCTGAACAATGAGTCTGTTCTGATGCCAGTGGAACTCTCAAACCAAATTCTTTTGCAGGCCAGCAATGAATCTGTGGGACAGTCCAGTAACCAGTCTGATGTCCAGCCCAATAGTCAGTAACAAGCAAAGGCCAGCTACCAGTCTGTGTCCAGCCTCTTGACAACCACAATAGAGGTCCTCTTTTTTAAGTTCCTTCCAAGCTTTTTTTTTTTTTACAGGTACCAGCCCAGACCCCAAGCTTTGGCTTTATCTTCAATCCTGGGTATCCAAGAAATCAGTCTGTTCTTAAAGCACAGCTCCGCTATCAATCTGTGTTCCAGTCCAGCAGCAAACAACCATCAGACACCAGCTATCAGTCTGATGCCCCACCCAGTGGTCAGCAATTGGTGCAAGCCAGTGGCCAGCTACTAGCTCTAGTTAGCAGCCAACAACCAACACAGCTCCACTACCAGTCTGTTGCCCAGCCCAGTAGCCAACAACCAGCACAGGTCATCAGCCAAGCCAGGTCAAAGAGGTCAACTTTTGCCAGTTGGTTCCATCCAAATCCCAAACTTTGGCTATCAATCTGTTATCCAGTCTAGCAGCCACCAACAACAAACACCAGAAACCATTATGTTGCTCAGCTCAGTAGCCAACAACCAGCAAAGGATTTCAGCCAACCAGCACAAGCCAGCTACCAGTCTGTTGCTTAGTTCAGTAGCCAGCAGAGGATTTCAGCCAACCAGCACAAGCCAGCTACCAGTCTGTTGCCTACTGGGTTGAGAAGGAACCAGCACAAGTCATCAGCCAACCAGCACAAGCAGCTACTAGTCTGCTGCCCAACCTGGAAGCCAGTCTTTTTTCAAGCCTGTGCAGTCCCAAAGAGGAGAACTTCATCAGATTGGTGGCAAGCTTCTTTTTTTTTTTCTTGCTTTGAGTCTGTATCACAGGCCAGTGACCAGCTTGTGACACAGCCAGTACAGTCCAGGTATCTGTCTGCATCCAGACCCAGCTCCCTATTCTTTGGACGACACAATGAGAATGTAGTACTGTCCATTTACCAGGCCCCAGTAAAGCCTGCAGTGCCCAGATATCTTTGTTTTGTTGCCCAGCCACCCACTCTCTTCTAGACTTCTGCAATCAACGTTCCAGTCCATATCTGTACCAGCACAGCCCATAGATAGCTTTGAGCAGTCTAGCTACCAGCTCCCAATGCTTTCATGCCGACGGCCTCTTGCCCAGCTGGTTCAACCAAGCTACATGCCTTTTGCTAAACCAGGACCATTATGCTTCTGTGTCACAAGCAGCACAAGCCAGCTACCACTAATGCCCAGCCAGAAACTAGCACAGGTCAGCAGCCAACAGCCAAGGTACCTGCCTCTCACTAAACTGGGACAGACCAATTATGCTACTGTATCTCAGATCTTCCTCTTTCTTCAAATTGTGAGTCCATGTTACAGTTGCTGCAGACTGGATTTCAGGATCCAGCACAGATTCGTTTCCAAACTGCCCCCATCAAAATGTTCCTCTGTCTTCAAGTAAACAAAGTCTGTCCCAGAGCAAAATCAGGCAATTGCAGCAAATGTCCTCTGCACTTCAATAACTGTCTGGTTTGGTTCAGCTACGAAATCAGACATCAGAAGACTACAAAGGACAGTTCGGACTGCTGAGATGATTATAGGTTGCCCCCCCCCCCCACCTTCTGTCCAATGCTTCAGAGCTCTGAAGCACTAGAACAGTTTTTTCCCCTCAGTCTATCCATCTCACAAACAGTTAAATTACCCCATTGAGCAATAACTATGTGCAATACACAGTTTAGTCTTTCTTATATTTATCCAACACATCCAACCTCTTCTTCCATTTCATTCCTCTGGAAAACAAAAACAATTTGCACTGTACATAACAGATTGTATTAGATTTGCACTACCCATGTATGTATGTGTCAGTACATGTGTGTATAATTAGTTTTTATTATCTATGTCGTGCTGCTGTTTTTGTATTGTTGTACACTGGAAGCTCCGGTCACCAAGACAAATTCCTTGTATGTGTAAGCACACTTGGAAATAAAGCTCATTCAGGGTCATAGTTGTACACTGTATTTATTAAAATAAATTTAAAAAAAATTGCCTGTTTTACTCTACTTTGAGGAAACTAATTGCACCAGCTTTGAGTATTTTGAACTGTTATTTGTCCTCTTAGACTTTACATGTTTTCAACTCAGTTTTACCAAACTTAAGTTTCTAAAACATCATGTCTTTTTTAGTGTAATGATGAACCACACATTAAAGATACTATTTAATTTTCAAATATATCCAATCTATATAATGTTCCTATAATATTTTTCTATAGTAGTGTCATGAAATGGTAAACAAGCATCTCAACATTTAATCACTTTAGTGTTACAACATGGAGTGGTGGTGGTGTAGTGGAGCACTGAACTGGTAAGCAAAAGGTTGTTGGTTCAATTCCCACAGCCACCACCATTGTCTCCTTGAGCAAGGCACTTAACTCCAGGTTGCGCCAGGGGGATTGTCCTTGTAATAAGGGCACTGCAAGTCGCTTTGGATAAAAGCATCTGCCAAATGCATAAATGTAAATGTTACAACATCAATGCAAAAATACAGATTAACATAACACCATCAGTTTCAGATGAATGTATCCACCTTTATGATAAATGAGCCTGTAAACAGCTCTTTAAAAAATAAACACTACCAAACACAAATCTCTTACCTAATACTCAATTTGCAGTTTAAAGTCACCTAGGCTAAAATGGCAAACAAAAACCCATATGCCCACCTGTCATTAATCTGACTACAAAGAAACCAGCTGGACATGAATAGTACTTCACAACTTTTGGGAAAATTTTAGTCAATAGTGAGCTATGTCACCAGATATGAATAACATGCATTGAGAAATTATCACAAATGCAATAAGGCCACACCGAAGTTAACAACCACCTGAGCACTCAAAGTGTGAACAAATTTGAAATCTATGAAACAATCGAGGCTCATTTGCAACAAAACCTGAGCATTTTAAACAAGTAATATACACTTTAAAGTATGAACCTTTGAAGACAGAGTCCCAACGTCCAGCTCCAAAAAGACCTTCTGAAAAACTTCTATACCCTTTTAAAAAAAAAAAAAAAAAAGTTCTTTAGGGTAGCTAAGGTTTAAAGTGTATATGAGACCCATAAGGCAGGCACATGCTTGGGGTACACAGGAGACACCAGTAAGTGCTTCTGCTCCCTCAGTGACAATCCCCACTGTGGGACTGGGGTCATCAGCAACCTCTGACAAATCTTCAGAGCTTGGGATGTGATGTCTTCTTGGATCTGCAAGGCATAGTCATCTTCCAGATCCTGTGGAGTAAAGTCTTAAAGTCACGACACTTAAGTGATGTGGGGGCCAAGTCGGAAATGCACACTTTGTATGCAACATTGGAACGCACGTTACGCGAGTTAGTTCAATTCAAACAGCAATACATCACTGGGTGAAAGCAATGATTTAAAGTTTAAAAACCTTAAATTATCGATTTCTTACACCAATGTATCAATTTGCTTAAGACATGAAGTGATCGGCTGGAGTTGTGTGGATTACTTTTATGCTGCCTAAATGAGCCTTCTGGACCGTCAAACAGCCAGCAGCCTGAATGCAAAAATGTGTGCACTGTATGGACAAACAGATGAAACCTGCTTATAAAAGCTTCCACTTCAGTTCTGCTGAAGAAGTCAAATATCTTGGATAGCTTAAAAAGGCAAGTAAATCATGAAATAATTTTAGTTTTTGGGTGAACTAACCCTTTAAAGTTCTTCTTAGGTAAAGTCGTCTTATTTTAAGATCACTGTGGTCACAATAGTCAATAATTGCAAGTTGCAATTTCAAGCCCTTTTAAACAAATAATGAACATGGAGAAAACAAACTGTGGAGAAGTGAAAAAGGTAAACATAGCGAGATTTGCAAAAAACACCAAGACCCACACAAGAAAAACACATGTAGAGTATTTTACCTCTATTCCTTTCAGGTTTTCCCACTTTCTCGCCAAGGAATGTGATGAGGCTGCTGATAACAATGTGCCTTCTTTAATCAACGGTGTTGCCCTAACAAGAGAATTTCTGCATTGTAAAATGTGTAAAATTTGTAGACAATTTCCAGAAAAGTTAGGATATTTTGTAAAAAGCAAGCAAAACAAGAAACTGATTTGGGTCATTCCTGCAATTCAGTTTTTTTTTTTTTTTAAATATGCTTTTATAAAGTGTCCGTTTCATCATTAAAGGGACATGTGAAAGACTATAAATCATACTGGCCAAGCTAAAGGACTTGAAAAATTTGTCCATCTGGTTAAGCGGGTCAAGCCAGAGTGGACATTTATGGCACTTTTCCACTGCACGTTACAGCCCTGCTCGCTTTACTTTTCTGAGCTTGCTTTTCCCACTGCAGTTTTGTGCAGCCTCAATATGGGTGGGATTATAAGCTGATCGTCATAGTTGTGTCGCCCCAACCAGCTCTCATTGGATCCTCTCCTCGGCTACTAAAGAGAGGAACGTCTGCACCTCGATTATTGACCACTGCATGGTTTTGCGCACAGCCAATTCTTTTAACAATTCAAAAGTCACGTGAACAAATGATACTGCTAATCGCTGTAATGATCTTTAACGGGTTGATGTCCCATGTCGCAAATCCAGTGACAACTCTCGGACCAATCAGTGATCTGGAGGGTTTTGATGTCACATTTAGTATCGGCTTGGCTGGAACCTCAACCAAGGTGGTACTTAAAAGTACCAGGTACTATCCACAATGGAAAACCCCCAAAATGCGAGCAGTGTTGAGCCATACCATGCAGTGGAAAAGCCCCATTAGTGGATAAATTAGCCACTACGTGGTCTGTAAATGATATCTGACAAACATGTGTTCCCTAGATGATCTTCCAGATATTGGAATCTGGAAGTGACATTAATTTCACCTCACACGCGTGCACGCACTGACATGTTATGCTTGAGCATATGAATTACATCAAAACAAAAACTGTTACACTTCAAATAACAAATAATTTAACTAAATGGCTGAAGTCACCTCTAGAGAGTGTGAGGTCATAACATTTTCAATTAAAAGGTCACAGTATCATAACATTACAGGGTTGAGAAATCAGGGGACACAAAAACCATCCTGTTTTAGAATTACACAACTGAATGAGTGTTAGTGAGAGAAATGTAATACCAACCACTTAAATTGTTTGAAAAAAAAAAAAAAAAAAAAAAAAAAAAAACACCTAGTGACTTAGCACCTTTCTATTAAAAGGACATTTGAGGTGCAGCTTTGGGGACATGAGGAAATGACACTAGTGTAATAAGTCGAAATAATTTCACTTATATAAAATTGACTTTAGGCCCACAGCAGTGGGCAACAAAGTTGTTATTCTTACCAAGCCATTTAAATTGGTAATGAGTGGAAAAAAAACAACCCACACACGCAAAGTACTGTATTTCATCTCTCAAATAATTAGACATGGGTGACCATACCTTTGAGTATTCAAGCAATGACTAAGTCAGCCAGGAAAGGTTGGAGATCCCTGCCAAAAGTCTTTGGAAAAGCAGCAGTTACAACTGATCTTTAAAAGAGCTTGGCAACTTTAGGTAAAATGCTTAAACAGCCATAAAAAAATAAAAAGTCAGAAAACATTAAGCACCTAATTGATCCACATTACAGCCATTAAAATGGAATGAATACACAAATGTAAAACTCAGACTTAATCCTTTGAGTGGCAGGAAATCATTGATTAATCCACATGCAATACAAAGCCAATTTATGTAAGAGTGCATAGACCAACTAATAAAACACATTTATCTTTATCATCGCATATTTGGCAAAATATAAAGCATCTGACCATTAATTTGCTTATATGTAATCTGATTCTTACCTTTTTAAGTGCCATTGGTGCAACGGATGGTTGCTGAGATGAGACGCAGGATCTAAATGCAGGCTTTTAATGACACTGATAATGGAAAAACAAACAGACACGATCTCATAACACAACAAACAAGACCTGATGAAGAAATGCAAAACTAGAGGGTATATATACACACACAAGAGCTAACCAGGGAATGGAAAACAGGTGAGAACAATGGAGAACGGATGGCAGTGATGAGGGCAGTGCATGATGGGAAACATAGTCTGGGGGAAACACTTCAAAATTAGAGTCCTAGGAAACACGAGGGAGACAGACTGTGACAGTGCAGAAAAATGCATTCCTGTCATATTTGTTGAACTGAAGAGTAAATATGGCCTCAGTCATGAACATTGAATTGTGTCTCGCATCAGCCAAATCCAACTGTTTAGTCATTAAAGTAATTTTAACTTAAATAGTATATTGAAAAGGCACACATCTAAAAAGCCTTGTCAAGATTACTCAAGATAATACACACAACATTTAATTGTAAAACAAAATATGAATTTGCAACAAATTGATTTTAAGTTACTCAAAATATCAAAGTAAAGTAACAAACACAGATTTATTTGTAAAAAATTATATGATTTGTTTTTGTTTTTTATTGTTGTTGTAGTTTTTACAATTACAACCCCACTGGGTCATTTTTCACAGTGTATACTTGTCTTGTGGTTTTTAAACTTCACTTTTCGATATTGTCAAACTTCATTAGAAAATGGCATTTTGACTTCTTTATATATATATATATGTATAGTATATACAGTTGTGCTCAAATGTTTGCATACCCTTGGAGGATTGGTAATATATGTACCATTTTTAAAGAAAACATGAGTGAGCAGGCAAAACACATTTCTTTTATTTCTTATGGGATTCATATTCAACTGTAGGTAATAACAGAATCGCACAATCATAAAACAAAACATGGCAACAAAGAAAAAAATGAAATGACCCCTGTTCAAAAGTCTGCATACCCTTAGTTCTTAATACTGTGTATTGCCCCCTTTAGCATCAATGACAGCATGCAGTCTTTTGTAATAGTTGTCTATGAGGCCCCAAATTCTTGCAGGTGGTATAGCTGCCCATTTGTCTTGGCAAAATGCCTCTAGGTCATGCAAAGTCTTTGGTCGTCTTGCATGAACCGCATGTCTGAGATCTCCCCAGAGTGGCTCGATGATATTAAGGTCAGGAGACTGTGATGGCCACTCCAGAACCTTCACCTTTTTCTGCTGTAACCACTGGAGGGTCAACTTGGCCTTGTGCTTAGGGTCATTGTCGTACTGGAAAGTCCAAGAGTGTCCCATGCGCAGCTTTCATGCAGAAGAATGCAAATTGTCTGCCAGTATTTTCTGATAACATGCTGCATTCATCTTGTCATAAATTTTCACAAGATTCCCCATGCCTTTAGAGCTCACACACCCCCAAAACATCAGTGAGCCACCACCATGCTTCACAGTGGGGATGGTATTCTTTTCACTATAGGCCTTGTTGACCCCTCTCCAAACATAGCGCTTATGGTTGTGACCATAAAGCTCTATTTTGGTCTCGTCACTCCAAATTACAGTGTGCCAGAAGCTGTGAGACATGTCAAGGTGTTGTCGGGCATATTGAAACCGGGCTTTTTTGTGGCATTGGCGCAGTAAAGGCTTCTTTCTGGCAACTCGACCATGCAGCTCATTTTTGTTCAAGTATCGTCGTATTGTTCTCCTTGAAACAACCACACTGTCTTTTTCCAGAGCAGCCTGTATTTCTCCTGAGGTTACCTGTGGGTTTTTCTTTGTATTCCGAACAATTCTTCTGGCAGTTGTGGCTGAAATCTTTCTTGGTCTACCTGACCTTGGCTTGGTATCAAGAGATCCCCGAATTTTCCACTTCTTAATGTAGGGCTTTACTGGTTGTTTAGATCAGTGTTACTATCAGAAATAATTAATAATTATTTCTGTAGTTATTAATTAATATTTAAATTAATCAATTGAATCTAACTCATTAAAACCTCATATGGGGCTCCAGTAAATGTAGTGTGCTACGTTTAGGAGCAAGTTTGGTTATTAGCAATAATTAATAATTATCAAAGATAATTATTAATTATTAAAATCAATAGAACATTGATGAAAATCAATGTTAGCTTTTATAAATCCTTTAAATCAACAATTATCAATCGTTAATTGTTAACATCGATGAAACATTAATTAAAATTAACCCTAGCTTATTGATCATTCAAATTCAATCATCAAAGATAATTATCAATTATCAAAAATCAATAGAATATTAATAAGGATTAACATTGACGGGGCACCACCCTGAAATCAGGGACTAATAACCAAATAGTAAAACAGTCTCAATATTAGATTGTTTTCTTAGGAAAATCGACATCCGAAGAATATCGATTTTCGGGAAAAAAACAATGAATGAAGGTTTGAATCCGAGCACTGACATCCCGTCAGCATGACACAGGCATATGCAGAACAAACCAAAACACTTCTCTTTGTAATATAAACACAGTTTAATATGCAGTAATATCAATTAATAATTAATACAATGCAGTCAATAAACTTCCGACTTACAACTACAAACTAAACAGTGATATGATTAGATATGGAAATAAAATAATCCTATAACACATAAGGTGTGTGTGTGTGACAGTGTGTGTGTGTGTCAGTGTGGTTAGCACGAGAGAAAGAGAGAGAGAGAGAGAGAGTGAGAGAAGTGACAGCCCTAAAGCCGATTTCGCGATAGTGGGAGAGAAAGCAGCTCTCAGTTTATCACTCAGAGACGCGGTTTTACGAGCGGGGCTCCAAAGTCCAGCGTTATTTGACTCTTTAATGGATGAACTCAGTTGCTGTCTCACCCGCGATGGCGAAATTGCACAACAATCCAATTTGGTTGGACCACAATACAGCAAAACAAATTTGTGATAATTAATACCCTGAGTATTAATAATGAGCGGACATGGCGGTCCATAAACTGTACAAGCAAAAACCTTGAAACACAAGAATAACACACTATAAATTCTATCTCTGCCCAGACGTAAACCTCTTACTTGAATCGCATGAGGACACAGGTAGAATGTGTTTTCCTCCATCCTTTAACTCTGACCCGGTTCCTTGAGGCTCAGGTGATGACGGGAGGCTGTTTCCTCGCTCTGTCGGCGGGCGGTACGGCTGTTGATTCTCGGCGGGCTGGCGGAGAACTCAGAAATGTCGACTTGATTGAAGATAGAAGAGAAATCTTTAATCTCTTCACTTCTGTAGGCAAACGGATGAAGATGTGAATTGCTCGGCGGTCTCCTTCGGATTCATTAGAGTGTTCGGTTGAACACAGAGTAATCTCAACTCATCCAGCGAGATGGAGATTGTATGGCCACAGTTTCAAGTCGGACATTACTTCCTTGTGCCACGAGGTTGCACCGGAGAGCAGCGAAAAGCTGCGTCCACACGCTGCAAACAAAGTCGCTGGAAGCAAATCCCGGAAGCATTTCAGAGGTATTTCAACTCCTGATGATGTCATGTTTGAGGGACGTTCTGTTGTGTGCCTCATCCAATAGGAGTTGAGAGTTCGATCCTTTAGTGAGCAAGGCTTCGTGGATTTGTAGACTGTTTTGGACTCCCTTTGTTTGATTTTGGCGTGATTTTTATCAGTAAGATTTACGACTTGGAAGGTGGGGGCTTGAGTTAGGTTTTTACGACTGTATTAGGCCTGCCTTTGTCTTCTATCTGAATACATGAGGCCCAACATTCCCCTCTTTGTTCTGAAGAGTTGGTTGTTGTCCAGCATCTTTAGAGCAACTGAAGGGCTTGTCGGTTCACAGTAACCTGTGGGTTACGCCATCCATGTATTCCTGATATGAAAGAGAAATGGTTGCACAGTCCATACAGTTCATTAGAGTTCACAGAGGCTTTATCGTCTGGACAGAGATTGAGGCACATCTGGGCATAGAACTTCTAGCTAAATCTAAAACTAAATTCATCACACATAAATATTTCAAGTTATTGGAAGGCACAGCATTAACCATAACACAATCCTTTGTTGTTCTTTGGTCATAACACAAAATCAAAGTAGAACCTGACATTGGTTACTAGGAACAAAATGTTAGAGGAAAGGAGGGTTAAAGGTTAAAAGGCTTATCCTTGGAAATGATTGGGGTTAACCTGTGGGATGGGCTCAGACTGGTGTGTAAAACGCGGCTGTATGAGAGGTGAGTCCAGTCTGGCCTGTAGGTGTTGAATGTACCTGTACATGGCAATAATTGCGATGATGATCCAACCACTAAGGAGGAGCCAGAGGGCAACCAAACTGATAGGGTGTTCTAGGAAATATAGTTGTCAAGTCAGTCGGTTTGAGACTGAACTTCACTAATTTCGTCCCTTCAGCCTGAAGCTGCTGTCGAAGGGTGTCATCAACGGTGAGGCTGTGACCTCTAAATGCGTCCATGATCTCAATTTCTGCATCATGTTTGTTGACGTTGAGATGATGTAGGACAATATCATCAGTGTGCATGGTGGCTCCTTTGGGGAACCATTAAGAACACCATTTGGTTTGGTAGCCTTAGTTTAGTGGCTGTATCATGGCAGTCGTATGACATTGGGACTTCGGTGGCTGGTGTGGTAACGAGCCAGCGATTGCCTGCTTGCTCTACCCTTGTCTCTGTTCCTTCATCTTTGATGGACATGCTACCATGACACTTGTTCAGGGAATTCGGCTCTTAGACCGCAGAGGTAGTTAGTCACCTCTCTAACAAAGGGGTTGCATTTTGACAAACCCAATGAATGTATTTTGTCTTGGTACACATGTTTAGGTTAGGGATAAGGTAGAGCGAGGGGTCCTCATCATGGTAGGCGAGTGTTGGTGTTTTTAGGTGAATGTGTGCATTACCTTTCTGAAAACCAACATTAAATACAGACTTTAGTCTATATATATTCTGCCTATGATGGTAGATTGAGGATAAATCCTATTTTGAGGTTCTGAGGATTTACATGGATTGGAATTGCAATGCCAAAACTATATGCCAGGTGTATCTGTGAAGGTTGCACAATGGAGATAGTAGCAGATCTAAGGATTTGTTCAACAAGGTCTAGGGAGACCAGGTAAGCTGGAATTCTTCCACCACTCAAATTGTTGACTGAGGAGCTAATTTCCCTGAGGTCCTGCATTAGATCTCTAACGATACACGCATAAGTTGTTTTCTCTGACAAAGTCCCTAAAGCATGCAAAGTGTTATTGATAAGAACGGATTGCAAATTTACAGTGACTATAGTACCCTGAAGGGTTTTATTCAGGCCCTGTAATTGTTCTTATTGGAGTCGTCGTCTCTGCTGGATTTTTGGACGATGGCGACGTGTGTATCTGATGCTGGCGAACTGTTTTCTGGACCAAGTGGTCTCGGTATGTCAACCTGAGCCCACATGTGTCCACGACGGCAGTCAATGAGCAGAGCCAATCGGTTCAGTAGGTCCTGGCCAACTAACAGTGGTTCCGTATTAATGGGATATGTAAACAGGGTCTATTAGCATCATCCCTTCAAAGGTAATAATCCAGGCCTGTTTTGTGATAGACGACCTATCTTGCGTGTAGCTTGTGATGCTTACGTTGCAGGTCTCTGTCTATAACGGTTTGCCAAGGGAGAGCTTTGCTCTAGCCACCTCTGCGAAGGTGTTGGAACCCATTAGACTATTTCGGAACCGGTGTTGAGTAGTGCGTGGGAGCTGAATGACCCATGTGTCAGGCGTTGCCCTTACAGAACAGATCGCCCAAGAAGGTCAGAAAAGGAGGGTGTGGCATGTTAGGAGTGACTGTTTTTGGGGAGTAACTTGGACCCTGTTCCCCTTTTCCCGACCTACAAAGTAAACTTTGGCGTTAACGGGAGGGGGTACATCGTCTAGTCATACTGACAGGGTTTCAGTGCCGTGTTCCTTTGAGGAGGTCGACGGACCTGGTGAACAACGGAGCACGTCAAGCTTAGTTACCAACTCAGTCAAGTGTCTCCTAATATCCTCCATTTCCTCTCTCAAATCTTGTTCTCTGAGGGGATTTGAAACCTTTTCTACCCACTCACCTTCTTGTTTGGGTTCTCGTTCGAAACGTTCATTTATTTTCGGCCGGCGAACGTTTTGTTGTTTAGGCCTGCCATGACCCTGGGGGTGTGTCTGGTCACCACCCCCCTGGTTCTGTTGCCTACCCTGCTGGCAGGGTGAACGGCGCCTCTGGGGTCCTGTTCTAGCATTCACCTTAACGCGAGGCATTTTATTGCCTTCAAGCACTAGGTCTGCATATGAGGCTTGGATCCCCAGGGCTCTGGCGTTGCCTTCATGCCCTCGGGCAGGGCACACACGTGTCTCCTATGCCAGTTGCGCCTACTTTCTGATTTCCTGCATGGTGGGGTTGCCCATTCTGCTCGTTCCTCCTCAGACCTGGTGCGTTACTTTCTTGGAAGTACGTGGTTCTCAGGCGTCTATAATACTCACGCGGAGGCTCGTGCCTCTTCTGAGTGATGGCGAAAGCAGCTATGGTAGCAGAGGTTTCATCGATATACAGCGAATACTCCTCGTGTAGGGCTTTACACAGAGCTGAGTAGCGGTTTCGTGTACCAGTTGGTAGCGTTTCAATGAACGCATGGACACTCCTTACCGTGGTCTTCCATATAAGCCTGAGTTTTTCACGTGACGAAGCGTAAGGCAAATCAATCAGACAGTGCTCAATTTCCCTAAGATAATTGTCGATGTTTGAATCTCGATTACTTGGGTCAAAGCGTTCCCCTGCGAGGGACTCGAGTTGTCGGATACGCAAGCGCTGGTGTCGGTATGACCACGGGTCGTCCGAGTCATCCGAAACACCATAGTCACTCGGATCGCTATAGCGATGAGGACGACTTCCTTCCCTTTGTGGTGGGGAAGGAGTCCAGTCGATGCGTGGGGGTGGACCCCGGGTTACATACAGCTCCCTGGCTAATGGGATCTTTGAGCCGCTTACCCCACTCTGGGCTTGAAAATAATTGTCCCCCCTCCGTGGCGTGGAATCAGTCGGTTTGAAACGCAAGGTGGCGTGACTGAAAACTGACTGAGGAGGGCAACTGTAAGGAGGGGCACCTGCATCCAACCAGCGGGCCGCTGGAGGATTTTGAAAGGTGTCTTGGAGGACGAAGTCAGAGACTGTACCACTAGGGGCAGCTCGGCTCCTAGCGTGTGTCCCTGGGTTTCTCCGGGGCACATTTCTACACGTATTGCTAAAAAGGGAGCCCTCTTCTATGTCAGATGTCATGCGGTGCATTTCAGCTGCACTTACCTGATCTGACTCTACTTTTAGCTGGGCAGCTTGAAGCTGCCTGCGCAGGGTTTCGTTTTCCACCTGCATCCAGGCATTATCTTCCTGTGCCTGGACTTTCTCAGCTTGGGTGCACCTAATTTCTTGGTGCAGGCTGTGATTTTCATTCTGCACCGCTTGGTAGCTGCTCTGCAGCTGTGCGAGCTGGGCCTGGTGCTCGGCGGTTTGCAGTTGGGTTTTGCGGTGATGAAGAAGGAATATTTGGCCCACAAGGTCCAGGATTGTGCGCATTGGCTTTCCGACCGGGTTGTTGACATAATCAACTAGTTCCTGCAATGCTTCATCACAACGACTAATATTGTAGCCGTTAAGGTTATCTCTCTCCTCTATGGAGATACGGAGGACAGCAGCAACTACATCTTGCAGTGCTGGGTCGACTAACCTCTGTGGAGCTTCAGCTCCAGTCACGCAGGGCGATAGGTGACTCATTTTACTGGGGCCGTAAAAATTCTTGTGATAGTGGCTCTGATAGCTTGTTGTTTTACAGCTGATATAATGCTAATACGAAAGCACAGTTGAGAGGCTTCGACCTGTGGCTTACAGGCTACTGTTATGATGTGCGAATTTCACTGCGTTCTCTCTTTGGTGGACATCAATGAAGTGACTTGGCACCTCTCTGTAACATTTAGATGAAAGCGTTAGGAGTTAAATAACAACAACAGCAGATTTTAAGCAGACTATAGTAAATTTACCAACCCCTAATTCACTCTTAAGAGCACTTTCACACCACACTGGCTTATGTTTGGCAAGTTGTGAGAAGTAAATTGTCAAACAGAACCAAACTTTGAAGTAATGATTCAAGTTATTACTTTGGATTCTTTTGCATACACACTGTGACAGAACTGGCACGTAGGATGCCTCACATTAATAAGTGATTGAACAGTACTGACTGGCATTTTCAAGGCTCTGGATATCTTTTTATATCCTTTTCCATCTTTATATAGTTCCATTCCCTTGTTACGCAGGTCTTTTGACAGATCTTTTCTGCTCCCCATTGCTCAGTATCTAGCCTGCTCAGTGCATCCACATGAGAGCTAACAAACTCATTGACTATTTATACACATACACTAATTGCAATTTAAAAAGCCACAGGTGTGGGAAAAACCTTTAATTGCCATTTAAACCTGTGTGTCACCTTGTGTGTCTGTAACAAGGCCAAACATTCAAGGGTATGTAAACTTTTGATCAGGGCCATTTGGGTGATTTCTGTTATCATTATGATTTAAAAAGGAGCCAAACAACTATGTGATAATAAATGGCTATGATCACTATCCTTAAATAAAAGACGTTTTTTTTTGCATGATCAGTCATATTTTCAAAATCAATTGCAAAATTTCACAATTTCTGCCAGGGTATACAAACTTCTGAGCACAACTATATATATATATATATATATATATATATATATATATATATATATTTCTGTGACCGATTCAAGGTGCTGTTTGAAATGAGGTACAATGCACCTGGATCTAGCAATTGTTTTCTCAAATGAATGTTAAACTTGCCTGTTCTTATTTGGTGTATCTGCATGGAAATTTAAAGTGTGGGCTAAACTTCAAGGCAACTGTTTTGTGCACACAATGAATGTTCTGAAGGCATGTGAACATTATATGTGAATATCTACTGTAGGTGTTAAAAAGCTTTGCATTTAGAAGGCTTAATGTATCACTGGTGCCATGTAAATATACTCCGCTACCTATGGGGATCTAAGCTACTTCATGTTCTCTCCCAGCCCATTGCAATTGTTTAAAGGATAGTTCACCCAAACATGAAAATCTTAATTACTTCCCATTGCCATCTCAAATGACTTTCTTCTACTGAACTACTGAATGGATGGCGTAACCCACAGGTCTACTGAAGATTTTAAGAAATATCTCCACTCTGTACTTCCATGCACTGTAAGTGAATGGTGGCCAGAACTTTGAAGGTCCAAAAAGCATATAAAAGCGGCATTGGAGAATATGAGAAATGGATCAATATTTAAGTCCTCATAAATCTCCACTTTCACCTTTTTTGGTGATTTGCATTCTGTGTGTATATCACTAGCCACAGGGAGGGTGGTGATTTTATAGTAAAAAAAAGGACTTCAATATTGATCTGCACATTTGTACTTGCATTGTATGGACAATACAGAGTTGAGAATTATTGTTGGGATGACATGAGGTTGAGTAAATGATAAAATTATTTTTAATTTAGGGTAAACTATCCCTATAAGTGTTAAGCAGGTTTATGCTTGTAGTAAACTTTCTGGCTATTGATTTAGTCCTCTCAATTGTCCTATTGTCAACTTTTTATTAACCATGATCTTTGAAAATATCAGTTAAAAGGTTTTTAAGAGTAGATCATGATACATGCTGTAGGATTCATGACAATGATCCTGACCAACAAGGAAACTAGTAATGTCTATATTTCTTTTTTCCAGAGTCAAAAATGTAATTTGCAAAAATGTGTCTTGAGATTCTATGTGTTTCTAATGTAATCTCATTTTCTCCATATGCAGCTCTGGCCTTTTGTATGCCCCTCTATTCCCAGTAACCCCACACGGAGCCTATTCTCTTTTGGTTGCACATATTGGATGATTTAACAAAGAAAACCTGCAATTAGGTGAATGCAATGACTGCTGTGTGACTTTTTACTTTTATCTATGAAATATAACTCACCTTTTTGTCTTCACTAGTCCTTCCACAGAAAAGCTTCAGCATCTACCAAGATGGACTTTAATCCCAACAACCTCCCATGCACTTTCTGCTTTGAATTCAGCTGCCTCCTTGAACACATCCTCGTTTATCCACAAGCTTTAATGTCACTTTAAATGATTTGGTCAGTTTTCTAGCATGCAGGATTTGCATTCCCACTTTTAGTATAATTCGGACTGAAGCTTTTATTACAGACTTGCTGATTTTCACTAAAATTTCTACAAACAAACCAAACCAAATGGCCATTAGAAATGATCATTATTTCTTGTAGTGAGCATACATTGAGTGCATTGGTGCAAGAGTCCATCTTACCCATGACACACAATATTAAAACATGAAATGAATACAGACACTGAACATTTGCCTTTTTTTTTTTTTTAAATACAGGATTCTACAAACATTACTGTTTTTCTAATATGTAGCTGTTTGAAAACCAGGACAAGGACCTCCAAAGTAATCTGGAGACATCTTTCTGTGCATTCATTAGACCAGGATCATCTGGTACCTTTTAAGGCCTTATGTGTACTTGAATGAAAAGACTTGTTATATTAGACTGAAGCTTTTATTAAATATGTCATGCATTCATTTTGGCTTCAGTTTGATTGCATTTAAATGGTGCTTAATGTCATTATTAATACTGTGATAAAAGGTACAATTGATATGGTGTAAACTATATATATATATATATATATATATATATATATATATATATATATATATATATATATATATATGTGTGTGTGTTAAAAAAAAAAAAACCCACACCAACCAATCAAATTGGTGTGCTTTGAGAATTGTGACAGCTGAAACAAATTATTGTCTATTACAGTTTCTTGTGACCACTGATTGGTCTGATGTTGTGATCTAGTATACGATTGGTGAGATGCAATTGCAGGCATTATAAAAAGACCAGTTCAGTAGCACTAACTCATGGTTGGGCTAAAAGTTCTTTTTATGGTTTGTTAGCTGAAGTTTTGATTTTGTATAAATGCTACAGCTATGGTGTTTCTGAGGTATGATGTTGAAATCAATGTTTTTGATTTGGGTTGTATAGTTGTTTTTCTACCGTGTGTTAATGGTAAGTGTTTGTTTTGACTTGCAGCTTTTCTTTGGCACTTTTCCAGCTTTGTGTCTATGCTGGAATTGGGAGTGGTAAGTGCTGCTTCAGCTTTATTGTGTTGGCAATTTTGAATGTTGTACTAGTCCTGTGTACTAGTTGATGGTTATGCCTCTGTAGGCAATGGACCCTATCCTGGATACTATAAACCTGAAATGGTGGCTGCTCCGCCTATGCAGGATGATTCCAAACTACAAAGATTCTACAGCTGGGGTGGCAAAGGAGATGTCCCTCAATATATCGGGCCCCGAAGTTCTAGCATCATAACTTATAGTGCTATTAAAGGTGGATATGGCACTGGAAGTGGCCTGTCCCCTCTGATTGGTTCAGGACGTTTTGGTCCATTGAGTGGCTATAAGCAGAGCAATGAGTTGGTTTTGAAGCCAGTGCAACTTTCAAACCAAATTCTTGTGCAGGCCAGCAATGAATCTGTGGGACAGTCCAGTAACCAGTCTGAATTCCAGCCTAATGTGCAATCTGCACTGGCTAGCTTGCAGCCCAGCAGCCAGCAACAAGCACAGGCCAGCTACCAGTCTGTGGCTCAGGCCAGTGGCCAACCTCTTAAGCTGAATAGAGGTCCACATTTTCCAGTTCTTTCCAAGCTTTTTTCAGGTACTAGGCCAGCCGAAACCCCAAGCTTTGTGACATCCGTACTTCAGCCAGCACCGCTCGGCTATCAATCTGTGAGCCGCAGCCAACAACCACCACAAGCTATCTTCCAGTCTGTTGCCCAACATGGTAGCCAGAAACCAGCACAAATCCAGTACCAGTATGTTGCTCCGCTCCTATGCCAGAAACCAGCACAAGCCAGCTACCAGTTGGTTGCCCAGCCTAGTATCCAGCAACTAGCACAGCCCAGTAGAGGTCAAAGAGTCCAACTTTTGCCAGATGGTTCCAGGCTTTTTTCAGGTACCAGGCCAGCTCAAATTCCAAGCTTTAGCTATCAATCTGTGATCCAGTCCAGCCACCAACAATCACATCCTAGCTACCAGTCTGTTGCCCAGCCCAGTGGCCAGCAACCAGCAGAGCCTAGTGGCCAGCAACCCAGCTACCAGTCTGTTGCCCAGCCCAGTGGCCAGCAACCAGCAGAGCCCAGTGGCCAGCAACCCAGCTACCAGTCTGTTGCCCAGCCCAGTGGCCAGCAACCCAGCTACCAGTCTGTTGCCCAGCCCAGTGGCCAGCAACCAGCAGAGCCCAGTGGCCAGCAACTAGCAAAGCCCAGTAGAGGTCAAAGAGTCCAACTTTTGCCAGATGGTTCCAAGCTTTTTTCAGGTACCAGGCCAGCTCAAATTCCAAGCTTTGGCTATCAATCTGTGATCCAGTCCAGCCACCAACAATCCCATCCCAGCTACCAGTCCGTTGCAGAGCCCAGCAGCCAACAACCAGCACAGGTCAGCTACCCATCTGTTGCTTGGCCCAGTGGGCAGTCTTTCAAGCCTGTGCAGTCCCAAAAAGGACAACTTCACCGGATTGGTGGCAAGCTGTTTACTTGCTTTGAATCCGTATCGCAGCCCAGTGGCCAACTTGTGGCACAGCCAGTGCTGTCCAGGTATCCGTCTCCATCCAGACCCAGCTCCTTAGCACCACACAAGCCTTTAGTACCACCCAGTTACCAGGCCCCAGTAAAGCCTGCAGAGCCCAGATATAGTTCTGTCTTGCTACCCAGCCACCAGCCCTCTTCTAGACTTCTGCAAACAATGTTCCAGTCCATGTCTATACCAGCACAGCCCTTGGGTAGCCTTAAGCAGTCTAGCTACCAGCCCCAACTGCTTCCTAGCCAACCATATCTTGCCCAGCTGGTTCAACCAAGCTATGTGCCCCTTGCTAAGCAAGGACCATCCAGATATTCTGTGTCGCAGGCAGCACAGCCCAGTAGCCAACAACCCAACTACCAGTCTGCTTCCCTGCCTGGCCAGCACCAAAGGTACCTGCCTTCCATTGAACCAGGACAGTCCCGTTATGCTACTGTGTCTCCGCCAAATGATCTTTCTCTCTCTTCGAGCTTGGCGTCCGCATTCCAGCCACTGCAACCTGGCTTTCAGGATCCAGCCCAAATGCGCTTCCAAACTGGCTTCTCGCAAAATGTTCTGTCTGCTCCAAGTAAACACCGTCTGTCCTGGAGCAAAGTTGGGCAGTTGCAACAAGTAAAGTCCTAAGTGTATACATGTCTTGCTGTTTTAGACTCCTGTTTTTGGATTTGAATAAACTTGATTGGAAAGTGGTATTTTGACTGGTTTTTATATTCTGTGACTTATTCAAGGAGCTGAATGAAATGAGGGTACAATGCAACTGGATCTAGCAATTATCAAAATGCCTTAACTTCCTGTTCTTGCTTGGTTTAGCTGCAGGGAAGTTAGGTTTTTCCAAGTGTGTGTGTGTGGGGGGGGGGTTTTTTTTTTTTTTTTTTTTTTGACATTGGGTAGTTTAACAGCAAACTGCTCTAGACTGTGTGATGGCAGCATTGTGTTGCTCTGACATTAGTATGAGAGAGTGAGATCTGACTAGAGACTGTTTATACCATATTTAAATTGGCTTTTTTTTTTTTAACTTTTTAAAACCATCCCTTTTAACATTCGTGTGAATTGCACACTTTGTCTTTAGGGGTCCAAGCACCTTCAGTGCTGGAACCCTATTCTATCTGTACTGATTTTCTTATCTTTCTGCCCTAAAAGCATATGGGCAGCAAAAACGAAGTACTAGAAACACCAGACTTGGCAGGATTTACTCAATGGCCTGTATCTTCTGTATGCAGAGTCTAAACATATTGGAATATGTTAATATCGGAACATTGAGGACGCATGCATGCCCTACTGGACAAGAAGAAATTGTAGCAAAAGTTTACAAATATTGTTCTGTTTCTCACCCACACCTCATTTCATATCACTTTTATGCTGCCTTTAAGTGCTTTTTGGAGAGTCAAAATTTTGGCACCCATTCATGGACCTACAGAGTTTTAATATTCTTAATGTTCTTAGTGTTCTGCAGAAGAGAGTCATACAACTCTGGGATGGTATGAGGTTAAGTAAATGATGAGAGAATTTTTAATTTTTGGGAGAACTATTTCTTTAAGGTCAGTATTAATACTGTGATAAGAGGTACAACTGAAATGGTGAAAATTCATCACAAAGGATAAAAAAACTTTATTTCACAAACACATTTTATGCTGCTGACTCTTTAAGGACCCTTTAGGCTGTCTTTTTATTTCATTGAAATCATTTGAATTCTTGGGTTTGAATGTGTGTGTGCGTGTGAACATTTAAGGAATAATTGACGACAGACCATTGAATTGTTGAAAAATAATTCATACCCGAGGTGGTAATGCCGCTGCGCGTCGTGACGATACACCTCGGGTGCATTATTTTTCAACAATTCAACAGTCCGTCGTCAATTATTCTGCTTATACCATGGTTACCACACCTTAAGACATTTTCTGGTTTTCATCCCTAAAACGCTGTTATGATAGGAACTACTTTCTTTTGCCACAGATTCAGT
Organism: Myxocyprinus asiaticus; assembly: GCF_019703515.2. Taxonomy (NCBI): domain Eukaryota; kingdom Metazoa; phylum Chordata; class Actinopteri; order Cypriniformes; family Catostomidae; genus Myxocyprinus; species Myxocyprinus asiaticus. The sequence continues at coordinate 4,439,048 of NC_059378.1, read as the reverse complement.
GCCTTTAATACAGTCCAAGCCTTCATTGCTAATTCGAAAACGTCATGTTAGAACTAGCAACGGAAGATTGCGAGGCTTGTACTGAAGTAACAAGTTAGTGCATGTGCGTGTGTGTGTGTTTGAGGGATTGAAAGAGAGGAACTGAGAAAATGAGATCTCGCTTCTGGTATTACCATTTTTTAGGTTGCAGCTCTCGTCAGAAGTAACATCGCTTCAAAATCGCCAAGATGCGTGTCGCCATATTCCTGTTGTAAACCTTAATGACTTTTTTTCATCCCTGCTGAGATGCTGGAGTGCGCTGACATGTTTGGGCCTTAAGTGTGTGCGTTACCTGTATAATGTGTGTCCACGAGTGTGTCTGGGGGCAAGGGTGTTTCCCACACATATTTCAGATAATATAGAAACTGATGTATTGATCAAGTGTTTCTAGTTCGTTGCTAAATCGAAAACATCATGGTAGAACTAGCAATGGAGGATGCGCTGCTTTTCGGCATAGGAGTATAAAGGTTGTGTGCGCGTGCGCATGCGCGTGAGCGTGCGTGCCTGCGTGTGTGAGCGTGTGTAATTGCGGGGAGACGAGGGAGCGCAAAGGCTCTCTTTAACCGAAATTGAAATAAATGTAGGTTATTTTAGACAGTTTGACGTTCTTAACCAATTTACTTTAACCAACGACTTTGTTATTTTGTTGTGGTAGCCTGTAGGGCTCTTTGAAATAACTGAAATAATTTAACAAAGTGAGAACCGTTATGCGGTCAAGACCTGGAACTACTTTATAGCCATGTTTCCTTGAAAAATAATTGCACAACTTAGAATGTCCATGAACCAATCAGAATCAAGCATTCAACAGACCCGTGGTATAACTGCATTTAACCCACACTCCTAGTCTACACAGAATTGAGCATCATCTTAAACCTTTAAGTTAAAAATACTCTGCGAAAGAAGCTATGATCAAATTTACGGTCAGTGATGACAGCTTGGTGCAGTTTACGCTGGTGCTGAGATGCAGAAAAGGAACAGAAATACTTCATCAACATTATAGTAATTAACATGACTAATACCACAGACTGAAATGAACTGAGTATACAGGTTATTGAGAGACGTTTCTATTGTGTTTGAAATGGCCCATTGGAGATGCCGCCTCTACGGTCTCCATGTAAAGTGCGCTGCTTAAAAACACAGCTGCACTAGGCATATAATTTCAAAGTTAAAAAAAAACAAAACAATCCTTATCCACACCACTGATGGCAGCAGAACAATAATGTCAACAAAAAATTTTTAAAACAGTATTGGAAATTAAGTTTCAAAAATATCTGTATGCGAGCTTTCTGAGTAAGTTAATGGTGGCATGAACACTGCACAAATTCACTTTGTTCCAGAAATTAAACAATATCTTTGTCCTTTGTGGGATGGATATTCTGGACATGTCAGAATATAATTTTGACTTGTGTACATTAATGCACTTACTATTGAAGTTTATGGGGCAATCTTATTGGAAGATTTAAACACAAAATTGTGAAGCTTGTACTGAGGCACCTAAATTGATTACTCGGTAAAAAAAAATTCACTATTTATTCCATAAAAAATTCCAGTCTAAATCATGTTTCAATTATTTTTCTTGCAGTGGCTGCCAGGGGTGTAAAGTAACAAATTACAAATACTCACGTTACTGTAATTAAGTAGTTTTTTTTCCCAGGAATTGTACTTTTTTAAGTAGTTTAAATTTTTTTATACTTTTACTTGAGTACATTTTAAGTGCTGTAACTGTACTTTTAATGCACTATTTTCCCACCGTCTGTGTTCACTACTTCCCTGTCCTGATTTTATTTTTATCTATCAACATGATTGGCTAGGGAGGGTCTCGTGACTCCTGTCAAATCAAATCACACGTAAAAAACTTGAATGGCAGCTGTAGATCAGGCGCCAACTCTTATGGATGTGGAGGATGCCTCAAGCGCAGTTCAACACCTGAACATCCACGACCGCACCTGAAAGGGCTTTTCGCGGTGAAAAAGGCCAATTGCTTGATTGTGTCATGTGAGTTTAGCTTGCTCAAACCAGATATCAGCATTAATCCTGCCTCTAATTTTAAGAAACATATCGAGGTAAATTACATATTTCTGCTTTCTAAATTCTATGTGTTTATAACGTAGCCTGTTATTTAGCTATCTATCACTGAGATTATTGGGTTGATGTGAGAGATTAAGGCAATGTTATCAATAGGGCTAGGCAATAAAACAATCTTGATGTTTATCTGAAGAAAAAAAAAAAAACAGAGAGAGCAATGTTCTCGATATCGATGATAAACTTTTGATTCATTTTTTATAGACCTACTCAGCCTATGTTCTACATCTAGACCAGGGGTGTTCATTACATCGATCGCAATAGCAAGACAACCACTGGTTGGTTGATCTAGATAAAATATAAAAGATTGACTTTTTATTTCCTGACGTCTGTAGCTGCGTGCTGTTTGATTGACAGGCAGCTAATGTTTGTGTGCTTTACATGTGTGTTCCAAGAGCGCTAATGCGGGTACGCACCTAAACGGTCAAATACACTTCATAATTCCGCCAATGCCCGTCTTGGTGAGGCATTAATTTAAACGCAGTGGGTTTGGTCTAAAGTGAAAGTAAACAGTGGGACAAAAAGCGTATTTGTATCAAAATGTCAGACTTGAAGTGTACATGTAACCGAATTGAGCACTGTCTAGTAGGCTATGTCATAAAAAGGCTATTAATCAAACAACAATAACAAGGAAACGAGAGAACCACTCACTATTTTTGGCTGAATAACTTGAGTAGCTTTAAAAGTATTAATGTAACAGAATAAAACAGTGACATTTTTAATAATAATATTTTTTTAATAATATTGTTAGTTTATTTAATAATGCCGACCCCTGATGTAGAGAGTGTGTTAATTTGTATAATAAATTACCAGGAAAGTAGAGATGATAAAATAATTTATAATTATGCTTAGTCTTTATCAAGTTTTTTCTAATGCCTGATAGAAAAGTATCAACCTTTGCAGAGCAATACTTCAGGCAGAACATTCCACCAGTCACAAACTTCAGAACATTGTGCATCATGCATTAGAATGAGAACACAACTATTTCCGGGCTAAAAAGATACAAGAACTAAATCAATGTGGAACATTGTATCTCAAAAGGAGTACAATGTGGCCCCCCATGTGCTACTTAAAGAAATAATAAAGAAACAGCTCTGAAGGTCCATACAATGCAAGTGAATGGATGCCAAAATTTTGACGCTCCAACAAGCACATAAATGCAGCACAAAAGAAATGAAAATTCTCTAATCATTTTCTTACCCTCATACCATCCCAGATGTGTATGACTTTCTTTCTTCAGCAGAATACAAATTAAGATTTTTAGAAGAATATTTCAGCTCTGTAGGTCCACACAATGCAAGTGAATGGATACCAAATTTTACAAATGTAATCCATACGACTCCAGTGGTTTAATCCATGACTTCAGAAGTTATATGATGAGAAACAGAAAATTTAGACCCTACACATAAACTGATTTTAATGTAATTGTTTTGTACATTATGATATTGAAAATAACTTTTTCATCTTTTAATTTCTGTAATCACGTCACCCTTTTATATGTTTTAAAAAAAAAATCAGATTCATATAGTGTTTACAGTATCAAAGATAAGTGATGTATTTTAAAAGTTGTCAATCACAAACACTTGTACAATACCTATAATTTTATTCTTTCTGGCAAACAGCCATAAAAGGGAATGTAAATTACTGTATGTGTGCTACATTTTTTAAATGCAGCATAGAATTTTTATTATAAAGGGGCATAGCTTTTGCAACTCAGTACTCAATACTCATGAGTACTTTTAAATGAGCTACTCTTTTACTCTTACTTGAGTAGTTTTTAGGACAGGTACTTTTACTCTACTCAAACTAAAAAATTTAAAGAAATAACAGTATTTTTACTTCAGTATTATTTTTTAATACTCTTTCCACCCCTGGTGGCTGCACATGTATCCAGAGGAAGGAGGTCTAGTCCTTGAAGTGGCCAGGAACTAGTAGCTCCCCCAGATGGCTCAACAATCGAAGAGATGAAAATGTCTTCCATGGCAGGAAAATAAGCCATTATGTAAAAACAAAAACTAAAGCACAGAGGGCTGTTAAACTAATAGTGCCCTCTTCACAAGTGTGCACAGTCTCTCCTTAATTGAGCAAGACTTTCGCATTGCAGAGGTTAAAAAAGAACAACAAAAAAATGTTGTAAACTTCCTTGATTTAAATTACAGGCATGTACAACAACATATTCTAAAGGACAAAAGTGCAAATGACATGATCTGCAGTTAAATATTCACATTTTGGAGTACGTCTCCATGGTTCTGTCCATAGGTGTCTTACAGAGAGAGGGCAGAATGGGTGCGGGCTAGTCCTCGATGCATATGACATCGCTGGGATTGCCTGATTTCAGGTCAGTGGTGGGCACATCTCTAAGAGTGTCACTGGACTTCTTCTCCAGGGGGCTGGTTGGGGACAGAGGTCCATTTGAAGACACTGGGAACCGGAGAGAAAATAGCACCATCTTTATGATCTCAGGAATGTTATACAGCAATAAAAAGTTTTTATTAGTTATATTTTCATAAATATATCATACAATAAACCAAGAGTAGTTACTAGATTTGACTTAGTTACTCACTGGTCACAACCTAAGTCTTAATCTCAACCACAGACCACCCAAAGTCCGTTCACTTACCGTCTGGTACATATTGCTCACAAAACTGTAAAGCATTTGTGAAAATTGCATGCATTACACAATGCAAGACTGATCACAACAGAATCATGCAGGAATCTTGAGATGCGTTTTTCAAAGTGTGAAACAACTTGACTTTACACAGCACTGTAAAAACACAGTGTTTATGATTAGAGACACTGAAAACAAGTGAGGCACAAAACAACCAAAGAAGCTACAAAACCATCTGTCACAGTCAGAACTAGGCCAATCAGAAGGTGCATAAAATACACAAAAATGTCATCCTAATTTGCAAGAAAAACATAGATAACATTTTTATTACATTACACAATGAATGCATTTGATTTTTAATAATAATAATATACATATATATACATATATATATATATATATATATATATATATATATATATATATAAAAAAACAATAGCACAAAGAAAACCACAGCACCCAAAAAATTGGTGTGCTATAAGAATTGTGACAGCTGAAACAAATTATTGTCTATTACAGGTTCTTGTGACCACTGATTGGTCTGATGCTGTGATCTAGTATACGATTGGTGAGATGCAATTGCAGGCATTATAAAAAGACCAGTTCAGCAACACTAACCCATGGCTGGGCAAAAGTTTTTATTTTTATGGTTTGTTAGCTGAAGTTTTGGCTTTGTATAAATGATACAACTATGATGTCTCTGAGGTATGATGTTGAAATCATTGTTTTTGATTTGGGTTCTCTAGTTGTTTTTCTACCATGTGCTAATGATGTGTTTGCTTTGATTTGCAGCTTTTCTTTGGCACTTCTCCAGCTTTGTGTCCATGCTGGAATTGGAAGTGGTAAGTGCTTATTCAGCTTTGTGTTGGCAATTTTGAATGCTGCACTTGTCCTGTGTACTAGTTGATGGTTATAACTCTGTAGGCAATGGACCCTATCCTGGATACTATAAACCTGAAATGGAGGCTGCTCCGCCTATGCAGGATGATTCCAAACTACAAAGATTCTACAGCTGGGGTGGCAAAGGAGATGTCCCTCAACATTTCGGGCCCCGAGGTTCTAGCATCATAACTTATAGTGCTATTAAAGGTGGATATGGCACTGGAAGTGGCCTGTCCCCTCCAATTGGTTCAGGAACTTTTGGTCCATTGAGTGGCTATAAGCAGAGCAATGAGTCGGTTTTGAAGCCAGTGCAACTCTCAAACCAAGTTCTTGTGCAGGTCAGCAATGAATCTGTGGGACAGTCCAGTAACCAGTCTGAATTCCAGCCTAATTTGCAATCTGCACTGGTTAGTTTGCAGCCCAGCAGCCAGCAACAAGCACAGGCCAGCTACCAGTCTGTGGCTCAGGCCAGTGGCCAACCTCTTGTCAAGCTGAATAGAGGTCCACATTTTCCAGTTCTTTCCAAGCTTTTTTCAGGTACTAGGCCAGCCCAGACCCCAAGCTTTGTGACATCTGTACTTCAGCCAGCACAGCTCCGCTATCAGTCCGTGACCCGCAGCCAACAACAAGCTCTGGTTGGCAGCCAACAACCACAAGCTATCTTCCAGTCTGCTGCCCAACATGGTAGCCAGCAACCAGCACAAATCCAGTACCAGTATGTTGCTCCGCTCCTATGCCAGCAACCAGCACAAGCCAGCTACCAGTCGGTTGCCCAGCCTAGTATCCAGCAACTAGCACAGCCCAGTAGAGGTCAAAGAGTCCAACTTTTGCCAGATGGTTCCAAGCTTTTTTCGGGTACCAGGCCAGCTCAAATTCCGAGCTTTGGCTATCAATCTGTGATCCAGTCCAGCCACCAACAATCCCATCCCAGCTACCAGTCTGTTGCCCAGCCCAGTGGCCAGCAACCAGCAGAGCCCAGTGGCCAGCAACCCAGCTACCAGTCTGTTGCCCAGCCCAGTGGCCAGCAACCAGCAGAGCCCAGTGGCCAGCAACCAGCAGAGCCCAGTGGCCAGCAACCAGCAGAGCCCAGTGGCCAGCAACCCAGCTACCAGTCTGTTGCCCAGCCCAGTGGCCAGCAACCAGCAGAGCCCAGTGGCCAGCAACCCAGCTACCAGTCTGTTGCCCAGCCCAGTGGCCAGCAACCAGCAGAGCCCAGTGGCCAGCAACCAGCAGAGCCCAGTGGCCAGCAACCCAGCTACCAGTCTGTTGCCCAGCCCAGTGGCCAGCCACCAGCAGAGCCCAGTGGCCAGCAACCCAGCTACCAGCCTGTTGCCCAGCCCAGTGGCCAGCAACCAGCAGAGCCCAGTGGCCAGCAACCCAGCTACCAGTCTGTTGCCCAGCCCAGTGGCCAGCCACCAGCAGAGCCCAGCGGCCAGCAACCCAGCTACCAGCCTGTTGCCCAGCCCAGTGGCCAGCAACTAGCAAAGCCCAGTAGAGGTCAAAGAGTCCAACTTTTGCCAGTTGGTTCCAAGCTTTCGGGTACCAGGCCAGCTCAAATTCCGAGCTTTGGCTATCAATCTGTGATCCAGTCCAGCCGCCAACAATCCCATCCCAGCTACCAGTCCGTTGCGGAGCCCAGCAGCCAACAACCAGCACAGGTTAGCTACCCATCTGTTGCTTGGCCCAGTGGGCAGTCTTTCAAGCCTGTGCATTCCCAAAAAGGACAACTTCACCGGATTGGTGGCAAGCTGTTTAATTGCTTTGAATCCGTATCGCAGCCCAGTGGCCAACTTGTGGCACAGCCAGGGCTGTCCAGGTATCCGTCTCCATCCAGACCCAGCTCCTTGGCACCACACAAGCCTGTAGTACCACCCAGTTACCAGGCCCCAGGAAAGCCTGCAGAGCCCAGATATAGTTCTGTTTTGCTACCCAGCCACCAGCCCTCTTCTAGACTTCCGCAAACAATGTTCCAGTCCATGTCTATACCAGCACAGCCCTTGGGTAGCCTTAAGCAGTCTAGCTACCAGCCCCAACTGCTTCCTAGCCAACCACATCTTCCCCAGCTGGTTCAACCAAGCTATGTGCCCCTTGCTAAGCAAGGACCATCCAGATATTCTGTGTCGCAGGCAGCACAGCCCAGCTACCCGTCTGTTGCCCAGCCCAGTAGCCAACAACCCAACTACCAGTATTTTTCCCTGCCTGGCCAGCACCAAAGGTACCTGCCTTCCATTGAACCAGGACAGTCCCGTTATGCTACTGTATCTCCGCCAAATGATCTTTCTCTCTCTTCAAGCTTGGCGTCCGCATTCCAGCCACTGCAACCTGGCTTTCAGGATCCAGCCCAAATGCGCTTCCAAACTGGCTTCTCGCAAAATGTTCTGTCTGCTCCAAGTAAACACCATCTGTCCTGGAGCAAAGTTGGGCAGTTGCAACAAGTAAAGTCCTAAGTGTATACATGTCTTGCTGTTTTAGACTCCTGTTTTTGGATTTGAATAAACTTAATTGGAAAGTGGTATTTTGACTGGTTTTTATATTCTGTGACTTATTCAAGGAGCTGAATGAAATGAGGGTACAATGCAACTGGATCTCACAATTATCAAAATGCCTTAACTTCCTGTTCTTGCTTGGTTTAGCTGCAGGGAAGTTAGGTTTTTCCAAGTGTGAACGGGGGTTTTTTTTTTTTTTTTTTGTACAAAGGTTCTGAACGCATATAACTGCATGTTAAATATTCTTTTCGAAGGCCTGCTGTATCAATGGTGCCACAAGTACACCACTAGCTATGGGATCTAAACCATGATATCTTCCAGCCCATTGCAATGGTTTAGGTGTTAAGCAAGTATTTGCTGCTTGTGAACTCCCTGGCTATGAGTTGGTCCCCCTCAGTTGTCATATCTGAACATTTGAAATTTAAAATGTCCGCTAAATTGTGAGGGTGACTCATGGTACATATCATAAGATTTGTGCTTCTGACTGAAAATGAGAACTAACTGCTTTGCTACACTCCTGACCAACAAGAAAACCAATGACATCTTGATAAATTTCCTGCCATGAGTCCAATTTGCAACACATTCTAGATGCAGCTCTGGCCTTTTGTAGGTCCCTCTGTTCACAGTAAGCTGCTGAAGCACTCCAGTTTTTTTTTTTTTTTTTGACATTGGGTAGTTTAACAAACTGCTCTAGACTGTGTGATGGCAGCATTGTGTCTCTCTGACATTAGTCAGATCTCACCCTCTCATACTAGAGTCTGTTTGTACCATATTTTTAAAATGGCTTTTATTTTTAACTTTTTAAAAAGTCCCTTAACATTCCTTTTAACATTCGTGTGAATTGCACACTTTGTCTTTAGGGGTCCAAGCACCTTCAGTGCTGGAAACCTATTCTATCTGTACTGATTTTCTTATCTTTCTGCCCTAAAAGCATATGGGCAGCAAAAACGAAGTACTAGAAACACCAGACTTGGCAGGATTTACTCAATGGCCTGTATCTTCTGTATGCAGAGTCCAAACATTTTGAAACTGGGAATATGTTAATATCAGAACATTTTGAGGACGCATGCATGCCCTACTGGACAGGAAGAAGAAATTGTAGCAAAAGTTTACAAATATTGTTCTGTTTCTCACCCACACCTCATTTCATATCACTTCTGAAGATATGGATTTAACTTCTTATGGATTACTTTTATGCTGCCTTTAAGTGCTTTTTGGAGAGTCAAAATTTTAGCACCCATTCACTTGCATTGTATGGATCTACAGAGCTGTAATATTCTTCTAAAAATCTTAATTTGTGTTCTGCAGAAGAGAGTCATACAACTCTGGGATGGTATGAGGTTAAGTAAATGAGAGAATTTTCATTTTTGGGAGAACTATTTCTTTAAGGTCAATATTAATACTGTGATAAAAGATACAACTGAAATGGTGAAAATTCATCACACAGGATAAAAACAAAACTTTATTTCACAAACACATTTTATGCTGCTGACTCTTTAAGGACCCTTTAGGCTGTCTTTGTATTTCATTGAAATCATTTGAGGTTTTTCTTGGGTTTGAATGTGTGTATGCGTGTGAACATTTAAGGAATAATTGAAGACGGACCATTGAATTGTTGAAAAATAATTCACACCCGAGGTGGTAATGCCGCTGCGCGTCGTGACCGATACACTTCGGGTGCATTATTTTTCAACAATTCAATGGTCCGTCGTCAATTATTCTGCTTATACCATGGTTACCAATCTTAAGACATCGTTTAGGGTTTTATCTCAAGACATTTTCTGGTTTTCATCCCTAAAACACTGTTATGATAGGAACTACTTTCTTTTGTCACAGATTCAGTGCCTTTAATACAGTCCAAGCCTTCATTGCTAATTCGAAAACGTCATGTTAGAACTAGCAACGGAGGATTGCGAGGCTTGTACTGAAGTAACAAGTTAGGGTGTGTGTGTGTTTGAGGGATTGAAAGAGAGGAACTGAGAAAATGAGATATCTCGCTTCTGGTATTACCATTTTTTAGGTTGCACCTCTCGTCAGAAGTAACATCGCTTCAAAATCGCCAAGATGCGTGTCGCCATATTCCTGTTGTAAACCTTAATGACTTTTTTTCGTCCCTGCTGAGATGCAGGAGTGCGCTGACATGTTTGGGCCTTAAGTGTGTGCGTTACCTGTATAATGTGTGTCCACGAGTGTGTCTGGGGGCAAGGGTGTTTCCCACACATATTTCAGATAATATAGAAACTGATGTATTGATCAAGTGTATCTAGTTCGTTGCTAAATCGAAAACATCATGGTAGAACTAGCAATGGAGGATGCGCTGCTTTTCGGCATAGGAGTATAAAGGTTGTGTGCGCGTGCGCATGCGCGTGAGCGTGCGTGCCTGCGTGTGTGTGTGTGTGTGTGAGCGTGTGTAATTGCGGGGAGACGAGGGAGCGCAAAGGCTCTCTTTAACCGAAATTGAAATAAATGTAGGTTATTTTAGACAGTTTGATGTTCTTAACCAATTTACTTTAACCAATGACTTTGTTATTTTGTTGTTGTAGCCTGTAGGGCTCTTTGAAATAACTGAAATAATTTAGCGAAGTGAGAACTGTTATTCGGTCAAGACCTGGAACTACTTTATAGCCATGTTTCCTTGAAAAATAATTGCACAACTTAGAATGTCCATGAACCAATCAGAATCAAGCATTCAACAGACCCGTGGTATAACTGCATTTAACCCACACTCCTAGTCTACACAGAATTGAGCATCATCTTAAACCTTTAAGTTAAAAATACTCTGCGAAAGAAGCTATGATCAAATTTACGGTCAGTGATGACAGCTTGGTGCAGTTTACGCTGGTGCTGAGATGCAGAAAAGGAACAGAAATACTTCATCAACATTATAGTAATTAACATGACTAATACCACAGACTGAAATGAACTGAGTATACAGGTTATTGAGAGACGTTTCTATTGTGTTTGAAATGGCCCATTGGAGATGCCGCCTCTACGGTCTCCATGTAAAGTGCGCTGCTTAAAAACACAGCTGCACTAGGCATATAATTTCAAAGTTAAAAAAAAACAAAACAATCCTTATCCACACCACTGATGGCAGCAGAACAATAATGTCAACAAAAAATTTTTAAAACAGTATTGGAAATTAAGTTCACAAATCAAAAATATCTGTATGCGAGCTTTCTGAGTAAGTTAATGGTGGCATGAACACTGCACAAATTTACTTTGTTCCAGAAATTAAACAATATCTTTGTCCTTTGTGGGATGGATATTCTGGACATGTCAGAATATAATTTTGACTTGTGTACATTAATGCACTTACTATTGAAGTTTATGGGGCAATCTTATTGGAGGATTTAAACACAAAATTGTGAAGCTTGTACTGAGGCACCTAAATTGATTACTCGGTAAAAAAAAATTCACTATTTATTCCATAAAAAATTCCAGTCTAAATCATGTTTCAATTATTTTTCTTGCAGTGGCTGCCAGGGGTGTAAAGTAACGAATTACAAATACTCACGTTACTGTAATTAAGTAGTTTTTTTTCCCAGGAATTGTATTTTTTTAAGTAGTTTAATTTTTTTTTATACTTTTACTTGAGTACATTTTAAGTGCTGTAACTGTACTTTTAATGCACTATTTTCCCACCATCTGTGTTCACTACTTCCCTGTCCTGATTTTATTTTTATCTATCAACATGATTGGCTAGGGAGGGTCTCGTGACTCCTGTCAAATCAAATCACACGTAAAAAACTTGAATGGCAGCTGTAGATCAGGCGCCAACTCTTATGGATGTGGAGGATGCCTCAAGCACAGTTCAACACCTGAACATCCACGGCTGCACCTGAAAGGGCTTTTCGCAGTGAAAAAGGCCAATTGCTTGATTGTGTCATGTGAGTTTAGCTTGCTCAAACCAGATATCAGCATTAATCCTGCCTCTAATTTTAAGAAACATATCGAGGTAAATTACATATTTCTGCTTTCTAAATTCTATGTGTTTATAACATAGCCTGTTATTTAGCTATCTATCACTGAGATTATTGGGTTGATGTGAGAGATTAAGGCAATGTTATCAATAGGGCTGGGCGATAAAACGATCTTGATGTTTATCTGAAGAAAAAAAAAGAGAGAGCGATGTCCTCGATATCGATAATAAACTTTTGATTCATTTTTTATAGACCTACTCAGCCTATGTTATACATCTAGACCAGGGGTGTTCATTACATCGATCGCGATAGCAAGACAACCACTGGTTGGTTGATCTAGATAAAATATAAAAGATTGACTTTTTATTTCCTGACGTCTGTAGCTGCGTGCTGTTTGATTGACAGGCAGCTAATGTTTGTGTGCTTTACATGTGTGTTCCAAGAGCGCTAATGCGGGTACGCACCTAAGCGTTCAAATACACTTTATAATTCCGCCAATGCCCGTCTTGGTGAGGCATTAATTTAAACGCAGTGGGTTTGGTCTAAAGTGAAAGTAAACAGTGGGACAAAAAGCGTATTTGTATCAAAATGTCAGACTTGAAGTGTACATGTAACCGAATTGAGCACTGTCTAGTAGGCTATGTCATAAAAAGGCTATTAATCAAACAACAATAACAAGGAAACGAGAGAACCACTCACTATTTTTGGCTGAATAACTTGAGTAGCTTTAAAAGTATTAATGTAATAGAATAAAACAGTGACATTTTTAATAATAATATTTTTTTAATAATATTGTTAGTTTATTTAATAATGCCGACCCCTGATGTAGAGAGTGTGTTAATTTGTATAATAAATTACCAGGAAAGTAGAGATGATAAAATAATTTATAATTATGCTTAGTCTTTATCAAGTTTTTTCTAATGCCTGATAGAAAAGTATCAACCTTTGCAGAGCAATACTTCAGGCAGAACATTCCACCAGTCACAAACTTCAGAACATTGTGCATCATGCATTAGAATGAGAACACAACTATTTCCGGGCTAAAAAGATACAAGAACTAAATCAATGTGGAACATTGTATCTCAAAAGGAGTACAATGTGGCCCCCCATGTGCTACTTAAAGAAATAGTTCACTCAAAAATGAAAATTCTCTTATCATTTACTCACCATCATGCCATCCCAGATGTGTATGACTTTCTTTCTTCAGCAGAATACAAATTAAGATTTTTAGAAGAATATTTCAGCTCTGTAGGTCCATACAATGCAAGTGAATGGATGCCAAATTTTGATGCTCCACAAAGCACATAAATACAGCACAAAAGTAATCCACATGACTCCAGTGGTTTAATCCATGACTTCAGAAGTTATATGATGAGAAACAGAAAGTTTAGACCTTACACATAAACTGATTTTAATGTAATTGTTTCGTACATTATGATATTGAAAATAACTTTTTCATCTTTTAATTTCTGTAATCATGTCGCCCTTTTATATATATATATATATATGTCTTCCATTGCAAGAAAATAAGCCATTATGTAAAAACAAAAACTAAAGCCAGGAAGGCTGTTAAACTAATAGTGCCCTCTTCACAGGTGTTCACAGTCTCTCCTTAATTGATCAAGACTTTCGCATTGCAGAGGTTAAAAATGAACAACAGATTCTAAAGGACCAAAGTGCAAATGACACGATCTGCGGTTTAATATTCACATTTTGGAGTAGGTCTCCATGGTTCTGTCCATAGGTGTCTTACAGAGAGAGGGCAGAATGGGTGCGGGCTAGTCCTCGATGCATATGACATCGCTGGGATTGCCTGATTTCAGGTCAGTGGTGGGCACATCTCTAAGAGTGTCACTGGACTTCTTCTCCAGGTGGCTGGTTGGGGACAGAGGTCCATTTGAAGACACTGGGAACCGGAGAGAAAATAGCACCATCTTTATGATCTCAGGAATGTTATACAGCAATAAAAAGTTTTTATTAGTTATATTTTCATAAATATATCATACAATAAACCAAGAGTAGTTACTAGATTTGACTTAGTTACTCACTGGTCACAACCTAAGTCTTAGTCTCAACCACAGACCACCCAAAGTCCGTTCACTTACCGTCTGGTACATATTGCACACAAAACTGTAAAGCATTTGTGAAAATTGCATGCATTACACATTGCAAGACTGATCACAACAGAATCATGCAGGAATCTTGAGATGCGTTTTTCAAAGTGTGAAACAACTTGACTTTACACAGCACTGTAAAAACACAGTGTTTATGATTAGAGACACTGAAAACAAGTGAGGCACAAAACAACCAAAGAAGCTACAAAACCATCTGTCACAGTCAGAACTAGGCCAATCAGAAGGTGCATAAAATACACAAAAATGTCATCCTAATTTGCAAGAAAAACATAGATAACATTTTTATTACATTACACAATGAATGCATTTGATTTTTAATAATAATAATAATATACATATATATATATAAAAAAAAAAACAATAGCACAAAGAAAACCACAGCACCCAAAAAATTGGTGTGCTATAAGAATTGTGACAGCTGAAACAAATTATTGTCTATTACAGGTTCTTGTGACCACTGATTGGTCTGATGCTGTGATCTAGTATACGATTGGTGAGATGCAATTGCAGGCATTATAAAAAGACCAGTTCAGCAACACTAACCCATGGTTGGGCAAAAGTTTTTATTTTTTATGGTTTGTTAGCTGAAGTTTTGGCTTTGTATAAATGATACAACTATGATGTTTCTGAGGTATGATGTTGAAATCATTGTTTTTGATTTGGGTTCTCTAGTTGTTTTTCTACCATGTGCTAATGATGTTTGCTTTGATTTGCAGCTTTTCTTTGGCACTTCTCCAGCTTTGTGTCCATGCTGGAATTGGAAGTGGTAAGTGCTTATCAGCTTTGTGTTGGCAATTTTGAATGCTGCACTTGTCCTGTGTACTAGTTGATGGTTATAACTCTGTAGGCAATGGACCCTATCCTGGATACTATAAACCTGAAATGGAGGCTGCTCATCCTATGCAGGATGATTCCAAACTACAAAGATTCTACAGCTGGGGTGGCAAAGGAGATGTCCCTCAACATTTCAGGCCCCGAGGTTCTAGCATCATAACTTATAGTGCTATTAAAGGTGGATATGGCACTGGAAGTGGCCTGTCCCCTCCAATTGGTTCAGGACGTTTTGGTCCATTGAGTGGCTATAAGCAGAGCAATGAGTCAGTTTTGAAGCCAGTGCAACTCTCAAACCAAATTCTCGTGCAGGCCAGCAATGAATCTGTGGGACAGTCCAGTAACCAGTCTGAATTCCAGCCTAATAATCTGCAATCTGCACTGGCTAGTTTGCAGCCCAGCAGCCAGCAACAAGCACAGGCCAGCTATCAGTCTGTGGCTCAGGCCAGTGGCCAACCTCTTGTCAAGCTGAATAGAGGTCCACATTTTCCAGTTCTTTCCAAGCTTTTTTCAGGTACTAGGCTAGCCCAGACCCCAAGCTTTGTGACGTCTGTACTTCAGCCAGCACAGCTCCGCTATCAATCCGTGACCCGCAGCCAACAACCACCTGTGGTTGGCAGCCAACAACCACCTGTGGTTGGCAGCCAACAACCACCTGTGGTTGGCAGCCAACAACCACCTGTGGTTGGCAGCCAACAACCACCTGTGGTTGGCAGCCAACAACCACCTGTGGTTGGCAGCCAACAACCACCTGTGGTTGGCAGCCAACAACCACCTGTGGTTGGCAGCCAACAACCACAAGCTATCTTCCAGTCTGCTGCCCAACATGGTAGCCAGCAACCAGCACAAATCCAGTACCAGTATGTTGCTCCGCTCCTATGCCAGCAACCAGCACAAGCCAGCTACCAGTCGGTTGCCCAGCCTAGTATCCAGCAACTAGCACAGCCCAGTAGAGGTCAGAGAGTCCAACTTTTGCCAGATGGTTCCAAGTTTTCAGGTACCAGGCCAGCTCAAATTCCAAGCTTTGGCTATCAATCTGTGATCCAGTCCAGCCACCAACAATCACATCCTAGCTACCAGTCTGTTGCCCAGCCCAGTGGCAAGCAACCAGCAGAGCCCAGCGGCCAGCAACCCAGCTACCAGTCTGTTGCCCAGCCCAGTGGCCAGCAACCAGCAGAGGCCAGCGGCCAGCAACCCAGCTACCAGTCTGTTGCCCAGCCCAGTGGCCAGCAACCAGCAGAGCCCAGCGGCCAGCAACCCAGCTACCAGTCTGTTGCCCAGCCCAGTGGCCAGCCACCAGCAGAGCCCAGCGGCCAGCAACCCAGCTACCAGTCTGTTGCCCAGCCCAGTGGCCAGCCACCAGCAGAGCCCAGTAGAGGTCAGAGTCCAACTTTTGCCAGTTGGTTCCAAGTTTTCAGGTACCAGGCCAGCTCAAATTCCAAGCTTTGGTTATCAATCTGTGATCCAGTCCAGCCACCAATCACATCCCAGCTACCAGTCTGTTGCAGAGCCCAGCAACCAACAACCAGCACAGGTCAGCAACCCATCTGTTGCTTGGCCCAGTGGGCAGTCTTTCAAGCCTGTGCATTCCCAAAAAGGACAACTTCACCGGATTGGTGGCAAGCTGTTTAATTGCTTTGAATCCGTATCGCAGCCCAGTGGCCAACTTGTGGCACAGCCAGGGCTGTCCAGGTATCCGTCTCCATCCAGACCCAGCTCCTTGGCACCACACAAGCCTGTAGTACCACCCAGTTACCAGGCCCCAGGAAAGCCTGCAGAGCCCAGATATAGTTCTGTTTTGCTACCCAGCCACCAGCCCTCTTCTAGACTTCTGCAAACAATGTTCCAGTCCATGTCTATACCAGCACAGCCCTTGGGTAGCCTTAAGCAGTCTAGCTACCAGCCCCAACTGCTTCCTAGCCAACCACATCTTCCCCAGCTGGTTCAACCAAGCTATGTGCCTCTTGCTAAGCAAGGACCATCCAGATATTCTGTGTCACAGGCAGCACAGCCCAGCTACCCGTCTGTTGCCCAGCCCAGTAGCCAACAACCCAACTACCAGTATTTTTCCCTGCCTGGCCAGCACCAAAGGTACCTGCCTTCCATTGATCCAGGACAGTCCCATTATGCTACTGTGTCTCAGCCAAATGATCTTTCTCTCTCTTCAAGCTTGGTGTCTGCATTCCAGCCACTGCAACCTGGCTTTCAGGATCCAGCCCAAATGCGCTTCCAAACTGGCTTCTCGCAAAATGTTCTGTCTGCTCCAAGTAAACACCGTCTGTCCTGGAGCAAAGTTGGGCAGTTGCAACAAGTAAAGTCCTAAGTGTATACATGTCTTGCTGTTTTAGACTCCTGTTTTTGGATTTGAATAAACTTAATTGGAAAGTGGTATTTTGACTGGTTTTTATATTCTGTGACTTATTCAAGGAGCTGAATGAAATGAGGGTACAATGCAACTGGATCTCACAATTATCAAAATGCCTTAACTTCCTGTTCTTGCTTTGTTTAGCTGCAGGGAAGTTAGGTTTTTTCCAAGTGTGAACAGGGTTTTTTTTTTTTTTTTTTTTTTGACATTGGGTAGTTTAACCAAAAAAACTCCTAGACTGTGTGATGGCAGCATTGTGTCTCTCTGACATTAGTATGAGAGAGTGAGATCTGACTAGTGTCTGTTTATACCATATTTTTAAAATGGCTTTTATTTTTAACTTTTTAAAACCATTCCTTTTAACATTCGTGTGAATTGCACACTTTGTCTTTAGGGGTCCAAGCACCTTCAGTGCTGGAACCCTATTCTATCTGTACTGATTTTTCTTATTTTTCTGCCCTAAAAGCATATGGGCAGCAAAAACGAAGTACTAGAAACACCAGACTTGGCAGGATTTACTCAATGGCCTGTATCTTCTGACCACAGAGTCCAAACATTTTGAAACTTGGAATGTTAATATCAGAACATTGAGGATGCGTGCATGCCCTACTGGACAGGGAGAAAAAATTGTAGCAAAAGTTTACAAATATTGTTCTGTTTCTCACCCAAAAAAAAAGTTCATTTATTTCAGTAATTCAACTCAAATTGTGAAACTCGTGTATTAAATAAATTCAGTGCACACAGACTGAAGTAGTTTAAGTCTTTGGTTCTTTTAATTGTGATGATTTTAGCTCACATTTAACAAAAACCCACCAATTCACTATCTCAAAAAATTAGAATATGGTGACATGCCAATCAGCTAATCAACTCAAAACACCTGCAAAGGTTTCCTGGGCCTTCAAAATGGTCTCTCAGTTTGGTTCACTAGGCTACACAATCATGGGGAAGACTGCTGATCTGACAGTTGTCCAGAAGACAATCATTGACACCCTTCACAAGGAGGGTAAGCCACAAACATTCATTGCCAAAGAAGCTGGCTGTTCACAGAGTGCTGTATCCAAGCATGTTAACAGAAAGTTGAGTGGAAGGAAAAAGTGTGGAAGAAAAAGATGCACAATCAACCGAGAGAACCGCAGCCTTATGAGAATTGTCAAGCAAAATCAATTCAAGAATTTGGGTGAACTTCACAAGGAATGGACTGAGGCTGGGGTCAAGGCATCAAGAGCCACCACACACAGACTTGTCAAGGAATTTGGGTACAGTTGTTGTATTCCTCTTGTTAAGCCACTCCTGAACCACAGACAACGTCAGAGGCGTCTTACCTGGGCTAAGGAGAAGAAGAACTGGACTGTTGCCCAGTGTTCCAAAGTCATCTTTTCAGATGAGAGCAAGTTTTGTATTTCATTTGGAAACCAAGGTCCTAGAGTCTGGAGGAAGGGTGGAGAAGCTCATAGCCCAAGTTGCTTGAAGTCCAGTGTTAAGTTTCCACAGTCTGTGATGATTTGGGGTGCAATGTCATCTGCTGGTGTTGGTCCATTGTGTTTTTTGAAAACCAAAGTCACTGCACCCGTTTACCAAGAAATTTTGGAGCACTTCATGCTTCCTTCTGCTGACCAGCTTTTTAAAGATGCTGATTTCATTTTCCAGCAGGATTTGGCACCTGCCCACACTGCCAAAAGCACCAAAAGTTGGTTAAATGACCATGGTGTTGGTGTGCTTGACTGGCCAGCAAACTCACCAGACCTGAACCCCATAGAGAATCTATGGGGTATTGTCAAGAGGAAAATGAGAAACAAGAGACCAAAAAATGCAGATGAGCTGAAGGCCACTGTCAAAGAAACCTGGGCTTCCATACCACCTCAGCAGTGCCACAAACTGATCACCTCCATGCCACGCCGAATTGAGGCAGTAATTAAAGCAAAAGGAGCCCCTACCAAGTATTGAGTACATATACAGTAAATGAACATACTTTCCAGAAGGCCAACAATTCACTAAAAATGTTTTTTTTATTGCTCTTATGATGTATTCTAATTTTTTGAGATAGTGAATTGGTGGGTTTTTGTTAAATGTGAGCCAAAATCATCACAATTAAAAGAACCAAAGACTTAAACTACTTCAGTCTGTGTGCATTGAATTTATTTAATACACGAGTTTCACAGTTTGAGTTGAATTACTGAAATAAATGAACTTTTCCACGACATTCTAATTTATTGAGATGCACCTGTATATATACATATATATATATATATAAACAATAGCACAAAGAAAACCACACCAACCAAATAATTGGTGTGCTATAAAAAGACCAGTTCAGTAGCACTAACCCATGGTTGGGCAAGAAGTTATTTTTATGGTTTGTTAGCTGAAGTTTTGATTTTGTATAAATGCTACAGCTATGGTGTTTCTGAGGTATGATGTTGAAATCGTTGTTTTTGATTTGGGTTGTCTAGTTGTTTTTCTACCATGTGCTAATGACAAGTGTTTGATTTGCAGCTTTTCTTTGGCACTTCTCCAGCTTTGTGTCTATGCAGGAATTGGAAGTGGTAAGTGTTTATTCAGCTTTGTGTTTTGGCAATTTTGAATGCTGCACTTGTCCTGTGTACTAGTTGATGGTTATAACTCTGTAGGCAATGGACCCTATCCTGGATACTATAAACCTGAAATGGAGGCTGCACTCCCTATGCAGGATGATTCCAAACTACAAAGTTTTTACAGCTGGGATGGCAAAGGAGGTGTCCCTCAACCTTTCAGGCCCCGAGGTTCTAGTACTGTAACTTTATAGTGCTGTAAAAGTGCTGTCCCCTCCGATTGGTTCAGGAAGTTTTGGTTCATTGAGTGGCTATAAGCAGAGCAATGAGTCGGTTTTGAAGCCAGTGCAACTCCCAAACCAAATTCTTGTGCAGGCCAGCAATGAATCTGTGGGACAGTCCAGTAACCAGTCTGAATCCCAGCCTAACAGTCTGCAGTCTACACTGGCAAGCTTGCAGCCAGCAACAAGCACAGGCCAGCTACCGGTCTGTTGCCTGGCCAGCACCTAAGTTACCTGCCTCCCATTAAACCAGGACAGTCCAGTTATGCTATCGTATCTCAGCCACATGATCTTTCTCTTTCGAGTCTGCATTCCAGTCACTGCAACCTGGCTTTTAGGATCCAGCCCAAATGTGCTTTCCAAACTGGCCTCTCACAAAATGTTCTGTCTGCTCCAAGTAAATGGCATTCATAGGTATATGCATGTCTTACTGTTTTAAACACCTTTTTTTGGATTTGAATAAACTTAATTGGAAACTGGTTTTTGACCTATTCAAGAAGCTGAATGAAATCAGGGTACAAAGCAACTGGATCTCGTAATTATCAAAATGCCTTTAAACTTTCTGTTCTTGCTTGGTTTATCTGCAGGGAAATTCATTTTTTTCCAAGTGTGAACTTCTTTTTTTTTTTTTTTAAATCTGGTAAATGCTGTCGGATTCATGCTTGTGAGAACTAACAGCTTTGCCACACTTGACTAACAAGGAAACCAGTAATGTCTTGATACATTTCCTGAGTCATGAGTCTGATTTGCTAATGTGTCTTGAGACTCAATGTTTTTCAAGATTCAGCTCTGGCCGCTATGTCCCTCTACTTCCCAGTAAGCTGCTGAAGTACTCGATAGTGTCTCTTCGTTTTGATGTATTAAACAACAACAAATAAAAACCTGCGCAAGACTGTGCTGGTAGCATTGTGTCTGTCTGCCATAGTATGAGAGCTCGGACTTGAGTCTGTTTATACTGCACCATATTTTTAAAATGGGTTTTTTTTTTTGTTGCTTTTTTTTGGGACGTGTGAATTTGTACTGATTTTCTCATTAGGGGCCCAGCTGGAACCCTATTGTATCTGTTAGAATTCTTTTTAGGGGGCCAAGCAGCAAAGTTTCTGGAACCTTATTGTATTTGTACTGATTTTTTTCTTATTAGGGATTCAAGCCCAAAAGGCTGAAACAGATTTGTATTTGTCAGGTTTTTTAGTTCAAGCACAAAGTGCTAGGAACCCTATTGTTTTTGCTCTAATTTGCTTTATTCTGCTGCAAAATGCATTGTGCAGACCAAACTGTGAGTCCTAGAGACCTGAAACTTTCAAGGATGGTAGTATTCCAGCTGACACAGTGGAAGCAAAGTTTCATCCTGATTGGCCACATGGTGGCACTACGGTGATGCATTTTATTTGCAAAAATGCCCATAACTTTTTAACCATATGTCACACTCTCAAGTGTCTTATGTCATTGGAATATCATATATCATCTCTTTTTTTTCACATTTTGTGTTTTTTTTTTTTTTTTTTTTTTTGCAAACTAGTCCTAGGCCGTTTTACCAATTGGAACCAAAGCAGTGCAGAAATATTCGTTGGAGTCCCAATATCAATAATGATCAAAAACATGTTGAACTTTCAATTCGGGATGGTCGTGCCCATCCAAAATGTCCATATTAGGCAGGACCAATTTTACTTAAATGGCTATAACCTTTGAACGCAAATAGCTATCTTCACCAAACTTGACATACTAATGTAGGGTATCATTCTGAGGACACACCAAAATGTTTTGCCAATGGCCACTTGCTGGTGCTATAATTTGAACAAACATGAAAATGGCTCTTTAAACATAAAAAGATTCAACAACTAAGACATAAACTGAACAACAGAAATGGAATAATGTGTCCCTGAATAATGTGACCCTCCACCTCCAAATCAATCCCGCTCCAAAGTACAGGCCTCAGTGTAACGTTCATTCCTTCGACGATAAACGCGAGTCCGACCATCACCCCTGGTGAGACAAAACCGTGACTCATCAGTGAAGAGCACTTTTTGCCAGTCCTGTCTGTTCCAGTGAAGGTGGGTTTGTGCCCATAGGCAATGTTGTTGCTGGTGATGTCTGGTAAGGACCTGCCTTACAACAGGCCTACAAGCCCTCAGTCCAGCCTCTCTCAGCCTATTGCGGACAATCTGAGCACTGATGGAGGGATTGTGCGTTCCTGGTGTAACTCAGGAAGTTGTTGTTGCCATGCTGTTCCTGTCCTACCAGTGTGATATTCAGATGTACCGATCCTGTGCAGGTGTTGTTACACGTGGTCTGCAACTGCGAGGACAATCAGCTGACCTTCCTATCTCCCTGTAGTGCTGTCTTAGGCATCTCACAGTACGGACATTGCAATTTATTGCCCTGGCCACATCTGCAGTCCTCATGCCTCCATGCAGCACGCCTAAAGCACATTAATGCAGATGAGCAGGGACCCTGGGCATCTTTCTTTTGGTGTTTTTCAGAGTCAGTAGAAAGGTCTCTTTAGTGTCCTCAGTTTTTATAACTGTGACCTTAATTGCCTACCATCCTTAAGTTGTTAGTGTCTTAACGTTCCACAGGTGCATGTTCATTCATTGTTTACGGTTCATTGAACAAGCATGGAAAACATTGTTTAAGCCATTTACAATAAAGATCTGTGAAGTTATTTGGATTTTTACAAAATTATCTTTAAAATACAGTGTCCTGAAAAAGGGACGTTTCTTTTTTGCTGAGTTTAGGTCTCCTCACCCTGAACAACTTTGCCTCAGGAACCATTGCTGTCAATCAAAGCACTGTTTTAGCATCATCAATTATTTGAAAAACATACTTTTGCAAACTAGTCATAGGTTTTTCGTCCAATAAAAATTAAACCAGTTTAGAAAGATTTTTTGGAGTCCATACATCAATAATTATCAAAAACATGTTGAACTGCATGTTTCGCATGGCTATAATAGACCAATGAATTCTCGAGGGCGGAGCCTAAAACACTTATAGGTCTATAACTCCTGAATGCAATGAGTAATCTCAACCAAACTTAAGACAAATCTGTAGGGGATCAAAGTGAGGAAAAACAATAAATTTGCCTGGGATTGGCCACTTGGTGGTGTTACAATGAAAATGAAAATTCTAGAAATGTCTCTAACTATGGAACCGTTGGTCCGAATGACATGAAATTTTGCATGCTGTGTCTTGTCCAAGGTGCCAACAAAGTCTTTGTGGACATCTGCATATCTTGAAAAAGCATGGCTGTCATTGACCAATCAGGTTTTAGCAGCTTTAAGGCAATGTTAAAAAAGGCATATCAGAACAAAACTTGGTGGACCTATTTGTCTCTTGGTCTAAGAGGCCACCGGGCAGTGCTATGGCAATTTACAAGCATGTAAATGTGTGGTTTGTCATAAAAACAAACATTGTTCATATCACATGATACATCTCTTTCTGAACAACTTTGCTTCAAAAACCATTGGTGTCAATCAAATCGTTCATAAAATATTTGTTTATTTTAAAAGCCTACGTTTACAAACTAGTCCTACGTTTTTCACCTGACAGCAACATAACCAGTACAGGAAGAATCTTTGGACAGCCAAGATCAATATTTATCTAAAAAATATTAACTTTTTATTTGTCATGGTTATGACAAGGTAATTTTAATAAATGGGTGTGACCAAGTGTACCCAATATCCTAAAACTCATAAACAACAAACCCAATTATCATAAAATTCTTTAGATGTGTGCAAAATTTGGTGTAAATCAGAAAATAGGTGGCACTATAACAGTTATGAATGTAATAAAGGCCATATCTCTATGGTACCTAACATGATGGTTATGAAAATAGATATTTTATCACTGGTTTAGGTGATATCTGACAACAATCACATATGTAATTGATTTATTGATTAATAATTAAAGTGCTTTAAAGGCTTGAACCCCATTAATCGCTGCTTGCAGCTATTATTATTATTATTATTCTCCCCTTAAACTGATCGTGCAGACCAAACCATAAGGCCTAGAGACAAGAAACTTTGGGGAATGTAGTAGTCAAACAACTTAGACATACACATGTTCTTACCCCGATCGGCCAATAGGTGGCGCTATAGCAAAGGTAAACACGTTCTGGACTATAACTCTTCAACTGTAAGGGCTAGAATCAAAATTATTTTTTCCTCTGAATCCTTAAGTCAAGCCCTTATATCTCCAATTTCATTACCATCTATAATTGTTTTCCACCATTTAGAATTTTCTGAAAAACCTACTTTTTCAAACTCCTCCTAGATCTTTAGACCGATCAGCACAAAATTAGGTATACATCATCTACAGTCCCCCCTGACAAAAAGTTATCAAAAGAATTTCGATACCTGAATTTTTTCTGAATATATTAACAATACAATTCCGGTTTAACGCGATTTGAGTGATTGGTCAATATTTATCCAACACAAATTCCAAACATAACCAAATTTGATATACATAGTCAACAGGACATTTAGAAGATGTCAGCAAAATTGCATAAATTTATGCCCCTAGGGGGTGCTACAACTAAAAAACTGTTATAACTTTGCAGCAGTTTGAGCGACAAAGTTCAATTAAATATGCATCTTTGGTTCAAATGCTAATATATTCTTAAAAAATCGATTCGAAAAATTAACAAAAATTGGCGCCAATGGCCAATCAAATTTCAGCACCTTATAACTCGTATTGGGAATGGCCGAGGGTTATGGAAATTTCTATACACAAGCAGGGTGTCAACTCAAATAATTTTGTAACAGTCAGTCACACGGTGGTGCTCTAATTAGCTAATTCATGTTTTTGCTAATAACTACAATACAATTTTGTAGCTTCTCTGAATACACCAGTGCCCTCCAATGATATGGTCACATGGATTTCCAAAAATCGACAAAGAGTTATCAGAATAATTTTGATATGTCAAATCGTTCAGAAGATATTAGCCGATAGGTTTTTGGGTATGACCTATTATGACTAATTGACCTATGTCTTCGTAAACATGCACAAAGAACATTCTGAGATAACATGCAAAATTTCATAATTTTGGCATGGCTGTAACATAAGAAATACCTAATTTCTCAACTGTATTTAAGGCCTTCATAGGCATAAAATGCAGTACAGTTTGAGGGAGCTACATAACTATAAATCCTTTAAAAGGTCTTCAAAGTGTAAGCTAGGTTTAGCGTGGGTTGCACCAACAAGGATTAATCTTAAATTTAGATTAAATCAAGGTTTATCTGATAATTCTGTTGCACCAAACTTTAAACTTTGTTTAAAAATAATCAGTGTTACATTTAAATCATAATTTTGATCCTGATTTAAATTCCACAGTAAATCTGAATTAACTTTAATCCTGTTGCTCCAGTACTTTAAACTCTGACTTAAATCTCAGTTATGGATTAATTTAAAACTTGCAGCTAAAATGGTTTAAATATTAAATTGACCTACAATAAAACATGAATGACTTTGTTAGAGAACAGTGAACATGCCATCAGCCCTTTGAAGGCGGTTAGGGTTTGAGTTAGTGTTAGTTTTCCACAGGATCTTTCCTGTCAAATAAGATTATTTTTGTAATTTTTCAGTATGTACTTGGCCCCATTAACTGCCGCTTGCCGCTATATTTATTATTATGATTCTTTTTCTGCCCTAAAAGCGAATGGGCAGCAAAGACCGTAAGTCCTAGAGACACCAAACTTGGCAGGATGGTCCCAAATCCCGATCGCTACTCAAGCACATACATGCACACCCATCCGACTCTAGGTGGCGCTATAATAATCACCTTAACATTTTGGCTCATATCTCCGCAACCATGAGGGCTAGAATCAAAATTATTTTGTCCTTTGATTTCTTGAGTCAAGCCCTACAAAACATACATCTCCAATTTCATTTCTGTCTATAAACAAATTCCGCCATTTTGAATTTTTTGAAAAACCTACTTTTTCGAACTCTTCCTAGGCTGTTTGTCCTATTGGCACAAAAGTTTACACGTATCATCTAGGGATCGTCATGATAAAAAATAAAATGATTTTTGATTTGTCCAAATGTCCAAACATGACAAAACTTAAAACACAAGTATAGTCTGAGGACATGCTAAATTTAATCAAATTCCTCTTGTCAACAGCAAATAAAAATATTATTTATTTCAACTGTAATTGACAGATGAAGGATGTACTACTGATTTTGTCCACTAGATGGAGCAGCAAGTTAAGAAATTCAATTAAATCCTCTGACTTTGAGTTATTGCTCTTGTAATATAATATCTGTGCAGTTAAAATAGCAACAGCTATCCAACAAATAAGGAGCCCTATGAAATCTGTTTTTCCTCAAGTTCAGTTTTTCCTGATTTAAAGGTGCAGTATGTAAGATTCAGAAACCCTTGATATTAATGACACCTGTGGCCGTTAAGTGAACTGCAGCCAGCTACCTGTTGCTCGTGCTCGTGCGCACACTCCATAGGGACGCGAGCGAGCATCGACCAAAACAATGACGTAACGTACAAATAGACTGAACGTGATTCACCGACATCATGTTGACACATGAGGTAACATAATTAAAATTACACAGTTATGATTGTTTTACTACAAACTTTGAGACTGCATATTATATTTGACTCTCCAGTGCTGGAACAGGGCTAAAACAAAGTGTGGATATAGGTCTGACTATGCGAGACTGTAGTTTGAAGTAATCACTTTTCTTTGCATGATACATTGACTGCATTTATACGATAGCCAATGTCGGCGTTAGCTAGCTAGCCAGCTTTATCAATAGCTGTTAGCTAAATTTGGTGGATGATGACAGTAGCTGTTTATAAAATAGACTGTACATTATAAATATGTTGACACAATTCAGTTTTGATGTGATTCCATCACAACTTTCATTTTGATTTATCGATGTGCTATTGTTTTATAATAATAGATTGTATATATTTTCTGTATAATCAAGTTACGTTACACTAATGAATGGAGCTTTTTGCATTATCTTGAACATTGTCTAGCATTCATTTCATGTGTTATTGTAGTTTACCTTGGTGAATAATTACAGGTTAACATTGACATTAACCTGACTTTTAGTATAAAGAGAAGATTGTTGAAATTATTTGAAAGTTACAAAGCAAGGTAGCTTGCAATTCGTCAGCATTAGCAGGCAAGATCAAGTTAGCTAAAATGACACAGATCAATCCTTATGGCACTATATTTCACATGCTTTGCAGTTATGTAAGCTTACCTGTCCAATAAGAAGAACAGCAATTCAGGGTCAGTTTTGATCCCCAAAACCGAACGAAGGTCCCTCCAGGAATCAAATGGCCTTCCGATGTTCACTCTAGTTTTTGCTCGACCACGATCACATTTCCTCTTAGCCAGATGGAATTCAGGAGATAAATTTTATTTTATTTTTTTTTCTGGCTTACTCAGAGTTTGTGTAGGAGTCGGTGTTGTGCTGGGAGCCGAACATTTGCTGGATTTCATCTCTAAAATAACGTTACCAGTGTTGCAGTTTGTTGTTGCTGTTGAATAGCGGAAGAGAAGCTACTGTCTGAGGCAAGGTTCTCGGGAGCGCGCATAAACCTCACATCCTTTGGATTTTCCCGGCAAAAGCGACCCGCTCCCTTCACATGAAAATCAGTCTACAGGCTTTAATAGGCAACCTAGGAAGTCCGGGAAGGGCTCATTTTTTAAGTTGCGTTACAAGCCGTTCACACATTGGCAAAAAAACAGCCGAATATTACATGAAAATGTTTACATATTGCACCTTTAATTGTCCAAGAATCCAAAATCTAATTTATGCATGGTAAATCAAGGATGTATTACCGATATTGTCCACTAGATGGAGAGGCAAGACTAAAAATCATTGAAAATCCTCTTTGACTTAGTTTTTTGCTCTTTTAATGTGCTGCTATCCAGCAATCCAAAATCTATTCTTCTTCTTCACCATCTTCTGTTGTCATTCTAATAAAATTCTAATTTTGCATGTGGAAAAAAAAAATCTTTTGGAAGAAATTTTACACAAAACAGCTGTGTCCACAGCATCCAAAGGATCTATTGTGTCCAGTTTAATTATTTTGGCCATGTCCTGGCCATACGTGCTTGGACTCTGATAATTGCCGCTTGCGGCTATATTTTAATTTTAAGAATGTTTTATTTGTATGCAGCTTAGCTGAAAGCGCTTTTTGGCAATACAAATGTGCAAATATTTGTTATGACAATAAAGCACCCAAAAACTGAAACTGTATCTCAAAGAGAGCTTAATAGACCACTAAACAGCTTCAACTCACCTTTTTGTCCTCACTAGTACATCTATAGAAAAGCTTCAGCACTTCCCAAGATGGACTTCAATCCTAACAACCTCTCATGCACTTGCTGTTATGAAATCAGCTTCCTCCTTGAACACAGCTTCCTCCTCCATTTATCTACAATAGATTCAATGTCACTTTAAGTTTAAATGATTTTGTCAGTTTTCTAGCATGGATTTGCATGCATACCATTTGTATAATTCAGAATTTTTAGACAGTCGCCTGATTTTCACAAACATTTCTAAATACAAATCAAACCAAATGGCCATTAGTAATAGTTTATTTCTTGTAGGAATGTGAGGGCATGCATTGAGTACATTGGTGCAAAAGTCCATCTGACGTTGAACACACAATATCAAAACATGAAATGAATACCGATACTGTGCGTTTCCCTTTTTTTCTGCAGGATTCAGCAAATATTTGAGAATTAAATATTTAAAGAAAAATGAAACCAGGTGTAAATCTTATTGAAGAGAATTTATTAAAACACATTAAACAAATACACTAAGTACAAAGTGAAATGATGACAGTTCACTTATATCATTTCCATATTCTTATCTCTGTAAAATAGCAATACTGTTTACAGTTTTGCTTATACGTAGCTGTTTAGAAACCAGGACAAGGACCTCTTTGGTCCAAAGTAATCTGGAGACATCTTACTTTCTGTGCATTCATTAGACCAGGATTTTCTGGTAGCTTTTGAAGCCTAATGTGTACTTGAATGAAAAGACATTTTATATTAGACTGAAGCTTTTATTAAATACTTCATACATTCATTTTGGCTTCAGTTTGATTGCATTTAAATGGAGTTTAATGTCAATATTAATACTGTGATAAAAGGTAGCTATAACTGAAATGGTGTAAACTCATCATACAGGATAAAAATAAAACTTAATTTCACAACACATTTTATGCTGCTGACTCTCTCTTTAAGGTCCCTTTACTCTTGAGGCTGTCTTTGTATTTCATTGAAATCATTTGAGGTTTATCTCGTGTGTGTGTGTTAACATTTAACTTCATTTAACCCACACTCCTACTCTACACAGAATTGAGCATCATCTTAAACCATTAAGTTAAAAATACTCTGCGAAAGAAGCTATGATCAAGTTTAAGGTCAGCTATGACACCTCAGTGCCATTTAAGCTGGTGCTGAGATGCAGAAAAGGAACAGAAATACTTCATCAACATTATAGTAATTAACATGACTAATACCACAGACTGAAATGAACTGAGTATACAGGTTATTGAGAGACGTTTCTATTGTATTTGAAATGGCCCATTGGAGATGCCGCCTCTATGGTCACATCCTGTCTCCATGTAAAGTGCGCTGCTTAAAAACACAGCTGCACTAGGCATATAATTTCAAAGTTAAACAAAAACAATCCTTATCCACACCACTGATGGCAGCAGAACAATAATGTCAATGATATCCATTAGCTTCAGTTATTCACAAAATGTCTGGCAAAATGTGTCTGACAATATCATTATATATATATATATATATATATATATATATATATATATATATATATATATATATAAATAACAACAGTATAGGAAATTAAGTTCACAAATCAAAAATATCTGCATGCGAGCTTTCTGAGTAAGTTAATGGTGGCATGAACACTGCACAAATTCACTTTGTTCCAGAAATTAAACAATATCTTTGTCCTTTGTGGGATGGATATTCTGGACATGTCAGAATATAATTTTGACTTGTGTACATTAATGCACTTACTATTGAAGCTTATGGGGCAATCTTATTGGAGGATTTAAACACAAAACTCTGAAGCTTGTATTTTTACAATTATTCAGTAAAAACCTGCACAATTTCTTCAGTAAAAATTGTCTAAATCTTACTTTTTTATTATTTTTCTTGCTGCAGCTTGCCACAGAGGATGTCATTACAGCTTATGTTTAAGTTTAAGATGGAATATTCCATTCAAGTTGTGTGTAAGCCCCAATGTTTCACAGCAAACAATACAACTGAGAAAAGTTTCCAAATAGTGGTCCATTTGCCATTGGTTTATTACTCCATTATCATTTAACATTTCTCACGTTCCACACTGTAACTTTTTCGCTATAAAGAGTCATGCAAACTGAAAAACAATCCAATACAATTTAAAAAGCGAACATTGGTGGGGTGTATTAGAGGTACTCTTCCTAACATCTTCTCACTGAAGTTATTCAGAGACAATGCATTTAAATTCACTAGCAGTAACCTGTAGGGGCAGCAACAACACACCATCCATGAGCAAAGCCAGAAACAAAGCAGTGGCTGCTCATGTACCCAGAGGAAGGAGGTCTAGTCCTTGAAGTGGCTAGGAACTAGTAGCACCTCCAGATGGCTCAACAATAGCAGAGATGAAAATGTCCTCCATGACAAGAAAATAAGCTCAGTGGGCTGTTAAACTAATAGTGCCCTCTTCACAAGTGTCCACAGTCTCTCCTTAATTGAGCAAGACTTTCGCATTGCAGAGGTTAAAAAAGAACAGAAAAATAACTTAACCTTATTAGATTGAACTTACAGGCATATAAAACAACATATTCTAAAGGACCAAAGTGCAGTTGACACGATCTGCTGTTTATATTCACTTTTTGGAGTAGGTCTCCATGGTTCTGTCCATAGGTGTCTTACAGAGAGAGGGCAGAATGGGTGCGGGCTAGTCCTCGATGCATATGACATCGCTGGGTTTGCCTGATTTCAGGTCAGTGGTGGGCACATCTCTAAGAGTGTCACTGGATTTCTTCTCCAGGTGGCTGGTTGGGGACAGAGGTCCATTTGAAGACACTGGGAACCGGAGAGAAAATAGCACCATCTTTATGATCTCAGGAATGTTATACAGCAATAAAAAGTTTATATTAATTATATTTTCATAAATATATTATACAATAAACCAAGAGTAGTTACTAGATTTGACTTAGTTACTCACTGGTCACAACCTAAGTCTTAGTCTCAACCACAGACCACCCAAAGTCCGTTCACTGTACATTTTGCACACAAAACTGGAAAGCACTCGTGAAAATCGCAAGCTCCAGTCAGTCTTGCAATGCATTACACCATTCAAGACTGATCACAACAGAATCATGCAGGGATCTTGAGAAGTGTTTTTCAAAGTGCGAAACTACTTGACTATACCCTGCGCCACAGTGTTTATGTTTATGACGCTATAAACTAGTGAGGCACAAAACAACCAAAGTAAGAAGCTCCAAAAGCATCCAGCTGATGCGTGAGTACATAGACCAACAGGGGCATAGCAAAAAACGTTGGGCCCCGGGCAGGGCCATAGCACAGTATTCTGGGCACCCTGGCTGTATATTGCTCTGGGCCCCTTTCCTTTAAAAAAAAAAAAAAACACAGTTTAGATTTTGTTGTGGGGACCCCTGGACCTTTTGACCACGAGAATTGTTACCACCTTTCACCCCACTAGCTACGGCCCTGGCCCCGGGTACAGAACTGTTTTAGGGCCCCCTTAACAATTTGGGTTTGTGGTGGGGATAATCTCCATTATAAACATTTTAGATGGGTATTTAACAGTGCTAATTCATAAGTAATTCACAATGTTTTATTTTCAAAAGCAAATATTATTTGAATAAAGCATTATATATATCTGTGATAAAACTAATGCATTTGGATGACAATTAAATCACGGGAGACAAGCGAGACTTTTTGTCAATCACATGATTGCAGTTGCGCTTGTTATATGGAAAAAGTATCAATCCACAAACTGTGTCCTCTGTATTTGCCTTTAAATATGTTTGGAATTACGCTAAAGTGAAAATAAAAATTTGAAAGCATGAGGGGACCACGCTGCAAAGTGCTGCGGACATTTACAGTGTACATTTTCACAAACAAAGCAAGCCAAAATTCTTGCGAAGAGCAATTAAATGAATCAAGAAACTATAGGGACAAGACTGTTTATCAACGCAGCCAAATAAATCTGTCAATGGGGGTATGCATAATTCGTCACCCACATCACCTCAGTTGCGCCACTTGCGCGCTTTCTCCTAAGTGCACACAAGGAGATATAGAAGCTGCACATATCAAGGACAGTAAAGATAGTTAAAATGAAATTTGAAGAGCTATGGTAAAAATGGTTTTCTTCTGTTTAATCTATCAAAATGACGGACATCATTTGGAATTACCTGTCAGTGTTTAAAAAGTGGAGCTGGAAATGAAACCTTTTAAATAAGATAGACATTAACCCGGCAACGTTTCTGGGACTACTCGACCCATATAAACGAGTAATCAGGCAAGCCCGATGTATAAATGTATTTAGTAAACATTTCTACATTAAAATATGATATATTACAATTGTATTACATCGCTGCCATAATAATGGACCATTTCAAAAGTTTACGTGATCTGGCTCTCGTTTTTCTTTCCCTTCTACTTAAGAGTTCCCACTCACTGTGGTGGAGTGGCGACGTGATTTTATTATTGTGAATTATTTCAAAAATTTCTGTTACATAATCCTCCAACTTACACAACTGTCCATTACCGCCAGAGCTGTTACCATGGACAGTGCCACAACGCACGGCACATAGCAGTGGTCAAAAAGGATTTCCAAAACAGCTTTTGGATTGTAAACTCAAAGATGTGGATTCAGACGGCAATTAAATAACCACACAACCTTGGTACTGTTGTACATGAAACTGGTGTTGAGCGGGTAGAATTCAATGAAGCTGTCAGCTGAGGATATGTGAGGCGTCTATTTCTCAAACTAGAGACTCTGATGTACTTATCCTCTTGTTTAGTTGTACATCTGGGTCTTCCACATCTCTTTCTGTCCTTGTTAGAGCCAGTTGTCCTTTGTCTTTGAAGACTGTAGTGTACACCTTTGTATGAAATCTTCAGTTTTTTTGGCAATTTCAAGCATTGTATAGCCTTCATTCCTCAAAACAATGATTGACTGATGAGTTTCTAGAGAAAGCAGTTTCTGTTTTGCCATTTTTGACCTAATATTGATCTTAAGACATGCCAGACTATTGCATACTGTGGCAACTCAAAAACAAACAAAAAGACAATGTTAAGCTTCATTTAATGAGCCAAATAGCTTTCAGCAGTGTTTGATATAATGACAAGTAATTTTCTAGAAACAAATTAGCAATTTAGCATGATTACTCAAGGATAAGATGGGGTCTGTCTAGATTTGATCAAAAATGACTTTTTTCAAATAGTGATGGTGCTGTTTTTTACATCACTAATGACTTGACTATAATTTGTAATCGGTTGAATGCCACTTTGGTGAATTAAAGAACCAATTTCCTTCTGAAACAGCAAAATCTGTACATTATTCCAAACTTTTGGCTGCCAGTGTATGTATTACATATTTATTGTATATATTCATAGATTGTTCTATTTACAATGTTTTACATTGATACTCAGAACACATGCTAAATCGGTACTGTCTCTTTAAATAGATAACGGCATCTGAGCGCAACTACAGTTGATTTTGTTCCTCACATATTATTTTAGTGGCTTAACGTGAGGAAAATTTCTGGAGTTCTGGAGAAAAATAACATTTAGGCATCATAGATGAACATCTGATGGTAAATTTTGCACTAAAGTAAAATATGTTTACACAGTAGATGCGTGAGTAGCGGCAGATTTTGACAGTTTGATTTTAATTGTGCACGTCACTTTATTAAGCAAGCATCTGATTGTTGTTAACTGTTTAATAAAAAACATGTAATGATGCAGTTACTAATAATGTTACCTACCACCTGGTGAATATTTCCCTTTTATTTTCTCATCAAAAGCAATTTTATCTTGCATGTGGCGTGTGCAAAATATGTTAATTTTGGGCCATGTTTACATGAATATCAAACAAATATTCACCTAAGTAGCTGCGTTGAGAGGTATGACTCACTTTTCTTCTGTAAAAAAACTAAAAAAATATCTGCTACCTACTGCTCTCTGCTCCTTTTTCTTTTGAAATGTCAGATTTTGAATTAATTTCTGTAGATACATTAATTGACAGAAGCAATGTACATCATGACGTGTACTCGGTTTGGACCGCATGCTGGCTGATGGACCAGACCACTTTTGCTTTTGATGAGAGAGGTGGGGTTCGCTAACATGGGAGGAGACAAGGCAGATTATAGGGGAACTTTTTACACGTGAAAAACAGACTCTTGCCACCTTTTAGTCCAAACAATAGCATGTTATTACTGTATGTATATAACAACTGATAATATAATGAAATATCAATGTAGCCTTTCTGTGGGCCCCCCTCCAGTGAGGACCCCTGTTACACAGGTCCATCATTACCCGTGCACCGATGCCCCTGTAGACCAACAACAACAAAAAAATCTCAGACAAGACTAGGCCAATAATAGAGTTATGTTCAGTGATATGGAAATAAAATAGGGCTGTTGATTTAACACGCTTATTCAATGCGATTAATTATATAAAAAACGCATTAAAAACATAAACACAATTAATCATGTCCCTGTAATAAGGAATATTTCTCCAGTCTGAGCAATTCAAGCTTGAAGTACCTTCTGTTTTCAGCAGAGGGCAGTAAGCGAAACTTCAGCAATATAGGCAACGAGCAGCTCTACAAAGAACAAAACACACTCAGACTTGCTTGACACTAGCGACAGCATAAGATGAGAATGCATTCTTGCGTTCAAACACAGCTAGACAGAGCACAACTCCAAACTGAGGGAGATGTGTTCGAGATATGTTTTTCTGAGTTTCAAACTATTTTTAACTTGACACAAAAAACTACAAATGCTGTGTTTATTGCGTGACATAACCAAAATTTTACACTCCAAAAGCGTCCATCTGATGCAAGTGTACACTGATGCATCCTTGGAAAAGCCCTCATAATAAATCTATCTTTGACAGATTGACAAATTTAATTGCAAAATGTATTGCTGTGGACTGTAGGTCAATGACAGGCTTCTATATTATGTGTAACGATGCTGGCCAAGACAGTGATGAAGACAATGACGATGAAGTGACAAACCCAAGTTTAGTTTATTTTTCAAACGTGGAATCCCAAAACCCTGACTACAAACTTGAACTAAACATAAACATGAACTTGACTTTGACTAAAACTAGACTTGACATGAACTAGACTTGGCTAGACTTGACATGATACAACAAAGTTACATTAACAATACCTGACACTAGACAATGGCAAACATGAGGGCTTAAATAAAAGGACTTAGGTAACAGGTAAACAAGACAACCAATCACAAGACTAAACAATAAACAAGATAACAAGACTAAATGAACTTAAACCAATGAAAAGACAAGACTAATAACAAATTAATCAAACAATGAACCAATGAAAACAAGACACATGAACAGGGGAAACACATGACAAGATCACATGAGGGAACAGGAAATCACATGACATGACAGGAACAGGAACTAAACTTGAAAATAAAAGACATGAAAACAAGAATAAAACACATAAATGTGACAATATGGAAATAAACACTTTTTGTATTGTCTAATCAATGTTTTACTCGTCTGCCACAATAATGTAATGCATTTTAGTTATTTGAATTATAGTTATATTTTATATTTAAACCTAATTATTTAAATATAATTATTTATTAATTAACTATTGCTATTTGGGGGGATTTCTCTGCAAATATTTAAATTTGTGATTAATTGCATTTAATTCTATTAATTAACTGGCATGTCATATAATTAATGCGATTGAAAATTTTAATCGATTGACAGCGATTATTTTGACTTCTAACTTTTTGTTCCCTATCTGTCACTCACTCTACGTTGTGCCGATGTAGTGACACTAGGGGTCACTCTTGGGAACCTCTGATCTTTGAGAAAAGGCCAATGGGAATTGGCGAGTGGAATTTGCATGCCACTCCCCCGGACATACGGGTATAAAAGGAGCTGGCTCGCAACCACTCATTCAGATTTTCTCTTCGGAGCCGAGCGGTTCTACTCATTGAGCTGAATTCTTCCACCGAGTTCATTCACCTCATCTACTGGATTTACGGCACATTTCAGCAGCTTCTCCCCCTCTGCGCCGGTGCAGTGCAGAGATCGCCCCTGGGTGCTTCGGCAGACAGAAAAAGTATATTCTTCTCTCTGAAAAGAGTATATTTTCTCCTTCTAAAAGAGTGGCACTTACGGGAGTATCTTTTTAAAGATGCCTTTCCGTTTGTGTATAATTCCTGGTTGCGGGCGTTACCTCTCCGCTTCTGACAGCCACGATCATTGTCTTACGTGTCTGGGCGCTGCCCACGTGGAGACATCGTTCGTGGATGGGTCTTGTCCTCACTGCGAGAACATGACTATGGCAACGTTGCGGTTGCGGCTTTCTTTCCTAAGAAGGAAAGCCACCCCAGCGGCTCCCGGCCTCGTTCCTTCTACCTACGGGTATGAGGCCGCGTCGGTTAGCACTGGGGGCGATTTGGGGACTTCAGTGTGACTACCTCGCCGGGAAACCCCCCACGGACCTCCCACTCCCCAGCACGCTCGTCTGCCCTGGTCGGGTTCTGGGATGAGACTGCCGGCTCATCTCAGGGCAAGTTCACGCTCTCATTCGGAGCTCGCGAAGAGGATGAGTTGTTGATTGCAGCATTGGAGAGCGGGCTCGTCCAGTCCGATGCTGAGGCCTCGGCTGGGCTTCCACCATTGGTTCCGGTTGCCCAATCGTAGGCCAACGTTGAGCTGACGGACATGCTTGCCCAGGCAGCCATGAGCATTGGGCTAGAGTGGAATCCTCCACTCTCTCCTGAGCCCTCGTGGCTCGATGATTGGTTCCTGGGCCCAGAACCCCACTTACGGCCGCGCCCCACACCAGTCCCTTTCTTCCCGGAGGTGCATGAGGAGCTGACGAGGTCATGGAGGGCACCTTTTACTGTCCGATCCCGGTCTTTCAGCTCTTTGTCTGCTTTGGCGGTCAGCAGAAAGGGAGCGCTGTCTCTATACAGATGATCGCCCACTGGGTCATTGATGCCATCACGACCAGGACGTGCTGCCCCACTTGGGGCTGCGAGCCCATTCTACTAGGAGTGTGGCAGCCTCCTGGGCCCTGACCAATGGTGCCTCTTTAGCAGAAATCTGCAGAGCAGTGGGCTGGGCAACACCAAACACCTTTGCGAGGTTTTACAATCTCCGAGTTGAGCCGGTCTCATCCCGTGTGTTGTCAGGTACAAGCAGGTAAGTTCCGGGACAGCTGGCCGGGTGTACTGCTTGCGTATAGTGCCTTTCCCCTCCCCAAGGTGAAGATGTGCGCTTTGACTCCCAGTCGTGTTCACAAAGTTGTGGACCCTGGATGACTTTCCTCCTTAACCCTATGGCAGGCGGGTTTGCGGAGAAACTCCCTGCCAGCCCTGTACGTGTGCTAACTAGGCCCTGTACTGGGATAGGTGCTCCACATGAGCTGGTTCCCTGTAGGTAACCCTATGTGATGTATCTTCTACAAAATTGTTTCCCTCTTGGTAAACTGCATCTTCCTTGGACAGAGGCCTCTGCCCCTGGTCACCGTGTCTGTAGAGCTCCTCCCTCCTCAGGTAGGACCTACCACAAGACTTTTCCACATGACACACTTCCGACAAAACTAGGTAAGACCATGTGACATATTTCCACTCAAATGGCCTCCGCGGTGTCTTCCCCTTGGGAGTGACCCCCCCCCCCCTGACGTGGACACTTATGGCCCCCAGTCGGTTAACGATTTCCACTCTTTTTGGGGAGAAAATGAGGAGAAGAGGCCATGCCTGGGCTAGCCTGTCCCCATTTTTTTGGACAGTCGACTTATCCCCAGGTATGGGGGACCATTCAACGCTCGTAGGAGCGTTGGGGAAGGTTACGTGATGGCCTGGTGTGCTGGCTACGAGGCACACAGTGGTCTGCCAGTCTCGCACCGCCAGTCCACGTAACACAGTTCAGTCATTGTGGCATTTTGTATAGGGACCCCTAGTGTCACTACATCGACACAACGTTGAGTGAGTGACAGACAGGGAACATCCTGTTTACTTCCCTGATGGAGGGAACGAGACATTGTGTCCCTCTTGCCACAACACTGAACTACCCACTGAAATGGCCAGAACCTTGTCTCGGCTCCTCAGCACAAAACCTGAATGAGTGGTTGCGAGCCAGCTCCTTTTATACCCGTATGTCCGGGGGAGTGGCATGCTTCTCAAAGATCAGAGGTGTTCGGGGCTCCCAAGAGTGACCCCTAGTGTCACTATATCGACACAACGTCTCGTTCCCTCCATCAGGGAACGGAGGTTACGAAAAGTAACCAGGATGTTTTGTCTACATGCTTTACTTATCTGCTTCCAAAATATATGTAGTATGTTTTGCTTTATGTTCCTGTCTAAGTGGTTGGTTATTAGCTAGAATAAGCTGCAGTATGGACCAGACTTTATGCTGCAATTCAAAACTTACTAGGTAAGTCTAGACTCGTCCTCAGATGCC
Source organism: Myxocyprinus asiaticus (assembly GCF_019703515.2). Classification (NCBI taxonomy): domain Eukaryota; kingdom Metazoa; phylum Chordata; class Actinopteri; order Cypriniformes; family Catostomidae; genus Myxocyprinus; species Myxocyprinus asiaticus. The sequence goes on along the minus strand of NC_059378.1, from coordinate 4,400,187 downwards.
ATTTTCATTATTTACACCAGTATCACAGGGAAATGACTGCTGATCGAGACACTTGTATACAGCAGTAAAGAGCAAGCTGTTAACAAAGTTAATGTAAATGAGAAAGCCGCTTTTGCGTCAACGGCTTTTAGGTGTCAAGGTAAATGAGTTGATTGATTAATCTATGCTCTTCATTTCAAGGTTTATGTAGGTTTATGTAAGGGCACTAACCACTAACATATGGCCCCAGGGGCATCTGGCTGTAGTTCACCATCGCGGTGCCTCCAGGCCCACGGAACCCTCCGGCAAAACTGCTATTATACATCTGAGAACAGCCAAACGAGCCCTGAGGGAAAGGCTGAGGGGAGATGAAATAGTACATTCTTACATCAGCTCATTCACATGAGGTCTATCTATTATTCATCTTTTAGATGCAGCTGTGATATGATAGGAGACAGTGTCACCCTGACCTGCTGTGATGGCGGCTCGTTGCCCCGGCTGGTGAGCCTGCTGAGAATCCCCCGCTCTGACATTTGCAGCCGGGCGGATACGGGTGGTACACGCGAAAGCATGGAGGGTAACCGTGTCACGTCGGCCTTCATGTCACTTAACAGCTCCTCCAGCTGGTTCAGCACTAGAAAAAAATGTCAAAATGACAAACCATTAAAGGGGGCATTTCATGATTCTTTTTTTTTTGTGCACCAAAACCAGTCATAATTTAATTCTATATGGCCATTTTCTACCCTCTCTGGGAGCTTTAGAATGGGCTGTTTTTGCTGCTGTGCCTTTACGACTACAATGTATACACCCTCTTCGTACTGTGTTGTGTCCAATATAGTTTAAATTTGGACAGAGGCTAAGTGCAAATAGTGTTAGATGCTATTTGCACCTCTAATTGCATACTAACATATACATTGTTGCTCAAAAGGGCATCACTGCAGTGTGTTTATTGTGTTTATTTAGAGTCACACAAACACCCTACATCAGCTCCTACCCCTAAACCTAATCTTAACCTCCAATTACAAAATGTAACCATCACCCAGGTATTTTGTAGTAAAATCATAACCACAAAATTAAACATGGTTACTATATAGTGGAGACAGGAAACAGGATGAGAAAAAGTGGCAGAATCGAACCTGGGTCATCCACATGAAAAACTCACATTCACACGTTGTTAAACCCCACGCCACTGCAGTGACACTAGTGAGTGCAGTTTGTCTTTAATTTCTGTGTTTCCACCGGACTATTGGAGTGCAACTAGCCATGCTGTGTGGGTGGTGCTATTTACACCTAGTGCACATTGTCACTCTCATTAAAATTGTCCCATCATTTATTTTGACCTCTTTGAAAAGTCTCCATTATGGGGCTTTTCCACTGCATGGTACAGCTCAACTCGACTCGACTCTGCTCACTTTTTGGGGGTTTTCCACTGTGGATAGTACCTGGTACCTGATACTTTTTTTAGTACCACCTTGGTCGAGGTTCCAAGCGAGCCGAGCCGATACTAAATGTGACGTCAAAACCCTGCAGATCACTGATTGGTCAGAGAGAATCATCACTACCAGCATCACTGTATTTGCGACACGGGACATCAACCCGCTAGTTTTAAAGTTAGCAACAGCGACAGCCATATCATTTGTTCACGTGACTTTCAAATTATAAAAAGAAATGGTTGTGCGCAAAACCACGCTGTGGTCAATAAACGAGGTGCAGACGTTCCTCTCGTTAGCGATGAACAAAAAGACGCGAAACGAAAAAGTCTTTCAGGAAGTGTCTCAGCTGTTGGCCGCACACGGCTACCACCGGACCTACCAACAGTGTAGTGAAAAGTTAAAAAAAAAACTTAAGTGACTACAGAACCATCAAGGACCACAACAGCCAGACTGGTTCAAACAGAAGTAAGTGGAAGTGGTTCGACCAATGGCAATAGACCGGCGAGCAATGGGAGGGAGAGTGCCCTGGACTAGGCGTTGCTGGAGTCCACGATGGAGGATGGTACATTTTGTTATGTTAACTCTATTCTGCTTGAAATCTTCACTTTATTTAGTTGACCAGCTACTGGAAAGCTTGCTTCTACAACAACCAGGCCAATTTAACTGTTACACTTGTGTAAAATCACTATGCAACAACTGCTTAATGCAGCACAATGAGCAAGTAGCTAACAGCTAGTGGTCGTGTTATAGTTTATGGATGTCAGGGTGGGGGCCTGGGTAGCTCAGTGGTAAAATACACTGGCTACCACCCCTGGAGTTCGCTAGTTCGCTAGTTCGAATCCCAGGGTGTGCTGAGTGACTCCAGCCAGGTCTCCTAAGCAACCAAATTGGCCCGTTGCTAGGGAGGGTAGAGTCACATGGGGTAACCTCCTCATGGTTGCTATAATGTGGTTTGTTCTCGGTGGGGCGCATGGTGAATTGAGCATGGTTGCCGCAGTGGATGGCGTGAAGCCTCCACACGCGCTATGTCTCCGTGGCAACGCGCTCAACAAGCCATGTGATAAGATGCGCGGGTTGACTGTCTCAGACGCGGAGGCAACTGGAATGCGTCCTCCGCCACCCGGACTGAGGCGAATCACTATGCGACCACAAGGACTTACAGCGCATTGGGAATTGGGCATTCCAAATTGGGAGAAAAAGGGGAAAAATCCCCCCCAAAAAAAAGATGATGTCAGGGCAGCAGAGGCGGCGCAACTATGACGATCAGCCTATAATCCCACCCACATTGAGGCGGCACTAAACTGCAGTGGAAAAGCAAGCTCAGAAAAGTAAAACGAGTAACGTAACGTGCAGTGAAAAAGTGCCTTTACATTGTTACATTGGTAAAGCGTGTGATTTAAATGAGTAGTCTGCACGTGCTGCGCACATCTCACACACACAAGAGCGTATGATTATCAAGATGTGGTGTTTTCAGTGTATAAGTGGCCAGATTTACACATTCATTTTGAAGCATGCATCACTTGCAGATTACATATTTAATTAAATCACAGACATTTGCAGTTTAATTATCACACTAGGACATATCGCAATTTTAATTTGATTAATTGTGCATTCAAAAAATGTTTCGTCCAAATATGTTGTATTCTATGACATTCTGGTTTTTATAGTGAATGCCATTTTTATGACTAGATTCCATGATTCAGTCCTTGTTTTCTACATACTACATGTGGTAACCACAGTATAAGCAGACTCTGATCATTTAACTATTGAACATTCATTCACATCACGAGGTGTGAAGGCCGAAAAACCACGCTATCAATTCAGGGGGTGAATTCGTTTTAAAACAAATATCAGAATGATTATTATTTTTATAACCAAAGTTTTGGTTTTCATGTATTATTACTATGGTTTAACACTAATATCATGGTTAAAATATGGTTACCAAGGTCAATTTTGTGGTTATGGTTTTAATACAAATACCATAGTTAAACAATAGTTACTGTAGTAAAAGCATGGTACATTTTGTGGTTACTATAGTTTACTAAAAATACCATAGTGCAACTATGGTTACTGTGGTAAAACCATATTTAATTTTTGTAAGGGATGGATAAAGGTATTGCGCAAAAGCTCTTTGTGAGGGAATGCAAAGCTTAAATTCAATAATAATAAAAAATAAAAAAAATCTTGTCTTGTACTGTTCTGATGCAATTGAAATTTGTAATGCCGCACTTTTTGTGTTACTGTCTCCTTAACATGAATCGCTTATGTTGTATCCTTCCGCATTTTGTAAGTCACTTTGGATAAAAGCGTAAATGCTAAATTAATAAATGTAAATGTATTGCGCGGGAATGGAAAACTATTTCAGAAAAAAAAGGAGCCTCTAAGGAGCTCCTTAGATTTGCCATTTTAAGTTTAGAGGCCAACCAAACATTCACTTTTTTGGCTCATAAAGTTTATACATTTACTTATTTACTTATCAACATTGTATTTGTAGAATATTGCACCTTTGTGCAGCACAGCATTGGCTGGTTTGTTACCAGCCAGTGACTCTTTGGAGAGGTGCTGATGGGACTCAGCCAGGCATTCCGCCTCAGCAAAACGCGTGTTGAGGGCCATAGCAGGGTGACCGGGGTCCTGAGTCATGTTCAGGTACGCTGCGCGCCGTAGCTGCTCCTCAATTACCAATGCCTGTTCCAAGAGCTAAAATGGAGAGCAGGGAAAAGACATTCAAGAAAGCATTCATTTTAAAAATAATTTTTTGATTAAAGTAAATCATATGACTCATACCTTAAATCGCCTGGCAAGAAATTTGTTCTTCATCTCTAAGTAGTTCCCTTTGTGCATTTCGGTCTTAAAGGGCTCATTGAGGATGGCATAACGTGGGTCATTCTGAATGTCCTGCCAGCGGGCATAGCCATGTCTGAGACACTTGATTAAGGGTTTGCCTTATATTCAGAGAGGGTTTTCAAAACAAGTCTTTTCTAAAAATATGCAAAATGCAGTTTAATGTCCAGATGACCGGTCGGTAAGTTTTCTCAATTCAGCTGCCATTGTCAGATGTGGCAAAAAGTACATTTTGGACCCTGCTTTTGTAAAAACAGAAAAAAGAAAGGAAAACAAAACACAATTATAGGAAATGAAAATATTAAGAAAGCTCAAAAGCACTACTGAGGAAACTGTGAGGATACGTTACAATGCCAGCCAGCAGCCAGTAGTCATGGCGACGGTGCCAGATGTCGTACATTTTGCCAGATGACACAGCTGTGCGCTCTTCGTTCTGCCAGAGCGTGTGTAACTCTGAGAATACGCACATACTTATCCATGCATTCTTTGCCATTCGCACATCATTTTTATTCTGCTGTCCGCAATACAATATGTATCCATGCGGGAATGCCTGTCAGAAGAAGACAGCCAATCACACCAACATCATTAAGATTGTAACTCACCTGTGAATCCTCCATCTGCGATGTTAAACATGAAGCGCATCTTGACGCTGGTCTTGTCATCTTTGTGGCTCTCGTCTCCTGCGTCGTCCCTCGTGTCCTTCTCTCCGTTCAACTGGCTCTCAGAGGGATCTTCGGATTTTAAATCATCAGGAATGTCTGAGGAAACCAGATTAGTGGTTTTAAAGATATATGGCAGTTGACACATGACACATTTTAATGCCTTTAAAAAAAAAAAAGTCATGAATTATTTTTTTCCTCATATTTTTAGAGACAATCGCTTATCAAGAAACCACAGCTTGATCCTGGAGAGTTGGCTAATTATAGACCGATCTCAAATCTCCCAATTACGTATGTCAAAAATAATAGAAAAGGTAATGCCCTCCCAACTATCATCATTTTTACAGAGAAATTGTGTATATTAAAAGTCAGGTATATCATAGTATAGAGACTGCACTTATCGGAGTTACAAATGACTTGCTCTTATAATTATATTTATCACACATTTGCACATATACAGTGAAATTCTTTTTTTTTTCACATATCCCAGCTATGGGGTCAGAGTGCAGGGTCCATGATACAGCACCCCTGGAGCAGATAGGGTCAAGGGCCTTGCTCAAGGGCCCAACAGTGGCATCTTGGCGGTGCTGGGGCTTGAAACCCCGACCTTCTGATCAGTAACCCAGAACCTTAACCGCTGAGCCACCATCGTCTCTTATCATCTGATCACGGCTGCATTTCTCTTCAAGTGCTTTTAGAGCTTTAGATTTTTCGACACCATGGATCACAACATTCTCTTGAATAAGCTTGAGAATTATGTTGGCATTTGTGGACAGGCATTAGCTTGGTTTAGGTCCTATTTATCCAACCCCTACCACTTTGCCTTTGTAAACAAGGAATTGTCAGATTAAACTAAAGTTAAGTATGGAGTGCCACAGGGATCAGTTTTAGGGCCTCTGCTTTTTTCTCTTTATATATGCTGTTGGCATTATATTTATGCTGTTTAGCCAGAGGGGAACTGGCCCCCACAGTGAGCCTGGTTTCCCCCAAGGTTATTTTTCTCCATTAACCAACATCTTATGGAATTTTGTGTTCCTTGCCACTGTCGCCTTTATTTTGCTCACTGGGGGTCTAAATACATATATATTTATTTTAGTTTAAGGACAATTTACAAACATGTTTTTTATTTATTTTTATTTTTTATCAAACCACACAATGATGACTCGAATACATTACAGATATTACAGCTTCTTTTTCTGTTAAAGTATACTTTGAAATTATATGTGTTGTGAAAAGCGCTTTACAAATACAAATGACTTGACTTGACAATCAGTAATACATTTTCTCCAAGTTTTATAACTCAGTTATACCAGCTGGGAGAAAATTAATTCAAAGTAAATAAGCTGAAGTTCCCATACAAAGGGAACACAATGCCATATTGGTGGATTCAAATGAAACAGGATTATCCTTCAATGCAGTGTGATATTGTAATTTCTTTTTTTACTGTAATTTGTTGTGTTATGACAGAAAATGACCTAGCCTATATTGATTGATTTACAGTACAATTCTGAATACAGTATTTTATTGTAAGCAATTACTGTGGAAAGAGAAGAACACAGATTTGTTTGTAAACATAAAAAATGAACAACGTGGATAGAAATACTATTGAAATATATTGGCATTATCTAATGTGTGTCTGTTTTTCAAAATGACTTATGAATTTACATGTTGCCCTAAAAATGTAAAAAAAATGCAATTAAATAAAAAATCTTTTAGGAATCCTACTAAATTTACTTAATGATGTTGATAATCAAGACCCCAACACGAAGTTAAAAAAAACAACAAAAAAAAAACATTTTTAAGCTTTAAAGTTTTACCTTTTAACTATTAATTAAATGTGTAATATTTATGTGGAACGTTCATTTATTCAGTCCTGCAGTGTGACAGTTTCACAAAAACAGCATTACATTTTTTAGCATTAAAAAATAGATTTTGGCATTAATAAGCATTCAATAATTTAAAGCTTTACATATTTATGTGGATGCTAGCATATGTGACTCTAACTGCTGGAATCAAAGTGTCAAAATAGCTGAATACCTTCAAATGTCTTACAGTGTAACATGTTTTCTGAATAAATATATCAATTTTAACCCAAAATCTTGATGGTCACCCTTTTCCTTCTGTTTTCTCCAAAATCATAAACATATTTCAGTGATACTCACCTAGTTTTTGCTCCTTGTCGTCTGTTTTAACTGGGCTGAATTTATTTTCCCCTCTCTCTGGAGAAGTGTCTTTCACTTTACTACAGTCTGGAAAACATTATTATTGTTGTTTTAATGATTTCTTTATAAATAGAGAAGTTTTGTAGAATTATTACGTGCATGGTGGAAAAACTCTCACCAGAGGGAGTCTGATTGGCTGACTGCTCACTAGGTTTAGTGGGTGGATATGCTTGATTGGACGATGGCTCTGGTTGGACAGGTGGTGTGTCATTCTTCTCACTTTCTTCCATTTGCTTCTCTTCTGCACAGCCACTCTTTGGCTCTTCACTATCATTGGTCTTCTCTGGTGCAGGGGAGGGCTCTGGCATAACTGGATGCTGTGAGAAGACAAAGAGAGATTTTAAACACACTAGAGAGATGAGAGATAAAGGAGAGATTTCTTGAGTATTATGTGTTGCAGTCCGACCTCAGAATCTGACGTTTTGGTGCTCTCTGGTTTTGTAATCTCCTTGTCTTCCTGAGAACCGGACACTGACTCAGTCTTATCTGTAAAAACAGAAAATGTAACTGTCCAGCTAACCAAGAACTATCAAAATGATATTAGCTAGATTTCCATTCACATATTTTTACACAAATTTTGGGATATCACATAAAAAATGCTGGATGGATTTTTCTCATGAATTAAATCCGTAAATTGGATGGAAACGTGACTATTGTCCAGTAGACACACATTCACATACCTGATGGCACAGGTGTGCTGGGTTGAGTCGGAACCGGACTGGCTGGGACAGGAGTGTTTGGGTCCGATGAGACACTTTCAGTACGTTTTTTCAGATCTAAGCCTGCGGGAATCAAATCTGGCATGCTGAACTTTCCATTCACATGCTCAAACTCCTGAACCTACACACACAATAAAAACACAAGGGGATATTTCAATAGATTTCACAGAGTAAACAGAATATCTAATTTGACGTGGACAAAAATAAAGCTAAAAAAATATGCATTTTCAATGTTTCAAACAATCAAAACATCGACATAAGGGATGTGCAAATCTACACATTTTGCATCCTAGTTCATAGAAAGAACATTACTATAACAACATTTTTGCAAACTTTGGTTTATGTGCCATGTTTTACATTGACTTGCTCTTATCATCTGATCACGGCTGCATTTCTCTTCTCATGCTTTTAGAGCTTTAGATTTTTCGACACCATAGATCATGACATTCTCTTGAATAAGCTTGAGAATTATGTTGGCATTTGTGGACAGGCATTAGCTTGGTTTAGGTCCTATTTATCCAACCCCTACCACTTTGTCTTTGTAAACAAGGAATTGTCAGATTAAACTAAAGTTAAGTATGGAGTGCCACAGGGATCAGTTTTAGGGCCTCTGCTTTTTTCTCTTTATAACATTTTTGCAAACTTTGGTTTATGTGCCGTGTTTTACATTTGCTACAGCTCCCTGCTGAAAAACATTTAAGGTGCTACAAAAACTGAGCATTTTATTCACATTCACACAAATCATGAGTACAACAGCTGATTATGACTTTATACTATATATAGTAGAAATGAACATATATAGAGAATATTTATTTTTTTGCTCTGTTACTCACACACTGCTATGTTATGATATCAAAACACTTTTAATCTAACGCATCATTTAAAAAACAATTAATGTATTACAGACCCATCAACATTTACACACTTATTCCAGCGTGATTAGCTTGCGTGGTAGTTCACCTGATAAAGTGTTGGATTTTGGACTCTTTTGAAGACCAAAGCTCGAGCCAAGCCAAACACGCAAGCTGGCACATGAGAAGAAAGTTTCATAGAAGCAACAATAAATTACATGGTGGTTTCAGAAAATGTGCTTTTCATGTTGCATTTACTTTTAGGACACAATCCGTTAGGTGTAGGCTTTGGTTTAGGGTAAGGATGTCTGTTTTGTTTACCTCTCATTTGCTTTAAGAACACTGTTGGTTAGGTTTAGGTTAAAGATTTAGGTTAGGGACGTACGTTTACTTATTAAAACCACCATCTCATATTCACTTTGAAAACGTCATCTTCAATTTGCAGCAAAACGTGTTATGAAGAACATAGTTTTGTTTTGCAAAAATTTTGCTATGGTCGTGTAATTTTCATGAGATCATATTTTCATAATTGATTAGGTGGGTGGGTTGTCTAAATGAATAGTCGTTGGTCTTAACCCTCCTATGGTATTCGGTCAATTTAATATAAATGGTTTCCTTTATCTGAGCAGTACAAGACTTGGTGACTTTTCCTCCATTTGCCATCTGAACATAAAAAAATAAATAAAAAAAATAAAATAAAATTGGGCTTGATTCGATAAGTCTAAGTGGTGGTAAAAAAAAATTGACACCTTTGGTATTCGTGGTCAAAATTGACTGACCATTGAAACTGTCTTCTCTTTGTAACGCCATGGTCAGGTTTGCAAGCATAATGACAAAACTGGCAAAAACTGACACTTCAAATCAATTTAAAGTGCTAAACTTTGACAAATAATACTTTGATAATGTCTAAATATATATCCAAATGCATATCTTGTGATAAAATATAAAATTAGGTTACAACAAGCCATCACACTACAACGGTGGCTACAGCCATCTACTGGCTGTTACTCGCATGACATGGTTTTCAAGTCATGTTATTTATATTTTGTTCAACAGATGGCAGAAATCTGCCTCCAATTTATATCACATTCTCATATTTTCTTCATATTTCAACTTATAGAAGTGTAGGTACACTAAAGCACTATACGCTGTCAGCATGTTCAATCCCTCTCTGACAAGTTGCATCACTAAATTCACCCTCATTTAAGCACCAACGCACAAAATAATAATAAATTGACAAACAAGTTGACTTCACTAAAGTAGTCGACCATCCTGACCCATCCCTATTCGAGACCCAATTCCATCCATAACAGCCTTGTCTTTCTTACATCAAATTAAATCTAACAATAATAATAGTTAATTATATTTCTATAAAAAGTTCATTTATATTTAGCTAGAAACTAAATGTGAACAAGACAAATAAAAAAAAGTACAAAACAATAAATAAATAAAAATAAACATTGAATAAGCAAATGAAGTGAAATAACCAAAATAATATAATGGAGCAACATAATTCAGATACAAAACAAATGCAAAAAAGACAAAAAAAATAACATTCTGACACTGTCTACACTGGAGACACAGAAGTGAACATTCTAAAAACATGACGTGCGCGACAGTTGGTGTTGAATTATAGTGCCAAGCACTTGTAACACGCTGCTCGTGTCGAGTGTAGACAGGGTGTGAATAAGGTTCATAATGTTCACGGAATTTAAACAAACTTAGTCCTACAATTTCTTTTACAGCTTTAGCTACTCATGTCCATCGAGTTAAAACCAGTGCATTCAAATTGCATAAGAAATTCATTACCTTCTTCCGAACCAGAGACATAACACCGATCCGGGTGAGAACGTGTTGGCGGGACAGCCCTTCCCTCGGGACCCCATCTGCAAACGTTTCGGCTCCGTCTGCCCCTGGCTCACACAGGTGCCTCATGAACAGAGACACATATGCCCTAAAGAACACACAAGAACAAAGACCAACAAATAAAATATGGAAAAATATAAACAGACAATTGCTTGTCATCAGAGCCCTTCTCAAAACGTCCTGGTCTTAAGCTGGTTTAAGCTGGTCTCCCAGTCAGGCCAGCTGATAAGTGCCCAAATCCCTTCACAAACCACCCAGATGTCCAGTCTAACCAGGCTGGGAGACCAGCTAAGACCAGCCAACCAGCTTAGACTTGCTTTAGCGGTTTAAGTTGAGGGACATGCAGTACCTGAACTCCTTCTCGCTTTTTCCTCTTAGGTCACGGACGAGCCAATGAGAGTTGAAGGCATCTTGTGGCGGCATTCCCCAGCGCATAATCGCATTCAGGAAGGCTTTTCGCTGGCGGGCGTTAAATCCTAGCACCTGTAATCCCAAAGGTATGTAAATAACCTGTGTGCAGCCAAACCTTGACCTGAAGACAGGAAGTACACATTCTAAGGCACTTCACCTCTATGTTTCCTCCGACTCTAGCCAGCAGTGGCGGCAGCGGTTTGTCCCGATCGCTCTTCATCTGTCTGCGAGACTGTCTACGCCCCCCTGGAAGAGTAGGAGATAATTTAGTTAAGAGACTCGAATTGCTATTTGCCTGGCACAATTAACGTTGCGCTATCACTGCCCGCAGAAAGCAGGTGGTAAACACATTTTTATTAAAAAAAAGAGGTGTTCGTGTACACTTTATATTGATCACGGCAAAAAGGAAATGTGTTTAGCACAGATTTTGTTTGGGGGGAATTGCTTGCATACTTCCTTGAATGAATGTGCAAATGTGCAAATAATGTTGCAGTATGTCTTCTACAGTGCAGAAATGTTTCAGAAATGGTACCTACCTTCTGGACGCTCCTCAAAATCTTCATCCTCGTCCTCGGAGCCGACAGAGTATTCAGACTGATTGTCTGAAAGATCATCCTGCCACTCTGAACACAGGATTGAGAGAGGGAACATATGTACACTCATATATGCTTACTGCAGTACTTATTGCACTGTCAGCATCTCTGTATGTGTGTGTGTACCTTGGTCCTCCTGGGAGGCGTCATTGTAGTTGACCTGTTTGCGGATGCGTTTCCCTTTGCCCAGGTTCCGAGCCAGATCCTCTTGCTGCTGCTCATAATGGTGTCTCAAGAGCTTCTCCCAGTAGTCTGGATCAACATTCTCTTCCTGCTTAATAATCTCCCTCTGGACCTCCTCCTGCAGATACACACAAATTTACATAGCTATTTAAATGGGGTAATACCATAGACTTCTATTATTTTTAGTAATTATAAGCTAATTATAGTTACTATAGACTAATTCTAACTCTAATCCTAAACGTTTGGTATTTGTATGTGTGAAATAAGACATTTAGTCCCTTTAAGAAGCTGTTGTCTTCATGAGTACAGTGAGATCTCCATAATTTAAGGTTTTTGCCCCTCAAAAAAGTACATTCCTTGCAAAAATGTACCATGGTGGTACAGTGGTACAGTGATGATATCAGTTGGTAATGCCATGGTACTGAATGTTCATTTGAACCAATTAATTTACACACCGATTTACTTTTGGATTTGGACTACATGAATTGCCTGAATGAACTGATTCACTAAAATGATTTGGACTTTCCAATGCTATATACACTGGCGGCCAAATGTTTGGAATAATGTACAGATTTTGCAGTTTCGGAAGGAAATTGGTACTTTAATTCACCAAAGTGGCATTCAACTGATCACAAAGTATAGTCAGCACATTACTGATGTAAAAAACAGCACATCACTATTTGAAAAAAGTCATTTTTGATCAAATCTAGACAGGCCCCATTTCCAGCAGCCATCACTCCAACACCTTATCCTTGAGTAATCATGCAAAATTGATAATTTGGTACTAGAAAATCACTTGCCATTATATCAAACACAGTTGAAAGCTATTTGATTCATTAAATGAAGCTTAACATTGTGTTTGTTTTTGAGTTGCCACAGTATGCAATAGACTGGCATGTCTTAAGTGATGTCAAAAATGGCAAAAAAGAAACAGCTTTCTCTAGAAACTCATCTTTCAATAATTGTTTTGAGGAATGAAGGCTATACAATGCTTGAAATTGCCAAAAAACTGAAGATTTCATACAAAGGTGTATACTACAGTCTTCAGAGACAAAGGACAACTGGCTCTAATAAGGACAGAAAGAGATGTGGAAGACCAGATGTACAACTCAACAAGAGGATAAGTACATCAGAGTCTCTAGTTTGAGAAATAGATGCCTCACATGTCCTCAGCTGACAGCTTCATTGAATTCTACCCGCTCAACACCAGTTTCATGTACAACAGTAAAGAGAAGACTCAGGGGTGCAGGCCTTATGGGAAGAATTGCAAAGAAAAAGCCACTTTTGAAACAGAAAAACAAAAAGAAAAGGTTAGAGTGGGCAAAGAAACACAGACATTGGACAACAGATAATTGGAAAAGAGTGTTATGGATCTTAACCCCATTGAGCTTTTGTGGGATCAGCTAGACTGTAAGGTGCGTGAGAAGTGCCCGACAAGACAGCCACATCTATGGCAAGTGCTACAGGAAGTGTGGGGTGAAATGTCACCTGAGTATCTGGACAAACTGACAGCTAGAATGCCAAGGAACTGCAAAAGCTGTCATTGCTGAACGTGGAGGATTTTTTGATGAGAACTCTTTGAAGTAGTTTAAGATGTTCTGAACATTTTTTTTCAAATTGTAATAGTAATATTTCATGTTATTAATGTCCTGACTATACATTGTGATCAGTTGAATGCCACTTTGGTGAATAAATGTACCAATTTCTTTCCATAAGAGCAAAATCTGTACATTATTCCAAACTTTTGGCCGCCAATGTATAGGTGAATTGGTGATTTGTTTATGTGATCCTATCTATTTACATGAACTGTCCGAACGAAATGATTCACTACAATGATTTGGACTTTCCAGTGCTACATATATGTGAATTGGTGATTTGTTTATTTTAACCAATTCATTTATATAAACTGCCCAAATGACCTGATTCACTAAAATGATTTGTACTTCCCAACTCTACATATAAGTGATTTGGTGAATTGTTTATTGAACCAATTCATTCACATGAATTATACGAACAAACCGATTCACTAAAATGATTTGGACTTTCCAATGCTACATAACAATGAATTGTTGAATCATTTATTTGAAACAATTAATTTACATGAACTGTCTGAATGAACCGATTCATTAAAATTAGTTGGACTTCCTAACATGGTTCTCAGTTCAAAAAGATAAACACATATTTAATAGAAAAAGGCATGGAGAGCAACTGTAAATGCAGTTAATTGTCTCTCACCTCTCCATCCTCCTCCCTTACCACATACTGAGCCACCTTAAAGGAGCTTAGATACTCGTTCATGTTCTGTATCTCTGTGTCTTCAGTGGCATCCTGACTGCGGTCCAGAAGTTTGGAGATGGCGTTATCATCATAGTGGATCACATTTACCTCCTCTCCATCCTTACTGTCACCTAGACGAGAGACACACAATGTTTGCATTTATTCATTTGACAGACACTTTCATCCAAAGCAACTTCCAGTGCATTCAGGCTTGACATTTTAGCAGTATGTGTTTTCCCTGGGAATCGAACCCATGACTTTGTATTTCTAGTAGGGCAGATATTGATATCCCATTTCGAGTCACAAGCTCTCGATTCGATTCTGATTCATTTGGGTATATTTTTGTTGTAATGTGCATTTTGCTTACATATGAAAGAAATTCTCTCTCAGCTAATGTGTTAATTATACAGGGGAAATTCTATCTTGGTAAATTATGAAAAGAGTAATTTAATAATTTTTATTGTTTCATTAGTTTTTCATAATTTTGCCCACATTTTTGCTTTTTCAAAATGTAAAAATTCAATTTTCTTTCACATACAAATAACGAAAGTGGAGTCGAATTACTTCTTTACCACATCTGTGCAGTGTGTGGTTGGAATTACATTTTTCTTTATTCAAGCGACAGGAATCTCTCGAGGGACACAAGGGGGCATTGGACAAACTGTCACACCAATCCACTTTATCTCACCCATATTTCTGGCAGCTTCCACATCATCTTTAAAAAGTTCCTCAGTGCCAAACTTGAGGATATCGTCCAGTTCTTGTTTGGACATGGAACCTGTCTTAGAACCCAAACCGGGACGCACCACCAGGTGGGTCAACATCATCTTTCGCTTGGCCACCTGAGTGATACGCTCCTCTACTGATGCCCGCGTCACAAAACGATAGATCATCACCTTCTTATTCTGGCCGATACGATGCGCCCTGCTGAATGCCTGCAGAAGGATTGACAGAAAGACAAGAAATGGACATAAGCAAGAAATATAAAAACTGGTACATGTATAATGGAGGGGGGAGGTAGTTTGGAGACAGATTTGTTCCCAGATTTAGCTAAATCTGACAAAACCTCCCTTTGGAGACATTTAGGAACTTCCTCATTAATAAAGCAAAAATGTTTTCTTTTTTGGGGTAGGGTTAGGGTTAGCGTTAGTCAGTATAGTATTTATAAATATATATAATATAAATATAATATATAACTTAATAAAAATATAATATACGTTTCTTGCATTTCCTTATTTAGATAGCACCAAGTACCAAAAGTATATTATGTGTATGGGTCAGGTTTTGCCAACATTATGGGAACCAAATGTCCCCGTAAGGATAGCAAAACATGAATTCACCTACGCTGTGGGGACCAGTCATCATTCAGGAAAATGGTTTGATAAAAATACAAAGTAATGCCTTCATAAAAATTACAAAATGCAGAAAGGTTTGTGTAAGGCAGAGTTATTCAACTTCATTGACAAGTGGGCCAGATGGAAAAAAATGTGGGTAATGTGGGCAAGAATATTTTGGGGTTTTTTTTGTTGTTGGGGGGGTAATTTTTCCCCTTTTTCTCCCAATTTGGAATGCACAATTCCCAATGCACTCTAAGTCCTCGTGGTGGTGTAGTGATTTGCCTCAGTCCGGGTGGTGGAGGACGAATCCCAGTTGCCTCCGCATCTGAGACAGTCAACCCACGCATCTTATCACGTGGCTTGTTGAGTGCGTTGCCACGGAGACATAGCGTGTGTGGAGGCTTCACGCCATCCACTGCGGCAACCACGCTCAATTCACCATGCGCCCCACCGAGAACAAACCACATTATAGCGACCACGAAGAGGTTACCCCATGTGACTCTACCCTCCCTAGAAACCAAACCCAAACCAACCAAATTGGCCCTAGCAACCGGGCCAATTTGGTTGCTTAGGAGACCTGGCTGGAGTCACTCAGCACACCCTGGGATTCAAACTAACGAACTAGCAAACTCCAGGGGTGGTAGCCAGCGTATTTTACCACTGAGCTACCCAGGCCCCAAGAATATTTTGTTAACATAAAGCTTCTATCAGATATGGTGTTATAGTAGGTCTATAATATTTGTTCACTATATAAATAAAACATTTGTGTTCATAGCTTTTACGTTTTTTATCATGAGAAACATTTTCCAGCAGGAAATACTGAAAAAAAAAAAAAGAAAAAGTGCTTTCAAAATTGGTCCATGACAGAGAGAGTAATTAAGACTGATACTAAAATTTATATTAAACAATAATTAAATTGCTCTCTCCATAAACCTTATTTGTTGGTGAAGTTGCATCAGACATTACCCAAATCTACATTTGTTATAAATGCAATGTTTTAAACTTTTGATTTTTCAAATCAAATGTTTTCTTGACCAAATGAATGAACAGTACTTTTCTGTTTCTCTGAACTTACGCTTATCAGTCGTACATGATTTTAGTTCTTCAGCCTACTGTGACACTAGCTTGACTGTTGTGTGCATTTTCCATTTCCCTTTATGATTTGTAACTAGTAGACCTAATCAAAAAATTCTTGAGTAAATAGTTTTCCTTAAAAATTGATGGCAACATATGTGGAGAGCAGGACTAAGTTGTGAAATTTGAAATAATACCTAGCTATAGAAAGTCAGACTTTTTTTTTATCAAACTGTATATTATGTTTCCAGGAGTGTTCCATAATACATTATCATAATTAATTCTGATTCAAAGTAATGGCCAGCATCATCCAATCACTGCCAATCAAGTTACAATAAAAAGATACATTATAAATTCTGAATCTATGTACTGATTATCATTGTCCCATGTCTGCCAATCATGTTGAGTGATCCAAACATCATCTGCAGCCTGAAACTGAACTTTTGATATGAAGTTCGGACTGAATGCACTTAGCTGCATAGAGAGCTATAAGATGCTCCCTTGCTCCCTATTTAGTGAATGACTTAACCTCTAGTGTGCTGTCTGTCTACACTGGTCTCAGAACAGTTCGAAATGCACCTTATTTTCATCCTAACTCCATATAAAGCCTCTGAAAGCAACATTTTTCAGCTTTTGGATGAACCCATTGATTCTCAATGTGAAAATGGACAGTAAATATAGGATTTCTAAGGGAAAAAATGTGCTAAAGGACACATTAGTGTACAGTGTGTTTAGCAGCGTGGCGTTTTGTGATTAATCGCTCAAGTTTTAAAAATGGAATATCAGATGAAACTAGAGACTCTAATCTTTTGACTCAAACAGGTTTCAATGTAAAAACTTAATTAAGATTCTTACCAGATGTAGTTTTGTTGGTGTTTCTCCCGTAGACAAACTCCGCTGTGATCGGCGCCATGTTGTTTTGTCACATGACTATGTGCATCGAAAGTTTAACCCTTTACTGACAGCACAGAGTCTCCTGAACTGAGATCAGTCAGGATATGCGTTGCTTATAGCGAAGCCAAAATAAAATGTTCACGCATGTGGACGCAAGGTCGTACAAGGTTAATCTTCCCATTCCGTCAAAATGACGGATATAATGATAATTAGTTGCACAACCTCTGGGCTGGATTTAGCCCGTGGGTAGCCAGTTGAATTGCTCTGGTGTAAGATGTATGTGTAGGGTTAAAAAATATCATTAGCTCTGTATAAAATAGTCAATGGAAAGTCCCCACCATGAAAATTTTTTTGTGTTTGTGTGTGTTTTTGCATTACCTGAATATCATTGTGTGGATTCCAGTCAGAGTCATATATGATCACTGTGTCTGCAGTTGCCAGGTTGATTCCCAATCCTCCAGCACGTGTAGACAGTAGAAAACAGAACTGCTGAGCCCCAGGAGCTGAACACAGGGTGACAGCCAGTCAGTTCCCTATCTGTCACTTACTCGACGTTGTGTCGATGTAGTGACACTAGGGGTCACTCTTGGGAGCCCCAAACACCTCTGCTTTTTGAAAAAAGGCCAATGGGAATTGGCGAGTGGAATTTGCATGCCACTCCCCCAGACATACGGGTATAAAAGGAGCTGGTATGCAACCACTCATTCAGATTTTCTCTTCTGAGCCGAGCGGTTGCATTCAGTGCACTGAATTCAATTCTCTCTACCGTTCACCTCAAACTGCTGGATTTATAGCACATTTCAGTGGCTTCTCCCCTTCTGCACCCGTGGAGTGCAGAGAACGCCCCTGGGCGCTTCGGCAGAACAAAGAAGAGAGTATATTTTAATAAAAGAGTATATTTTCAATTCTTAAAAGAGCAGCACACACGGAACGTCTTTTTAAAGATGTCTTTCCGTTTGTGTGTTATTCCTGGTTGCAGTTGTTATCTCTCCGCTTTTGACGGCCACGATCGCTGTCTTACGTGTCTGGGCACTGCCCACGCGGAGACTTCGTTCGTAGATGGGTCTTGTCCTCATTGCAAGAACATGACCATGGCAACATTGTGGTCACAGCTTGCCTTCGTAAGAAAGCAAGCCACCCCAGCGGCTCCCCGCCTCGGTCCTTCTACCTACGGGTATGAGGCCACGTCGGTTAGCACTGTGGGCGATCTGGGGACTCTAATGTGACCACCTCCTCCGGGTAACCTCCCACGGACCTCCCATTCCTCAGTACACTCGCTTGCCCCGGTCAGGCTCTCAGTTGAGACCACCGGCTCATCTCAGGGCGAGTTCGACCTCTTATTCGGGGCCCGGGAAGAGGATGAGCTATCGAGCGCAGCATTGGTGAGCGGGCTCGTCCACTCTGAAGCGGAGGCTTCGGCTGGGCTTCCCCCTTCGGGTGTGGTTGCCCAGTCTCAGGTACACCAAGCCAAGGCGCTAAAAGAGCTGCACGAGGGTAGTTCTGACCCGGGATTGATGCAGGAACTGTGCTCAGCGACCGACCTAGCTCACGGGTCACGAAGGTCACTCAGGCTAGGGCTCCCTCTACGAGGCGCCTGTATGCCTTGAAGTGGCATCTGTTTGCTAAGTGGTGTTCTTCCCGACGCGAAGACCCCCAGAGATGCGCAGTCAGATCGGTGCTTTCCTTCCTGCAGGAAAGGCTGGAGGGGCGGCTGTCCCCCTCCACCTTGAAGGTGTATGTAGCCGCCATTTCGGCACATCACGAGGCAGTGGATGTTAAGTATTTGGGGAAGCATGACTTGATCATCAGGTTCCTGAGAGGCGCTAGGAGGTTGAATCCCTCCAGACCCCGCCTCATGCCCTCGTGGGACCTCTCTGTAGTCCTTCGGGGTCCCAGGGGGTGCTCCCTTTGAGCCTTTGGGGTCAGTTGAGCTTAAGACACTCTCTTTGAAGACTGCCCTCCTGACTGCGCTCACTTCCATCAAGAGGGTAGGGGACCTACAGGCGTTCTCTGTCAGCAAATTGTGCCTAGAGTTTGGTCCGGGTTACTCTCATGTGATCCTGAGACCCCAACTGGGCTATGTGCCCAAGGTTCCCACGACCCCATTTAGGGATCAGGAGGAGGCAGACCCAGCCTTGGCGTTGCTGTGTCTGGTGCATGCTTTACGCATCTATTTGGATCGCACGCAGAGCTTTAGAAGCTCCGAACAGCTCTTTGTCTGCTTTGGTGGACAGCGGAAAGGAAGCGGATCGCCCACTGGGTCATTGACGCCATCGTGATGGCATATCATGCCCAGGACGTGCTGCCCCCCATGGGGCTACGAGCCCACTCTACTAGGAGTGTAGCGGCCTCCTGGGCCCTGACCAGTGGTGCCTCTTTGGCAGACATCTGCAGAACAGCGGGCTGGGCAACACCAAACACCTTTGCGAGGTTCTATAATCTCCGGGTTGAGCCGGTTTCGTCCCGTGTGTTGTCATGTCCGAACAGGTAGGTTCCGGGACAGCTGGCCGGGTGTACCGCTTGCGCATAGCGCCTTTCCCCTCCCATGAGGTGAAGACATGCGCTTTTGACTCCCAGTCGTGTTCACAAGTTGTGATCCCTGGATGACTTTCCTCCTTAGCCCTGTGGCAGACGAGTTTGCGGAGAAACTCGCTGCCGGCCCAGTACATGTGCTAATTAGGTCCTGTACTGAGGTAGGTGCTCCACATGTGGTGATTCCCCGTAGGTGACACCATGTGATATCTTCTGCTAAATCGTTTCCCTGTCAGTAAACTGCGTCTTCCTTGGGCAGAGGCCCCTATGCCCCTGGTCACCATGTTTGTAGAAACTTCCAGGTAGGACCTACCATGGGACTTCTCCACATGACATACTTCCGACAAGACTCGGTAAGACCATGTGATGTATTTCCACTCAAAATACCCCCCCCCCCCCTTATTTTTCTCTGGGCGGGGTGTGGTCTCCACGGTGTCTTCCCCTTGGGAGTGACACCTCCTCGACGTAGACATTTACGGCCCCAAGTCGGTTAACAAATTCCACTCTTTTTGGGGAGAAAAAAAGAGGAAAAGAGGCCACGCTAGCCTGTCCCTATTTGTTGGGAAGACGACTTGTTCCCGAAGGACCGTTCGATGCTCATAAGAGTGTTGGGGGAGGTTACGTGACGGCCTGGTGCGCTGGCTATGAGGCACACAGTGGTCTGCCCGTCTCGCACCGCCAGTCCACGTAACACAGTTCAGCTAGTTGTGGCTTTTGTATAGGGATCCCTAGTGTCACTACATCGACACAATGTCAAGTGAGTGACAGATAGGGAACATCCTGGTTACTTTCGTAACCTCCGTTCCCCGATGGAGGGAACGAGATATTGTGTCCCTCTTGCCACAACACTGAACTACCCGTTGAAATGGCCGGGACCTTGTCTCGGCTCCTCAGCACAAAACCTGAATGAGTGGTTGCATACCAGCTCCTTTTACACCCGTATGTCCGGGGGAGTGGCATGCAAATTCCACTTGCCAATTCCCATTGGCCTTTTTTCAAAAAGCAGAGGTGTTTGGGGCTCCCAAGAGTGACCCCTAGTGTCACTACATTGACACAACGTCTCGTTCCCTCCATCAGGGAACGGAGGTTACGAAAGTAACCAGGACGTTTGAGAGCCTCAGTATGCACTATCCAACACACACACACACACACGACTGCAATTTCACTGCCGGCATTCTCACCGTTAAAACGATCTATTGCCTCTTGTCGCAGCCCACCAGTGATGCCACCATCAATCCGCTCATATTTATACCCCTCGTACTCCAGGAAGTCCTCTAGCAGGTCCAGCATCTTTGTCATCTGAGTGAAGGATCAACAGTTCAGGATGAGACACAAACAGGAAAAATAACACAGGTATCCAACAAAGGGACATATGATAGTGGTAAAGGGCTAGTTCACCCAAAAACTGAAATTCTGTCACAATTTACTCACCCTCATGTCTTTTAAAGCCTGTATGACTTTCCTTCTTCCGTAAAACACAAACTGAGTTATTTATAGAAGAATGTCCAAACTTCTCTTTTCCTTACAATTAAAGTGCAAATGTGACTGTTAAGCAAAATCTTCAAGGTAAGATTTCCATGAATAACGACTTCAGTCTGTTCCTCACACAAAACTGTTAAAGGATTATTCCGGGTTCAATACAAGTTAAGCTCAATCAACAGCATTTGTGGCATAATGTTGATTACTACAAAAAATTATTTCGACTCGTCCCTCTTTTTCCTTAAAAAAACAAAAATCGAGGTTACAGTGAGGCACCTACAATGGAAGTGAATGGGGCCAATCTTTGGAGGGTTTCAAGGCAGAAATGTGAAGCTTATTTAATTTTTGTGATAATTAACATTATAATAATAAACTTTATTTTACATACCGCCTTTAAAAGTAGCTTCTCAAGGCGCTTTACACAGTAAAAACAAACATACAAGAACACAAAACAAAGATTAATGAAATGTGTAAACAAGCATATCAAAAATACAACTAATAATAAATCAGAAAAAAAATAAAACATAAATAAATCAAATAAAAGCTAACATGAAGAATTAAAAATGCCTAAATCTGTGCTTCTCGAATATCAACTGGAAGTGAATTCCACAATTTAGGAGCATAAGATGAAAAAGCCCTGTCACCCATGGAACGTAAGTGTGTTCGAGGGACAGCTAAAAGACCAGACTGGGAGGAGCACAGATTACGCTTCGGGGTGTATTTTGTTAAAAGATCAGACAAGTACTGAGGGGCCAGACCATGCAGTGCTTTATATGTAAGCATAAGTATTTTAAAATCAACATGAAACATGACAGGGAGCCAGTGCAAGGATTCCAAAACAGGAGTAATGTGGTCACTTGTTCAGGTACCAGTCAGGATCCTAGCTGCCGAATTTTGTACATATTGCAATTTGTTAAGTGTGTATTTAGAGACCCCAACAAGAAGTGCCACATTATGCCACAAATGCTGTCGATTAAGATTAACTTGAATTCAACCCGGCTTCAGAATATTTGGAATATAGTGCATAAATCATATGAAGTACATTTGTGGAGTGCTTTTTTGTCCTTTTAGGAGCTTTACAACCCCTAGTCCCCATTCAATTCAGTTTTATGGAAGAGAGCAGCGTGAACATTCTTTAACACTTCAAAAAGAAAAACATATGGGTTAAGAACTACATGAGGGTGAGTAAATGATGACAGACTCAACTCATATATTAAACAAACCCAGGAGGGCTTGCCAGCTAATAAATTCCACCCATGCAAATTGCAACAAAAAAGGGGACAGATACTGAGCACTCCTCTTTAATCAAGCTTAAAGGACTGAACAAACACATGGTATGTTTAAACATTAATATGTATGTTTGTTCTCAAGCACTTGAGGAAAGAAAAGGGCGGTAAAATTAAAAGTCCAATCTCCCCACCCCCTTTTACCTGTGCCATTCATCAAATTAATGGATGCAATGATTCCACAGGCAATTTAAAAGGGAGCAAAAAAAAGTCTGAGGACTAAACAACAAAGTGGAGATAAATATAGGCCCCGCCTTTTCATTTGTTAACTCCATTTAAAAGATGAATGTGTTCCGCTCTTATTTTCTATACACAGTTTACCATTTAATTAATCTTCCACTGAAATTGAAGCTAGGCTGCTGCATATTTATGCTTTAATTGTTCTTCACAGGGAATTCTGAACTCACGCTAGTAAGAGAGTGAGAAAAAACTACCTGAGAGAAGATGAGAACCCTGTGGCCTTCATCTTTGAGCTTCTTGAGCATCTTTTGAAGCAGGGTAAGTTTTCCTGAGGATTTCACCAGCAGGTTACCGTCATATGAACCATTGGGTAAAACTGGAGCTTCCTGAACACGTAAAGAGACAGTTTATTAAAAACTATTTTTATATGCTTATATACTCACTCACTGAGCACTTTATTAGGAACACTATGGCCTCAAGGTTCAATATGTTGTGCATTCTGAGATGATATTGTTCTCACCACACTTGTACAGAGTGGTTATCTGAGTTACCGTAGACTTTGTCATTTCGAACAAGTCTGGCCATTCTCCGTTGACCTCTCTCATCAACAAGACATTTCCGTCCACAGAACTGCCGCTCACTGGATGTTTTTTGTTTTTGGCGCCATTCTCTATACACTCTAGAGACTGTTGTGAGTGAAAATCCCAGGAGATCAGCAGTTACAGAAATACTCAAACCAGCCCATCTGGCACCAACAATCATCCATGGTCCAAATCACTGAGATCAAATTTTTTTCCCCATTCTGATGGTTGATGTGAACATTAACTGAATCTCTGACCTGTATCTGCATGATTTATGCATTGCACTGCTGCCACATGATTGGCTGATTAGATAATCGCATGAATAAGTAGGTGAACAGGTGTTCCTAATAAAGTGCTCAGTGAGTTTAAGTATACATATATATATAAAAGCCACTTTTGAAACAGAAAAACAAAAAGAAAAGTTTAGAGTGGGCAAAGAAACACAGACATTGGACAACAGATAATTGGAAAAGAGTGTTATGGATCTTATGTTAAGCTTCATTTAATGTACCAAATAGCTTTCAGCTGTGTTTGATATAATGACAAGTGATTTTCCAGTACCAAATTAGCAAGTTAGCATGATTACTCAAGGATAAGGTGTTGGAGTGATGGCTGCTGGAAATGGGGCCTGTCTAGATTTGATCAAAAATGACTTTTTCAAATAGTGATGGTGCTGTTTTTTTACATCAGTAATGTCCTGACTATACTTTGTGATCAGTTGAATGCCACTTTGGTGAATTAATGTACCAATTTCCTTCCAAAACACCAAAATCTGTACGTTATTCGAAACGTTTGGCCACCAGTGTACGTATATACTTCCTTCAATGCAAGTCTATAGGATTTTTCTCCGTTTTCATACTCCCCCATGCAAAAAGCATATGTTAGATTGTGGGACCAGTTACACACCAAAGTTTAATACTTTGGGTTTTTGAAAATACCCTAATGCTACATATGAGTAATAGTTATAGTGATGATTAGCAAGCACAACTAATTGTCTGCAGTCAATGTTTGTAAGAGTAAACAACATCAATATCAAAACACAAGAATGTAAGATAAGAATATGATACAGTAAGGCTGATATTATGCATTAAATTCACTGCAGACTCTAAGAAACAATACATTCTTGAACAAAAGGTTCTGGTTGTCTTTAAATAGCCCCTATACAACAGGTAATGTATTGCTGTTACATTTGCTAAAAATACAGCACAGTCTCCTTATGGCAGTGGTGTACATTGGGAGCAATCGGCCTCCATATGTTCTCCTCCCCTCCCCTCCTCACCACTGCAGCCACTGGAAACAGGTAGGGATGGTTGCAGCATTTCTTCAAGTCCATCATGATGTTGAGAAGTGACACCTGGTTCCCTCCTCCCTTGGAATTCAATGCCTCAAAGTTCCGAGTTAAAATGAACTTGTAGTACTTCCTGTCGGTGAGAAAGCACACTTGATGGACACTAATTATTTTGCATATGAAATCGTGAAATATGATACTGAGTGATGATAAATTGAGTTTGGTTTAATAATTATGTATGAGGATCAGAGGAACTCAGATAGACTGACTTCTGCATGGGACTGAGTTCGACTCGCACTATGAGTTCGGTTTTTGCCGGCATGTTCTTGAAGACATCGGCTTTCAGTCTTCTGAGCATGTGCGGCCCTAGAAGGTCGTGCAATTTCTTAATCTGGTCCTCTTTTGAGATGTCTGCAAACTCTTCCAGAAAACCCTCCAGGTTACTGTGAACAACATTTTGATTTAGATATTGGAAGCTGACATTTAATTTGTCCACTCAACTATTTATTTTTAATTCATCATCCAGATATCATGTTGAAATACACATATATGTATAAGGAAAAAGAGTATATTTCTGCGCCACTAGTGTCACCAAATGGAATTGAAAAATAATCACTGTTTTCAAACAGATTCCAGGAAACTCTTCAATCTTCCATAGTTTGTACATATAGATAGCCCCGCCCTAAACTCAAGCCATTGGTCGAGCAAATGTAGCTGTGTCAGGCTTGGCGTGCCGATCAAACAAACAGAGCAATGTTTTGAGAGCACCACAGAGACATTGTGCTACATTTTTAGGTGAAATCAATCTACAAATGGCTTATAGTTGAGACTGCATATTAAGAAGGAATTTTAACATTGAAAACAAAAACACGTTTTTCACAAAAAAGTTTTATCACCTTTTGACTTAACTAGTTAAAAGTACATTATAAAAAGTGCAAATATGCCATGTAGTCTCTCAAGTAATATGAGGTCATGAAAACTGTCAATGCAATATAATTATAGAAGAACTGGAAAATTTAGTTTTAAATAGTTTTAGATGAATTATAGCATGTCACACCGCAGGACACTACTGAAACTAACTAGCCAAATATAGAACATTGAACTCACTTTCTTTTATTTCTATGATTATGTTCCATTACAAGCCACGTGATCACTCTATAGGGGGTCATTATTCTACGAGCAGATTTGTGAATCACCACATAAATCATGCAGACTGCAGTCTTACTTGAAGCGCTCAGGGGTGAGAAAGTTGAGCAGGTGAAAAAGCTCTTCTAGATTGTTCTGCAAAGGGGTTCCAGTCAGGAGCAGCTTATAGTAGATTTTGTAGCCATTCAATATTCTAAAAAACTAAAAAAAAAAAAAAAAAAAAAAAAAAAAAAAAAAGGTAGACAATATTGATTTTCCAAGCACACAGTAAACTACAGTCTATAACACAATTATGAAGTGCACACAGTAGTATGATTTCACAAGTATGCTTCGAAATTGAATAAGATGCCAATGTTCTTCTACAAAGTAAAGCCTTCTTTTAATTCTGTACCTTTGATTGATTATTCTTCAGCCGGTGGGCCTCATCCACAACCAGACAGGCCCAGGTAATAGAGCCAAGAATGGCCTGATCAATAGTGATCAGTTCATATGATGTCAGCAGGACGTGAAACTTGATTGGAGTGTCCTTCTGTGATGGAAAAATAATAACAAGGGCTCTACAACAAATCACTTAGATTTTATTCAAACCAATAAAGACCAAATTTCTCACCATAAAGTCATGCACAAAAACTACTTTACAACCTAAATATTTTACTGCGAAGATCTGGAGACTAGGTTGATTTTTTAAAAATATTTGAAAGTGAACTTTTCTTTTTTTATTGTCTGTAATTGAGAAAATATACACTACCGGTCAAAAGTTTTGAAACACATGACTGAAATGTTTCTCATGATCTTAAAAATCTTTTGATCTGAAGGCGTATGCTTAAATGTTTGAAATGAGTTTTGTTGACAAAAATATAATTGTGCCACCACATTAATTTATTTCATTATAAAACTAAAATTTAATAAAAAAAAAACAAGTTTTTGAAATTGATGACTTGGACCAAATAATAAAGAAAAGCAGCCAATAAGTGCCCAACATAGATGAGAACTCCTTCAATACTGTTTAAAAAGCATCCCAGGGTGATACCTCAAGAAGTTGGTTGAGAAAATGTCAAGAGTACATGTCTGCAAATTCTAGGCAAAGGGTGACTACTCTGAAGATGCTAAAATATAACACAGTTTTGATTTACTTTGGATTTTCTTTAGTCACAACATAATTCCCATAGTTCCATTTATGTTATTCCATAGTTTTAATGACTTTACTATTATCCTAAAATGTGAAAAAAATTATAATAAAGAATGAAGTGTTTCAAAACTTTTGACCGGTAGTGTATCTTTAAACAAACGCTCATTTTTAAGTGTACGTTTTAATATGTATGTCCCGATATCATTTTTTGGAGAACGAATATTCAACATAATATTGTATTATTTTTATCAAATGAAGTGCTTTTATACAGAACCTATACAGGACAATCCAAAAATTACACATTGGAGTTATTTTTATCAAATAAAGTGCTGCACAACAGAGCATCACAGATGTGAGATATTGTTTAAATATAAGATAATTATTATTAATTTTTTATTAGTAGTAGTATTAGCAGTAGTGTTAAAGTGAATATTACAGAACTATACAGTAATGATACATTTATGTCAAACTTTCTTCCATTTAAATGGAGATTTTATTTTGGCAGAAGCTTTTATTTTGGAGTAAATCCCTTTCCGTTTCGGTGTGTTTTTAAAAAGTAGCTTCTCACCTTCTGAAAAGAAGGTCGCAATATGACCCAGTGTGATTAAAACACGATTAAACCACAAAAGGCTGCTATTTAATTAAATAAATATGTAGTCTGTATGTGCTGTGCGCTACATAGCAAATTATCGCTCTGCTCGCTGTAATTTGCTACAAACAGAGCGCTCAGTGCTCATGAAGGTGTTTTAAAGCTACTTGTTAAGAGCAGACGACTTCACATTTACATTTATAAATTCTTAAAACAAGATCTATTTACCTTGAAGCGCACAGCACATGCAAACTTTATATTTATCTCATTAAATCGCAGCCATTGCTGGTTTAATAATCACACTAGGACATAACGTGATTTTAATTTGTGCGCTGAATGTTTACAGAATGTCATTAGTACGTCAGATGGTATCGGTTTTTGGTCTCTGAGCATTTTTACGAGCATGAGTACAACACATGAGTTCAGTATCGGACCAAGTTCCGATACCAGTATCGGTATCGGGACATCCCTATATTTAAAGATTTAAAAAAAAACAATAACAATACAAATGACGTCATAAGAAATAATTACACTGTCTCTTTTTGTTTCTGGTCTTGTTTTATTAAAACAAGGTGTTGTTATATTTTATAAGAGAATGATGGAAATTCAGCATAGAAATGTGTGTGTTGGGGGACATTGTTTTGGTGCAACAAATGTTACACTTTTGTGTCGACAGTGGCATCAGAACATCAGGTTAACAGTAAAGTGTGTAAAATCTGTGCCACTAGAGTCACCTAACATAATTGCAATAATAATAACTTATTTCAAATAGATTTCCCTGGCCTCATTATATAACATTTGGATAGTAAAAAGTATGTTAACATCAAAAAATGCACACACATCAGCTTTAAACCAGTCCACATCTCACCTTCATGCGGAAAACTTTGCGACCTGTTTTGACAGCGCTGTCCTCAAAGGTAAATTCATTCTCGCGTATAACAGCCCTGCTGTCTTTGTCTCCTGTGTAAGTGACCACATAGAATTCCGGAGCCCACATTTCAAACTCTCTCTCCCAGTTAATGATGGTGGAGAGCGGTGCACTGACCAGAAAAGGCCCTTTGGAGTGACCCTGAAATAAGAGCAACCGACTTTCACATCATTCTATTTCTCCATCAATTACATCTGATAGAAAGTTCAAGTGGTACCCAGACCTCTTTGTAGAGTGAGTACAGGAACACTATAGTCTGCACAGTCTTGCCAAGCCCCATTTCATCAGCCAGGATTGTGTCGGTTCCTTGAGCCCAAGAGAAGCGCAACCAGTTCAAGCCTTCCAACTGGTATGGGTGCAAAGTTCCCCCTGTGTCATCAATGTACCAGGGCTGCTGTTCAAACTTGATGGTGGGCTGTGACCAACAATATACAAACAGTGCAATTCTCATCAAAAAAATTACTGATGAACATTTCGGTTTATTTTGTCAACGAAGACGAAAAGACGTTTAATGACCATTAAAAACCATATGGTTTTCATTAAAACATACTCTAGACCCACACCTGGAGTCGCAAGTTTGAATCCAGGGCGTGCTGAGTGACTCCAGTCAGGCTTCCTAAGCAACCAATTGGCCCGGTTGCTAGGGTGGGTAGAGTCACGTTGGGGTAACCTCCTCGTGGTCGCTATAATGTGGTTCTCGCTCTCGGTGAGGTTCGTGGTGAGTTGTGCGTGGATGCCGCGGAGAATAGCATGAAGCCTCCACACGCGCTAGGTCTCCGCGGTAACGCGCTCAACAAGCCACGTGATAAGATGCGCAGACTGACTGTCTCAGAAGCGGAGGCAACTGAGATTTGTCCTCCTCCACCCGGATTGAGGCGAATCACTATGCCACCATTAGGACTTAGAGCGCATTGGGAATTGGGCATGCCAAATTGGGGAGAAAAGGGCAGAAACCACCCCACCCCACCCCCCCCCCCCAAAAAAAAACCATACTCTAGACGAAAATATGACGAAAACAATAATTCTGCAAGTTATTAACAATGCACTAACACTGATTTTTATTCATTCTTTTAAGATAGAAAAATCTAGAAAGAATTGATAGTCCAATCATAGTATGCTGGGGATTTCCCACTCAACCTTTAAATGCATAACTCAGGTCTTTAGTGACCTGGGACCTCATTCCACCCCCTGTACCTCATTATTTTTGGGGAGTTATGCCCACACCTCTTTAGTATTTCTCAACCTTATTCTTTTGAATAGTGTAACAAACAAACAAACAAAACAAAACAAAAAAAGTCAAAATTGCCACAAAAGAAAATAAAAAAATAGTATTTTTTTTATCATTTCCATGTAAAGCACTTTAAATTACTACTGTGTATGAAATGTGCTATATAAATAAACTTGCCTTGCCTATAACTGCTTAATTACCAAAAATGTATAGGGTCATTAGAGACCCGAGATACAGTATGTAATAGTAAAGTTTATTTTCACTTTGATTTTCTGTGTGACAATGGTCAATTATCCAAATTCCATATGCGTGTACTAGTGCTGCACAATTATGACGAAAATCAAAATTGATGATTATTTCGCTTTATATTGTAACTGCGTTAATAAATTTAATTTATTCATTAAATACATTTTGTGGGGCAACTGTATGTCATATTCTTTATTAAGGCTACACATCCAAAGCAAGTGGAGAATTGCTCCTGAATTGATTTATTGCATAGAAAACAAGTGTTTTCAAATTTTGTTTACATTTTTAATCAATTATACACAGAAAGTGTGCAACACAACAACACTAGAATACCAGGTTGTCATTTCTGATATGCTAATAGCCTCATTTAAATTTAGATTTAAAGTTAGATTGTCTATTGCATTCATGCACACAACAGACCAAATAAAATTGTAAATACAAAATCTTGACACTACAGGAATAGATCTAAATTGAATGATGTAATTGACACTTTTAACGATTAGTTAATTGCAGCAGCTGTTATTGTAATATTTATTTTTTTGATTAATTGTACAGCCCTAGCATGTACACATACATATTATGCATGCTATTTCTACTCAGGGTGGTGCTGATGTTTCAGTGAATTTATATTTGAGATTGCTATTTGACAAAGAAGTAAACTATAGCAAGTACAGCACATGAACAGTATGATTTGACTTTTGTTATTTGGGTGTACTACTGAAATTATGTAAGTTGTGCATCTATTTAGACTCAAAAAGTGCCTGAGAAAACACTTATGTGTAGATTATGTGTTCTGTGTAGCTCAGTATGTGTTTGACAGCCAGTTGCATCTCACGAAATTTCTGGGCATTTTTTTAGATCCATTTGTGATAGATATACGTGCCAGGACCCAAGTATGCAATAATGCTTGGCTCATGTTTTCAGGACAGTTTTCTCATGTTGTTTAATCTAACTTCTTAATCTTAATCATAATTTTTTTTTTTTAGGTAGTTTATACATTTTTCAAAAAATTTTAATGGTTGGTTAAAGTTTGGTCTGTTACAGTTTAACACATGTTTTTGTCATTTTGCACATTATCATCAAATAAAATGGCATTTTTGTTGACAAAAATTATATGCCATTTTAGTGAGGGTAAAATTGAATAAAAAGACAAAATAAAAATAAACGGATGAAATTAACACTGCATAAAAAGAGAAGAGAGGGATACAGGGATTCATTCTATAAAAACAGCACACTAAAAACGTGCCGTAAACATATGAAGCATCACAGCAATCTCACTCACATCCACAACCGGACTGTCTGGAGGAGGTTCCCTCCTCTTCCCTTCCTCTTTGAGTCTCTTTCCCTTTCTGAACAGCAGGGGGTGATGACTCTCACCGAGCACCTGCTCCCTGGTACACAAAGAGTAAATCAACGTGGAGTGTGTGTGTGTGTATGACTAAATCAACATGATACATTAACGCAATAGCTCACCTGTGGTCCCAGTAGGCTTGTTTAAATCTGTCATAATCAGGGACGTCGAAGTTATCAGCCTCCCACGTACACTGATCGTACGGCAAATCTCTCCACTTAATCAGGAAGTGTACATCTCCATCCGTATCAAAACTTCAACAAACACAACCAGAGTCAGTATAGGGGGAGGGAAACATTTGCAGGAAAAGAATTAGAGAAACTGCTGTAGGAAATTAAGTCCCATCTTTCAGTTAAAAGAGCCAATCTCGTTTTTGATAGAGCACATTCAATGCATTAGCTGGACCAGCCTAAAAAAATACAGTTTTTTTCTGTGATTTGAGGCAAAGCAGCAACATTTATGATGCTATTGTTGTCAGATTTTATTGCTGATTGGAAATATATTTTAGAAACGTAATCTTGACAATGAAAGTGAATGTTGTACTTTGCATTGTGCCTAACATTTCCATTTGTTTTCCACGGCAGAAAGAAAGTCATACAGGTTTGGAACAACATGAGGGTGAGTAAATGATAACAGAATTTTTAGTTTGGAGTGAACTGTCCCTTTAACACCAAGTCAAAATTTTCAGCATGAAAAACATGCACAAAAAATGTCAAACAAAACACTGAATCTCTATAAAACTCTATTAACTCCTTTACATCAATTCTGAAATATCATACTAAGATGATCCCTTGTTTTGTTTTTTTTTTTTATTATTCTGAGACTATAATTGTTTTTTTATTTGTATTATTATTCATGGCAAAAACACTTGAAAGGGCAGTTTTCAATCAAATCTCTCACAGAACAAGCTGCTGGATGACAATCAGTCAGGCTTCAAAAGTGGACACCACCGAGACTGCCCTGCTGTCTGTCACTGAGTCGCTGAGACAGGCGAAAACTGAATCCAGATCATCCGTCCTGATTCTGCTGGACCTTTCTGCAGCCTTTGACACAGTCAACCATCAGATCTTACTCTCCAACCTCTCTTTGCTGGGCATCACAGGAACTGTGCTTGACTGGTTTAATTCCTATCTCTCAGGTAGGTCCTTCAAGGTAGCCTGGAGAGGTGAGGTGTCCAAGCCACATCAGCTTACTGGGGTACCTCAGGGCTCAGTGCTTGGGCCACTTCTCTTCTCTATATACACAACATCACTGGGACCCATCATTTAGGCACATGGTTTCTCTTACAACTGCTACGCCGATGACACGCAACTCTACTTGTCTTTCCAACCCAGCGACACCACAGTGACTGCTCAAATCTCTGCCTGTTTGGAAGATATCTCGACCTGCATGAAGGAACACCACCTGCAACTTAACCCAGCCAAGACCGAACGCCTTGTCTTTCCAGCCAACCCTGCTGTTGAACACAACATCACCGTCCAGCTGGGTTCAACTATAGTAACGCCTTCCAAAACGATCAGAAATCTAGGAGTAACCATCGATATCAAACTACATTTCACAGACCACATCTCAAAGACCGCAAGATCATGTAGATTTACACTCTACTATATCAGGAAGATAAGACCCTTCCTCTCTGAACATGGCACACAACTTCTTGTTCAGTCACTTGTCATAACTAGACTGGACTACTGTAATTCTCTCATTGCAGGCCTCCCTGCATGTGCAATTAGACCCCTGCAAATGATCCAGAATGCAGCAGCACGTCTGGTCTTTAATGAACCAAAGAGAGCACGTTACACCACTCCTTGTCTCTCTTCACTGGCTGCCGGTTGATGCACGTATCAAATTCAAGGCTCTGATGCTGGCATACAGAACAGTCACTGGGTCTGCTCCAGCATACCTAAAATCATTTCTGCAGAGCTACGCTCCCACTAGAAGCCTGCGGTCGACTAAGGAACATCGCCTTGTTGTACCAACACAAAGAGGCACCAAAACACTTTCCCGGACATTCGGCTTCATAGTACCAGGTTGGTGGAATGATCTTCCCAACTCCATCAGTGAAGCTGACTCACTTTCTGTCTTCACAAAACGGCTAAAAACACATCTTTTCCATGAGCACTTAACCAGTCACTAAAAAAATTAAATAAAATTCTTGTTGCACTTAATCTGTTTTGAATACTACTATTCTGATGCTAGTGAAACTTTGTAATATGGCACTTTTTCGTACCACTGTCTCCTTAAGATGACTAGCTTATGTGTTCCTCTTTTGTAAGTCGCTTTGGATAAAAGCGTCGGCCAAATGAATAAATGTAAATGTAAATGTAATGTTTGGATGCAAACCTTAACTTTTTTCAGAGAATATTACATATTTGGCAAGGGAATCAATCGGAATAGTTTAGGTGCAAACAAAATGTTTGTGAACATTTAATTCGTTTGAGAATTTTAGGCAAGATCACAGTTATCCATTTTCGTTTAAAAACTCTGTTTTCAGTTTTCTAACTTCATTATTTTCCAAAGTATGCAGTAATGAAGAGAGTTTTCGAAACGCTCCATTTTCGGTGGAGAAAAACACTGTTCTAGTGTGAATAATAGGTGTAAACATAGCAAAATCAATGCATTTACAAAATTTAACCGAATAAAATCGATATCACAATATGACCTTGGGAGATGAATAAACCGCAAAGGGCTGCAATTTAATTAAAAAAATGAATAGTCTGCTAGCTTCAAAGTTTTTGTGCGCTGCTCTGTCCTGTCTGCATTATTTCAGTGTTTTCAGAGCGGTTCTGTGCTCCACAACTGTGTTAAATATATTTTTTAAATCATCGTAATATGACTTTGTGTCCAAATCACACAGCCCAGGTGTGGATAGAGTCTTGCAGCAGTCTAGTCACTATGCACATATGTGTTCAAAATATATGAACATTCTAAAAAAGAGCATTAGCAGAAGTACCCGTAGAACAATCTACCTGTGGTTGAGAATGCGATGAATGATCATCCACTCTGGCTTGATGCCATAACGGTAGAATCGCTCCTCCATGGCTGCGTAATGAGGGTCTTTGCTCCTCCTCTTCTCACTGTTAAGCTCCTCCTCCCCAGATCCGTAGTCGTACGGAGGCGGTTCGTCCATGTCGTTCTTACGCTGGTAGTTACGGTACATTACCGTGTGGTAGAGTTCCAACTGCATCGAGGTAAAGATCACCATAAAATGGTTTGAAAAGGCACTAAAAAACCAGCAACAAGCAAAAAGAGAATGTTGGCCCTGAATCCCACCTGTAGTTCGCTGACCCAGGAGCAGTGCCAGTAGGACAGGCCAGCCCATTTCACAAACAGCTGCCTCTCTGGACGGCCCTTCAGTGGGATTTTGGCCAGACCGTCTAACTTCACTCCATCCTGCCCAAGAGGAACATCAGGAGGCAAGGGGGGATCTCCCCAAGACCAGTGAAGAATCTTCTGGACTTTCCCTTTTAGCGGTGGGCACTGGGGCAAAATATGGATTAGTAAAGTTCATTACATTACACATATCCAGATGGTCTTTGAATAAATTAAAAAAATCTTGTGTAAAACTGTTTATAAAAATAGAATCCGGGGGGTCTGGGTAGCTCAGCGAGTATTGATGCTGACTACCACCCCTGGAGTCACGAGTTCGAATCCAGGTTGTGCTGAGTGACTCCAGCCAGGTCTCCTAAGCAACCAAATTGGCCCGGTTGCTAGGGAGGGTAGAGTCACAGGGGGTAACCTCCTCATGGTCGCGATTAGTGGTTCTCGCTTTCAATGGGGCACATGGTGAGTTGTTGTGTGTGAGAGCAGAATGAGCCTCCACATGCTGTGAGTCTCCGCGGTGTCATGCATGGCAAGCCACGTGATAAGATGCGCGGATTGACGGTCTCAGAAGCGGAGGCAACTGAGACTTGTCCTCCGCCACCCGGATTGAGGTGAGTAACTGCACCACCACATGGACCTAGTAAGTAGTGGGAACTGGGCATTCCAAATTGGGGAGAAAAGGGGATAAAAAAAAAAAAAAAAAATAGAATCCACCTTTTACATTTTATTATTTCATAGATTGTTCAGGTTCGATCTGTGTTTTAAGTTAACATGAAATCAAAATGTATCCAATTTACTTTCCTAATACACATTCCTGGTCTTATGGTGCACAATTCATATAATATAAGTATAATGTAAGTCCCTACATTAGTTTTCTAGTTGAATTATCTTTCAATTGGAAATATGTCACATTGTAGAAGTAAAATGAGTTGTGAATGCCATTACGTGTTGACTTCTTTTCACACTTACACCTAAACCTGGTCTTCTTTCAAACTTACTTGTGAACCACGGTACATTTGTATGACACAGTTTTAATGCCGCGTTAAAGTAAAAATAAAAAATACGATTACGATTAAAGTCGTAACATTACGAAAATAATGTCATGATTTTTTTTATATAATAATCTCATTATAGGCATTAAAATGACGAGATTAAACTAGTAATATTTTGAGGATAAAATCAAAATTACGAGAATAAAGTCGTAGCATTATGAGATTAACGTAGTACAATTAGTGCTCCACTTTGCTGTTCTTCACCTCATTATTTATAATGTTACTTTTAATGCTACTTAAAGCTTTATTCTCATTATATTACAACTTGAATCTCGTAATGCTACAATTTTATTCTCGTACCATTACGACTTTATTCCCAAAACATTACTACTTTAATCTCATAATGGTACGACTTTATTCTCATTATATAAAGACTTTAATCTCATAAAGCTATGACTTTATTCTCGTAACATAACGGCTTTATTCTCAAAACATTACTACTCTAATCTCATAATGCTACAACGTTATTCTCATATCAGGACTTTAATAATAATAGTACTTTATTCTCTGAAAATAACGACTCTACTCTCAAAACATTACTACTTTAATCTTATTACGCTACGACTTTATTCTCAATATATTACTATTTTAATCTCATAATGCTACAACTTTATTCTCATAATATTACGATTTTAACAACGTAATGCTACAACTTTATTATCGTAAAATTATTTTATTCTCAAAACATTGATGCTTTGAACATTCTTAACATATATAATAGTCTGAACACTGATAACGTTCAGACTTTATTCTCATAATATCACAACTTTAATTTCGTAAGGCTATGACTATTCTTGTAACATTACGACTTTATTCTCAAAACATTACTACTTTAATCTCATATTGCTACTATATTATTCTCATAATATTATTACTTTAATCTTGTAATGCTATGACTTTATTCTAGTAACATTACAACTTTATTTTCAAAACATTACTACTCTAATCTCATAATGCTACAACTTTATTCTCAGAAAATAACGATTTTATTCTCAAATAATTACCACTTTAATCTCGTAACGTTATGACTTTATTCTCATAATATCACAACTTTAATCTCGTAATGTTATGACTTTATTCTTGAACCATTACGGCTTTATTCTCAAAACATTACTACTTTAATCTCATATTGCTACTATTTTATTCTCATAATTTTACTAATTTAATCTCGTAATGCTATTACTTTTTTCTTGTAACATTACGACTTTATTCTCAAAACATTACTACTCTAATCTCATAATACTATGACATTATTCTCATTTTACGACTTTAATCTAATAATAATACTACTTTATTCTCGGAAAATAACGATTTTATTCTCAAAACATTCTTACTTTAATCTCATAAAGCTACAATTTTATTCTCATTCTATTACAACTTTAATCTAGTAATGTTACAACTGTATTCTCGTAAAAGACATATTATGAGATTAATCTTAAAATATTACGACTTTATTCTCAAAATCATATTTATTTAATTTTTTTAACATGGCACTGAAACGCCATCGTACATTTGCAAAACTTGAAACTTGTCTAAAATGGAGAACTGTTCATTTCAATCATTTTTTTTTGTGTTTTTTTTTTAATTGGTGTTACTCTAATCGCTAAACTATTGGCAAACAACAACGCTAAAAATACGTAATTAACAGCAATTCACTTTCAGATTGCATTGACATCATCCAGGAACTAAGCTTTTCAAACGTACTCCAGTGCAGTTCCATGGTGCACACCTGAGTACAGAGAACAGCTTTCATTGTAGACAAATAATCCAAACGTTATGGTCAACTGAAGTGTGAAATCGACACCTAGTATGAAAGCACTGAGCTGTGCTGTGCAGAAGTCTCTCACCATGCATCGTGGACACAGCCACTCTCCGTTGGGGATCTCAGGCAGTGGTGGGTTGAGGCAGTGGATGTGATAGGAGGAAGGACAGGTGTCACAGCACAACAGCTCTCCTCCATCCTTACACACTCTGCAGAACTCCATGTGGTCATCTTCCTCTTCCCCAGCGACCTCATCTTCTTCCTCATCATCATCTTTGGCCTCCCACTGAATGCCTTCTTTTTCCTGAGAGATGAAGAAATAGCCCATACAGAAATCTGATGTATGGCATTATATGTAAAACTCAGAAATAATGACACGTACTTGTACATACAACATACTGCATACTTCTATGAATTCC
Source organism: Myxocyprinus asiaticus (assembly GCF_019703515.2). Classification (NCBI taxonomy): domain Eukaryota; kingdom Metazoa; phylum Chordata; class Actinopteri; order Cypriniformes; family Catostomidae; genus Myxocyprinus; species Myxocyprinus asiaticus. Next base: position 4,362,328 of record NC_059378.1, on the reverse strand, counting down.
TACAAACCACATGTATGGATACATGTATTAGATTGTATTATTGAAGAACCATGTTCTCCGCTTCATGTTTGCACTTTTACTTTAGAATATCAGTCACAAAGAAGTAGTGATCATTTTAATTTCCATGGGGTTGATTTTAATGAAGACGAACAGATTTAATCTTTTTTTCTTTTTCAGAAGTGTCCGAAGTTGAAGAAACACAAATGGTGACCTGTCACAGTTAACTGCCAATGTGAATAGTTCAGGATTTGTGGATAAACTTCAAATATACCGTACTCAATTGTATGTGTTTCTATGCATGTTTATGTTTGTTATGCTGGATGGGATTTCCTCACACAGTGGGGGCAGCTCCATTTGCCCTCTGGGGCTTTTTCCAGTTCTGGATCCAGGCACACAAGGTGATATGCCCTGGGACAGGTGTCACACAGAATGATCTCTCCTCCCTGCTGACAAACCTCACAGTAGTCTTGATGGTCTGTCTCGTAGCCATCTCCATCTTCTCCTACATCAAAAACGAGGTCGACATTGTGTAAAGTACGTTTGTGTAAAAGTATTGTGCATCAATTCCAAAAAAACAATGCATGAAATGTCAAAATTTGAATACATACAACTGTACAGATTTATATTCTATCATACTTATTTGTTATCAGCACATACACTACCTGTCAAAAGTTTGTATGCACTTGACTGAATTTGTTTCTCGTGTTTTATAGACAAATATAATCTGTGCCAACCTGTGAATTTCTTTAGAAAACTGAAAGCAGCTATTGTGCAAAGCAGTGATCTGACAAAAGAATGGCTACTTTGAAGAAGCTTAAATATTATTTTAAAAATCATATTTTGGGGGGGGGGGGGAGTGTTACAGACTTAAGTTTTACGTTTTTAAAGGGATAGTTCACCCAAAAATGAAAATGATCTTATGCCATCCCAGATGTGTATGACTTTCTTTCTTCTGCTGAACACAAACAAAGATTTTTAGAAGCATATCTCAGCTCTGTAGGTCCAAACAATGCAAGTGAATGGTGGCCAGAACTTTAAAAGTAATTCATATGACTCCAGTAGTTAAACTGATATGTTCAGAAGCAATATGATAGGCGATATGAAAGTGGAGATTTGTAGTAAAATAAAGGACTTAAATATTGATCTGTTTCTCATCCACACCTATCATATCGCTTCTGAATACATGGATTAAACCACTGGAACTTACTTTTATGCTGACTTTATGCGCTTTTTTGAGCTTCAAAGTTCTGGCCAGCATTGACTTGCATTGTTTGGACCTACAGAGCTGAAATATTCTTCTTAAAATCTTTGTTTGTGTTCATCAGAAGAGAGAAAGTCATACACATCTGGGATGGCATGAGGGTGAGTACATGATGAGAGAATTTTCATTTTTGGGTGAACTATCACTTCACTACTGCATCTCCCCATGCTTACATTTATGTTATTCCTTAGGTGATGACTTTATAATTATTGTAATATTTGAAAAATAGTAAAAAATAAAGAAAGAACAGGTGTGTCCAAACTTCTGCTGGTAATGTTAAAACAAGAGAAACAACAGATATAGGCATTAAACTCATTAGTACAACAAAATGAGCAAATAATTCAAACAAACTACTTTTTCTTTTCTTTCGTCCTTGGCGGGCCATCTTCTTTTTGGGTGCCGCTGATGTGTCTGAGCGTACAGAGGAACTGTGAATACTGATGTCATCAAAGTCTGAGAAATCATCCAGAAAATCCTCCTCACTCTGGGATACAAGGCATGAAATCCATGAAAACAAGCCATATCAGCTCATATACCTCAAAAGATACAGTAGTTTATGTAATAGGCACTGGCTCTGATCAGAAGCTATCAAACTTGAAAAGGGTCTAAGACAGAAACATGCTCCTGATTCAGAAAGAACCTCATAAAACTGTGAGAAACCAAAATAATAAAACACATGTATATGTCAAAAACAATCCATGAATTGCTCTGGGAAGTTAAACTAGTTTGCAAATACATTCTTCACTCTCTTTCTCAAGTCAACAGCAACGGGGAATCTTTTCCATGTGATTCATGTTAAGCCCTATAAAGATTTCAGTGCAAAGGCATTCTCACCGAAGAGCCTTTTTTCCTTTTCCCACCCTGGCCTGCTTTCGATTTGGACTTCTTCGGTTTCCCTTTCTTTTTTGTTTCCTTCACTGGCTTACTCTTTTTTTTAGCACCGGGCCCTGCAATGTAGTCCAGATGAGATAAACAAGTGAGATTTTGAGAACAATACTCTATTCATCAAACATATATGGGTTGTTGGTGTATAGCGTGTCCATTGACTATTTTCAACATCAACATTAAGATTTTAAGTTAAAATTTACATGAATGTAAAAGTGAAAGTGTGAATCTTAGGTCCTGTATGAAGTATTTCACTATATACATTTTTTTTTGTTTTCACTAGTTCATTTTGAATTGTCCAGTGGTGTGGCAAATACATTTTTAAAAAGTACAAAAATTCCATGCAGTCTCTAAAGAGCTCATAAAAGCTGCATGCACAATAATAAAATGTAAAATAGTTTTAGATGGAGTATAGCACTTCACCTTCTCAAAAGTATTTCTCATCAGCTACCCATTTCATGAGTTTCATATAGTCCAGGAGCGCATTAAAGGGATAGTTCACCCCGGATGTGTGACTTTCTTTCTTCTGGAGAACACAAACAAAGATTTTTAGAAAAATATCTCAGCTCTGTAGGTCCATACAATGCAAGTGAATGGTGACCAGAACTTTGAAGCTCCAAAAAGCATATAAAGGCAGCATAAAAGTAATCCATATGACTCCAGTAGTTAAATCCATATCTTCAGAAATGATATGACAGGTGTGGGTGAGAAACAGATCAATATCTAAGTCCATTTTTAGCAGAAATCTCCACTTTCACTTTCAAATTCTTCTTTTGTTTTTGGTGATTTGCATTCTTTGTGCATGTCGCCACCTACTGGACAGGGAAGAGAATTTATGTAAAAAAAAAAAAAAAGAAAAAAAAGAACATAAATGTTGATCTGTTTCTCACCTGCATCTATCATATCACTTCAGAAGACATGGATTTAACCACTGGAGTCTTATGGATTACTTTTATGCTGCCTTTATGTGCTTTTTGGAGCATAAAAGTTCTGGTCACCATTCACTTGCATTGTATGGACCTACAGAGCTGAGATTTTCTTCTAAAAATCTTAATTTGTGTTCAGCAGAAGAAAGTCATACACATCTGGGATGGCATGAGGGTGAGTAAATGATGAGAGAATTTTCATTTTTGGGTGAAATGTCCCTTTAAGGTAAACGAATTTGGCATGGTAGGCCTAGATGAACAAGCTCCTCCCGAACGTATGTTTAGAACTTTATATAGAAATAAACTAAATCTAATGTTTTCAAAACTGCATTTTTGTTGAACTAGCGTACACATATGCACACTTAAGTTGCACTAAAGCAATTGGGATCCAAAAGCTAGTATAAAGCCAGGTATACACACAACATCTGAACTAAGAATTTTTGAACCAAGTACCAAGAGCCAATAATTACTCACACTACTTGTGTTAACCATGTCAAACCCCCTATTAACTGCTTTGGAAATCAAACCCTAGATTCAAACCCCAATGTAATGTTAGCTACAAAAATCATATCTTTACCCTTTCCCTCTTTGGTTTTGGCTTTTTTGATTGGCCCAGATGATGAGATCTGTTGGATACTTCTAATGCAGATGGGCGGAGCCACATTAACCATCTCCACGGCAGCAGCCACAGCTGCTGCCACAGCGGTTGCAGAGGTTCCTTTGAAAGGGTTGTTCGCGCTGAACTCTCTCCATTTCGCCCCAAGCACCGTCATCATTTTTGACATGGGGATCTTGGGGTTCTTCTTGGCAATAAGAGGCCTGACCACAAAGTAAAATGGCAATGAGAAAACTACACTGTGAGGCTGAGTTTTGTCACAACTGAATAAAGAAATAAGACATGAGAGGCTGTGCATTAGGGTGAATTTACCACGGGTAAGGGGAGTTTTAAGACACAACATTCAGTGAAGAGCATAAAACCCCATTAACTGTTGTAAAATCGATGTAAAGCATCATCTTAGACATAGTTCACAAAATACACATTCTGTGTATTACTCACCTTATTACTCACCTTCATGTTGTTCCAAACCTGAATGACTCTTTCTTTACATGGAACACAAATGTTAGTCAGAATGTTAGGGACACTCACCTCATTCACTTTCATTGGGAAAAAAGATGGTGACTGAGGCTCTCAGTCCCTAACATAATGCCTTTTATGTTCAACAGGAAAAAGAAAGTCATACAGGTTTGGAACAACATGAGGGTTATTAAATGTTGACAATGAAATTTTTTGGGTGCGCTATCCCTTTAAGCTTATTGGTTTTATTGAATGGCAGCAGCAGCAATATGTAAAAAGACATCAATGTTTAATAAATAGTTACTAGGGCTGTCAGAATTAACGCGTTAACACATGCAATTAATTTAAAAAGTTTAACGCGTTCATTTTTCTTAATTGTGATTAACGCATTTATCATTAATAGAGCAAAAACATGGAACCTTTGAAGGGTGGAGTCATTACACTGATGCACGCCACAAACAGACACGCCACAGTGCCAGATTTTAGCCTTCAAGCTTAGCATAAAATAGCATAACGCTGCGGTCCCATAGACATCCTATGGGTGGTACTGTCATAACACACTAGTTGACCGTTACACTCTCTCCTATTATGGAGCCATGGAGGTTGTTATCTCAGTAAATAAAATAATCTCTATCACACTTCCCTGTCAGAGATAAAATGATGGAGAAAGGAGCTCTTAGCACTATTCGATGTACAAAACAAGCCCAGATGGGACTTGTGATAGAAATCAAGTATTTTTCAGTCTATGTAAGGCGCATTTTAATTACTACAGAAGCACACCAAATCTTTACTATCACCAAAACGCAGAATGCGACGTGTTTGTTTGCAAGCGCTTTTCATGGTGAGTTCAAAGCGGCGTTGATGCCCTGATGCGAATCGTGAACGTGGCTTTATGACTTTAGCAAAGTGGATAGCCACAGTCTACCGGCAGATTCATATTGTGGATGATGAGAGTTTAAGAGATTTAATGCCCATTGCAGTGAATATGCAACCTATGTGGGGACTAGTTCTTTCAATTAGTCAATCTCCCACTTAGACTTTGGGAAACGTTTAATGTTATTTGAATTGATGATATTTTAGAGCATTTCTATCTTTATATTGTGGAAGGCTTTGGAAAAAAATTGGAAAATGTTAATAAAGCATTATATTGCTACATATTTTGTTTTCTTTCCTAAGATGGAAATAAATGCATTTTGACAAGAAAATAAGTATAAATAGTGTAACATTTCAGCAATTTCACTATCTGCGATTAATCATGATTAACTACATAAATGATGCGAATAATTGCGATTAAAAATTGTAATCGACTGACAGCACTAAAAATTACAATTATCAATATTAATAATCAGAAAAAACAATTCTTACACCAAGAAATATTCAGAAGTTCATTTGTATTTGCTGTGAATGGTAGCAACATAGCAACTTGGCACATTAAAGGGGAGGAATCACATGTAAGAGTTCATTGTACTATAAAAAACATACTGTAAGTTTCAGAACTCAAAACTTCTTCCTCAGTACAAAAATGGATTTGATTGGATTTTCCCAACTTTGTGACGTCACACAGATGAATACATCAGCACGTGACTGCCTCTACAGCAAGACATCAACATCTACTTTTTCATCATCGCACCCATGGCCCACCAACTGGCACTCAGTCAGAAAGGTGAAGAGGAAAGAACAAGACAGATGGGCCTAAATATCCTGCACACCAAAGGGGACTTACACAGGACACCTTCTCCTGCCCATCTGGACTATTTTTAAATGTGTTTCTACATAAACATGCAACAGACAAACTGCTCTGACCGTTGTCATGCATCTCGCTCCACTTTTAAAAGATGTGATGTCAAGTTATAACTCTTAAAAGGAGACCTCCATTTAGCGTCTTTTGCTGTTTTTGCCGCATTTTTGCACCCATCTGCGATATTTGTTATTGCTGGTCTATGTAAACATGCACTAGATGGATGTCTTTGACCATTTTTATGTGCTTACAGCAATGTGCGCTGCATGCGAACTGTTAAAAATGCATCTGTTCTGCTCCATTCCATTGCTGTCAATGGCTGGGAGAACCGTGTCTTGTCCATAGTAAAAGGACAATGGAATGACTGAAGTTTAACAAAGTTCCTGATCGCTTCAGTACAGGATGATTGTATTATGTGTGTTCAGCTCATTTCAGCATGTATTAAATGCGTTTTCTGCTCATATCATCATGGATTGCTTGTGAACCAGTCACAATATGATTCATGCTTTGCAAAGGAAATGTTATTGACAGATGGGGCAGTTAAAAACACTATTGGATCTGGCCGCAAAACTGTAAGTAACCAATTCCATTCATACATTTTCCATATGTCATGACTGGTTGATATTTATAGCATATGGTGCTGCTGTGCTTGAGTGATTAGTTTGATACATTGGGATGCAGTGCGTTGGGTGTGCGTTATGTGTAAACCGAATTTAGTTTTCTGTTGTTGTGGAGATGGTTCATTCTCTTTGGATTGTGTTTCAAACAGGACTGGCTCCAGCTCTAAGTTGTAAGGTGGGCCATAGGACCCGCCTGGTGGGCCGAACAGTTGGAGGGGTGAGTGTAGGTGTAGTTCTCAAGGTGGTCCAAGTTCATGATTGGATGGACCAGGCCCACCCAGGCCTCCCTGTGGAGCCGGGCCTGATTTCAAATATATATGGGCGTATGCGAGGGGTTGCACAATGTTAAAATGTGCACTCGCAGGTGTGAGTTTATCAGCATTTTGAACATGGCTCATACAATCAGAAACGAAGCATAACAGTGCCCGCCCACTTTTTCAGCCATCTTGTTTCCGGAAGTATATTTCCCATTCATTTTTTCCATCAGGATTTCATAAAATTCTTCATAAAAGATTTCTAAGCCATGAAACAAAACGACCAGCTCCGAGGTGAATCACAACATTTTATTTTGAAGCAAAGAAATTGTACTTCTGGAACCCAACTGTTGTTTTATAAAATGAATCAAATATTATACTGTTTAGATATAAGATGCAATGTTATATCCAACACTGACTGCAAAAACTTGCTTGGTGTGGGGTCTGACAGTACATCTTGTTTCAATGGCTGTTATTAGAAAACCTCTTATTATAATGTCATTACTTCTTACAAGCATTTGCAAAATTGAGCATTTTAAAATAGAACAAGACAACTTGACAGCAGGGCATTAAAACGTCTATAAACAAGGGAAACCTTGTCTTACCTAAGAAATTGGCTGAAGGCTTTGTAGTTGGTGATAGTTTTATAGTCATCCTCTGAGAAGGCATACTGCACATCCTCCAGACCCCACTCTTGCATCAGCTGACTCGATGACTTTGGTTCCTGGTGTCATAAGAGAAACCGTAATTAAGTTATTTTAAATTCGGAAGCATGGCAGTATCAATAAAGCAGCATTTCGACATCAAAACTGACCGTACCTTCATGTTTCCATCATCGTCATCATCCTCATCCTCATCTTCGTCTTTCTTTCGCTGTTTTGGTTTCTTTTCCTTCTTCTCTTTGGGTGTTTTCTTCTTCTTCTTCAGGGAGCTGTAGGTGCTGCTCTCACTCCCTGACCTGTGACCGTGATCTTCTCTATCTGACATGTCGTCCAGCTCAGTAAGAAGCTCCTGTGGGGTGCAGGCTTATTGAAAACACCACTACAAACATTACAGTATCAGAATCCCTTTACTCCCAACTTCAGGGGTGCAGCAGAATTTTCCTTGGTTGTCAACACTAAACAATACAGTGTAAACGACAGCAGGAACAGCACAAGAAATGTAAAAATGACAAATAAAGGTGGAAAAGTACAAATGAAAACACTATATTTATTTAAACAGACACACACTCACACACACACACACACACACACACACACACACACACATAAATATATATATGGCGACAGTCAAACTAATCTTTAAAGCTACTCTAAAATGTAGTTAGCTACACTACAAGTTACAAAAAAGTAGCTAACTACATTGAAGCAATATTTTTCAACATATAATAATCTAATTAAATTATTTAATTAGGGAAAACAATTAGTGTGACAACATTAAATTGAACTTATACATTTATACTAGATATAAACAAATACAACTAGAAAACACTATTTTACATAACTGATTCGAAATATAGTAATTAATAGCTGTAATTAACAAAACATTTCACTATAAAAAGAAGGCAAAGTACCTTTAGATAAATATTCTGGGTTCAATACAAGTTAAGCTCAATCAACAGCATTGGTGGCAATATGTTGATTGATTATCACACAAAAATAATAATAATAATTTTGACTCGTCCCTCCTTTTCTTAGAAAAAAAAAAATCAAAGTTACAGTGAGGCACTGACAATGAAAGTGAATGGGGCCAATTTTTGGGAGGGTTTAAAGGCAGAAATGTGAAGCTTATAAGTTTATAAAAGCACTTACATTAATTTGTGTGTTAAAACTTGTGTATTATTTGAGCGTTAAAAGTTTTTACAATCGTTTTAGGGTTTACGTTGTCATGGCAACGAACAGAAAAGATTAGTAAGCGATTTTATCACACTTAAATCATGTTAAATCACGTTTACGTCTTGTGGCTATACTTTTGAAACACTCAGTATTTTTGCGTTTACGGATTGGCACCATTGACTTCCATTGTAAGTGTCTCACTGTAACCCAGATTTTTCTGGAAGGAGGGACGAGTAGAAATTAATTTTTGTGGTAATCAATATTATGCCACAAATGCTGTTGATTGAGCTTAAATTGTTTTGAACCCGGAATATTCCTTTATACTGCTTTAAAACTGAAGGGTATAATTTCTGCGGCATTTGATTAAAACTCTCATTTAAAGTAAACTGTAGTGTGTTTGTTTTTGCATTATGTTGGCCACCCTGCTCTAGATATCGGTCTTGCAGCTGTACAAGTATTTGAACTGGGATCCTTTTATTTGGCACAGCCCCTGCATCTATAGACCTTAATAATAATAAAAAATGCATTTACTATGCTGTAACTATTGATAAACGTAAAATCAACTACACATTTTCAATAATGGAAAAACCAGATCATTACAGCACTGTTATTAGTAACATCTGGAAACAGGGAAATGAATCGAAATGATCAGAGTGTTGGGGAACACATGTGTCAGTGGGTGAATTACTGTCTGTGTGTGTGTGTGTGTGTGTGTGTGTGTGTGATTGGAGAAAGCCTGTTGCTTTGCTGCAGCTGTACTCGGGCTGGCAGACATCTCCACGGCACAGGGAAGGCCGGCATTGCCGCAGAGCGCACAAGCTCCAACAGCAGCCGTTCTGTGTTGCCATGGTAACCAAACTGTGCAGTGTTTGGGGCAGTGGGGGGGGGGGGGGAGGGGGATCGGGGAGCTCTCTCTCTGCTGCAGCAGCCAATGAAATGGCGCCATCCAATCAGACGCGTTTGCATAACGAGCTTGTTATGCAGAGTACCCATGGTTGCAGTGCCTGTGATCTAGACAAATCTCAATCACGTACATGGGGGATGGAGAAAGAGGGAGAGTGAGAGAGGAAAACGGTACAGAAAGAAAGAAAGAAAGAAAGGAAGAAAGAAGGGGAGGGGTGCATATGAAAGAAGCAAAGAGCAAAACCACTAAAGAGCTTCACAGCTGGAGCTGAAAGGTCTCCCAAAATCCAAACCACATCTACTTCATCTGTCAATGCACGCAAGAGGAAAAAAGATTCAGAGTTAATACTGTCCCACAAAAGCCGTCCCATAATAGAAAATGCAGTATTTAAAGAAATATTTCAGCTGAAAATGTTGTTTCGCCCTTATGTTGTTCCAAACCCATATGGTTTATTTTCTCTCATGGAACACAAAAGGAGATCTTTGGAGCTCCCCTTAAAATGCAAGTGAATGGTTCCTGGAGCTGTCAAGCTCCAAAAAAGACAAGTACCATAAAAAGTAGTCCATACGTTACTGATGAAAAACATTGCCGGGTCTTAGCCATGGTCATTGGGTTAGCAATGCATTTGAATGCATATGAATGTTTGACACCTACGACGGGGAAAGATATTCAGCAAATAATTTAAATTTTGTGTTTTTCTCTCACAAAAGTTGGAATTAATTTAGAAGTTTAGAATTGGAATATAACGCACAATTCATATGCTTTTTTGAACAATATGTCAGTGTAAACATGCCGCAGATGGACGCTTTTGGAGCGTCTCACTTTGGTTGCAGTGCATCATAAACACAAAGTTTTTATGTCGCTGTGTCAAGTTAAACCTAGTTTGAAACTTAAAAAGACACGTCTCGAAATCACTTGATTCGAAATTGTGCTCCGTCCAACTGTGTTTGAACGCAAGAACGCATTCTCATTATGTGCTGTTGCTAGTGTCAAGCAAGCCTGAGTTTGGTTTGTTCTCTGTATAAGCTATGCATTGCCTATACAGCTGGAGTTTCGCTTACTGACCCCTGCTGAATACAGGTGGTACTTCAAGCTTGAATTGCTCTGATGGTAGGAATATTCCTTATTACAGACTGGGGAGATGATTGTGTTAATTTTTAGATAATTAATCGCACTGAATTAACGCATTAAACTGACAGCCTTAATATAAGTTGGGGATATATATTGTATATATATATATATATATATATATATATATATATATATATATATATATATATATATATGTATATATAGTATGTATCTATAATATACTGTATATACCCAACTTTAATGGAATATTTTGGGTTATATACAATTTAAGCTCAAGGGACAGCATTTGTGGCATAATATTGATTGCACAAAAAATTTGTGACTTGCCCCTACTTTTCTTTAAAAAAAAAAAAAAAAATAAGAGCAAATATCTGGGTTCCAGTGAGGCACTTACAATGGAAGTCAATGGGGCCAATCCGTAAACATGAAAATACTCACCATTTTAAAAGTATAGTAACAAGACGTAAACAATATGCGTGTTAACATGATTTATGATAAATTCGCTTATTAACCTTTTCTGTGTAAAGTTATAGCCAATTTTAAAACTTTGTTGCCATGACGATGAACTGTCAACAAACCCTAAAATGACTGTAAAAATGGCAATTTAAACAACTTTATAGCTCAAATAATACGTGAGTTTTATCAGAGGAATTAATGTAAGTGCTTTTAAAAACTGTAAGCTTCAAGTTTCTGCCTTTAAACTCTCCAAACATTGGCCCCATTCACTTCCTTTGTAAGTGCCTCACTGTAACCTTGATTTTTTATTTTATTTTAAAATGTTATTTTTTTTAACTAATTTCTCTTACTAAAATGTCACTTAACATTGTTTACATCTGCCAGAGCATCAATTCTCACTCCTCTGTTACAATCCCCAGACTCTCCACAATCGATCAGGCTCTGGTACAGGTGGCCAGCTTTGGCGATCTGAGCTGTGCAGACAGCAGGAGGTCTGACATGGCACTGCAGGGAGCACATGACTGACGCCAAGCAGAGCGCTTAGCTGCTGAGGGGAGACCTCTCTGCCCTCTCTATGGCACATTTACAACTGCTGAGAGAGACAGAGCACCGATAGAGAGACTGAATCTGAATGAGGAGGCAGGGAGCATGAGGGAGAGAGAGAAAGCGAAGAATCCCTCTCATTATCTCAATGGTGACTACAATCATCTGGGGGGCTTGTGACCTACTGACCTATCAAACACTTTTCTCCATGGCGGAGACAAAACAGCAGACGCGGAGGGAGAACAGACAGGACGAAACAGCTGATCCATAAACAATCTGATACAATAACCTCAGGTCAGGCAGATCGTTTTATATCTATCATTCACCTCATGGGAACAGCGTTTACGCCACGGCATAGTAAACAAGAGCTTGACTGCCCTTTTTTGATACCGGCTGTGATGTAGTGTGGACTAAAGCTGGATCAGGATGCCGCTTGTAATATGGATGGTTTAGTGTCAGCTTAATCAAAGTGAAAATGCCAGGATCTAAAACTTGGGAAAGCCAAGTTCGCCATGGCCATGGAGGCGCTGACCACTAATATCAACTAATGTCCACCATACAGTATATTTTATAACACTCTCATAACGATATGCCATTACAGTGACTTATTGCCTGCATCTCCAAAACATGGCCTTTCATTCATCTTCCAAATACTTGTGCGATGTTCGCTTTGTTTGAGGAACAGATGTAAATTTAAATCCACCGTAATCCACCGTAACAGTCCGATCGCAACCCGCACTCATTTAAACACTCAAAATTGACACCTCAAGAAGCGTTACAACACAGGTTTAACATCGGTGATGTCAAGTGCCATTGGCTCTTGCCTGTCTTGGGCCCAATTGCAATGGAGAGGAAGATTTAAACCCTTCAGCTTCATTCTGTACCTCACACGGAGCTATTGTGTGGTACTTCAAGCTTGAATTGCTCTGATGGTAGGAATATTCCTTAAGACTTTGCATGCAGCATGAGTCGTTTGGAAAACTTTGGAATAATGCTTTTTTGTCATTTTTTGGAATTAAGTATTATGACTGTACTTTTATCTGCTTGTTACATCTTTATTATTGTTGAGAATTGGTTAGGCTTAGACGTAGAGGTGGGGTTACGTGTTTAAAAATATCTATATTGTAGTGTAATGGAACTAAAATGGTTGTGGCATTATGTACCTGCCTGTTTCATGTTTCATATTGTTGATAAGTGGTTAGGTTTAGGAATGGGGTAGATTAGGGGATCTAAAATACAGATATACTGTAAATACAACACTTGCAAGGCTGTTCCTTACCTCCTTCTTCTTCTTTTTCTTCACTCTGGGGTCTTTGCCCGCTGTTAACTTGCTGGGCTTCTTCTTTTTCTTATGCTGTATATCCTCAGAGAAGAATCTCTCTAGCGGCGACAGAGGGACATTCCTCTCACGTTCACCTTCCTCATTCTCATCTGAAGAAAAAACAAGCATACAAAAGATCTATCCATCTACTGTATCTATCTATCTATCTATCTATCTATCTATCTATTAGGGGTGTGCAGCAAAGCCATTATCTGTATTTGTATCTGTTCATATGACAAATGTATCTGTCTCTGTCTCTGTACTCAGATAGAACCGGGTATGGGCGAAAGTGTGTCAAAATTTAATGAAATGCCTTATTTATTATAGCCTATTATTACTATTATTATTATTATTATTATTATACCAACTAGCATTTAAAAAAAATATTTTCTTACCAGATGAATCTGAATTTGTAGGCTACATTAACTGTGGAATATGTTGTTAACTGCACCTGGTATTTATGATATTAATATTCATTTGTCTGTGCATGTATTACAACATTATTCTGAAGGCAGGAGGTGTCAAGCAGAATGTGAAATGTCAAGCACACATTTTGCAGTGAATAATAAATACAAATTCAAACATTAAAATAAATGAAAATAAAATCAATATAGTCAACAAACAGGTGAATGTGCTGTAAATCTATGAGGAATTTTGATGATAAGACACCATTATTTCGTTAAATAATAATAATAATAATAATAATAATAAATGTATATAGTGCCTTACCAGAGGCAGCACAGTTTAAAGAAGAAGAAAAAAAGATGGAGAATGTTTCAGTTTCTTCATTTTACATAAGCAGGATTATTCCTAATAGATGAATACTCTGTGCAGCATTTAAACCTTTATGGAGATTTTAACATTTTTTCAGAATAAAGTCTTAACCAGATAATTTCCTTAATTGCTGATTTGGATATAAATGTGGTCAACTTTAAGAGATGGAAAGACGAGCTCCGACATGAAATCATCACTTCAGGTCTGGAATTTAACATCGCGCTCAGGTTTCGGCTATAAATAAATACATGGGAATCACGTGTGAATCATGTGATACATTAACATAGACATTTCAAGAAGTGGAAAGTGTATATAATTTTGTATCTTAATGTTACACTTGATAAGCTCCAGACGCAATTAACAGAGACCACAAATGGAGGTAAGACCACGCCCATCTGATTTGAAATCACAACGTGCGCATTTTCATTCATAAGGTTTAAACTTTAGAAATATTGGCAGATTCATCAATTCTTATTTATCTTATTTATTTCAAATGTTTTTATATTATTCGGATGAATCCGTTATTCATTTTGAAGTCATTATTCGTGCTTTTCTATCTATCTATCTATTTGTCTGTCTGTCTGTCTGTATTGTTCTGTTGTCTGTCTGCCTGTCTATCTGTCTGTCTCTCTGTCTATCTATCTATCTATCTGTCTGTCTATCTGTCTGTTTATCTATCTATCTATCTTCCTGTCTGTCAGTACAAAATTGTCTATAAATGGAGATGATTTAGTACTGTGGGTACTCTCCCTAGAAGTGGCCATCCAGCCAAGATGACTCAAAGTGCACACCGCAGAATGCAAAATTAGGTAAAAAAAAAGAACCTTAGAGTGACAGCTAAAGACTTGAAGTAATCACTGGAACTGGTCAACATTTGTTATCTATGTTTTCTGAGTCTACTATATGGAAAACATTTAGCAGGTATGGTGTCCATGGCAAGACACCATGAAGGAAGCTGCTGCTTTCCAACAAAAACATCGCTGCAAGCCTGAAGTTTGCAATTTTTTTTTTTTTTTTGTGGACTGGTGAAACTAAGGTTGAATTATTTGGGAAGAATACACTGCACTATGTATGGTGTAAAAAGGGCAATGCATACCAACATAAAATACACTATCTATCTATCTGTCTGTCTCTCTGTCTATCTATCAATCTATATTTATTATCTACTCCAAAACCACAATTACAACAAGGCATTACAAAACTAATCATGGTTCCCAAAAAACAGCAGACATACAACAAACAAACAAATAAATACATGAATAAATAATATAATATAGGAGGGTCTTGTTGCAAATTACATTTTTCAATTAACTTAAATTTCCTAGCATTTTTCTTTTTACGTTTTAAGGATTTACAATAACTCCCGAATTCTTTTTGAAATATAGATCATAATGGTTTTTATTTTAAGGCACCTTTATGAATAAAAATAAATTCCCAAAATAAAAATAATATTTAGTAAAAACTGAATGTGACCATCTATTTTTCTAGTTAGTTCTGCTGGGGGGTTTGCCTGTAAAGTGGAGACTCCTTCACTCCGTGACAGGAAAAGCAAAGATTCTTGTTGACACACTGAAAGGGGAGCGATGGGAGAGAGGTGAGGCCCCTGCCACCTGCTGAACTGTGAATCTCTCACAGTAAACAAAAACTACTGTCAGACAGCGCATATGCACTCTAACACTTCAATACTGCCATGCTGTCAAAAAGACTAAGCGCTAAAAAAAAAAGACATCAGGGAAGCATCCTCTGCAACGGAGCTTTATGGTACGGCTCCCGCCGAATGTCTATCTTCAGCTCAGACTGTGGCCCATGAAATATGCAGCATGTGCGTTCAATCAGTGAAAGCCCAGCCCTGCAGCCCACCACGCCCCGTGGGAGCTGCTGGAGATGGGGCTTTCCCAGCCTCTTGGATGCTATCCTCCAAATCCACTTAACCTTCATTTAGCTGCCAGTGTTTGAGGACTTCAGCTCCGGTGAGAACCGCCACTGCACAGTTCAAGCCCAGCTCGCAGCTCTATTGGGCGTTTTGAGTATTTACTCTCATAAAGATAGAGCTTCCCGACTTTCTGTCAACTGCTGCGTTTTTTTTTTTTTTTTTAATCTTATGCTGCACATAAACAGAGCAGTTACCTGCGAGATGATGGATATTTAGGGCAGCGCGTCTGCATTGCATCTCACAGGGAGGCTCTTTCATGTCTGCAGAAAATGTCTGCTGCCTGCCAGGCACATCAAGCTCACATCTCTTATTCATTCATGTCTCTCTTACAGTCATGGTGATGCAATACAGCAGTTTTGAAATGAGAATATCTGGCAAAGGTATTACATTGTCAAGTCATGTTTTAAGTGGTTTGGATTATGTTGCTTTTATTTGAGGGTTATCTTATATTTCTGCAATTAACATTTATCAAACCAATATGAGTATCGATACTGATCAATATCAATATTATCAATATCAATGATAAAGGGCTAGCTCACCCAAAATGAAAATTCTGTTGTCATTTTCTTTGTCTTTCGTTGTATCTTTTAAATCCCTCCGCTAATGTGATAACATCCACTGCATTATCATTTGCAAATGGAATAAATCACAAAGACAAAGGCAATGCTGTTTCTTACCAGAATCACAGTGAAAGTCATGTTCTGTGCCATGTTCCCAGGTAAACAGATGCTCTGCCAGGTGCTGCCAGGTGTTTATAACCTGTGCTGTTGCCATTGGCTCCTGGTAGCAGGCCTTCAAATGTCATTGCTGCAGCCACACATTTCTGTGTCATCTAAGCATGGACACTGGGGTATCTGTGACCCTGGGTCATTGTCACACTCCATTAGAGTAGTGATTGATGGCTGTGCTCGCTGATAAGTAGAGGTGCAGTAAAGTAAAATGCATTAGCTATCTGACAGATTGCGTAAGTTAATAGTGCCCCTGTTGATGTGATTAGACAGCATGTTGTTCAGAACTTTTATAGGCTGTATCTTTGAAACCTTTGCTCTGCCTTGCAAAGACAGTGGCTGGGTCCCAAATCACACTTAATGCACTCAGTGGTCACGGCTTGCCCTACGTAGCGGAAGGGGCGGGGTTACATGGTCGCAATGCTGGCCTATAGAGCGCAACAGTGCCCGCCCACTTTTTCAGCCGTCTTGGTTCCTGTAGTGTTTTGTCCATTCATTTCTTCCAAAGGGATTTATTACAAGTCTGTGTCCTCAAAACCTTTCATGAGGGAATGAACTACAATCCCATGAAGCATTGCAACGATAAAAATGATGGAAAACTATAAAACTATTGATTAAAAGTTGTGTGATTAGTACACTAAAAAAATGTTGGTTTAACTTAATTAAATTGTGAACATTGGTTCTACACAATGAAATTTAGTTTGATATGAAATTAACATGTAGTCTCTACTTAAAAACTTTGTGTAGAAAAACCTAAACGAGTTGAGTTAACATAACTTAACTTTGATCTGTTCAAATAACTATTTTGAACCTTCCAGCTTGTTGCTATCAAGTAACAAACACATTAGCAGATAGATAGATAGATAGATAGATAGATAGATAGATAGATAGATAGATTAGCTCATTTTAACCCTTTAAGCAAAAATTAAAAAAAAAAACATAAATAATTACATATTATTGCAATCAGTAAAAACATCAAACTGATCAAATAGCCATGTGTCATATATTGTTGGAAAGCTCTCAAAGAGTAAAATACAACCAGCCTATTTGTTTTACTTACAGACAAACTATAGTGAGTAATAGCTAAGCATATATCTTTGACAATTATGATGGTGCTGTTTATATGCTGCGTTTTCGCTTATAACTTCATGAAATATAAACGGAACATGACATATCACATTTCATTACTTAGAGGTGATTATCTTTCAAACAAGCCCACAAAGAAGGTAATAGGATGCATAGATCATTAGATAATCCACACGAAGCACAATGTTACATATGACCACCAGGAGATGGCGCCAAGTAAATGACACAGACTCGATGCACTGAGTCAAAAGGCACTAATTCTGTGAAATCTCATTACTAAAATCATATCTGCATGCTATGCAAACCTTTAGTCATTGTTGTGTTTACATGTGTAATTAGTTCTTATGTACAATTATTATGTTTTATTTGTTAGGTTTTTGGTCACTAAGATAATTTATTTTTGTAATGCTATAATTTTTGATTGCTTTGTCATATCAACACAATGTTTTTCTCAGATACAGTTAACATGATTGGGAACAAAACAAACACAGTTTATCAGAGCCACCTTATTTACACCCAGAGATATATAATGTCAAATAAGAAAAAATAAGAAGGGGGGGGGGTATCAAAATCTATATTATTAAAAATTTGAAAAGTTTTCTTTACAATGATACCAAACACTTGACCCTCTTTTTTTTTTTTTTTTTTTTATATATATTATTATTATTATTATTGTGGAATTATAAGCCTTTATTTTTGGGTATGCCACTGAAACCGGAAATCTTCAGAGAAAACACCTTCAGAGCTTAAAGGGATAAATAAGTAAGCAGTAAAAAAGTGAACACCATCCGTTAGTAGTCTGAAACCATTTGAACATTTCATAGCAATGTGATCATGTTACTATTTGACGAGTGTGTTGAATATCACTTGGACTTTACACAATATAATTATGTTCGCAAACATAAATATATAAAGTTGATTTCAAGTGTACTGGTTTAGTATGTTCAATAGAGCGGCTTTCACTTTTTCAATTTTTCTTTTATTGCAAATTATTCAGATATTAAGTAGTTTAAGAGTTTAGGAAAACAGGCTTCATTGCGTCATTATGGGGGTGGGCGGTCGCTGCAGCGCTTCTCTAATTCTCTGATTGGAGCATTTCTCTTTAGGATCATGGGAAGTGGAGTTCTTCACCAGGAATTCTGCTATTAAATACAGTATTTTAAAAGTAAAATTGAAATTACACAGACTGATGGCATCAACAGAAGCATATACCATCAATTGACAACCGTGGAGATCATGGTAGCGATGGTTTATAAGTTATCGTTAATAATAACAATTCACAATTCATCTATGGAAAAAATGTATGGGATTTTTAACCAGACTGTTGTGCTCTATTGTAATAAATGGTGAATGTGGTAACTACAGAAACTTCTGAGAAGACAACACCTTGCAAATGTAAGTTATATACTTTACCATTACCCTACACTGTGTGAATATGTACATTATTTTAGATATTAGTGTTGAACCGAGGTTGACTAACGCACAAATGGCAACACTTTGAGTGCGTCTGAAACGTCACTTCAGTCAGCTGAAAACCGTTAAAGACTGTATTTGATGACGTATGAAGCTTCATACACTGGATGGCAAAGTGCACAGTGTATAGTGCGTCATCTGAGACACAGCAAATTGCAAGTTCACAACCAGTAAAGCAAAGCAGTCTAAAATGAATGTCCTGATAACCTACAAAACTCGAAAGAAGCCACTGTAATTGAGTTTAGTCAGTATAATTATTTTATTGCTGTATCTATAAACTCAGTGTATATATATTCTCTACACTTGAGAAATGAGGCAATTTGTTACGAAATTTCTCAAGATTCTTTTCATTTGACAGACTGTAGAGTGATGCAACACTGATTTACACACACTTAGACACGCACAAACTCAAGCTAAGAGGAAGGGGTGTCAGCTTTCACAGTGCAGCTTCCAAAAATAGCCCCCACCAATCAGAGTGATGACTTCTCTGAGCAGAGGAAAGCTCTCATGATAATCTTTCAATTTAAAAGGAAGATAAGACTGTATGTACTGTAAAAGAAGACCGGACTCAAAGTGGATGAAGGGGGTAAATTGAGAAGGTAACACTCAAATAATTTTTGGATCAGTTTCGCCCTAATGCGTCCAAATAAGGACATCTCACAGGTAATCCTGGAATCGACACAAACACAAACTCTTACCTGCACCTCTGGGGTATGACTAGCAGATGAAAACTATACTTTTTGAGAATGCCTTCATTTTTAGACAGGGCGAATATACAAACCACTGGTTTCATTTAGTAACTCTGGGAATAATCGCTCTTTCTCTCTGGAGCCACTCCATCCTTTGTTCTTGATGCGCCACACTAGGAATGGGGACTCAAGTTGCAACAATCTAAAACCACCTGATTAAAATGTGCATATCTTAACAGAACTGATGCAAGTCCCTATTAAACAAATCAGTGGAGGTGAAATAAATTTCAATTGCAAATTCGGCAGTTGTCTTGAATGGCATTCTATATCATGTTTCCTTCACTTTATGTGTCATAAATTATCTGTTTGCCTCTTTTTTTTTCTTTTTTTTTTTTCCAGAGTGAAGGCATGCACCAATGATAATTTCATCCCCTCCTGGTTGAGGGCAACAGTCATGCGTTCTGCAGTGTTTCAAGCATGCACACTTCTCTGACCAACAATACATACACCGATCAGCCACAACATTAAAACCACCTGCATAATATTGTGTAGGTCCCCCTCATGCCACCAAAACAGCAGTAACACCCATCTCAGAATAACATTCTGAGATGCTATTCTGCTCACTACAATTGTACAGAGCGGTTATCTGAGTTACCGTAGACTTTGTCAGTTCAAACCAGTCTGGCCATTCTCTGTTGACCTCTCTCATCAACAAGGCATTTCCGTCCACAGAACTGCCGCTCACTGGATGTTTTTTGTTTTTGGCACCATTCGTAGTAAATTATGGAGATTGTTGTGTGTGACAGAAATACTCAAGAAATACTCAAACCAGCCCATCTGGCACCAACAATCATGCCACGGTCCAAATCACTGAGATCACATTTTTCCTCATTCTGATGGTTGATGTGAACATTAACTGAAGCGCCTGACCTGTATCTGCATGATTTTATGCACTGCTGCCACATGATTGGCTGATTAGATAATTACATGGATGACTGTTGGTGCCAGACGGGCTGGTTTGAGTATTTCTGTAACTGCTGATCTCCTGGGATTTTCACACACAACAGTCTATAGAATTTACTCCGAATGGTGCCAAAAACAAACAGCATCCAGTGTGTGGCAGTTCTGTGGACGGAAATGCCTGATCGGTGTAGATCTGTATTTTCAATATCTGTCCCATTACTTTTGCTTCTTAGCTGTGCTGTAATTAACCTTGTGTGACCCCACGTTCACATGCGTGGACATTGTATTTTAGCTTTGCTCTACATAACACATAATTTAATTTCATTTAAACCGACTGATCTCAGTTCAGGAGACTCTGTGCTGTCAGTAAAGAGTTCAACTTTCGATGCACGAGTCATGTGATGTAGTTTGTCTTTGGGAAAAATGCCATCTGGTAAGAAACCAAATTAAGTTTTTACATTGAAACCTGTTTGAGTCAAAATATTAGAGTCTCTAGTTTCATCCAATATGCCATTTTTAAACTTTTAGTGATTTATCGCAAAACAGCACGCTGTTAAATACAATGACTGCGTATGTGGACCATATGCTTTCTTTCTTTTAAAATATCCTATATTCACTACACATTATCTAACTGAGAATCAGTGGGTTCATCCAAAGCTGAAAAATGTTGCTTTCAGAGGCTTTATATGGAGTTAGGATGAAAATAAGGTGCATTTCGAACTGTTCTGAGACCAGTGCAGACAGACAGCACACTGGAGGTTAAGTCATCCACTAAATAGGGAGCAAGGGAGCATCCTATAGCTCTCTATGCAGCTAAGTGCATTCAATCCAAACTTCCCATTCAAAGTTCAGTTTCAGGCTGCAGATGATGTTTGGATCACTCAACATGTTTGGCAGACATGAGACAATGGTAATCAGTACATAGATTCAGAATTTATCATGTATAATTTTATTTTAACATGGTTGGCAGTGATTGGACAATGCTGGCCATTACTTTGAATCAGAATTAACACAAAAGAGTTGTAAGGCAGAATGTTAGTCTCAGTAGCCATTCACTTTAATTGCATCTTTTTGTCATTCTGCCTAACCTCTCCTTTTGTGTTCCACGGAATGGAAGAAAGAAAGTAATATGGGTTTGAAACAACATGAGGGCTCATCGCTGAGTAGAAGCTAGAGGTAAACTGGAATCTGATTGTACAGAAATTATGCAATGTAATCTTCAAAACTGGACCTGAATATTATTTTATCTTATGCTCAAGCACAGTTACAGAATGTTATCTCACCAAAACTTCATTAACCACCTCATATTAACATCAGTAATCTGTAGGACCTCATGAATAGTTCTGCCGTACACAACAGAGGCACTGAAAATCATTTACAATAACACTGAATAGAATCAAACAGCATAGCCCAAAATCATGGCCACTCCTCAGCTGCATAGATTTCTCTCATTTTCTCATTTATAGCACAAGTGGGAGCATACCATGTACTTCGAGAGAGCGCACTGGTTCATAAATTATTTCTGAATTATTAATTATTGTGCATATCGCTCATTATTTCAACCCGTTTGCAGCCCTCGGCAATTCTCATCTCAGCCTTGTTAAAAAAGAAGGTAAATATGAGATTGGGGTGCAAATGAGAACTCGCATTCAGGTTGGTCGTGTGACTAATTCACGACTAATTCACAGGCAGCCTAGACCTGGCTGTGGGCGAAAAACTATGAACGTATTGATTTTATTGAACGGAATGCCACGAATGTATAAAAGGCAGCCAGCCAAAGAGTTTTACTACAAGGCTTCTTCATCACACCATTGCAACCTGCTCTAAAAACCTATGGATTTCAGACCAGTCTATCATAAAAAAACAAGACTGATGAGTCTTTTGTTTTAAACCAGGTGCTCCCTTTACAGAGTGCATAAACAGGGTTAAATCAGATACACAGAGTCATTGCTTTGGGCTTGACCTTGGATGCAATGGGCAGTTTAATGATTCTGTTGTCTTGACTGAGTATTAAAAATTCACTATCAACATAAAGTATCACTTTTCAATATTACTTTTCTGTAATGCAACTGTATCTGCTTTTATTGCAAAAAATACATTCTACATTTTACAAATGGATTATATTAAAGGAATATTCCGGGTTCAATACAAGTTTAGACCAATCTTCAGCATTTGTGGCATAATGTTGATTACTGCAAAATATTATTACGACTTGGATTTCGAAAAGCAGTGAGGCACTTACAATGGAAGTAAATGGGGCCAATTTTTGGAAGGTTTTAAAAGCAGAAATGTAAGGAATATTATTTGATAAAAGCACTTCCATTAATTCTTCTGTTAAAACTGTGCATTATTTGAGCAGTAAAGTTGTTTAAATAGTAGTTTTAGGGTTTATGGCATTGTCATTGTAAAATTTTACACAGAAAAGATTATTCGGTAATTTTATCACACTAAAATCATCTTAACACGCATATTGTTTATGTCTTGTGGCTACACTTTCGAAATAGTGGGTATTTTAAAGTTTACCAACTGGCCCCATTCACTTCCATTGTCTCTCACTGAAACAGATTGTTTTCTTCTTCTTTTTTTTTTAATAATAGGAGGGATGAGTCAAAATTAATTATTGTGGTAATCAACATTATGCCACAAATGCTGTAGACTGAGCTCAACTTGCATTGAATATGTAAAAGCCCTTCTTTCAGTCTATATACCACTAAAGTTGGTGTAGAAAATGACCTCAAGTCTGTGCCCCTCAATCAGACCACAGAGGCTGAGAGACATTGCAGCTGATGTTTTCCTGTCACACGTGGCTATCAGGCACATGCACTACTTTTTCACCAAGACACTGTGACCATGAAGCAGCATTGTCACCAAGAGCTCCTCGCTGTTCCTCAGAAGAATCATTTGATTATGCATAAATCATAAAAGATCAAACAGAGAGTCTTGCATTGCATTATTTCCTGAACATGACAGATGCATATGCATGCACCAGACTTTACACATTAAAACAGTGTAACACGTTTAGAAATCATTGTGCATCGTGGTTGCAACTGCTATCAGAGCAGGCTGGCTTGAAAAGACAAAAAGGGTTGCATGCATGACTCGTTTATATGCGCGTGTACAAAATTTGGCTCATGAGAGAATATGCATTTCTGCACAGACAATTGAGAAATGGACTGTCGCGCTTTCGTGACTCAAATACAGTTGGACAGTGTCCGGTGTGAGAACAGTTCGCTACACTGAGAGTGTTACCGGTTACGCGCTATTATCAATTGGACGTTTACGACCGCGTAACGCGAGCCCCCTTTCCCCGCATCCAACTAGGCGTAGCAGCGCAGTTGTGAAGGGCAGAACTCTCCCTCCCCTGTGACTCTTTACCCCCTCACCTGGCATCTCGTCCTCAAAGTCCATATCGTCTTGCCCCTCTTCTTCATTGCTTAGCGATCCGGGCATCTTTACCGCATTACCAGAAAATCACATCCGAGATACAGGAATAAAGTCCTGAAACTTCACCCTTCGAATCAGTGATAATTTTCTTAATTTTATTATGGTGAAAATAAAATAAAATAAAAGATGGCTGCCCTATTTGTTCAGATGCCCCCCCCAAAAAAAATCTCTTCCCCTTTCTCTCCCTCTTCTCTATCCAAATCCTTCAGTCTGAAAATAAGAGACAAAAATGGAACACACATGCCCAGATTGTGACGTCTGGTCGGTTGCCATGGCAATCCATCCCATAGTTTCCCGACACAACTAGTTAGTGGTGTTCTGATGGTCACCGGCTTAACTAGTACTGTGCATTGCTGATGCGCTCGCCCGTCTCGCGGTTGCATCGCGGAATTTGAGGTCGTCCAGGGATACATACTGGAGAAAGTTCCCTCACAATCCCTTTCAGCTGCAGTTTGCTTTCCCTCTCCTCAAGCAGTGGCGGTTCTAGAGGGGGAACCCAGGGGAGCAGCCCCCCCCCCCCCCCTCCCTCTTACATGACTATTAGAAAAGGATACATTCATACAGTACTTTCATGCTGCCTTTAGAGTGTCCACATCAAGAGATCTGTCCTTTGAAGGGAGTAGGGCATAGGGATGGTCACTTTCAACTGGCATTCGCCCTTTACTCTCTCTCTCTCATATTGTTCCAATACAGAACCCCTTAGAGCAGGGGTTTTCAAACTGGGGTCCGGGGACCCCAAGGGGTTGCTAGGGGGTCTGTGGAAAATTGTAAAAAATGTCAAAAAAGTAAAACACTATATTTACCGAATTTTACATGATTGCCATTTCAGTTTAATCTAAATGTTTTTCTTCAGGTTTATACATTTAACATTACCAGTGTTGCCAACTAGCTTCAATGGAAAGTAGCTAAAGCCTGCTCGAAAAGTCGCTAGATGACGTCATACGCTAATTAGCATATTTGTGACGTCATCACGTCTCATTTGCATTTTGCATAGTGTCCGCCCTTTACATGTGTTTGCTTCTCTGTGCTTACTCTACATACTGTAATACCCTATTAATTCCCTTTATCTATCAATCACAAAAAGTCACTAGATTTGTCGCTAGGCGCTTTTTTGAATAAAAGTCGCTAAAGAGGTCTAAAAAGTCATTAAATCTAGCGACAAAGTCACTAAGTTGGCAACACTGAACATTACTCAATTATTAGGTAGAAGGACGCTGTACACATGCTACAAAGTAGGCTAAATATTTCAAAAATCTTTGGCCGATATGATAAATACTTGAACAAAAAAACTACAGTCGGTTAGCTCAGCGAGTATTGACGCGGACTACCACCCCTGGAGTCGCAAGTTCGAATCCAGGGCGTGCTGAGTGACTCCAGCCAGGTCTCCTAAGCAACCAAATTGGCCCAGTTGCTAAGGAGGGTAGAGTCACATGGGGTAACCTCCTCGTGGTTGCTATAATGTGGATTGGTGAGTTGGGCATGGATGCAGCGGTGGATAGTGTGAAGCCTCCACACATGCTAAGTCTCCGCGGTAATGCTCTCAACAAGCCACGTGATAAAATGCGCGGATTGACGGTCTCAGATGCGGAGGCAACTGAGATTCGTCTTCCGCCACCTGGACTGAGGCGAGTCACTACACCACCACGAGGACTTAGAGCGCCTTGGGAATTGGGCATTCCAAACTGGGGAGAAAAAAAATAACCCCCCCCCCCCCCCCCCCAAAAAAAACTAGTCCAAAACCAATATTTTGCCACTTACATCATTTTGTCATCAAATCACTTCTAAAACATTTTTGCTTTTCTGTTTTTTGCAGTTCTAAATAATAAACCTCACATTTCACATATTATGATAAAATATTATAAATTTATATTACGAATCATTATATCGTACATGCTTTACTTTTTGGGATTTTTTTTAATTTTGGTTAGCATTTCTTTATACAACACACAGAAAAATGATAAAAAAATTTTTAATATAACTAAATACATTTAATTATAAATAAACCATCAATTTTTCCTATCAGCGTTTTCATGCTTATTCGATCATAAGTATGAAAGCGCCGATATGAAGAACCAATGGTTTATACAAGCGGTTTCTATCAATGGTTTTAAATTGGTCAATTGGCCGATAAATACGGTGCATCCCTACAGATAATAAATATGGTGGCTGGTACATCAGTGCAGATGTTATTTTAATAATTTCTTTTGGCTCTAGTACAATAACTATATAAAAGATAATAATTTAAATTGCCTTTTAATATCACACTTAAACATTTTCTCTGGTCTTTATAAACACAAATATATAGCGACTTTTATATATTTTAGGAGGGGGTCCCTCGCAAGGTGACTGTCATATTTGGGGGTCCTTGGCATCAAAAAGTTTGAAAACCCCTGCCTTAGAGGACAGGATGGGAATTTTTTCTGTAATAGTTTTGCGTTCCAACGCAATAAATTTACCATGGTTTTACTAAAATAACCATATTTTAACCTTGATATTCATGGTAAAACCATAGTACTAATACAGGAAAACAAAAACTACGGTAATAAAAATGTTAATTTTGTGGTTATTTTGATTTTACTACAAATGTCATGGTACTTATTGTAAGACTATAGTAACCACAAGTTAATCCATGGTTAATCTACAGCAATACCATGGTTACTATATGCATTTTCATAGTTACTACAATATTACTATAGTAAAACCATGGTTACATTAAAAAAATAAAAAACAGCCTAAAACAATCATGGTTACTACAATATTACTATATATATATATATATATATATATATATATATATATATATATATATATATATATAAAATCCACTAAAATCTATGGTAACCACAGTATATAATATTGGTAGTACTTTATTAGGTTACATTTGTTAGTAAATGCATTAGGTATCATTAACAATGAACAATTTTTTTTTATGGTATTTATTAATGTTAATAAAAAAAATGTCATTGTTAATGTTAGTTGATAGTACAATAAAGTTAACGTTAGTTTTGATTAAAAAAATTACTGAAATGAATCCAGATTAATAAATGCTGTAAAAGTATTATTCATTGTTCATGTTAACTAATGGAACCTTATTTTTAAGCGTTACCACAATATTACTATAGTAAAACCATAGTTAAACTATGGCATTTGCATAGTAAAACCATGATTCCCTCAAATTTATGATTTTATTACCATAGTTTTTATTTTCATGTATTATCATTATTGTTTCACTACAAATATCATGGTTAAAAAATGGTTACTATAGTAAAACCATGGCAAATTTATTGCGAGGGAACGCAAAACCGTTTCAGAAAATAATTCCCACCCCGTCCTCTTAGGGGCTACATATTCCAAACTTGTGAGACTTTCTTTTGGAAACACAAAAGGATGTTTGGCAGGATGTTAAAAACTGACAGCCTCTCCCTAACATTCAGTCAAACATTATCTTTTATGTTCATCGGAAGAAAAAGGAATACAGGTTTAGATCAATGTTGGGTTTGGGGGGGGCGGAATTGTGAACTAGCCCAGGCTGCTGTTATTTGAGTGATAAGTAAAATGTTATTCCTTTAGGAGTGACTTACAGTAATTGTATTCTTTTTTCTTCTTTTTAATCTATTACCACAAAAAACGTCTTGTGAACCTGCGAATCACGAGCCGTTGTCAAGGATACGCCAGCGACATGCTCTAACATCACACGAGACAAAGACATTTAAAAGAGGAGCCTCAGGAAGGAGAAAAAAAAAAAAGCACCCAGAGCAAAAATGTACATTGAAAATCATAAAGACATAACATTTTCCCTCAATAAACGAAGTCAATGAACCCTTTTGAGAAAGAATGAACTTTACAGTTGCTATGGAAATTATTGTTCCTTTCTAAGTGATGGTACATTGGACCTATATAGCTTTTCTGAAGTAATAAGAATGAACTGATTACTGTTGCTCAGTAGATTAAAAAAAGAACATCCATTTGATTCATAATTGTGATTCTGTCCCGCACTTTTGTTTTTCTTCAGAGTAAGAGGTTCAATGTCATGATGAACTTCTTCAAATGAATGACCCAGAAATAAGCAGGAATTGATTTCTTTTGAAAATTTTATTGAATTTACAAAAGTACGGCATGGATTTAATCTTCATCGTCTTCCTCCTCCTCATCCTGGTTGATCTGGAAGTAGCGCAGTTCATAACTCTCCTTGGTGTTCGCTACCACACGCAGCCAGTCACGCAGGTTGTTCTTCTTGAGGTACTTCTTGGTAAGGTACTTCAGGTACCTGCAGACAAAATAAATGCTTCAGTTTGTATCATTCCATATTATTGCAATCTGCAAGACTCAATTAACTTATTACATGGTTGCATTTCAAATGTGACAGTATGGGCACAGTTCATAAACACTGCAAGTGTATGATAATTGCATACTGTACATTCAGTGAGGAGTAGATTACTTCTGAAATGTAATCTAGTAATCCAATCTGATTGCTTTTAGATTACTTCTGACCTAATTCTTGTTTTATTTCATATGTTACATGCATTTAAGTAGGATAAGCTTGTACCATAGAGTTTACATGCACGTTCTTACCGATTATGCTTAATAAGCCGACAACGCATGTGGTCATGTAAATGGAATAAACCATGTTCCTTTATCGATGTAAAGCCCATAAAAGGCTTATGAATAACCCAATTGACAGGGCTAGATTTTTGCCCATTACACCGATTTTGCATGTCATGTTAACACCTTACCCGGTGTTCTTACCAGCTCATCCAATGTGCACAAGTGATGAGCGCATGCCTCTCCACGGTTTGACGTCAAAAGTAGAGAATAACGCAATTATTTCAAATGTCATGTAAATGCGGATTTGCCTCGTCAGATTTTTTAATTAAGATGATTTTAGAAATGAATCAGTGTATTGGCATGCATGTAAACAGGCTCAGTGTTGCTTAAATGTAAAGTAAACTTTTTTTTTTTTTTTTTTAAACATATTGGATCAAATTTGGGATGCACTGATACCACTTTTTCTCTTCCGATTCCAATATCGGAAATCTCAGTATCGGCCGATACCGACCCCGAGCTGATATCAGTGTTGTTTTTTTGTATAATCAGTTTAGAATATCTTTATATTATTGTGTGGAACTAATTGGGAGTACTCTTTAATATGTAAAGAAACACAAACCTCTAACTACACATTATTTCAATATAAATGTATAGCTTATTAAGAAACACTTTATTATTAACTAGTATACTGGATAATGTAGCAGCAAAATTAACAGTAATTCCAGTCTTCAAGACATCAGTAGAAAAGAAACCAGTGTTTTATTTTTGCCTTTTTTATTTATTTATTTTTTTTCAAAAATGTTTCAACTTGCATCTGGACTTTAAATGATTCAGATCTCTTTTTTGTTCAATTTAGTTGTAAGACATCAGCTCACTTTTCATTCACACAGTTATTTTTTGGAACCCATTCAACTTAAATATTGTTATAAATTGTAAAAAAATACTAATGATGACAATAACAATAATAATAATACATTGTTATTAATATTATTATTATTGACTTTTAATTTTAAATACAACAGTAATATATTTAAATCGTGCACTTTTTAAACCCTCACGCTTTTATTTTGACATTCTGAACTCTCCAGGAAGTCCTGTATGTGTCTGTTTGTAGGCAAGTTCACTAGTTTAATTCACTTCTTATTCAAATTCTGGTGAAATGCACCTCCAGTGCCGTTCTAAATGCATATTATAAGTGAACTGAACTATTGAGCATCTACATCTGAGATGTTGTTCTTGAGTAGCGCTCAAACATTGCGAACCGCTGTGAAGGCTAAAAATAGCCGCGAGTGCATCACCAGCGCTGCGCATACTATGTATTTACTTATTAAACACAGTCTTTTGTGATTCACAGAGCTATCGCACATCTTCAAGTGGCTTTGAATTAAATGCACGTGTCATATGAACTGCTTTAATGGTGTTTTTATGGTTCTTTTATGTCATTTTTGGAGCTTGACAGTAACGAACAGTAACAAACATGACTAACACACAGTATTGGATTTGGATCGGGCTCGTCGGACCGATACCCGATCCGTCTAAAAGCTTCAGTATCGGAGCCGATACCGATCCAGGTATCAGATCAGTGCATCCCTAGATCAAATTATGAGAATGTGATTTTTTAACACACTACTTGTCAGTTGCTGAGTGAAATACAAAATGCACTTAAAATATTCTTAATCTAGCAATTCTGGCATTGCAAACACCATTAATGTGTGGCAATGGATCAGAACAGATATATCTGTGAATCAATGTCACAAAAAAAAAATAGTCACAAAAGAAATTTCATGTTTATTTTAGAAGCCACCCAAGTACAAAAGCGATTCGCGAAATTAAACAAAATTTTACCACGCTAATGTGATCGGTTCTTCATTTGTGTGGATTATCACTCCATCTTCATTGTAATTATGACTGGTGGCAATAATCAGTTCTGTTTGTCCATGTCTACCCGCCACCCCCGCCCCATCCATTCAGAGGGGAAAAAAATTACCATTTATCGAATGTATATCAGTAGTAGGCTGCTTTCAAATTTTTAACATTTTTAAATATTTAAAATGAATTAGAGGATCACTTAATTATGGACAATTTACAGCCTTTACCTGATTAATATGTAATCATGTAATCCATAAGTAACTAATCTGATTACAAGTATTTAAAATGTAATTATCTAATTACAAGTACTTGATTTTTGTAATCTGATTACGTAATCCAGGTAACATGCCATCCGTCACTACCCAGCTCTGTGTACATTACATTGATTATTTGATGTGGTATAGATTTGATAACCCCTTCCAATGACAGTTCTACAGTTACATATTACAATTATTTTACAAAATATAGATGTGCAAGCGACTGATTTGTATTCACTCCATTTGGTATGATAAAATATCTTTCAAAACAAGAAATAATATTTTGGGGAAACAACAAAAGACCCTCAAATACTAAAACTATAGTTTCTTTTTAAGTCTAATGCACTGTGAGAAAACATCTTGCTTGAGACATAATATATTATGTATTTCAACACTTGCTCAATAGTGCTAGTGCTATATTCTAAAAGCAAACCTTTTATTAATATTTCATAAAAGCCTTGCATGAAACTTGACATAAGAGCAGTCACAGATACACTTGACCAAAGAAACGCATCTTAATTCCTATCTAACCTATAAAACAATTAAAAAAGGCCCAAAATGAAAGCAAATTAATGTGAAACATTTATATGCCAACCAATAATTTACTGTGAAATACAATACTTAAGGCATAATCATAAAGCTGATATTAAAGCAACAAGGTGGGTTGATTTCCATGTGTTAAATAATAAAACAGCACTACTGAAACAAAAGCCCATTCCAGTAAATATGGCAGGAATTCAACATCCTGCCGCATCTAAATGGATCAAAGATTGCATGATTATGGTCTACACATTTCATTGCCAAAATGCAAGCACATTCCATGTCTCTTTTACTATTAAACACCACAAACTCACAACTGGACAGTTAAGCACACTACTGTATCCCAAAATGTCAATTAACATCCTGTCATTTACATGCATGTTACAGTTCAGAGTTTGCACTACAAAAAAAATGGGGAAAGCAGCTCTACTGAAAATACGAAGCCTGTATACTTGAAATCAACATAATACATTTATGTTTGAGATGCATTTTATTATGTAAAGTCCAAGTGATATTCAACAGTCACCAAAAAGTGATATCACATTGCTATAAAATGTTCAAATGGATGCACTTCTAATGGATGGTGTTCACCAAACGTGATTTTAACTGCTTACTCAATTAACTTATTTTAAATGAGCTTATGCAACAATTATTTTTCATTTGGTCTTAATTTCATTGTATACAATCCATCTATGTTCACTTAATCTAATTGTGTTGGGACTACGGGAATAATTTGTTGCATCAATGTATTGCTGAAACCGGGCAGGGTATTTCCAGTTCCCAGCATGGTTTGCATGGGACTGGATTGGAGTTCAAATACCTTTCGAACCTTGCAGCTTGTTGCTAGCAAGCAAAAAACACATTAGCGCATATAATATATATATTACACACACACACACACACACAGATCAGCCACAACAATAAAACCACCTGCCTAATATTGTGTAGGTCCCCCTTGTGCTGCCAAAATAGCACTAACCCAAAATCAAGATAGCATTCTGAGATGATATTCTTCTCACCACAATTGTACAGAGTGGTTATCCGAGTTGCCGTAGACTTTGTCAGTTCAAACCAGTCTGGCCATTCTCTGTTGACCTCTCTCATCAACATGGCGTTTCTGTCCACAGAACTGCCGCTCACTAGATATTTTTAGGTTCTGGCACCATTCGGAGTAAATTCTAGAGACTGTTGTGTGTGAAAATCCCAGGAGATCAGCAGATACAGAAATACTCAAAACCAACAACCATACCGCAGTCGAAATCACTGAGATCACATTTCCCCCATTCTGATTGTTGATGTGAACATTAACTAAAGCTCCTGACCTGTATCTGCATGATTTTATGTACTGCAGCCACATGACTGGCTGATTAGATAATCGGATGGATGATTGTTGGTGCCGGATGGGCTGGTTTGAGTATTTCTGTAACTGCTGATCTCCTGGGATTTTCACACACAACAGTCTCTAGAATTTACTCAGAATTGTGCCAAAAACAATAAAACATCCAGTGAGCGGCAGTTCTGTGGACGGAATGCCTTGTTGATGAGAGAGGTCAACAGAGAATGGCCAGACTGGTTTGAACTGACAAAGTCTACGGCAACTCAGATAACCGCTCTGTACAACTGTGGTGAGAAGAATATCATCTCAGAATGCTATTCTGAGATGCGGGTTGGTGCTGTTTTGGCGGCATGAGGGGGACCTACACAATATTAGGCAGGTGTTACTAATGTTGTGGCTGATCGGTGTATGTGTGTGTATATATTAGGGCTATCAGATTTAACACGTTAACGCATTCAATTAATTAACGCATACATTTTTCTTAATCGCAATTAACGCATTTACCGTTAATACAGCATAAACACTGATGTGAAGGGCGGAACCTTTGTAATGTGTCCGTCCAGTCATTACACAAACGCACATGCCACAAACAGACACGCCACAGCACCAGAGCCCTACTGCTAAGGTGAGCCTACAAGCTTAGCATAAAACAGCATAATGATGCGGTCCCATAGACATTCTATGGGCGGTACTGTTGTAACATGCTAGTTGACTGTTACGCTCTCTCTTATGATAGAGCCGTGGAGGTCATCTCAGTAAATAAAAGAATCTCTGAAAGTGCTCTCCTACCAGTTATAAAACGGATAAAGGAGATCCAAGCGTTATTCGATGTACAAAAAAATTTCAGATGGGACTTGTGAGAGAAATCAAGTATTTTTCAGTCCATGTAAGGCTCATTTTAATTACCACAGAAGCACACCAAGTCTTAACTCTCACTAAAACGCAGAATGAGGCGTTTTTTTTTTTTTTTGCAGGCATTATTCATTGCGAGTTCAAAGTGGTGTTGATGCTGACACGAATCATGAACTCAGCTTCACGATTTCTGTAAGAGTGGATAGCCACGGTCTACGGGCAGATTGACATTGAGGATGAGAGTTTAAGAGATTTAATTGCAATGAATATGCAACCAATGTGGGGACTAGTTCTTTCAGTTGGTCAATCTCCCACTTAGACTTTGGGAAACGTTTAATTTTACTTGAATTGGTGATATTTTAGTGCATTTCTATCTTTATACTCTGGAAGTCTTTGTTTGGAACATGTTAATAAAGCATTATATTGCTACATATTGTTTTGTTTTCTTTCCCAAGATGGAAAAAATACATTTTAACTAGTATATATAGTCAAATTTTAGCACTTTTAAAATCTGCGATTAATCTCGATTAACTACATAAAATGTGTATTAATCACTATAAAAACAAAATGCACCAACCGACAGCACAAAAAAAAAAAAAAAAATTACACACACACACACATATATACATATACACACACGCTGATGTGTTTTTCTAGCTGGCAACAGCACAAATCTAAGTTATAACTCAATTTATTTAGGTTTTTGCTACACAAAGTATTTCAGTAGAGCCTACATTTTAATTTAATACCAAAGAAACTCATTTTCATTGTGTGGAACAAATGTTCACAAATGAATTGAGTTAACTAACGCTTTTTTCAGTGCACTTATGATTAAATAAAATAAAAAAATTAAAAACGTTATTGCCAAAATCTACCTACTCGAATTCAAATGCAATTTAGTCAAAAGTCTTTAATCAATATTAACAAAAATTAACAGCACAAATAAACTTTGGTTATCACCACTTCTCTACTTCATATCCAATAACAATCATTTATGTTGGCATTTTCACTATTTTAAAGGGGTACCAAGAAGGCTCATTTTTGTGCTTATGTTTCACTGGCCGAAACAATAGTGACATATCAGCCTGGATGCAGCAACATACAAAAGAAATGTTTTTTGGTTACCAATGCCTTTATACAACAACCCTTTTCACTGGCATATGTAATCAGTGATGAATTTATAATAGGGACTGTTACTGAGATAAATGGAGTAGTATTCTGCTGGTCCTGTCACCTTAACATTGCTGCAACCATGAGGAGGGGCCAGACTTATGTATAATATTTTTCAAACCTGCTATGACACGGAGTCTTCATAAAAAGAATTTAAAAAACGTAATTCATTAGTAAACCTTTATGTAAAAAAGTGCATTAAAATACAGAATGTGTGGCCATGATCTAGGGATGTCCCAGGGTGGTCAACTAATCGACTTGTTCAACAACTAACTAGTCGACTACTAACATTAATATTTTTAGTGGTCATGGGTTTTAATGGGAAGCGCATTTCTTAAATTAAAATGCAACTTCTTAGAGAGCATTTTTGAATTATTATAACTTGCGGTGCTTAACAGTGAATAACAGTCAGCACAGTAAAACCCTCTGCAAGAAGTTTCATCTCTTTAATGCTTCAGGTTTAGTCTATTTATGCGCTGTTGTTACAGCCAACAAAGCACCGCATCACTGTCCGACATTAAATCCTCTGCTGCGAGTCAAGTTCTCGTATTTGTGAGGTGTTGTAGAGAGATTACAGTCTGGTTACACTGAAGCCAGTCATTCTGCATTCAGGATGGCCATAAGCAGTTTTGCACCGCTCTGTATTGGAGCTTTTCTTATTTGATAGTTTTGTGCAATATAAAGTTATTTCTTATTAATTACTTAGCCTGTTTATTTGTTGAATATCCGTCCGTTACATATTAAAGTGCTTAACGTCTGTATATACCTCTGAAAAGCGTCTTACATTTACATTTATGCATTTGGCAGACGCTTTTATCCGAAGCGACTTACAGTGCACTTATTACAGGGACAATCCCCCTGGAGCAACCTGGAGTTAAGTGCCTTGCTCAAGGACACAATGGTGATGGCTGTGGGGATTGAACCAGCAACCTTTTGATTACCAGTTATGTGCTTTAGCCCACTACACCACCACCACTCCTATTGGGGTCACGTGAACATAAAGCCTAATTATACATTATCCTTAACACAGAGTAGTCGACTAGTGGTTCAAACAACATAGTCGATAATGAAAACTGGCAGTTTTGCACATCCCTACCATGATCATATTCTATTAAAAAACAATGTGTGCCACCATGCAAAGTGTGAGAAAATAGATCTCAAATGGAGTTTACCAGCTCTCACATGGAGATCATAAGACATAAGTCTTATGATGCACGTTTCAGCTTTGCTGGCTGGTTAAATCTGCACTGAAATTCTCAGTTCCAGTTTATACTACTTTTAAAACCTTATCTCTTTAATATTACTAAATGGCACTGTCACAATTATGAAATTTGGCTAACAATTGCCAAAACATTTCCGATTATGACGATTAAATTGTCTGTTTTGGGGCTTTCAATATTATGCGTATTAATTGTCATACAAATTGTGCTTGTTGTACGCTGCGATTAATCTTCATGAGCTGCTCTGAGGGCACTCTATGGTCGCTTAGTTTCATTATTTGTGGTATAAAATGTGATTGGAATTTGAAATGTTACACTAATCGTGGTTCTCAAATAAAAGCGGTTCAATCAAATAATCACGATCAGGTCTTTTACTTAACTATTTTGGATGTTTGGAATTACAGAATAATTTTCAACAAAATAGTCGGAGTAATAAAAACTATGAAACTGCAATAAAGTAGCCTAACCGTATGCAGCCCTTCACAAGCATTTTACTTGTGAAAGTGGATCTCCAACATCAGACCTACCTCTTGGAGAAGGGGACCTCTGATGACACTGTGATTTTGCTCTTGCTCCTTTCAATGGAGACCACGCCACCACCCAAGTTACCAGCTTTTCCATTTACTTTGATGCGCTCCTGAAGGAACTGCTCCTGTAAGGAGATGTGTAGATATGCTCATATAGAAGCACAAATGCAAGTCATGAAACATCCACCAACTCCTTTATTAACGATTTACAGGTAGGTACATCTTAAATATTATACCATAAATATTGACTAGGGTGATAAATTCAATCAAAAAAATTACACAAACAAAATGTTTTACAGAAAAGACTGAAATAATAATAAAGGAATTTACAGCTCTGCTTGAGAATATCAGGTTTACTTGCTACTAAATGCCTGGCCAAAAAAAACCCCGAGTGATAACAATATGTGCACCCTGACTCCAGGAAGCTGCATCAAGCAATCTGATTTGATTTAAGAATTTTTACAAGTGCTTTCCATTTTTGTATGCAATATGCATCAGATGGTTAGTGAAGATTTTAGGCAATACCTCGGCATGCCGTCTGAGGCTGAGATAAATGCTTTGTATTTGGGTATGTACTGTATATACACCCAAAATCATTAAGCATATAAACAAGTATTAACTCTTACAAAGTTAGCAGCATCCATGATTCCATCCTCCACTGGGTGGGTGCAGTCCAGGGTGAATTTCAGGACCTGCTTTTTCTTCTTCCCACCCTTGGTCACCTGCTTTTTCTGTAAAACACAATCAGAAACATCAGGTGGAATCAATACCAATCAGCGTTTACATACATGGAATCACAAGGTTGAAAGTGATGAATAGAAGAAAAAAAAAGTTTGTGCTTCCTGCAAGTTCATGAGATCAGAACAGAAACAATTAGACAATATGTGACCTGCTCCATCATTTTAAGTCACACTGACCCACAAAAACTCATCGAGTTGATTGCAATAATTAAAAAATATAAAGTCTCAACCAAAATGTAAATTACTATATCCCAGCAACGGTTTGGAGTAGCAACATAATAGTGATATCATTCGAAAGTTACGGTTTTTTATTTTTTTTTTTTTACTGCATGAAACTCAATGGCAAAAGTCGCTCAAAATGATAGAGCAGATCACATACAACGACCTAACGTAGCACTGATTTAATGCCAATAAACGGTGATGAAAATGTAAAATTCATTGTTCAGCTCTTACCCAAGTGCCTACATGACTACAAACATAAACAAGGTACAAAACCTTATGTTGACTACAAAAATCACATTTATCAATATATATATATATAAGGACGATTTAAAAACATGCATTATTTCAGCAGAGACTCTATGCTATTAGAAATGCTAATCGGCTAACTGCAGTGATTGCTACAACGTGGTTGCTCTCAAGCAGGCCTCATTCCAGACCTGCCATAAACAAACGCGTTTAAAAACAACACTAACGCACAAACTCGTTCGTTTAATCACGATACTAAAACGCTTCATGGTTCGGGTTTAATCTGCATAAGTTTCATTGCGTCCAAAAGGACGTGACACGATGTATTGGTCGTTTTTCAGAAATTCACTTGTACTCACAAGCGGAGCCATGGCCGACAGTTTGGCAGAAAGGAAGTTTGAGGGGAGCGCATGCGCATTGAAAACTGCCCGTTATAATCTATTTCAGATGTAATCGATAGAATCCGTTACACGGAGATTGATTCATACAATTCCTTGTTTAAATGTGAGTGGATTAAATGGACGTGCCTATTTTAGAATAGAAAGTAAACATCGATTAGTTGGGATTATCATGGAGAATAAAGATAATGAATATACTGAATAGGCCTGTGTAAACTGCAAAAAAAAAAAAAAAAAAAAAGTATAATTTTAATATAAAATGTATTATGTATAATATCATTGTATTTTATTTAATCTCATTGATATGTTGTTGTAGTTGTTGTTGTTGTACAAAACTCTGCTCAGCTATAATTGAAGCTGAATGTCCTAATGTCTTGAAGCGTAGTCGCAAAAACTTTGGTTATTTTGTAATAATAATAATAATAATAATAATAATAACAATACATATTTTTATTATTATTATTACAAACCTAATGCCCTTGTAGCCCATTGTTTAATTCCAAATGTTTCACTATTATTTAATGTTTAAAGAGGGCCATTAGATCCTTAGACATTTTGATTTACACATCACATGTATACACCACAAATTGTACCATGCACTGCTCTATGAAACTATGCAATATACAGAAAATTACAAAATTAAATAAAATTAATAAAACGTGTGTGTGTGTGTGTGTGTGTGTGTGTGTGTGTATATATATATATATATATATATATATATAATTATTTTATTTCAATTTGATGGACATTTGTTATGAAATTGAAATGCGTTAATGTTAAAAATATTTGTATGACTGTTTTTTTTTTGTTTGTTTGTTTTTTTGTTTTTTTATCGGTCTGGCTTACAACTTATTTTATTATGACATTAGTCGTGTTCACACATACAGCCTTTTCCAGAAAGTTTAGAGGTCATGTGTGAACATGACCCTTTTGAAAACACTGGTAAATTTTGTTCTGGAAATTTTCCTTTACCAGGTTGCATGTGTGAACGGGGCTATTGGCTTACACTGCAACACACTTTGGCCATAGAACAATAACTTAAGAGAACATTAATGTCTCATAGGGGAAATAATGGTCCTGTGCAAATACTATGGATCCTGACAGGATTCACAATATTTGGTTCTCAAATTTTCAGACTGCAGTTTAGCCTTTGGCAACCCCATCAGTCTCCCTTCCTATTCAACCCTCCATACTATTGTCAGCTGCATGGCATCAGGCTTACGTTGAGCTCTGGCACTGCTGTCATTCTGGTTGTAGACAGTGGTCAAGACTAGCCCCTTCTGACACAAGCCGAATTTACTGTGAAGGCAGCTGTTTTGCTTGTGGAAATGAAGTAAGAACTGTTTTCAATTTTTTTTCTCTCTCCCCTTTTCTCCCCAATTTGGAATGCCCAATTCCCAATGCGCTCTAAGTCCTCGTGGCAGCGTAGTGACTCGCCTAAATCCAGGTGACAGAGGACGAATCTCAGTTGCCTCCGCGTCTGAGACCGTCAATCCGCACATCTTATCACATGGCTTGTTGAGCATGTTACCGCAGAGACCTAGTGCGTGTGGAGGCTTCACGCTATTCTCTGCGGCATCCACACACAACTCACCACACGCCCCACCGAGAGCGAGAACCACATTATAGCGACCACGAGGAGGTTAACCCAATGTGACTCTACCCTCCCTAGCAACCGGGCCAATTTGGTTGCTTAGGAAGCCTGACTGGAGTCACTCAGCACACCCTGGATTCGAACTTGCGACTCCAGGTGTGGTAGTCAGCGTCTTTACTTGCTGAGCTACCCAGGCCCCCAGAACTGTTTCATTTTCACTCAAGCCACTTAGGAAGACATTATACAGATATTTTCCTTGATGGCCACTTTGTGTATTCCATAGTACCGCTGTCAACATCGCAGTATATTTGGAATAGCTAACATGTAAACTAATATTTGGACCATCTTTCAGCTTGGTTCTTTTGTGGATCAGGTAAAGGTGATTTTTGGGGAATTTGCATTAGTGTTAGTGAACTTTTCTTTCTAAAAGGGCAACATTTGAAGTTAAATAATAAAATAGCGTTAAAGACAATATATTTATTGCACTAATCAAATCATCTTTATTTGAAAGTGAATGGATATGTCAGAGTACTGGTTTGTCAAAAGTAAACATCAGTATACACACATTCTCTAAAAGACAAATGTACACTCTGGCACATCTATGATCTTGAGGTGTAATTTGCTAAAAACCTTTTAGTACGTACCCTTTAACCGTATTTCGAGTAAGAATGAGTTTTCTCTACAGTTGCGTTTTATACATAAGCCAGAAAATGAAGGCCTTAAAACAAAAATGTTTAAGGTTATTTTTAACATTTACGCAGTTCAATTTCATAACAAATTTCCATCAAATCGAACTGTGTAATCTTTAACAAAATGAAATTTTGTACATTTTGACAGTTTTTTATTTAATTTTGTTAAAGATTAATGTGTTATAAAATTTAAATGTGTAAATAAAATAAAAAAATTTGTGGGTAGTATATAATAGTATATAAAATAATATTATTTTGAGTGTAGAAGTGGAATATTATGGGTGTGAATGCAAGTAATAGA
This sequence comes from Myxocyprinus asiaticus, assembly GCF_019703515.2. Taxonomy (NCBI): domain Eukaryota; kingdom Metazoa; phylum Chordata; class Actinopteri; order Cypriniformes; family Catostomidae; genus Myxocyprinus; species Myxocyprinus asiaticus. Next base: position 4,321,822 of record NC_059378.1, on the reverse strand, counting down.
ATATAATTTACTATTTTTATTTCATGAATATGTTTTTATATGTGCATTATGTGCATTTTCGATTGTTCTTTTACACACACACAAATGTAATAATTGAAAGATTTATGCATTTAAATTAATGTTAATTTAAATATCTTAAAAATAGGCTAAAATATTTTTCAGTGTGTACAAAAGGAAATAAATGTACATTGCTGTTGGATTTTATGTATTGTAATTGTTTTTATTCATGGAAGAATGTTGAAAACATCTTTTAAAAATGCCAAAATGTTTGTTGACTGAACTTATGCTACCAGAAATCTGAAATAATTGCCAATTGTCACAGGTAATGCCACATGAAGTCAGAATATGTACATTTCAAAATGTCTGATAATTCTGGCTGAACACATTGACATTATTCTGCAAATAATTGCATCCATTTGAAATGAAGTTAAATACTTAATCCTCTTCTATCTCTACAGATGGCAGGGGGAATTATGATGACCTGTGGGACCCAGACTATGCCAAACTCCATCCCCTCGTCTGTCACCTGTGTCATGAGCAATACCACCAACCGTGTCTTCTGGATTGCTTTCGCATCTTCTGTGCCAGCTGCCTGCGTGGCAGGGCCAATGGCAATCACCTCAATTGCCCCCTCTGTGGGTAAGTACAAAAAACACATTTGGAGAGGTCAAACACACAAATAAATAATAGAATTACTGGTCAAAAACAACAAATACTACATTGAAATATGTTTTTTTATTAGCACAATAGGGAAAAGTACTCATGCATATTTAATGGTTAATCAATGATTGCAACATTTGGATTCATCTTGTTACATACTTGCACACTTGTCATGATAAAGAGCTACTATAAACATTAAATGCAGCAAATAAATATAAAATATTGTGAAAAATGTGGACAATGTAGATAATGAAAAATCCAAGCGTTTTAAGATCTCAGTAGATCTGTACAAGAACCTTCATCTCAAGTATTGTGGGAGTAAAGAAGTTGAAACCATGACAGAAGTGTTCAATCAGAACCAGTCACTGTGGACAGAAGCCAAGTTCCTCGATGATTGTTACATTTGTGTCTCCAATAATTCAGTTTCCTCAAGCTGGTTATTGGGTTATTTCCAAAACCTCTTTGGCAAACCTAGATTCCTGTGATCTTACTTGTAAGACCCACCCATTTCACTTTTGTTTATATAAGTCTTCAGTTTTGAAGAGCTGCCCGAGTTAGTGATGACTAACATACAGTATGTTCCTCTCATTGTTTGATGCTGTATCTTTTCATCTTTCTTAATCAGTAACAATCTCATTGTATCATGCTGTCTCAATCATCACATTTTTGGATTACATTTTGTTGTGGTGTATAAAACAAGCATCATTCTTTCAGGGCAATGAGGTCCCTGGCTTCCCTCAAATGCAATGTGGCATTGCCATTGGGACAGCTGCAGAACTAGCCTGATGTTCTGATTTTAGCGTCATAACAAACACTTCACATGGTGGGCAATCCAAATGCATCACCGCATTGTTACTTGATAAAATATCCCCACACAATCAGCTTAGCAAGGGATCCTCAATGCTGCATCGATCCTACAGCGTACAACAATTACAAGCAATCTGGTGCTGACTTGTTTCATCCTGTTTGGAGATGACTCAGAGATATGCTTTTTTCAGTGTGCATGGCAAATCAAACTGGTATGACACATTTTCGAATACTTAGATCCTGTCGCTTTCTTAAAGGAATATTCCGGGTTCAATACATGTTAAGCTCAATCGACAGCATTTGTGGCATATGACTGATTATTACAACAAATAATTTCGACTCGTCCCTCCTTTTCTTAAAAAAAAAAAAAAAAAAAAGCAAAAGTCAAGGCTAAAGTGAGGCACGTACAATGGAAGTGAATGGGGCCAATATTTGGAGAGTTGAAAAGCAGAAATGTGAAGCTTATAATTTTAAAAAAGCACTTACTGTACATTAATATCTCTGTTTAAACTTGTGTATTATTTGAGTTAAAAGTTGTTTAAAGTAATTTTTATGGTCGTTGTAGGGTTTTAGGGTTTATGGTGTTATGTCGTCATGTCAACAAAATTGTAAAATTGGATTTAACTTTGCACAGAAAAATTACAGAGAAGTCATTTTATCTCACTAAATTCATGTTAAACACATATTGTTTACATCTTGTGGCTACTTGTGAAACTGTGAGTATTTTAACGTTTGCGGATTGGCCTCTTTCACTTCCATTTTAAAAAGCAAAACAAAGAGCAAGTCAAAAGAATATTTGTGGTATAATAAACCTTATGCTACACATGCTGTTAATTGAGCCTAAATTATTTTAAATTTGGAACATTCCTTTAAGTAGACTATGTGAGTTCATTTAAATTCAACAAAGATTTGTACAACTTCTATGCTATAATAAGTAGTATATGCTTTTATCCAAATTATTCAAGCAACTGACCATCCTGTTCTCCATATATTGGTATCAGCATCGGCCAAAAACAAAAACATATCAGTCGACCACTAATAATGATTAAGATGTTTTAATACTCTCTGGATCATTTCCCATTTCAGCAGGTCTCACTGATACACCAGATGGCATTGTGGCTTTAGGATATGTAGCAGAGGAGCATCTAAATATTGTTTTAAAAGCACAGTATATTGTACTATCAGTCTCCCCTGTAATTTTAGCTGTGTTTTTTGAGCACCAAATGTCTGATGATACAGTACCAAAACAATTCCCTGCTAATATTCATCCAATGTTGTTCACTGAAAACTTGCATTTGTTGTGTCTAAATAGCCTGGTACATTGTATTGGTGCCAGAAGTCTGTGGTTCACTAGTTAAAAGCATACTGCAATACACCCTATTACCACATTTTAAAGGGCTAGTTAGCCCAAAAATGAAAATTCTGTCATTATGTATTCACCCTCATGATGCTCCAGGAAGAAAAAAAGATGTTAAGCAGAATGTTAGCCCTAAGTCGCCATTCACTTTCATTTTAAGGAAAAATTATGCAATGAAAGTGAATGTTGACTGTGGCTAACATTTTGCCTAATACATCCTTTTGGTCTTCCATAGAAGAAAGAAAGTTATTCTTTGGTTGAACTATCCCTTTATTATAAACAAGCAAAGCAATCTAGAAATTTGCCACTTCGATGCTATTCCTGGTACATAAAAGCTGGTTATAATGAAAACAAAATACATGTGGAGGTTGAGGGAGGGGCAAGGTGGACATGTGTGTGTCATTAGACAAATTTGTCTCATTTGTTAACTTAAAGTGTAATTTCAATAAATGTATCAACTAATGTAAAGTTTTTAAAACAAACAAAAGAAATAATACAATTTACACATTAATGCTCCTCATTCCAATATACACCGATCAGCCACAACATTAAAATCACATGCCTAATATTGTGTAGGTCCCCCCGTGACGCCAAAACAACGCCAACCCGCATCTCAGAATAGCATTGTGAGATGATAGTCTTCTCAACACAATTGTACAGAGTGGTCATCTGAGTTACCATAGACTTTGTCATTTCGAACGAGTCTGGCCATTCTCTGTTGACCTCTGTCATCAACAAGGCGTTTCCGTCCACAGAACTGCCGCTCACTGGATATTTTTAGTTTTTAGCACCATTCTGAGTAAATTCTAGAGACTGTTGTGTGTGAAAATCCTCATAATGGAAATAAAAATGGGTTGTGAATGTCATTTCATGTTGACTTTAATGTGAATAATGTCTGCTAGAAGCAGCTGTATTAGACGATTAGGACAACATTTGGCCAATGCAGTAAACAGACTTTGCCTTGTACTAACCTTTCTTGTCCTGCAGATGGTGAAGGAGCTTCAGACATCAGCCCGAGAGGCCATCGTTCTGCTGAAGGCCATGCTAGGTGAAGTGCAGACTAATGCAGAGGAGGAGGAAAGTGCTTTCTCTATGTTGTTTAACAGCTTGCAAGTGAGGTAGTACACCAGAAGGGAGCGCACTGGACTGGCCTAATGAGCAGCTTCATTAAATTCAGGGCTGAATTCTTGAGAAGGATGCTCTGCAGGTAGAGCCCCAAAAGGATCTAGTAAACAGTATTTTTACATACAGTATATACTGTATAACCGAGTTGAAAACATTGTGATAAACAGAAGCAATTACATAACATTTCTGTTTAAAAAAAAAAAAGTGAAGTGACATTTGAGTAAGAGATGTGAAGTGAAGTTTATTATAAAAATGAATTTACATGAACTGTCTGAACAAACTGATTCACTAAACTGATTGGAACTTCCCAAGCAACACATAAGGGAATTGGTGAATAATTGATTGTAACCAACCCATTAACATAAACTGTCTGATCCAACCGATTCATTAAACTGATTTGGACATCCCAACACTACAAATATATAAATTGATGAATCGTTTATTGTAAGCAATTAATTTAAATGAACTTTCCGAACGAATTGATTCACTAAACTGATTAGGACTTCCCAACACTACACATTAGTGAATTGGTGCATTTTTTTATTTTAACATATTCATTTACATGAAATGTACGAATTAACTGATTCTTTAAACTGATTCAGACTTCTCAACTCTACAAATAAGTAAATGGTGAATCATTTATTGTAACCAATTCATTTACAACAACTGTCCGAAAGAACCGATTCACTAAAATGATTCGGACATCCCAACGATACACAAACAGTGGATTGGTAAATTGTTTATTGTAACCAGTTCATTTAAATGAAATGTCAAGTCAAGTCATTTGTATCTGTATAGCGCTTTTCACAACACACATCGTTTCAAAGCAGCTTAACAGGAAATCATGCTTTAACAAAAACAAAAACAAAAAATGAAACTGTAATATCTATAAAGTCTTAGAGTGATCATTGTGGAGTCTGATTAAATATGATTGTAAATTGTTTATAGAAATTAAATAATTAAATAATAATTATATTTAGAACCCCTGTGAGCAAGCTGAAGGCAACTGTGGCAAGGAACACAAAACTCAATAAGATGTTGGTTAATGGAGAAAAATAACCTTGGGAGAAACCAGACTCACTGTGGGGGCCAGTTCCCCTCTGGATAACCAGCATGAATATAATGCCAATATTAGTTATTTGTGTGCAGTGCATGTCCAAGCGTTAAGGTCCAGTATTTTTAAAAAAGAAAAAAAAAAGAAAATATTTTTTATGAACTGTAAGATTAATGACTGATGTCTTTGAAGTTCATCCTGGATTAACAGCAGAAGTTCACATAGATGCATTGTCCTTTGTTAGTTGGCTGATGAAGAGGTTTGTTGGCAATTAAATGATAGTCTGTGTATTCTATTTCAAGAGTGTAGTCCGTCAATAGACAAAGGTGATGCAGGCAGAGATCAATGATGAGGTGCATCGCAGTTCAACCTGCAGGTCATTTCGGTGACGTTCGGTGGAGTCCATCCCAAGTCCAAGGTTCAGGCAGTGGTATATGAAGTATCTAAAGTTTTACAGTTGGAGTTGGCATCAGTTCATCCTCTGAAGTCAAAAGAGTGAAGTGATGTCTGGCTGGTACCGGCTGTAGTTTGTCGTCATCTCTCAGCGACACGTAGCAGTAGAGTCTGACACCAAGCAGGAACGGAGCTGGATCTGGCCGGCTCTGGATACCTCAGGATATGAATCCTGAGGTTGAGACATGGAAACAAATAGAATAATATTAGCGTAGATGCCATTCAATTTTATGCAGAGTTATAGATCATGATAGATGTTTCTGGTTCCTGCTGACCTAAGCAGGCTAATTGTGAGTTGAAGGATAAATTAGGTTTATGCCAGGCTAAATAGATGAGTCTTTAGTCTAGACTTAAACTGAGTGAGTGTGTCTGCATCCCGAATGGTGTTAGGAAGACTATTCTATAGCATAGTTTAGGAGCCAAGTATGAAAATGATCTACCTCCTTTTGTGGATTTTGATATTCTTGGAATAATTAACAAGCCAGAATTTTGTGATTATAATGAAAGTGACGAAATATAGCATGTCAGAAGGTCACTTAAGTACTGCGGAGATAGACCATTCAAAGCTTTGTATGTAGTTAACAGAATTTTAAAATTAATCCAAAATTTAACAGGTAGCCAATGTAACAACGATAAAATTGGGCTAATATGGTCATATTTCTTGGTTCTAGTCAGCACTCTGGTAGCTGCATTTTTAACCAATTTAAGTTTATTTATTGAACTTGCTGGACATCCTCCCAGTTATGCATTACAATAATCTAGTCTTGAGGTCATGAATGCATGAATTAGTTTTTCGGCATCAGCAACAGGAAGCATGTGTCGTAATTTAGCAATATTTCTCAGGTGGAAGAATGCTGTTCTAAAACATTGGAAATTTGATTTTCAAAGGACAGATTGGTATCGATTATAACACCAAGTTATTTGCTGTAGAAGACGTCGTAACAGTACATTCATTGAGAGTCAATTTATATTTTAGCTGCTTATTTTTAGAGGTTTTTGGTCCAATCATAACCATCTCTGTTTTGCTGGAATTGAGTAGAAGGAAATTTCTGGCCATCTAATCTTTGATTTCATTGATACACTCATTTGTAGAACTGTGAATTTTCGTTGGGTTTAGAAGAAATATAAAGTATTGTCGGCATAACAGTGGGAACTTAGTCCATGAATCATGATAATATCTCCCAGGGGAAGCATGTATAAGTAGAAAAGCAGAGGTCCTAAAACTGATCCCTGTTGCACTCCATACCACCTATTTGATTTGACAATTCCTCGTTTACACATACAAAGTGGAAGCGGTCTGCAAAATAGGACCTAAACCATGCTAATGCAAGTCCACTTATGCCAATATAATTCTCCAGCCTATTCAAAAAAGTTTTGTGATCTATCGTGTCGAAGGCAGCACTAAGATCTAAAAGAAATAGAAGAGAAATGCAGCCACGATCAGAAGATAAGAGCAAGTCATTTGTAACTCTGATAAGTATAGTCTCTGTACTGTGATAGGGCCTAAATCCTGACTGAAATTCTTCATATATTCCATTTCTCTGTAGAAATGAACATAGTTGGGAGGACACTACATTTTCTAGTATTTTCGACATAAATGGGTGATTTGAAATCGGTCTGTAATTAGCCAATTCTCTAGGACCAAGCTGTGGCTTCTTAATAAGCGGTTTGATAACTGCCATTTTAAAGTTTATTGGGATACGTCCTAAGGATAGCGAGGAGTTAATAATGTTAAAAAGAGGTTCTGAGATTACTGGAAATACCACTTTTAGGAGCTTAGTTGGTATTGGATATAACATACAGTACATGTTGTGGCTTTTGATGCTTGATAAGGTTTGTTAGCTCTTCATGACCTATGACAGCAAAGGATTAAAGTTGCCCGTGAGCAAAATTATGAGACACTGTTTTTTCGGTGGTTGTGTAAAAGATGGGGAGCTCGTCCTTAAAGGGAGATGCATAAGTATATGTATTTGGATAATGAATTGCAAGCGCTCTAAACAGAGAGGACTTGTGAAGAGAGAGACGTTACGTCTAGGTTGTAAAATATTGCAAATGTGTTTTGCGTTCTTCTATCTGTTTAGGCTGTCTCAATTGCTTCTGTCTCTTTATGTAATCTCAGACTGACACGATGTTCAGTGGGGGGCTCTGTGGGGGCAATGCCATCTCTTGCAGAGTGCCCTGTTCTTCTATTCTAACCTTTTCTATTTGCAAAAGTAATGTTTGAAATGTTTGGGAGTCTAAAATGTATTACACAAAACCTGCCGAAGCGCTGCGGGGAATCAGAATGCTGAGGTCCGTTCACCAGCGAAGTGTCAAGTGGCGAGGCGGTGTGATGTTTGCCGGAGCACTGGAGGGGAGCAGAAAGTCTTCACGTGAAGATTCTGCCCGATGACTGTATATTGATGGCGTAGGAAGAGGGCTTCTAGACGAGATGATCACTGTCTTGAAGGAAGAAATTCTGAGGAAGTGGTGTTTGTGCACCTGCTTTTATAGCAGACAGCTTCATGCCAAAACGGGCGGCGCTCAAACACCATAGCCAATATTAGAATATACAAATAAGCGTTATTTTAAGAAGGCACTCCCCATATGTGTTAATAAACGCATTGTCAAGTGTACTGAGTCGTAAGGGAATCATACTATAATGTCTGTAATGTCTTTAAATTGGTGAAACATTGAAACCTAACCATTTCATTTACATGAACTGTCTAAACAAACAGATTAATTAAAAATTATTTAGACTTCCTGAAGCTACATGTGAGAGATGTAGGTAATTTGATTCCCCTTTTAGCTGTTTTTATGCATGACGCAACACCACTGCTTATTGAAAAAAAACATTAGTTGTTACTGCAAAAGCTACACTATTGTGAAAATAACTGAGCTATTGTTAAGGGGGTCGCCCACCAGACACATCTGGCAGATGGCATGGCGCATTCTAAAATTCCCATCTACGACTCCAGAGGCTGTTCTAATTTCTGCCGTGCCACGGAGTGCAACTCGCATATTTTCCATTTAATTTGACCCAAATCATTATCAAAGGACACAGATTATTTACTCTAGCCTTGTTCATTCTTTAAGAAAACCTTGGTAACTTTTGTGTGTACTGTCTGCCAACTGAACTGCATTGACGTGCTCTGTGTTTGATACCTGTGCCGTGTCCTAGCTGCGACGCGGCGTGGCACTTCTCGTCCGGCGTGTGGCCGCCTTTATGTTACGGAACAGTGTAGTTAGACTGCATTCATGTGCTATCGGAATTATCCTACTTCCCAATACTGAAGTGGTTATTACGTATGGATCACGTTCAAGTGCTTTGTTGTCGGAAAGAACAAAAAACATGGAGGAGACCAGGGGACCTCTTATTTTGACACCGTGATACATAATACTCAGGCACCTTGTTGGTTATCATTTTATTTTTCTAGCAATACATGCTATATTCTAGGTGTAAAAATGTACAATGTGCATCAGATGGTTGCTGATATACGTAAATGTATATGACCAAAACGGCAAGCACTAACAATTAGCTATGTATAGAAAAATTTATAAAACCTATCATTCACTTCTTCTGCCATGATGAACGTTCAAATCTCCTCCCAAGTTGGAAACTAACTTGGGGGTATCAAAACTGGGGTATCAAAATTATCTCAGAGTTTCTCAGTCATCATTATGACTTGAGGGGTCGTTCATGTGCAACTTCCAAGTAGGTAACTCATATTTAATATAACTCTGATTGCATGTGAAAGCAGCATTAAGTTAGTAGCTATTTTAGTTATTTAGTTATTCTAGCACTGTCAGGAAGCTTTCTCTCTTTCTTTGAAATCACCACCATAATTGCATATTCAGTGTTGTAATGATAAGGATAAACAGAATTTTGACCAAAACAACAATTCATTTTGTCAAAGAAACTGCCGTGTTTTTTTCTTCTCCACCAAGAAAAAAACTTGGCATAGCAGTGGACTGGGTTGCATTTCATGAGTCCTGTGATTTGTTGAGTATTTTTTTTTTCTGTACCCTTCACATTGCCTGGAAGTTGGCTATGTCTTCCAGGAATGAAGCTATTTATGTCAGACTGCAATCTAGGACTCTATCTAGTATGTGTGTGTTTACATTAGGGACATACAAGAGCAAACAAAGGACAAAATATAATAAGACCCCATGGAATAGCTAAATGAGCACGGTTTACTTTCCTGTTTTGACATAGCTGCTATTGAAACATGAAGTTGAGGCAGGGCATACCGAAGATTTCGTCACATTTTTTAAACTAAGTGACTATTCTCACAAGGTGTAAATATCACCTGTTCAGTTTGCAATAGTCTTGTGGAAACACAGAAATGGAAGACTCCCTGTGTTGCTGCAGTGGTGTGGGGAGTAACGATGGTGTGACTCCGTGAGGACAACCCGGGTTCAATTCAGTCTTTTGTCCCACTTTTTTCCATCCTGTTTCCTGTCTCCCCAATTATATTTTCTTTAGGCAGAGGTTTTTTGCACTAAGTGTAAATAGCAACAAAAAGCATCTTCTTTGCACTAAGAGCAAATGGTGGCAGATACTATTTACACACCTAATTACATACTAACATACACTTTAGGGGCATTGCTGCAACATGATTCTTGTGTTTATTTAGAGTCCCACAAACACCCTACCCCTAAACCTAACCCTAACCTTCCCTTACAAAAATGAACCATGGTTTTACACCGTAACCATAGTATCACCATGGTATTTTGTAGTAAAATCATAGTAATCGTATAATTAAACATGGTTACTGTATTAACACCATATTACTGTATTAACATTATGGTTAAGGGGATTAAAACAAGTGGCTTCCTCCAAAAAACATGGTTAATACAATATTATTAAGTAAAATCATGGTTAAATTTACAAAGACAATAATCTAGTCTTGAGGTCATGAATGCATGAATTAGTTTTTCGGCATCAGCAACAGGAAGCATGTGTCGTAATTTAGCAATATTTCTCAGGTGGAAGAATGCTGTTCTAAAACATTGGAAATTTGATTTTCAAAGGACAGATTGGTATCGATTATAACACCAAGTTATTTCTCATAACTCCCCAACCTTCACAGTGACCAAATCACTGTAAGAAATCAACCTTTACATTAATTTGTATTTATTATTATAAGTAGTTCATCAGTAGTTATTATATAAATATTGGGTTGACAGCCTTTACTTTTTAAATGCAAAATGTGTTGCATTAACTTGTGTTCACCTAAAATAATTGTGTCCAGCAACTCAATGTGATTTAAGTTGGACAGACCTACAGTAAACTGCCTTATTATAATTTTTATAATTTTTTTTTTACATTGAAATGATATGTTCATAGGATTTTTGCCTTTAAATTGATATTGTCCAAATTCTGCCATGCTCTTTTCACCCAATGAGCAGGTCTGGACAACAGACAACAGGAAGGAGACAGTGGTATTACCCTGGCACTTACTCAGCCATTCATTAAGCTTCTGCCCAGAGAAACATTTATGTAACCCACCCTCACATTTGTCCTGTTATAGCCAGAGTTAGTCCAGTGTCTGTGAGGTGCCAGGAGCTGAGGTGACAACAGGAGGCCGAGGGAGATGGGAGCCAGACTTCCTGGAAAGCTCATGGGAGGAGGGCTCAGTGTTATGCCACAGACTGGACAGCTTCAGAGCCATATTCATAATGTAGATGCATAAATGAGGACTGTTTTCAGATCAGTTTAGCTCTTTAACTTGCAGGTGGATTAGTCCAGCCAGAAGAGAACTTGATCCTAGTTCAGCACTTCGGTCCTCCGGATCTAGATGAATATGGGCTTAAGGGATAAAGTCTTTATTCATAAAGCATTATGATGTATCAGTGCTGTCTAGCACTTTTTTATGAACAAAATGTATATGAACAGAACATACGAAAGAAAGGAATCTCATCTTAGATTGGCATTCAACGAATCCATCCCCAGATCCCATTGCAGCATAATGCTGGTTTGTGTCAAACTCCTGTTGCTGGGTTATGGAGTGAACTGATATGGAGTTTTACAAGCACTTTTCCAAGAAACTGAAGGATCGGATCTATAGTGTTGGAATATCTGCATAGTGTGGCGAGATATTTCCCCAAATAGATCAGGGCTGATGAAATTATCTGTTTAATTCTAGCTTCAGAAACCCATGCCATGTGGACACACAAGAAAGAAAGAAGTATGTAAAACCTACATTAACCCTCCTGTTATCCTCAAATTAACGGCAACGGGCAGTCATGTATCGGCAGCTGTAGGTGGCTGTGACCTTGTCCAGATCATCAACCCCTCCCTTTGTCTCATTGTAGTCCAAGACCATTTGTGGTTTTCTGTCTTCTCTGGTGCTCAGGACAGCATCTTTGTGCATGGAGCTCATCAGCAGGACATTTTCCGCTTTCTTGGGGCAATAGGAGATGACAGTGGCTCTGCCATTGAAGGCAAACATTGAAGATGTTACCTTCCTGTTCTTCATCGCAAGAAGCTCAGAAGGAAGCTCTGGCTTGTTTTTTATCACTGTCCCCAACATGGTAACCTTCCTTTTCAGCAGTTCCTCACCCAGGGCGTACGATGTAAAAAAATTATCACATGTAATGTTATGACCATTCAGACCTTCAGCCATGTCTAGTACCACCCTCATGCCCTGATTTTTTTCAGGTGGTTCCCCAAGGGATTTACCAGTGTACACCTGCATATTCCAGGCATAGCTGGACTGTGCATCACATGCTGCCCTTATTTTGATAACGTATTTGGCCAGTTTGCTTGGTATGTATTGTTTGAAGGGACAGCGCCCACGAAATGCAACCTGACATTCATCCACAGTGACGTGGGGGCTTGGATTGTAAAGAAAGGGTAATCGCTGGACCCACTTGTCCCATACATCCCGTATTGCGCTCTCGTTGGCCCTGCCTTGTTGCTCTGTCATCAAAGCGTATGACACGGGAGAAAACATGGAATGTCTTTAGAGACATGGTGGCTGGAAATATTGCCCTTCCAGTGTCAGCATTCCAAAGGCTTGCTGTTGCTTCTCCTTTTGACCTGTACACTCCTGCCAAAATGAGAAACCCAATGTAGGGTTGCAAGTGGGTCACATCCAAGTCTTTCCAACTGTCCCCATACATGCGCATCCCATCTAAGTTTGTCATCTCAAGTATATCCTTTTTCGATTGATGGTGTTACGAAGAGCTCGAGTGCTGATTTTATGTCTTGGACATGGCTGACAGCGTATCTGGTGGGGCCTGGAACCATTTTGATGAAATTAGCAGTGCTAAGTCTACCCTGTCATTCAAGTGGGGAGAGGGACTATAATAACTTTCCATTGTTGGATGGTAATGTGACTGCTGGTGGCTGAGAGGCAACAGGAGTGTCAAAACTAAGAGTCTCATTCTCCTCAGAGGAGGATGCCTCATAATCAGGGTCCTCCTCAACATTATTCTCTGTCTCAGACACATTCTCCTCTGTCACTTTCACTGTCAAAGAACTGTGACAAAACCTCATTGAAAGAAAACATTTGCTTAGAGGTTATTTTCAACTGAGAGAGAGCATAAAAGAGAGAGCCCACAGAGCACCAAGAGAAATGGTTTAGAAAGCTGCTGTGCAAGCTTTTATATGTTTGCTCCTCCCCTATGTTGGGTGAACTATCAATGTCTTGATGAGAATTATATTTTCCCCTCTCCCACGGTGCGGGAAATACCAAAGTTCTCGTGGGAATTATGTTTTCCCCTTTCCCATGTCATGTGAACTATCAGTGGTTCTCGCAATACTACAGGTATGGGTATGTTAGTTTAGGGCCCTAAAGCAGAGGGAAGTTTTTTGAAGATTATAAAATGGCATGTTATAGTGACCTCTATCATCCAAAACAACCAAAACAAATATATGTAAAAACTTTGATATTTCTTATATGTTTTATACAGCTAAAAAATTCTGGGGTCAAACTGACCCCAAAGAACACTGACACTACAAAATGTGTACAGGACACTGAAAACATATCATCATGTTAATTATATTTTTACCCAGTTGTCCCCATTAAATTAGGAAAAGTCATTAAATGAGAAGCAAAAAAAAAAAAAAAAAAAATGATGTCAATCATGTATTTATAGACGTTAAATATTGATTGGGGTCAAATTGACCCCAAAGATAATAGGAGGGTTCAATCACAAACTGGTCTCATAGTATCACGTTATTAGACCTACATTATTGTGGCTCGTTGTATGTATCGCGGCAGTTTCCTATTGAAACACTAGAGGCACTACAACGACAATGACTTTTATTTACTTTCACACAAATCACAAGTAAAACAGCAGATTATCAGTTCATAAGCACTTCTCCCTGTTTTTTGCACAATGCTACAGTCTCTAAACACTTTTAATGTAGCACATAACTTGGTTAGGTGAAACATTTTAAAGTTTTCATTGCATAATTAACTACATTTACAAGCATGTTTGAGTGTGAATCAGGGCCTTAGCTAATGGGGTGGAAGGAAGCAATGATTCTAGGAGCCCACAAGCCCAGGGGGGCCCACAACACATTTTAAACTGTACTTTTTAATATGAAAGTGTAGGCAGACCAATACGCAGTCAGGGGGCCCAGAATTCCTCGCTACGGCCCTGGTGTAAATTGTGCGGTAGCTCAACGAACAGACGATTGCAACAGTACGAGTCCTGAAGAGCACGCAAGTCGACACATGAGCCGCAAATGTTATAGAAGCACCACAAAATGACGAAGTTGTCTTAGCAATTGCATTTTTCATCTGATATTGAACTTGCTTTTAGCTCCACACAGTGGACATTTCACCTCAAAACTGCCGCCATACATGTCATGAACCACATAATATCATATTGCAAAAATTTCGTCACAGTCACGTAATTTTCATGAGATCAGGCTGTCAAATCATCTGTACCTTTGCTTACAAAAATGGGGAATTTTCAAAAAAACAAATTTTTCTCAGTTTGTTTGCTCATTTTGGTTGAATAAATATGGCATATTGTATATTGGTATATTCAGTGGCACCAAGAATATTTGAACACTTAAGCCACACTTCAAATGTATGGAAGTCAATGCATTACATAACAAAATATTAAACCAGGTGGCATCTGCAAACAAATGATGCTCTTTTTTTTCTCAGATCTAGCTTAACTTTTCTGAGTCTTTTTTTTTGTTTTGTTTTTGCAATTACTTTTAATTTACCAATTACTTTTTAGTTGATTTTTAAAGTCAGTTTTCCTCAAGTTTGCACAGGTATCCATGCAAAATAACCACAGGTGTAGTTTAACACATTAATTATGGACATGTTGCATTAATATTTGACAACCAAAAAGTGTAGAAATACTTTGTCTTAATTTTGAACATCTATTCTTTAAATTAATGTTCCAGGTTCAATTCAAGTTAAAGGAATAGTTCACCCAAAAATGAAAATTTGTTGATCATTTACTAAGTCTCAGGCCATCCAAGATGTATCTGAGTTTCTTTCTTCATCAAAACAGAATTTAAGTCTTTTAGGATTTCCTTTCAGGCCTCCGCCTTTAAACAATGCAAGTGAATGTACTCCATTTTTTGACGGTCCAAAATGCATATTTAGGGTGCATCAAAATAATCCACAAAGAAAGTTCTTCTGAACCCAAACGATTTATTATTTATGCGTTATTGTGATGCCGTGGAATTATCGTGTGACTTTGTATTGTCATGCCATGGAACTCACATCACACGCCTGTACGCCATCTGCTCTTCACATTTTCATAAAAGACTCTGTAATACGTCCTCTATGCAGCTACATAGAACACTCAAGGTGACAAGAGATCAGAATGGATACAGCCATTGCGCCACGGCTACCTCCATCTCTCCTCAGAGAGTTCATGACGCAAGTCCCTGGGACAACTTTCCACATCAGTCATCCCTACCGTTGAAGCCCCCCCCCCCCTTCTGTCCTCTGCCCCCCGTGCCAACAGACAGACTAGTGTGGAGGTCAGGCTTCTCTCACTATTTTTAACAGAATTTCAGAGAAGTGTCTGGGATTCAACTCGCTCACACAAATGCGGTCGGCCATGAGAGCACTTTGTTCCATGCCACTGATGTCTCTGCTGGTGCCAAAAACTTTAATTGGTAAAACCAAGGGGGGGGGGGGGTGCGCTTGTCACTTACAGTAGGCTATGAGAACATACAATGATTGAAAGTTAGAACTGCATTGTCCAGACTCACTCGAGGGACTTGAACTGCCACAGTGCATGTATTGTAACCAGGGAAGAGAGATTAAAGGAGCTTTGAAACTAAGGTAACTCTCTTTATTCTTGTTGTTTATTTAGTAACATTAGGAGCTTTTAATAGGATGTAGTGACTGAAGTTTGGTAATTTCCATGTTCCTAATGATAGAGGTTTTGCAATTTTTGTAATGGTCTTGTCATGGCTGGCAAACTGTTTTCTGAGGTACTGTTGATTTATGGATACTGAGGTGGAAGTGTTGCATTTCTGAGCTGGGAAAATTCAAAAAACATCAGTGTCTGGGCGGAATAATCCTTTAATACTTGGATAAGGGTAAAAGGGAAAAAAATTCTTGAAACACTCAAGAAAATCTAATTTATTGGTGTGCATGTAAATGTCCTTGATTAGTGGAGTATTCTTCACTAACTGCATTATTCGTTACAAACCCAACAATCTACTGGTGACAAATATGGAAAGGAGGCATGAGCAGGAGGTTTTTAAATAGAGAGTTTCCATATGGTCCTCTCTGTCCCATTTCACAGACTGCAGTCCCCTCTGTCTATGTCGTGCCCATCCCCTTCTCTCAGTGACATGTCTCTAGGCCGCAGGCCCACCTTTCATCGATACATCTGCACCAAGGTGCTGCTGGCTGAGGGCAGAGAGTCACCCTTCACTGAGCACTGCCGAAACTTTGAGGAAATCTACAGGGTGAGAATAAATCCTCATTCATTAATAACTGAAGCCATGTGGTCCTTATTCCTCTGCCTGCTGTGTGACTAGAACTAAACAGTTGGGTTCATTTTAGCTATAATGTACAAACCTTTCTAGACAGACATGAGCTCTGAGGTTGTTTAGGAATTATATGAACTTTTCTAAAAACCACAAGTCAGGGTGATTTTAACGTGAAGACTTACACTACCATAAAAGAGTGCAACAGTTCCCACCCACCTTTTCAGCCGTCTTGGTTCCGGAAGTATTTTTCAAATTATTTTTATTTCATAAAATCCTTCATAAAAGAGTTGCAGACTGTGAAGTGACCAAACTTTGATTTGAAGCAAAAAAAAAAAAAAAAAAAAAAAAAAAAAGGTACAAGACTGTGTACTTAACGTCTTTCATGAAGGAAGGAACTACAGTCCCATAAAGCATTGCGAATGGCATAATTGAATTAAATTTGATGGGAAAGTATACAACTATTGATTTAAAGTTGCTGATTATAAGTGTAGAATCAATATATTTAATGTATATTGCAAAACATTATGACATTTACAAATATATAAGTAGTTTAAGATTGTAGGGAGACCGACTCAATTATGTCATTGACAGTGCGTCATGAGAGTGGGTGGTCACTGCAGAGCTTTTTTGGTGCACTTTTTTTGGCAGTGACTCTCTTATTGGTGGATCGTTTCCCTTTAGGACACTGGGTAGTGTGGTTCTTCACCATAAAATCTGCTACTAAACAGGTTCTTTAAAAACAATTGAAATAACGTGGACTGATGGCTTCAACAAAAGCATATACCATCGATTAACAACCTCACAGCTCACTGTAGGTCTGTCTTTATAGGTTTATAAGTTATCGTTAAAGGATTAGTTAACCCAAAAATACAAATTCAGTCACCTGTTTTTAGATAAACAAACAAGTTTTCGCTTGAACGCCCCAATGTCAAGAATGCCCTATCATGAACGTGCACAGGAGATCAACAGTCAGTGAACATTAGATTTCATTTTGTTTTGCACCAAACCTTATCGTATGCTTTCATAACAATCATGAGTCTCATGGAATAATTGATCAGACTTCTGAATTATATTTTTGTGTTCTTTTGAAGCTTGAAGAGGTGGTCACCATAAACTGCCATTGTATGACATCACTGAGCACAACATTTTTTCACATTTTCTCCCTTTGTGTGAAGAAAAAGAAAGAAAGTCATATAGGGTTACAACAACAAAGGGGTAAGCAATGACTGAATTTGTATTTTTGGGTTAACTAAACCTTTAACGATAACTTATAAACCTATAAAGACAGACCTACAGTGAGCTGCAAGGTTGTTAATCGATGGTATATGCTTTTGTTGAAGCCATCAGTCCACGTTATTTCAATTTAATTAAAAAAAAAAAGAACCTATTTAGTAGCAGATTTTCTGGTGAGGAACTACACTACCCAGCATCCTGAAGGGAAACGATCCACCAATAAGAGAATCACGGCCAACAATGACTGAATTTTTATTTTTGGGTAAACTATCCCTTTAATCAAGTCCCCTGTGGAAAAAAAATAAAAATTAAAGGGATTTTTACTTTTGGAACCAGACTGTTGTGCTTTATTACACTACCCAAGAGAGATCAACCAATCAAAGAAGTCAATGTTACCATAGAAATGTCAACTGCAAAATAATCAAATCAATATTCCTACACTCTCATCACAAAAAGCTACTAAATATATTGTACTACTTAAAGACAATGCTTTTATATTGTACGGTAATTTATGATTCATATACAAGATTCACAATGATTTATGGGACAAGTAGCTTATTCACTAATATAAAAATTTAAGTAAAACGTTTTATAAATACACTGCATTTTTCCCCTATTTTCATTGTATTTTTATTTTTTATTTTTGCTTCGAATCAAAGGTTATAAATATTGTGAATCATGTTGGCTCTCGTTAGCTTAGTTCATATCTTAAAACTCTTTACAGAAGTATTTTTTGAAATGCCTATGGAGAACACAAACGGTAAAAAAGTGAATAGTCACTGTTGTGGTCTTGAAGAATGTCTATCACACTTCAAATATTTGCTTTTGTACTCCATTACCTGATTTACTGTACTCCTTTACTGTTTTCAGATACTGCTGCATATTCTAAGACCTTTGCAGTCAAGAGAATCAAATGTTTGTCATTCCATTCGTTAATTAAAAAAATAAAAAAAAGTTTTTTTGTATTTCGGATCTCTTTATGAAATAACACTGTGTCTAATGTATTAATTGATTCATTTCTTACATATTCAATAAGTCAGGTTCTTCAGACAGAGATCCAGAAGCTGAAGGATCAAGTTCAGGAGATGCACAGAAGCCTGACAAAGCATCACTCGCTCATCAACACAGACACCATGAACGAAATCCTGGAAAGCTCTCGGCTCATTAACGAGCAGATCGCGTCGCAGTACTCTGCCGTGCAGACCCAAAGGGCCATATTTGAGAAGGTGAGACCACAGATGAACTTTAGCATATTATTTTTTCAAAACACAGCATCTTAGAATATTCTGACTGTTTCTAGATTTGGGATATGACCTTTCAAAGAGTAACCAACGAGCAAGAGATCTATGAAGGTGAGAAACACAAGTTGTCTTTGCTGCCTCGGGGTTCTGGGTTGCATATACAATTTTACCACAAATTAGTGCAATAATTAGTTTGCTAATTACAGCACAGCTCCATGATCTTCTTCAGCTGAAGCAAGAGAACTCCTACTTGACAACCATTGCACGACAGATCGGGCCCTACATCTTATCCATAGCAAAAGTAAAAGAGCGCCTGGAACCCAGGTTGTTTTGCAATTTTAATACTCAAGCATTCATATTTTATATTTGAATATTTTTACCTAAGCATCCCATCTGCCTAATATGGGCATTGGATTATTTTGGTTACTAAATGGGATATTGTTGATGTATTCACAGGTTTAAAAATCCACAAAGGCCAGAGGAAGATCACATGGACACTCTGGTGAAGATTTGTAAGGATGGCGCAACAACTACAGAACAAAATAGGTGATCTATATCAAACACCATGGATGCGTCCAAATTTTTTAATAGTTTGAACTAAATTCAATAAAGAAATAAATTCTCGAACACTGATGAAGTACGTTTTTGTAGGGATACAGGTGCAGTGTTTCCCATTAATTACCTAGACTGTGGCGGCCCGTCACAGCCCGCCATGGTTTCATAATGAACCGAAAATATTTTGATACTTCTCATAATAACAGAAAAGATCTCTAACTTTGTGTTTTGTGCCGTTGCTTTGGCAAAGCATCTATCACTCGCAGACAGTCAGACCCCACACACACACTCACCAGAACCAATTATCTAACGTTAACGTTATTACCAGCAGCTCTGACAATGTAACTATTTTCAGTATCTGAGGAGCAAGTTCAACACAGGTAACCACTTTTGCTTCATCTCATAGATGGCTCACATGGCTCGACATTAACGCTTGACCGCTTGTTCGGGACAAGTGGATTTTTGAAGGGACAAGTGAAAGAGAATTTTACTTGCCTGACCGGACAAGCAGACTGATTAAAAAGTCAATAACAAAAAAATATATTTGCATATATATTTGTGATAGCCTAGGCCTGTGTCACTTATTACAAAGTTCATATTCTTATTCTGCTGTTGAAAGTAATCCAGAGCATGTAACTTTATCATTCGCAAGCGATCTAGTAACAGCTACGCCCTGTTTGATTGACAGGCGGCGTATGTGTGTGTGCTGAACATGCGCGTGTTTTCTGAAAATGCTTGCGCTAATGTGCAACTGAATGGTCAAATATGTTTCAAAAGTCCCCCAAAATGCCCGTCTTGGTGAGGTATTCATGTAAACACAGAGAGTGATGTCTAAAGTGAACGTAAACAGCTGAGAAAAAGCTCAGGATTTGTATTAAAATGTCGGACTTGTATGGTCCATTCACGAAGTGAATGGCCAATTTGCTTAAACAATGCTTAATATCAAGCCCTGGCTCAAATGTACGCTCTAGTCGATTTTGTGTTTTGACCATTTGTGAACTGCATTAAACTCCATCTCATTTACCATGCTTTGTGGGTGTGAGTTTTTTGCCATGTCATCACCATTCATATCTATACAACCAATGTGTTTATGATTAAATCACTACTAGAGCACAAAATTGTTTACAAGAGCACAAAGTTCTTTATAGTTCTAGCCTCTTAATTTTGCTCTCAAAGTGCACCAGATTGATGCATTTAACTTTTAAATGTACACAATTTTATTAAGGGGGAGCATGCCCCTGGACCCCCCTTGAGGGTCTGAGGTCCACCCACCTCAGGGAAACACTGCAGGTGTGTAGTATGAATACATTCCTGGTATCTGCCATGTTGACATTGTCACTCAACAAAGTCAGCAATTTCCTTGGCCGTTGTTAAACAAGGACAATTTATCCACAAGGATATCCTACTCATTTGACATACTGCTTTTTGCATACTGTGTAGCAGGGAAGTACGCATATTCTCAGAATTTGATGATACTGTACGGAAGCCCTGAACCGCACTGTGAGAAAAAAATTCAATAGGTGAAAAAATATTTTTTTAGGTGTCTTAGTGCCTTCCTGAGCGTCCTACAATTCTTTTTTTCTCTCTGAAAAAGTTTTTTCTCTTTTTTATTATTATTATAAACATAAGCTATTTCTTTTCTTTTTTATCCCCATTTTTCCCCAGTTTGGAATGCCCAATTCCCAGTACTTAGTAAGTCCTTGTGGTGGCATGGTTACAGTTGCCTCTGCTTCTGAGACCATCAATCTGTGCATCTTATCACATGACACATTGAGCATGACACCACGGAGACTCACAGCATGTGGAGGCTCATGCTACTCTCCACGATCCACACACAACTTACCACACGCCCCACTGAGAGCGAGAGCCACTAATTGCAACCCCATGTGACTCTACCCTCCCTAGCAACTGGGCCAATTTGGTTGCTTAGGAGACCTGGCTGGAGTTACTCAGCACACCCTGGATTCGAACTCACAACTCTAGGGGTGGTAGTCAGCGTCAGTACTCTCTGAGCTACCCAGGCCCCCAACAGGAGCTATTTCTGATTGTTTGATGACCTCACCACTGGGAATATCGATACTGCTATTGATATTATGCTTTTTTAAATTGCTGGCCTATGAAAACATACGCTAAATGGATGTTTTTGCCTGTTAAGACACCACTCACTGTGTTTTCAGTTTTAAGCGCTGTGTTTTACATGCTAATTGCACATGCTAATTGTTAGCTTGTTGCCTTTTGAGGAGAAAAAAAAAATTTGAGAGAGAAAAAAATAAATAAAAAATAAATACATTTTCAGAGAGGAAAAAAATTAAGAAATTTTTTTTTGAGAGAAAATAAATTCGGAGAGAAAAAAAACAGAAAGATTAAAAAAGTTCAGAGAGAAAGAAAAAAAATTAGGACATAGGCTCAGGAAGGCACCTAAACAGAATAGTTTTTTTTTTCACAGTGAGGTTCGGGGCTTTTGTAATACAGTAACCCAGCTCAAAGTGAAAAATCTACATTTACATGTTTACACATACGTTAAGTGAATGACATTTGGTTTCTTCCACTGGCAGCGATGAGAAAAGTTGCCCAGCTGTCTGCGACTGGGACACCGGCACAGAAAACGCTCTCCTGGAGCCTGAAAAGACACAGCTGAAGAGCAATGACTTTTGTTGGCATGGAAAGCAGACAAATATTTCAGAGATTTCTGCTGGAAAGAGCTGCTTCTGTAAATCGGCATGTTTGGACGATGGTGACCATTGACCGCAAATGTGGCGTGTGAGTTTGTTACATGTGTTAGACATCAGCACATGAACAAGAAGAATCAGGACGTGATTAGAATTGTTTTAGCATTTTGAGTGTGTCAAACCACCTGGACTACCGAGTGGATCGACTGGCTCAAAAATGTTGATATTTAAAAAAATGTTGATATGCTTTTGTTTTATGGACTGATGGATTATTGTTTTTTTGTTTTTATGAAATGTAACACTAAATGTAGAAGTTCAAAATGTAGAAGTCTAAAAATGATATCATGATAAACCTTTCTTTGGTGAAATTTGATTCTACATTGTTTTACTGAATGTCTGTCAAATGAATACTGGTTATGAACAGCCTTTGTCAGTTTTCATAAATAGGAGAAATCTTATCATTGCAAAATGTTTGGCTTTTCTAGGACAGGAGGTCTAAAGTCCCAGTTTTAATTTTTTAAATTAAAGGAATATTCTGGGTTCATCACAAGTTAAGCTCAATCCACAGCATTTGTGGCATAATGTTAATTCTCATAAAAAGTCCCTCTTTTTCTTACAAAAAAAAAAGGAAAAAAAAGAAAAAATCGATGTTACAGTGAGGCACTTACAATGGAAGTCATTGGGGCCAATTTTTGGAGGATTTAAAGGCAGAAATATGAAGCTTATAATTTCATATTAGCAATTAACATTCATTCTTCTGTTAAAACTTGTGTATTATTTGAGCTGTAAAGTTGTTCAGATCATCATCTGTCGTTTAAGGGTTTATGGCGTTATGTCATCATGGGAACGAAGTTGTAAAATTGGATATAACTTTGCACAGAAAAGGTTAGTAAGCCATTTTAGCACACTGAAATCACACATATTGTTTACATGCTTTTGAAAAAGTTAGTATTTTAACATTTACGGATTGGCCCCATTCACTTCCATTGTAAGTGCCTCACTGTATTTTCTTTTAAAGTAAAGGAGGGAGAATTCAAAATGAATGTTTGTAGTAACCAACACTGTGCCACAAATGCTGTCAATTGAGTTTAACTGTAACGAACCCAGCATATTCCTTTAAAATTTTCATTAAGAGGCAATATTTGCCCATTTAAATTTTAAGGGCCTTTTTTCCCTAAACATATGCAAACACACAGATTGTTCTCTTTATACAGTATGTCAAAAACGTCAATTGATTCAACTGATGGCTGCAAACCTATAAAATCAAATCAATATAAAATACAACAGTATCTGTAAAAATGCACAAGATATCGTTCTACAATAAAGGCTCCGCTAAAATCTTCATATGGTGGCCTATGTTAGATTATTGGGAGTGTTTTCTTCACGTTCATTGTTTTTGATGATGCTGATATTTTTTTGTTTTTTTTTCCTAATCAAAAACCACTTCATAGTAGTTACACATACAACAATGTGTATATGATATTAAACAGGACTATTATTAAACTATGTCCAATAATATGAAGTAGCCTATATTAATAGTTTGAAAACAGATATGAAAACAGCAGATGGGAACTACGGGAACTTTGTTTTTATGCTTTTGATGGCATTTTTGCCCAAATCCCTGGTTTCTGGCCTTTATACGGCATAGATACCAGAGTGTAACGCCAGCTTGTAGGTAGCGGTGCAGTGTGTAAACCTCACTAACCAGGCCTCAAGAGGCGCACTAGTGACCGACGCTAGAGGTTGTAGCCATTATCCTCCTTGTTAGCGCATCTGCCTCCCATGCCAGAAATGCTGGTTTAAATCCTGCTTGGGGTGGGTTGAACAGGACTGGATACAGTGGTACTGTAGGTTTAAGGGGGTGAGTGTAACAGTAGCCAACTGGTAGGTAGCTGTGCAGTGTGTAAACCTTACTCCCCTGGCCTCAATAGGTGCACTAGTGAATGGTGCTAGAGGCTGTAGTCTTTAACTTCCTCAACGTGCCCACCTCCCATGCCGGCTGACGCTGGTTCGAAGTAGCGTACAACGGGGCTAAAGGCACACCTTAAGGAAAATATGCTTTTTTCTGGTCACAAAATGTATCAAGATTACTTTTTATTGAATATTGATGGAGCAACATAATTTGTGTGAAAAGAAAAAATAACAGAGGTCGTTTTGATTAAAAATAGGTGGCAAGGGAACCTTTTACCCCACACTTGGGGTCAAAGGCTCCCACATATGGGGTAAAAGGCCCCCAGGGGGGTTATAGTGATATTGTGAAAAATACAGGCTTAGAGCAACACACGGTTCTATGGGCTGCCATAGACTCCCATTGGGGAGGAATAATAGTAATAATACTAATGGTTATTAGGTGCTTGGCCCCTAATAACCACTTCAGAAAAGGGTAACCTCTGCTGTGTCATTGCTTCATTTCCCTGTGCTTCCATCTGGGTTTGTATTAACAGGTGCTGCTAGACCCTATTTATGAGGGCTCCTTTTTGTTTTTTGTTTTTTTGGTGATGGGAGAAACAAGTGCACACAGAATAATAAAAAAAGGGAA
This sequence comes from Myxocyprinus asiaticus, assembly GCF_019703515.2. Lineage (NCBI taxonomy): Eukaryota > Metazoa > Chordata > Actinopteri > Cypriniformes > Catostomidae > Myxocyprinus > Myxocyprinus asiaticus. Next base: position 4,297,217 of record NC_059378.1, on the reverse strand, counting down.
GAGTATAAATAGACATACAAATAATAGGACCTATAACAGAATGGCCTATGTGCAAGTGGTAATGTATGTGCAAGGTAGGGGTATGTACATTTATTGAATTAAATGTGTGAATTTACATATGTATTTACATTATTGCACTACGGGGGAGTCCTGAGGCTATATAATTGTTCATCTGGAAAGTGGCCTGAGGGTAAAAACAGTTCTTGTGCCTGGTTGTCCTAGCGTGAATGTTCTAGTGCTGGCCAGAGGGCAACAGTTCAAAAATGGAGTGGACAGGTTGTGTGGGGTCCTGAGTGATTCTACCTGCATGTTTCCTCACTTTGGAGATGTACAGGTCTTGGAGGGTGGGCAGGGGGGCACCAATAATCCTCTCAGCAGTCCTTACTGTCCATTGTAGTTTCCTTCTCTCTGATTTGGTTGCTGAACCAAACCAGACAGTTATAGATGTACACAGGACAGACTCAATAACGGCTGAGTAGAACTAGTTTTTTGCAAGTGTGTTTTCATTATTGTAAACTTGGTTAGGAATGCAGGTACTGTACCTCTCCCACAAAGCAAACAACTGGGTACACCGGAGACAAAGGTTTTGACAACTCCCTGGCCACCGGCAAGATTAAACTGTGTAGTGTGGAATTGTGTCATCTGTCAGCAGAAACATCTATCAAACTATACCTTTTCTAGAACACACATCGTCTGACAATTCATAGTGTGTTTTCTCCTGTGGATGCGTGCTTGCTGCAGAGAAAAAAAGGTGGCATTCAACAAAGGATGAAGAAATGTTCATCAACCAAAAAAAAACAAAAATCTATCTATCGTTGACTAATGAAGTCATCCTTGTCAACCAATCACTGTGGGCGTTTTAAAAGAACAAATGTGCTCATGCCTCTAACTATGCTTGAAGGGATAGTTCACCCAAATGTAACAGGTCCTACTCAACCCGCTCCAAGCGGGATTCGAATCGGGGTCTTCGGCATAGGAGGCGGGTGTGCTAACGAGGAAGCTAAAGCATCTAACATCAGTCTAGTGTGCCTTTTTAGGCTAGGGGATTGACGTTTACACACTGCACAGCTACCTACCAGCTGGCTACCCACACACCCCCCTAAACCTCACTTTCATCCAGGTCATGGCACCACTGTAACCAGTCCTACTTGACCCGCTCCAAGCGGGATTCAAACCAGGGTCTCTGGCATGGGAGGCAGCACGCTAATGAGGAGGCTAAAGGCTACAGCCTCGTTAGGCTAGGGGAGTGAGGTTTACACCCTGCACAGCTACCTTACAGCTGGCTACCATTACACAAACATGAAAATGCTGTCATAATTTACTCACCCTTACATCGTTCCAAACACATCTCCAAAAGGAGCTATTTTGTATACATTTTAATAAAAAAATTTAATAAAAAAAAAACACTGTAGAAGTACTATAAGAGTAGCCAATATGATTAATGCGCTATATTTCAAGTTTTATAAAGCCATTTGATAGTTTTTGTGTGAGAAACAGACTGAAATTTAAGTTGTTATTCAGTGAAGATCTTTACAATTGTCATTAACATCAACCCTGGTGCAACTCATTCTAAGGGATTGCAAGCCCTTTCGACATTTAATCATGACCAGGATGTGAATTATAGATATCTATAATTCAATTTTCACTAGTTAAAATACTAATTCTTGATATCAAGAAAGGAATTAGCCTACTGCTAGTGAAAGTGCTTATTCTGGATATCAGTAATTACATTTGCACTAGTAAAAACTTGAAATGAAATCATTACTTGTGGAAATCTTGATAAAACATTTTTAAATAGTATTTATGAAAATGCATTTTCACTAGTAGAATTTCACAATATGTCATTCACTCTTGTTAAAAAATGCAGTTACAGATATTTCAGACATCAGACATCTGCCACTAGTAAAAACCACATCACTGATATAAAAACTTTTTTATTGTTATATAAAACAACTTTTACTTGTTATAATTCCATTGTTGATATTGGGAATGGACATTTACACTAGTAACAATGAAAATATTGATATAAAGAAATATAATTTTTACTAATAAGAAGTACATAACTGATAAGTATATTTGGAATCTGAACTAGTAAGAAATGAAATATAGATACCTGTAATTACGTTTTGAACAGGAGTGAATGACTTTTACTAACTGAAATTCCATTTTTGATATAAATTAGCATTTTTACTAGTAGTGATGATATCAAGAATAAGCATTTTAATTAGTGAAAATTTAATTGTACACTGAAAATCCTATTAAGTTGACTTTACTCAATTCATTGAGTAAACTCATTCTGTCAGTTGAAGTAATGGTATCTCCAAAACTTGTGTAATTACGTTCACTTAACTTGGTGTTAATATAGAATAAAATTAACAATTTAAGGTAACTAGATGCAAGGAATAAATAGCACTTGGAATTACTATTTAAATATTGTTGTTTTTACTTAATAATTTTAATTGAATTGACTCAAATTTAGATCATATACTGTCGTAGCAGAAATAAAGAAGATTATAAGATTCTAGGAGAATCATTAAATAAACATAATTCTCCACAGACATGTGTCGACACATGCACTTCATTTGCACATGCACTGAGATGGTGTTAACAAGGTCAAACTTGACCAAAGGGGACATAGATCACTCGAATGGTGACATTACATGAAACAACAGGAGAGAGAGAGAGAGGAAAAAAAACAACATAAATAATAGTACAAAAGAGCCAAAACCTCTGTGAATTCTTAAAAACAACTATTTAAATGCCTCCATTAGTTCCCTTTGACCAAGGAAACATAATTAAATCATTCAAGCCCAAGGGATTATGCACATTCCCCATAGTGTTAATTGTTTACTCAATTGTTTGAGTTATTTACATTTAAAATCTTAAGTCTATGGCTTTTTCTTTTTTCTTTTTTTTTTTTTTTAGATTAATAAGTTCAAGGAGCATAGATATTTGAGTTGTGAGCCCAAAACATGACATTTCAAGTGATGTTTATATAAGACAACTTGATTTTTCAAGTAATAACAACATTAAGGTTTACACTGATGTTGTTTTGTAACACAAATAAATTGAGTACTACAAACATAAATCCTACCTCCATTACTTACATTTTTTGAGTTAGCTGGATGAATTTCATGATTTCCTCATTCTACTGGAATTTTTGAGTTCAATCAATTTATCTGAGCTTGTTTTAGTCTGTTGCAAATGTCAACGAAATAAATAAGATTTGTAATATTTTTTGAGTTGACACAACTGACAACTTTCAAGTCAACTTAACATGTTAAGTTGTCATTGTATCAATTTGTAAACTTAACACAAGTATTTGTCACCTTAACTCAAAAACATATGTTGAATCAACCACATTCGGTGCCAGGTTACACTGTATTATTTATTGCAAAATCTTTGAGACTAAAACAAATTTTAGACAAACAATATCACCCTAAATGTTGTCCCAATCTAGCTTAAAAAAGTTAAGTTGGTTTAGATGTAAAGAAAATAAAAATTATATTGAAATTGATTTGCCAGCTCCTAGCATGCATTGTGACATGAAAAATATGTTTTATGGTTAGTGATATAGGCCAATTTTTAGCTGTTTGCATATTTTTCCCCCCTTATATATATATATTTTTTTTTGTCATTACTAATGGTAGTGTGGTAATGTTCAGAGCTCATCTTTTTACTTAATGATGTTTGTTGATTGTCACCATTACTGAGGTTTGTGTGTCAAGTGTTAAGCTCAATGTTGAGATTCAGTTAATGTTCACATCACCCATCAGAATTTGGAAAAAATTTGATTTCAGTGATTTGGACTGTGGCATGATTGTTGTTGCCAGACGGGCTGGTTTGAGTATTTCTGTAACTGCTGATCTCCTGAGATTTTCACACACAACAGTCTCTAGAGTGTACAGAGAATAGTGTGAAAAACAAAAAACATCCAGCGAGCGGCAGTTCTGTGGGCAAAAATGGCTTGTTAATGACAGAGGTCAGAGGAGAATGGCCAGACTGGTCCAAGCTGACAGGAAGGTGACAGTAACCCAAATAAACACACATAACAACAGTTCTATACAGAAAAGCATTTCTGAACGTACAACACGTAAAACACTGAGGCGGATCGGCTACAGCAGCAGAAGACCCCTCTTGGTACCACTACCGTCATCTAAGAACAGGAAACTGAGGCTACAGTGGGCACAGGCTCACCAAAACTGGAAAGTAGACGACTGGAAAAACATCGCCTGGTCTGACGAATCTGGATTTCTGTTGAGGTACACAAATGGTAAGCCCAGTGCAGCCACAGTTTTCTGTTCTTGGCTGACAGAAGTGGAACCCAATGTGAATTTTTGCTGTTGTAGCTCATCCGCCTCAATGTTCGACATGTTGTGCATTCTGAGATGCTATTCTGCTCACTACAATTGTACAGAGCGGTTATCTGAGTTACCGTAGCCTTTCTGTCAGCTCGAACCAGTCTGGCCATTCTCTGTTGACCTCTCTCATCAACAAGGAATTTTCATCCACAGAACTGCCGCTCACTGGATGTTTTTTGTTTTTCACATCATTCTCTATACTCTCTAGAGATGGTTGCCCGTGAAAATCCCGGGAGATCAGCAGTTACAGAAATACTCAAACCAGCCCGTCTGGCACCAACAATCATGTCAAATTTTTTCGCCATACTGATGGTTGATGTGAACATTAACTGAAGCTCCTGACCCACCTCTGCATGATTTTATACATTACACTGCTGCCACACGATTGGCTGATTAGATAATCAAATGAATAAGTAGATGTACAGGTGTACCTAATAAAGTGGCCGGTGAGTGTACATTAAGCAGTGTCTCACCTTTTGATTTTTATATGGGAAGGAGACAGAACCAACTCTCCTTCCTTTTGTCCTGCATGACAGTTTAACCTGAATGAAGCATAGCTCTTTGGCTAGTCAGTGTGAGCAGTTTTGTGCCAAGGACCCTTCAGTGCATTCGATTTCTTTAAAATGTTTCTCTCCACTTTTATACCTGCTGGTCTAACATTATAGAACAGCTTTCCCTAACAAAAGACTAACCTTGTGGTATAGAGTAAATAAAGCTAAAGTGCCAAAACTCCATACATAAAGTTAATATCTGAGGCACTGGACGGCCAGCTACACTGATATAGAGAAAGTAATGGGCTCACTTTGATCTTCATGACCAGCCCGTCCTATTGGTGGAAGTCAGGAGGTTCAGACTCATTAAAAATACATTTGGTGACAGCATATTGGGGAGGAGGAGGGGGGATGAACGGATGTGTATTCAGGCCTCCCTGTCTCAACAGTCATATATCACCTCTCCTCACTGCCCTACAAGGTCTTCATAAATACACACAAAGTGCCACGTTATTTTACCTCATTATACGTGCTGTTTTACTAAGGTTAAATAGGTGAAAGATGCTACCTTACCTGAAGAACCAGGTCACTTTAAAACACTGTAGTTTCTTCCCACCTGTCCATGTTTAACCACAATAGTGTGGTTTGTGGAACAATATTGCCCTTAGGTAAGAAACATTGTCGCCATCAATGCTTTCTTTATTTAAATTATTTTCATGACTGTTTTCTAATTGTGCTTGTCATCACATTGACATTTTGTTTATCGCAAATGCATTTTACTGCAATGTAGAAAATACATTCCTGCACATCATTTTGTGAGAAATGTGACAGAGTGTAACCACTGTTCCATTATGTCATTGCATAACACGACAAAATGTACAATACTTTCTTATATTCAAATATAGGTAACACTTTATAATAACTTTCACTACCAACACTATTACATTATAAAAGATCATTAGTTTATATACATTCAAACAGTAAGAAATGTCATGAAACATTCAGAATATATTATATTTACATTGAATAAACGCTGCAAAGTATATTATATGCCATACATACAGTATATACATTAATGTTTGTTAATGAACGTTATTATTAAGTGTCACCTAGAATCAAATAAACATTCACGAGAAGGCTGCACTATGTCTCACACACAGAAAAGCAAGTAAACAAACACACAAACAAACAGAACAATGTAATAAAGCTCTTTCCCCAAATGGAAAAAACGTCGTCATCAACTTTGGATTCAGCGGTGAGTTCAACTCAGAAGGCAAAGAGAGAGCTCTTGTGTACCGTACAAAAATATTATGTGTAAAAAGTCATTTTCATAGTCTGTCCATCCTGACTGCCCCTCTTCCCAAGCTTTGATTAATTATGTCCGGATATTTGCATCAGTTTTATTTTCCATAAAACATCTCCAGAAGAAGTTCCTCCATGTTGACCACTCCGATGACCGGTGTGAAGAAGAGACTGGCCACCACGTTGGCATTGATGGATCTCAGCATGGAGAGTGCGAGGAAGAGTTTGGCGAATCTTGCACTGTCCCCGCGGTGAATCATTCTGACATATTCATTAAGTGCTTGGTTTGCCTCGCTCTGCAGGGCCTGGATGTGATGCTGACATTGCAGCCCTGCAATATCTATGAAAGAGAGAAGGAAACTTGTTACATGCAGTACCTGAAAGACATGATGCTGCTTAGGTATCCTTGCGATAGATGACACTCAATGATTACCCTTTGACAACCAGTATGTTTGATTGCAATCAAGATCATGAAGTAACATTTTTTATAACACTTTACACCATTAACAAACATTATAACAAGCATAAACACAAACAGTCTGAAATGTCATACTTTAATATATTTTAATATTTGGATGTGCATGAACTTTGTTTAACACTGTTTAATATTAATGACTTATTAAAGTTATCATAAAATATTACCCTTTTTTTTCTGGTGGCCTGTTAATAATTTCAATTATAATAATAATTGTAATAATAATAATAATAATAATAATAATAATAATAGGATGCATATTAAGTTTTTTTTTTTACATTGTTTAAAGTTATTATAACATTTATCTTTTAATATATACTTTTTTTATTTTTTTAATCATTAATCTTTTTAAAAAGTAGACATTATAACAACAACAGCAAAAATAAAATGACTTACTAAAGTTATCACAAATGTTTTTTATTATTTTATATATTTTTAAAATATTTTTTTAAACTTTTCTAAATATTAATAATTTTAGAAATTAGACACTATAAAACAATAATAATAATAATAATAATAATAATAATAATAATAATAATAATAGTAATACATGAAGTTTGACATTCTTTAATGTTAATGACTTACTAAATTTATCACAAATGTTTTTTTATTATTTTATATATTTTTAAAATCTTTTTTTTTTACTTTTCTAAATATTAGTAATTTTAGAAATTAGACACTATAAAACAACAACAACAACAACAACAACAACAACAATAATAATAATAGTAATACATGAAGTTTGACATTGTTTAATGTTAATGACTTACTAAATTTATCACAAATGTTTTTTTATTATTTTATATATTTTTAAAATCTTTTTTTTTTACTTTTCTAAATATTAGTAATTTTAGAAATTAGACACTATAAAACAACAACAACAACAACAACAACAACAACAACAACAACAACAATAATAATAGTAATACATGAAGTTTGACATTGTTTAATGTTAATTTTTTTTTTAATTATTTTATACATTATTTATTTTTTATTTATTTATTTATTTTTTACTTTTCTAAATATTAATAATTTTAGAAATTAGACACTATAAAAACAATAATAATAATAATATTAATACCAATTATTGGATATAAGTGAACTTTGATTCAAACTGTTTAATGTAAATTACTTATTAATTAAAGTTATTAAATGTTTCCCCATTTTTCTGGTCACCTGTTAATAATTTTAACTAGTAGCCTAGACACTATAATAACAATGACGATATGATAACAAATAAAAGCTAAAGTTATGCAAAACAAAGCATGTATGACGCTGTCCTAATTCAGGTATGACAGGCAGCATGACCCACCTGGGTTGAACAGAATGGCTCCTTTTAAATACGCGTACTCCTTAGTGCTTATATCAAGTCCCCAGCATTTCCTCAGAAACACTTTAATACCCTGAACATCAGTCAACGCCACTCCAGCGTTCACATTACTCTGGTTCTCCTGCTTGTCCTGTCCGCTCGTTAAAATCTGCTGTAGCATGCTCGGCTCGGGCGCCTCCGAGGTCTCAAAGTCGATCCTGTCCTGCGCCATCCCGAGCACCAGCAGCGGCGCCCAGCCGCTCCGCACCAGCGTGTGCTGGTCATTCACCGGCAGCTCCCGAAAGCACGGCACGTTCTTCACGAACTTCAGGGTCTTCACCAGAACCGCGGAGGCGGCTTTACATGTGGTCTGAGGGGACCGCAGGGAGACCTTCCTCTTGGATCCGCACGCACAAGCGCGCATGGACACGGCGAGCCTCGGGGTCCTCGGCTGGTTCCCAAGTTGCGCAGACTGACTGTCGTTCTTTAAAATGCTGTACAGGATGCTGTTCTGTCTCCTCTCGCTGCTGCAGTGGCAGCTGCTGTCAAAGTAAGCCATGCTGCTGGCGCTGCGGAGACTGATGTCGTTTCGTTGTTGAAACTAAGATGAGCTTTACACTTGGAGACGTCCATGCACGGCTGAGGTCTGTGTGTTACCTTCCACTCACATGCCAAATAGTTTAGAGATTTTTAAAGAGCAATGGACGCCTCCCACTGTCTTTCTCTAATATGCACATAGGGGGCGCTATAGTCCCTATTCGTCTGCGTACAAATTGGTTTTGAAACGTTAAATACTGTACATTCATCAAAGATCTTCTTTACATTAATCATAACTTAAACATGTGTTTGTATACGTGTACATAAAGAGATCAGTGGTGTAACATTTTACTCATTCATTCCAAATCGAAGAATTTATTGTTTATTTACTGATACTTCCATTTTAAGTGCCTCATTGTAACACAAATTTCTGCTTCTTTAAAGAAATGGAGGGACAAGTCGAAATTAAGTTCATCTAATTTCGAGCTTAACTTGTATCGAACCTGGAATATTCATTTAAAGAGCAACAGAACAACACTGAGAAAAGGGAAAGCAGCTCTATTCAAAATACGAAACCAGTCAACTTGAAATCAACTTAATACATTTATGTTTAAGATTAAAACATAATTATATTGCGTAAAGTCCAAGTGATAGTCAATCAACACTCATAAAAAGTGAAACAATCACATTGCTATGATGGCTATGGATTCAGACTTTTTACTGATTGTGTTACGGTAGCCAGCAGGTAGGTAGCGGTGCAGTGTGTAAACCTCACTCCCCTGGCCTCAAGACATGCACTAGCGACTGATGCTAGAGGCTGTAGCCTTTAGCCTCCTCGTTAGTGTGCCCACCTCCCATGCTGATGATGCCAGTTCGAATCCCACTTGGAGCGGGTAAAACAGTACTGGTTACAGTTGTGCCATGACCCGGATGGGAGTGAGGTTTAGGGGGGTGAGTGTAACAGTAGCCAGCAGGTAGGTAGCAGTGCAGTGTGTAAACCTCACTCCCCTGGCCTCAAGACGCGCACTAGCGACTGATGCTAGAGGCTGTAGCCTTTAGCCTCCTCGTTGGCGTGCCCACCTCCCATGCTGGTGATGCCAGTTCGAATCCCGCTTGGAGCGGGTAAAGTAGTACTGGTTACAGTTGTGCCACGACCCGGATGGGAGTGAGGTTTAGGGGGGTGAGTGTAACAGTAGCCAGCAGGTAGGTAGCGGTGCAGTGTGTAAACCTCACTCCCCTGGCCTCAAGAGGAGCACTAGCAACTGATGCATTTAAAAAACATTTAAAATAGGTTTTCACTACACAAAGTATTTGAGTAGAGCCCACATTTTAATTAAATATCAGAGAAACTCATTTTCATTTTGTGGAACCAATGACCACAATTGAATCAAGTTAAACCAAAAAAGAAATGAAGTGAAGACTGTAACTGGCTCGTTCCATGTATGCATTACCAGTGATTTGTATGAGAAGCAAATGTGTTGCCTGAAGGTATTTATCTGTTTATTTCTGAGTACCATGACAGGTGACAGTAAGATCTGTTTGGTACCAGTCCCTGTCTAGCCTTGCTTGTTTGACAGTTTTACAGTAACGTGATGTGTATGCCCCTTTCATCTTAAGATCCTTTGATCATTTATTATTTTTGTTTTGTTATTAAAGTCCAGGGTCATCTGTACTGTGCACTGTGTTCCGGGTTTGTCTGAGGCAGACGGGGGTGTACTGATGTCATTGCTCTCTTGAAGACGATTATAAAAGCATATTGATGCCTGTATGGAAAGTCCTAACAAGGCACCACTCCTGATGCTGAATAGCCGAAGGACAAGTCCATGATGGAAGTGATGAAAGCATTAGAATATTGTGTAGCAAGAGACAACTCGCACAATTGATCTATTTGGAAAAGAAATGTTTTTTAGCATTTACATCAAGGCCAATGTCAAACAAACAACCTTCACAGCCTCCTCTAACACCCACCCCCCACACATACACAATTTTGCATCCAACTAAGCTTCTGTTCAAGGTCAGCAGGTCTAACTGTCAGTTTCTACGAATGCTCCTCTACTACCTGTCTTCTTATTTGAAATTAGGACCGTATCTAGATGAAGGCTCTGGGTTACGTTCCATTTCGTAAGTTTGAGGGCCAAAGCTCATATCAACATCCCCAATCCACACACACATACACTTACTCTGTCTCAAGACATATGGGTTATCTTGTCTGTCAGTAACTATACGACGAACATCTGAAAGATTGCTCCAGATAATCACAAGGCTAGAGATTATATGTCATGTCGCTGTTGAGTTTTTCATGTCAAATCAACCAAATTTGGGAAAATTCCTTGGCTGAAATGTTTGATTATGTTAATACTTTTTCGGACAAAAAATAAATGAATAAACATAAGTGATGATGAAAGCAATAATATTAAATTCCATGGATAAACATTTACAGAGTAATCAATTTTTTGTAGAGGCGGGTCAAAATGTCAATTTTCACCTATATTTTGGAGCAAAACTACATGTAAAAAAAAATAATAATAATAACCTTAGAAAAGTGACAGTGTCATTATTTTATTTTTACACAGCAATAGGTGGGCCTATTATTGAAATGAGTTGACTTCATCGCCCATTATTGTATTATATGCCAATGGTGTGAATCCAAATATGGGGAAATAAAACACTTTTTCTTTTGTTTTTCCAAAGTTGGTGTGCCTATTAAAGATATGTGAATATCCTTTACGATTATGGATCAGAGCAAACTTTTCTTTTTGTATCTTTATTTTTAAGGCCCTTTATGGTTAAATCCCAGAGATATGGGTCTCTCAATGTGGCTCCATCTGTAAATTGATCAATTTTACCCATTGTCAATGGTTGAAAACCAAATGTAGGCCACAAGAAGCTAGTTTCCTTGTCCAACAAAACAAAGGTCTGAAGTACAAATAATGTTGAAATTAAAAAGGCACCTTTATTTATTTAAATAAAAACAATACTTTTTTTTTACATAGGCCTACATTTATTATGTGAGGTCTTTGGTTTAAGAGGGCATTTGGGCCCTACAGGTTAGGGTTTGAGTTTATCGTGTCCTAGTTCCTGCAAAATATTTGTTTTATTGATGTAATTGCAACAATACTGTGTTCGAAATGTTTGCTTATCTAGCTGATAGAGAGTAGTTAAGCGTAGCTCGATAATATTGTGAGGTCTACACGTAGTAATGCATCTTTCGATTGAGGTACTTTTAGGCCTGGTGACTGTTGGAGCGAGCAACCTCAGAGTACATACAGACACCGGTTCTGGTCCCGTGGAAACCAGAAAATAATTGCGTTCACATAATCAGTGGTGAGCAGTGGTTTTATTGGTTTAATGGTTTTATTTTTGCTAAAATATTACATATTTACTCCACTGACGGTAGGTTTAGGGTTAGGGTTTAGGTTAAGGGGAAGAGTTAATAAAATATGTATTCCTGTTGACTGTATTACATCATTTAAAACTAAAGATGCAACTCGCTTTTGGTGCCACTCTGTGGATATTTCACTTGTAAACTGGAACTCACATGTGCCCATGTGTTCAAAAACACTTCCAGCTTTGGCCACTGGGGGCAGTGATTCCAATTTTGGTAAGCACACATTGAAATTCAAACTTTTTATCTACTGTTATAGAATAAATATTATTAACTGTGTATATAAGCATTAATTCACTATCAACAAATTCTCCTTTGAAGAGGCATAGCACCTAAAGGCCGAAACATACTCTACACAAATACATGAGCGCAAATGCGATCGCTTGGCCACCGCGTTGAACATGCTTAACGTGCATTTTTGTGTTATTGTGGTGGGAACAAACCTCAGTTCTCAAGAGGGTGATTGAGTTACCCTCAAAAGTCTGTGCCATTAAACTGGATGTTATTATTCCGGAAAGTTGCTAAAAACATTTGACTTTAACTTACTTGCTCAGCAATATTCACTTCAAACTGCTATTCTGCCATGACAGTAGCTGACTTTAAAGAGAAAACTCACTGTAACAGGGGACAGTTCACACTAATCTCACTATAGCAATGCTGAGAATGCAGCGTGTACTTGCGTTGGGTTATGAATTGCGCTCTGACGTTTCAAAATGCAACGACACGAGGTCAGGCTTGCGTAGCACGATGCCTCTGTGTTTGTGTTGCATAGAGTATGTTTCAGCCTTAAGTTTTTCCTTCTTCCAAACTTTTAAAATATATGCTGCACACTTTAAATTGAAGACTGACCATCAGAACCATTTGAATTTCGAGTTCATCAAAAGCCAGAGTTACTGCATTTCCCATAATGGCTCCCTTCATTGCAAGGTCATGGTCAAGCTGGATGATTTGTGGTGTGTGTGGTGTGAGAACTGTTTCTGGTTTCTAGATTCATCCTAAATTCATGGACTGGAATGCATGAATCATGATTAATATATTTGACAAAGAAGGCAGTTTTAGGGCAGCGATTTATAGATGTTAAAACCAACCAAGTTATAATTTTTATCGGCCTTTTTAATCATTGTTACCTTGTTAAAAGAATATTCTCGGTTCAATACAAGTTATGCTCAATCAACAGCACTTGTGGCATAATGTTGATTACCACAAAAAATAATTTCGCCTCGCCCTTCTTTTTCTTTTAAAAAAGATAAAATCGAGGTTACAGTGAGGCACTTACAATGAAAGTCAATGGAGCCAATTGTTGGAGGGTTTAAAGACAGAAATGTGAAGCTTATAATTTTATAAAAGCACTTACATACATTTTTTCTGTTAAACTTGTCAAATATTTGAGCTGTAAAGTTTTTAAAATCGTAATTTTTGTGGTCATGTGAGGGTTTTAGGGTTTTAGGGTTTACAACTTTACGTTATCATGGCAACAAAGTTGTAAAATTGGAAATAACTTTACACAGAAAAAGTTAGTTAGCGATTTTATCACACTAAAATCATCTTAACACGCATATTGTTTATGTCTTGTGGCTATCATTTTGAAACAGTGAGTATGTTAATGTTTATGGATTGGCCCCATTCACGTCCATTGTAAGTGTCTCACTTTAACCAATATTTTTGCTTTTTTTTAAAGAAAAGTAGGTGCAAGTTGAAATTATTTTTTGTGGTTCTCAACATTATGCCACAAATGCTGTCAATTGAGCTTAACTTGTATTAAATATATTAAATAAATATTTCTTTAACAGGACTGTTAAATTTCTAATTTAATACGTTTGATGGCATTGCACTCTTGGCAGCCTTATTAAGCTAGTATAAAAAAAACTAAATAAAAATAGTCTTTTGCATTTAAGATGCACTCTTACAAAAACTGGGTTAGTGCCCAATTTGTATCTCAATACAACTACATGAGTGTTGATTTCAGGATTGTGAAACACATAGTACATAAGCATCTAGAGTATACAGCCTATAGCAGACCACTGTGCAAAAGTTCAAATGTACTGACGTTTTCATGGTCAGTGGTTCATTGGTACAGTCTGGTGTTAATGTTTACATAAACTTCTGTGTGGAAACTAAATCCAGTCTCAGCGTAGATCAGCCTCCCTTCACTGTCAAGCATAAACAGAAGACAGAAAACAGCCCACCAGGTTGTCATGACCCAAAGAGAATAAGAATTTGGCTCAACTTTTCAACAGCAACCTTGAAGAGAATGAAAAAGCTCTTTACAGTGCTTTTAGTGCTGGTTTTCTTTATTTTTCTTTTTTTTCCCCCCCAATGTGTTTGCACATTTTTAGGTTTTTTTTTCTTTCATGCTTTGTGCAATTTTGATATCACAACACAATAGACTTATAAAATAAATGACAGTGTGAGAAACAATGTAGCCTTGTGACCTTTAAAGACAAAGCACTGCAAAGAAGAAAGATATTTTTACAAAAAGAATTAACATGAACTTTCTTGTGCAAATTGTTCCTGCTTCCTTGTTGTGTAATGAGTAGTTCGGTCTGTTACTATAGTAACTATAAATCTAATTTCTTCCTGCCTGCCTCTATGACTTTACCCATAAAGTGATATGGCCTTGTGTCGAAGAGACTTACAAATTGAATACTCCTTTTTTCAAGGGCTTCTGTCATTCTGTCTGTGGCTTTCAGAGGTATGGGAGAGGAAATTCATTTGACATGCTGGTATGCGTGCTAACCTTTGTGTGTGTGTGTAACAAGAAAAACTGTTCAATATCTAATAAAAAAGTTTCATTTTTTATTGTTTTACAAACAAACATTTTACAGACGCAAGAGTTTAAAAGAGAATGTATCTGGCAGTCAATTTCTATTCAATTTCAGTAGTAGAATACATAATGCAGACTATAAACTCAGCAAAAAAGAAATGTCCCTTTTTCAGGACACTGTATTTTAAATATAATTTTGTAAAAATCCAAATAACTTCACAGATCTTTATTGTAAAGGGTTTAAACAATGTTTTCCATGCTTGTTCAATGAACCGTAAACAATGAATGAACATGCACCTGTGGAACGGTCGTTAAGACACTAACAGCTTACAGATGGTAGACAATTAAGGTCACAGTTATAAAAACTAAGGACACTAAAGAGACCTTTCTACTGACTCTGAAAAACACCAAAAGAAAGATGCCCAGGGTCCCTGTTCATCTGTGTGAACGTGCCTTAGGCATGCTGCATGGAGGCATGATGACTGCAGATGTGGCCAGGGCAATAAATTGCAATTTCCGGACTGTGAGACACGTAAGACAGCGCTACAGGGAGACAGGAAGGACAGCTGATCGTCCTCGCAGTGGCAGACCATGTGTAACAACACCTGCACAGGATCGGTACTTTCGAATATCACACCTGCGGGACAGGTACAGGATGGCAACAATAACTGCCCGAGTTACACCAGGAATGCACAATCCCTCCATCAGTGCTCAGACTGTCCGCAATAGGCTGAGAGAGGCTGGACTGAGGGCTTGTAGGCCTGTTGTAAGGCAGGTCCTTACCAGACATCGCCAGCAACAACGTTGCCTATGGGCACAAACCCACCTTTGTTAGACCAGACAGGACTGGCAAAAAGTGCTCTTCACTGACGAGTCGCGGTTTTGTCTCACCAAGGGTGATTGTCGGACTCGTGTTTATCGTCGAAGGAATGAGCGTTACATCGAGGCCTGTACTCTGAAGCGGGATCGATTTGGAGGTGGAGGGTCTGTCATGGTCTGGGGCGGTGTGTCACAACATCATCAGACTGAGCTTGTTGTCATTGCAGGCAATCTCAACGCTGTGCGTTACAGGGAAGACATCCTCCTCCCTCATGTGGTACCCTTCCTGCAGGCTCATCCTGACATGACCCTCCAGCATGACAATGCCACCAGCCATACTGCTCATTCTGTGTGTGATTTCTTGCAAGACAGGAATGTCAGTGCTGCCATGGCCAGCAAAGAGCCCAGATCTCAGTCCCATTGAGCACGTCTGGATCAGAGAGTCACCTGTTGGATCAGAGAGTGAGGGCTAGGGCCATTCCCCCCAGAAATGTCCGGGAAATTGCAAGTGCCTTGGAGGAAGAGCGGGGTAACATCTCACAGTAAGAACTGGCAAATCTGGTGCAGTCCATGAGGAGGAGATGCACTGCAGTACTTAATGCAGCTGGTGGCCACACCAGATACTGACTGTTACTTTTGATTTTGACCCCCCCATTGTTCAGGGACACATTATTCCATTTCTGTTAGTCACATGTCTGTGAAACTTGTTGTTGAATCTTATGTTCATACAAATATTTACACATGTTAAGTTTGCTGAAAATAAAAGCAGTTGAAAGTGAGAGGATGTTTCTTTTTTTGCTGAGTTTATAATAGAGCATAAATCATTGAAAGTTCCTTTTCTTGACTTAAACAAATTCTGACTCCGATAACAGATTACGGAATAACTAATTTATCTACAACTTTTCCATAATTATTATTATTTTATTTATTTTTTCATTTTTGCGTAATTGCGCTGCAATAGTGGTGTTTCCCTTTACGTAAAACCCCGGGATTCCCCCAACCTACAAGAGCATAACCGTGAGGGACCGTCAATATTTTACAGTGGTGTTTATAAATGGGTATAGTTTATAGTGTATGTGCTTTTACTCGCAGAAATGTTTTATTGACTTGCTGTTGGGCTCCATCCTATGACGTTTGTTATGTGAACTGTTCCAGGCACATGCGCACTCTTCAAAAATCTGTTTACGTGGCCACATAAGCAGCATTCTCAAGGAGAAACCTAGGTGTGTTAAACCACTTTCTCTTAATCCCTTAAAAGGCATAAGGAAATCAGTGTTCTCATTTACATGACATTCCAGAAAACCGCTTTCTGCAAAAACCCTGGAATAAACAGTTTTCTTAAGTGCATGTAAGCGTGGTCCTCAGTGACATACACTGTATAAAGCTATCAAAAAGCTCCTTCACAGAAAACCCTAATAAGTTGACATTACTCCGTTGATTGAGTAAACTCGTCCCCTCAACTGATTTGAGTACTGGTGTCTCCAAAACTTGCGTAATTAAAGGAATAGTTCACCCAAAAATGAAAATTCTCTCATTATTCACTTACCCTGATGCCATCCCAGATGTGTATGACTTTCTTTCATCTGCAGAACACAAATGAAGATTTTTAGAAGAAGATAGAGCTCTGTCAGGTCCTTATAATAGAAGTACACGGGTGCCAGCACTTTGACAGTCCAAAAGTCATATTTAGGCAGCAATAAAGTAATCCATATGACTCCAGTCGATCAATAAATGTCTTCTGAAGTGAATCGATAGGTTTATGTAAGTCGATAATTATTTTATTTTTTTACTTTAAATCTGCGCTTCCATCCAGGGCTCTGATGCTCTGATGTTCGTTCTTCTGTAGTAAATAAGCGGCGCTTCTGAATTCAGAACGCACTTTCGTCATGTCAGCTGCTGGCAGGAAGCAATTTTTGTAAGTTAATAACGTTTTAATTATCTATTTATTTTTTACACATACTTAACGATTTGCTTCAGAAGACATTCACTGATCGACTGGAGTCGATTATTGCAAACATTTTCTTCCTTTAATAGCTTCCATGTCTTAAGGTCTGCTAAAAGCCAGAGCAGGCCACGTTTTAGTTAAATCACAAAATAAATGAAGATCCATTTGATAAATTATTTTATCTAATGGTAAACATTGGTATACAGTAAACATGTAATTCTAATTAATTTATTTAGTTTTATATTATTAATTTATTTTTAGGGCACCATGTCATGTGTCATTAGCGCCACTGGGCTTAGAAATAGTTCAGAATCTTAAATATTTGCTTCTTATGTCAGAACTTTTCTTTCTTTTTGAATCCTAAAATCATAAAACTTTCTTTTTATTGCTTGGTTTAAATGAACCCCAGATTTTCAATGTGGACTCAGACTTTCACACCCCACTCATTATTTATTCCACAAAACGTAAACCAAATGCAGAGACCAGTTGTAAAAAATTGAGTAGTTAAAATTTTTACTCTGCTTCCACAATACTGCTAGTAGATAAGATAATTAGCACCCAAATGCAATCCATAAGTCGAATGCAAATCAATAAGAAGTGTTACCTGGGCCTGGGTAGCTCAGAGAATACTGACGCTGACTACCACCCCTAGAGTCGCGAGTTCGAATCAAGGGTGTGCTGAGTGACTCCAGTCAGGTCTCCTAAGCAACCAAATTGGCCCGGTTGCTAGGGAGGGTAGAGTCACTTGGGGTAACCTCCTCGTGGTCACAATTAGTGGTTCTTGCTCTCAATGGGGCGCGTGGTAAGTTGCGCAATGGATCGCGGAGTGTAGCATGAGCCTCCACATGCTGTTAGTCTCCGTGGTGTCATGCACAACGAGCCATGTGATAAGATGCGCCGATTGACGGTCTCAGAAGTGGAGGCAACTGAGACTTGTCCTCCGCCACCCGAATTGAGGTGAGTAACCGCGCCACAACGAGGACCTACTAAGTAGTGGGAATTGGGCTTTCCAAATTGGGGAGAATAAATGAAAAATAAAATAAAATAAAATAAAATAAGAAGAAGTGTTACCACTTCTGTAAAAGCAGAACTTTTAGCAGTTTGGTGGTCTGGAGCATTCAGGTGTATGTTTGCATCAAGCAAATTGAAAAATATTCAAGGCAGTTGCAAATCTATGCATGGCTTTGCTTTGACTTCTGTCCTTTGGACAAGCAATGCCAAAGTTGAGACATTTGGTCAGTATGCACAACACCATGTTTGGTGAACACCAAATACACTGTATCAGCACAAATACGTCATACCAACAAGCATGCATTGGAGGAGTGATGATCTGGGCTTGTTTTGCAGCCAAAGGACAAGCACACCTTGCAATCATCAATTTGACCGTGAACTCCTTTTCATACCAAAGTATTCTACTGAGAAATTAAAGGTCACTGACAGCAAAAGCTTGGGTGAAATTGTGTGATGCAACAGGGCGATGATCCCAAGCACATCAACAGCTGAAGGACTGGAACAAAAAGAATAAAGCTGTTCAAATGTAAATGTCAAGGTCCAGACCTCAGACCCATTGAGATGACATCAGCAAATTAAAGACTTATTGGCGACACATTGCGTTTGATGCTGGTTTGGCTTCTTGTGGAACTATTCTTGTTGGCTGAGCAAAAACAAAGAAATAACTGCTCATATTGAGTTTTATTTTTATTTTATTTTTATTTTTTGTATAATGAACTGTTGCAAAATCACACACACAATTATGTGCACATAATGTAGTGTTTTTAATACATGGTTTGTTTGGGTCACCGTTATTTTGCCAAGTAGGACGTGTTCCTGGATCAACATCGTTTGTTGGTCCTGAAACAACTTGAAACAATTAGATGGAAATGATAGGTTGATAAGAATGGTCTACAAGCACCTAAACCTAGCTAGCTCTAAGCCATTAACCCTCAATCTAACCCTAAAATATGATTGGCTGATAGAAATGTTGTCCAGGTCCAACAAGGATGTTGATCTATAAGAACATGTGCTACTTTTGGCACCATCAGAAAAAGTTAGGTTATTGTTTGGTAAAGAAATTGTGAAAATGTAATCTGCGACATACAGTTAATTGACTCTTCAACATCGAGTCATGTCCCAGGGGTTGATTTGCTCGATTTACTTTTTTCTTGTTGTTATACGATGGTCTGAATTGGACAGTTTTTACCATGCTTTATGGTCTGTGTAACGCTTTGCAATTAATTTTTCAGACCATACTAATCCAAATGCAGAAATAGAAAAACGGTTTTTAACTTTTATTTTTCGTTTTTTCCGGTTACTTCAAGAATGGATAATTGTCTTTTTCTCTCATTTTCTTCAATTTTACTGTGTCTAAATTGTGACTTTAGAAATGTTTTTTTTTTTTTAAATAATTGACTTATCGTCAATTTTTAATTTGTTAATTTTTTTTGTTTTGCAATTTGCGTTGTGGGCTGTACCATTATCGCGGGGGTGTGGGTTAGGGAATGGACTGCATGTATATTGAGGAGTAGTTTAAAAGGCTTTCCCAGGGGTCGATAACCGAAGGCACACGTGCAACCTTTGCCACGCGGAGGGGTTGGCACATGGGCAATAGCAAGAGAGTGGACAAACTGAGCGCCAAATTGGCACCAAGTACATCTCTACACTTTAAGTGGGTCGCGCAAGCATAAAGGGTTCGGCTTTGCGTTATTCGCTCCGTGCACTGAATGATAGGGGTTTGATCTCTCGATGGCTGGCTGAAGCTGCCACTGACAGATCACATGGGTCATTAGGCTATATAAATAGATTGGTATGGATCTATTCTAATGAATGAATGCAATTATAAAGGTTTTACTTGCGATTAATTTTTGGAATTGGGAGTTCTTCACTTATAGCCAGACACCATGCGACAGTTTTCTTCCTGTGAATATCATACAAGGAAAAATAGACCTGGTAAATTGCAAGTATACACTGTGTATAAATGCCTTAATACATAAAAATAATAATAATATTATTATTATTGTTGTTTATAATAATAATAATAATAATAATAATAATAATAATTTGGTTGGACCCCTACTAGCCTTTTACATTTCTCAACGTCCATGCAGTAATATCCGTTCCCTAACCCACACCCCCGCGCTAATGGTACAGCCCACAGCGCAAATTACAAGACACAAAAAAAGAGTCAATTATTCCAAATTATTCCAACAATTTCTAGTCACAATCTGGAAAAAGTAAAAGTGAAGAAAATGAGTTAAAAGATCAAATATCCATTCTTGAAGTAACCGTGAAAAAAAAGGAAAAATGAAATTTTCAAACCGTTTTTCTATTTTTGCATCTGGATTGGTATGGTCTGAAAAAAATGAATTGTAAAACGTTACACGGACCCTTTATCATTTATTTTAGGCAATTTTCAAATGCCTTTTATGTATAGATTTTACTGTTTAAGTGTTGCCCTCCAAAATGAAACATGAAAATACATTATTAAATTACAAATTATTAAATTTGTAAAAATATGATCATCTACAGTAAACAAAGAGTGAAATAAACATAAACCATTTCAATATGTATTGTGTGAATTGTGTGATTTCTATCAGTTTTTAAAAAATGATGACTGTCCTACATAGGGGAGGGTAACAATGTTGATTTCCCGATGCATCGCGATCTTCGTTTGAACGATCTCGACATTGATTCTGAAATCCCAATATCGATTTTTACTCTATGCACAACCCTCCACTACAATAGAGAAAATCACTCGCATGTGCAACCAAATTTCGTGCTATGCAACTAAAATGTATGTTGGCAACTGGATGGTAAATGTTTACATTTCACTTACCAGTGAATGTGTAGTATAGTGGGCAAAGTATTCAACAGCAAGATCCTGAGAGTAAAAGTTAATCTGTGTGTGTCCAAAGATGAGATCCATGCATCCTGTCATTGAATAATGTCTCTTTTAATAATCTTTCTGTTCTCTACGGTCAGTTGCTGATTAAAAATTACAAAAAAAGAAACATTTAATTTTACTCACACGTAGGACAGATGAGGTAAATCCATTCGAGTCTCTCTTGCTTAATGTAAAGAATTAATTAAATATGTAATAAAAAATAATATATGCAATTTTATTGATTGAATACATGTATTTGTTCATTTTTAAAATGCAAAAATGTGACCAAAATGATGAAAAACTAATAAAATATAATTAGTAAAATTAACATTTTCATATGTACCTAGTTAGAGGGTCCCCTGTATAATTAACAGCATCAGCTGTGGGACAGAATTTCTTCAGTATGTAAGAAAAACAGACATTATAACTGAAACATACCCATATGAAAACATATTGAAAGTGATGTTTTGTTTTTGCATACTTTTGCCAAATTATGCAAAAAGTATTACTAGAAAGGGAACAATGAAGGGATGACATTACACACATAGTGCTTCTACAGGCCAGGAAATTTAAAGAAGATATGTACAAATGGCATGGCTTGTAAATTAATTTTATGCTGTATGTTTAAGGGTTGCTATGCAGGAATAATGAACTTCTTTGCCAGTCAAGACAGGGCTTAAATTAAGTGGTCAGATATGCTGTTGCCTATATGTCCATTTCAAGTTCATAATAGTTTTACAAGACATTAAAATGTCACATTCTGTGATTTTGAAAGATTGCCGCTCTTTAAGACCTTTTATATCACCTTACCTTCAGTTCATTCTGCTTCTTTAATGAAAATGTTGTGCTTGTGTATCTGGAATCTCCCGTTGGCTGATGTACAACTTCATTGAAATAGAAAAAACACTGAGCACTGACCTCCATCAGTTGGCCTGTCATTATCCTCAGTAAATAAATAAACTGCAGTGCTTCCCTGTGTTTGCCTTGGCTCTGTGAGGTGTGGTGGCTGTGCGAAAGGAGAGTTAATCTGGAGGACACTGACCATAAAAAAGACCAGTAGCATCTCGGTCGCCCCCTTCTCCAGACACTGATAAGAGGTCAGCGCTGTCAGTCACTGGACTTCCGAACATGACGTGAGTTATGAAGCTTCAGCACAAGAGCTGAGTGAGATTATGCTTCCAACTCTTTTACTAAAATTTGGGACATGTGTAAGTTGGTGTTTCTTCAACTTCGGGCACTTTAAGCAGAAACAGTTTCAAGAAAGTAAAGTTTTGATAAAAGTCTTTTATTGTTATTATTATTATTATTAGTCCAACAGTGAATGTACATGTATTACAGGAGACTCTCTCTCTCTCTCTCTCTCTCTCTCTCTCTCTCTCTCTCTCTCTCTCTCTCTATTTATTTTTTATTTTATTTTATTTTATTTTTTTTAAAACATTCTGCAAGTCTTGAAAATTCCCACCACAGTGTCATTTCCAGCACATCTCAAATTACTTAAATTAATTAAGTACCACTTTTAAAAAACTCTATTATGAGCAAAATTTTTGGTGAGGTGGAAATGATGCCACAACTGTGGGACAGTTATAAGAAATCACGGCATTGCCTTCCTAGAATTTCCTTGTGATATGATAGGTGTGTATGAGAAACAGATCAATTTTTATGTAAATAAATCTACACCTTTGACTAGCCCCGACCTGTATGTGCCTGAATGTGTGGAAGTCGCTTCCACACCAGAATGTGAAAGTGTAGATTTACAGTAAAAATGTACTTAAATGTTGATCTGTTTCTCACCCACACCTATCATATCACTTCTGAAGACATGGATTAAACCACTGGAGTCTCATGGATTACTTTTATGCTGCCCCTATGTTCTTTTTGGACCTTCAAGATTCTCATCACCATTCACTTGCATTGTATGGACCTACAGAAAGGCATACACATATGGGATGGCATGAGCATGAGTAAATGAGCGAATTTTCATTTTGGGGTAACCATTCCTTTAAAGACTCTTTTTACAAAAACAGTCACTTAATGAATCAGTGAATCAATCTTTTTGGTGAAAAAATTCAAATGAATCGAGTTGCGAGTTAATGACAGACAAATCGACATTATCTGAAGTTAATTCACTCTAATAGATAAATGTAACTGGAGTGGTTTGAAGAAAGACAGATCAAAGGATATCAGAACATTTTACAGGTTGAATAAATAAATAAATCGCAAATTAACAGTTTCTTACGTTTTCCTTGGTCTTGCCAAAACGTTCTTCTCAGTGGTGACAGACCATTGAGAGTTAGGAAGATTTTATATTTCTTCTTAGTGAAGAAATCACCTTGGAAGTCAGGAACCAATGTGTGTAAGTTCTTCGGTGCACTAGACAGGTTTTATGGTCTGTACAGAAAGAGAGTGAGAGGCAAATATAACAAACATTTCATAAATTGCTTATAGGGAAAAAAAAAAAGTAAAACGCAACCAAAACTTACATTTTCTTTGGCATCATTTTTGCCAAGACAGACTTCAAGGGTGAACAAATAACCTTGGGAGACAGAAACAAATGAATAAAAGATGTTTGGTGCACTAGGCACTAGTTCTTGTGATCTGTACACAAAGAGAGAGATAAGCAAATATAATATCGATGTTTTTATATTGTTTACAGAAAATTTAAATTTAAAGAAAAACTACGGAAACCTACATTTGACTTTGATTAGCTTTTGAGAAGTAGTTTTCGACTTCATCTTCCCCAGGAAAAAGGATGTTCTTCGGTCTAATGAAGCACTTTATAAAATTTGGTTGGATATCATACATTTTCTCAAACAGAAATAATAAAGATAACTTACATTTGACTTCTATTGGAGAATCCTCTGTCCCAGGGTCTGTGTGTTCAACATCTTCTGGTGGCTTTAACCTTGCTTCATTGTAATTATCTACAAACAAAAAAGGACTATCCCCATATAGTCCATTGTTTTGCACAGGCAACATTTCAGATTAATCAACTTGACAGAACTCTGATATAACATGTGAAATTATACAGTATGTCTTTATGATATGTCAAGGTAAGATATTATTCTACATGTGTGGGACATGACATGTTTACCAATGAATACACAGATATATCGCTTGATTCGCCAACATAAACAGAATCTACAAGTTTGCACTAACCTGATGTGAATCTTCTAGCATGGTGTGATGTCCATCCTTCTCCAGATTCTTCCTCATTTTTTATCACCTTGACAACATCTGTTTTGTTTGGTGGACACATACAGTACATTCATTTGTACTTTACATTAAACTTTGTTTCATGCTTGTCATCTCATGTTGCTCCTGTTATAAGAAGTCCAATTACTCTCCATACCGAAGTCAGTTTGTCTCAATTCCGATTTTCACTGACCCCAAAAACAGCCCTGCAGGGAAGGAAAATGAAAGATATACATTAAAAATCACTAAACTGATTTGTTTTAAGACACATTGATCCTTATGAATCATCATTATAATCACAATAATGTCTGGTGTACTACACAGATGCATATTTAAACATACATTTCTGCACTTGTTATTTTGAAATCATGCAGCATTATCAGAACCTGCTAAAAAATAAGATAGCAACTTAACAATAAAGCTCTGTAAATTATAACAGATTACATCACTGGAGATGTGAGATAAAGTTACTTATGGTCAGTATTGGGTGCAACCGACTACATCTGATTACTAATACAATCGATTACTGTTTCATTATGATTACATATTGATTACATATCAGGCACCGCAATACATTAGTAGCTAATTAATTTGTTTGCTAATTAATGGCCTTGCATGTTACAAGAAGACACAAGGAGAATATCACAGTGCAATGCAGCATTATCATAGGAACATCGCTTACCTCGCAGCACTCATGGAAGAAAAAGTAGACACGTGTGATTTTCATTCACATTCGGTGGGAATACACAGCACAACTAAAATGCTACTAATACAACAAAAATTTCATTTGTTCTTTGAATGTAATCTTTACCATCCTTGACCTGTTTTTAATAAATATCAATGTGATGGAAAAAATACAGATATACAAACATGGGTCATGCAGGTGGCTTACGAAAGACTTTAACAATGAACAATGTCTCTCTCTCTCTCTCTCTCTCTCTCTCTCTCTCTCTCTCTCTCTCTCTCTCTCTCTCTCTCTCTCTATATATATATATATATATATATATATATCAATGTAACTTCTCAAATGTGGCCCATGATTCATAAGCCTGATCTGTGCCACACACCTCCCACCAATAATCAGCCTTCATGTTGTTTGCCGTCACGTATTCAGTGCCGCCATTGCCAGACATGGCCCATCTTTGGCTGACAGGATGCATGCCGTTGCCAACATGAGGCCATCAGTGCCAGCTTGAGGCCACATTCGGGCCATGTTCATCTGCTATGTGGGACTATAGCTTATCTGACACCTGTAATATTTTTCACAACAAAAAAACATGGGATTTGTGTCTCTTTCGCTTTAAAACACCAAAGTATAACGTTCAAGTTGCATTACGATAAAGATGTGGCCTGTTCTGGGACTGTTTACTCTACGATTGTTTGTGGGAAGTTTATCACAACCCTGAGACATTGAAAATGTTTCTCTGAAAACTAGGTGCTTGAAAGCTGCTCTGATGTTTCTCTCTTTCTCACATACACATACACATGCACTTACACACACACACACACACACACTGGTTTTCAGGGTCGTTCAGAAGCAGCAGTGTCTGCTGTTTCAGCCCAGCTCAAGGTCAGCACACAGGCATACAAACACAAGGTCGGTCTGTTCACAGTATATAAAGGAACAGTTGCCAAACACACACAGATCCCTCCCTCTAGCACTAACGTTACTCAGCCGGCAGCCACACGTCCACTGGCTTTACAACCTGGCCTGATGGCTTCCGTCCTTTAATGGACCATCAGGGTTAGTGCAGAGGTTGAGTGATGTGTTGTGTTTGTGTGTGTGCACATGTGAATCGTCCATTGAGAGCTGATCAAATGGACCTTTTCTTCCTCAAAACAACCTGGAGACCTTGTTGAGTGCACAAAGCTTGCCCATCCTCTGGCTTTTGTGTGAATCATTCAAAATAATTATTATCTGGCCTTTTTCTGCTGTTCTAGGTCTAGTTTAGAAGATTGAAAGCTTGGCCTTGGCATTGTCTTTCTAACTGAAGATGCAACAATAGCAAAATAATTTACTTCAAGAACTGAAAGTAGGAAAACTTGTTTCACATTACTTTCAAGCAAGGACAAACAGTTTAGATAAATAAAAAATAAATAAAAACATAACACATACGTATGTGTATAACTTAGTTAATACAATAACTAATTCATTTATGTATCACTAGTTAGTTATTATTAAATCAATTAAAGGAATATTCCAGGTTCAGTACAAGTTAAGCTCAATCGACAGTATTTGTGGCATTATGTTGATTACCTCAAAACTAAAGTTTGGCTTGCCCCTCCTTTTCAAAATGTAAAGGTTAAAAAATACCTTACTGTTTCAAAAGTACAGCCACAAGACGTAAACAGACATTAACATGATTTTAGTGTGATATAATCGCTTACTAACCTTTTCTATGTAAAGTTATATCCAATTTTACAACTTCATTGACTTGAATGTAATGACATAAGCCCTAAAACCCCAAAATGACGATTTAAACAACTTTTTTAGCTCAAATAACATATATAATAATTTCAATAGTACACTCAAACGACAATAGTCAAATCATACTGTTCATGTGTTACACTTGCTATAGTTTACTTCCATGTTGTTTCTTCATCAAATAGCAATGTCAAATGTAAATCAAGTCAATCACTGAAACATCAGTGCTACCTTAAGTAAGAAATAACATGTATGTGTGCACGCATATGGAGTACTGATTCACCATTGTTGTTAATTCACTGTTGCACAGAAAACCAGCGTGATATAGTATTTACTTGTATGAATATAGTACTCATTCCTCTTGTAATAAATAAAGAAATAGATATCCTGTGATAGTAAACTTATATAGATACGAAATAATCATAAAAATATAATTTATGGAAGTGCAAAAAAATAAATAAATTAACCTACACGCTTACATACCTAGGGTCTCTAATGAAGATAAACTTTTCGTACTTAAACCATTATTATAAAAAATATAAAATAAAAAATTGTGCAATTTTGGCATTTTTTCTTTGTTTTTGTTTTACACTATTTATAAGAGAGAGACTGAGAAATACTAAAGAGGTGTGGGCACAACTCCAAAAAATGGATGAGTACAGGGGGTGGAATGAGGTCCCAGGTCACTAAAGACTAGAGGTATGCATTTAAGGGTTAAGTCATGAATAATAAAATAGAGCACAGAAATCATAATAGGTTACAGAAATGAATTAACATTTTATTTAAAACACAAGATTGATGCATTCATGTGAAAAAATACACTTATAGTCAGAAAAGAAAGGTCCTTGTTTTTGTATTTATTTTTATTTATTTTTGCTTGATTTATAATTGCAACCGCAATTAGTAAAAGCTAGACGAAACAAACAAGACACATCGCCAAGGCCACGTTAATAATTCACCATTCTCATTTTCTCAGTGTAAAAACCTGCTCCAGTTGCACATTTGAATAACTACATTTCTATGGGAACATTAGTTTCTCATTCATGCAGATTCTCACCAGACAGCTGTTAGCTTAATGATTTAGGAACATGGTTGCCTGGGGTTATCTGACATTAAGATCATAACAGACAGGTTGAACAGGAACAAGACTAGAAACAATGATGCAGTGTAGTACTGAACCCAGTTGCAGTTTCATTGATCCAGAACAAATGATACAAAATACTTGACTAAACTAGACTAAGACATGGAAGAACAAGCTCATTACAGGATCAACAACAATGCTACAGGCCAATAATACTCAACAGGGAACAAAGGCAAACAAGAGGGTTTAAATACATAGACATGGGTAACAAGATATCAAGACAACCAATGAAAAGACAGAACCAATAACCAAGATAACAAGACAATAAACACGTGATCCAATGAAAAGACAAGACTAATAAACATGGAACATGACACATGACAAGATGGGATCACATGAAGGGAACACAAAATCAGACAAAAATACAAGGAAAAGGGGTACCGAATATGACGTCGAAGCTCCACACTCCAGTTCAGTAGGTGGAGGTAATGCACCATAAGCTGGTTTGCCAACTGCCAATAAACAATACAAGAAGAAGAAGAAGAAGAAGAAGAAGGAACGGGAAATCACATGACAAACAAGGACCAGGAAGCATGAAAACTAAACTTCAAAATTAAAGACAAGAACAAAAATAGCCAAAGATGTGACACAAAGTGCATCATTTCACTCTCAGTTGGGTTCCAAAATAAAAATCATAAAATCAGACATGGGACAAAAACAGGAATTTTTTGAGACATGGGACAACACAAGAATTATTTTGGATAAATCTGAAGCTGAGGTGGGTAACTTTATCGATGTTGAAATACTTTCTCCTA
The DNA here is from genome assembly GCF_019703515.2 of Myxocyprinus asiaticus. Classification (NCBI taxonomy): domain Eukaryota; kingdom Metazoa; phylum Chordata; class Actinopteri; order Cypriniformes; family Catostomidae; genus Myxocyprinus; species Myxocyprinus asiaticus. The sequence goes on along the minus strand of NC_059378.1, from coordinate 4,268,436 downwards.
TCCCAGTTTAATGCAGAGGCAACTATAAGTAAGCCATTTGTAGGTAAATTTTTTCAAAAACTGCAAACACCGTGTCTCTGTGGCCCTATAAATGTTTTTAAGCGACCTGTCCAGCCCGACACAACAACATTTTAGTGTGATAAAATCCCTTACAGGGTTTACTGGCATTGCAGTTCATATAACTTTACACAGATAAGGTTAGTAAGTGATTTTATAATGCATAAATAATGTTAACACGTATAATGTTTACATCTTGTAAATCTAGTGTTTCAAAATACAAGGGACGAGTTGTTGATTGAGCCTAACTTGTATTGAACCTGGAATATTCCTTTAAAGGTAGCATTCTCCTCACTGTGTTTAAATTGTTCCCAACCCTCTCTGTCTTGAGTGTCTGTTCCTTTCCTCTCAGGTATAGATGAAGCAGGTTACCCACAGTTCATCTGCCTTTGTGCCTCTCAATCACCCAGCCGTCTTCGCGGGTGGAAAATCTGTCAGTGGGTGCCGCTCCGCCCGCCAGAGATTGATTGCCGTGGCCTTAGCTGCTGCAACTCTGCCACCACGGTCCAACAATTTTACATATTAATTTATGTTCTGCAGGGTTGTAATTGAGAGAGGAGGAGGGGGTGGGCTATTTGCCGAGAGATGAAAGCCACTCTCTCTATGATTTATGACCACTTCATAACCTTTTGTAAGGCCCATTTAAACAGGGCATGTATACGTTGCCTTCACAGGTGAGTGGAACAGGGTCGTGTTTGCATTAAAGGCTAAATTATGGAGAGGGTAGCAGAAGAGGTGAATTGGGTCGGCGAATTGAATAGAAATTCAGAAATATATGCTGTCTTTTATTGAAACATTAGGCTTTAAAGGTCATTATCCTCGTGAGGCCCAGCAATTCATTTGTGTGTAGGACATTTGTTATTGAAGTTTCTCTTAGCCCATACCTGCTACAGTGGTAAATCTTGGGGTATTATCAGAGGAATTCATGTGCTTTTCAGAGATACCAAATGTTTGAGAGTTTGGCCATGACAACTTCCTCTCCTTGCTCTATAAATATGGATTGAAATGTATCACAGTTCAATTCAGCACATCAAATACAATATAAATAAAACATCCTTTTTTCAATAAACAGTTTTTATCATATGTTTTTTAATGCACCAATCACTATATTGACATTTAAAAAAGGAAACTTTAAAACTCTTTTCGCTGGGTCTCAGGAACTTATGGTAAGATGACATCATGATAGCTTGTAATGTAAAATAATGAGATCTTTATAAAAACAGAACAGGCTGCATATATGACAATACACAGAAATATTAGTTCACACTTTAAATATATCTTATAAAAAGTTATTTTTGTGAATGTAATGTAATGGTGACTGAGAGATATACATCAAAAGCCTGTTGTATCATATTTTGTATCATATTTGATTCATGGATTTCAAAGGGGGTTTTTCAATAAAATAATATACAAAATTTTAACCAAGCACAAGTTGCTTATATTCAGCAAATACTCATTTTAAAATATCATTAATAATATAATCATACTGTCACTTTTACTTGATTAAAATCAGCTTTCATTTATCCCAACATAACATTCGCTTTTTGTGCAAGTCCGCCGCCATTTTAAATAGATCGATATAAACACTGAAACCACTTTTTGTTTTTCACAAATAACCACTAGATGGTGCCATAAACATGTGAAACTTACATACCATAGGTTGTTTGGCTCGTCAACATGAACAGAGAGGGGTCAAACGTTGTGTTTCATATTAGATACACACAGCGTTGTAGGTTCACTAAACTACATAAAATATAACAGAGAACACCCCAGTGTCCATAACAGATATTAAATAAAAAGAACATAACTATACACATAAAATATAATGAATGTGATGGGTCACGTAGGGACTTCTGGGAATGCCCAATTATTGTATTTCATCGTAATTTTAACAATACTGTAAAAAGAACATGTATTCTCTCGTTAACATAATGTAACTTTTTACTGTTAATTATACGGTAAAATCATACTTTTTTTTACATCTATAAGAAATACATTTTTTACAATATGTTTCCTACTGTATTGGCTTGGTTAAAATAATTTTTACTGTGTAAGTTAAGATAACTACGCATTTACTAATTAACTCTTCTTTTTTTTTTACATTTTACATTCTTGTTAAAATTATGAGTGAAAATACTGATGCAGATTGTAAGAAAAACATATCTCTGTTTGAACCCTGTGATCATTTAAATTTCAAAAGCAATATTTTTATAATAATATATATATATATTATTATGTTTATAGTGAATAATATATATATATATATATATATATATATATATATATATATTATTGTGTTTATATTGAATAATATATATATATTTATTCCATATAAATCATTTAAATGTAAAGGTTATAAATGCACACATGCAAATCGGCTAATATTCTGTTGAACAAAAAAACATAAAAAAATACAATTGTTTTTATTATACTCAGATTTAGATTTGTCATATTATGTGCTTAAGTTAGTTGTCAATTGTATCTATCGGTAATAAGTCATGGAGACACATATGACACACAAATGAGCACAACTAAATTAATCTGATACATTTTAGAAATGATCCCAGTTTTCTAGGACAAAAACAAAAAAAGTGAAAATAATTTTGAGAAATCGTCGGCTCCTTTACCGAGGTGCAGTGACATATTTTGCATTATTGTGCTTTAGATCTAGATGCATTTTACAGTGAGATCTGAATAATCATTTGTCTCAAGGCCTCACTTCATAGCGAAGGTTGAACACTACTGTAGGTAGCCGAGAGAGAGCCTTGAAGTCCTCATCGACTAAGAAAGTGTGCGCTTTGTTCTCGCACTTCTCACTTCACTAATCTACAGCACATTTTTTTTCTCTTATTTCTTCTGCTGATATAATTTCAACCAAAATTCTGGTCCAAGGCCGCTGCAGAAACTCTGATGTAAACTGTCTAATAAGGTATGCTGTCTTTACATCTCTATACTTTGAATGTTGCATATGTCCAAAGATGTTCCTTAGTAAATTCTGTTGCCATTTACTCGCCCACATTTGACTTTTATTCTTCCAAAATAGTAGATGTTAGGCTGAATGACTCAGTCATCATTCACTTTCATTGTTTGGAAAAAATATGCAATGAAAGTAAATGGTGACTGAGGCGGTCAGTCACTAACATTCTGCCTAACATTTGTGTTCCACGGAAGAAAAAAAGTCATACAGGTTTAGAACAACATGAGGGTAAGTAAATGATGACATGATTTTCATTTTTGGGTGAACCGTCCCTTTAAGAAAGTACATTTTCTGAATTTTGGTTGCATGTTAACTTGATTGAGTCTGTTTTATGTGCTTTTGCGTTAAAGCATTTGATTCAATGGAGAGCTAAACTGATCCTGTCCCTTTTTGTCTCTGATCGTATTTTGGAAGCATGAACCTGAGCTGTCACCTGTAATAAAACTCATTTGCCGAACTGAGGACGTGAATATGGACAGACAAGGTCAAGGCTGGATGCTGGCACGGGGGGAGCTCTGTACTGTAACATGATGAACTGATCTGATATTAATTCTATATTCATATTCTCTTTCTCTTCCAGTCTCTCATTAACAGGCATGAAAATAAACACAGGCAGAGTTTTGATAGAATTCTCCTTGAAGAAAGCACTTCTATACACATCGCAGCCTTGAACGTACTCGTATCCCTTAGGACAGCACACGCTGTAGACGGACCCGGCATACACAGAAAATTGACAGTTTAAGGAAAAAACCTTGTAATGAGTCTGTTTCTCCTTTCAAGCGCGTCCAAGGCTCAATTTGACGGCGAGAAAGACCAGGGAAAGAAAACACGGCTGTAATGAGAATGAAAATGGTGTCTTTCTGTGTGATTTGATGTCCTTAGTCCTTGCTCTCCTCACCTTTGTGTTAATATCACCTTATGTCTAGGAAATTACTTTATGAACCTATGAAAGACTCTCATTTTCTCTGCCAGATTCAATCTGTCGCTCGCATTGAAGGCTCGAACGTTTCCACTTTGAATTATTTTCTCGGTAGCCTTCGTTCCCACAGAGATCTCAGTATATTGCCACAGAGCGCAAAGGAGTCCAATGGAGGCTGTAAGTGTCTCTTTGGGATCAGGATTACACATACGTTGGGTGTGATAAATTATGATTATAGCTGCAAGTTTGCAATGGACTATTGACACAAATCATTCATACAACTCTGATGACCAGTAGTGATTGCTACGGCAAACATTATTATTATAAATGCTCATACTTACGGTTAGGGATTTTGTTCAAACTACTGACCCTACTGTAAGTATTCAACTTTGGCAAGCAACTCATCCCTCACCAGATATCATAGAGATTTGGGAGTGGGCTCTTTTGACACCTCAACCACTCAGAACACCTTAGCAACTGCTTAGCAATGCTCTGGCAACCACCCACAATCATTCACTTTCATTCCATGTTTTTTCCATACAATGAAAGTGAATGGTCGCTCAGACTAACATAATTCATAACAGGGGTGTTCCTATGATTTCCCCCTTTTATTAATATTATTATATACCATGAATGCATACACTGAAAAAAACACAAAAAAAACAATGATTTTGTGGTGAAGTAAATATAGCAGAAAAAATTAAGTACATTCTACATTGAATAAGTTAAAGTGTGAACTTGAAAAATTAAGTAAATTCTACATTTGTACTCAATTCAAGCATGTAAAAATGAATGCTCTAGCTTAATGTTATTTACGATTGTTTGTTATCTTTACAATGCGTCATCATGTATCAGTCCTAAAGTGGAAAACCTTGTCATATTTATTTGCTAATTTGAATACATTTCCCTGGTAAATAAAATAAGTTTGTTTTATTTAACTTTTCGAATCTGGTGTTCCCAGCATGCACCTGGCTTGAATAATAAATGAGCTTGCATGGTCTTACTGTTTGCAGTTTTATTAACACCGTTTTTATTGTTGATTGTGTTGCTATGTTTGGTAATTTCTTGTTATGTGAACTTTGTTTTCTACTCAAAATTAACCGTTCATGATCAAAAAATAATAATAATTATCTGTTGATTATTACCGTCATCGAGTTTTGTGCACCAAGTGTTGAAATCAACATTTTTACATTTAGGTTATTGACAGAAGAGATTGTCCAAGGTGAAAAAAATTTGAAATCTTTTAAAAGATTTAGTGTAAAATACATGTCAAGCTCGTAAAACTGTATATATATATATATAAATGGTAATGTGATGGTCATTTTTGGTACTTTATGCATTCGTGTACAAGTGCAGGCCTATTCAACTGGTGGCCCATGGGCCAAATCCGGCCGGTTTGAAATCTTCAGTGGCCCGCTTGAGGATGTCAGTTGTCAAGGGGGCTGTTTACATCGAACACGTTTTGTGTCTGTTCATGCTGTTTTTAAATTGTTTTCCTATGCAAACTTGCGCTAAACAGACATTGCGCCCCACTTTTAGAGGTTACGCCTCAAATAATCATTATCCATCATTTTAATGGAAGGGGAAGATTAAAGACGTAAAATCATGGATGACTGACAGGTGCGAGTTCGGTGCAACAGAAAAGCTCTATTCATTAATCTGGTCAAGAAATGTGAAAAGTCTAAATTTTTTAGTATCAGTCTGATTTACTCTTTCTGTAATGGACCAATTTTGAAAGCAATTCTTTGATTTTTTTCAAGTTACCTGTATTTTTTTCCCCCAGAATTTCCTGCTAGGTGGAAATATTTCTAATGTTAAAAATAAATAAACAAACGAGAGCTATAAAACAGATGTGTTTATTTAAATCGTAAACTGTTTCTTTAAGAGAGACTGGTTGTGATTACTTATTCAATCATTTTTCTGCCAATATTTGATTTAATGAGGACCACATAAGAAGTTAAAAGTGACAAACAGGTTTTGGATTTCGACTATTTAGATCAGAGCTTGTGTGAGTTTGATCTCAAGGCCACAATGCAAATGATCAGAGAAGGCACGCTTTGTATCCAGAGTCCTTGGGCCAAACAAATCTCTTTTGGATTGAATCTGGCATCCTCAATGCCATTTTAATGATCTGCCTCTTCTTTTTTCTGCCTTCCTTGATTTGCAAAATCTAATCAATGAGTATTTTCATTTATGTGTATGAGAGTGAGTCATCTGAAAGATCCTCAAGATGCTGCACTTTGCTCATACAGGTTTTTTTGCTTTACCTGGAAGGGGTCTATTTGTTTTTCGATTTACTATAAGACTTGGAAGTACTGAAGCAGGCTGAACATTTTTATTGAAATCTACACAAGGTGAGGTAGCATTTCACATGCAGGAGCAGCAGTATCTCATCACTGTCCTCTGCTGGAAACTGGTGAGGCAACAACACTTTTAACATTTATTTACATCATTATAAAACATCATTCAAAATAAAAGTGCCTTACAAAAGTTTCCACAATAAATAGAATTCCATTTACAACTTCAAAATAAGGTTTTTTCACTTAATTGTAATTAAATTAAGTTAAAAGGTGAAAGTCAATAAAAGTCTCTTTTTTTTTATCCCGTACACTCAGCAGAGAGTCACTTGCTTTCAGTCATGCTCGTGTTGATGTCTTGATCTGGAGAAAAGTCCAGAACTTTGCAGAGTGAAAGATTCGCCTCTTGACTGACATTTGAGCTTTACTCAATTCCTGATGATCCTGTTCAGATGGAGTCTTGTGTTCAGATAACCATCCTTCTCCACTTATGTCCTCAATTGACATGGATGTGTCTGAAGACAGATCCACCAGGCTTATTGGATCTCTGGAGTGCCTTTGGGTCTTCTGAACATATTCATTGTATCCCATGGTCCTCAAAGTACTTTCACAAAACATCTAAGGAAAGAATCAATTGCCCCATTATATATATATATATATATATATATATATATATATATATATATATATATATATATATATATATATATATACACACACACACACATACACACACACATACAGTACTGTGCAAAAGTCTTGTTTTGCACAGCATTTGTCTTAAGATGGTTATTTATATCTTCAGCTTTAGTGTGTCAATATGAATATAAATGTTAGACTCCCAAACATTACTTTTGCAAATAGAAAAGATTAGAATAGAAGAACAGGGAGCCCTGCAACAGATGTCATGGCTCCCACAAAGCCCCCCACTGGACATCGTGTCTGTCTGAGATTACATAAAGAGACAGAAGCAATTGAGACAGCCTAAATAGATAGAAGAACTGTGACGAAGAAGCTTGGAACATCCTATCTGCCAACAACCAAGAAAAACTGTGTCCAGGTGTAAGTAGGAGAATTGGAGCTGTTTTAAAGGCAAAGGTGGTCACACCAAATATTGATTTAGCTTTTTTTATGTTTACTGGACTTTGTATGACATTAAGTGATAAATGAAAACTATTTATGTCATTATTTTTGAAGACATCCTCACTATGCAACATTTTTGACAAGTGCCTAAAACTTTTGCACAGTACTGTATGTATATATATATATATATATATATATATATATATATATATATATATATATATATATATATATATATATATAATTATTATTATTATTATTTTACAAAATATGTACACCAATAATTTAAAGTGTAATGTCAAATGCCAGATGGTGCCCTTTTTCATAATTATTACAAATTTTGGCAGCTTTTTTGCGACTAAAATGTTCTTCCTCCAGGGGGCGCTCTGCGGCTCAGAAGGCCGGATACTCCCTTGATCCGCAAACGGAGTTTTGTCTTTTTTGAGACCTTTGCCAAAGTCTTTTTAGCAAGTCAGTTCACTCGGCAGCCATTTTTGGAACGCTCATGGGCAGTTATATTTCTATGTAAACAAACGGCATGCCAGTGCAGCTCCAATCTACTTGAATGGGGAAAGACCGATATCTCCAAGACGGTTGGTCAAGATTACGATCAAAGAACATATTTCAAATCAGCAGTAAAATCTGACAACAATGGTCTCATAAATTGTCTTATCTCAGATTATGCTAAAAAACGAGTTCATTGACAGTCGATGTCTGTTTCTAAAGGGTGATTGGTTTTTTGTTATTGTTGTTTTTTTTTTTTTTTGTTTTTGTTTTTTTTTGTTTTACCAGAAGGCGGGACTTCCTTTCTACATAAGAAAGGAAGCTGACCGTGGGTGACCGTTGGGCTTTCTAATTTCTCCCATTCATTTAATAGAAATGAACCGTCTTTGCTAAATAATCTCTGCCTTTGTACACCAAAAAGTATAATCGTTTAAATCGGTTGAGTACACGGATTAGTAACTGATATACATTTGAAACTACCCCCTTTGTAATCTTTATTAAAAAAAAATTACTTAAAAAAAAGCGTATCCAGAAATCTCAAACGACTGTGATTGGTCCAACATTAAAAGCGCTGAGAAAAGTAACAGTTTCCACATGGCACCATCGCCTGCTTGCTAGTTTAGCCGCGATCTGCACTGTAAGTTACAACAATGGCACCGGAAGACTAAAACAGACATTTGTTTGGAAAAAGCACAGTGTAGAGCAAAAATTGGACTATTGTTTAGACAAATCGTTCTTGATCCATTAGAAACACAGACTATATAGCATATTTCCCCAAATTAAAAATCTAACCTACTTTAAGAACTTTGCATTTGGAAATAGAGGCCTTTATCATATTTGCATAAAGCAGTAAAAAAAATTAAAATAATGGAAGCTGGAAAACCAATTAAATCTCACCTTGATTTCGTCCAGCTTCTTTTCGTCTCTGTCAATGCATTGATTGTTCAAACACTGACTCTCTTTCTTCGGCACCCTTTATCTTTTAAACTAGACTTTATTGCACCTGTAGGTAGATTCACTCCACACCATAAAAAGGTGAAATAAAACCCCCAGTTGTCTTCTATAGGCTCGTAAAAGTGAACTATGGTGCCTTCTCAAGGATATGCCAACTTATCTGTGCTAGTGCAGGCTTTTATAGGATCCACTTGTGGAATTTTGAAGAGTTTCCACGGAAGTTCCCCAGATCTTCCAACTATTTCAGAATATTTTAGTGCAAAAGATAGTACATAATCATAGATTATGAAGAAGAGAAATTAATGAAACTTGTTTTTTTTCATACATATTTAATATATATATTTTTAATAACAAAGCAATGTTTTGTTAAATTTAATGCACTTCATCTGTTACTCTGATTACATATTGCACACATTCAAATGTATTATCAAACAATAATGCTAAAATTAATTGATATATATATATATAAAAAAAACAGAATTGGTGTTAGACAGTCTTAATTATTTTGTGTCATTCTTGGTTCTGCGACTGGCAATGCACTGAACTTTCCATTATAAACAAGGTATTCTGTTTGTTGAGGAAAAAGTGAAAGAGAAAGCATTATTACACGGTGAACAACAAGACTAGGTTAAGAAAGTTCATAATGTTCCTCAAAACAAACAAATAGGAGAAACCACATATGAAGAAGTGGTTACACAGAGCATCAATACATTTACTGAAACACACAATTCACTCTCTAAATTGAACAAGTTAGGTTTCAAAGCACAGTTTTGTTAACTGCAAGCTTTTAACTCTGGTGTAATGAACTATGGACAGTCAAAATTAACTTAAGATTTACACATTTGAATTTCATAACAAAATTCCAACAAATTGAATTATGATCTTTAACAAAACAAAATAAAATAAAAAAAAACCTAATTTAATTTTGTTAAAAATTACACTATTTAATTTGATAGAATTTTGTTAAGAAATTAAAATGTGTAAATCTTAAAAAAAGCTAAACATTTATTTATTTATTTCATGTGTGTTTGTGTGTGTGTGTGTGTGTGTGTGTGTGTGTGTGTGTGTGTGTGTGTGTGTGTGTGTGAGTGTATTTGTATAGTATTCAATAAAGTCCCCCGGGGTAAAAGGTACTTTTGATTTGATTTTCTCCCAAAACACTAAACACTAACACTTTTGTAAACACCTGTTTGTCACTGTACACTGCAGAATATTACTGATCCATGAGATCATTGCATGCAGTGTCTAAAGTTTGATTTTGAGGTAATTTGATCTAATATTTAATAATTTATTAAATGTTGGAAAATATATGTAGCTAGTGAGAATTCCTGAAATTATGACATTTATTTTAAGACAAAATACTTATTTGCCATTTTCAGTTTTGCTCCAGGTGATTAAATAAAAAAAAAGATTTTTTGCTTGTTTTTTTTTATTTTATTTAAAAAAAAAAATCGTTTTTCTGGCCCCGATAATATATATATATATATAAATAATAATAATAATAAAAAAAATATATATATATATATATATATATATATATATATATATATATATATATATATATTTTTTTTTTTTTTTTTTTTTTTTTTTTTTTTTTTTAGTGGGGCGAATAGATTTGTTTAAAAAGAAAGTTTAAAGTGGGCTCATATTGACTGATCCAATCACAATGGAGATTAAATTGTTAACTTAATTTAAGATGTTATTAAATGCCAAATGTGACTGAAATTAACAGGAAAAGGTTGAACCATTTTCTGAAGTGGTTATTTTGAATAAGCATTATCTTAATTAGTTACTCAAAAAAAGCATCTTTCTGTCCCAAAAGTATTTGCAGAAGTTGACATAATTTGCCTTATAACTACTGTGCCTGTATTTACATGATATCACTATGAGGGAGCCTGGGGTAAAAGACTCCCTCACCACCGTTTTTTTTAAAATATTAAAACGACGTTCCGTTATTATTTATTTTTACATAAATTTTGTTGCTCCATTAATATTCAATAAAACATTTGATGTACTTTGTAACCAGAAAAAAGCTAATTTTAGGGGTGCTTTTAGCCCCATTGTACCATATGTGTATTATACCATATGTTGGAGAGTGTGGTTGAGTGGGAGTGTCTGTGTGTAGATTGTGTGAGAAACTTTAAAGAGCATCTCCTGTTGCTCCGTGCATCACAGATGAGAGTTGCATGTGAGAGTATAAAGTATATATATATACAAGGTCTGGTACAGTATATTAAATTTAACACATCTATATTGGAGAAATGGTAAGTGCACATCTTTTTTATACATATTGTAGTTTTTATGGCATTTCAACTCTCATTTGACTGAATTTGTTCATTAGACATTTAAAACTTTTCCCAGAAACCTTTTCTTTTTAGTACAAAATGTAATCCATGTATGTGATTGTGTGCTCCAACAGTACGGCTTTATTAACACTTGTCTGAAGTCACTGGTCATCGACAAGTTTGGAGAAGACGCATGGGAGAAACTGAGGTCTGTAAAACATGTGTGTACTGTATATGTGCAGTGTGTGAAGAAGTCACGGAAGGCAGTTGTTCAAATGTTTGTGAACTAAATGAAATCTTTCCTAGGTTAATGGCTGGGGTCCAGGACACATTCATGACCTATGAAATTTATGACGATGTCATCACTCTTCGTTTAGTACAAGAGGCCTGCAATATGTTGGGTGAGCATCAGTTTATATTACACATCAGATGTACTTTGTAACTGCAAGCATCTGAATATACTCAAGTTTATTTGCATGTGTGTGTGTGTCAGTTTGCATGTGTTTGGCTTCTCCTAGTTATGGTTAATACTTTTCTTCCTTCAACATCTTTTTAGGGACTTTGTCAGATTCATGAGTATTTTTCACTTCTTTATTATTTCACTTCACTTGTTATTGTCTGAAGAGTAGATGAAAACAAATGACAGAGTGAGTGGCAGATTGTGCAAACTCATAGCTGTATTCGCAGTGTCCTCTGGGACTTGGAGACATTGATCAAAGTGACTAAGAAAGTGCTAACAATGCCCCCTGAGACCGGTTGATGTCCTAACCTATCCTTCAATCTGTCCCTTAGAGTGGTCGGACAAAGACAGGTGTGAATCTCCGAGTGGGTCACACACCTGAACTCCACTCAGCAGTTCCCAATTAAAATTGAATTGCAGACTGCTCTGGTTTGTTCTTCTAGAGGTCTCTTCAGAGGTGGTTTTGAAGCTGTTTGGAGAATACTTCTTCAGCTTTTGTAAGATGTCGGGATATGACACCATGTTGCGAACACTTGGCGGAAACCTGGTGGAGTTCATAGAAAATCTTGATGCTCTGCACAGTTATTTGGCACTATCTTATGAGGTCAGGATGCTCTTACTTTATACACCTTAATCAAAGTAGTGCCATATTTGATTGTTAAAGGGCATGAACACGAGGCTGTGAGGGTTAAATTTACAGTCTCTTCAGTAACATGCACTGTGCAGTGTAAAACTATAGTGGAAAGAAAAAGTATGTGAACCCTTTGGAATTAGCTGTTTTTTTTTGTTTGTTTGTTATTTTGACTTATTGGTCATAAAATGTGATCTCATCTTCATCAAAGTCACAAGTATAGACAAACACAATGTGCTTAAGCTAACAACGCACAAACAATTTCATGTCTTTATTGAAAACATCCCATTAAACATTCACAGTGCTGTGGAAAATGTAAGTGAACCATTGGATTTCATAACTGGTGGATCCTCCTTTGGCAGCAATATCCTCAACCAAGCATTTCCGGTAGCTGCGGATTAGACCTGCACAACCGTCAGAAGTCCTTACAGAACTGCTTCAGCTCAGTCATATTCTTAGGATGTCTGGTGTGAACGGCTCTCTTTAGGTCATTCTGCAGCATCTCTATTGGGTTAAGGTCTGGGCTCTGGCTGGGACACTCCAAAAGGTGGATTTTCTTTTTTGTAAACAATTCTGTAGTGGATTTACTACGATGTTTAGGGTCATTGTCCTGCTGCATCACCCAGCTTCTACTGAGCTTCAGCTGGCACACAGCCACCCTGACATTATCCTGTACGATATCTTGATAAACTTGGGAATTCATTTTTCCCTGGATGATGGCAAGTGATCCAATCCCTGAAGCAGCAAAGCAACCCCAAATCATGATACTCCCTCCACCGTACTTCACCGTTGCGATAATGTTTTCATGTAGGTTTGCACTGCCATTTTTATGCCATACGTAGTGCTGCATTATCTTCCCAAACAATTCAACATTAGTTTCATCACTCCACAAAACATTTCTCAGTAGCATTGTGGAGTGTCAAGGTGGTCTTCGGCGTGCAACAATGTTTTTCTTGGAAAGCAGCGGCTTTCTTCGTGGTGTCCTGCCATGGACACTATGCCTGTTTAATGTTTTCTGTATAGTAGACTCATGAACAGAAATGTTAACCAGTTCCAATCATTCCTTCAAGTCTTTATATGTCACTCTAGGGTTCTATTTTACCACATTGAGCATTCGGTGGTGTGCCCTTTTAGTCATCTTGGCTGGACGGCCACTTCTAGGGAGAGTACCCACAGTACTAAATCATCTCCATTTATAAAACATTTGTCTAACTGTGGACAGATGAATATCTAAGCTTTTCAAGATAACAATTTTAACCCTTTCCAGCTTAATGCAAAGCAATAATTCTTGATCATAAGTCTTCTGAGATCTCGTCAGCAGATGCTACTTGTGAATAGCAAACTCAAAATGTTTGAGTGCTTTATAAGTTAAAGTAGCTCTAACCCACACCTCCAATCTCGTTTCATTAATTGGATGCCAGATTTGCCAACTCCTGACTCTAATTCGATTTTTTTTTCATCTTTAGCCTAGGGGTTCACTTACTTTTTACACAGCACTGTTAATGTTTAATGGGATGTGTTCAGTAAAGGCATGAATGTTTATGACTGTTTGTTTGTTGTTAGCTTAAGCACATTGTTGTTTGTCTATTCTTGCGACTTTAATGAATATAATATCCCATTTTATGAGCAATTAATGCAGAAAAACAGCTAATTCCAAAGGGTTCACATACTTTTCTTGCCACTGTATATAAAGATCACATCTAATTTTCAACAACTCTCCATTTAGGCAATGAACGCTCCATCCTTTCGTGTGGAGCGGACAGATGATAGCCGCATTCTTCTTCACTATTACTCAGACAGGAAAGGTCTCTGTCACATCGTACCAGGTGCGACAATGAGGTTGATGAACAAACGGTTGAGAATACATTGAGGAAGTTGCATTGTGACACATTTATCATTCTGAAACCTCCTGAGTGAGAATTTGTTGCTTTTTGTTGATGTCTCCATCTCTGCTGGTCAGGCATTATTGAAGCTGTGGCAAAGGATTTCTTCGACAGTGAAGTCACCATGACCATTCTGAACCAAACCGAAGAGGACGAACGCACCGGGAAGAAGGAACATGTGGTTTTCCACATGCTACAGAAGGAAAAGGTGTCCAAAAGAAAGTCTCATCCAAGACAGAAAGAAAGTGAAAAGGAGATTGAGGTGTGTAAGCATTGAAGAGCATAACAAGACTCTCATGTGTTAGACTTTTAAAGGTGAAGTGTGTAATTTCGCAAACTGCAATAATAAAGTTTTCAAACAGAGTTCCCCAAACACTCCATTGGTCGGGTAGTCCATATAGTTCCATCTCCGTCTCATGTTGTTCCTAAACCGTATGACTTTCTTTCTTCAGTGGAACACAAAAGGAGATGTTAGGCATAAAGACAACCTCAGTCACCATTCACTTTCATAGTATGGACAAGAAGATACAATGAAAATAAATGGTGACTTAGGGTAACTATCTGTCTAACTAACAAAATTACACACACCACATTGGTACCTGAACTTCTCTTCAAGCAGTTGGTCTTCTGTTTTAAAGTCCCTCTTAGCTGCTGTATACGTAATGAAAAAGTAAAAAAGGCATCCATTACATGTAACACAATTAAGAAACGAGTTGCACATTTTCAATTAGTCTTACTTGCTTAAAGGCACTTCAGTCGGTTCCATTTTGTATCTGAAACATGATGAATGTTTAAGTAGGCTGAGACACTCCACTGTCTGCTCTCTGTATTTTTGAAATCACAAGTAAAGTCCTCTTAAGAAAGAGTGTGAAAGTATGTAACCATGACAACTGCTATATAAACAGGAGATGGATGAGACAATGCAGAAGATGAAGGCCCAGTATGCCAACCTGCAGCTGTGCCCAAGGAAACGATCTCCATGGGAGACTGTGAGGAGCATCGTCGTACTGGGCCAAGGTTTGACAGATGTTCCCTTACGTGATAGCTGCTGTTTTTTTTGCCTTTGACCTTTCAAGCTTACTGCACAAGCACATGCAGCTGATTGAATTAGTTTTAATCGAGGCTGTCAATTTAACACATTACTTCAGTGCAATTAATTATATTAAAAAATAGCGTGTTAAAAACGTAATCTTCCTGACTGTACAGTATGTCGTAATTCTAAGTAAGCAGATCAATTCAAGCTTGCAGTGCCACCTTCATGTTTTTGCGAGTCACAGTCAGTAGGGGGCAGTAAGCGCAACTCCAGCTGAACAGGCAAAGCTTACAAAGTTTCTTTTTGCAATTCTGTTTGGTGGCACTAGTGGCCTGCTAGAAAAATAATTACATAATTCAGCTTTAAAGTAGCTCATGACAAAAATATTTAATAATGTATTAAAGTACTTTAGTATCAAAAGTATAAGTAAATCGCATAACTAATCACATGTTTTTCAGGCTTCTCATGTGATATATATATATATATATATATATAATTATTTTGATAATTAATAATATATTGAATTATTTTATTTTTCAACAAATATTAACATATGCAAATATTTCGATTAATTAAATAATCATATCATGTAATTATTTGATTAAAAAAAAACAATCGATTGACAGCCTTAGTTTTAATCCTTTACAACAAAATGCTTCCAAAATCTACAACTCAGAACATATGAAATGTGTAGTAGGAAGTTTATTGGTGGTAGCATGTTACTGTATTCTCTGCAGCGAGAGCTGACATTTGTTTCTCTTCTCCTAATTAAGGCAATCTGCGAAACTCATTCACCCCCTGCTACCCTAACAGACTGTGGATTGAAGAGCGAGCATTCTGTAATGCTTTTCCCTTTCACATCGTTTTTGACCAAGATGTAAGGCACTATAAGTGCAACACTATAACAGCTCTGAAAAATACACTAAAACGCTAAAAAGAGTAAGATGTTGGACCAAAGATCAGTTTGGCACAAAACAATCATTTTGAAATGTGTTAACTTGGATTCCTGTATGTATCAGCTTGAGGTGAAGCAGACAGGTGTGAACATTCAGAAGTTTGTTCCTGGACTGCAGACCGCTGGCATCCGTCTGGATGAGTACTTCACCATCGTTCACCCAGAGGTCATCTTCAACATCCAGAGCATCAAGAAGTTCATCAACAGCCAGTTTGTGCTGAAAACCAGGAGGGAGATGTTACCAGAGATCCAACAAAACCAGACCATGCTCAAACTACGAGGTACAGCATATCTATAACAATAACAAAACTGCTTTTGGTTATTGCTCATACCTAATGTACGGTTAGCTAAGTCCCTCACCATTTGCTCTATGGACACGAATGATACTCAAATTATGCAACTTATTGAGAAGAGGTGTGCTATTACTGCTCTTAGCTATTGGACTTACTGTTTTTCACCTGGCATATGATGACAGAAAGAATCCAATTAACTTACACTGAATGTTGGATAAGAATATAAAGACTTGGAGGACTTTTGATATGGGCCCATAAGCAACCACCTAGCTAGCAGCCACACAGAACCCATTACCCTTGCAAACACCCTGGCATTGTAGGGACAAGTTTTGGACAAGCAAACACCACTCACGTTTTTTTCTCGAAAACGTAAAAATCAGGTTACTTGATGTACTTTATGTTCACTTGGTACTAGGCTTTTCTGAACAGAAATCAGCTCCATAAAAAGCACCTTAATAGTCTCACAAATGTGCTGGTGTGTGTGTTTCAGGGCAAATGATGTGGATGGAGTCTCTGAACTGCATGATCTATCTGTGCTCTCCTAAACTACGGAGCCTCCAGGAGCTAGAGGAGAGGGGGCTCCACCTGGCCGACATTGCCCCGCACGACACCACGCGAGATTTAATCCTTCTCAACCAGCAGAGGTTGGCCGAAATCGAGCTCTCCAATCAGCTGGAAAGGAAGAAGGAGGAGTTGCGGATCCTCTCGCGGAACTTGGAGATCGAGAAACAGAAATCGGAAAAGCTTCTTTATGCCATGCTGCCAACACACGTTGCCAACCAGCTTAAAGATGGCAAAAGAGTAGAGGCAGGTAAAGGAACTAGAGAAACACCCAGCAGAACAATGACACACCTTATAAAGCTATAAGCTCTTTATTACTCAGAGTTCAGAATAAAGCAATAGATTCCTAACAAGCCGTTCTCACCTGGAGCGACCATTTGCGCCGAATCGTGCGGCGACAAAGCAAAACGTATTTTTTTACGGTGAATGTTTCAATTTTTTTTCTTTGCCCCACAAAGAAAAGCCTTGACCAGTAATATATAAGCTTTAGATCACGTGTCAGAAGCCGTTGCAGTTACCAGAACCAGAGCAACTGATGGCGCTAAAGCACACAAAGCTTTTTTGACCAACAACATTAAACGCTGAAGGAACTCGTGGCAAGAAATCCTGAACCAGCAGTGAGGATGTGTAGTTACATTGCATTAAATGCCTTCAGAACTAAATCATTTTTTTTCTCATATGGGTTCTCTTAACATGTAAATATATTGCTGCATCATTGCTTTGCATCCCCATTAAAAATGATCAGATCTAATGTGGATTGTCTTCATAATTTATTCCATAATAATCTTTTTATAAATAATTTAGTCTTATGTGAGTTCTCCTATATCTTTAATATAATATATATTGTGGCATCTCTGCCTTTGTATAACTTTTTCAATAAACAAGTTTACAGATCATAAGTGTTTTTCTCAATGTGCCTATGAAAACCAAAAACAAAACTGTTATTGCGGTGCTATTTTGAATAGTTGTTAACAGTCTCGTCTGTCAGTAGCAATATTAAAGTATCTAATAACGGGTCAGACTGAAGATGGGTTTTGTTGGGTGAGATCTGTGTTTTATTGCTTGCACTCTTGGAGCCTTTACATTTCATCACATTCAATTAACGTGGGTTTTTTTTTTTTAGCAAATATAACACAAGTAGGTGTACGTGGCAATAAGATACAGTCAAACACTATGCAGTGTGCATTATGCAGTGATTTTAAACAAATACACTTAGCACAAGTATATACAGTATGCATGACAGTGGCATATAATTAATATTGTTCCAAATTATAACGTTTTAACCGTTACACCATGTTTTATGTCGATTCTTTCTAAATACCCCTCAGACTGTATATTCATGATAATATTGTCTGTCAACTTGTCCAGCAGGTGAATTAAAATAGTTTGTGAAGTGTCTCGAAAGTTTTCTTTCTCGTTGAGCAAATCAACAACACACTCTTCTTCATCGCTGCTGCAGCTTGAATAGAAATCCATTTAATTTTATTTCGATCTGCACGCTACAGAACAGTTTGCTTTTCTTGTTTGTTTTGCAAACTTGTCAAGTGGTTATATGTTCTCACCCGGTGATGTGTGGACCAGTTCAAAGGTGCGTTGAGCCACCTACCGTACCGGGGCAAAATTGTTTTTTGATTAGTGCCACCTGTTGTAAAGGCGTGAATGTGTTAACGGCGAACGTTCGCTTCGCTTTCTATGGGAAAGGGCCATTCGCCGGCGATTCGCCTCTCATAATCGCGTTGCACTTGGTGTGAAAAGACCTTAACATGTAGTTACACAATAAATACATTGTATTGTATGCATTTTAATGCTATTACATAGTAGTTAACGACACCTAATATAAAGTCGTACCACATTTATCATGAATAATAATCGGGATAAACAATTATTTTGCCAAGTAATATAGTTCATTATCCCAACTGAAAGAATTTGCAGTTGCCAAGCTAACAACTAAGTGCATTATTAAAGAAGTGTGCTCACAGGTGTGGGCTTTTAGTCATTTTACAATGGTTAGCTCGTCCAATCAGAATTCAGAGTTGGAACTATCTGTTTTATAATGACAATTTAGTATTCTTGAGCAGTTTTGTAAAATGTCTTAAAGTTAGAATTTGTGGCATAATGTTGATTAGCTCTAAAAATTATTTGGACTCATTCCTCATTTTCTTTTTAAAAACAGCAAAACATTTGGTTACAGCACTTACAATGGAAGTGAATGTGGCAAGTCTATAAACATCAAAATACATACTGTTTCTCTTTTTTTTTCTCCCCAATTTGGAAAGCCCAATTCCTAATGCACTCTAAGTCCTCGTGGCGGTGTAGTGACTTGCATCAATCCAGGTGGCGGAGGATGAATCTCAGTTGCCTCCACGTCTGAGACCGTCAATACGCGCATCTTATCACGTGGCTTGTTGAGCGTGTTACCGCGGAGACCTAGCGCATGTGGAAGCTCACGCTATTTTCCGCAGCATCCATGCACAACTCACCACATGCCCCACTGAGAGTGAGAACCACATTATGGTGACCACGAAGAGGTTACCCCAACGTGACTCTACCCACACTAGCAACTGGGCCAGTTGGTTGCTTAGGATGCCTGACTGAAGTCACCTGAATTTGAACTCGTGACTGCAGGTGTGGTAGTCAGTGTCTTTACTTGCTGAGCTACCCAGGCCCCCAAATTACATACTGTTTCAAAAGTATAGCCACAAGACACAAACATTATATGTGTTAAAATGATTTTAGTGTGACAATAGCAGATTATAGGTTTTACTGCTGTTACATCGCAATGACAACAAAGTTGTAATATTGGATATAATTTTATAAGTGCTTTTATCACACTAAAATCATGTTAACATGCATATTGTTTACATCTTGTGGCTATACTTTTGAAACAGTGAAAAGTTTTTAACGTTTACGGATTGGCCCCATTGACTTCCATTGTAAGTGCCTCACTGTAACCCAGATTTGTGCTTTTTTTTTTTATTAAAAGGAGGGACGAGTCATAATAAATGTTTGTGGTAATCAACATTATGCAGCAAATGCTGTCGATTTGAGTTTAATTTGTGTTAAACTCGAAAATGATCTTTTCATGCAGGTAAGCAGAAGTCTTTCTTTCTTTTCAGGTGAGTTCAAAGTGTGCACTATCCTGTTCAGTGATGTGGTCACATTCACTAACATCTGTGCAGCTTGCGAACCCATTCAGATAGTCAACATGCTCAATGCCATGTACTCAAGATTCGATCGTCTCACAAACATCCATGACGTCTATAAGGTATGAGATAAGATGCTGTTCAAACTAGTCCACATGAACAATATCAGCACATTTTGTCATTTAAAAAATGTCAAAGCCAAGTAAAAAATAAACGGTGCAGTGATAGTATCAGAAGTTAATACCATGGTACTGAATGATTACTATAATCATAAACCATCAACATATTTTCATGATATTCAAATGTACTTCAAGGAATACCACAAAAATACCAAGCTTTTACCATGTTAGTGAAACAAACAGCTTACAGTGTAAAATCTGATTACAGATTTATTTGTATTGCACACTGTAATATCACATCTGTGTAAAATCAAGTAAAGGAACATTCAAGGACATAGAGGGTATTTCACTTCTGGAAATGACTAGTAGAGCTCTAAATAAAATTGACCATCCTTACACCAGGTGGAGACCATAGGCGATGCTTACATGGTGGTTGGTGGTGTACCCATTCCTACAGAAACACATGCAGAGCAGGTGGCAAACTTTGCCCTCGGTATGAGAATTGCTGCGAGGGAAGTGACTAACCCTATCACAGGACAACCAATACAGGTGCCAATCCAGTGTATGTGTGTGACTAGACAGTTGTATGGTAATATAAGCTTTGTGTGTGCTACTGTCATGAGATTGATGTAAAACTGAAGGGTTTTCTATCATATTCTAGATTAGAGTTGGTCTGCACACCGGTCCAGTTTTGGCTGGTGTGGTAGGTGAGAAGATGCCACGGTACTGTCTGTTTGGAGACACGGTTAATACAGCTTCTCGGATGGAGAGCCACGGAGCCCCAGATCACATTCACGTGAGCCCCTTCACTTACAGGTGAACACCTACGTTTTCGATTGGCCTAAAAGTTGAAGTGTGCAGAGTTGCCAAAATAATCAATGTTTTTCAGAAAGATTTCCCCTGTTCGCACTGCTCCGCCTGCCATTGGTCAGCAAAAAGATAGCCCTGTCCCAAACTCACTCTATTAATTGAGTAAAAGGTTGGAATATTGGACCAATCATACAGACAGAGAGACAGTGTTCAGGGGAAGCAACTTACAAATGGTTTACGTAAAGTTGTATTTCAACACTGGAAAAAATCAAATGCACACATCAGCTTAAAATCACAACAACAAACTTCATCATTTACTTTGTTGTTCTAAACCCATATGAGTTATGACCCATATGACATATGACTGCTTTTTGACACAATAAATAAATGTTATCGCTAAATAATAAACATCATTATTACTGCCAATTTTAATGCAGTCTAAATAGACACAAATGTTAAGCTTAAAAAAGATGACTTAAAAGTAAAAATTTGAATAATTTATCATTTATGCATATAAGTTACTATACCTGTGATTTACTTCACCTGTTATTTTCTGTTAAATGCACTGTGGTGAAATGCCATTTTGTGTGCACGTCTTCAGTGACCCAACTAAAATATATATTAAAAACTAAAATAGAATTACCAATAAAGTAAAAAAGTGTGAATAAAGTGAAAAAAATATTGGTCAAAACAATTATTGGTCTGTTTCTACAACATTTCTTCTCAGAATCATGCATAATAGGTTTTCAGACATATTTAGAGGCTGTGGGAAATGTTCTGCTGTTTATCTTGTATTTGTGTTATCCTTTTTGTTTAGTTTTTTCTATTTTGTAACATCTGGCAATAAACATTGTTGTACTGTATGTAATCCCTGTAATACTGTAAATTGCAATAGAAATAAATACATTTAAAACACTAAATAGGACTCTTCTACACTTCCTGTCTACAGTGTCTTGAAGGACAAAGGGATGTTTGAGATCAGAGAGAGGGGTGAAATTGAGGTGAAAGGCAAAGGGCTGATGAAAACATATTTCCTGCTGGAGAACCTGCTTATGAGTGATGAACAGATCATGGGCCGAGTCGATGGAGAGACATGTGTGTACCAGGATGACCTGGAGGATGTGACTGAAAATATGAAGGGTGAGGAAATTATTTTACATGATAAAACTGACATTATTTTGTTTAAAAAAGTTATGAAGTTGATATTTGGATAAAAAAAAATAAAAAAAAACAGCTTTGCTGAGAGTTTCCCCAATGACTTCGCCAAGTAGGACATATTCCTAAATCAACATCCTTGTTGTACCTGGAGCAACATTTCTATCGACCAATAATATTTTAGGGTATGGTTTAAGGTTTGGGGTAAGCAACAATCCTATCAGCATATTTCCTCTGATTTTAGGGGTAGGTTATGTTTAAGGATAGGACTATACTGCAGTGCAAAACACAGGTACTACAGATTTAGTCAAAACCAGATCTGGTCTCTATTCGGACGGGACTAGTTTTCCCTGAAGGTGTTAGGAAAAATCGCATTTCAAAGATGAGCTTTATGATTTTAATCCTGTCTAAATCCAACATGTCTGTGTTTTTCTCAGACAACCTCGGTTAAAATTATTGCGCAAATTACCTACTGTTTTTGTGATAGTTCGGAGGACCTCTGAGAAATCTAATCCCTCTCGAATTGGAATAACTGTGATTGTGGCATATTATTTTTTCACAACACTTCTCATTTATTTTGACCTTTTTCAAATACTGTAACTGAAGCTAAATAAATGTGAGCCATAACCCCCCCTGGGATTAAAAATAATGAAAGAGGTAATTCTGACTTTATATCTCAAAATTGAGACTTTACTTCTCACAACTGTGAGTTTATATCATGCAATTGCAACCTTATAGGACTTTCTTTTTATAGTTTAATTAGTTGCAATTCCTATAAACTTCAAAAAGTCAAAATTGCAAGATACTGTATATGGTTGAAATTGCAAGATACAGTAGCAATTCCAAGAAAGAAAGTCACAATTGCGAGAAATAAAGTCGTAACTGCATGATATAATTTCACAATTCCAAGAAATTAAAAAGTAGAAATTGTGAGATATATGGTTGAAATTGCAAGATGCAGTTTCAACTGCGAGAAATAAAGTCGGAACTGAGTAATATAAAATTGCAATTGCAAGAATTTAGAAAGTCAAAATTATGAGATATATTTTCGAAATTGCAAGATACAGTCGGAATGGCAAGATATAAAATCAAACTTCATTATATAAAGTCGCAATTACGAGAAATAAAAAAAGTCGAAATTGCGAGATATATGGTCGAAATGGCAAGATGCAGTTGTAATTGCGAGAAATAAAGTTGGAACTGCGTGATATAAAGTTGCAACTGCAAGAATTTAGAAAGTCAAAATGACAAAATATTTGGTCGAAATTGCAAGATACAGTCGCAATTGCGAGAAATAAAGTCGGAACTGTGTGATATGAAGTCACAATTGCGAGAAATTTAAAGTCAAAATTACGAGATATATGGTCGAAATTGCAAGATTCAGTCACAATTTTGAGACCTAAAATCAGAACTGCGTGATATAAAGTCGCAATTGCGAGAAATTAAAAAGGTCGAAATTGCAAGATATACTGTATGGTCAAAATTGCAAGATACAGTTGCAATTGCGAGCAATAAAGTTGAAACTGCATGAAATAAAATTACAATTGCGAGAAATTCAAAAAGTCGAAATTGTGAGATATATGGTCGAAATTGCAAGATTCAGTCACAATTTTGAGACTTAAAATTAGAACTGCGTGATATGAAGTCGCAATTGCGAGAAATTCAAAAAGTTGAAATTGTGAGATATATGGTCAAAATTGCAAGTTGCAGTTGCGAGAAATAAAGTTGAAACTGCATGAAATAAAGTTACAATTGCGAGAAATTTAAAAAGTCGAAATTGTGAGATATGTGGTCGAAATTGCAAGATGCAGTGGCAATAAAATAATAAATTTGCACCTACAGTAACAGTGCAACATTTATATGGATCCTTGATCTCGCAACAGAATTCAAAAATGTAATTGGTAATTCTGAGTGTATGATTAATTTATATCACCCAATTGTGACTGTATATCTTGCAACTGCGATTGTATCTTGCCATTTTAACCATATATCTCGCAATTTCAACCATATATCTCGCAATTCCAACTTTATATCACGCAGTTCAGACTTTATTTCTCGCAAATGCAACTGTATCTCGCAATTGCGACTTTAAATTTGAAATTGTGAGAAATATGGTCGCAATTGCATGTATACAGTAAACTCACAAATTTACTGACTTAAAAAGACTTTATTTTCTGCAATTGCGAGTTATAAAGTCAAAATTTCCATTAATTTTGTTTTATTCCATATAAGAAACCATATAAATGTCTTTATTTACATTCATTATGGATTTAGACATTTTTGCCATCTTTCAAGCAAAATAATTGTTGGTTGTTCAAGTACCGCATTCATTTTTAGAACACCGGCATTCCTTTGTATACTGTACATTCTAAGAAAGTTAAATCAATAAAAAGAGTCTAATCATGGACTGTTCTCCACTCTAGCAGTGTCAGGTATTACACTTACCTTAATTTGTTCCCTTTATTTACATAATGTTATAATATCACATATACTTTTAATGTTTACAGAGATCCAAAACCCATCAGAATCAGTACATGAAATCACAGACGTCCCATGTAGATAATTGTAACTCAAACGTCGTTTGGAAAGCCAATTCCTACTGAACAGTGCTTTAAATTATGATCTGTCCCGAGAGAGATGGGTTTGGCTCAACTCTGCTCAGATTCAGAGAAAATAGAGAACTGAGTTTTTCCCCTCAGTTTCAGTGTTGGCGAAGTTGCTGTTTTGCCTTTGTATGGCAGTATGTTTGTTTGATAGGGAATATTGATATATTAAACTTGGCAAAACAACATGAACATGAATATGATTTGAAGTCACCCTTTTACGTATGTTGTTAACACTCTTGTATAATGTTTAAACTGTCAATTTCAACAGAGATAAGCCCTGAAGAGACAAATGGTGCACAGAAAGAGGAGAAAGAGGTTATGAACGGGAAAAATATCACATCACCATCTCTCCACCCAGGAAACATCTCTCCCAATAGTTTAATTCAGTTTGATGTCACTCCAGCGTATGACAGTCACAGTGACTTAAAACATCTACACAATGGCCTTCATTCAGATACTAAATTCTGCTCTATACTTTAGAAAGACATCTCTGAAGTGTACTAAGTTTAAAAAAAGAAAGAATTTCTATCCTATTCTATCCATCCACAAATCAACCCAGTGCCACATGGCAGTGGTTCCCAGCCCTGTTCCTGGAGGCCCCCCCATATTTCCCTAATCAAACAAATCTGA
This sequence comes from Myxocyprinus asiaticus, assembly GCF_019703515.2. Lineage (NCBI taxonomy): Eukaryota > Metazoa > Chordata > Actinopteri > Cypriniformes > Catostomidae > Myxocyprinus > Myxocyprinus asiaticus. Next base: position 4,243,081 of record NC_059378.1, on the reverse strand, counting down.
TTCAACTCATCAGCTCGATAGTGGAGACTCCAAGACCTGAATTGGGTGTGTCAGAAAAGGGAGATATACAAAATGTTCAATGTTGGGGGGCCTCCAGGAACAGGGTTGGGAACCACTGCTCTAGGGTATTGCGTGGCATGTTATTACGGTTTTTCCCAATTCTTCGAGAAACAGTTGGGGATTTCTGCTTTGTGGACATAGATTAGTCATCTGGGAAAGGCACGTCTCTGTGCTGATTCCCAGCTCTCCCAGTGCAGTCAGGCTTCATTTGCACCTGCTGTTGGCCGACAGTAGGTCTACCCCGCAAGGAAAGATAATCTCCCTCTGGAGAAATTAATCCCACATTGTGGACTGTATCCATGTGGAAATCAGATGGCAAACACAAAGGTAGATAAATATATGATTGCTGTATACAGATCATAAGTAGTGAAGTGCTCATTTGTGGTCATCTAGGATCTATTGTCTGGTGAAATGTCTATTTAGCATTTTTCAAATGTAACATATTTTGTTTCATTACAAATTCTAATATAAGTTTAACAATTTGAGTGAAATGTTGAACTGAAAAATGATGTCGCAAACACTCGAGCTGGCATGAACAAAACCTAATTTGAGAATGTTTCTGAAGAAATCTGACATCCTTTTGTACAAATGAATTAATATGGTGTAGAGAACGACCGATAATGGATTTTGCAGATACCGATAACCGATTAATCGGCCGATGGTTCTTAAAATTGATTGATAGAATGTTAAAAAAATGATTTATTCTTCCTTTACTATGGTGGGCAAAAAACGAAGAGTCCAAAATGAATAAAATCCCAGATACAGTTTATTGTTCAACCAAAATCCCAATAATAACCAGAAAAAATGATGATTTGGTGCATAACGCAGAACTTCTTAGCATAAACAAGCCTGAAACACACCAGGGATTCTTATTTTGAAATGATGAAAAAACTATCAACAACTATCGCCATAGAATTTTGCCAATAATAGTTCCAAAAAGCAACTATTGGCACGAGTAATCTGTAAAATATACTGATATATCGGTTTACCTCTAATATGGTACATGTCACAAATTTTCTTATTTGATTTGTCACCTAGAAATAGTGCAGAATTTTAAATATTTCTTATTTTATGTCACAACATTCTTTTTTTTCTTTTTATTACATTTTTAGAATCCTAAAATGTTGTCGATTTCCAGATTTAAATTCGATTTTGAACCACAGATTATCAATGTGGCTCAATGTGGACTTTTGAATCCCACTTAATGTAACACACAAGCGCTAATTACAGGGTTCCCACACCGATTATTTTCCATATTTTTAAGTTTTGTCAGTTGTTTGGATTTCCGGATAATGGTTTTTAAAAATCTAATTATAGAGATTTCACCAACACAGAGACATTTCTAGCCAGTTAAATACTTTAGAGCAGAGCATAACTACAAAAAAATTATATTCATTTTAGACCTTTCCATGACTATTTCATTGATTTAACAAATTTCATCATATTTTTAAATTCCCTGATATTTCCAGGTTTTCCTGGAAATTATTAAAAATATTTTATGTGATTTATCAACAAGGAATCTGTTTTTGTCTTGAATAAAAAAAAGAAAAGTGTATATGTGAAAATGTTTCTTTTGCATTCATATTTTATGAGATAAAAAGAAAAGTATCTCTATCTTGCTATAACTTTTTAATCATTTGTTCTAAACATTACAATAATTAATAGATCAAATTTCTCCATGCGAAGAATTAAGGCAAAAACTATTTTTTAGGGGGGTGGGGGGACTCTAGTAACATACAAAAATAAATAAATGTATTTTGCATCATAAACTAATGAACAACATTGCATGCCGAGTGAATAAAAAACAAAGTTAATGTCAGCACGCACGCACCACCGCTTGGCACTGTAACAAAAACCTTTTTATCAAGGTTCCCATTTAACAAAGGCAACTGCACAACACGTCAAAAAACCCAGTACAAACATTCTCAACTCTTCACTGAAGGGATACAGCAATAATTATCACAAAAAAACATAGTAGCATCAATGCTAACAAATATTTCAAAATTCCTTGAAGAGTATAAACATTCAAATCCGACTAATGTTTTTCTGTCATCTGTAATAAAGTGCAACCAAATTCTTCATCAGGAAATACAACAACACGTTGTAAAATGGGACTATATAATGCTGCAATCTTTAACTGCACAGCAGTACGCACTATCCTTTTTTCCCCATCTAATAAGCTCTATTGTATGGTTCAGAGGGAAAGGTCAGATTCCGGAGTGTCAGTTTCCGACAGAAACTTTGTGCTCATTCCAACCTCCTCAGGGATACTTGGAGTGGAGTCACCATTGATGTTGGCTCTGTGAAACATCAAGCCTTTAAGAGAAAAAAAAAACAACAGACACTCACTCTCCGTGCAAAACATGCTTATGTTACTATATATATCAGATTACTTTAAGTATGACTTGAAAATACTTTTGGTGCCATTCAAAAACCTGGACTGCAATATTTATTCATTTGACATTCAGTGATTGTCCGAGCAGTAAAGTTTGGAACAAGCTGAAAGTTTCGGTGACTCAGTTGAAAGTGATCTGTGTGTTTGAGGGTGAGACTCACGCTCCACCTCTTCGGCCCCTCTGTCACTGTGAGCCTCTGTATCCGAGCATGTCCGCGTGCGCCTTTGGGTGGTCTTCTGCAGTGCCACACACTCTTTTGGTAAGTTCGACCTTGATAGGAAAGAGTACCTGCTTTTATAGGCACTCAAACAAATAACAGCGTAAGCTGTCTAGACTGCAAACAAGAAGGCTGTGTTTTGTAAATGTGCTGTACCTTTCAAAATTGTAGGTGCCAGGATGGCTGATCGAGCGCTTCATCTACACACCCACACGAAAAAAAAAACATTTAAAAATGTAAGACTTTTTGTCACAAGCAAGACATCTTATTAGTAAGTCAGTGAATCTCATGAATCAAGAAAATGTCCACATCACATTTCATCCCAAAACTATAAAGAAAATTATGCAAGCCTATTTTGCATTGTGACGTTATTTTAATGAAGAGGATTTTTTGGTTTGTTTGTTTTTTTAAAGGAAAGTTGTATTATAATAGTACCGGTAAATAACTTCAGTTTGTTTAATTTATGCTGATTTTAATAAAAAAAAAAAAAAAAAAAAATTAAATTAATGAAAGTCTAATGAGACTCATCAATGAAAATAATAGGAATTCCATAAACATTTTTATTTATATATTAATGGTCTGAAAAATATGGCTAATTTTCTTTATGCAAAATATGATTTTTTTTATTTATTTTATTTTATTTTATTTTAGGGTAAAATATGTCTTAGACATGAGATTCACTTGTTACAAATAAAAACAATTAACGGTAAATTGTATTATTATAGTACCGGTACATAACTTCAGTTTGTTTAATTTATGCTGATTTTATTTTTAAAACATTATTGTATTAAACTATTGAAAATCTAATGAGACTCATCAATGAAAATGATAAGTAAATAATACTAAAAACTTCTGAATATTTTCAGTATATATTCATGGTCTGAAAAATAGGGTTAATTTTCTCTATAATAAATATGATTTCATATTTTTTTTTTCTTTTGAGTTTGGGGTTAAATATGACTCAGACTGACATTCATTTGTAACAAATACAATTTTTTAAAGGTAAATTGTATTATAAGAGTATATAAGTTTTGCTTGTGTTTAACTGATATTTATTTTAATAAAAGAATATTTTTATTACACTAATGAGAATCTAATGATACTCATCACTGAAAATAATACGAATAAACAACCTCAAAATAATAATAATAATAAAAAATAAAAAAAACATTCACATAAGAATTAAAATATACTTGGACCGAAATATATGGTTAATTTTCTCGATGCAAAATAGAATTTATTTATTTATTTTGTTATTAGGGCAAAATATGAAACAAACATGCGATTCATTTGATAAAAAAAATTAAATAAAAATGTTTTAAGGTAAATTGTAATAGAAGAGTATATAACTTCTGCTTGTGTCTTTACCCGGGACATCTGGACGGGAGAGGGCAACACAGAGGACATAATCGAATCAGAGGGGCCAGATTGCAACATGTCAGTCGTTAACTTGGAATTGGCGATTTTCATACATTCTTCCAGTGTTTTGATGAAAGTTTCACAGGTGGCGCTCAGTAATGAGGATGCCTCGTTCTTCTTCTAGGAAACAGGAAACAGAATGAGTATGTTTTAAAGAGTAGATTTCTCTAGTGATAACCATTTCATTACTTATTTATTTCACACCCGCCCATCAGTAAATATATATATATATATATATATATATATACACTGGCGGCCAAAAGTTTGGAGTAATGTACAGATTTTGCTGTTTCGGAAGGAAATTTGTACTTTAATTCACCAAAGTGGCATTCAACTGATCACAAAGTATAGTCAGGACATTACTGATGTAAAAAACAGCACCATCACTATTTGAAAAAATCAAATCTAGACAGGCCCCATTTCCAGCAGCCATCACTCCAACACCTTATCCTTGAGTAATCATGCTAACTTGATAATTTGGTTCTAGAAAATCACTTGTCATTATATCAAACACAGCTGAAAGCTATTTGGTTCATTAAATGAAGCTTAACATTGTATTTGTGTTTGCTTTTGAGTTGCCACAGTATGCAGTAGACTGGCATGTCTTAAGGTCAATATTAGGTCACAAATGGTAAAAAAGAAACAGCTTTCTCTAGAAACTCATCAGTCAATAATTGTTTTGAGGAATGAAGGCTATACAATGCTTGAAATTGCCAAAAAACTGAAGATTTCATACAAAGGTGTACACTACAGTCTTCAAAGACAAAGGACAACTGTCTCTAACAAGGACAGAAAGAGATGTGGAAGGCCAGATGTACAACTAAACAAGAGGATAAGTACATCAGAGCCTCTAGTTTGAGAAATAGACGCCTCACATGTCCTCAGCTGACAGCTTCATTGAATTCTACCCGCTCAACACCAGTTTCATGTACAACAGTAAAGAGAAGACTCAGGGGTGCAGGCCTTATGGGAAGAATTGCAAAGAAAATGCCACTTTTGAAACAGAAAAACAAAAAGAAAAGGTTAGAGTGGGCAAAGAAACACAGACATTGGACAACAGATAATTGGAAAAGAGTGTTATGGATTTTAACCCCATTGAGCTTTTGTGGGATCAGCTAGACTGTAAGGTGCGTGAGAAGTGCTCGACAAGACAGCCACATCTATGGCAAGTGCTGCAGGAAGTGTACATTATTCCAAACTATATATATATATAAATATATATGTATATCCGATATATAAATATATACAGTTCTGTGCAAAAGTTTTAGGCACTTGTGAAAAACTTTCAAAGTGAGGATTTCTTAAAAAAATTAATGGCATAAATAGTTTTCATTAATCAATTAACATCATACAAAATCCAGTAAACAGAAAAAGAGCTAAATCAATATTTGGTGTGACCACCTTTGCCTTTAAAACAGCCCCAATTCTCCTAGGTACACCTGGACACAGTTTTTCTTGGTTGTTGGCAGATAGGATGTTCCAAGCTTCTTGGAGAATTCGCCACAGTTCTTCTCTCTTTGTAGGATATCTATTGTCTCAATTGCTTCCGTCTCTTTATGTAATCTCAGACAGACATGATGTCCAGTGGGGGGCTCTGTGGGGACCATGACATCTGTTGCAGGGCTCCCTGTTCTTCTATTTTATTCTATTTGCAAAAGTAATGTTTGGGAGTATAAAATGTATATTTCCTATTGAGACACTAAAGCTGAAGATATAAATAACCATCTTAAGACAAATGCTTTTGTGAAACATCTTATGTACCTAAGACCTTTTGCACAGTACTGTACATCCGATGGTTACTGACTATCTGAGTTAGGCATCTAACCTCAGTGCTGGCCACCGTACTCTCCTCTTCCTGTTGCACTGACTCCTGAATAGTGTGCACCTGCTGCATCAGTAAGTCACAGTACAGACGCAGCTCAGACATCTTGGTTTTCAGTGACTCTGTGGTTTCTGTTAATTCTGCAAAAATCCATTAGGAGAGAAAGCAAGCATGTTAATGGGTTTGAATATTGTACAGCTGTCAAGATAATTGGTTTTCACCAGCTCTCAGTATATGAAAGCCTTCCACCTCTTTCCTAAATTTTCCATCGCGGCTCAAAAAAACAAACAAACAAACATTCGTATTAATAGCAATATCACATTTTATTATTATGTTACATAGTGCTTAAGATATTAATTATTATATAATACTTTTTCATTAATTAATTTTAAATAATAATAATATAAATTATTATAAATTAGATATTTAATTTCGTTTTATTAAATAATTATTTTTTATAATTTAATTATAATATTATTACAAAAACATTAACATTAGTAGTTAATGCATTAGGTATCATGAACAAACAATGAACAATATATTTTTTACGGCATTTTTTAATCTTTGTTAATGTTAGTAAATAAAAATACAATTGTTCCTTGTATAGTTCACAGTGCATTAACTAATGTTAACACGTTTTTAAAATTACGAAAAAAAATTAAAAATGTATTAGTATATGTTGAAATTAAAATTAAACAAAATTAATGAATGCTGAAGAACTCGTTTATCGTTAGTTCATGTTAACTATTTTTAACTAATGTTAAAAAAATGGAACGTTATTGTAAAGTGTTATCAATATAATAATACAAATAATATTAAACAATATTATAATAATATTACATAATTTTAGTGTTATCAATTCATTCATTTTTAAATAATACTATATTAATAATAATTTTATAAATAACAATATTATATTAGATAATAATTTTAGTTTTATTAATTAATTTATGTTTAAATAATATAATTAATGAATGTTAATAAAACCTATTTATTAAATATTGAATTACACTATCATAATCGGTTAATCTGAAAATCTCGGAAATTGTATGGAAATGTCATGAAAATTTCAACAAATTACCTAGCTTAATTTGTTTTGATTTTGTGCAAAGTAAAAGAAAAAAAAGATAAACATAAATGATAATGAATGCCAAAATATTAAATGTTACGGATCAATATTTACGGAGTGATCCATTATTTTGTAGAGGGGGTCAAAATGACTTTCGCACGTGATTTTGGAAAACAACAGGTCAAAAAATAAAGAAAATCATAGTCGAATATTGCCATTTTGACACCCCTCTACAAAATAATGGGTTACTTAGTAAATATTAATCCAGGGAATTTATTTACTATACATTTTTAATTATTTATGTTTATCTTTCACCAAAAAAAAAAAAAAAAAAAAAAAATTGAGCCACGGATTTCTGGTTGAGTTGACACAAAATGACCCATTAGTCTTTTACTATAAAAAGACGTGATAACAAGACAACAAAAGAAAGACCAAAGATGATTAAATGGGTATCAAAATGTATAAAGCACCCCTCTCTTTTTTGGTTCTAGTGTCAATGAGTCCAGCTTTCGAGCTCCCAAGAGCCACCAGCCACTTCTGTCTCTCCGCCGCATTTACAGCCTTCACATAAAAATGCTGCTCCCCTGGTATGATCAGCTCCAGTCGCGTGTTGTCAGTCGGATGAACTGGTGCAAACACGAGGAAATCAAAAATTAAATAGGAAAAACAGGGTTACTTTATTGTAAGCGTAGAAAGTACAGATTTGTTTGCCAAGAAATGCATCACTGAACACCCTTCAAAACACAGGAAGTACTCACCTTTAATTTCACATACTGACATCTTAATACTGCCTTTGCTGCCTTTGCATACGTCATCTTGAGAATCAAAGTATGAAATAATGCCGTTGTCCAACACAAACCACCTCGGCTGCCATCCTACCATAAAACAGATCATGACTTGTTTTAAGTCTTATTATTCCAAACAATCAGGTCTCATAATATCACATGACAGGAAATAGTATATTTAGCATATTGCTGCATTAAAGGTGCTCTCAGTAACTTTTGTCTTTGTGTCATCTTGGTCTTACACTGACACCTAGTGGCTTGGATGCACCATAATTTAAAATCAATAGTTTTCAGTTTCAGATGCTATTGTAGAAATGTAGTATTCACAGTCAGCCATGATTACTTTAATCAATGAGTGAAAGTGTCAAATAACAGGATGGTTACTGAGATTAAGCAAGTAGTATTCAGCTGGTCATGTGATTCCAACATGGCCGCCCCCATGTGTGGACCCGCTCCATGTAGAATAAAACAGCTTTTGTAAGGTTACTGATATGACTGGAGTCTTCGTTTTAATGCGAGTGGTCATGATTTCCTACATATATTGCGAAATTACACTTCATGTCTTTAGGAGTTAAAACTTTTTAAATGAGTTAAAAATTACTGAGTGCACCTTTAACCTGGGGGGGGGTTGACATTCAAAAACATCTTAAAAGCACACACAATATTAAGAATGAACAAATGCATAAAGCAACACAATCCAAAACAACAAAAGTTGCACAAATCAGCAGCTGTTTGTCATATAAAGACATCCTAATCTTGTGCATGCTTTCAGTGTGTCCTGCTAAAATTCAGCTCATGCCAAAGTCAGTTTACCAGTGCCACCATTACCTGTCATATAGTTTGTCCATTTGTAAAGCACTCCTTCCATTCTTCTTCACGCAGAAAACCCCGTGAGAATACTTTAAAGCAGCTATAGCAGAGTTTGTACCAGGCAGCTGCTTGTTTGCCCCCTTTACAGGCTAATTAGCATGCTAGCGTCCAGGCTAACTCAAAGATCTCCACTTCCTCATCGTCATCATCATTATCGTGTCAAATAAAGGGCCGGATCGAGAGGAAACGATAGAAATGTTTTGTTTTACGCTCATTTCTGTCAATAAGGCTCGACGCACATTCTGGGGAAATTCTTCTAAAGCGAGACGGAGACAGATGAGAGATGAGATCACTCTGTTTACAGACCGAAGAGAAAGAGGCGTTTTATTTAGCAAAGAGTCTTTCCTGTCGAGCCAATCCACTCGAATAGAGCGCAACAGTGCCCGCCCACTTTTTCAGCCGTCTGGGTTCCGGAAGTATTTTCCCCATTCATTTTCCCCATAGGATTTTCATTAAATCCTTCACAAAATACTTGTAAGCCATGAACCAAACCAACCAGCTCCGAGGTAAATCACAACATCACAAACTTTGTTCTGAGGCAAAAAACATTTGAAAATCTTACAAAAAAACAAAGGTACAACTAGTTTGTGCCCTCATGAAAAACAGTAAGTACTAGGGGTGTAAATCGGACGTTTCATCACGATATGATCTTGTATCGATTCTCTTGGCCTGCGATCCGATATTTGCCGATACTTCAAAGTCTGCAGCGATTCGATTCAGGGGCCTGCGATCGATATTCCAATATTATGTGCCTATTTTACACAATCAATAAAAAAATGTTTACCCTCAAATGCAACCAAAATATAATTTGATTATTTTATTCAGCCCTCTGTATCCACATTGGGACATCCACAACAAAATAAGGTACTTCAGATGTTGAAAAAATTATACAGATATATAATAATATATAAAAATAAAGTCACAGTAAGTGATCATCACTCATTTGCTGACAGCTAATATTTCAGTTTAGTCCAATTCAAAATACTTAGTGGTTTTTATTGGCTACAACTTCCACAGTTGTAATGAAAAATTCAGTTACAGTTAACTGGGATAAATGTTAGTAAGGGTGCTGATGTGTAGATGTGTAAAGTCTTATAACTGATGCTGGAGCTGAGCAGGTGTTTCACTTTCCCTCGTTAGTGAATGTTCAGAATGTCGGCTATCGTCAAGATGTTTCACATGGTTGAACTTCTCCATGGTACATTTAAATAGCAAATTCTCAGATAAAATACAAATGGGCCGCATGCGCAACAGTATCGATGGAAGCCCGAATTAATCGCGCAAGTGACCCGCTCTGTATTTGACACGAGAGCTCACATTTTAAGGAGTGCCCGGTTGACGTGCTAGCATTGATCCTGTCAATGGAGCTCGCATTTCACGGGAAGCCCAGTTGACACGTGCGAACAGATAGCAGAGCACAAATTGGCTTCACAGACCCCGCACACATCCGTGTCCCACATGAAAAGTATATTTAGTGCTCATGAAGTCAAATGAATGTAATAAGGTTGCTTCATCACCTGACGGAAATGTGTACGGACGTGGCTGACATGAGAGTATTAAAATAAAGGTACATCTTAAAAATATGTCTATATCGATATTTACGCATTGTATCGATAACATTGGATCGTTGGTCATTGGATCGATGCATCGATCCGGATCGATGGATCGTTACAACCCTAGTAAGTACACAGCCTTGTACACTTACTGTCTTTCATGAGGGCACGAACTACAATCCCATGAAGCATTGCGAATGATGTAATTGCATTAAAAACAATGCGAATATATAAAACTAGTGATTTTAGGATGTTGATTATATATATAGAAAAAATATACTTTACGTTTATTGCAAAATATTCCGATATCTACAAATAGGTAAGTAGTTTACAGTCGCCATGAAATAAAAATTTAAGTTTTGCTGCTTTTAGGTCATCAATATGCTAGTGTAATTCCAAATGCTGACAAAATTCGAGTTTCAGAAGATATAAGCATTTAAAATCAGCAGTCTCTCTCTTCCGGCTTGACAGACCGAGTTACAGTCATGACGACACAAAGCACCTGAGAAACTTTGTCCAATCAAATGCTTTCTAGAATGAGAACACTACCTCCCCCTAGCGTGTCTGGCTGTGTTCTAACTTGTGCTGATCATGCCTTCGCAGGGTACTTCGAAAGGAGCACACTCCATGTTGTAGGGTCAATTCCAACCAGATTTTGTCACCTTTCAGCCTTCTGAAGCTCTCACAGTGGAGGGTAATTGTGTTTGTATGGAATAGGGCATAGGAATGTTGTATGGGAATTTATATTTTTCTGCAGACGGAGGTTTCTTGGATATACCGCTCAAGTAAGTGTTCTTTATTCTTTATGCTTAGTGTATTGTGATTCAAAACAAGGACAAATGAGCTTCTACTCACTTGTTTCACGTTCATATGTATTTGCACAATGGCTCCAGCCTTGTCCAAACATAAACAAAGTCCCTGCCGCTACATTTTTTTCTCGTTCGAAAAGCCATTTCATTTGGAAATATGTCACAATACAGTAATAAAGTTGGTCATAACTTCTGTTTCATGGCGACTTTATGGGTGAAGAGACACTGACTCGATTACGTCATTCACAGTGCATCATGGAAGTGGGCGGTCGCTCTGAAGCATGTTTTACAGGCTTCGTTGGCCACGGTTCTCTGATTGGTGGATCTTTCTCTGCTGGACCATGGGTAATGTAGGTGTTTAATATGAATTCCGCTATCAAATACTATTTTTAAACAATGAAGTTGAAGTAACGAAGACGGATGGCTTCAATGGAAGCATGTACCATCGATGAACAACCTCGGAGCTCAAGTTAGGTCAGTCTTTCTTGTTATCGTTGAAAATCATTTAATCTATGGGCTATTTTTTTTTACTTCTGGAACTAGATTGTTGCTCTATAGAGCACAACAGTGCCCGCCCATTTTTTCTGTCCTGGAAAAATTAAAGGCATAGTTCACCCAAAAATGGAAAATCTCTCATCATTTACTCACCCTCATGCTATCCCAGATGTGTATGACTTTCTTTCTTCTGCTGAACACAAATGAAGATGTTTAGAAGAATATCTCAACTCTGTAGGTCCATACAATGCAAGTGAATGGTGATTAGGCCTTTGAAGCTCCAAAAAGGAGATAACGTCAGCATAAACATAATCCTTCAGACTCCAGTGGTTTAATTAATGTCTTCTTAAGCGATCCAGTTGGTTCTGGGTGTGAAACGAAGCAAAATATAACTCCTTTTTCACTGTATATCTTGACAGCAGACTCCAATGTGATCATGATTTCAAGCTCGATTACACTACCTACAGCGCCATCTAGTGCTCTGCGCATGGGTCAAGTGTAATCGAGCTTGAAACTGTAGAGACTGTAATGGCAAGATGTACAGTGAAAAATGAGTTATTTTTGCTTCGTTTCACACCCAAAACCAACTGGATCGCTTAAGAATAAGATAGATATTGTCTGATTTAGTCAGAGTTAATTTTGATCCCTTAATAAAAAGGTTTTCGAATGATGTGGGCAGGTGGGCTTCATTACATTTATCTGATGATAAGGAAGGTTAATGTCATTAAAATGAATTGTATTCCAAAATTCAACTACCTGCTACAGTCTCTCCCTGTAGATGTCCCCCTCTCTTATTTCAAGCAATTTGATAGCATAGCGAAGTCCTTCATTTGGAATGGTAAGCGTCCCAGGTTAAATTTCAATAAGTTACATAGGCCGATTGACAAAGGTGGGTTAGGCCTACCCAAGATTTTGTTTTATTATTATGCATTCGGTCTTAGAAATTTGGCTCATTGGTCACTTCCACCTGAGCGAGCCCCTCCCTGGTTTGGTACTGAAAAGGATGTTCTTGCCCCTATCTCGCCACTGCAAAGCCTTTCGATTAAACTAGCCGGAGAGGTTAAGTCGCACCCCGTTACTTTGCATTTGCACTCGATATGGACAAAAGTTTCCAGAGTGTTTAATTCTGATATTTATTTAAACGTAGCCACGAGCATATGGCTGAACCCTAAACTATGTATTAATAAGTCCCCTTTCTGTTGGTCAGATTGGATTGTGAGGGGGGTTAATACAATTGGTGACCTATATGAGAGTGGAGTATTGAGACCTTTTGAAAATTTGGTTCAACATTTTGGCATTCCCAGATCTCAGTTTTATAAGTATTTACAGCTGTGCCACCTACTCTGCACTGTTTTTGGGAGTGGCACGCACCCCCCACCCAGTGCGGCAGATACTCTGGGAGTGGTGATTGCTGCTTTTGGGAAGGGTCATGAGGCATCAGTGTATTACTCTCTGCTAATTCAGAGTCTGGGGAACGGAACTTCAACTTCTCTCAAGAGATTATGGGAGAAAGATTTAAATTTGGTATTGGAGGAGGGAGTGTGGGCTAGGATCCTAAAAAATGTCAAGTCTGCATCTAGAGATGCAAGGGTTCGCCTTATGCAATTTAAGATTTTACATCGATTTTATTGGACCCCCTCCAGATTGTATAGGCTTGGTCTTAAAGACACACCCACCTGCTGGCGATGTCAATCAGAGGTTGGAGACATAACTCATGTCTTTTGAGGGTGTGTTGAGATCCAGGAGTTCTGGTTGAAAGTTCAGAGTCTTATATGTGATGTATTGGGCACTCGGCTTTCACTTTGCCCCAGACTCTGTATTTTGAGCGATGGGGTGGTCATCGACGTTGAGAATCGGCACATAAAGAGTTGGGTCCTAACGAGAGTCATGATCGCCAGACAGGTTATTTTAAGGGGTTGGAGGTCGGTTGGAGCGCCCTCATTTCATGAGTGGTGCTCGGAGATGGGGAGGGTGGCGGCCTTTGAGGAAGGGATGTATAGAAGGCTGGAAAATCTGGGGTTATTTGATAGGAAATGGGGCAGATTTTTGGCCTTTTTGGAAGGCTTTCGGGGAGGGGTAGTGGAGAGGGATCTCTAGTTTTAAATATGTGTGTGCAATTTGATTGTTTTTTGAAAATATGCTTTTTATTTATTTATTTATTTTTTTTTGTGTGCGTGTGTTTTGTGTGTGTGTGTTTTTTAAATTTTTTTATATTTATGACCACTGGGGTGAGTGTTTGTGTCGGGTGGGGGTGTTCGGGGGGAAGGGTTTCATTGTACATAATTTGATTCTGCATTTTCTGTGATGTTTATTTAATTTGTTGAATGGAATCAGTAAAAATTGTTAATAACAACAACAACAAAAAAAAATAAAAAAAAAAAGAAAGAAAAAAGAATAAGATAGATAGACAGACAGACAGACAGATAAATAGACAGGAAGACAGATAGATAGATAGATAGATAGACAGAGACAAATAGATAGACAGACAGATAAATAGATAGACAGACAGACAGATAAATCGACAGAAAGACAGACAGACAGACAAATAGATAGATAGATAGATAGATAGATAGACAGACAGACAGATAAATAGATAGACAGACAGACAGATAAATAGACAGACAGATGGACAGATAAATAGACAGACAGACAGACAGATAGATAGATAGATAGATAGATAGATAGATAGATAGATAGATAGATAGATAGATAGAATGACAGACAGACAGACAGACAGATAGATAGATAGATAGATAGATAGATAGATAGATAGATAGATAGATAGAATGACAGACAGACAGACAGACAGACAGATAAATAGATAAATAGACAGACAGACAGATAAATAGATAGACAGACAGACAGACAGATAAATCGACAGAAAGACAGACAGACAGACAAATAGATAGATAGATAGATAGATAGATAGATAGATAGATAAATAGATAGACAGACAGACAGATAAATAGACAGACATATGGACAGACAGACAGACAGACAGACAGATAGATAGATAGATAGATAGATAGATAGATAGAATGACAGACAGACAGACAGATAGATAGATAGATAGCTAGATAGATAGATAGATAGATAGATAGAATGACAGACAGACAGACAGACAGACAGACAGATACATAGATAAATAGACAGACAGACAGATAGATATATAGATAGACGATAGATAGACATACAGATAAATAGATAGAAAGACAGAGAGACAGATAGTCAGACAGACAGACAGACAGACAGACAGACAGATAGATAGATAGATAGATAGATAGATAGAAATAGATAGATAGAATGACAGACAGACAGACAGACAGTTAGATAGATAGATAGATAGATAGATAGATAGATAGATAGATAGATAGATAGATAGATAGATAGAATGACAGACAGACAGATGAATAGATAAATAGACAGACAGACAGATATATATATATAGATAGATGATAGATAGACATACAGATAAATAGATAGAAAGACAGACAGACAGATAGTCAGACAGACAGACAGACAGACAGATAGTTAGATAGACGATAGATAGACATACAGATAGATAGACAGACAGACAGACAGACAGACAGATAGATAGATAGAATGATAGACAGACAGACAGACAGTTAGATAGATAGATAGATAGATAGATAGATAGATAGATAGATAGATAGAATGTCAGACAGACAGTTAGATAGAAAGACAGACAGACAGATAAATAGATAAATAGACAGACAGACAGATAGATAGATAGATGATAGATAGACATACAGATAAATAGATAGAAAGACAGACAGACAGACAGATAAATAGATAGATAGATTGACTTGAGAGAACACTTTATACAGTAGTTTAATATGGTTAGTTTAATAAAACTTATTACTTAGAAGCACGTATCATGTTTATCCAGAACAACTTAAATATTTATAATCGTGTAACCAATTGGAGAAGCGCATGATGGACACGTGACTTGGCAACCTCAACGCGGAAGAAAATCTAGAGTGGACGTTTTTTCCCCCTCCATCCTGTACACATCTTGGGCACACTGCCTGGAGCCCTGGCGTAAATAAGCGGATTAGTCCGGAGGAGATGGCTGGAGAGACAGAGGATGAGATCCCCGGTAAGCTATTATGAAGTACGATATTGTTCGAAGTAAATAATACTGTTTATTTTGATTGTGCTTGATTCTCGTTCAGTGTGTAACGGTTCCAGCGGTTAAAGGGAACGTGGATAGCATGTTGTTATGATGTGAACATGTCATAACTATTCCTCTGTCTGCATGTATATATTTCTGAAGGTTTGGGGGTGTAATTTGCTACTTGTGTTTTATATTTTGTTCTTTGAATACTCTGTCCCTCTACTACCTGTCACCAAGGCAACCACGCCATGTGGTCACGCCTCTTTCACTCTCTGCGCTATAAATGTAATGTTACAATATTAAGTAAACAACACAGTTTAAGCATCTGAATGCCTTTATAGAAAGAGCTAAAAGAGTTTGATAATAATAACATTTGGCATAATAATAAAAACATATGTCGTAATACGTTGTGTTATGATATAGACAGCTTGTAGCTGTACATATTTGGAGAAAATTATTTTACAACAGTAATATCTTCTGATAATATCTTACTGTATTAAGCATTACAGTGCAGTGAGAAACTTATCCATGAATTTTATAACATTAAGATTGTAGCTGGTGTAGCTTGTAGGTCACCAGTACGTTTTTACACCATATTTAATTACTTTTGCACAGTCCTTGTCAAATAACAATATTCCATGTAGACTCTCAATTAATATGAGCTTATAAAAATTCTGTTATATTTTAGAAACGGGAGCCGTCTTCACTTTTGGGAAGAGTAAATTTGCAGATAACATCCCCAGTAAATTTTGGCTAAAAAATGACGTTCCTTTGAGAATATCCTGTGGTGATGAGCACACAGCATTGGTAACAGGTATGATTTATAGGCTTTTTTGGCTAGCTGACTATAAAGTATTATTTAATTGTTATCAGGCATACTTTACTCCATGATTTCATGTGTTTACACTGTCACTATTTATTCCTGTTCTGTTCAGAAAATGGGAAGCTGTTTATGTTTGGCAGCAATAACTGGGGACAGCTTAGCCTCGGAACAAAGACCACTTTTAATAAACCCACTCGTGTGAAAGGTATTACAGATTTTCAGCCCAACACAGAGTACAGTACTGAGTGTATGCTTTCTGCCATTGACAGCTGTTGAATCAGACACACACAGTTTTACACAATGAGGACCATTTACATGCCATTTTAGCCGTTTTTTAGAAATTATATATTTAAATTTTTTAGGGCTGTCGATTTAACGTGTTAATTCGGTGCAATTGATTATATAAAAAATAATGTGCTAAAAAAATTTATGCAATTAATCATGTCCCTGGACTGTAATAAGGAATATTTCTACCATCAGAGCAATTCTAGCTTTTGAAGCACCATCTGTTTTCAGCAGGGGGCAGTAAGCGAAACTCCAGCTGTATAGGCAACAAACCACATTAGCGACAGCACAGAATGAAAACGCGATCTTGCATTCAAACACAGCTGTATGAAGCACAATTCCAAATGCAGTGATCTCGAGATGTGTTTTTCTAAGTTTCACACTACTTTTAACTTGACACAGCAACCCAAAAACACTGTGTTTATGAAGCAGTGCAACCAAAGTCCGTCTGACGCATGTGTACATTGACGCGTCCTAAGAAAAGCCCTTATAATAAATCTATCTTGGCCAGGTTGATGAGTTCAATTGCAAAATGGATTTCTGTGTACTGTAGGCCATTGATAGGCTTATGTTCAATAATATGGAAATAAACAATATATTGCTTTATAAGACACTTTTTGTATTGTCTTTTGAATGCTTTACTCGTCTGCCACAATAATGTAATGCATTTTAATTATCTGAATTATTATATTTATTTTATATATTATATATATAGCTATTTAAATATAATTATGTGTCATTTTTAATCATTATACAGTATATTGATTTATTGTTATTTGAGGGCCTTTCTTGAGGGCAGCGAATATTTAAATGTGTGATTAAATCTATTAAATAACTGACATATCATGTAGTTAGGTTAAATAAAAAATTGTACGATTGACAGCCCTGTTATTATTTAAATTTTTTTATAATCACCATGAATTTTGAATTTATTCAGTTGCAATATATTGGCTAATTTTTGCAAGTAACAATAAGAAAAGGAGTTCTTTTCAAAGCAAAATCTTCTTAATCCCAATCTGGAGTGGTCCATAATCCGCATTAGAGAGCAGAGAGGAATTGTCTGTGGGGACTACAAAAACAATACAGGATTTCACCAACTTTGGTGGTGTATGAATGAGCTTGCAAACAATACAAACAAACAAACAAAAAATAATCAGCATGTATAAATCTGTTTCTTATATGCTGAATAAATTTCAGGCCACGTGTTTCAGACATTAAATGATAATATTTGTTTTCTTAAAGGTCTGAAGTCTGAGAGGGTGAAGCTTGCGGCCTGTGGAAGAACTCACACACTTGTTTACACTTGTAAGTATATGCAGACATGACAAAGAGTAGCTTTTAAAGGGATAGTTCACCCAAAAATTAAAATTCTGTCATCATTTACTTACTCTCAAGTGGTTCCAAACCTGTATGACTTGCTTTACTCCGTGGAGCATAAAAGGAGATATTAGGCAGAAGTTTAGGGACTGAAAGCCTCAGTTACCATTCACTTTTATTGTCTGACAAAAAGAAGTAATGAAAGTGAATGGTGACCGATGCTTACATACTGCCTAACATCTTATTTTGTGTTCCACAGAGGAAAGAAAGTCATACGGGTTTGGAAAAACACAAAGGGAAAGTAAGTGATGACATAATCTTCACTTTTGTGTGAACTGTCCCTTTAAGTCCCTTTAAGACTAGGGGCACCAAACACAATTGCAATAAACATGATTGTTTTTAACAATGGTTTTATTAACCCTCGTACCATTCCTTTGGCCTCACCCAGCCTCTTCCATAGTTCATTGTGGTTTTAAATGCACAGTTGCCATTAGATGCGTGCACTGTGAAAACTTAACATTGTTGATTTTGCCTGAACTAAAAAATCTAAGATGTATAATGTATGTGTTTATAAATAGATTTTTTGGCTGTGTTCACTTTGCAGACCGTGGTAACCTGTATGCCTCTGGAGGGAATAATGAGGGGCAGCTCGGCCTCGGTGACTGTGAGGACAGAAACTCCTTCCACCTGGTGGACTTCTTCAGCAAGGCTGGACCAATCAAAATGCTCGCTGCTGGTTCCAATACCTCTGCTGCCCTCACACGTAAGGGTGTTCTGTCCCACCGGGGCCAACAGTGTCTATTGCTTTCATGAGATGTAAATTAACCAGATTCTATATAATTTAGTTTGGACGCTATCCTGCGTGTATATTTTTAAGTTTTAAGATTTAGGCCTACATAACATGTGTAACTGCAAGTATACCATGCATAATGTTTATATTGTCTGTAGTGGCATTTATCATAATTTGAAACTGTATAAATGCATATAGGACTTTTTTGTTGTCTCAGAGGATGGAAGGCTCTATATGTGGGGTGATAACTCTGAGGGACAGATTGGTTTGGGAAAGGAGAGTAACGCACTGACTCCGTGTGAGGTTTCTGTGGGGAAACGGGTGTCCTGGGTGTCCTGTGGCTATTATCATTCTGCCTTTGTCACTGGTATGTATGGCATTGAAACCTCATGTAATACTATGGTCAGTTGCAACCTTAAAATTATCTTAAAATATTTCAGTTCTATGTTTATTACACACTGATATATTATTAATGTTTGTTATGTTGCATATTATAGTATATAATAATAAATTAATTTATTACATTATTATTATTAATATTACAACTTATAATAAATTACATATATTAATAATAGTATTATTGTTTAATAAAATTGTGAATGATGTAATATTATATTATTATAGTGGTTATAATACTTAAATTTATTTATTAATATATTACTTAATTAATATTTTGGCCGAGTAAATGTTAACATTTATTTTTTAAATTTTTTTATTTTTTCAAAAATGAAAATTCTCTCATCATTTATTCACCCTCATGCCATCCCAGATGTGTATGACTTTCTTGCTTCTGCAGAACACAAACAAAGAGTTTTAGAAGAATATCTCAGCTCTGTAGGTCCATACAATGCAAGTCAACAGGGTCTAAAACTTTAAAGGTCCAAAAAGCACATAAAGGCAAAATAAATGTAATCCATATGACTCCAGTGGTTTAATCCATGTCTTCAGAAGCGATATGATAGGTGTGGGTGAGAAACAGATCAATACGTAAGTCCTTTTTACTATAAATCTCCACTTTCACATTCTTCTTTTGTTTTTGGCTATTCGCATTCTTTGTGCATATCGCCACCTACTGGGCAAGGAGGAGAATTTATAAATATTGATCTGTTTCTCACCCACATCTATCATATCGTTTCTGAAGACATGGATTTACCCACTGGAGTCTTATGGATTACTTTTGTGCTGCCTTTATGTGCTTTTTGGAGCTTTAAAGTTCTGGTCACCATTCACTTGCATTGTATGGATCTACAGAGCCTACACGCATCTAAATATTCTTCTAAAAATCTAAGTTTGTGTTCTGCAGAAGAAAGAAAGTCAAACACATCTGGGATGTCATGAGGGTGAGTAAATGATGAGAGAATTTTCATTTTTGGGTGAACTATCCCTTTAAGAACAGTGATTTTTAGCTGTGTTCCATTGGAATATCCCTGAATAATATAAATCTCCACTGACTTTGGACATTTGAATCCTTTTATTCATGACTTTCCCATTACCTCTCAGTTATCCTAAAAGAACAGTATGTTGGCATTGAATTCATGAAATGTTCATCATTTTGCTTTGATGCTATGTGCTGCTTGTTTTATTTGTTCCAGTGGATGGGGCCTTGTTCACATTTGGAGAAAGGGATGGTGGGAAGCTAGGGTTGTCCACCAAGAAGCTGGCCAATCATAAAGTGCCTCAACAGGTGACAGGCATCTCTGATAGGGTGGTGCAGGTGGCCTGTGGAGGAAGTCACACTGTGGCACTTACAGGTAGTAGAGCATCCATTGCTTCCCCATTTCCATTCCATGGCATCCTTCTTGGAGAAGACTTCATGTTGTGCATGTCTGTTAATGCAGAGCGCACACTGTATTCGTTTGGCCTGGGTCAGTTCGGGCAGCTTGGTCATGGAACCTTCATATTTGAGTCTCGTTTACCCAGAGAGGTGGAGCATTTCAAAAGGGGCAGAGTTAAACATGTGGAGTGTGGAGAGAATCATACAGCGGTTATAACTGGTAACACACACAATAAATCACCTAACAATCTCCTTTAATGCATTATATGCTTCTGATATGATGTATTTCCTTCTCTTTGTCTTGTCTCTAACAAATATTCTTGGTTCCATATTTATATGTAGATATACAGCATATACATGCATATTTATAAATATATATACAGTGGCAAGAAAAAGTATATGAACCCTTTGGAATTAGCTGGTTTTCTGCATTGGTCATAAAATGTGATCTCATCTTCATTAAAGTCACAAGTATAGACAAGGCACAATGTGCTTAAGCTAACAGCACACAAACAATTATAATCTTTCATGTATTTATTGAACACATCCCAATAAACATTCACAGTGCTGTGGAAAAAGTAAGTGAACCCCTAGGCTAAAGACATCAGGAGTTGGCAAACCTGGCTTCCAATTAATGAAACAAGATTGGAGAAGTGAGCTAGAGCTACTTTGACTTATAAAAAGCACTCAAACATTTTGAGTTTGCCATTCACAAGTAGGAATGCCGCTGTGTGAGTTTTTGACGGAGAGATTACGAATCACGGTTAACCGATTTAACGAATATTTGCAAATTTTCTTATTATACAACAGCATTGATGCAAAAAATGGAT
Organism: Myxocyprinus asiaticus; assembly: GCF_019703515.2. Taxonomy (NCBI): domain Eukaryota; kingdom Metazoa; phylum Chordata; class Actinopteri; order Cypriniformes; family Catostomidae; genus Myxocyprinus; species Myxocyprinus asiaticus. The sequence goes on along the minus strand of NC_059378.1, from coordinate 4,221,629 downwards.
AACATATAACAACTGAACGTCTTTGTGGACGTATTTCTGGGGGGTATGTGGACGCTAAGAGTAGCCCTACAATAAGAAAACTGATAAATACACCAAAAATAACTAGGAGGTATATAATAAGAGATGCTCCAATCTAGGGCACGACACAACTTTTGAGCATCCCTAACTCAGTGGTGTGCTTCAATGTAACCGGAGTGCTTCAAAAGTGTGTAAATGCAAGATTATTGTGGATGCGCAAAATCTAGCCTAGTTCAAGGCATCCAACAGTTTTTTTTTTCTTCTGCAACAGTTTATTTAAGCAATCCATTGTCTGTCAGACACCCCAACATAAAGAATCGTCAACAGACACTAAAAAATTACTGTCCGCAACACCTTACAAATAAACCTGTGGACTATGCATAATAATGGGAACATTGCTCACAGCAGGCAATTTAAAGTCCGATAATGACTCAAATTTACACTTATTGTTGAACGTGATGAATTTGTACAGAAGCAATGCTTTAAATAATGAGGACGAAAAGACACAACTTTTCAAAGTTCACTCACTGATAGTAAATTCACGCAATGCACTGTCAGCATGCTTAAACATCACTTTGAAATCAACAAAGCTAAAAATATTAAACTTACTAGTTTGTTGTTGGATGACTTGTGGAGCATACTGTCCCATTTGTAAGATGTGTTTCTTTCTTTGATTTCTGTCTGCACAATTTACATCCGTCGTATTCAGTCAGTCATTTAAATGCTCCCTAACAGCCGATTAAAGTTGCTTTTTTGGTGGAAATGAGTCTGGTTGATCAAATTATATTTTGTAGTTTAAACCCCAATTTCACGTGAATTGAAAGTTCACATTCAGTCCTCGGCACCTGGCTAAGCACCACACGACCACCGTATGTAACCATAGCAACAGCTCCAGTACCCACACATGCACAAGAGTTTTCACATTTAGGCTTACAAAATCTAGTATTTAGACAATATATCGCGTATCCCTAATCACAAGAAGAATCTGCTGACGTGGACCATGCCTCACTAAAAAAGAGATTTCAGAAGACTAATGATCAAGAATAGTTACTTTGCATAAAGCTGGAAAAGGTTACAGAGTTATCTTGAAAAGCTTAGAAATTCATCTGTCCACAGTTAGACAAACTGTCTATAAATGGAGACGATTTAGTACTGTGGCTACTCTCCCTAGAAGTGGTCGTCCAGCCAAGATGACTCAAAGTGCACACCGCAGAACGCTCAATGATGTTGAAGGAATCACTGGAACTGGTTAACATCTCTGTTCATGAGTCTACCATATGGAAAACATTATACAGGCATGGTGTCCATGGCAGGACACCACGAAGGAAGCTGCTGCTTTCCAACAAAAACATTGCTGCATGCCTGAAGTTTGCCAAAGACCATCTTGAGACGCCATAACGCTACTGGGAAAATGTTTTGTGGACTGATGGAGCTAAGGTTGAATTGTTTGGGAAGAATGCAGCACTAAGTATGGCGTAAAAAGGGCAGTGCATACCAACATGAAAACATCATCGCAATGGTGGAGGGAGCATCATGATTTGAGGCTGCATTGCTGCTTCAGGGATTGGACCACTTGCCATCATCGAGGGAAAAATGAATTCCCAAATATATCAAGATATCCTGCAGGATAATATCAGGGTTGCTATGCGCCAGCTGAAGCTCAGTAGAAGCTGAGTGATGCAGCAAGTTAATGACCCTAAACATCGAAGTAAATCCACAACAGAATGGCTTCAAAAAAAAAGGAAATTCACCTTTTGGAGTGTCCCAGTCAGAGCCCAGACCTTAACCCAATAGAGATACTGTGAAATGACCTCAAAAGAGCCGTTCACACCAGACATCCTAAGAATATGACTGAGCTGAAGCAGTTCTGTAAGGAAGAATGGTCCAAAATTCCTTCTGAACGTTGTGAAGATCTAATCCGCAGCTACCGGAAACACTTGGCTGAGGTTATTGCTGCCAAAGGAGGATCGCCCAGTCATTTAATCCATGTATGTATATTGTATATTGTATAAATGTTTATTTTTAATGGGATGTGTTCAATAAAGACATGAAAGATTATAATTGTTTGTGTGTTGTTAGCTTATGCACATTGTGCCTTGTCTATACTTGTGAGTTTGATGAAGATGAGATCACAATTTATGACCAATTAATGCAGAAAACCAGCTAATTCCAAAGGGTTCACATACTTTTCTTGCCACTGTACATATATATATATATATATATATATATATATATATATATATATATATATATATATATATATTTACTCTTCTCTGTTTTCTTTTCTGGTTTCAGACAGTGGCCTTTTGTACACTTTTGGCGATGGTCGCCATGGCAAACTAGGTCTTGGAGAAGAGAATTTCACCAACCAGTTCAAGCCAACTCTGTGTCCAAGATTTCTCAACTACGACGTAGAGTCTGTATGTATTATTGCCACACAATCTACATCTTATAGTGTCTACATCTGTAAACCTAAAACCCCAATGAAATGGTTTGAGGAACATACATTTCTTTCCTGTGTTGACGTATTTCTTATTGAACAGGAAGTTGGGGTGGGACATTTTTAAACTGCCAATAGCGTTACCTTATCGTAGCCCGGCAGAACCATGATTTGCGATTTGCTGGTCGGTGGTATCAGGAGGCGGTGACATTCTCATTCTAGAGAACATTTCATTGGACATAAATGTGTAAATGCCCCTAAGTAGATGATATCATCATTATTTTAGGTCCATAATCCCAGAAAAGAAAGACTGTAAATGCATATAGTTTATATTTAGGATTACACTAGCATTTAGATGGCCACAGACATGGGCTAAAGTCACAAAACTCTAATTTTATTATTATTTTTATTTGTTTCCAGGTGACATGTGGTGGATGTCACATGCTTGTGTTGGCCAAGCCCAGGGCTGAAGGCTCAGGGGATTTGATCCTGGAGGAAGATGATGTGACAGAAGACTACTTTGAGAAGTCCTATACTAAGATACAGGGTGACACACACAATCAAACCACTCTAAACAGAAGTCTTTCAGCTCGGTCTAGACGCAGAGAACGGGTGGGTAATTCCTGACGCCTAATGAAAATACACTTCAAAGCCTACTTTTATGAATGATTTTATGCTGCATTAAATTTAACTGTTGATATCAATATTAGTGCAAAGAGAAGAAGCAAAAACTGGGGTCATAGTAAGGCACTTACAATGGAAGTGAATGGGGCCAGTCCAGAAACATTAAAATATACACTGTTTCACAATTAAAGCCACAAGATGTAAACATTATATGTGTCAACATGATTTTAGTTCAATAAAATCAGTGCTTTACCGGCATAAGAGAGTTTTACCAGCATTACGTTGTCATGACAACCAAGCAAAGTTGTTATATTGATATAACTTTACACAGATAAGGTTAATAAGTGATTTTATCACACTAAAAGCATGTTAACACATATAATTTTGATGTCTTGTGGCTATACTTTTGAAACAATGAGTATTTTAATGTTTGTCGGCTGGCCCCATTCACTACTATTGTAAGTGTCTTAGGGCAATTTTCAGACCTGTAGCTCATTTGATTTGTTCCGAAACTAAAATTGTTACAATGTTGCATTTTCTTCTTGGTTTGGTTCACTTTTACAAGGCAACTTTTCAAAACAGACCAAAACTGTGTCAATAAAAGTCACATGAAAGCAAACTGTCCCCTTATTGGTCAGAATGTTTGTACGCTGTTCCGGGATTTAGCGCATCCATTGATATACCTGTGTTAAAATTATATACCTGTAAAATTGTGTCAACCGCAACACATTTTCAAGTGTTGTTTATGTCACGCTTATGCAAAATGTCATTGCATGGTACAGAATGTGCTTTCCAGTCAGAGGTTGCACGGCAAAGACACTTTATCCAACACACAAATGATATGCTATGTAAAATTTGCGTCATGACTATTTTTATCCGTCATTAGTTGCTTTTGCATTATTTCTGCATTGAGAGGTGCCTGTTCTTATGGCCTGTTCTGGCTCTCGCGCGGGCACACTCACACACACTGACACACACAAACAGCAGAGAGAAGCCACAAAATTATTATTATTATCTTTTATCTATCAAAAAGTTGCTGACGCCGTCCTACCTGTATTCTGCCACTATCCGAGAGAAGCGATCATACTAAAATTACCTCAGGAATTATAAAACAATGAAAATGTAAACATGCAACTATATATAATATAGTCGCCAAATGTCTTTTCCAAAGATCCATCAGGTATGCTCATGGTTTTTGTACAGATAATATTTGTTCGTTGGTCTGTTGGGTTGGATTGCATTCTCAACACAAGCAAACCATTCCATTTGCAATTGGACCTGTTGTTTTGGTGCTGATCCGAGTGCGATTACCGTGTTCATGTATGTCTAAACGAACCAAACTAATGGAGAAAATGCACCAGGTTCCGAAACAAATGCTCCAAACGAGCCAGGTGTGAAAACGCCCTTACTGTAAACTCTAAACGAGAGATGAGTCAAAATGATCTTTTGTGGTAATCAGCATTATGCCACAAATTCTGTCAACTGAGCTTAACTTGTATTGAACCAGGAACGCATCAGTATTGAGATAAAGCGAGTAATATTCCTGTGGTCATGTGATCTCAACATGGTGGCGGTCATGAAAGTGCATCCAGCACCATATGTAGAATAAATCAGCTTTTTCTCTAAGACTGACAAATCTTCATCTCATGTGAGTGTACATCATTTTAAACATATTTTTCAAAGATACTACTGATTTCTTCCTGTTTAAAGGTTTAGCAGTTAGCAAAAAAATCACAGAGTGCAAAGTGATAGACTAATCAAATTTAGATATATTTCTGATATTTTTGTTTTGGCTAGAAGAATTCCTGAATGGTTGGTAACTTAAAAATAGCCACTTTGTCTGGTAAGTGAAAAGGTGAATTTCAAACCCTGTTTTCATGTATATTCTTTTCAACAAGTTAAAAAATTAAGACATTACGGTTCTGGTTATTAAATAAAGCTTTGCTAGTATAAACTAAAGCATTTTGAGTAAATATGGATATGATGTGTTTTTTCTATCTGCAGGAGCGTTCACCAGATCAGTTTGGACCGATGTTCCAAACTCTTCCAAGTCTGAGTGGCAATCAGCTTAGTGCATCATTAACTGTTCCGATCCAGACCTGGCACCCCCAGAGTGACCAACCTGGAAAGATCCCTTGCAACAGCCTCCAGAGTAATGGTCTTGCCAAGAAACCTAGTATTAAAACTCATATCTGTTGTTTCATATCTGAGGATAACCCTTTCACTAATACTAAATACCATGTTTCCATCTCTTATGAATTTAGTTTACATGAAAAATCATAATATCGCAATAACAATTTGTGAATAAAGCCTTAAGAGAGCGTTTAAATTTTTGTGCATTTTGGAGATTTTATTCACTTATTGGTCTTTCCATGAAAACTAAAATGAAAACCGAGCTGTCATTTAAAAAAGGACATTATTCATGCAGGATGAATTTACATTACAGTGTTTCATTGAGTCTAAGAAGAATGCTCAGATTGTTATGTCTGTCTTTCCTGATAAGTTCCTGGTAAGAGAAAGACGTCTCTCCATGACAGAAGCAGTACGGAGGATAATGAAAGTGTAAAAGATCTTGGAGAAACCACTGATTTATTAAACCTGGTAGGAGAAGCATGCCATCAGTTTCTATAATATCTACTGAACATATGTATGTGATATAAGATATTTAATGATTTGGCCTATTGAAATTTGTTCATGAGAAATTATAGTTTTAAGTGTGAGCTAAGCTAAAAACCTCCCAAATTTCTTTTATTTCAGACTCATGTAATGAAGATGGATCCTTTGGATAAGACCCTCACATTGTCTCCAATGCAGAAGGTAAGAGCTCATTTAGAAAACTCCATGTGTGGTGGGTGCAGCCTTCTTTTAGACTTCTCCCTTTTGCTTGTCTCTCTCTTTTCTTCATTGACTATCATTATTCTCATTTACTTTGCAGCCTTAACACTCATTCTGCTCTCGTTCATCCTGCTCTGCATGTTCATTCGTTTCTCTCTAACACTTTCCCTCTTTTTATCCTCTGCTTCCTGGAATAGAAGAAAGTTAAGGTTGTGAAAGAGCATGGTAAGGAGATGGGCAAGCCAAGAGACGACTCCGCCCCTTATAGTAAGAGGGCGGAGCTTTCCCCCCGCAAAGCTCTTCCCACTGAGCTACTTAGAGGCTCGAGTAGTAGCTCATTGGTTGGGGAGAGTCTTGGGTTGAGGAGTCCCCAAAGGAGCCCTAAAAGTTGGGGTCATGACAAAGAGAATGTCCTTATTGCTTTGGAGGACAGAAAGCCTGGCCATCACAAACCAGGGGGAGGTGAAACCAGAACGGGAGCTGGTTCCAAACACACTACACATCAAACAGAGCTGATAGAGTCCAGGGCCAAAGCTAAATCAGATTCTAAACAGTCAAAAGGAAAGGTCCAACTGAGTCAAGACCGCATAACCAAAGCTGGGATTAAACCACAATTGATTGAGGAGAAACGTTCAAAGGTAGAGGCCACCCACAAATCAAAAGCAAGTACAAAACCAAACCAAGAAAAAGGAGGTAAAGCAAGATCCAAAGATCAATCACGAGAAGTCAGAAGCCAGCCTCAAAAGGTTGAAGGGAAGGAAAGAGAAGCAAAAATGAAACCAATGGCTGTTGCTGAACAACATCTCGAACAGATTGCACGTAAGGACCAAGTCCACACAAGTAAAAAGGTCTCAAAAGAGGTCCCACCCAAAGCTCAGAGATTGAAAGTTGAATCCAACACTGCTGAAACACAAAGCAAAAGTTCTGTTACAACAGAGAAGAAATCGGCTCCAAAAAAAGACTCTAAAAGTATTAAAACAACATCCAGACCAGAACAAAGCCAGTTGCTCTTAGAGGGTAACGTTAGGACAGAAAAAAACTCAAAAGACATATCTAAGGGACCAACCATGGTCTCTGAAGCTGCCTCCAAATCTGAATCAGAGTCAACATCAGAGCAAATGCAGGAAAATCCTCTCACCAAGGTGGTATCTCTAATCCAGGATGGGGGAATCAGAAGTCCTGCTCGTCTTCTCAGAGATTCAGCAGTCGGTCAGTTTCTCTCCCAGTCCACACCTCAGAAGATTCCCAAACCTCCTCAAAAACAGAGAACTCTATCTGATTCCTCTTCCATTAGTGAGTCTTATGAAGTCCCAAGACAAGAGATGACAAGACAGGCTAAAAGAACAGATGTCACCATCAACGTTAAACCAGAAGTAGGTTCTTCAGATGGGGAAATGGAAAGAAGCAATTATGAGTCCAAAACAGAGGCTCAAACTGTGGGGGAAACATACAGAGTGAGGATTGAGAAAGTAGGGGAGGAATGGAGTGATGAGAGAAGTAGAATGTCAGATGAAGAGGTGAAGGGGAGTTCTGCTATCACAGAAAGCGAGGGACGAGTGAACGGAAGGCATGAAACTGAGGAAGAGGATGAAAGTGAAAGCAAGACCATTGACAAGGTAGAAAATGATAATGATTTGGATGAGGATAACAATGATACAACAATCAAAGCCTCTAGTGAGGATGAAGATAGTAAGGAGAAAAGTAAAAGTGAGGGAACTCAAGATATAGAGAGTGAGGCCAAGTCTGAGGAAGAGGAGAGTGAGAGCATAGAAGATGAGGTGGAAGATGAAACCAGTAAAATGCATAGAAAAGTTGAAGAGAGTGAAGAAGAAGAAGAAGAAGAAGAAGAAGAGGAGGAGGAGAGTGGAAAAGAATCAGTTGCAAAGACCGAAAGCAAGAGTGAACAAACAGATGAGGAGGAAGATGAAACCAGTGAGATGCATAGAAAAGTTGAAAAGAGTGATGAAGAAGAAGAGGATGAAAGCAAAATGAGTGTTGATGAAGAAGAGGTGGAGGAGAGTGGAGAAGAATCAGATGCAAAGACAGAAAGCAAGAGTGAACAAACAGATGAGGAGGAAGATGAAACCAGTGAGATGCATAGAAAAGTTGAAAAGAGTGAAGAAGAGGATGAAAGCAAAATGAGTGTTGATGAAGAAGAGGAGGAGGAGAGTGGAGAAGAATCAGATGCAAAGACAGAAAGTAAGAGTGAGCAATCAGATGAGGAGGAAGAGGATGAGGAATCAGAGGAGGAGGAAAGTGCAAAGAGTGAGAGTGAGGCAGAGGAAGATGAAGAGGGTGAAAACAGTAGTGAAGGAGAGGAGGAAGATTCAGAGAAGCAGGAGAGTGAGACAGAAGATTCATCAAAAGATGAAGTGGACAGTGAAAATGAAGGAGAGGTGGATGAGGAGGAGGAAGAGGAGAGTGAGGGAGATAAAGGGGAGGAGGAAGAGGAGGATGAAACAGAAGAAGACAAAAGTGGTGATGACACTGAAGATGATGAAGCAACAAGTGTGAATGATGAGGAAGAAGATGAGAGTGAAAATGAAGAGGAAGGAGAAGTGGAGAGCAAAGATGAGGAGGAAGAGTCAAAAGAAGAAGGTAATGATGAAGAGGGAGAGGAAGCAGAGGAGGAAGAAGAAGAAAGAGAGGAGAAAGAAGAAGCAGAGGATGAGGAGGGAGAAGAGGAGGACCAAAAAGAGGAAGAGGAGAGTGATGAGGGAGGAGGGGAAGAGGAGGAAAGCAAAGATGGAAATGAAGAGGAAGAAGAAGCAGATGAGGAAGAAGAACAAGAAGAAGAAGAAGAAGAGGAGGAGAAAGAAGAAGCAGAGGATGAGGAGGGAGAAGAGGAGGACCAAAAAGAGGAAGAGGAGAGTGATGATGAAGGAGAGGAAGAGGAGGAAAGCAAAGATGGAAATGAAGAGGAGGAAGAACAAGAGGAGAAAGAAGATAAGAATAAAAGAAAGCTGAGTGGAAAACCAAAGCTAAATGTGAAAACGACAAAGCAGCCAACGAAAGTTAAACGGCCCACAACAAAAGGCGACATGTCAGACAATGAATCCCATGAGTCTCAGCAGTTTTGGGATGATGTGCTGCCTCAGTACCTCAATTTGAAATAAACCTGCAACCTCAAACCTCTGTTTGCTTCTATAGCTACAGTACAAACAGCAACAGTATGTGGATGTCTTGCTTTTTTTTTAATTTTGTGCTAAAGGCCTTTTACTAACTTTGTTGTGTTTTTTCATGTTTTTCTTGTTTTGTAATATTTATTTCACCAGTAATATTCTTGCATTTAATTTTTTTTTAACTGTATTACTTTACATTTTTACGGAAAATTTGTTTGATTTTTTTTACTTTATTTCATTTTTTCTTTTCTTTTTTATAATGCTTTCAAAAGTAATAATCTGCTTTTGCATTATGAGGACCTCATGATGTGCTTTGGGATGTATGAATCTTATGGACAACTATGTTCTTTAACTACCAATTGTGCTCGATTTACAAGTGACCTTGAATCAACAGTAAATATGTTTGCAATAAAACAGGCATATTTGAAGATACCTTTTAAGAGAGAGTTCACCCAAAAATGAAAATTCACTCATCATTTACTCCCCCTTATGCCATCCCAGATGTGTATGACTTTCTTTCTTTTGCTGAACACAAACAAAGATTTTAGAAGAGTATTTCAGCTCTGTAGGTCCATACAATGCAAGTGAATGGTGACTGAAATTGTGAAGGTCGAAAAGGACATAAAGGCAGCATAAAAGTAATCCATAAGACTCCAGTGGTTAAATCTATATCTTCAGAAGTGATATGATAGGTGTGGGTGAGAAACAGATCAGTTTTTTTAACGATAAATCTGCACTTTCACTTTCACATTCTTCTTTTGTTTTTGGTGGCGATTAACATTCTTGGTGCATATCTATTGGGCAGGAAGAAGAATTTATAGTAAAAAAGGACTTAAGTGTGGGTGAGAAACAGATCAATATTATATCTGATCGCTTTTGAAAATATGGATTTAACCACTGGAGTTGTATGGATTACTTTTATGCTGCGTTTATGTGCATTTTGGAGCATCAAAATTTTGGTACCCATTCACTTGCATTGTATGGACCTACAGAGCTGAAATATTCTTCTAAAATCTTTGTTTCTGTTCAGCAGAAGAAAGAAAGTCATACACATCTGGGATGGCATGAGGGTGAGTAAATGATGAGAGAATTTTCATTTTTGGGTGAACTATCCCTTTAAGTCAGAACTAGAATGTCAAGTAAATTAGCAGCTCTGATGATCTTCATGACTAGAAGAAAATATTTTAAGAAAACAAAAAGAGTGCAAGGTGTGTCAGAAAAGTAGCATTTAGGTAAAACTTTATGCCATGTACTTGCTATGTGGTCAATGAGGTTTTTTACGCTAAAAAAAATAAGTAAATAAAACTTTCATACCTCTTTGTTTTCAAGCTAATACCTTTGTTTTGTTTTTTCCTATTTGGTATTTTTGTCTTTTAAAATAATTAACAAAAGCACAGATTATCCATTAAAAAATGGCATGTGCATTAAATGAAGAAAAATACATACTGACATGTAAAGCTACTATGTATGATCTCAAGAAGTACCAGAGAATTTCCGCAGCAGAATAACCAGATCCATAGTACATTTCCATTGTAAATATGCAAATATAGAAAGTCAAGCAGATCACCGAAAACCCTTCGCCGTACAGGTGAGGCCTTACCGGATACTCCCTATCTAGACACCAGGTCTACTTGTGGTTCTCTAGTTCTCCTAAATAGAGCCATAGTTCCTGTATCCAAGTGCTTGTGTTTATGTGTGTAGTTTGAGTTCTTCAAACCTTCATTGGTTTAGTTACTTTGACATACAGCAGCCTGTCTGCATTAGTTACTAAATGATTACCTCTTTTCACACTTCTTGCAGGACAAAGGTCACCAAACTCTTGGGTTTTGCACAGATGAGACCAATGGAAAGAAAGGAAACATAGAGAAAGAAAATGAGGAGGAAGAAGATTTGGAAGAGGAAGAAGATGATGATGATGTGGAGGATGAGGAACAGGAGGCTGATGTAGAAGAAGGGGGAAAGTTGGAGGAGAATGAGGAGAAGAATGAAGACGTTTTAGATGAGAAGAGAAAGCAAACGGAAAAGCAGGAGCTAAGGATTATAGAGCCAGATTTACAGGTATCCTGAAACGTACCATTTATTAAAGGAATAAATCACACACAAGTGAAAATTGAAAGTTATATGGCAAAAGCTGCAAAAAGTTTACTTTAGAGCTCAAATAATACACACGTTTTCACAGAATTAATGTAAGTGCTTTTATAAAATTTATAAGCTTTACATTTCTGCCTTTAAACCCTCCAAACATTGGCCCCATTCACTTCCACATTAAGTGTCTCACTGTAACCTCGACTTTTGCTGTCGATTGAGTTTAACTTGTATTGAACCCTGAATATTTCTTTAATGATCATTTATAAGGAACATACTAATTTAGCATCATGTCAATAAAGTTCTCCAGTTTTAATCAGAGGTTTGATTTGTTTGATTGACATAATTATCTCACCATGCAGAAAAATGAGACCATAATAGAGACATCTGCCCCTGATGGACCAATAATAGGTTGGTTTTTCTCATTTTAGCAACCATTCATTCTTCTATTCCCTTCACTGTTGTGGTCCAGTTAAGTGCATTATTTGGTAGAGTGGTTGTGCACTGTATTGTAAGTTGCCAAAGCATCTACTTTGAACATTAATGTACCGGTAATATACAATGATTATAAACAGCTTGTTTTGTTTGTTTCTCTATCTTTATTCTGATGGATTCTGAAGAACAAACAGATCATTTTACTCCTATAAAGGAGGAAACACAATCAGAGAAGAATGGAGTCAAACAAGACAAACCAAAGACTCTTTCTGACTCTAGAAACAGGGTATCTGAACACTCCAACTCTTTACTCATTGTAATATACATAGTTTATCTGTACAGTGTTATGTTTACTATTGGCTCATGAGTTTGGCATGGTCTTTAATTGATCCATATCTTCTATGCTACCTTCAGCTTTCTATTTTCAAGATGAGATCTTCCAACAAAGGCAACCAGGCAACAGAGAATGCTGAAAGATTAGCAGAGAGCACCTCATCAGGCAGACTGGCAGCTGAAGGCCCAATTGTAAGATCAGAGATTCGAGGGTCAGACAGTGAACCCCAGACAGGAACCCGGACCACAGGGGCCAATCGGTCATGCTCAGCCACATGCAATCTGCTGTGACACATTCCAGCTGGTTTAGTGTATGGAACCCCAGGTTGGACTTGCTGTTTATGTTGACAACATTGTCTGGATATAAAACTGGGACTGGAACAAAAACTGGTATTAGGCAATGGTTTAAACTGCAGCATATTGTTGGTGTTAATGGGACTGTGCCTCAAAATAAGTAGCTTTAACAGAGAACTTGGTATTACATTATATAATTTTATATCCCTCATGTCTGCAGTGTGTATGGTTTGTATAACTTTTCTAAGAAATTTTACTTCAAAGTCATTACTTAGGAGTTACATTACCGATATGTGCCGTATATCTTAAATATAATTGTGTGAGTGTGTGTGTGTGTGTGCATCTGTGCTTTTAAAACATATTTATTTAAATTTGACAAAGAATATTTCGAGTTCAAAACAAGTTAAGCTCAATTTGTGGCGTAATGGTGATTACCAAAAAAAGTCATTTCAACTCATCTCTCATTTTCTTAAAAAAAGGCAAAAATCTGGGTTACAGTGAGACACTTACAATGGAAGTCAATGGGGCCAATTTTTGGAGGGCTTAAAGGCAGAAATGTGAAGCTTATAATTTTATAACTTGTGTAGTATTTTTATGGTCATTTTAGGGTTTGGGTGTTATGTCATCATGGCAGTGAAGTTGTAAAATGGGATATAGTGTAACACAGAAAAGGTTAGTAAATGAATGTATCACATTACAATCATGTTAACATGCATACTGTTTACGTCTTGTGTCTGTACTTTTGAAACAGAGTATATTAACGTTTATGGATTTGCCTCATTCACTTCCATTGTAAGTGTCTCACTGTAACCCAGATTTTTGCTTTTTTTAAAGAAAAGGAGGGACGAGTCGAAATGAATTGTGGTAATCAACATTATGCCACATATGCTGTTGATTGACCTTAACTTGTATTGAACCTGGAATATTCCATTAAACACTTTCAAGGCACCTGTGCACTTTATATATTGAACATCTTGTATTGTTTCAGGGTAATGTGATGTAAAATGTCTTTGTTAATGGCATTTTTATGAGAATCATCTCACAACCTTTGTATTTGACATGATACAAGTAAAACATCAACACACAAAAATTGTGTCTGCTGTTTCCACAGAAAGATAGAAAAGAAAGACTGATGACAGACAGATAGATAGATAGATAGACAACAGAACAAGATAGATAGACAGATAGACAGACAGACAGACAGATAGATAGATAGATAGATAGATAGATAGACAACAGAACAAGATAGATAGACAGACAGACAGATAGATAGATAGATAGATAGATAGATAGATAGATAGATAGATAGATAGATAGATAGATAGATAGATCGATAGACAACAGAACAAGATAGATAGATAGATAGACAGACAGACAGACAGATAGATAGATAGATAGATAGATAGACAACAGAACAAGATAGATAGATAGATAGATAGACAGACAGATAGATAGATAGATAGATAGATAGATAGACAACAGAACAAGATAGATAGACAGACAGACAGACAGACAGACAGATAGATAGATAGATAGATAGATAGATAGATAGATAGACAACAGAACAAGATAGATAGACAGACAGATAGATAGATAGATAGATAGATAGATAGACAACAGAACAAGATAGATAGATAGATAGATAGATAGACAGACAGACAGACAGACAGACAGATAGATAGATAGATAGATAGATAGATAGATAGATAGATAGATGAATGTGTCTCGGAGGAGGATCATTAGATGGCAGCACTCAATGTTGTTCGCTCCTTTAAGCAGTCAGTGAGAGAAGCGCTACATCTGTCAGATCTGAGGAGTTTGTTGTGTCCAGGTTTTTCGCGTTTAAGCTGAAAAGATGGAGGAGTACCATTCTGGAGAAGAAGTACGTGTTACATAACATTACATGATGCAAATGGTTACCACATGTTTATTTGTTAATTATTTTTAATGCTGTGAAACTACAGATTGGCTTTTACTGCTAGCTTGGTAACCGCTTCATCCAGACAACAACAAAATCTTTAATTCATCAAACACCAGTTTTACATCCTTATACTTTCCTGTACATCTACATACATCAACTAAAACTGCATTTCAGTTTGTGTTTTACATTATTGTGTTTTTATATTGTGCATGTTATGTTTCTGGGTGTGGCTAAATTATAACATTCACAAGCAAAACACGAATCAGGCCTAAATATGTCAATATATCCTTATCAAGCTCTTGTTTAGCAGTGTTTTGAGGGTTTTGCCAACTTTCTATCTGTGAAATGTAGATTTGGGAGACTAAATCTAATGGATTGACAGTTTGAGAGCTAATTAATCTCTTGTCATTTTTCCATTTAGGTGTCTTTCAGCGCAGATGAAGCAAGTAATGTCGTGAAAGAGGTATAAAACCAATGACTGTATGGTCACGCATATAGAAGCATAAAGGTCTATTGATGTTTCACACTGAATGAATTGCTTTGTTGCTGCTGTTGCCTGCAGGATTAATGCTAGCCTATTTTTTTTTTTTTTTGGGTGTTAGCATGCTCTATTAACCCTTGTGCCACCTTCGGGACATTTTTGTATTTTTCATTTTTGTTTTTTCGATCATTTTGGCTGTGTTAAAGGTGTGTATTTTGGGGGAATTTTGATATTTCAACCTCGGTTCCTATAATACATCTATAATACACTGTGTACACAAAATAGTTACACTCAGGACCTTCAGGACAAAAATGTCCCTATTGAAACCCATTAAAACTGCAATATTTGATCCCAGTGCCATTAAAGCATAAAATCATGAATTATATGATATTATGCTTTCATTCCCTGGCTTCAAAATGTAATTTTTTAATATTTTCCTCCAGATGGTGCCATTTGTCTCATGTTTAGCCTATGGAGCAAATACATGCTTTTTTCCTATTTTCTGTTTGCTGAATAAATTGAATAAATGATGCAGCTAAAATTGTGTGTGTGTGTTGGTATGGATGTCAGAGTGTGTTTTGTATGTGTGTATTGAGAAATGTGTGTGTGTGTGTGTGAAAAACAACAGTGGCATTATGTAAACATTGGCAGTCAAAGGGTTAAAATCCTGAAAATGAATGAATATTTGGTAGTTATGATAAGGACCGATGTTGGTTAAAAAATCTAAGTCAGTGAAAGTGGAAAACAATATTAATATATAATATTTTTATGGTAGTTTTTTGACGCAGACATTTTTGTCCTCTAAGGTCCTGCGTGTGAGGTTTTATTTTTAAATCTGACACTGCACAAAAAATAATAATGCATCAAAATGTATTATGTAATAATGCAGTGTTGTTGCTAATCATTGTTATATCCCAGACTGTGATAATCCTAAAAAAAATAAATTCCCCTTAGCATTTAGTATATGGAAAATAATTCATTTTTTGTGTTTTATTTTTTTCATAAAAAAACAACAGTAGCATTATATAAACAAACTGCCATTTAAAGGGTTAAAATCCTGAAAACAAATGAATATTTGGTAGTTATGATCAGGACTGATGTTGGTTAAAAAATTAACTCATTGAAAGTGGAAAATAATATGAATATATAATATTACGGCAGTTTTTTTACATGGACATTTTTGTCCTTGAAGGAGTAACTTTTTTTTATTGATGCACAAGGGTTAAATCTGTTTGTGTGTTTATCTGACAGTGCATCGAGGGTATAATTGGAGGCGTGGACTACAGCCAGAACAAAGTGAACCAGTGGACAGCCAACATAGTCGAACACACTCTCACTCAGCTAGTCAAGCAGGGAAAACCATTAAAGTACATTGGTATGAACTTTTCATATTAGATTGCATCTTAAATTCATCCTATAAACAAATAGATTATGGGGGTTTGTAATGGTTTTATAAATTATATTAAAAAAAAAATGCAATTCACACAGAACAATTACTTGAATACACCTATGATGAACATTTAAATTACTGAGTTCAAAGTCATTTTGTTATTTTTTCTGCAGCTTAAAGTAAAAAATGTCATGTAGTGTAACTGTCCAGAGACAGTCAAAAAATTCAAAGTCTCATTAAAAGCTGAAATTCTTGAAAAAATATATGTTGTCATGAGTAGGCCTGTCACGATTATTACGTTGTCGACTTATCGTACGATATGTATACATGACCTCGATAACCGACTTCATTGTTTTTTTTTACATTCCAATTCCAATGTCTGAATATTCTTAAGAATTAAAAGTTCATTGCTCTTTGAAAGGGTGTACTTGCATTATTATGCAATTATGTTAGTTATGTTAGTATAACCCTAACCCTAACCCTATCATTATATCAGTGGCATTAAATGGTCTTAAAATGACAATAATATCAATTTGTCACAATTATTTCTGGGACAATATATCGTTCAAACAGAAGTAGTTATCGTGACAGGCCTAGTCATGAGTAGTGCTGAATAATATTTTATTATTATTATTATTATTTAAATGCAGTAAAATGATTTTATTTTAAAAATTTTTGTTCACTAAATCAAAGTCATGTGGTGTAACCAACATGCAGGTAGAAATTTAGCTGTCATGTGACAAAAATCACAAGACAGAGAAGATCTCTTTAGACCCACAAGACTTAAGATATAAAAACAAATCATCATTTTGTCATATCATTAAATATCAATATTTTGACATTTTAACAAAAGAAACATTTGGTTCAGGTCATTTGGTGCAACCATGAGAGAATTTCGTGATATTCTTGACTTAAAAATTCATGATATTTGTGAAAAAATATTTTTCACCTTGAAATATGAGTAATCATGCTAAATTGGTACTGTTTGTTTTTGAGTTGCCACAGTATGCAATAGACTGGCATGTCTTCAGGTCAATATTAGGTCAAAAATGGCAAAAAAAGAAACAGCTTTCTCTAGAAACTCATCAGTCAATAATTGTTTTGAGGAATGAAGGCTATACAATGCTTGAAATTGCCAAAAAAAACTGAAGATTTCATACAAAGGTGTACACTACAGTCTTCAAAGACAAAGGACAACTGGCTCTAATAAGGACAGAAAGAGATGTGGAAGACCAGATGAACAACTAAACAAGAAGATAAGTACATCAGAGTCTCTAGTATGAGAAATAGACACCTCACATGTCCTCAGCTGACAGCTTCATTGAGTTCTACCCGCTCAACACCAGTTTCATGTACAACAGTAAAGAGAAGACTCAGGGGTACAGGCCTTATGGGAAGAATTGCAAAGAAAAAGCCACTTTTGAAACAGAAAAACAAAAAGAAAAGGTTAGAGTGGGCAAAGAAACACAGACATTGGTCAACAGATAATTGGAAAAGAGTGTTATGGATCTTAACCCCATTGAGCTCTTGTTGGATCAGCTAGACTGTAAGGTGCGTGAGAAGTGCCCAACAAGACAGCCACATCTATGGCAAGTGCTACAGGAAGTGTGGGGTGAAATGTCACCTGAGTATCTGGACAAACTGACAGCTAGAATGCCAAGAATCTGCAAAGCTGTCATTGCTGCAGGTGGAGGATTTTTTGATGAGAACTCTTTGAAATAGTTTAAGAAGTTCTGAACATTCAAATTGTAATAGTAATTGTTCACGTTATTAATATCCTGACTATACATTGGGATCAGTTGAATGCCACTTTGGTGAATAAAAGTACCAACTTCTTTACATAGAGCAAAATCTGTACATTATTCCAAACTTTTGGCCACCAGTGTAATTATGATTCTGTTCACTCTATCTCCCTGCAAAGACTCATTTTATTCCACTAGATGGCAGCAAGTACTAGAAAAAATACTATCATATTCCATCACAATATACAGATCTGAAATGTAGGTGGCACTCTAACGCATCTCAGCCCTCACAGATGTGCTCGTCCATAGACATTCAGTCTAGTTTTCAGTTCATGCACCATCTCCATTGTTTCATTGAATATCTCAACCTCTGAGTGGACTAGAAGCTCAATCTAGGTGTCATTAGAAAGCTCCGTCAATAACATATTTCTCTGATGATTTGTTTAGCATGCTTTTCCTGCTGGGCTGCATATTTTGTTCTGGACATTTATGATATAACATTGGCTTATTCACACAAACAAGCTCACAGACAAGTAAAAAATGGCTCATTTAGTAGAAAACTGCCTAAGGTAAGTACAGATATAAATTTTAGATATCTGGGGCTTACAGCAACAGTGATCGGTGCATAAAAGAGACGTCTGTATTTGATATCTTGCAGAAATCATATTTCACTTTGTGATTCTTTTTAAAATCTTTCAAACTGTAGTATTAGGGCAGCAAAATAAACTGTATACATTTCTGAGTATGAGAGCTTTCATTTGATATATGGCTTGTGCATTTAGGTGCTATTTGAAAGACTTATATTTATATTGATATTTCTACCTCATTACCTCTAGGTGGCGCTTATTTGCAACGCGGATGTTTTCTGGCATTATTTTGTTATTTTATGTAACATTAATGCAGAATTGATGGTTATTTCTGAAAAGTTCAGATTCTAAGCTTTAAAATGATACCCCATATGCATGACTTATGTATATGGAGACTTTAACGTTATAAGCGTAAACTTATCTCGCAGAATAGCTGCCCCTTTTGGAGCCGCCACAGGCGTACACGCTTTTGGAGCATCTCAGTTTGGTTGCGTCATGTCATAAACTTAGATAAACACGTCTCGAGATCCCTGCATTTAAAATTGCGCTCCGTCCAGGTGTGTTTGAACATGTTCTCATCTTGTGCTTTCGCTAGTGTGGTTTGTTGTCAATACAGCTAGAGTTCCGCTTACTGCCCCCTGCTGAAGACAGGTGGTACTTAAATTGCTCCAATAAAAGGAATTTTCCTTATTACGGTGTGGAGAAATGATTAATCGCAGTGAATTAAAGCGTTAAAATGACAGCTCTTCATATATAAAATGTATATGTTTATACATGTGTTATATTTTATTTGGTTTATTGCACAAGCCTGAAAGATTACAGTTAAATTGTTGTTGTTGACTGTATATGTTATGTCTTTTTTTCAGTTAACTGTGCTGTGATGCAGAAAAGCGGTGCAGGTCTTCACACAGCAAACTCTTGTTACTGGGACACTACCACTGATGGTAAAGCTTTGTGTTATTTTTATGTCATCTCAAACGTGAGAAAGCAGCTGTGCCATTTCGTATTTCTTTTATTAAATAAATGTCCATTATATATTTATGTTGTGATCACTTAAATTATAGCAGTGTACTCTTTATTAGCAAACATTTTTGCATACATTTTTGCTTCAAGAGCAAAATAAATTATCCACTATTATGTTTCCACAGCTTTCCAAATGAAGAAAAAAAATAAAAAAAAATAAATAGAGAGTGGAGAGAACGATGCTAAATTGACTGTTACTCCTTCAGCAGTATTAGAAACCCCATCGCAGCAATGTTGACTTTTTATTTCTTTTTTTAATGCCAGGGTAATATGCAAAGAGTAATTTTATAATTTACAATAAATAATAATAATAAAAATATAAAAAGTTTGCTTTTGCGTCATCACAGTCTGTGAAAAGGATCCATTGGTTCTGTAATGAGACACATTGCACATACTGAATGCATCTATTTAAACCTTGGCAAATAAAGTATAAGTTTATATGCGGAACATACATCAGCTTTAACATGGTAGTTTTGAAGCTGAAAATGTTTGCCTCTTTAAATATGTTCATCGAATTTGTAATGAATTAAAAATATAGCAGTCACATGTTGTTCTTCCTAGCCCTTTTAAACCTGTTTTCAAAATAGTATGGCAACAAGGTGGCACCATCACACGACGGGGACAGATATTAAACTAAATGTGTGTCTTCTAACAGGAAGCTGCACAGTCCGGTGGGAGAACCGCACCATGTACTGTGTGGTCAGTGTGTTTGCTGTGGCTATTGCACTATGAGAAGGAACCAAGGCTGATACATGCACAAATGCAGGCACAGAAGGGCAACGCCATCTTTACCCTGACAATCACATCCTAAAGTCTGTTTTAAAGCTGTCTGCTGCAACACACCTCATGAGAAATGACTAAAACCAGGTTCATTTTTGTTTACGCCCAATTCACAAAGCTTAGACTGCATTGCAAGTGCTTTTCAGTCATGCAAACATTGTACCTGTAGTTGCCCCCCTTTTTTTTTTTTAACTTGCAAAGGTAACACACACCTTTGCTCTGTATAGAATGAACTGCAAATATGTTGATGCTTAATTATTAAAGTTGTTGGATTTGGATTTAATAATCCAGTGTTAAGTAAATGTATCAGGGTGGTTTATGTTTATTTATGCATTTGGCAGATGCTTTTATCCAAAGTGACTTACAGTGCATTCAAGGTACACTTTGTATCAGTTTATGTTCCCTGGGATTTGAACCCATGACCTTGCTAGCACCATGCTTTACCAGTTGAGCTACAGGAACCCCTTTAGTTTAGTCATCTGTCTTTTGAGGATTTACACATACAACACTCAAAGCCTGAAAAAGTAAAAGCATATTCAGTTGCACAATATTAGGGGAAACAGACAAACAGTTCACATAATACTACATGTTCAGCAGTTTTTCTTGGAACTGAAATAGGTTTATTTCCCTCCATTAACATCTGAAATCAAACAACACTTAAACTGGTTTTAGTACATTGCTAACAGAAAGAAAATAGAAACAATAAGAAATCAGAAGATTACGTTTTTAAAGATGCACAAACAAAGCAGGTACTACACAGAACAGTATTACATGGAAATTTCACTAACTATTCCACCTTATTAACATAAATAAAAAGGACTGAAATTGAATGCTTTGTTGAATTCAGTAGTTGACTTTGTTTTGCATTGGAACATTTAATTGACCAGCAATTGATAAATGATCATTACGGGTTCAATACAAGTTAAGGTCAATCAGCAGCATATGTGGCATAATGTTGATTACCACAGCAATTAATTTCGACACATCCCTCCTTTAAAAAAAGCAAAAGTCTGGGTTACAGTGAGACACTTACAATGGAAGTGAATAGGGCCAATCTGTAAACATTAAAATACTCACTGTTTCAAAAGTATAGACACAAGACATAATTAATATACTGTATGTGTTAACATGATTTTAGTGTGATAAAATTGCTTACTAACCTTTTCTGTGTAAAGCTATAGCCAATTTTACAACTTCATTGCCATGATGATGTAATGTCAACAATCCCCGACGATTTAAAAATCTTTATAGCTCAAATAATACACAAGTTTTAACA
This sequence comes from Myxocyprinus asiaticus, assembly GCF_019703515.2. Taxonomy (NCBI): domain Eukaryota; kingdom Metazoa; phylum Chordata; class Actinopteri; order Cypriniformes; family Catostomidae; genus Myxocyprinus; species Myxocyprinus asiaticus. The sequence goes on along the minus strand of NC_059378.1, from coordinate 4,200,243 downwards.
AGAATCAATGCAAGTGCTTTAATAAAATTCTAAGCTTCACATTTCTGCCTTTAAACCTTCCAAAGACTGGCCCCATTTGCTTCTATTGTAAGGGCCTCACTGTTACTTTGATTTTTGCTTTTTTTAAGAAAATGAGGGTTAAAATTATTTTTTGTGCTAATCACCACTAAGCCACATTATGCATATTTGAACCTGGAATATGCCTTTAGAATAAATGTCTTTGATTCGTGATCGTGTTACTCAACAATGGATTTCAAAAGGTTTAAGTTCCACTTGAAAAAGAGGAAGACTATTTGGAAAGTAGGGTATTTTCACATCCTAACTATAAAATCACACTTAGATCCAAGCAATATGCTCACAGCCATGGTGTATCGAGGCCTATGACACAAGATGCTTGTATTATGTATTATAACACATTGTAATGTTGTCGAAATGGAGTCGATCAGAAGTTTTCCTTGTTGAATATAAACTCAGTTTCAGACTCGGTGTGTGTATGGCACTGTTTCCCCAGAACTTTAGCCAGTGCAGTTGGACCACATAGAAACACTCCTACTTTTGAACTAAGAGAAAGAAGTGGACAGAAATAATAGTCAATAAAGCCTGCGAAATGAGCATTGTACTGCTCATATTAAACAGAGACTATTACATACCCTGGGTGTTGGGTAGCAATGGCACTGAATTCATTGTCCCAGTTGGGTTTGCCATAGCAAGTCTTCTGCTTTAGCCCGGTGATGGGGTCATTCTCTGCCTCATATTGAACTCTGATGTGGGCAGCCTGCATTCAACAAAAACAAGCCGAGTGTCAGATACTACCATGCACATATCACCAGATGTAAACACACTTTTGGTATTTCAGAGCAGTTTTAAAAGGTCAATTCATGGGTTTAAACTAAACAAATACATCTTTTCTCTCAGTCTCACATCAGTGTCTTTCCAGCGCGTAAGGTAGATGTTGTAACTGAGGAAATCACTCATGTCTTTCTCTGTCATCTCTCTTTCCAAACTCTGCAGCAGGTCTGCAAACCACTCAAATGCCTGAGTCTCAGGACACAGCCAATAGAAATAGATCTGCAGAGGTCAGAACATAACATTAGTAACCCTGCACCAATGCTACCTCTCAGCTAAAATATGCTTTTAAAAGATGCAGTGATTTCAAAGCTGAAATGTTGCAGTATTTGAACACCTATGCCAAACTGAAAATGTATTAATATCATTTCATTTCAATAGATAGAAGGTCAAACCAAGTTATTATGACCTCAGAAATAATTTGCAATGACTTAAGTTTAACCAACTGATCCCAAGGTGATTTTTAGTGGATGTATGTAGAGTAATCAAAGTGTAATACAACCCCAGTTCTGGGGGGCCTGGGTAGCTCAGCGAGTAAGGACACTGACTGCCACCCCTGGAGTCGCGAGTTCGAATCCAGGGCGTGCTGAGTGACTCCAGCCAGGTCTCCCTAAGCAACCAAATTGGCCCAGTTGCTAGGGAGGGTAGAGTCACATGGGGTAACCTCCTCGTGGTTGCTATAATGTGGTTCTCGCTCTTGGTGGGGCACGTGGTGAGTTGTGCGTGGATGTCACAGAGAATAGCGTGAGTCTCCACACACGCTACATCTCTGTGGTTACACGCTCAACAAGCCACGTGATAAGATGCTTCAGACATTGGATTGATGGTCTCAGACACGGAGGCAACTTAGATTCGTCCTCCACCACCTGGATTTAGGTGAGTCACTACACCACCACAAGGACTTAGAGTGCATTGGGAATTGGGCATTCCAAATTAGGGGAGAAAAGGGGAGAAAAAAAAATACAACCCCAATTCCAAAAAATTTGGACAGTATGAAAAATGCTAATAAAAACAAAAAAGTGACTTGTAAATTATATTCACCCTTTGCTATATTGAACGCACTACAACTACACATTATATGATGTTTTACCTTGTGAATTTCATTATTTTACAGTAATTTCAAATGATTGCAACACGCTCCAAAAAAGTTTAGAAACATGCACTTGTAATCCAGGCAGTATGTGGTTCTAAATTGTCCTGCTGGAAAATGCCTGGACGTCCCTGGAAAAGATGGTGCTGGATGGCAGTATATGTTGCTCCAAAATTTTTGAATATCTGTCTGCATTAATGGTGCCCTCACAGATGTGCGAATATACCGTGGGCACTGACACACCCCTTGCCCATACAGACACTGGCTTTTGGACCAGATGCTGATCACAGCTTGGATGGTCCTTTTCCTCTTTGGCCTGGAGAACACGACGGCTGTGTTTTTCAAAAACTATTTGAAATGTGGACTCTTCGGACCAAAAAACACAGTTCCTCTGTTCTACTTTCCATCTAAGATGAGACCGAGCCCAGAGAAGTCAGCAGCGCTTCTGGACAGTGTTGATGTATGGCTTCTCCTTTACACAGTAAAGTCTTAACTTGCATCTGTGGATGCAGCGGCGAGTGGTGTTGACTAACATAGGTTTACTAAAGTAATCCCAAGCCCATATTCACGATATCCATTACAGATGAATGATGTTTTTTAAGACAGTGACGTCTGAGGGATCAGAGATCACGAGCATTCACAAGTGGCATCTTGCCCTTTACACACCGAGATTTGACCAGATTCCTTGAATCTTTTAACTATATTGTACTCTGTAGAGGGGGAACATTGTTCTCAGATTGCTGGATTATTTGCTAAAGCATCTGTTGGTAAATTGACAAGTCTTGAATGATCCTTGCTCTTAAAGGACTCGGCTGTTTTTGGAGGCTCCTTATACAGTATACAGTACTATGACACAATTGCCTCACCTGTTTAACATCTCCTGTTTCACATCGCCTTGTTATTTCAACTCGGCAAATTGTTATTAGTCTTAAATTGCCCATGTCTCAACTTTTTTGGAGCGTGTTGAAATCATTTGATTTGAAATTACTGTACATTAAAAACAATGAAATCCACAAGGTAAAACATCATATAATGTGTTGTTGTAGTGCTTTCAATATAGCAAAGGGTGAATATAATTTACAAATCACTCCTTTTTGTTTTTATTAGCATTTTTCCTACTGTTCCAACTTTTTGGAACTGGGGTTGTAAATCATATTAACTATGGATTTCTTTTGCTTGTCATTCAGAGCTTAAATTGCTAAACATGATGCTGTTGATCACCTTTTTAGTGAAGACGTTTTTGTTCTCTTGGACATGTTTGTACCACACAGACTTTAAAACAGAGGCAAAAGGTGTCACTCCAATACCGGCTCCAACCAGCATCACAACCTCATAACGAAAGACGTCTTCACTGGCCGTCCCAAAAGGCCCATCCACCGCCATCCTGCATGCATAGTCACAAACAAGCTGTTTTCACTGAAGAAATAACTGAGCATTGTGCTTGATCATAGTGATTTGTATACTTTCAGTTCTTTGCTGTAGTCATTAAAATGTAACAAAATAGGAAATTCACTAATGTTGAAATAGATGTATTGCTAAGCGTCCTCTCAAACTGGAACCTTAATCTTTGCTGGTCTCTCTGCTGCACACTTCTCTTTTTTTCAACTGTGGTTGCACCTCCACATCCCCTTTTTACACATGTATTTTCCCACTTTACAAGTGGCACTTACCAGCACTATAAAAAAAAAATATGACATTTGATTTGACTGAGTTTCACACAACATCAGCATGATTTTAATAATCGACTTACAAGTGCTAATCAAATCCACAAGTGTTAAGTGCAAATGTTACCTTAATGATCAATTTCTGCCTGATCTAAAATTACTTTTGTTGGTGTAACCTAATGCATTCATGTTGTTTGAATTAAAAGAGTAACATAAGTTCAAAAAACAGTTACAAAAAATATACAATAAATATTTATAAAGTGATGTGTGCTTCTGGCTTTAAACAAAAAAGTTACATTTAAGTTAAAAACTGTAAAATATACATTCATAAAATGGTCTGTGCTTGTGGCATAAAAGAAAAAAAATAAGTTACAAGCTATAAAATGTATATTTATAAAGTGTTTGTGCTTGTGGCATGAAATAAAAAAATAAAAAATTAAGTTAAAAACTGTAAAATATATATTTATAAAGTGTGCTTGTGGTGTGAAAGAAAAAGTAAAAATTAAGTTATAAACTGTAAAATATATATTTATAAAATGGTTTGTGCTTGTGGTGTGAATGAAAAAGTAAAAATTAAGTTATAAACTGTAAAATATATATTTATAAAATGGTTTGTGCTTGTGGTGTGAATGAAAAACTTAAAAATTAAGTTATAAACTGTAAAATGTATATTTATAATGTAAAAATGTATAATATGAACAACCACATAGTGATTTAGGGGTTCCCACATGAACAACATTTTTAGGTTACCTGATAAAACATGTTTACAGGGTATACAGTTAGAACCTTACTTCGGTAGTGTCCAAGCATCCAGCACCACGGTCTTGTCACCTCCACAGGCCGTGTAGAGGGCTTGCGTCCAATCCCCTACGATACGGATGTGCACGCTAAAGTGGTCCTCCTCGGGGGCAGAGGTCAGGGTGAAGGGATGCCACTCTAACTGAGAGATAGACGTGCACTGGATGAACACATACTGACCGACCTCCATTTTAAAGCCCTTCTTTTTCATCTGCAGCTCAAGAGTCTTGGAAGGGTGCATGACTACCTGTAAAGTGACATTGAGAGAGGGGAAGAATTTGATTGGTTAACCAGGACTGGATCAAGAGACCATGGGGAAGCTTGTAAACATTATATAATCACTAACCTTGGTAATGACCACCTTCTGCTGTGAGCGGTAGAATCGCACCAGTCTCTCGCAGACATACAGAAACATGGGGCCAACTACCCACTTCCATGTCTATAAGCACATGGGAAAAAGTGCATGTTTATGTGAAGCTGTCAAAATAATTGTATAAAATATACGTGAAATAGAAGGATGATTCTTACGAAACCTGTCAAGAAAATGTCAGTTTTTACTTCAAAATCAAAAGAACAAATAAGAAAACATATTTTGATATATAGAAAATGATGGCTATTTTTTGGGCCATTAAGATATTTTACACTGTGACATTATTTTCATAACATTTACACACCCCAATTCTCATTACTGAAACACGAAAAAAAAAAAAGATAGATTATTTAAATTGTATAAAGTATTTGTACATCATAGTAGCAGTCACTTGGAACTGCCTTTCATTTTCACTGGTTTCAATTTAGAAAATCATTGTACAACAGCTTAATTTTTTACTGGAATAATACAGTAAAAAAATACTGTGTTACAGTAATAAGAATCATCACTGTAAACAATAAAGTAAAACGTCCAGACGCGTTATGTTAATGAAAATTGGGGGTAAAATGTGCTTGGATGTCCAGAAAAATGATGTCACAATGCAAAAAATCTTAATGGTTCTAATGGCAGGCTTTATTTTCTTAATGCAAAATATAATTTCATGTTTTGTTAATATTAATTTGACATTTTCTTGACAGTTTTTCGAAAGCATCGCCCAGATGTATTTGAGATGATAATATGATTTACCTTTGGAGGGTTCCCAGCAAAGTCAGGTTCAGGACAGTGTGTGCTATTCTGACCCCAGGTATCAAAGTGGCTGTGACATTTTATTGGGTCGTGCACTTTCAAACTCTCAAGCGTCTGGCCTCGCACAATACGCCTTTATACACACACACACACACACACACACACATATGCAATGTTATTGCATACACATTGCATAAGTGTGTCCTGCATTAACATAGAATTATGTTATGACTGAGATGTGTCATAAAATTATATGATTCTACACATCAATATGACCAATCAAATGTTGCTTGAAAATAATGTTTACTTCCTTTTTTTGGATTTTTTTCCCCTTTTTCACCCAGTTTGGAATGCCCAATTCCCAGTGCGCTTTTAAGTCCTCATGGTCACGTAGTGATTCGCCTCAATCCGGGTGGTGGAGGATGAATCCCAGTTGCCTCCACATCTGAGATCATCAACTCATGCATCTTATCACGTGGCTTGTTGAGCGCGTTGCCACGGAGACATAACGCGTGTGGAGGCCATCCACCACGGCATCCGTGCTCAACTCACCACACGTCCCATTGAGAACGAACCACATTACAGTGACCACTAGGAGGTTACCCCATGTGACTCTACCCTCCCTAGCAACCGGGCCAATTTGGTTGCTTAGGAGACCTGGCTGGAGTCACTCAGCACACCCTGGGATTCGAACTAGCGAACTAGCGAACTCCAGGGGTGGTAGCCAGCATCTTTTACCACTGAGCAACCCAGGCCCTAATGTTTACTTCCTTGCATAATGTATTTTATTCAGCAAAAACTCAACAATTGCAAACAACAACAAAAGGTGTTTACATGCAACACGAAATCGAGGTAATGTGCAAACTTTAACGGTTGATCGGATTATGCTTAAACCGTTTATGAGTTTACCCTGATAAAAGAAAGCTGTTTAATGCATTAACATGACCTTACATGTTGTCGGTGCCGGTTTATTAAAGATGCAGTATGTAAGATTCAGAAACCCTTGTTATTAATGACACCTGTGGCCGTTAAGTGAACTGCAGCCACACTCCATAGGGACGCGAGCGAGCATCGACCAAAACAATGACGTAACGTACAAATAGACTGAACGTGATTCACCGACATCATGCTGACAGATGAGGTAACATAATTAAAATTACACAGTTATGATTGTTTTACTACAAACTTTGAGACTGCATATTATATTTGACTCTCCAGTGCTGGAACAGGGCTAAAACAAAGTGTGGATATAGGTCTGACTATGCGAGACTGTAGTTTGAAGTAATCACTTTTCTTTGCATGATACATTGACTGCATTTATATGAATGGGCAAAAGCGACCCGCTCCCTTCACATGAAAATCAGTCAACAGGCTTTAATAGGCAACCTAGGAAGTCCGGGAAGGCAAATATTACATGAAAAATGTTACATATTGCACCTTTAAGTATAATCGGTGTTAGTGCATGTAAATGCTCTCATTGACTCAACCGGTGATGTGAGTTTAGGGCGGGGCTATCTGTTTGTTGACCAATGGAAGATTGTTGGGCAGATTGTTCAGGGAAACCTGCTTGAAAACAGTCAATACTTTTTCAATTCCATTTCTGTCGCTAGTGCTGCTGAAATTACACACTTCACCTTTAAAATATACAATATACTGTATGTCCAATATGTCTATCTGAAATCAGTATGTCTTTAGCTGAATTACAAACACTGCAGTTGTTGAGTTTAAAAAGGTTCATTACATTTAGTATATTGTAAAATACAGATTTGATTTGGCTTTTGGTTACCCAAAATAAAAACCTCACCCGACTCCATGCAGCACCAAACCAATGAAAAAAACGATGAACAGGTGGTGAGTAAACCAGAACACCTCGAAGTATGACCGTCTGATGACCTCCATAGAGGAGGTGATGATGAGGATAAGGGCAAGGGTGATGACCACCCCCGTCAGTCCTGCTATTGTTGTGAACATCACTATCGTTGGGTTCTATAGAGGGATCAAAACACAATAGTGATCCAAGGTTAATGGCAAAAGAATCATGTGGTTCTTAAACACAGTGGTTCTTAAAGTGTGGGGCGTGAAAGACTGCCCTTGTTCTCAGGTCTCACATTCACTTATTCGAATTTGCCGCAGCGACAATGCACGCAAGAACCAATGACGTTTGAGTGCAATTTCTTTTTCTCCGCCTCCTTCTCTTTATATAGTGTCAGGTACACTAACTCAATTGCTTGATTACAGTATGTAATCAAAGTGCCAACCAGATTGGATGGCTGAAGGGAAAGATTTTTAGTGAATTAAGAATAAAATGTCAGTCTAATCCTGACACAACACTATTGTTTGGCTTCAGCAGATATGAAATTTAGCACACGGGTGATATGGATGACTTTTATGATGCTTAAAAAAAAAAAAAAAAAAAAAAAAATATATATATATATATATATATATATATATATATATATATATATATATATATATATATATAAATCAGGGCTGTAGATTTAACACGTTAATTCAGTGCAATTAATTATATAAAAAATAATGCATTAAAAAAAAGATGTACGCAATTAATCATGTCCCCGGAATGTAATAAGGAAGAATCCTGAGCAATTCAAGCTTGAAGTACCACCTGTTTTCTCCAGGGGGCAGTAAGCGCAACTTCAGCTGTTTAGGCAATGCACAGCTTATTCAGAGAACAAACTCTAAAAAAAAAAAAATCCGAATTTAGGGATCTCAAGATGTGTTTTTCTAAGTATTAAATTACATTTAAATTGACACAGCGACCTAAAAATTTTTGTTTATTGTAATTATTTAAATATAACTATTTATTATTATTTAATCATTATTTATTGAATTATTGTTATTTGAGGGGCTTTCTCAGCAAATATTTACATATGCGATTAATTGCGATTAATTCAATTAATTAATCGGCACACAAAGTAATTAAATTGTTTACAAATTTTAATCGATTGACAGCCCTAATATATATATATATATATATATTTATTAATTTATTTTTGTAACACAAAGTAATGTTACAGAAAATTAAAGAACAAAGCAGGCCAATTCCTTTATTCATTCAGATATGTTTTTAATGAAGAGTGTAGTTTTTCATTACTCAGCAAAAATGTGAAAACTGAAAGAACACGGGACATTTTTATTTGATTTATTTTTTAGGGCTGTCAGTCAATTTCAAACTTTTAATTGAATTAATTGCATGATATGCCAGCTAATTAATAGAATTATTCGCATATATCAATATTTGCTGAAAAAAGGCCCCCAAATAAAGATAATGTAATATAGTAAATAATAAATAATAATTAAAATGATAAATACAGTATACATAATTAACACAAGAATTTAGATATTCATATTGAAATATATTCCATTATTGCGCAGATGAGTAAAGAATTGATTATACAATATAAAAAGTGGAATTTACATATGGGTAAGGGGGCGCGATATATTGCGTTTAAACACTTTTTATAAAAAAAAATTAAAAAATTCAATTTGTTTTTCTTGTATCAGATCGTGGGGTGGGGGTGCACAAAAGTTTTTCTAGTTTCAAAGGAGGCGTGACCAAAAACAAAAAAAAACACTGGTTTTACAAAATTTCAAAAATGAAATGCTGAGCAGTTTTCTGATTTTCAGATACTGTTGAATAGAGGTGTTGCTCGGAGAATCAGATCTTGATAAATCAACATTGCACCTCAAAATTCTAAGAAATCTTTTTTTTACTGTGAATTAATAATGTAACTCTTAGTTGCTAAACTTTCTCAATAGTAGTCATAAATACAGTAGATTAGACGGATGCATGTTGATTGTTTCAACGTGGCACTATAAATGTTTTTATAATGATCATGGGTCTTTCTTCCTCTCAGTGTGCTATTTCTGGCCACTTTCCAGAGGGTCATCATGCCAACACCATGGCAACAGAATTTTTAAATCAAGTGATCACAACACAGACAGCAGCACGACTGCCATATGATGAAACTGTGGGTGGTATCCGATGGGACTGAACTGAAATCAGTTAGAGGTTCCTTCTGTAATAACTGGCTTCCTTCTGTTTGCTCAAGGGATGCGCATCAGTGTTTTACTGGGAACTTCAGCAAACACTGTTGCTGTGTAACTCCTACATGAAATCTGACATTTACAGCATGACAGAGATTGCTAAAAACACTGTAAACTTCCTTTTTTTGCATGATGTAGAATATTAAAAAAAATAATGTGTAATGTTGATAGGCGGGACAGTCTCACCGTCTCATTGGTTCTGATAGGGTTCAGGTAGGATCTGTTGTCACCGTTACCAATCTGAGAGAGCACGTACGGCAGGTAGCTGCTGTTGACCATAAGCTGGGAATCCATGAATCTCTCAAAGTTAAACAGGTGAGCTATGATGTGGATCGCTGTGAGAATATATACAAGATGTGGTCAGAACTCAGTTACCACTGGAAATCTATGTAACGGGCCACTGTAATGTCTTTCTTTTGTAATGTACAATCTTTTAATTGTTAAAAAAGTAGGTTTAAATTACACTCCTTTATATTTGTATTCCTTTATTTAATGTAATTTATCTTTCATAATAACACTTTACGTTTAAATATCTTTAACGAAAATGAACGATAGTGTCATTTATACAGTGATGGTGCTGATTAATAACAGCTGTGCTTGAATGTGCAAGCTCGTTATCGTGTCGCGGGTGATTGAGTCATACGTGTCCCAATGTTCAGCGGATGAACACTCTTGCCAGTGCCCGAATTTGTGTTCACGATATACTGATTCACAACATTGGGTGCTAAGGAGTTGATTGTGACGCACCCTGTGATCAAAACATTGCTCAGTTTGTTTGAGCATCCTGACCAGCCCAACACAGCATCACTGGCTCAACCAACAGTGTGAGTTTGGGGCGGGACCATCTGTTTAGGATGACCAATGGAAGACAGGGTGTGTTCAGTGAAACAATCGTACACCAATTATGCTGAATAATACTTAATATAAAATCGTCAGATTTTTTGAATAAGCTGATTGTTGGTTTGATTATCAGTGTATTGCTGTGCATATAACTGCACTTATTTTTGCAATTACATTTGGTGAAGCTTGTGGTGCAAAAAATGACACACTTCACCTTCAAATAGATTTTTAATGATTTGAAATAGATTCCAAAGCAGTGTTGGGATGTTGAGTGTCTCTCTTACCTGTGTGGAAAGCAATCATGTAGGCTACAAGTTTGTGGAAAGTGATGTTTCTGTCCAGCTGACGAGCTGCGGTGCGGCTACAGCACTGTCAAAACACACAGAATAATTGTTTACTTCTCATTATCTGAAGTTGATAAATGTTTTGCTGTTGCTCTGTTGCTCTTTTATTGACCTGTATGGATCCTCGCAGGAATGAGAGCAGGTTTCTGCAGACGGGCAGCAGGATCAGCATGCAGTTAAAATTGAGACATGCAGCTGGAGCTCTGGCCCATGAGAGAGCATGCTGAGGACATAGAAAGAGAGAGAGAGACAGACAGAGAAGAGACAGGAGAAAGAAAATGAGTTTCATTTCCTTTTTTGGGCTCAAACATCCAAAGAGCAGATCCAATGACGCATCAAAACCGACAGTTAGAGATACAATTTTACAATACTGTGTTATGTGCAATATAAATATACAACTTAAGAGTAAACTTAGAAATAAAGATTATAATCTAACAATACACTAAAAACACATTTAAATTTCATAATAAAATGATCCTCTTTATTTCTAGGTTTACTTTTAAGTTGTATTTTTATATTTTTTATATTTAAGGTAATATACCATTAAAAATATTTTAGCCTATTTTTAGAATTTGTGCATTTCAATTACAAAACAAAATTCCATTTTTTAGTGACTCGCCTCAATCTGGGCGGCAGAGGACGAATCTCAGTTGCGTCTGAGACCGTCAATCCGCACATCTTATCATGTGGCTTGTTGAGCACGTTACCGCGGAGACGTAGCGTGTGTGGAGGCTTCACACTATTCTCCGCGGCATCCACGCACAACTCACCACGCGCCCCACAGAGAGCAAGAACCACATTATAGCAACCACGAGGAGGTTACCCTAGCGTGACTCTACCCTCCCTAGCAACTGGCCAATTTGGTTGCTTAGGAGACCTGGCTGGAGTCACTCAGCACGCCCTGGATTCAAACTTGCAACTCCAGGTGTGATAGTCAGTGTCTTTACTCGCTGAGCTACCCAGGTCCCAATTGAGTAATCTTTAATAATAATAATAATAATAATAAAAAACTAAACATTTTAAGTTTATTACTTTAATTTGGTTAAACATTACACAATTAAATTTGATGGAATTTTGAAACTGAAATGCGTAAATCTTAAAATTACGCTAAAATATTTTTAATGTTATATTACCTTAAATATAAACAATATAAATATACAACTTAAGAGTAAACTTAGAACTAAAGATTATTATCTAACAATACACAAAAAAAATATTTTATGATTAACGCATTTAAATTTCATAATAAAATTATCCTCTTTATTTCTAGGTTTACTTTTAAGTTGTATTTTTATATTGTTTATATTTAAGGTAATATACCATTAAAAATTTTAGCCTATTTTTAAAATGCATGCATTTCAATTACAAAACAAAATTCCATCAAATTTAATTGAGTAATCTTTAATAACAATAATAATATAATAATAATAATAATAAACTAAATATTTTAAGTTTTATTATTTTAATTTAGTTAAACATTACACAATTAAATATGATGGAATTTTGTTATGAAACTGAAATGAGTAAATCTTAAAAATACACTAAAATATTTGTAATGGTATATTACCTTAAATAAACAATATAAAAATACAAATTAAAGTAAACCTAGAAATAAACAGTATAATCTAACAATATATTACTATAAATATATGCAAAATGAACATACATCTTAGAGTAATATTTTTTTATATTGTATATATTTATTACAACATATTATTAGATTATTTTCTTTATTTCTAGTTTAACACTAAGATGTATGCTTATTTTGCATATATTTATAGTAATATACTGTTAAATTATACTCTTTATTTCTAAGTTTACTCTTAAGTTGTATGTTTATATTGTATATTTTTATTGCAACATATATATATATATATATATATATATATATATATATATATAAACATACAATTTAGTGTAAACTTAGAAATAAAGAGTATAATTTAACAATATTAGCACACATGATCATAGAAATCAGAGTAAAGTTATTATAGTGTACTAAAAAATTACAAATATATCAGTCATTTGTATGAACAACTTTAGTGTTGTATTAAAATGTAACTCATAAACAATTACTGAATAAGACACAACAGTATAAATGCTTTGACACTCACCCCAAGGATAACTCTAGTGTAGTAGTATCTGTCAATTAAAAATGCCATGTAGAAATGCACAAAAAGAAACATATTGATGCCGAGCCATACCAGCTGAAAAAACAGAAAGGAGGAACAGTGTAAGGTGTAAATCACAAGATGGACATTTTCAGCACAGGTAATTGTGTCAAATAAAGAGCATCATAATCTAAAGATAATAACAATCTTATTTAATCGAACTACAGTGCAATTGAAAAGCTTACAATGACAAAAATAGATAGTCCTTCATTAGCAACAAAATTTCCCATGATGTCGAGCACTGTGTGTAGAGTCAGAGAGAGAGCAAGTGTTGGGAGAAAGAGAGAGTTTGAAGAAAGTCACTAAAAAGGGATTTTGTATATAAAACAGAGAAGCAAGCCAGGAAATGTCACTCACAAATTTGAGCCCATCAGAAACAAGCAAGCAAATTTCCTCAATCTAAAGAGGGTGGGTCTGGTGTGTGACAGGAGACACAACTATCAGTGTTTTCTTTCTGTTTAATTCTACACACATTAATCTGGGGTTTTTGGAGAATTGTTATGGTTATATGTTTCCTTTTTTTATCTATGACTGTACATTTAACTATACATTTATAAAAGTGAGTTCTAACAGAGGTAGGAAATATAGTTCCTGTTGCAACGAGGAGAAACTTGAGTCTCACGTCAACACGAAATAAAAGAATACAATGAAACTGTCAGGAATATCATGGATAAAATATCATTCTCCTTTTATTTAGTATGGATTTTGCTGACAGTTGCACATATCAGAAGCAGTGATGTGCTCTATACAGTGCTTATGGTGGTGTTTTGAGGGGGTTTCCAGAACAAACCCTCATCACAAAGTCTTGCAAAATTAAGAAACTCAAGCCATTCGGCTCCCCACAGGGCGGCAGTAAAGTTAGGATACAATCATATACTTCCCTTTGTGAAAACAAATATTTTTTTGTACTCCTTGCAGAAAAAATGGTAAAGAATAGTGTGCAAAAGAATGCTAAATGTGAGTGTAAACAAAGAAGGAAAAGAAAATTACATAAAGGAAAAGTTTGCCCCAAAATGTTTCTTAACCCTCATGTCGTTCAAAACCACTATGGAAAAGAGCTCTGTAAGGAATTCTCATTTTGCACTCCACAGGAAAAAATAACCAGTAATTAATGACAAATATTTGGTGCTGAACTATTCCTTTATACAATTAAAACATTCATTGCAGGATTATGAATGCTCTGGCAAACCTCCAAACTGTAATCTTCACAATATATCACATTTTAAAAGCATTTGAGGCAATTACTTACATTTTGGCAGTAAGTTTGTGTTAATCATACTATTTTGGTATTCTGTGTGTATGAGTGTGGCAACAATAACAAGATGAACTTAAAGGAAGCATTAACAATGAACCTAAGAAGCTGTCAAAAACAATTCCAGAAAGCAACACCCTTAAAAAGTGAAGACAAACAAAAGGCTTATAACTTAAAGGTGCACTCAGTACTTTTTTCCTCATTAAAGAAGTTGAACTTCTAACGACATGAACTGTAATTTTGAATATATGTAGGAAATCATGAGCACTCGCATTAAAACGAAGACTCCAGTCATATCAGTAACCTTATAAAAGCTGTTTTATTCTACATGGAGAGGGTCCACATATGGGGGCGGCCATGTTGGAATCACATGACCAGCTGAATACTACTCGCTTAATCTCAGTAACCGTCCTGTTATTTGACACTTTCACTCACTGATTAAAGTAATCTTGGCTGACTGTCGAAACTACATTTCTACAATAGCATCTGAAACTGAAAACTATTGATATTAAATTATGCTGCATCCAAGCCACTAGGTGTCAGTGTAAGTCAGGGGTGGACTGGGAACAAAAATCAGCCCTGGAGAAATGTATCGAGCGATGTGAAGTTGTCGACCATTGGGGGGTGTGGCAATGTGTTTCACTGTCCCCTTCGGCATATTGCAGCATCGTTCCGCGGCCCCCTTCATCATATCGTGACCCACTTTGACATATCGTGACCCCATTTCGTGGCCGGCCCACCGGGAAAAGTCCCGGTTCTCCCAATGGCCAGTCCGCCTCTGGTGTAAGTCCAAGATGACACAAAGACAAAGGTTACTGAGAGCACCTTTAAGCAAATACAATCTTTTAAACAAATCAGTTCCTAAAATAACAGCCCAATCTAAGGAAGATTACTGTGAATGTGGCAACATTTATGCAAAATGACATTACGTGGTTCATTACATGTATCGCAGCAGTTTCAAGGTCGAAAATCCCTTGTGTGGCACTAAAAATGTGTTAAATGTTCTCACAAACACTTCCTCATCTTCTTCTTTTTTTTTTTTTGCAGGTTTTTTTGGAAAGCCTAAAATGGTTGATGGACTACCTACTAAAGTACTTAGCAATAAAATTACTTTGCCCCTGACAAATCATTTCCTTGAAATTTGGCAATTATGGTCATTTTCTCCACTTTTCCAAACTGCTTAGATCCCTTAGAGCTGTCAGATTTGACCGAAAACAATAAATGTATATATATATATATATAAAAAAGTTGAAACATGAAGAAAATATTAGGACGTGTAATGTATTAGGGCAGATTGCTGCCATCTGGTGCAAAAAAAAAAAAAAAAAAAAAAAGAACAATTATATGACTTGAAAATCATGTAATGACAAAAATAACCATTAGATGGCAGCAGAGATCCACTAATTCATTCCTGGTTGTAACAAGATGATTTTGTGTGTGTGTGTGTGTGTGTGTGTGTGTTCTGCATTGTGGTTGCGTTATGGTCTCACCCATTAATTTGTGTGTGTGTGTGTGTGTGTGTGTGTTCTGCATTGTGGCTGAATATCTGATTTTATTTGACAAATTCCAAACAAAATGGCTCTGTGTTATAGTCTCACCCCTTAATTTCTGTCTGTGTGTGTTCTGTATTGTGGCTGAATTATTGATTGTATTTTACAAATTCCCCCCCAAAAAATTTCTCTGTGTTATACTCTCGCCCAATTCATTTCCTATGATCGGTCAAATTTGACCGCAAACAACACAAGTGTCACTTTTTTGTCACGTGGCCAAAACTAATCGAATCCAGTCCAAATGTAGGAAAAGTAACCAAGCCTCGAGCCAATCAGAAGAAGGATACCATTTTTATTACAGAAACGAAACTGATTTCGGTCAAAAATGACCGAACAGTGCTAAACGGTTAACCTAAACCTCCCGGTTAGTGTAATAAAAAGCAAATGCGAAATGTAAAACGCAATTGCTGAAGCAACCACGTCATTTTGTGGCACATCTATGACAGCTTCCTTGACTCGTGTGCTTTGCTGGACTCGTACCCTGGTCTTTTGCATTGCAAGTATATCACCCTATAAATTGAGCTATCGAGCAATTTGACTGCATTTGAATAAGCTTGTAAATGTAGTTTTGTAATGTATGGAATGGAATGTAAATGTTGTAATATATCGCTTTTAAAGTCATGCATTATAGTGTTTAGATGTCATAAGAAAGCATTGTTTAAGGAACAGAGTGAAGAGTTAGTGTTTATGAACTGATAATCTGCCATTTTCCTCGTGATTTGTGTGAAAGTGAATAAAAGTCGCTGTTGTTGCACGTTGATACATAGAACGAGCCACATAAAAATAATTTTGCAAAAATGTATGTACAGTAATGTGATTCAATGAGACAATGTTGACAAATAATGCAGGCACAGAGAGCACAGAAATTGTAACGATAATTAAACAGACACTGAAAGAAGGAGAGACAGTTTGCCCCCACATCACATGACGAAAGCAGCAATTTCATTCTCATCTTATTAAGGATTTTCACATGCACTTCAATGGACCATGCTGGCTTGTTTGCCTTGTAAACCAAAGAAGAGAAAAGTATATTAATCTCCAAGTTCAACAAATGTTGCCTCCTACATTCATCATCAAGTACCAAGGCAAAGAATGCAACAAACATTTTCATTGGCCTTTTATCCTTTTGCGGCACTTAACGACAATGTGCTTAAATTGTTTACTCAGACTGTCAAACAGGGTGGGTCGTCTCCAACGTCTTTCCCTGGTGGCTCTGACAAGGGCTTGGTCCTCATGGAGCTGGAATGGGAAAGTGGTCCACAGAGCAGGCAAAGGGATCCACAGCACTTCCAGAAACCTTGGGCTGGATTGGATGAAAACAGCTGCCGGCATGGGTGGCAAAACTGGTAAAACAGCAACATAAAGAACAGAGCCGTGGCATAACCCAACAGCAGCAGAAGTTCCAACACAGGGGCATCCACCCATTGGTAGAACTCAGTCCGGTGGATATACCACATCACTATCAGCCCCGTGTTCTCCACGAAACGGAGGGAGTAGTACGCTGCAACCCGCCTCCACACCTGGCCTTTATCAATCAGATCAGGATCATCCAGTTTGAGCTGAACGGCGGACCAGCAGAACACATTGATGCCCGCATACAGGAAGGTAAGCATGCAGAGTACGATAGTGGTGCCCACGCGTGTCAACGTCTTCTCGATGTTCTCCGGAAACGGAGAACGACTGCTCCAGAAGAGAACCCACGGGAACAGAAAGAACAGGATGAAGTTGGCAGCAACTACCGGAAGCACCCACACTTTCAACACGGAGCTGAAGAGGACCAGCACGGCCACACGTGTGGCGATCTCAAACCCTCGCCACAGGAACACACACACGTACGCCAACGGCCGGACGGAGACTTCATAGTCGTCGTAGCGTATCTTTATAGCCAGAATGTTGCAACGCAAGGCTCCGTATACAATAGAGAGAAGGGAAATGACCATCAATGTCCCTGGAAGGAAGAGAACAAGAGAGAGAAAGAGAAAACATGAGTAAATCATAACCATCTAATTCAGTTCAACTTCACTAAAAGTAGCAATGCTACAAACTTAACTACTGTACTTTTTTTAGTAGCCTTTATAGCAGCTACATTTTGTTTTTGACGCATTGTATTGCGCAAGCAGCTTTATAACCAAGTGAACTGAGAAAGCATTGATAAGTCATTTTAATCACTCGAGAGAATTGGTACATTTGGACAATGTAGAAGAAGCTGTGATATTTAGTGCATTGCTGCAGTTCATCACTATGTCTCTGACTTTGATGTTTTCAAGTTTTATTTTCAGGGTTGCAACACCTCTTGACCAATGAATTTCCATGTTTTTTTCCAGTCACTTGAATATATATATATATATATATATTTTAATAATTTGCAAAGAGAGGGGGCCTGGGTAGCTCAGTGGTAAAATACACTGGCTACCACCCCTGGAGTTCGCTAGTTCGCTAGTTCAAATCCCAGGGCGTGCTGAGTCACTCCAGCCAGGTCTCCTAAGCAACCAAATTGGCCCAGTTGCTAGGGAGGGTAGAGTCACATGGGGTAATCTCCTCGTGGTTGCTATAATGTGATTTGTTCTTGGTGGGGCGCATGGTGAATTGAGCGTGGTGGATGGCATGAAGCCTCCACACATGCTATGTCTCCATGGCAACACGCACAACAAGCCACGTGAAAAAAAGTCCCCCCAAGACCCCCCCCCCCCCAAAATAAAAAACATTCACAAAGAGCACATTCATAAAGAGCAATTTCAAGCCAAGAAAATGCTTTAAGGCATTGTGTAGCTTTTTAAAATCAACTTGAACAACTAGAAATTTTGCTAACACTTTAACATAAGGTTCCATTTGTTAACATTACACTCCAAAAAATAATTTTAAGATGTACGTATTTAAATTTCATAAAAGAATCAATCAAATTGTGTAATCTTTAATCAAATAGAATAAAAAACTAAATATTTTAAGCTTTATTAATACAATTTTGTTAAACATTACAGAATTAAATGATTTTTTTAATGAAATTTAAATATGTAAATCTTAAAAATAGGCAAAAAATGTTTTGAGTGTAGTTAATGTATAAGTACCATGAACTAACAATGAACAATATTTTTAAACAGTACTTATTCATTTTTGTTAATGTTAACTGATAAAAACACTATTGTTCATTGCTAGATCATATTGCATTAACTAATGTTCTCATATACAACTTATATATATATTAGATTAGTGAACTTTTAAAATTAGACATTAAAAAATAACCAAGATTAAAAAAATGCTGTAAAAGTATTGTTCATTGTTATTCATGTTAACCGTTTAAACTCGGATGAAGGGGGTAAAAATGGTCAAAATATAAAAAAATCAAATAGCCATGTGTCATATGTTATTGGAAAGCTCTCAAAGAGTAGAATACAAGGTGAGGAGGTGATTATCTTTCAAATGAGCCCACACACAAGATAATCAAATGCATAGATCATTAGATAATCCACACAAAGCACAATGTTATATACAGTGCATCCAGAAAGTATTCACAGCGCTTCACTTTTTCCACATTTTGTTATGTTACAGCCTTATTCCAAAATGGATTAAATTCATTATTTTCCTCAAAATTCTACAGACAATACCCCATAATGACAACATGAAAGAAGTTTGTTTGAAATCTTTGCAAATTTATTAAAAATAAAAAACGAAAAAAAAACAAATCACATGTACATAAGTATTCACAGCCTTTGCTCAATACTTTGTTGAAGCACCTTTGGCACCAATTACAGCCTCAAGTCTTTTTGAGTATGATGCTACAAGCTTGGCACACCTATTTTTGGGCAGTTTTTCCCATTCTTCTTTGCAGGACCTCTCAAGCTCCATCAGGTTGGATGGGGAGTGTCGGTGCACAGCCATTTTCAGATCTCTCCAGAGATGTTCAATCAGGTTCAAGTCTGGACTCTGGCTGGGCCACTCAAGGACATTCACAGAGTTGTCCCGTAGCCACTCCTTTGTTATCTTGGCTGTGTGCTTAGGGTCGTTGTCCTGTTGGAAGATGAACCTTCGCCCCAGTCTGAGGTCCAGAGTGCTCTGGAGCAGGTTTTCATCAAGGATGTCTCTGTACATTCCTGCATTCATCTTTCCCTCGATCCTTACTAGTCTCCCAGTTCCTGCCACTGAAAAACATCCCCACAGCATGATGCTGCCACCACCATGCTTCACTGTAGGGATGGTATTGGCCAGGTGATGAGCGGTGCCTGGTTTCCTCCAGAAATAACGCTTGCCATTCAGGCCAAAGAGTTCAATCTTTGTTTCTCATGGTCTGAGAGTCCTTCAGGTGCCTTTTGGCAAACTCCAGGCGGGCTGTCATGTGCCTTTTACTGAGGAGTGGCTTCCGTCTGGCCACTCTACCATACAGGCCTGATTGGTGGAGTGCTGCAGAGATGGTTGTTCTTCTGGAAGGTTCTCCTCTCTCCACAGAGAAACGCTGGAGCTCTGCCAGAGTGGCCATCGGGTTCTTGGTCACCTCCCTGACTAAGGCCCTTCTCCCCCGATCGCTCAGATTGGCCGGGCGGCCAGCTCTAGGAAGAGTCCTGGTGGTTCCAAACTTCTTCCATTTACAGATGATGGAGGCCACTGTGCTCATTGGGACCTTCAATGCTGCAGAAATTTTTCTGTACTCTTCCCCAGATCTGTGCCTCGATACAATCCTGTCTCAGAGGTCTACAGACAATTCCTTGGACTTCATGGCTTGGTTTGTGCTCTAACATGGACTGTTAACTGTGGGACCTTATATAGACAGGTGTGTGCCTTTCCAAATCATGTCCAATCAACTGAATTTACCACAGGTGGACTCCAGTCGAGTTGTAGAAACATCTCAAGGATGATCAGTGGAAACAGGATGCACCTGAGCTCAATTTTGAGTGTCATGGCAAAGGCTGTGAATACTTATGTACATGTGATTTTTTTTCGTTTTTTATTTTTAATAAATTTGCAAAGATTTCAAACAAACTTCTTTCATGTTGTCATTATGGGGTATTGTTTGTAGAATTTTGAGGAAAATAATGAATTTAATCCATTTTGGAATAAGGCTGTAACATAACAAAATGTGGAAAAAGTGAAGCGCTGTGAATACTTTCCGGATGCACTGTAGGAGTTGGTGCCAAGTACGTGACACATACTCAATGATGCACACTCATTGAGTCAAAAGACACTCATTGTGTGAAATCTCATTATGAAAATCATGTCTGCATGCCATGCAAACCTTTAGTCATTGTTGTGTTTGCATATGTAATTAGTTCTTATATACAATTATTATGTTTTATTTGTTTGGAGAGGCTTTTGGACACTATGATCAATTATTTTTTTAATGCTATAACTGTTGATTGGTTTGTCGTAAAAACAAAAAAAATTTCTCTGATACAAATGTTTTCAAAACAGCATTCTGAATACGCCCCCCTTCAGCCATTGATCGAACAAACAGATAACTCCGCCCCCAACTCACACCATTGGTCGAGTCAATGTTATTGTCTCTCTTGAGACGGATCGTTCAAAACAAACAGAGGAATTTTCATACCACCACAGAAACACAGTGTTTCCCGTTTTCAAGAAAAATATAGCCATCGGGGTTCAATCACGTATGGCCAGGACATGGCCAAAATAATTAAATTGGACACAACAGATCCTGTGGATGCTGTGGACACAGCTGTTTTGTGTAAAATTTCTTCCAAAAGATTTTTTTATCACAGTTGCAAAATTAGAATTTTATTACAATGACAACAGAATGACAATAGAATATTAAGAAGAAGAAAAAAAAAATTGGATCGCTGGACAGCAGCACATTAAAAAAGCAAAAAGTTAAGTAAAAGAAGATTTTCAAGGATTTTTAATCTTGGCGCTCCATCTAGTGGACAAAATCGGTAATACATCCTTGATTTACCATGCATAAATGAGATTTTGGATTGTTGGACAATTAAATCAAGAAAAACTGAACTTGAGGAAAAACTATTTGCTTTTCATAGGACTCTTCATTTGTTGGATAGCTGTTGCTATTTTTACTGCACACATATTACATTACAAGAGCAATAACTCAAAGTCAGAGGATTTCATTGAATTTCTTAACTTGCTGCTCCATCTAGTGGACAAAAGAAGTAGTACATCCTTCATCTGTCAATTCCTGTTCAAATAAACAATATTTGTATTTGCTGTTGACAAGAGGAAATTGATTAAATTTAGCACATGCCCTCAGAATATCCTGGTGTCTGTATGTTTTACATTTTGACATGTTTGGACCTTGTGCACACAAATAAAGGCATAGTAGTAGTTACAGTTCAAACCCAAAGAATTTGGGACCACCCTGCTAAATTTGGTATTTCTATGACTTATCGTCTCTGACGCCCAGACACTCTTAGGGCAGAAAAATAATAATAATAATAATAATAAGTAAATCAGTACAAATACAAGAATATTTGAATGAAATTAACCTAAGAATGGCTTACTTATGGCTGTCTCTGCATATTAAGCTGGAATAAGAGAAAGTATTTTACCACTGAAAAAGTTACATGCTTTTCAAAGCATACTCTTTTGACGGTAAGCGCACTACAACTGCTTTGTGATACTCTTATAGTACAGTCAATGTGATATACGACGTGCATAGATGAGGACGCACTGTGCTGATGACGAAATTTGCCTTAAGCATATTGTGTATTGAAGTATACTTTGGCCTTTACCGTTGTAAGGGAAGTAGCCACTAATATGACCTTGGAAAATAATTGGCAGGCCTAGATGAACAAGCTCCTCCCGAACTTACGTTTGGAACTTCATCTATTAGTAGCTTGAAAAACTACAGTATCAAAGTAGCTTCCCCAACACTGGAAGCTATCCTATAAATCCTATAAAAAATACTTTATGGTAAAAAAAACAATCAGACAATCCCCAACAGCCTCATCTATCCCTTCATTACGTCCTTAGATATGAAATAAACAACTCTACTGTGATGCAAAATATGGTGCCAAAACAGTTGCATCATTTACTATTTTGTTTACTGTTATTGTTAAGTAATAAAAGAATAGCAAATGCAGATACCCTGAAGGCTTTAATCCACCAGCAGCTCAAACATATGGCCTCTGTCAGCCTTATATCTGATCCAGATTTAGTCACTGTATCATTAATTCATGCCTCATGTGTAATCGGGTCAGACTGATTCACTGTCCATTATGATCTGCAATTCTGCTTTCAAGGACAGACCGCAAGGCTGGCAACACATTCTTCACGCGTTGTGAATGATTACACAATTGTATGGCAGCAAAGGGTCTTTAATTCTAGCTGGGTACATATTCAGTCTATTGCTTCAGCATGGGTGGAGAGCAGGGATAGTAGATACCATATGACTCATATAGTAAAACTGTCATTAAACCAAATGACAGCTTGCAAACCCACATGTCTCCTCATGCATACAGTATATGTTGGTAGTATATTGTGTTTATTTGCTTTTCTAAGTCTCCTTCATGTGGTAACATATATAAAATATTATTTAATATGACTGAATCAACCTGACTATATTAGGTTACACGTAATATATAAACAGATTCTTATGATAACAACTGCACAAAAATGTACTTTACTTCACAAAAATATATTTAACCAGTGATCTTTGGGCCAGTTTGTAAAATATTCTGTCAGTATCTAACTGCTTGACACTTCAGCACTATCTATTCTAGCTAACAGTCTCTGAAACAGAGTGTGCGTCCTTGAGATAACAAGAGGAAACGTGCATTCCCAAGGCACTAGTATGCAACTCAGACTCGTGTGTAGAATGTATCACTGAGGAGACCTTGATAAATTTAGATGGGTGACAGTGAGGAGCTGCTCTGTGTTTACAAAGAGGGTTCAAATGATTCTATACAAGAAAAGTGGAATATGCGCAAAATAGAAAGTGTATAGAAGGTCAAAAACATGACATGCCTCAATGACATATGATTGTAAAGCAGTACATTACACGCCCAGATAACGGCATGAAAAAAAAAAGCAGAAATAAGAAATTTTCTTTAAACAAAGTCTAGGGGCCGTTCACACAGGATGCAGGTGTCTCGAGATGCGTTTTTGAAAGTAAACCCCTTAAACTCTATGGACCCACCGGCTGGTCCAAAGGGGGGCGCTATATCGCAAAAAACGTTTATGCTTAAAACGTTAAAATCCCATTATACAATTGGGGCCTGTGTAGCTCAGTGGTAAAAGACGCTGGCTACCACCCCTGGAGTTCGCTAGTTCGCTAGTTCGAATCCCAGGGTGTGCTGAGTGACTCCAGTCAGGTCTCCTAAGCAACCAAATTGGCCCGGTTGGGAGGGTAGAGTCACATGGGGTAACCTCCTCGTGGTCGCTATAATGTGGTTCGTTCTCAGTGGGGCTCGTGGTGAGTTGAGCACGGATGCCGCGGTGGATGGCGTGAAGCCTCCACACGTGCTATGTCTCCGTGGCAACACGCTCAACGAGCCACGTGATAAGATGCGCAGGTTGATGGTCTCAGACATGGAGGCAACTGGGATTCATCCTACGCCACCACAAGGACTTAAAAGCGCACTGGGAATTGGGCATTCCAAATTGGCCGAAAAAGGGGAAGAATCAAAAAAAATAAAAGTCCCATTATACATTAGTCAGGCATATGAGGTGCCATTTGAAAACTTTTCAGAGATAACCATCACTTCTTTATTTATGATACATAAAATAACAAAATAAGACCCACAATATATTCGCGTCGCACATTAGCGCCCCCTAGAAGTCATGGGGTAGAAATATTTATATGAATATAAAACTCTTTCACATTGCACCTAAATGGAAAATTGGCATGTCATATATCAAATGAAAGCTCTCACCTCACTCTCAGGAATGTGACTGTACAGTTAATTGTGTTGCCCTAATACCACAGTTCGAAAGATTTTCAAAAGAATCAAAAAGTGAAATATGATTTCTGTAAGTCATCAAACACAAACGTCTCCTTTATGCTCCAATAACTGCTGCTGAAAGCCCCAAGTAGCCAAAAACTTTATATCTGCTCTTACCATAGGCAGTTTTCTAAAAACAATTGCCATTTTTTTTTTACTTGTCTGTGAGCTTGCTTGGCTATATAATCCAATGTTATATCTTGTTATATCTTCGGATGTAAAATATGACATCCAGCAGGTAAAGCATGCTAAACAAATCATCAGAAAAATATGTTTTCAACTATTCATAATAAAAGGATATATATCATCTCATCTTTCTGATGACACCTAGATTGAGCTTCTAGTCCACTCAGAGGCCAAGATATTCAAAGAAACAACGAGGGTGGTGCTTGAACTGAAAATTAGACTGAATGTCTATGTACGAGCACATCTGTGAGGGCTAAAATGCATTAAAGTGCCACCTACATTTCAGATCTGTATATTGTGATGGAATGTGATTTTTTTTCCTAGTGCTTACTGCCATCTAGTGGAATAAAATAATACTTTTTTAAATTAGATAGAGTAAACAGAACCTGAATTACATGTTTAATTGTTTTTTTCTCTCAAAAATACTTTCTGTTTATCATAAGATTATAAACACATACAATATTATTAATGAATATTTTTTTTTTTTTGTGGGGTTTTCTAAAAAATGAGACATCCATCTAGCACATGTTTTAATAGAAAATAGGGCAGCAAGATTATGATGGAAATCCTAATTGTCGATTATTCTTGATATTGTAATTGCAATTATTAATTTCTATTTATTTATCTTGTTGTGGAGGCGAGGGCATGGTTGAGCGTTCGTCTGGAAAGAGAGTGAGCGGTAAGGGTTCTCACCTGAGATGAATTGCTGGTAATTGTTTCTGTGTTCGCAGTGAGAGACGGGGGATATAAAAGGGGCCCAGAGAGTGTGCAAAGAGAGCCCAGCTGAGAAGCTGTTTGTGTGTTGGCAGCTGCCATTAAATTGAAGCTTTGCCGTTAAGCTCTAAGCGAACGTGTTCTATTTTGCATCAATAAAAAGTGACATTCCTGAGTTGGAATCGCCGTCTCCCGCTTCCTTATTTCATTGAACCCATTACAACTGTGTTACTTATTCTAACTGCATGAAAAACAAAAGTGTAATTCAAATTTTGAATAATATATACACAGAAAGTGAGCATTACTTATATGCATTTAGATTAATTTTAACGCCTCTGATTTGCCACTGTATTCATGTACACATGCGACCAAAAAATATTATATAAATAGAAAAGTTTGGTGCAATGGGAGCAACACATAAATGGAATGCTGTAATTGACACTTTTCACGATTAGTTAATTGCGGCACGTGTAATTGCAATCTCGATTATTTTTTTTATTAACTGTGCAGCCCTAACAGACCTTTTTCACAGACTGTGATGATGCATTTCTGCCTTATTTAGCAGTGAAAATTTCCATTTATTTATTTTTTCATTTTAAAAGTAATTTGTGTAAATTTGTAACAAGCTGCTGAGGAAGTGACAATAAATTTGACCCGGAAATGTGAAAAAGGTCTATTTGTGTTAACGCCCATTTAGTCATGTTCTAGAAACCATTAGGTTGATTTCAAAAGTAACTTTGACTTATTCTGAAAATGTAACAGTCAGAAAAAAAGTGACTGGAATCGATTATAACACTGTGTGTATATATATATACCTGTATATATAAAACAAATGCTATTGGTTTCTCTAAAAGCTCTAAATAAACCCATTCTGTCTCCTGCAGCTCTATTTTAGGTGTGTGAAAATGTCTTGGATACACTGTTAAGAGTGTGTGTATGTGTATGTGTGTGTGTGTGTGTGTGTGTTCTCTCTGTCTCACCTCTACCAATAGACACCCCTTTCTGCAGCACGCAGATATAGAGCTGCAGTGTGAGTTGGGGTGCAGAACCCAGAAAGGCCTGTATGACGGAGGTCCTGGCGAAAGCTGCGCGGTGAGTGACTAGCTTCCCCTCTACCTGCCCCACTTCCTGTTCCACCTCCTCTGTCTGCCCCTCCTGGGGCATCTGCTTCTTTCGAGTGATGGTGACATATGGCTCCTCCACCTTTCCAGCGCTGCCATAGATACAGAAGGCATCTAGGCACCTGAGGAAAATTAGGTTTTACATCTGTCATTGAATTTTCAGTAACCCGATTGCACTACCACTGACTAGTTACATGTTTACTATACAGTATACAGTTCATATGGTGTGGTGTAGCCATAAGGCAACAATTTATTTTCTTTCACTTTCTCCCATTCAGAAAAAATCACAACATAATGCATTGTTGGAAATAAAATTCACATGACATTTGATTTTGCCTCCTGGGTTTTACAATTACGGGGTAGACACCTGCTGAAGTGCTCCACAAATTGCTCTATTAAACACATTTTAGTTTCTTCTACATCATGTTTTTTTTTTTTTTTTTTTTTTTTTTTGCTGAATCTTTAATAAATTAATTAAATGGTGTTGATAACTGATCAACTTTAACATAGTTTTACAGAAAATTTTAAATATATATATATATATATATATATATATATATATATATATATATAATATAAATAAAGTGTTTCCCATAATATAATAGCATATATGCATAAATAACACAATTATGATTTGTATTATTTTCAGATAAAAATGCACAAGGCTGGAAAGGCCACTAAGAGTGCACAGTTAGCTCTTCTGAATGACAACAGTGAAGATGAGCTATTGGCTTTAGTGACAGTGAAAATGACATCGAATCATCAATGCATGATCGTGATTCACTCAATTTTAGTTTGTAGGAGTTTAAATTTTATAAATACATAAATTAAAGAAATATTAATTTAATTCATGGAGAAATTGATACATTTTTAAGAAACACTAATAGTTGCCATCGTTAACTTCATCCTAGTTGTTAAAAAAAGCAAAAGAATTTCATTCTGTATGCACAAAGTTTATGCGACAATTTATGTGATAGGTTTGATTTAAACGGAGGGCAAACTTATCAAAAGCTTAAAGGACCATATTCCGTGTTCAATACAAGTTAAGCTCAATAGACAGCATTTGTGGCATAATGTTGATTACCACATACAATAATTTCGACTAGTCCCTACCTTCCTTAAAAACAAAGCAATAATCAAGGTTACAGTGAGACACTTACAATGGAAGTCAATGGGGCCAATTTTTGGAGGGTTTCAAGGCAGAAATGTGAAGCTTATAATTTTATAAAAGCACTTACATTATTTCTTCTGTTAAAACTTGTGTATTATTTGAGATGTAAAGTTGTTTAAATTGCAGTTTTTAGGGTCATTTAAGGGTTTGCAATGTCACGTCATCATGGCAACAAAGGTATAAGATTTTATATAACTGTACATAAAAAAAGGCTAGTAAGTAAGGAATAATGTACAGTTGTTATCACTTAATAACAGGGTGGGTGATTAGGACCCAATGCAAAGTGCTTATTACATGGCTGCTACCCAAATATATAAATAAATGGACATAAAATATTGATGTGCATTTAAGTTACAGTATGTAATCACGTAAGAAGAAAGAAATCGCTGAACAGCTGAATTCCACCTCTGGTTTGCGTCAGAGTTCTGTTAGTGTTAATTTTGCGAAACTGACCATCTGACTACTCATTATCCAGCTTATTACAAGACTACTCTCGAACACACCTTCAAGACAATTTAGTGGATGAACCTACATGTTTTTTGTTTGTTTTTATTCCACTTATGGGCTGGAGTTTGTTTTTTAGATTATCTTCTGTTGTGTAATTCTGTTTTACAAATTTTTGTAAAGAAACACCGGACTTGAGCAATCTGACGGCAAAGTTGTTGCGGAGATTCTCATAGGCGTACATGGACTGTTTGAGTTTAGAGGGATGTACACCGGTTGGCACTGTCGTAAGCAGGGTTAATGTGCACGTTTTTAATTTTTTCTGGGGTTGATTGTTGCACTAATGTTGGAAAGTAGTCTTTATAATTTTTGTTTTGACACACAATCTATTTTTTCTAATATGTCGAAATGTCAAATGTTAATAAGACTGGATTGTCTCTCTCCATGTGGAATGTGAATGGGTTGAGGCACCCCATAAAAAGAAGGAAGGTTATTTATTTTCTTAAACGTAAGAAATATTATATTGTGTTTCTTCAAGAAATGCATCTTTCCCCGCAGGAAGCTGAAAATTTGGGAAGATATGGGGTGGACATGTTTTCAATAGTGTTGGCTCAAGTAAGAGCAGGGGAGTCATTACACTGATAAGTAAATATCTATTATTATTTTTATTTATTTATTTTATATATATATATATATATATATATATATATATATATATATATATATATATATATATTTTTTTATTTATTTTTTATTATTATTATTTGTGTGTGTACTCGGACTTTGGCCACAGGGATGTTTGGTGGGGGTCGGGTGAGGTTGGGGATTGGGAGGGGGGAAGGGATGGGAAACAATGGGGTTTAATGGTTGACTCTGTATATGAATGTTTTGCTTTGTTATGTGTCATGTTGAGAAGCAACCAATAAAAATGTTAATCTGAATAATGACCATCTGACTGCTCATTATCCATCTTATTACAAGACTGCTTGCCAAATAAATAAGTAAATGGACATGAACTATTGATTTGCACAGAAATTGCTATTATGTGATAAGAAAGAAAATCGCTGAACAGCTGATTTCCACCACTGGTTTGTGTCAGAATTCTGTTGGTGTTTATTTTGTGGAAATTATCATCTGACTACCGTTATCGAGCTTATTACAAGACTACTTGCTAAAAATGTAAATGGGCATGAACTATTGATTTGCATTGAAATTATGTTATTATGTGATAAGAAAGAAAATCGCTGAACAGCTGAATTCCACCTCTGGTTTGCGTCAGAGTTCTGTTGTTTATTTTGTAAAAATGACCATCTGACTGCTCATTATCCAGCTTATTACAAGACTACTTGCCAAATAAATAAGTAAATGGACATGAACTATTGATTTGCGTTGAAATTATGTTATTATGTGATAAGAAAATTGCTGAACAGCTGAATTCCACCTCTGGTTTGCGTCAGAGTTCTGTTGGTGTTTATTTAGCAAAAATGACCATCTGACTACTCACTATCCAGCTTATTACAAGACTACTTGCCATATAAAAAAGTAAATGGACATGAATTATTGATTTGTGCTAAAATTATGTTATTATGTGAGAAGAAATAATATCGCTGAACAGATGATTTGCACCTCCAGTTTACATCAGAGTTCTGTTTGTGTTTATTTTGTAAATAATGACCATCTGACTACTCATTATCCAGCTTATTACAAGACTACTTGCCAAATTAATAAAAAAATGTACATGAAATACTGATTTGTGTTGAAATTATGTTATTAGCTTACTTGTAGAGATTACAGAGTGATACAAAAAGTAGGAATGACGACTCGCAATATGTCTTAATCCTCAGATGTGCGGTTGTTACTTAGAAATATCGGACCGCTAGATGGCGCCATTGACTAATCCGAATTGACTATTCCAGGAACCTGTGTAATAAGGAATTTTATCACACTAAAATCATGTTAACATGCATATTGTTT
Organism: Myxocyprinus asiaticus; assembly: GCF_019703515.2. Lineage (NCBI taxonomy): Eukaryota > Metazoa > Chordata > Actinopteri > Cypriniformes > Catostomidae > Myxocyprinus > Myxocyprinus asiaticus. Next base: position 4,169,993 of record NC_059378.1, on the reverse strand, counting down.
ACGCCTTGTGGCTCTACTTTTGAAACAGTAAGTATTTTAATGTTTACTGATTGGCTCCATTCACTTCCATTGTAAGTGCCTCACCGTAACCTAAAGTTTTGCTTTTTTTTGTTTTGTTTTTAAAGAAAAGGAGGGACGAGTCAGAATTATTATTCTTTTTTGGTATTCAACATTATGCAACAAATACTGTCAACTGAGCTCACTTGTTAATATTACTTTTACTAAAAGCCTTCGACAAACCCTACTGAAAACTACTGACATAGACATCCTTTGAAATCTGCATCCTAATTTTATTCATCCACATTTAGTCACATTTGAACATGCCAGTGTTCAGAGCATTGCACATTACACCAGCATAGTGTAATGTGCAGCTTACCCCAAGGACATCTTCAGTGAGGCCTTAGTGGGCAATCTGTCCATCTCATTCATTTCAAATGCAGATGCTATGTCTCAAAGGGTGGGCTGTACTGTAGGTGCCAAGCACTGATCAAGCTTGGTTCCCCTCAAAACACACTTGTCATTGTACAGTATGGAGTCAAAAAGTCCTTAATGATAATGCGATGGCAGTGTGATGAGAGCTCTTCCACAGGCCATTCACACAAACTCAGTGAAATAAACATCTGCATTATGCATGATCCACTCGGGGCTGAAACAGTGCTTTAACTGAATGAGCTGGCTCAGGTCACGTTGCTAAATTGTACTGTTAGAGAAGGCAAAATCGATGCATCATTAATGCACACGGTCAATGCAACAACATACAGACAGATGGAGATGGAACAGTTCATTGTGAGGCCTTGACGGAAATAGAAGCTGTCGATAACACCAGTAACTATTGCAAGCATTTGCAAATAATTTGCAGACAATTTGAGGACACAAACTGGTTCGAATCTCGCGTGCAAAACAAACAGCAGTTTGCTCATTTGCAAGCGCGCCTTTGAAAACATGCGAGTGCGTAATTACGCGACAGGGGCAGCTCCTTAATTTAACCACTAAACACATTCTTGGGCAGTTCATGGCAGTTATGTGGATAGATCAGTCATTCCTATCCATATGCATTGTCAGGAATCGCTATAACAACTAGAAACGCAACCAATAACGCATTAACACAGAATAGTTCGTTGGGTACTTACCGGATTATTGGCCCTAGTTGTAATATATGAAGCAGCAGCACTAGAGGTCTGTCTCTACTCAGGTCTCTGTGAATAAAGATCAGTGTGAGCTGGACCAGCACGGATGGCACAATCGTGAAGAGGAGCGTCAAACACTGCCAAATCTTATCACCATCGGAGCGATATGTGGTGCTCAGATAAAGAGCAGCCGTCGTCTCGGCCGTAAAAAAAGAGACCGACACTAGGACTGAGCTGGGAAGTCTCATCCTCACTCATCCATCTTTGTTTTCTGCCATCCGATCTCGTATACATGCATTGTGAAGTTCCAGTGGCCGTATCAACCACCAGACGCAGCCTCACAGCTGATCGAGGCAAATCGGTATTGCAACTTTAACCGGCAGGAGGCGCCTTAAGATCAATTCTTGACTCGTCAGCAGCAAGCAGCATGTTTACAGTATGTAGCCACGTTCTACTTGATGTATGAAACCTTGATGAATCATTTTACAATTTCTTTGCACAAACATGGTCATAAATTATAAAATGATGCATGTCAAATATGCATACACTTAATACCCAGCAAACTGCACAGAACGTTCCCCTAACGTTAGAGTATGGTTCCCGTTTGGTTATTTTCAGTGTTGGGTGTAGTTGGATTACAGGGTACTTAGTTACTGTACTCTAATTACTTTTAGGCACAAAAAGTAGTGTAACACATTACATTTTCAATTCTTGTCGTTCGATTACAGTTACTGACTTTCAATGAATGTAATGACTTTTAAGAGCATTACTTGGGTTACAAATGTTTATAAAAAATATTATTTATTTGTAATACAATTAAAATGTGAATCCATATCCATCTCTTTGCATTTCTATGCCAGCTGAAGGGTGTGCGACAATGAACAAGGAGAAAATAAACATTAATTCATGTTTTAGAAAGTAACTTAAGAGTAAATTACTTAGTAATGTGATTACTTTTTCAATGAAGTTATCAGTAAATTAATCTGATTATAATTTTAGAGAAGTAGTTAGTCATTTGTAGTGGATAACTTTTTTTTTTTTTAGAAACTTACCCATCACTAGTTATTTTTTGGGGAACCAATTCCTAACCCCTAACGTTCTAGGAATGTTCTCTTTAGGCTCTATTTTTTATAACCATAGACAATCCCAGAACATTGCAATTAGTTTTTTGAGTGACAACGTATATATATATATATATATATATAACCAACTTCCCATAAAGTTGCAGGGAGGTTTTTGTGGGACAACCTAAAAATAATGGATACAGAACATTTTCTAATATTTTTATTATTATCAGAATGTTTCCTAATGGTTATTTTTAGGCTTTAATTTTCATTCACATATTTATATATATATATTTTAAATATTTTTCAATATAAGTCCTGCATAATTAGGCCCTACCAATAATAGAGGCACTGATAATTGTTCAGTGTTTTTTTTTTTTTTTTTTTTTTTTTTACAAAAAGTCGTTCTTTTAAGAGTCGGTTCTTCACAGTGCCCATGAAAGTTTTGTTGTGGCCTTGTCACAACAAATATTGTAGGCTACAGGAAGACGTTGCAATGTGATAATAATTTCAACATCCTATTTCCGTGGCCACCGAGTTTTATTTTGAGGGAACAAAGTCCTTCTCTTCTCTGAGATTAAAATTTTGCATCATGTTTCATTTCTATTAGGCTCCTCGTCATATCAGTTATTAGTTAGTTGTGTTTCCTTCATGACAGAATCTGTGTTTTTGAACAAATGAACGTATTGTTCTCATTCACTTCCATTGTTTCTGTCGTAAACAACTCAGTGTTTTTTAATTAATCAGTTGAATCGATTCATAGACTCACTTGTATGACAAGACAATCATTTGTCGCCACTAGTGGCTAAACATCTGCAGAGACAGTCACTGAAAGAATCAGCTTTTGGTGAACTGATTCTAGTCAAGAACTACTGAACTAGTAAAGACTCACTAGTCTGGGTTGAATAAAAATCCCCACCGCACACTAGGGGATGAGATGTTGTTTAAAGTTTTCATTCTTAATATTGATTTGTGTTCTTATATATTTTTAACATGTAGCAGTCTCTCGACAGCGACAGTAATATGTCTTCACGAGTCATTTACATGTCATTTCTATTTCAAAATAATATTTTAACTACTTTATCAATCATCTACATTTCTATTTGTCGATCCACATCGCTGTGGTCATGGAGGACTGTTTTACTCATTAAACTTGATTGTGGTCATGAGGAAAAAAAAAAGCCATTCAAAGGCAAATCTAGGGTTTCAATTTTAGGGGGGCTCAGCCCCCAGTGACACTAAAAGATGTGCATATTTACATATTGTATTCCATTATATTGAATAGATAGTGTCTTGTTTTTAAAGTTGTTTTTAAATTATTCAATCTAGCCAGCTAATATTCATTCAGAATATTGTTACTTTCTATAATAAACACTGTAAAGTTATTGTAATTGTCTATTTATGGGCAACACTGTCTACTGAAAATGAACTTACCGCATTACTGAAGTACAGAAACCCAAAAAGGAAATAAATTATGTTTACATATTTACATCTAAATATGTTGGTGGGAAACCATCGTGTAATTGCTCACGCATCACATTCTGTAGATGCCGTTTTGTTTTTCAAGTGAATAGTGAATTTCTAAAAAAGGCATCTGCAACGGTTTGCCACCCGTCCCGTATTTAAAGATGAAATGATGCGTTCTGTGTCGAATCAAGATGGGACGAGTTTTGTCCCATATCAAAGCTGGTCCAAAGGCACCACAGTGAAATCTTTCAAGATAGCTAATTTAACTTTGAAATTAGTTGAACATTTTGCCAACAGTGGGTAAGGGACCATCTAAAAAGACCACACATTGTGCTAAAATGTGCTAAAACTGTTGAGGGTGTGGTAAGGGACCGTCTGAAAACAGATTTTGCCTTCTTCTAAAGATTTTTAGAAAAATATCTCAGCTCTGTAGGTCCATACAATGCATGCGAATGGTGGCCAGAACTTTAAAGTCCCAAAAAGCACATAAAGGCAGCATAAAAGTAATCCATACGACTCCAATGGTTAAATCCATGTCTTCAGAAGTGATATGATAGGTATGGTTGAGAAACAGAGCAATATTTAAGTCCTTTTTCACTATTAATTCTCCTTCCTGACCAGTAGGTGGTGATATGCATGAAGAATGCGAATAGCCATAAACAAAAGAAGAAGAATGTGACAGTGAAAGTGGAGATTTATAGTAAAAAAGGACTGAAATATTTATCTGTTTCTCACCCACACCTATCATATCACTTCTGAAGACAATGATTTAACCACTGGAGCTGAGATATTCTTCTAAAAATGTTCATTTGTGTTCAGCAAAAGACAGAAAGTCAAACTGGGATGGCATGAGGGTGAGTAAAAGATGAGAGAATTTTTATTTTTGGGTGAACTAATCCCTTTAAGTTCAACTCCTGCATGTGCAACTTTTGAGGATTCTGCAGATAAAGAAATTTTCAAGCTAAAAGAGTATCAAAACACTTACAGTACATGAAAGCACTTAAATACAAAAAGTACCACTGCATTATGTTTTTGTACTTAGTAGCATAGTATTTAGGTCTATGGCTTTCCAATGTATATGAATACGGTAATCATTCAGTATACATGGTATTGCCACAGCAGGAGAGTTTTTTAAAGGTAATGATGAGAAATTAGAGCTGTGTCATGTGAATAAGTCTTTTAGAAGTGCTTTGTAGCCCATAGTTTGCATGTCAATGAAACACAATAGTAAAATGTAAATGCTGCTCCCAACGTCACCAGCATTAAATGCTTTGATGCTGTTTTTAAAAAACAAAGAGGATGCCTGCTCTGGTGACAACTAGCCCTGGTCTCCAGGTATAGCTGTATTATGTTTATTGCTAGATAGTTTGCATTTGTACAGTACAAGAAGCACTTATTTGTCTAGTAGATAACCTTTCTGAATAGTATACTTCCCATCTGTCTCATATGTGAAGCTAACGTTTGTAAGTCACTCTGGAAAAGTGTGTGAAACGTAAATGGAAACTTATTCATAAATGAATGGAGCACATCAAATTACATTTATAAATATCTCTCTTTAAAAATGCCTTTGGTATTAGAAGTAATGCAAATGTATAACAAAGTAATTTATTCAGATCAGTTTCATTGCATAAAATTCTAATTAAATCATGGATCTGCAAGTTTCCTTCATTTAAATGGATTGTAAATGGTAGGCTTACTTTTAGCACTTTAAGAATGCTAAAAATAAAAATGTTGTCATAATTTACTAACCCTGATGTCGTTCCAAACCCGTTTGACTTTCTTTCGTATGCGGAACACAGAAGACTATTTTTAAAAAAAATTTGTTTTTATTTTTTTATATGAATATCCTGTCCATCTTCTCAATACAATGCCATTTGTGTACAATGGCAGTTGATAGTTACTCACTTTAACCCTTATGTTGTGTTCTGGTCATTTTGACATGGACAAATTTTTTTCTTATGATTTTTTTTTTCTTTTTTTTTCTTCTTCCAATTGGAATAAAATTCCATGACTTTGTTCACATTTGATATCTGAAAAAATAAATAAAAATTTTGACCATTTTCTTTACATTTTTTTGGTTTTACTTCACTTTGTTACACTTGTTGCGTTCCCGGTCAAAAATGACCCGCCATTGGAAGTGAATGGATTAGACTACAAAATACAGAAATATTAAGTGTTCAGGAGCATCCCAATCCTTTAGATGAGCACATATTGTGGATGTGTGAAATCTTTTGGCATTTTTACATTTTCAAAAAAAACTTTTAGTATGTTTTTTAAGCCGTTTGAATTACAGGGACACTGGAGGTGTCCTCATAAACCACATTTATAGCATAATAACCCTGTATTAACTAACTTACACACACGCACGCACGCACGCGCACACACATACAATGTGTGTTTAGGGCCCTTTTGAGCATCATATTTCACTCTTTGAGGAATAGTTCAAGATCTAAATCATATTATGTTGTGTTTGGGCTCGTTTTAATCGGGATAGTCTGCTGTATGTCATTTTCTATGTTATATGTACAAATTTAACAAAAGACATTAATTTATGTGTGTCAGTGGGAATTTCATACACTAAAACTCACTGCAGTTTGGACTCTGAGTGAAACAAATTTGCACATTGCGTTCTACAAATTGAGACCTTTCCAGCAATATATAACACATGGCTATATCATCTTTTTTATGTTTTTACCAACTATGAATATAATTATTGTGATAACAAATTTGTACATGATGAGAATGAAAATGTTCTTATTTGTCAGCAAATTAAAAAGTATTATTTAAGAAGGTTAGGATCAGCTATATGCATTGTAAAATCCAGATTGTAAGCTTTAAAATGACACCTATTTTGTTCAGATCAAGTGGTTATTAATTTATTATGTAATTATTATTAAAAATTTTGTTGAGTGCCCCCCACTACCCCATTATGAACTCAGTTCAATGAATCCTTCTAAAATATGAAAAGAGTACAAAACCTGTCATAATTACTTAAAAAGAAGTTGATAAAAAGATCTCATGCAATATCTTGTGATAATATATACAATATGAGAGATTTATAAACAATCTTATTGGGCCGGTCATTTTTGACCGGGAACACAAAAGGTGTTAGCACAAACGAACACAACACAAGGGTTACAGCTTAAAAAAGAACCCCAAGTCCATGCGGCTTGTGCCACATATTCCAAGTCTTCTGAAGACATGTGACAGGTTTTGGTGAGAAAAAAAAAACACTGGAAATGTATGTGATTTTTCAGTGCAAATCTTGACACCTGTTGAACATTCATGAGTGCTATGAAAGATGCGAGGGGGGCAATCTATAAAATGCACTGTAATAGGATCCCTTTTCTGTGTATATTGACAGTTTTTCAGGCACTGATTTCTGCGATGATTACGGAACCCCATTTCACTTTGCCCCGTTTCATTCCTCCGAGCTCTCAGAACGAGATTAGTATTGGCGCTTGTTTGAGGGTTAGAGAAAATACCATCAAACACTAACACACACATTTTTTAGCCTCACCAGAGAGAGGGATGTTGAAGAGGAGAATTGTGGGCAGAAAAGTGGCAAAATGGCAATTGGAGTAAAAATCACAAATACTTTATACCAAAATCTACATAGATCTACAGAGCTACTTTCCTCTTTTTTTAAAATACTGTTTTGATTCAGGGGCCATGAACAAACAATATAGCACTGTCTAGAAAGTAAATTCTCAAATATAATAAAAATGGTGAGAGTGTGAAAATTTGTTTTTTCATTATTGAATTTTTCCTGAAAAATAAATCCCAATAAAAATATTCAGCTCACAATTAAAATTAACCTTGATTTTTCTGTTTTCTTATCAAGTATGCTCTTCACTGACACTTTTATTGACCTTAAGTACAAGTACACTAAGTTTTGAAAAAACGTTATTATGGGTAAAATTGTTCTGTGTGGTGGAAATGACGCCACAACTGTGGATCAAGTCGTAATTTTTGAAAAGGTAATAGACATTTCTTTTTCACACAATAAATATTGAAATGGTTTAATGTTTATTTCACTCTTTGTTTAGATGATCATAGTTTTAAATATGTAATACATTTTATTTTTGTAAAGGATTTTAATAGTTTAATATTAAAAGTCTGGGCCTGTCACAAGGCTAAAACAATAAAATCTATACATCAAAGGCATTTGAAAGTACAGAAAATTAATGATGAAAGCCTAGTAAAATGTTTCCCATTTAGTTTTTTTGAGACCTTCATATTACAAAAGGAAAAAAGTTGAAATCTGTTAGTTTTACATAAAACCCCTGGGAAATGAAAAACCATAAAAAAACCATAAAACAATCATCAATTAAATTTTTTACCCTTTCAGAGAGAAAAAAATAGCATTTTAATTTCAAAATTCTATCAAATTGAATTGAGTAATCTTAAGAAGTAAATAAAATAAAAAATAATAAAAATAAAAAAATACATTAAAAATATAGTTTTATTAATGTAATTTTTGCTTAAATGTTACACAGTTCAATCTGATGGAATTTTGTTATGAAATTGAAATGTGTAAATCTAATATATATATATATATATATATATATATATATATATATATATATATATATATATATATATATATATATTATTTATTTATTTTTTTTTTTAATGGCTAAAATAATAGCCTGTAGGATTTCTGTGGGACTTGAAATTAATTTCATATGGCTCTCACAAGACTGCAGATCAAGTGTTCCCTTCTAGTCATGACCAGGTGATAATATAGCTGTCACTATAATATAACATCAACCATAACATATATAGAAAAAATGTGGTGGCTGCATACAGTAACCACTGTGCATACACAGGAAATACCAAATGATATGGCAAAAAAAAAAAAAAAGTGGTAAGCATTCTATGTTTGGTGAAAATTAGGGATCTTCATTGTATACATGGTGTTACATGTAGTATATCAAACCATTCTAATCTGTGTGCCATTTATATTTTAAAGACTCCAGTTCAGTCTCCTACAAGATTTTGCCACAAATGCTGCTGATTGAGCTTAACTTGTATTGGACATACACACATACTGATAAGTTGTATAGCTTAAATGCACTGCATGTCACTTCGGATAAAAGCATCTGCTAAATGGAAATGCACAAATTTAGTCAAATGATGATTGCCATATTCTATCCAAAGGTTAATGTGCACATTATGTACATTTTTTGTTTTTGCTAATTAATGCACAAAATAAATGTATGCTAAGTGCAATGTAATGCTTTGCACAAGGTCACAAGGAAAAAACACCTAAAAAATAGCCTGCAGAATTGAACCCATCATGGATATTGGTTTGATTGGTTTGTTACCAATTTAAGGCAATAACATTGCATTTTTAAAGAAATTGTTTCTAAAAGGGTTAATCAGAATCCCTCTATCAATAAGGCACCAAGTGTGAGGGAGAAATTGTGAATTTCCAATTCTATATAGTCTTCAATTGATGGACTCAGTAAAGGGAATATTTGGAAATTAGGTACTGATTAACTGTTTCAATTTTGAGCAAGCAAATAACACAAAGAATGCTCTAAAGTTTTCATGCTAAAATAACTACAATTTCCATTTGGTGAGTTCAGGCAATGCATTAACTTGAGCAACATGTGATAAAACCCAGCAGAAATCCTGCTGGAGTTTGATCTTCTGCATAAGTACTAAAGAAAATGAAATGCTATCAAACCTTCTCAGTGTGTGATTCATCCATTGAAATAGGGCTCTGCGTGCAACAGGATGGAAAAGAGGTGCACTTCTGTAGCTGATGTCATAATTAATCATCAATTGTTTAAGCCAATAATTCAGGGGCAGTTCATGGTCTGTACATTCTTGCTTGTGTGGTACACAGAACCACTCTAAGAATCACTCTTATTCTGAACGTTACCTGGAAATCGTGCACCTAACACACCCCTTAATTTTACAACCTTCCCCCTTTATTAACTGACTGAAGTTGTCACTCTGCTGAGTCACATTTTCCTTTAGTTTACACAAGTTATGTTTGTAGGGTTGCCACCTTGGCGCTGTACAATTCCTGGACACCTGATTAATGACCGAAAAACGTATTGCTGGCCATCATACAAAAAATAAAACATTTTTATTGTTTGATAAAAAAAATCATAATTATTATTTACTCAGATTCTATCATTTTTATTACCATTATTATTATTATTATTATTATCATTGCTGGATTTATAGATATTATTATAATTAATATTTGCCTAACAAAAGCAACAATAATAATTCAATGAATAGTGAGAAGAAATTCATAGATATGATTTAATTATAAAGGCAAGTTTAGAAATAAATGACATGTACACATTTAATTACAAAAGCCTTTTGTTAAATCTGTCATTTGTCGAATGCAGTGAAAAGCTGCTTCAGTTCAGTAAGATGAAAGAAAATGATCTGCAAAAATGTAATGAGCACTTTTCAAGTTTAAATATAATTGTAAGGAGTAAAAGTAAAAAACAATTATTTGGAAATGTAATTAAGTAAAAGTACAAGTATTCTTTATACATTGCACTCGAGTAAAGTACAAATCCCCAAAATAATACTCAAGTATAATACTTTTACTCAGTTACTTTACACTCCTGTCTGCAGACATGTTTGTCAAGGTTTCCAGGCAAAAGCAAATGGTCCTGAATCATCCTTAATTGGCCTTGGTAAAGAGCACAGATGGAAAAGAAATGGGAACTCTTAGGACAAACCCAGAAGATGGGTGCTTGTAAACATGCTTTTTTTTTTTTTTCATATTGAGAACAAAATAGAGCAAAAAAAGGACAAAAATAGAGCTCTTTACACATTGAATTCAAGTTTGACAATCAAAGTGTTAAATGACAGTATAGAACAGACTTTACAATATACACCATCGTCAATGTGATTCGGTTTATCAGATCTTTATAGTTCATATTAATGTGGAACTGCAGAACTCTCTTTCATATTAATCATTGTCGAGAATTGGTACCCAACCAGATTTTACACTTTGTTAGTTACAGCTGCCATTGTAATTAACAAACTTATTAAAAAAGATTGTATTATAACAAATTGAATGGATTTTCTTTTCTTCACTAAAGCATTTTTGCTCAAAAAAAAAAAAAAAGAAGAAAAAAAAAGAGAAGGATCAAAGCAATGCAATGCTTGAACCCAACTGGAAACTGAATAATATTTTCTGCATATATAGCAACTGTAGTTTCCTGTTCATTGAACAATCAACTATGTACATAATGTGCACATTAACCTTTGGATAGAATATGGCAATCATCATTTGACTAAATTTGTGCATTTCCATTTAGCAGATGCTTTTATCCGAAGTGACATGCAGTGCATTTAAGCTATACAACTTATCAGTATGTGTGTTATATACAGTATGTCCAATACAAGTTAAGCTCAATCAACAGCATTTGTGGCATAATGTTGATTACCACAAAAATTATTTTGACTCATCCCTCCTTTTCTTTAAAAAAAGCAAAACTCGAGGTTACAGTGAGGCACTTACAATGGAAGAGAATGGGGTCAATTTTTGGAGGGTTTGGCAGCATTACCGTCGTCATGGCAAAGAAATTGTAAAATTGGCTTCAATTTTTAAATCATGTTAAAGCGGTCATGACATGAGGAATCAAATTTTCCTTTATCTTTTGACATATATAAGAGGTCATTGTACTATAAAAACGTACTGTAAGTTTCAGAACTAAAAACGATGACTACCACCCCTGGAGTCGTGAGTTCGAATCCCAGGGCGTGCTGAGTGACCCCAGCCAGGTCTCCTAAGCAACCAAATTGGCCCGGTTGCTAGGGAGGGTAGAGTCACATGGGGTAGCCTCCTTGTGGTCGCTATAATGTGGTTCTTGCTCTCGGTGGGGCGCGTGGTGAGTTGTGCGTGGATGCTGCGGTGGATGACGTGATAAGGTGTGTGGATTGACGGTCTTAGATGCGGAGGCAACTGAGATTCGTCCTCCGCCACCCGGACTGTGGCGAATCACTACGCCACCACGAGGACTTAGAGCGCATTGGGAATTGGACATTCCAGATTGGGGAGAAAATAAAAAAAAATAAAAAAAAGAAAAGAAAAGAAAAGAAAAAGAGCATTTATTTAAACCAAGCTGCAAAAACAGCTAGTTTGGAATTTGTGGAACTTGTGAAGTCACAAGAACCAAATAGCCAAAAATGGCTTTATTCGAGGGGCTGCATGATGTTAGCCAATCATAACAGTTGGCATTTACATTAAAATTTTAAGGAGGCGCTTATGCCAAAACTGAGCGTTTCAGACAGAGGGCCAAAAACATTGACAATTTATTATGTTTTAATGCAAAAAAACTTTACTAACATTATCAGTGGACCTCAGGGAAGATAATAAAACTATTAAAAAAATAGCATTTTATGACCCCTTTAACACACATAAAGTTTACGTCTTGTGGCTATAGTTTTGAAGCAGTATTTTAATGTTTACAGATTAGCCCCATTCACTTCCATTGTGTCTCACTGTAACCCAGATTTGTGTTTTTTTTTAAAGAAAAGGAGGGACGAGTCGAAATACATTTTTTTGGTAATCAACATTATGCCATAAATGCTGCTGATTGACCTTAACTCGTATTGAACCCGGGATATTTCTTTAAGTTGTCCGCTGCCTTTCCATCGTCCACCACCGACCTCACATTGAGAAAATGTACTGTATTTCCCAGAATATTACTGCTATTCTTGTACTTTGCCTACTTGGTTCCATAATTCACAAATGTAATCACAAGTCAGATAAATAGGCAGCCTCCACTTAGTCTTTGAGTGTGAGTCAGGCTGAAATGAAATAGTTTGAGTAAGAAATTGTATTCTTGTGCAAAATGTTTGGACAAGGTTTCTGGAAAGAACAATTGGTTGTGAGGTTGCTATGGTTCCCTTACCAAGCCACTGTGTGTGTGTGCACATTTGTGTTTGTCTGTATAAGAAAGAGAGACATTTATTTAGACATATCTGATCTTTGTTCAAGTACAATTCACAGTTTCACAGCATGACCAAAGCTCAATGCAAATAAGGCATTTATAAGCAGACTTACTGAAAATCGATGAGTAACATGAGCAGCATAACTCCACATAGCAGAGATCCCTCAAGGCCACCAATGTTTTCTATCGGTACTGAGAACAGTAATCCATCAGCACCTCAGTCTATTTCTGCACAGTGTGAACAAGCAGACATATACAGGTGCATTTCAATAAATTAGAATTTCGTGGAAAAGTTCATTTATTTCAGTAATTCAACTCAAACTGTGAAACTCGTGTATTAAATAAATTCAATGCACACAGACTGAAGTAGTTTAAGTCTTTGGTTCTTTTAATTGTGATGATTTTGGCTCACATTTAACAAAAACCCACCAATTCACTATCTCAAAAAATTAGAATACATCATAAGACCAATAAAAAAAACATTTTTAGTGAATTGTTGGCCTTCTGGAAAGTATGTTCATTTACTGTATATGTACTCAATACTTGGTAGGGGCTCCTTTTGCTTTAATTACTGCCTCAATTCGGCGTGGCATGGAGGTGATCAGTTTGTGGCACTGCTGAGGTGGTATGGAAGCCCAGGTTTCTTTGACAGTGGCCTACAGCTCATCTGCATTTTTTGGTCTCTTGTTTCTCATTTTCCTCTTGACAATACCCCATAGATTCTCTATGGGGTTCAGGTCTGGTGAGTTTGCTGGCCAGTCAAGCACACCAACACCATGGTCATTTAACCAACTTTTGGTGCTTTTTGCAGTGTGGGCAGGTGCCAAATCCTGCTGGAAAATGAAATCAGCATCTTTAAAAAGCTGGTCAGCAGAAGGAAGCATGAAGTGCTCCAAAATTTCTTGGTAAACGGGTGCAGTGACTTTTGGTTTTCATGGACCAACACCAGCAGATGACATTGCACCCCAAATCATCACAGACTGTGGAATCTTAACACTGGACTTCAAGCAACTTGGGCTATGAGCTTCTCCACCCTTCCTCCAGACTCTAGGACCTTGGTTTCCAAATGAAATACAAAACTTGCTCTCATCTGAAAAGAGGACTTTGGACCACTGGGCAACAGTCCAGTTCTTCTTCTCCTTAGCCCAGGTAAGACGCCTCTGACGTTGTCTGTGGTTCAGGAGTGGCTTAACAAGAGGAATACGACAACTGTAACCAAATTCCTTGACAGGTCTGTGTGTGGTGGCTCTTGATGCCTTGACCCCAGCCTCAGTCCATTCCTTGTGAAGTTCACCCAAATTCTTGAATCGATTTTGCTTGACAATCCTCATAAGACTGCGGTTGTCTCGGTTGGTTGTGCATCTTTTTCTTCCACACTTTTTCCTTCTACTCAACTTTCTGTTAACATGCTTGGATACAGCACTCTGTGAACAGCCAGCTTCTTTGGCAATGAATGTTTGTGGCTTACCCTCCTTGTGAAAGGTGTCAGTGATTGTCTTCTGGACAACTGTCAGATCAGCAGTCTTCCCCATGATTGTGTGGCCTAGTGAACTAAACTGAGAGACCATTTTGAAGGCTCAGGAAACCTTTGCAGGTGTTTTGAGTTGATTAGCTGATTGGCATGTCACCATATTCTAATTTTTTGAGATAGTGAATTGGTGGGTTTTTGTTAAATGTGAGCCAAAATCATCACAATTAAAAGAACCAAAGACTTAAACTACTTCAGTCTGTGTGCACTGAATTTATTTAATACACGAGTTTCACAATTTGAGTTGAATTACTGAAATAAATGAACTTTTCCACGACATTCTAATTTAGTGAGATGCACCTGTATGTTCTGTCGAAACATGAGTGAGACTTCATGTCATACTGTAGACTTACCTGAAGTCAACTATATGGATCTTGAATCAAGGAACTCCATTATCATGCTGTTTTAGATAATGAATGAGGAGCAAAGCGATGGTTTGAAAAACATGTCAAAGATTTACCTCCAATTAAAAGTATCTCAACATAAATAGTCAGTACATCACACAAAGCTGCTTGGTAACAAGTGCATGCTTTTTTTTGCACTTTTTGGAGCTTATACTTTCTTTGTAGCAGTAGTTTTTTCAAAACACCTCATTTTGTGTTCCATGCTGAACTTTTTTTTGTGTGTGTTTTTTTTTTTTTGTGGTGAATTAAATAAAGCAGAAAAGATTAAAGGTGCTGTAAGCGATTTTAGCCATTTTAACTTCCACGAGACTGAGCCGGCGATTTAGCCACGCCCCCTCTTTCCAAAACACTGCACCGATACAGTTGGAACCGACACAAAGCATGTTCCCACGGTTGTCAAACACACCAGTAGCGAAATAGTGCCCTCAACTGACAAATTATAAATCAGAATTAGAATTATGGCATTAAGCCTCAATAATTCGCTGCAACTACAACACTTTGAGAACGCGCAAAATGACTGACAGGCAGAAAGCGTCAGAGACCGCGGACACATATTTGTTTGCTGTTTACAAAGTCTAGAGCTGTCACAGAGACCGGTGAGATATCTCACAACACTTATTTTATTTATATCTTTCAGGGAGTGTGACATATTTTTTGATACTTTTCCATGAAAAAAATCGCTTACAGAACTTTAAGTACTTTCTATATTGAATAAGTTAGTTTAAGCATGAACTTGAAATTTCTGTCTTCAAAAAATGGTTAAAAACACAACTTTTCAAGAGGACTTGACCATACACAACACTATATACAACTGTGCTCAAATGTTTGCATACCCTTGGAGAATTGGTAATATATGTACCATTTTTAAAGAAAACATGAGTGAGCAGGCAAAACACATTTCTTTTATTTCTTATGGGATTCATATTCAACTGTAGGTTATGACAGAATGGCACAATCATAAAACAAAACATGGCAACAAAGAAAAAAATGAAATGACCCCTGTTCAAAAGTCAGCATACCCTTAGTTCTTAATACTGTGTATTGCCCACTTTAGCATCAATGACAGCGTGCAGTCTTTTATAATAGTTGTCTATGAGGCCCCAAATTCTTGCAGGTGGTATAGCTGCCCATTCGTCTTGGCAAAATGCCTCCAGGTCATGCAAAGTCTTTAGTCATCTTGCAAGAACCGCACGTTTGAGATCTCCCCAGAGTGGCTCGATGATATTAAGGTCGGGAGACTGTGATGGCCACTCCAGCACCTTCACCTTTTTCTGCTGTAAACACTGGAGGGTCAACTTGGCCTTGTGCTTAGTGTCACTGTCATGCTGGAAAGTCCAAGAGTGTCCCATGCGCAGCTTTCGTGCAGAAGAATGCAAATTGTCTGCCAGTATTTTCTGATAACATGCTGCATTCATCTTGCCATCAATTTTCACAAGATTCCCCGTGCCTTTAGAGCTCACACACCCCCAAAACATCAGTGAGCCACCACCATGCTTCACAGTGGGGATGGTATTCTTTTCACTATAGGCCTTGTTGACCCCTCTCCAAACATAGCGCTTATGGTTGTGACCATAAAGCTCTATTTTGGTCTCGTCACTCCAAATTACAGTGTGCCAGAAGCTGTGAGGCGTGTCAAGGTGTTGTCATTTGCGGCATTGGCACAGTAAAGGCTTCTTTCTGGCAACTCAACCATGCGGCTCATTTTTGTTCAAGTATCGTCGTATTGTGCTCCTTGAAACAACCACACCGTCTTTTTCCAGAGCAGCCTGTATTTCTCCTGAGGTTACCTGTGGGTTTTTCTTTGTATCCTGAACAATTCTTCTGGCAGTTGTGGCTGAAATCTTTCTTGGTCTACCTGACCTTGGCTTGGTATCAAGAGATCCCCGAATTTTCCACTTCTTAATAAGTGATTGAACAGTACTGACTGGCATTTTCAAGGCTTTGGATATCTTTTTATATCCTTTTCCATCTTTATAAAGTTCCATTACCTTGTTAAGCAGGTCTTTTGACAGTTCTTTTCTGCTCCCCATGGCTCAGTATCTAGCCTGCTCAGTGCATCCATGTGAGAGCTAACAAACTCATTGACTATTTATACACAGACACTAATTGCAATTTAAAAAGCCACAGGTGTGGGAAATTAACCTTTAATTGCCATTTAAATCTGTGTGTGTCACCTTGTGTGTCTGTAACAAGGACAAACATTCAAGGGTAGGTAAACTTTTGATCAGGGCCATTTGGGTGATTTCTGTTATCATTATGATTTAAAAAGGAGCCAAACAACTATGTGATAATAAATGGCTTCATATGATCACTATCCTTAAATAAAAGACTGCATGGTCAGTTTCTGCCAGGGTATGCAAACTTTTGAGCACAACTGTATATTATTCTTGCTACACTCTAATCTGTCTTGGATACTATTATCCTGATGCTATTTAAACTTTGCAATTAGCACTTTTGTACTACTGTCTCCTTAAGATGAATAGGAATAAGAATAAGGTGTATTATTCCTCTTTAGGAAGTTGCTTCTGTCAAGTGAGTAAATGTACATGATTTTCTACTCAAAATAACCCATTCGTGATCAGAAACAATTATCTGTTAACTATTACCGTTATTATTTTTTTGTCCACCAAGCGTTGAGGTATGTGTGCGCGTAGCTCCATATTATACCATGATCAATGGAAACATGGGTAAATGTTTCACGCTGCAACCCCCCCAGTGTTTAAGCTAAATCTACGCCCGATTCCATTGCCAGTAATACAAGGTGATGCTTTCTAATAGACTACCATAGCATGCAAAAAAAAAAAAAAAAAGAATAAAAAAAAAAAGATCAGAACAGACCAAAATGTAACTCCTTTTTTCACAGTACATCTTGAGATATTCTTGTGTTCAGCAGAAGAAAGAAAGTCATACACCTCTGGGATGGCATGAGGGTGAGTAAATGATTGAGTGAACTATCCCTTTAATAAAGAAATAAAAACTATGTAAATCTTACTTGTCATTTTTTTTTTCAGTGCACAGCCACAGGAGAAATTCATACGGGTTTTGGAACAACATTCATCATATTTTTTAAAAAAATCCCAGGTTAAATGTGTTGAGAAATAAAGCATTATTATCATGAACCCATACAGAGGTTTTGTCTGGACATGGCTCTAAGCTTCAATATACATTTTAGCTTTGATAACGCAGCACTGGGATTATGTGGTTATCACTATAGTTGATAAGAAAAGGTCTCATAGAAACCTTTTCATCTTTAGTCACTCTGAAAAGGTTACAGTACTTTCCTGCATGTCTGATGACCTTTGACATGAATTTCTGTTGCTCACGGTCCATGATTTGTCTTTTTCCCTTCCAGAGTTCATTGTTACTTGGTAACAAGTTGTCTGGAAGTTGTCCTATATCACAGCTGAATCTGAAATTATAGACTACTTAAAATTAATTTATGTTCTTTTAAGCAGCCAGCAAATTTCATTATGAAGTGAAAAAAAAAAAAAAAAGTATTATTTGTATTATTTTTAAACAGACATTTTCCATAACTTCTCAAATTATTGACAATAATGTAATTATGGATTCACAGCCAGATAATTAGCCTTTTATCTGCTTGCTTATGAATTACAACAAGGAATGACATTTAATCAACATTTAATCCAGGTATTGGAGACGGCACAATAATTGCAGCAAAATTGCACTGGAGTTTATTTTTTCCAATCCTGTTAGGAAGGAGTGGTGTGTATTCTAGATAATGTCCAAAAGATGAGACATTCAGCTGATGTGACATTTAGGGAAACCAATAAAATTCCCATGTTGAAGTGGAATGGTATTATTGAAGAAAAACAAACACATTCTGTTGAATAGCAGGCAATTGAAAAGGTATTCACAGCATAGGCTGGCTGTAAAATTAATCAGTATTATTACAAAAAAAAAATTGCTTCTTCATGGTGGAAAATAAAGAAAGAAAATATATTCAATCACAATATACCAGCTCTTTAAATCGAATTTTTTATAACTTGTTACTTTTGATTAAATTCCAGTGGACGTTATTCAAACCTTTGTACATTTATAACACAAATCAAATCCTTCTTGTCTCAAAAGGTTCCTCCTTGTTATTCGTGTCTTTGCACTCAGTGAGTCAAATTTAATATTATAATACTTTTTTGCATAACCTTCTGTTCCTTCATACCATACGACTTTATTTTCCTTCATTAATTTTAACCATGGAATTCTAATTCAACCCCTGTATCTGTAATGTCTTAAATATAATAGCATATTGCACTCATAATGAAATATACTGTTTTGAGACTCCCATTAATCATTAAAGGTTGTTACAGTAGATTATAATTCCAGCACAATAGCAGTGGAAAGTATTTTTCAGACCCAGATAATGTGCTGTAATGTGTGGATTCATTTGGAAAAGATATCCTCAAATGAAACTTCCTTTTGCATTTTGGTTGGAGGTATACAGACCATTTCAAAGAGGTAAAACAATAAAAAGACGAATTAGAATACTCCTGCGCATGTCTGGCCCTGAAACATTTCCGGTAGCGGCAACCCAGAACTGTCAAAATAAAATGACTAGCGTGTACTTTTAGAGTCTAGCTAAAACAAATAAAAAAATATATTTGCAAAAACAGAAAATAAACAATGAGCTGTCATAACTGGATCCTTTAAATAAGGCTCTGAGTTAACACATTTTTATAAAAGAACATCAAACATTCACCCGAAGTAATTTATCCAGATGCGTTGTTGATACTGAGCACGTCTACGCGAGATAGATGATGAAAGCATATCGTAGTATTAGATGCACACAGTTATTTCCTCAGCGGCAAGGTTGGGAATATTGCACCACTTCTGTTATAATCAATGAAGCTGTTTACGCTGCAAGCGCGTGAACTGCAGACAAGGTAAGGGATTTATTTTTAATTATAAAAAACTTTCCTAGTGTGTCTCTTTCATCTTGCGCTAGCTCCTATACAACTCCAGCTACTTTAAGAACTTGGTAGTGTCATACTGATATTGTTGACTTTTATATGAAAAATTGCTTTATTAGGTTCCTCATTTGTAAGTCGCTTTGGATAAAAGCGTCTGGTAAATGACTGTAAATGTACACGACTTGCGCGGCTTCATTCATTATAATGGGAGTGATCTATAGTCACTTTTAGACAGCGGCGGGCCGTGCGTTTAAAGTCTAGGCCTTCAGTGTGATTCATGCCATTAAGAAAACACAGTCTCACAATGAATAAGACACCCTATGCCTTTGGGCATCATACATTATGTCGCAGCTAACTAGTAATACCAATTGACATTTTAAAAACACGTCCACGCACGCAAGCCAGAACTTGAAATGACACTTAATGCTCAAGCAAGACTAATTTCAACTGCAGCATGACTGATTTGTGAAATTAACGTCTCCCGAACAGACATTCAAAAATCATAATTTTTCATATGAATCTACCAAGGAGGTCTATAAATAATCTATCTAATAATATTTGCGATTTAAATGTTGCTTGCAATAAATTTCGTTTCGTCAGCATACACGGATGATAACATACATGTGTTCCATTCAAGTTGAATGTGGGATATTCCTGCTTGATATCTCAGGCCATAAATGCCCTCCATTCCCTGATATTCGGAACTGCAATGCTCCCGTTAGCTTAGCAGTGGTTTGACTCTCATTAGAGATGTCTCCTAGCAACCCAACTGATAAACAATGCTGCAGCACTAGCATTTGTGCTACAGGTGTACGATTATCAAAAGAGATTATAATGTTTTATACACCTGTTTCTGCAGGCGTTTGTTAAACAAGCTTTAATATCATGTAATGTGGAAACGAACTCATTTATCGATATTACTTAATAAAGTGAATGCTTTTCACTTACTTTGTATATCTCCCTGAGTGTCGACATGTTTGTGTGACATCATGCCCCTGCATCTCGCTGAAATCGGAGTTGAGAATTTCTGCACGAATCTATAAGTTGTAATTCTGACTTCAAGATGCATTCCATTGCACTTTTCCTAGTAGGAAGTTGTAAAATCCGACTTTCCGAGTTGAATGGAATGCAGCACTACTTTTCAAAACTTGATCCAACACTGACTGCTCTAGCACACTAATTTACACTTAGAAAACTCCTGATGTTGCTATAACAATGCAAAAAGCACTTACCAATTTGCTTGAAGTGAAAATCAGTCCTCCATTCCTGTTTAATAAATTAAGCAATCACACGGTCATGCAGAACATCTCGTGTTTTTAAATCCATAAGGATCTCTTTCTCAACGGCAATACCAGAAGTGATGACAGCCGATTGTCAGCAAGATCTCATGCTCTTTGCTTTCAAATTACGTCACTTAAAGCGTGATTGCGTCACTCACGGCCAGCTAGAAGTCCTCGACCGGGACATTTCCTAAAGATCACACCCACCAAGAACAAATAAATCAATCTGACTGGCTGATGAATCTGACAATCTGACTTTAGTTGCTCATTCATTTGCACTGTTGAGGGATTCTGAAGAAATTCTGAAGGTCTGACGGGATGGAGCTCAAACTCATGCGCTGCTTCGGTCATGCGATTTGTGAAATAGTTGTCACACTTTGTTTGTAAGCATCAAGGAATAAATTCTGACTGAATAAACTTTTCGTTTTTCTCTATTTGTTTGTAGATTAATTTAGAGTGGAAAGCGATTAAAAATACATAGGCAAAAAGGTGATTGAGAATGAAAGGATGAAAAATATAAATTTATTTGGCATGTAACGCCAGCAGAGAACGCTTTGCTGGCCCTGAGAATTCGCCACTGCTTTTAGAAATACTCTGACTTTACTATCCATCTATACTCTACCTATCAAACTTACAATTAGTTGGCAAAAATTTTGTTCACCTACCAATGATAAGATGTGTGCTACAGTTGTCAGTACTGCACGTATACATCCAGCCGTTTTGCTTCACTGCTGTAGTCCATTTATGCATGCGTCCATTTATGGTTGCTTTTTCAGAAATCGAAACACTTTAATTTCCATTAGTTCCAGGCATTCAGGGAGCATCCAGCCACCACACAACATGGCCTCCCGCTGTTGTGTTGAATGAGTTTGACAAATAGCCGACATCCTAACACCGACAAATAGCCATTGAAATGGTCTATAACACAGAAAACACTGTTAAGAACAAGTTGTACAAGCCCAAAAATTCATTCATTCATAATTAGATATCAAATCCACTTACAAGTTTAATTCACCTCTTAAAAGGAATAGTTCGACCAAAAATGAAAATTCTCTTATGACTGACTCACCTTTAAGGCATGCCAGATGTGTATGTCTTTCCTTCTTCAGCATTAACCGAAATGAATATTTTAATAAGCAAATTTCATCTCTGTTTGTCCATACAATGCATGTCTGCTGGTTGTTTGATGTCCAAAAGGCATATTTAGGCAGCATCAAATAATCCACACGATCAATGAATTTCTTCTGAAGCAATTCTGTAAAAAATAAATTGATAATTAAAACTTTCTTAACTTTTAAAAAACGTTTCCTACTAGCAATCAACGGATCACATAGATGTTGCATGACGTAAGCGTGATGGTGTTCATGCGAGAAGTTGGAAGCGTGCATTTTGTATACAACAGAGGAACGAACGTCACGCGAGTGTTAGATCATTTCAAACATCATTACAGCGCTGGGCGGAAGCAACGATTTAAAGTTAAAAAAGTTTTAATTATCGAATTGCTTCTTACACAAACCTATCGATTTGCTTCAGAAGACATTCATTAATCGACTGGAGTCATGTGGATTACTTTTATGCTGCTTAAATATGCCTTTTGGACTGTCAAACAGCCAGCAGCCTGATGGCACCCATTCACTTGCATTGTATGGACAAACAGAGCGGAGATATTTTTCTAAAAATCTTCATTTGTTTTCTGCAGAAGAAAGAAAGTCAAACACATCTGGGATGGCATGAGGGTGAGTAAATGATGAGAGAATTTACATTTTTGGGTGAACTATCTCTTTAACTTGTATTGAACCCTGAACATTCTTTTAAATTTGTTTTGCAGCTTCTTCAGGGCAGTACTAAATAATAATAGAATTTTAATAGACACTGGAATGTTAAGAGGGGTCTACAGGACTATGATAAACACTGTCAAATTGGCACTTGGAAAAAAGATATAGGCCTAAAATGAGGTAAGAACTGCGTATAACATGTTTTTCACATGTTCATTTGGATTCATTGGTAATCATAAAGCTGCTGCAAACAACACAACAGTCTAGCCGTACCATCGGCCAAATCAAAGAAAAGGTGCAAGAGGCCTAAAGAAAGTAAAATTGGAGGCTTGTAGATGCATTTCAGAAATCTCCTTTGTGTGTCATCCTCTTTCTTCATGTAATGGAGGATTATTTGCTCACACAACAGGGGGACTCAGTCTTTGCCCTGTTCATTCACACTTGGTGAAGATAAGCTTGGGCTTTACCATTATCACCATACATTTTTCCAATTGAAAAACCCACACACTCATACCTCGCTGTAATCTTTCTTCAGTGGTGCTCACAGGTACCTCATAATGCTGAAGGAAGTTGTTTGACAGTGGCATTAATTGTTTCAGGAGCAGAGCTGTTGAGTGTTTTCTTACAAGCAACACCAAGCCACTATAGGCATATCTTTAATCCAGTAGCTGCTCTTGAAGCCTCTTTACACGTACAGCTATGTCTAGTGTTGATATGCACTGGTCTCTGGTGTATTATGGAGTGGTTTTATAATAAATGCACACTGGCTTTCGTTATATGGATTATCGGTTTAATTGTTGTAGTGCAAGATTGAATCCCTGATACTCATCAATTTCATTTGGGTTCAGCTAATTAATGTGTGGTGGTGCCGTCTACCAATTAAATATGTACTTGTATTTTAATTTTTTTATCTAATGAACTAAACTTTGTCATGTCACTGTTGTAAAGTCGCTTTTTGATAAAAGCATCTGCTAATTTAATAATAAATGTAAATGTAATGCTGTGCTCTATGTAAAATCAGTAAATCACTTGGGACCTGTTTTGGTTGGTGCGCTAATATCTGCACTCCATTAAACCTATCTGGCTTTCTTGTTCGCAATGAACAATTCTAACTCTGTTTATATGGAGACTGGACGTATCTTTGGTCACTCGGTGGTAGTAGTCGATGTTCTTTGCTTCCTTCTAGAGCATTTTTATACTTTGGTAGATGGCTAGAAACAAGCTTCAACA
Organism: Myxocyprinus asiaticus; assembly: GCF_019703515.2. Lineage (NCBI taxonomy): Eukaryota > Metazoa > Chordata > Actinopteri > Cypriniformes > Catostomidae > Myxocyprinus > Myxocyprinus asiaticus. The sequence goes on along the minus strand of NC_059378.1, from coordinate 4,146,254 downwards.
GTTCACTTAAACAAAACTATCCATGTTTACGTCAGATTTCAGAGTGCAGGTCTATCTTTGAAGTTTTTATATAATAGTAATAATCTAAAAAACTTCACCAAAACAACATTTGATGATATTCTTACAATTTGTTGTCTGTAATCTGCATCATAAGCATTAAGGTCTTTGTGAACATAATGATTCGCAGTCGCCAGGGGATCTGGCTGACCTTTAATGCCTGGCTACAGAGCTGCAGAATAAACAGTATTACTACTATCTAAATAAAATAATTTGACATTACCAGTATTGACAGGAGGTCAGTCTAAAGTAATGTTACACTGATGTGATTCATTGTTCTATTAACTTTAGAGGTCAAAGATCATTATCAAATCTACATGCCTGAAAAATGCTGTAGGTTCACTAGTTTTTCAAATATAGCTGACTTGCATCTTGTCAACGAGATTGACATTTAAAGTACAGTAGGGGAGACCGGGATTGGTTGGCACAGTTTTCTCTACTGAATCCTGTCTTGCCAAGCGGGAACGTTATCGTGGTCGAGCGAAAACTAGAGTGAACATCAGCAGGCCATTTGATTCCTGGAGGGACCTTCGTTCGGTTTTGGGGATCAAAATAGACCCTGAATTTACCTTCTTCTTATTGGACGGGTAAGCTTACATAACTGCAAAGCATGTGAAATATAGTGCCATAAGGATTGATCTGTGTCATTTTAGATAACTTGATCTTGCCTGCTAACGCTGATGAATTGCAAGCTACCTTGCTTCATAACTTTCAAATAATTTCAAAGATCTTCTCTTTATACTAAAAGTCAGGTATACAGGATAAATGTAAACAAATACGCTGGGTTCTTGATCGTAGTACAACATATGACATACAAAACATACAATAGTGCAACATAACAGTGCAACAGTAACTGTCTGGTATAGTTGGGTAGTATGTAGCTGTATGTGTGTATCAGTATGCTATGTTAGCTGATAAGTCGTTTTAGTTTAGTCTCAAAGTTTGTAGTAAAACGATCATAACTGTGTCATTTTAATTATGCTACCTCATCTGTCAGCATGATGCTGATCACATTGTCTCTTTGTATGTTACGTCATTGCTTTGGCCGATGGAGTGTGTGCACGAGCGCGAGCATGAGCAACAGTTAGCTGGCTGCAGTTCACTTAACGGCCACAAGTGTCATTAATAACAAAGGTTTCTGAATCTTACATACTGCACCTTTAACATCACCAAATATTTATTGACTTTTGTCAATTAATTATAAAAGTTATGTTGTGCATTTGTGCCAAAAGGTTGCGGGGTTGGTTGGCACGTGTCAAAACTAGGGCTGTCAATTGATTAAAATTTTGGTCTGCCGATTAATAATTATAAATATTCTCTGCTTGCATTTGTTGTTCAGGATTTACGAATGCGCTGCTACAGTTTTCAGTTTCGCTCCCTGAATTTTCGTTTGCGGTTCTGGCACAAGACTCTCATATGGGCGGGGCTAACTGAGATGAGTTCTCATTGGCTAGTGCGTTTTTGATTGACAGCTCTTTGACCTGGAAAAAGAGGTCAGTCAGTGGAAGGGGCTCTGGTTCAGTTTTGCGTGTAAAAGTGCGAGAATCTGCAAGTGCCCTTATAATTCATTAATGTTTAGTGATGTATATTTAGGCGTTTGCTTTTGTATTATATCTGTATTTTTTTTTCTCCAAATACTTTGTATGCGATAAGATTTCAGGAGCAGCACTGACGAATGACGTCATCGTTGTCATCATCAACAGGACACTCGAGTCAGCTTAGGTCAGTCAGTATAATTCAGAGTAATTATCTTAAAGTCTAATAAAAGTTATTGCCTTAGCGACAGGGAGGCATTTATTTATTTATTTATTTTGCCGGAAACCATTGTTTTACTATTAATATTTAATATTGTAGCAACAATGAATGTAGTAACCATTTTATTTATTTATTTTTTTTTTTTAAGTAACCATGATTATAATGATTATAGATTACCATGGTTTTACTCAAGGATCTCTAGTTTTACTACAGTAACCATAACTATGGTATTTGTTGTAAAACCATAGTAAACACAAAATTATGATTTTTATTACCATATAGTTTTTGTTTTCCTATATTATTATTATGGTTTGACTATGAATATCATGGTTAAAATATGGTTACTATGGTAAAACCATGGTAAATGTTGTGATTACTATGGTTTTACTACTAATACCTTAGTTTGACTATGGTTAATGTTGTAAAACCATTGTTAATTAATTGCAAGGGGAAAAAAAAAAACTAGTTCAGACAATATATATATATATATATAAAAATTCCTTCCTTGTCTTATAAGAGGCTCCTTGGTGAGCAGAACATTATAAGGCAGTTTGATCTTGGTTTAGCCCGTTCTTTGATTATATTATGTTTAATTGTACATTAGCAGGGCAGTGGTGGCTCAGCAGTTAAGACTCTGGGTTACTGATCAGAAGGTCAGGGGTTCAAGCCCCAGCACTGCCAAGATGCCACTGTTGGGCCCTTGAGCAAGGCCCTTGACCCTATCTGCTCCAGGGGTGCTGTATCATGGCTGACCCTGCACTCTGACCCCAGCTTAGTTGGGATATGTGAAAAAAAAGAATTTCACTGTATATGTGCAAATGTATATGTGTGATAAATAAATAAATATTATAATAAATTAGTTGTCAGGACATAGTTATTCTAACCCAATTAAGGAATGACTTATATTTGTATGGATTTAGCAAATAAGAGTTCTGTCATTATTTACTTTTATGACTTTCTTCCTGTGACAGAGTGTTATAATTCAGTTTCAGTATTTTTTATACAATGAAAGTGAATGGAGACTGAGGCTGTCAGTCCCAAACATTCTGCCAAACATTTCCTTTTTGTGTTCCATGAAAGAAAGTAAGTCATACATATGGGCTTGAAATAAAATGAGGCTATGAGTAATGACATAAGCCATTTCTTTAACAAATTTTTAAGAGTAGCCACATCCACTTTACACTTTACATACACAAGCCCCTAATGTGTTGGCATCCTCATGAATGTTAAATTATAAATGGTGTAACACCATTTTTTTTGTCTATATTATTTCTTGTTTTATTGTCTGTATATTGTGTACAATGTGTGTATTATGTAATATGTACATATTGTTCAGTGAGTGTTGTGTATTCTGTATATCTTGTAACTACATGACTGCAATGTTGACGGAACTGCACTAATAAAGTGATTTGATTTCCACAACAATTTTAATCAAGTTTAATCCATTCAAACTTTAAAATCAATCACTAAGCTGGTTTGTTAAAAGTAAAATTTTGAAGCACTATTTAAAATGTCTTTCAACAAAAACATCTGGATTGAATACCCATGCAATTCAATACCCTTGCATACATCCTGTGAAAACAATCTCCATGCTTGATTGCGATTTTCATAATCTGTTTACATTTTTCAGAATTAATAATAATAATAATAATAATAAAGTGAGAATTGTGATGGTTTGAGTGCATGCACTGTGTGTTTTCATGGTGACGGCATTTGTCAGTGCTGCGTCAGTGACCTCTTCTTCCAGGTCAAAGAGCTGTCAACTCACTAGCCAATGAGAACTCATCTCAGTTAGCCCCGCCCATAGGAGCGTCTTGTGCCAGAACTGCAAACGAAAATCAGCAAACGTAAGCAGAGAATATCGTTAACAAAGGATGCTGTTTATTTGAAGACTGAGTTTAAATTTTGCCTTTGATTTTATTTTATTTTTCATTTGAGATTGTTTTTATTCATTCTTATTTTATATTTTTATTCATTTCTTGAAAAGTTACGTTCAAAACAATTGGCACAAATATAATCCCATATATATATATATATATATATATATGTTTATAAAAAAAAATTAAAAAATAGTATTAGCCACCAACAATCATGCCATGCTCCAAATCACTGAGATCACATTTTTCCCCATTCTAATGGTTGATTTGAACATTAACTGAAGCTCCTGACCTGTATCTGCATGATTTTATATACTGCACTGCTGCCAAACAATTGGCTGATTAGATAATCACATGGATGATTGTTGGTGCCAGCTGGGCTGGTTTGAGTATTTCTGGGATTTTCACACACAACAGTCTCTAGAATTTACTCCGAATGGTGCCAAAAACAAAAAAAAACATCCAGTGAGTGGCAGTTCTGTGGACGGAAACGCCTTGTTGATGAGAGAGGTCAACAGAGACCTGATAAAGTTTCAAACTGATAAAGTCTATGGTAACTCAGATAACCGCTCTGTACAATTGTGGTGAGAAGAATATAATCTCAGAATGTTATTCTTAGATGCGGGTTGGCACTATTTTGGCGGCATGAGGGGGACCTACACAATATTAGGTAGGTGGTTTTAATGATGTGGCTAATTGGTGTATCAAAATAAACCCAATTTGGGTCATTTTATCAACCCAGCGCTGGGTGCTGGGTAGTTTTGACCCAACGGGGTTGGGCTGAAAGTTTGACCCAGCATGCTGTTTTTTTTTAACCCAACTATTAGTTAAAAATTACAATTCTGCTGGGTTAAAATATACCCAAATTGGGTTGAAAATGTAAACTAGAATTCGTGGCCATCAAAAGCACTTTACCCCCTTGGTTTACCCCATTATTAGTTCACAATGCATTAACTAATGTAAACTAATATTGTTAAAATCATTCACCCAAAAAATTATAATTTTCTTATCATTTATACAGTGTATGTACATTAGTAGAGCGTGTACAGTGCTCTGCACATGGGTCAAGCGGAAGGAATGTATTTACTAACATTAACAAATACGCCTTGAACCTTATTGTAGTGTTACTGTATTTTTATCTGAAGGCAACCCTAACCAAACACCCCCCATGACACCAGCCCAAGGCAAACCTAAGGCCCATGTTAAGTGTTTTCATGCCCATGTACAGAACAGGATGGTGTGCCAAGACCATGCACTACTACTACTACTAATTTACAATTGTTTAATGTATGGCTGTTGATGGCAGCATAAAAAGAATAGGGAGCTTTTTGCACTCAGAGACAGCCGGAAAGAGCACAACAGAATGCAGAGGTCTCCAGATGTTTTTTTCCGTTTCAAAGTACTTTAACATGACAAAGCATCTTAAACACATCAACAATGGCATGCAACACTGAAAACCATTAACATCCGCCACAAAGTCCATCTCACATTAATTAAAATACTGACTTCTAAAGTCACTTTTTATAATTGTCAACCACAATAAAGTAATGTCTTTAAATGATCTTTATTTGCAGGAGCTCTCATTAAATATTGATACTGTATTTGTGATTCATTTTATTTATTAATCTGTAATTTAATTAATCAGTGTTTAATCAGCAAATTAAACATTTTATTCGATTGACAGCCCTCGCTCAAAGTTAATCAAAAAAAGTTTAGACCTTGCACTGTTGCTAATGCATTTTTCAGGATAGATCTAAGGGCAGTTTTGATGGTGGGGCATGATGCAACTGAGTGTGGGTATGTGTACGTGCAAATGTACATGTGTAAATACATATTTTAAATGAACAGTATTTGGATATTAACTTACAGGCTGCATGTCAATGAAGACCTTCCGTGTGAAGCTTGGTCCAAATATTTTCCTTTTAATCGTGTACACTGATGTTGAGAGCACAGTAGTGACCAGAAAGGCGATGTCACCTTGTTTGTCTTAAATAAAAATAAGATGTACAATTGTTCAGTGTAAACCAAAAAAGTTCAAGTCTTGTTAAGAAAATTTGACTGGTGTGACATTTGTATGTGTAATGTATCTTAAAGAAATAGTTCACACACAAATAAAAATTCTGTCACCATTTACTATTAGTATGAATCCTACTCTTGATTGGTTATTATTTATTTTAAATTCTCATGCCGTACCAAATCCATATGCTGTTAGTGAACACAAAAGGAAACATTTTGAATGTTCTTCAATTCCATTTTCCATACAACGTCAGGCCATAGTTACCAGTCTGTCAACCCCCAAAAATAGTCATAAAAGCACCATATACAACATTAAGCAACTGTGCACTAGGGTTGCTCCGATACCAACATTTTGGCTTTGGTACGATACCAGCCCTGGTACTTCGGTATTGATACTAAATCAATACTATAATCAACAAATAAAAGCCTCAGATTTTTTTATGAAGTTAGACAGAAAATTACTTGATTAAAAGAACTGCATAAAATCTTTTCTCAAAACAAGCTGTACTTGTTTTGATTATTGGGGATGGTTACCTCCCCCCATTCCCCCTGGAATCTACACCCCTGTGAACAACCGTTTATACTCTAAACACACTGCAAATTTAAGCACCGGTAGTGTGTGAAAATTAAAGCACCAGTAGTGTGTGTTGAGTTTGTGTGAGTGTGTGAGCATGCGTGCGCCCATGTTTTTTTTTAATTTTATTTTCAAATTGTCATTGACTTAATCTCAAAACTGTCACATCTCATATCATTTTGCTAATGACAGCATACTGTAATATGGTACCGAAATTAGCAACAAGATGATATCGTACCGTTTTAATTTTTTTGGTATCACGATACTTCGTTAGTAAACCGTGCAACCCTACTGTGCACTATATTTCAAGTCTTCTGGAGCTGAACAATACATTTGTACAGTATGAGGAACAGGATGACAGTAATAATTTTAAATCAAATCATCCCTGCAACTCAGCATGCAGCTCTCTAATCAAATATGTCACAGATTTGAGGTCACGACGGTTGATCATGAGACACGCAAATGACATTTGATGCTATTGACATCTAACCAGCAGCATCATTTATTTGAGAACAGCATAATGGCTATTTGCATAATTAAAACGGCATAATTTTGGTCTGTGCGTCACACAAAGCTATCTTGTGGCTTCAGAAGACTTGGAATATAGTGCACAAAACATAAAGTCTTTATTGGTGCTTTTTTAACCAGTTTGGAGCTTGACAGACTGGTCACTATGCGATAGGGAGTTCTTTAAAAAAATAAAATATTCAAAAATTGTCCTTTTGTTTGTAATGGCACGAGTGTTACTTAATGACAACATTTTAGTTTTGGGGTGAACTATTTCCTTAATATAATTTAAATAGTTAAACCTAAATGACAGCACTGTCTTGCTGTTCTCTTAAATATGTATAATGTTCTTTGTCCCCAGTACCTGCTGTGATAGTTTCCACAATGGAAAGCAGATGGAGATCCACTTCTCTCTGTTGGCAAAGTGCAGGATCTTGTCTCTGAACACAGGCACACCAGTTCTGATTTAAAATATTTAACAACCCAGACTGGGTCAAATCAACCCAACTTCTTCACTCAACAGCCTCAACCCAAAAAAATAGCCCAGTATTTTTTTTAAGAGTGCGCTCCATCTTTACAAGAGAACCACTAAATCACTAAATTTATCTTTGAAAGCACAGTTTTTTGTATATGAACCTGCGCACTTGAGAGCGCAGGCGCACCAGTTTGACATATACGAGCGAAACCTCATATGGACTCTCCATTTGCGCACAGAGTTCACAGCAGACGCGCTAGAGAGGGATATCACGGAAGGAGCAGAAAAAGGCTCGAAGTGTGAACTATCGGCGTTTACGGTCACAATCGCCTTCATCGGACTATTGAGATACAACATGCACACATGGTAACATGTCTTTCGACGAAACACCGACACCTGATGGTTCAAAGTTTCTGTCTCTGAGCGACTCTCCGGAGCGCAACAACGTCAACGCCGCTCCGGAGCATCCGCACTTGCGTTCAGGTATTATTATCGCCACCGTTTACGCGCTCATTATTACTGTCGGACTAATTGGTAACGTGACGCTCATTAGGACGTTTTGCATCGTGAAATCCATGCGCAATGTCCCCAATCTGTTCATGTCGAACCTCGCTCTCGGGGACGTGCTGCTCCTGGTCACCTGCGCGCCCGTGGACGCCAGCAAGTTTCTCTCGGATGAGTGGCTCTTCGGGCGGCTGGGTTGTAAACTCATCCCGTTCATCCAGCTGACGTCGGTCGGAGTGTCGGTGTTCACGCTGACGGCGTTGGCAGCGGACAGGTAGCCTAACATTTATTTTCGTAAATAATAATAATAAAAAATATATATATATATATATATATATATATATATATATATATATATATATATATATATATATATTTCGCATTTCCTTCATTTGCGCTCCAGAGACAAACATGCGTAAATAGATGAGTAACATGAAATCAGAAATCTTTTAAAATTCAAAACATTGTTGACTAGCTTATACAAACATTTTCAATTAGTTTCAAAGTAGGTTTAAGTTTTACTACACTTACACTTAAAAAAAAGGTTAACCTAAAAATGTAGTAACACTTAGATTAAGTGGTTTGATTTAAGTCAACATCACTGAATCAACCTGAATGCATTAGGTTTCACCAGTGAAACACATTTTAAGTTGAGCTCAAATGACAGCATTTGTGACATAATGTTGATTACTACAAAATTAATTTCGACTCATCCCTCATCGACTCATTCGACTCAATAAAATTGAGGTTACACTAAGGCACTTACAATGGAAGTGAATGGGGCCAATTTCTGGAGGGTTTAAAGGCAGAAATATGAAGCTTATAATTTTATAAAAGCACTTGCATTAATTCTTCTGTTAAAACGTGTTGTTTTTGTTGTGGATTTGCCAGGATTAGGGGTTTTATGTCGGCATGGCAACAACATGGTACAATTAGATATAACTTTACAAAGAAAAGGTTAGTATCACATTGACACACACTGTTTACGTCTTGAGACTATCTTTTTCAAACGGAGCATTTTAACGTTTACAAATTGGCCCCATTGACTTCCATTGTAAGTGTCTCACTGTAACCCAGTTTTTGCATTTTTTTAAAGAAAAAGAAGGACGGGTCAAAATTGTTTTTTGGTCTAAACAACAATATGCCTCAAATGCTGTTGATTGAACTTAACTTGTATTGAACCCAGAATGTTTCTTTAATTGCAGGTTACCACTTTTTACAGTGTAGGGTATAAAAGGGAAACGTGTTCAATAATGGGTTGAATATAATTGTTTTTTTTTTTAACAGCATTGTTTTAAGTCAGCATACTTTAGTTGACTTTACTAATTGACTTTAGTTATTCAGTTCAACACTGATTCTATTGTATTCTATTCATCAGCCTCCAATTGTTTGCCTCTTTAGTACAGCTATTCTCCGAAGGTTGTTTGTGATAGGAACAGGCAAACAGATATGAAACATAACATGCCTAATGATGGAAAAATGAACTGCTTTCTCTGCCTGTTTGTGTTAATGCTAGCACTGAAGAGGAATGGAGAAAAGCTGCATCCCCTGAGCAATTTAGGTTTGAGTTGCTCTGGATTTCAATGAGAAACAGTAAATTTTGTGGTTATGTGATTGGATAACTGTTGTATTCATGATTAGAATTTTTGTGAAAGGAATTTCGATCTTTGTTTAAAATGATTATTCTCATTATTAAGATGAAATTTCCAAGTTATATAAAAACAGGTTTCATAATGGAATACATGGATATACTGTATACTATCAAAAACAGTGCTTCATGTGATATAATCTAAATTAACTGGTTTTAGTCAAGTCAGAAATATGATTTACTTATTCACTTCTTTGGTAAGTGCCTCACTGTAACCCAGATTTTTTATTTTTTTTTAAAGAAAAGATGACAGGAGTGGTAATCAACATTATGCCACAAATGCTGTCGATTGAGCTTAACTTGTATTGAACCCGGGATATTCCTTTAACATGACCAAATCAGCCCGACCTAAGGGTTAGATCTAGTAGAAATAGATCCTTATAGGTTACACTTTTAAAAGAGTAGGGTTGTTCAGAATTCTATCGGGATTCTATCAGTCTTTTACTCACATTTTCGACATGAGGAAAAGAAAAAGCAGCCTACTTTGAAACAGGTAATACTTGATCAATTCTGAGGAGGACTGTTCCTCTACTTTTGTATTGGGACCGTTTAAACATTGTGTTTAGAGAATGAGAGGCTTGATATACTCAGTGACTTAGTGTGTCATATTTAGATAAGTAGTTACTGTAAAAAGCCTTAATGAACAGATGGCAGACGACACGTCCAGGTCGGGAGGGTGGTTTCCTGTCATCTACATACTAGGCTTTAAATCAAAGAATAAGTACTTTTACTTCAACTCAGATAACTTTTGAAAAGCTGTCATTCATCACCGATTGCCCTCACCCTGTTTTTAAGAGCCTTAAAGGGGTAGTTCAGCCAAAAATGAAAATTCTCTCATCATTTACTCACCCTCATGCCATCCCAGATGTGTATGACTTTCTTTCTTCTGCTGAACACAAACAAAGATTTTTAGAAGACTATTGCAGCTCTGTAGATCCATACAATGCAAGTGAATGGTGGCCAGAACTTTGAAGGTCCAAAAAGCACATAAAGGCAGCATACAATTAATCCATACGACTCCAGTGGTTTAATCCATGTCTTAAGAAGCGATATGATAGGTGTGGGTGAGAAACAGATCCATATTTAAGTCCTTTTTTACTATAAATATCCACTTTCACTTTCACATTCTTCTTCTTATGTTTTTACCGATTTGCATTCTTCGTGCTCATCGCCACGTACTGGACAGGGATGAAAATGTATAGTAAAAAAAAAGGACTTAAATATTGATCTGTTTCTCACCCACACCTATCATATCACTTCTGAAGACATGGATTGAACCACTGGAGTCTTACGGATTACTTTTATGCTGCCTTTATGTGCTTTTGGAGCTTCAAAGTTCTGGCCACCATTCAGACCTACAGAGTTGAGATATTCTTCTAAAAAATCTTTGTTAGTGTTCAGCAGATGAAAAAAAAAACATACACATCTGGGATGACATGAGTGTGAGTAAATGATTAGAGAATTTTCATTTTTGGGTGAGCTATTCCTTTAAAGAGTATATTCCTCTGATTAACCAAAAGAGGATAAGTGTGATGATGGCCATGCTAGTAGGGGGTTAGGAAATTTCATTTTTTTGAAACTGCACTCTGAGACACAGCAGTCTTTGAGAATGCCCTGTAGTTACTACGCAGCATACTATGAGGTAATTAAGGCTTTCATTAGAGTCTTAATTAAAATGACTCACGAAATACTGTTCCTTGTTTTTTTTCTGTCTCTTAGATACAAGGCCATTGTCAAACCGATGGATATCCAGACGTCAAACGCCACATTGAAGGTCTTTCTAAGAGCTGCGTCAATCTGGCTGCTCTCCATGGTCCTGGCCATTCCTGAAGCTGTGTTTTCCGACCTTCACCCCTTCGACATCTCCACAAGCAATGAGACTTTCATGGCATGTGCACCCTACCCTCATGATGGACACCTGCACCCCAAAATTCATTCCATGGCCTCCTTCCTCATTCTCTACATCATTCCTCTCTCCATTATCTCTCTGTACTACATCTTCATTGCCAGGAGTCTGATTCAGAGTGCGCTTGACATCCCTGTGGAGGGGAACGCACACATAAAGAGACAGGTGAGTTTAATAGAAGTTAGACTGACTGTTCAACAAAAGATATCAGAGCTGAAATGTCCACTGTGTGGCACTAAAAGCGAGTTAAATGTTCTTCCTAACAGATGAGGTTAAGATTAATGCTCTATTGATGTTTAAATAAAAAAAAATAAAAAAAACGACCTCCCTACCCTAAACCTGAAACCTAAACCTAACCGATAGTGTCATAAAAATCAAATGTGAGATGAAAATTTTGTGGTGTTTCTATGATACATTCGGCTCATCTGACTTCAGTGTTCAGCATTCAAAATTTAACCCGCAGTGATGACAACGCTAATTTTTTAAATTTGCATACTGAATTCTGATTTGTCTTGTATTCCTTGCATCCATTTAACCATTTTATAGCTGCCTCTACACTCTTGATTTTCATGCACAGCCAACAGGAAACAAGATGCATGCCGAGTGTCATGACAACAGCAAAGCGGCTCCGATGCAGCATTTTGTTTACACAGAACCAAAGCCTAAAACCTACATCTACCTATAACTTTAACACTATTATTTTGTTGCCTTGCAAGCACGTGACATGTGGATTTGAGAGAAAACAACATGTGATATTTACCTCTCTGCTCTCTGAACCACAGATTGAGTCACGGATGCGGCTTGCCAAGACAGTACTGGTGTTCGTGGGCATGTTTGCCATCTGCTGGCTCCCCAGCCATGTGATTTACCTCTATCGTTCCTATCACTACACGGAGGTGGACACCTCCATGGCCCATTTCATCTCCAGTGTTTGCGCACGGATCCTTGCCTTCACCAACTCCTGCATGAACCCCTTTGCTCTTTACCTGCTCAGCAAATCCTTTCGAAAGCAGTTCAACAAGCAACTGTGCTGCTGTTGCCCGTCGCTCTCCTTGCGTTCCCAAAGCACGAGGCGTAACACACAGCTTAGCTCATTCAAAAGTACCCAGAACCACTCTGTTGCCAGCTTTGACAATGCTGTCTGCCATGAGGGCTAAAATGTACAGAGGACTGTCTGTAGGTTGATCACACATATGTCTTCATTCATTAAATATATAAATATATTTAAAAAGCTTATTACAAATTGTACAATGTACTTAGTTAATAGTTCACCCAAAAATGAAATTTCTCTCGTAATTTATTCACCCTTATTCCATCCCAGATGTGTATGACTTACTTTCTTCTTCTTTCAGAAGAATATCTCAGCTCTGTAGAGCCATACAATTCAAGTGAATGGTGGCCAGAACTTTGAAGCTCCAAAAAGCACATAAAGGCAGCATAAAAGTAATCCATACGACTCACGTGGTTAAATCCATGTCTTCAGACAAATGTTTAAGTACTTTTTTACTATAAATCTCCACTTTCATGTTTACTTCCACATTCTTATTTTGTTTTTGTCGATTCGCATTCTTCATGCACATCGCCACCTACTGGGCAGTGAGGAGAATTTATAGTAAAAAAAGGACTTAAATATTGATCTGTTTCTCACCCACACCTATCATATTGCTTCAGAAGACATGGATTAAACCACTGGAGTCGTATGAATTAATTTAATGCTGCCTTTATGTGCTTTTATGAGCTTCAAAGATTTGGACCCTGTTGACTTGCATTGTATGGACCAACAGGGCTGAGATATTCTTCTAAAAATTGTTGTTTGTGTTTAGCAGAAAAAACGAAATCATGCACATCCGGGATGGCATGAGGGTGAGTAAATGAGAGAATTTTAATTTTTGGGTGAATTAATCCTTTATTGTGATAACATATATATTAACTGTTTTTATTAAAGTCAAAAATATTATATGACAGAATAAACCTGACTGCACTGGGTCACACCAATGACGTAATTTTTAAAGAGGAATTTCACCCCCAAAAAATTTAATTCTCTCATCATTTACTCATGTTGCTCCAAACCCATATGATTTTTTTCCTTCCTTGGAACACAAAAGGAAATGTTAGGCAGTATAATTTTTCAGATTAATCGTGATCTTCATTTAACAGATCCCAATATTGATTCTTAAATCCAAAGATTGATCTTTTACACTATGCAGCAACCCTTTACAATGTGAGTAAATTACTCACATATTTGAACAAATGTTTGCGCTATGAGACTAAAAATATCTGATTAAATCAAATCAAATCAAATCAAATCAAATCAAATCAAATTAGCCACTGGCTGGTAAATTTTCAGGTTTGTCTCACCAGTGATTGAGTAGTATAGTGGCAAAGAAGTTCAGTACCGAGACCTTTTCACTGCGTGTTGAGATTAAAATCTGGTTTGACTCGTTCCGTGTAATGTGTGTCCAAAGACGAGATCCACGCAGTCCTTTTGTCATTAAATAATGTTTCTTTTAGTACTCTTTCTGTTCTTTACGGTCAGTTGTTGATCAAAAAATAAATAAATAAATAAGCATTTAATTCTAATCACACGGATACGGTAAGAAGACATTAGACACTCTTGTTTATGTGCGCACAACCAAAACACATCTGCTATTCTTAAAGAGACAGTACTGTTTTAGCACTGTTCTACAAATCAATGTAAATACTTGTGAATGGTACAAATTATGCATGTAAACATACAGTATAATGTGCAATTTTAAGACATGGATGGAATCCATGGAACTTTTACTTGTTTTAAAAGCTCAAATGTGACAAATTATGAAAAACTAATGATAGAAAATATTTTCGTAATGTACCAAGTTAGAAAGTCCCCTGTATAATTATAAAAGCATTAGATGAGATAATCTCTTTTATATGTTAGCAAAATGGACATTATAACTAAAATATACCCAAATTAATTGGAATCGAATTGAACTGGGAAATCTGCATCAATACCCAGCCCTGTTAGACTCAGTCACCATTCATTTTCATTGTAGGGAAAAAAGATGCAATGACAGTGAATGGTGACACAGACTAACGTACTGCCTAACATCTCCTGAAAGAAAGTTGTGTTTGTAACAACATGTGGGTCAGATCAGGTAGAAATGGCTCCTTGAGGTAGCAAATTGCACAGTTTCACTTTTTACAGTGTACAACATGTTTTGTCGATAAGGCCAAGAGAGTTTAGGAGGAATTTTCTTTTCATCAGTTTGTGTCTGTTTGTGATTGTTGGAATTGATTTTAACCTGTAATTGTTTTTTCCCCCCTCTGAAACCACAAATGAAAATGCTGGACTTTGAGACTTTCAATGGCCTGGAACTTACAGTAATTGTAGGACTCACTTGCAGTCAATGTGTTGTTAGTAAGTTTTTGCATTTTCAAAGATATTTAAAGAGAAATGTCCATACTTGTCTATAATAAATGTGTTATTTATGTTGTTTTATTCTCCATATTTGGATGAATATTTTTCAAAGAAACTGTACTAATAATTGGAGGAAGAACTCCTTTCATTGTTTTCAAATGTGAATAAAAATAGTCATGGTCAAATAGTCAAGTCATTGCAAAGGACCTTTATTGATTATTGATTGATGCTATGCTGCTTTACCTGGTCAGTATTGTGTACAGGGCAGGAAAGGGGGCCAGGGTTGCTGGCGGAGCAATGTTTTTGATCCTCCGTGGGCCACTTCCGTGCAGCTTTTAGGGAAGGCACATCATTCTTAGTGTTTTTAAGGTGCAGAAAAGACTTCCTTTATTGCAGTTTTGTGCCTCACCTTAATGCTTTTTTTGTAGTGCATTGTAGCAAACTCATTTTGTGCATGGTCATGAAAAGTTTTGTTTTGTTTTGTTTTGTCCAAAAAAGACTTTAAGTCAGGCATGAACGGTAATGAAGTTAAAAGATTCATGATGAGACAATCTTGTTGTGGACTTGTTATCTTGTTCCACATAAATGAGAATCTCAGGTGCATTTGGTTTTGTGAATAAAATGCTGTGTTTACTCACCAGAAGAGCTGCAGGCATCATATGTGATTGTCCTTTTTGAAAGGTGTATTATTATTATAATAATAATAAAGTGTTATGTATACAATGCATTTCCAAAGGCTCCAGGTCGCTTTAAAATAACAGCACTGAACAATAATCTACAACTAAACAGGTGGGTCGCAATAATGCAGAGAAAAACAATGATAAATGCAAAAATAAAATGCAGCTTAGCATATAATTGTGTGAGAAAACTAGGAGAGAGCTTAATCAGAGGTCTGATTCTTTGACTATTATTACACTGCGTGCACAATTATTAGGCAAGTGAGTACTCTGATCGTATCATTACTTCCATGCACATTTTCCAACTCCAAGCCATATAAACTTGAATGCTTATTGGATTCAATCGTTTTCAGGTGGTATGTATTGAGTAACGAGGGAGGATGTGGTGAAAGTGACTAACACTTTGTATCAAGGTGTGCATAATTATTAGGTAGCTTCATTACTTTAGGTAAAATGGGCCAAAAAAGAGATTTAACTGACACTGAAAAGTCAAAAATTGTAAAATGCCTTTCAGACGGATGCAACACTCTTGAAATAGCTAAGCTATTGAGGCGTGACCACCGGACAATCAAACGTTTTGTTGCGAATAGTCAACTGGGGCGCAGAAAACGCACGGAGAAGAAAAGGCGCAAATTAACTGCAAAAGACTTGAGAAGAATTAAACGTGAAGCTACCTGGAACCCATTATCCTCCATTGTCACCATATTCCAGAACTGCAACCTACCTGGAGTGTCCAGAAGTACAAGGTGTCAAGTGATCAGAGACATGGCCAAGGTCAAGAAGGCTGAAACATGACCACCACTGAATATATTCACAAGTTGAAGCGTCAAGATTGGGCAAAGAAATACCTAAAGGTTTTATGGACCGATTAAATGAGAGTGACTCTTGATGGACCAGATGGATGGGCCCGTGGCTGGATCACTAATGGACACAGGGCACCACTTTGAGTCAGGCGCCAGCAAGGTGGAGGAGGGGTACTGTTATGGGATGCTATCATTAAGGATGAGGTAGTTGGACCTTTTTGAGTTGAAGATGGACTGAAACTCAACTCTCAAACCTACTGCCAGTTTCTGGAAAGTACTTTTCTTCAAGCAGTGGTACAGGAAGAAGTCCTCAGCATTCAAGAAGGCCATGATCTTTATGCAGGACAATGCTCTATCACATGCATCCAAGTACTCCACTGCTTGGCTAGCCAGCAAGGGCCTCAAAGATGCCCAAATAATGACTTGGCCCCCTTCCTCACCTGACTTAAATCCTACTGAGAACTTGTGGGCCCTTCTCAAAGTGAGATTTACAATAAGGGAAGACAATACACCTCTTTGAACAGCATTTGGGAGGCTGTGGTTGCTGCTTCAGCGAAAGTTGATTGTGAACAGATCAAGAAACTGACAGACTCCATGGATGGAAGGCTCATGGCAGTTATTGAAAAGAAGGGTGGCTATATTGGTCACTGAATATGTGACCAATATATGTTACTTAACTGTCATTTGATGTCATTTTGTGTTACTTATTTTACTCTAAAAATTTAGAATAAACAATTGAGTTGGGAGAAATTATTTTTGTAATTTAGTTGTTTAATAATTGTGCACACTAATAGTTGCCTGATAATTGCGCATACTTATATATTCCCCTGAGAAAGACAAAATTCACTTTTTCTTTGTTAAACATTCAGGTTTGAGGTTCAATAACATTTTGGATTGACTGAGAGCATTGTGTTTGTTCAACAATAAAATTAATCCTGAGGAATACAATTTGCCTAATAATGGTGCACGCAGTGTAGTTTGATGGATGAGAGATAAAAGTAATGATATACATTTAAATGCACCATGCAAGATGCACAAATCCTTTATTTAAACTATTTGGGTTTCAAACTCCTTTGAAGGTCTACAATGTTTGTCCATTTCAGACACTTGACAGACTCATTTTATAAACACTTTGTGATTTTCTCAATAATTTGCTGTAATGTGAGTATAGCAGAAAATAAATTATTTGTTTAGTATTTTCTCACCAAGTTCACAGTTATTTTTGGAAATCTGGATTTAAAATGAAGAGCATAACCGAGATATACAGCCCCTCCATCCCACACCTCCTTAAACAGATTTAACAACATCATATCTGGCCCATATTAAGTAATTTGTTTTACTATAAATCTCCCTTTCACTTTAACATTCTTCTTTTGTTTTTGGTGATTTGCATTCTTCCTGCATACCGCCATCTACTGGTCAGGAGGAGAATTACAGTAAAAAAGGACTTAAATATTGGTCTGTTCTCACCCAAACTTATATATCACTTCTGAAGATATGGATTTAACCCCTTGAGTCTTATGGATTACTATCAAAATAGAAGTATGGAAGCAGAAGAGAGGTCGTGAGGTCAGTTAGACCTTTCAAAAATGCCTGTACTGGAAAATATCAGTTGTTCTCACTCTCATTCTTCTTTTTTTTAATTTTTAATGTATTTTCTCCCCAATTTGGCATGCTCAATTCCCAGTGTGCTCTAGGTCCTTGTGGTGGTGTAGTGACTTGCCTCAATCTGGGTGGTGGAGGACAAATCTCAGTTGCCTCTGTGTCTGAGACCATCAATCCATGCATCTTATCATGTGGCTTGTTGAGTGTGTTACCGCAGAGACCTAGCGCATGTGGAGGCTTCATGCTATTCTCTGCAGCATCCACAAACAACTCACCATGCACCCCACCGAGAGTGAGAACCAGATTATAGCAACCACGAGGAGGTTAACCGAACATGACTCTACCCACCCTAGCAACCAGGCCAATTGTTTGCTTAGGAAGCCTGACTGGATTCACTCAGCATGCCCTGGATTGGAACTCACGACTCCAGGTGTGGTAGTCAGCGTCTTTACTTGCTGAGCTATCCAGGTCCCCTTTCACTCTCATTTCTGTGTTTTTTCTTTCTGGTTATAAAATCATTCTATGATTTAATGTTTTTCCAGTTTGCAGCAATTAAAGACTTAATTTGTCTGTTTTTACTCACTTGTTGCTTAGTTTTATGACTGTTATATTTGATAAGAAGCAGGTAACTGCGCTCATAATGGTAGTGAAAACAAAATGCACCCCCTAAAGGAAAAAATATATATTATATATAAATCTGTCACTGTAACAGTAGTGCAAACTGTTTATTATATTAAACGTGAAGTTTGTAATGCACTACTAGTGTCATCAAATTGAATTGCAAACTTTTTTTTAAAGGTATTTTAAAAGCCCTATTCAGACGGGATAAGTTTGAGTTACAATTATTATCACACGATGTCTGTGATTTCATATATCGATTCAGACGGGACTGAGATCTCCGTGTTTATTTCAAAGGTGGGAGAGTCTTATAGATATGGGTGTTAAAAAGGGTTGAACACATTTAATTTAGGTATTAAATTAACTTATCTTTTAAACTTTATCTATTTAAATGTAAAATAAATTAATATTAATATTAATAATAATAATAATAATAATAATAATAATAATGAATTTTTAATAATTAATTATTTAATTTATTGATTTAATTAATTAATTATACATTATAAATGACATATTATAAAAATGCTATTCAAATAAACTTCACTTGGGTTTATAGAATGCTTATAATAAACCCACTACAATAAACAAGTTATATAATTATAACATTACCTAATTATACATTAGCAGTTTCTAATTTGGCTCTCCTTTTTGATTTTATTTTTTATTTTTTATTTTTTGGTAGAATGGCAAATATTCTACATCCAGGTGTTGTGGATGTAGAATGATGTAGGGTGAAAAGAGCGTTGTGAAAATTTAATATCAGCAAACACTGACATTCGCATTCGGACGGCATTAGATTTCTCAGAGGAGCCTTGAGTTAGCCGAAAACAGTAGGTAATATTCCAGCCTGGTCTCATGAAATTTACGTGAGCATTGCAAAGTTTTTGCAAAACTGAAATTACGTGCTTCATAACACGTTTGGCTGCACTTTTCAAGTGAAATGTCCAGCAGGGGGCGCCAAAACCAAGCAAAATGAGGTTGTAATCAGATGAGGTTTTTAAGGTGAATTTTAGATGGAGGTTTTAATAAAACGTACCTCCCTAATCTAAAACTTTACCCTAAACTTAACCAATAGTGTCTGAAAAGAGAAATGAGAGTTTAACAAAACAGACATCCTTACCCTTACCCTTAACCAACAACTAACCTTAACAGATAGTGTTTTAAAATGCAGATGTGAAATGAAAAGCACATTTTCTGAAGCAACCACTTCAATTCGTGTCGCTTCTATGTGTCTGTCGTGTCAGCTTGAGGTCTTGTCTGGTTTTGACAAGACCACCAACTCCAAAGTTCAACCCTCCATAAGGTGTGCTACCGCGTAAGCTAATCATATTGGAATAAGTGTATATATGTAGGTGGGTCTGTAATACCAGCGTTAGAATGTAGAATTTTTCAAAAGATGTAAAAAGATTTTCAAAAGAGTAAAAGTGTCTCAATCTCATAACATAGCAGTGTCTGAGTAATAGAGAGAAAAATAAGTGTTTATAAAGTTATAATCAGACATTGAAGTTATGATTTGAGTGAAATTGAATAAAACACACAGTTGTTGTAGCACCACTAGTGTTCATTTCACCTGGAAACTGCAGGGAATTGTACCTGGAGACATGTATAACACGTTTTGCAAAAATGTATATAGAGTAATGTTTTCACTGTGGGACCAGATTTTCTCTGAAATGTTTACAGAGATTGTGAGGAAAAAACACAGACTTGTCAGATTCGAACGAGATTGAATTCACAAAGTACGTCTGTGAAACACGAATTTCCCTAACATCCTCAGGGAAAACTAGTCGTGTCCGAATAGGGCTTTAGACCTCCTTGGTTTGAAACTTGTTTAAAGACCATCAGGGTTCTTTGCAGTAATTTTTGGTGCGAGTAAAATGGCAGATTATCAGTTCATAAACACTTACTTTTCACTCTGTTTCTCGCACAATGCTATGTTATGACATTTTAACACTTTTATCATAGTGCATGACTTGTAAGATGATAAATTTTAACGTTTGCATTACATTACCAACTACATTTACAAGCTTGTGCAAATATGATCAAATTGCACGGTAGCTCAACTGATCGAGCGATGCACTTGCGATGCAAAGGACCTGGGTATGAGTCCTGAAGAGCACGCAAGTCGACACATGAGCTGAATGTGTCATAGAAGCACCACAAAATGACATGGTTGCATTTTTCATCTCACATTTGCTTTTTCTGACACTATCGGTCAGGTTTAGGTTTAAGGTTAAGGGTAGGGAGGTCGATTTTGTTTATTTAAATCCCAAAAGAGCATTACACTTAAAAACCCTGTCTGTTCGGGAGAACATTTAATTCGCTTGTAGAGCCACACAGTGGACATTTCACCTCGGAATTGCTGCGTAATGAACCACGTAATGTCATTCTGCAAAAATGTCACCAAAGTCAAGTAATGTTCATGAGAACAGGCTGGAAATTACACACTGCACCGTAAACCGGATCTATTGTACAGCCTTGTTTTTCCTGAGCCAGGAGTGTAAAATGTGTTCTGTTCTTCTTTGACAATGTTGATTGTTTCATCTGTTTAAAGAATAACTCTGTTTATACTGTGAGTGTTGTTTATACTGTGAGGTGAATGGGACGGTGTAGCAACATAGGATTCATGCCAGTAAGAATTAATCTCCAAAATAGGTCTGACTGGTTTATGTCTAAAGTATGCTTGTTATTAGAAGGGTTATATTTCCCCATGTGTGATTGACAGGATTAATGATGATAAATCTAGGGTTCCTGTTTTGATTCGGAATGATGCTTTGCAGTGCCACTGGTTGATAAATGAGAGAAATTTGCAGGCATACCTAAAAGCCCTCTATATTTTGGAATAAGTTGGCATTTAACAATCCCCTGATTTGGGTTCTGGGTTGTCACTTTGGATCAGTCGGTGGTTTGCTTATGCACTTACGTGTGTGTGTGTGTGTGCATGTGTTTTTTGAGGAAATCCGCATATTTCAGGTCTTACAGAGTTACATAAAAATGAAAACTCTGTCATCGTTTACACACCATCATGTCATTCCTCAAACCAGTCCGACTTCCTTTCTTCCTTGGAACACAAGAAGATACATTTTGAAGATTGTTCATGAAAAGTATCCCTTTAACTATGCATTTACACTAAGCCAAATGTATATTTACATATGGCACCCATTGCGGCAGACACCTTATAAAATCAATTTAACAGCAAGTCAATGACTTTTACCATGTGTAATGAAACCTTTTATTTTCATATCACTCAGTCATGGTACCTCATCACTCTTTCAGATGGGCACCTTACACTGGGCTGGCACTGTGTGCTATACTGAGCTCATTGAATCACACTGTGTTCAAGTGCGTTGTTTAATCTCTCACCAAAGTCAAGTCCAACTACACTAGACTATTCCTGACCCGTGACCAGAATACAGTAGGACGTAATAACAACCATGAGCATAATCTACTCTGGTTTCGTTAAACAAGCACATGAAACAACTTTCTTGGTACATATATCACTTACAGTTGAAAAGAGAATCACGATTCACTGCCGTTTTTTTAAAATCCAGCATTATGAACATGATATATCTTCAGCTCCTGAATCTAGCCGGAAATATAGGTCATCCGGGTATTTCTCGCTGGGTTTGGACATACTACTCCATTGGCATACCAATTAGGGACTAAGTAGTCAAATATGGATATTCAGACCCAGCATACTACTCAATCTGCAGTGCAAAACAGACAGTGTGACCAGTGTAGGTACTCCAATTTCCGAACAAATTACTCGTTTTTTTTGAGTCTACAGCGCAAAACATACACCGCGACCAGTTTGGTGCGATTCCCAAATGACTAGCCGCGTTTCCACTTTCGGGCCAAATGAGGGCGTGCTAGTGCATGCCAGGGCCTGTTGCGTTCCCACTGTCACTTCCGGTGCTTCATCGTGCCTCCTCGGGGCCAACGGCCAATGGCCTTTGGCCGCCGATTACCCTTGGGCCAAACAAGGCCAACTGGGGATTGAGGCAGGGTCAGTGTCAAAGGCGGAGTTTCGCAGAACTTGCGAGGTTGTGTATCCAGCGCACAACGGTACAGGAAAAAATAAAAAAAATTGTGGGAACAGTACAAATCCATTAAAACGGCCAAATGGACAAAGCGGTGCCCAAAGAAAAAACTTTCCATGGTTCGAGATCATGGACGGTCTGCTAGGACATCTTCCCGCTGTTAGTGGAGAGACCATTCGCAACACCATGGCAGTTACAGTCGTTGAGTTGTCAATGCTAACTTATCTTGCTAGCTAGCTAATGTTTACAGACGATATTCTAGATAACTAGATTACATGATGCCTCAGCTTGAGTTTCCCTCTTGCTTGTGAAATGGGCGGGGTGTGTGACGTTGGCACCATGGTGTTAAAGGTGGGTTCTAGGGCAACATTGCGGGGTTATTGGCTCAATGGTGGGAACGCAGATCGATTTTGGTCTCGGGACTCGAGGTCCGAGGCAATTGGTCACCGCTGGTCAGTTGATAGCCTTGGCTCACTGGCCTGATAGTGGTAAAGCGGCTAATGATTCTTATAAGCTGGTTCTTTTGAATCTACACATCAAAACATACAGTGCAGTGCTTCATTACCAAAACACATAATTTTGTTATGAAATTGAAATGCATAGATCATAAAATCTTAAAGATTAAATATTTTTTTGAGTGTATGATATGTGAACTTAAGGCTTGTGACACTTAAATAATTACTGGATGGTTGTTGATATGACAATGTCTAGTTAAAGACTCATTATGAGTTTTGTTATAAAAGTGTATGAATAAGCCTTTGTAAACACCCCATTTGGGAATAATCTGTTCTGTTAAAATATGAAATTATCTCATTGTTTGGTAACAGGTGGCTAAGGGCAGTAAATCCAATAAAATACTAAAAGAACCATTAAAGAACAATAATCGTTTAGAGGAATTGGAATAAGAACCACAAAATGAAATTAACAACGTTAAATTCCTAATGATTTCCTTCCAAGCACTTTATATCTTTTTAAAGGTGCACTCATTAATTTTTTCCTCCTAAAGGAAACTCCTTAAGACATGAATTGTAATTTTGCAATATATGTAGGAAATCATGACCACTCGCATTAAAACGAAGACTCCAGTCATATCAGTAACCTTATAAAAGCTGTTTTATTCTACATGGAGAGGGTCCACACACGGGGGCTGCCATGTTAGAATCACATGACCAGCCGAATACTACTTGCTTAATCTCAGTAACCGTCCTGTTATTTGACACTTTCACTCATTGATTAAAGTAATCTTGGCTGACTGTGAATACTACGTTTCTACAATAGCATCTGAAACTGAAAACTATTGATTTTAATTTATGCTGCATCCAAGCCACTAGGTGTCAGTGTAAGTACAAGATGACACAAAGTTACTGAGTGTACCTTTAATAATAAAATAATTTTATATATGTAAAATGGTCCACTAAAACAGAACCAGAAAGTTCTAGTTCAGAATAATGTGATAACATCTAAATGAACTGATTATTCATGTCACAAATATTAGCCAATATAATGCTACTGAATCAGCCTGACTACATTAGGTTACATTACCGAAAGTCGTTTTAATGTAGAAATAGCTTCGCAATAATTGTAATTAATCATCATCTACTCCAAGCCCACTGTTGTTTTCTTTCTTTTGAGATTGTAGAGAAGTATAGAGAAAAGCTCCCCTTGCTGGCACCACTCCACGTACGGCCCATTTACCTTAAGCAATGCTATTTTTTCTGAAAGTCAAGATGTCTCAAACTGCATAAACTTGCAATGTGAACAGTAGGGTTGGCATGTAAAACTCATTGCTCTAATGTCAGTCTATATTTGTTCTGTAATGGACAGTATCTTTCCATCATTCTCCTCTGGGCTTGTGCAATGGGCTGTGCACTTCCTGTAAATACCTCATCACCAATATCAGGGCATCATGGGAAATTGATCAAAGCATTTTGGCCAGCACTCCATCAACAACATACTGTACGTGAGTGGACAGCTTCCCATTTTCCACAAAGCGTCTGATAGTGTACACAAGCAAGTAGAGACAGGTACCTCTGGGGCTTAAGAACACATGAAAACATATCTGGAGTGATACACATGATATAGAGTATAAGGTTTTTTGATCTAAAGAAAATAAATATATACTGCACAGAAGAGAACTTTCTGCCTAGACAACTCTGCTGCATCATGTTATACAAGCCTCAGTATTTATTATGCTGTTGCTTTGTTAATCCAGCCATTTCTTGGCTAAAACTTTGCAGAGTTTCACTGTGAAATCATTTGTTAAACTATGCCTTTCATCTATTGTCAGATTTTTTTTACAAGCTTCTGTCTTTGATAGTATCTCTTTAATGAGGAAAACCCACTGAAAACATTTCCTGAGCAAACATGCCATACTTGTGGACTGTACATGACGATTTCCTTTGGAATCAAACTCTTTTCAAAAGCCATGTCATGCAAAAAGACAAATGAGCAAAACAACAAAACAAAACTAGGAAAATCCCTAGTAATCTATGAAAATTAAACAGAAACAACAAAATAACTGTATGCACGTTGCCTTAAAGGTGCAGTATGTAACAGTTTTCATGTAATATTTGCCTTTTTTTGTGTGTGAACGCCTTGTAACGCAACTTAAAAAATGGCCTATTAAAGCCTGTAGACTGATTTTCACGGGAAGGAAGCGGGTCACTTTTGCCGGGAAAATCCAAAGGATGTGACGTTTATGCGCGCTCCCGAGACCCTTGCCTCAGACAGTAGCTTCTCTTCCGCTGTTCAACAGCAACAACAAGCTGCAACACTGGTAACGTTATCTTAGAGATGAAATCCAGCAAATGTTCGGCTCCCAGCACAACACTGACTCCTACACAAACTCTGAGTAAGCCAAAAAAAATTATAATAATAATTTCAACGATCTTCTCTTTATACAAAAGTAAAGTTTACAGGATAAATTTTAACAAATACGCTGGTTTCTTGATCGTAGTACAACATATGACATACAAAACATATAATAGTGCAACATAACAGTGCAACAGTAACTGTCTGGTATAGTTGGGTAGTATGTAGCTGTATGTGTGTATCAGTATGCTATGTTAGCTGTTAAGTAGTTTTAGTTTAGTCTCAAAGTTTGCAGTAAAACAATCATAACTGTGTCATTTTAATTATGCTACCTCATCTGTCAGCATGATGTCGGTGAATCACGTTTAGCCTCTTTGTACGTGCTCGCTCGTGTCCCTATGGAGTGTGCGCGCGATCACGATCAACAGGTAGAACAATTAACTTTTTGGGTTCCTAATTGATGTTACATCGGGGTGCCAATTTAAAGGAATGGTTCACCCAATATTGAAAATTCTCACATCATTTACTTACCCCAGTGCCATCCCAGATGTGTATTATTTTCTTTTTTTCTGCTGAACAAAAACAAAGGTTTTTAGAATAATATTTCAGCTCTGTAGGTCCATACAATGCAAGTTAACAGGGACAAACAGTTTGAAGCTCCAAAAAGCATATAAAGGCTGCAGGGCCAGGGAGGAGAATTTATAGAAGAAAAAAAAGGATTTAAATATTGATCTGTTTCTCACCCGCACCTATCATATGGCTTATGAAGATATGGATTTAACCACTGAAGTCTTATGGATTACTTTTATGCTGCCTTTATGTGCTTTTGGATCTTCAAAGTTCTGGCCACCATTCACTTGCATTGTATGGACCTACAGAGCTGAGATATTCTTCTAAAAATCTTCATTTGTGTTCAACAGAAGAAAGTCAAACATGTCTGAGATGGCATGAGGGTGAGTAAATAATGAGAGAATTTTCATTTTTGGGTGAACTATCCATTTAAATGGTAAAAAAATAAAAATAAAATTACATCCTAAGTTGGTTACTAAGTTGATAATGTTACACTGGGATGCCAATTTAACAACCACAGGTGGGAAATCTTGTTAAGGTTATAAAAAAGTAAAAGTTTATTTAATGATGGTAAATGTTATATATAATAATTTATGTTGTGAGAAAATGTAAAGAGTCATTCCAAATAATTAGAATCAGTTTTGCTCTGCCCCACTTGACCAAAGTGATATTTGCAAAGTGGTACAGGGTGATACTAGTAAAGTGGGACAGCAAATCAAATCATTTAAAGAGGAGCTATTTGTTTATTATTAATTTACATAGCAACAATAATGATAAAATGGCAGTGTAATTCAGGTTGGTTTATAATGTAGTAGGGTATTTACATGCAATGAAAGGAAAATGAATTATTTCGATTTGTTCTCTTGATCATATTCTGATGTTTTGGTTGCATAAATATGAAGTACAAATGAATGTAGCCTGATTTACATTTTTTATGATTTGGTTTTTGGAGCATCTGCATGCACCTTTGTGTTGTGGATGTGCATGCTTTTTGAGGTTTATAATGAATCTTTGAGCCGATACACTGTTGCGGGCAAAATTATAGTATGTTAAAATAATAGTTTATTTATTTATTGTTTTTAAATATTAGTGTAAAACATTTTTTTTTTAAATTCCCTCTGAAAAAGATCAACAAAGATCAAATTTTACTATATATACAGGCCCTTGTAAAAGGAAGTGTCCCACTTTACCAGTGTTGGCTGAAAACATTTGGGATTTAGTCAAAAGTGGGTCTTAAAGGTTCTTCTTCCCAGTAGTTAAAGGTTCTTCTTCCCAGTAGTTAGTATTTCTTAATTTCTATTTATGACTCATGTAGGACACATTGTTAACTTTCCATAAAGGTATAATGGCATTTGGATCCTTATCAAAATTGCCAGGAAAAGTAAAATTGCCAAATGTGTCCCATTTTACCTGTATTTACGCTACTTGTATAACCATACACTGTGATATATTTAAGCAATAATACGTAAGAGTGCTGATGTGCTGAAAATGAAGGAACTGCAGGTAATCACAGTTATTGTGCTGTGTCTGCACACTGCCAGGTAAATGATGTTTAAAGCAAAATATGAAACAGTAATCTGTAAAGAAAAGCAAGCAAAAGGGTAAAAGTAATTTATCATAGTCTCTATTGTGCTTTACCATTATAGAGCCCATGTACTTACTAAAATGACAGGAAGCCCATTAAACAAAAGAGCTGAATTCTGCTTGAAAAAACGCCATTCTCATTTTCTTGTCACAAGATCCTCAAATGTATAGCTATTGCTTCCTCTAGAAGAGACGTGAATGATCTTAGCTATGATTGACATTCTACACCCACCACATCTATTTCTGACATCTTCACATGGAAGAGAAGATCATATACATTCATCACAACAGACGCAGTGGTGCCCGCTTATTGCCCAGTGGAAGGCACTGAACTGGCAAATGGTTGGAAATGAGTTGGGGATGACCCATACTATCTATTTCTTTTGTAAAGAGTTGCAAAAGACATCTTTTATCAAGATTGTCTCTCACACAGGCTTCGTGACTCTCAAAAACATTAAACTGAATTACTTATGCCATAAGAAACATTCACACAATTCCTGTATTCATTATATTTCTAATTGTTTCATTGATGAGATTGCTTTTGGGTTGACAAAGAAGGAACGTACTTTTAGAGCACAAACATCTGGTTCTCGCCAACTCTGACAAACACATAAATTCAGCTTTATATTTGATACACACAGAGAGCATATAATACTATATATACCACTGTGCCATTACTTATCTGTTAAAATAGAAGCCGATGTGGGAGGAATTATATTCACTCCTACTGCCTCTGTAGAAGGGTAACAATTAGCCAGGTGGTGCTAATCAAATGCACTTGATTAGACAATTGTAAGGACGTTTGATCATCTCCATAAATACAGAACTTTTGACAGTTTTGTGGTCATGCCAAAGAAAGACATGAGCAGGGAACCCTAATAACAAATTGTTGCTGGTCATCAAACTAGGAAGGCATTCAAGAGCATTTCCAAAAAATGAAACCATTTGAAATCCAATTGTGGCTTCCCAAGCTACAAAGCTTCTCATAAATATGTTGGCTTGAAAAAGCCAACATACAGTCCTGTTATTCTACATAGTCAGGTTAGGTTTTTTTTTTTTTTTTTCAAAATCCCCAAATTTCGGACCATAACTCCTCTTAGTTTTCAAGCTACAGCCACTAAACTTGGCATAGACCTGCAGACTGTTCTGACTCAGTTTGCTATACATTTTCAAACTGATTGGGCTTAACAAAGTCCTTTTCAAGGCAAGTCAGTCCACTCGGTTTCCATCTTCGAAACGCTCCCGGACAGCTATTTTCTATTGATCAAAGCAGCATGAAAGTACAGCTCCTATCTACTTGAATGGGAAAATACATAAATCTCCAAAAAAGTTGGTCAAGATTACGATAAAAGAACACGTTTCAAATCAGCAGTTAAATCTGACAAGGGTATAATACTTTACATTGTTCTTCTTACCTAAGATCCCTCTGAAAAATGCTATTTTCCAGGCTGGTCTAGCTAATGTGCCTGGGCGCTAAGGCGATGTCTGTATCTAAAAAGTGATTGGCTCTTTTACCTGTAAGGCGGGACTTCTTTGGTGCATCCACCAAATGGACCCTTTTCACATATCTGGGTTTGGAATATGGAAGTAAACAATAGCAGGGTAAACTTGTATTGCATAGAGGTGAATGGGAGACAACAGCAAATATCATTTTTGCTTATCTGTTTGCTCCAACAGCAAAAGAAAAAATCCACTATGATGCTTTCACAGCTTTCCAATAGAAGAAAATAAATACAGAGCTCAACAGCTGTATCAGAAACCTCATCGCAGCTGTAGTAACTCATCTTTTAAAACTTATTCTAGGGTAGTAATGCAAAGTTTAATGTTATAAATGTACACAAATAATACACATTTTAATTAATTTTAATTAAAATAGTGCAAATATAAAAAGTTTACGCTGCTGAATGAGGCAGAAACGCATCATCACAGTCTGAGAAAAGGGTCTATTGGGCGTTACAATTTCTTCCATTATTTTTGATACAAGTGGTTTGGTCTTGCTTTAAATAAGCCGAAAGTCTGAAACGGAAAGTTTGTGAATCAGAGTTTCAGAGAATCAGAATC
Organism: Myxocyprinus asiaticus; assembly: GCF_019703515.2. Lineage (NCBI taxonomy): Eukaryota > Metazoa > Chordata > Actinopteri > Cypriniformes > Catostomidae > Myxocyprinus > Myxocyprinus asiaticus. The sequence continues at coordinate 4,116,769 of NC_059378.1, read as the reverse complement.
AGAATGAGCTTTATTGCCATGTATGCTTACACATACAAGGAATTCGCCTTGGTGACAGAAGCTTCCAGTGCACAAACAATACAACAACAACACAGAGATAATAAAAAAATAGAATAAAAATAAAAAGCGAATATATACAGTATATATATATATATATATATATATATATATATATATATATATGTACAAATACAAATCTGTTATATACAGAAGTAAGGGAATGTAATGGCAGAAGAGGTGTGGATAAATATAAATAGATTATTCTTGCTCAAAGGGGCAGTTTTAACTGTTCATGAGATGGATAGCCTGAGGGAAAAAACTGTTCTTGTACCTGGTGGTTCTGGTGCTCAGAGCTCTGAAGCGTCGGCCAGAAGGCAACAGTTCAAAAAGGTAGTGGGCAGGGTGAGTGGGGTCCAGAGTGATTTTTTCAGCACTTTTCCTCACTCTGGAAGTGCATAGTTCTTGGGGGGGGGGGAGATAACCAATAATCCTCTCAGCAGTCCGATCTGTCCTTTGTAGTCCTCGAACTCAGACTCCAAAGGTCAAAAAATTTGAATGTAAACAAACCCACACAAGCAATCTGCTTCTACTTCAAACTTTAGTATTTATCTTTATTTTTTTCAGACAAGGCTTTGTCAAGCTAAGATCAAACATATTTGTCTTGACAAACTTTACCTGTCTAGTTTAAAGTAGTTAAACTGCAGTCAAATTACTCTTTTAAAAAAGTAGTTAGCTACACTACAAGTTAAGAACATAATGTGGTTAACTACATTGAAGTTACAGTATTTTGTACAGAGCCCCTCAGAGGACAGGGCGAAATAGTTCTGAATTCTAATTCTTTTGCTTGACCTCGCAATAAGTTTTGCGTTCCCTCGCAATAAGTTCACCATGATTTTACTAAAATAACCATATTTTAACCTTGATATTTGTAGTAAAACCATAGTACTAATACAGGAAAACAAAAACTATGGTAATAAAATGCATATTTTTTAAACTGATAAAAAAATATATACCTTAAATGCAAGCTAAGTCACTTTGGATAAAAGTGTCAAAGATCCAAATGTGTAAATATACAAAATATATAATATGCCAAGATCAGAATGTATGCATATTTTTTGCTCCCCAAAAAGCCCCATTTGTAAGTCCAACATAAATGAAATACTATGTTAGAAGGAACATTTTTATGAACTTTTGTTGAAAGCAAGGTTCTGCATCATCATAGCAGAGACATAATAAGACATCAAGCTGTGTTTAAAGCCTGGTACGTATGTGTGCACTGAATATAGTGATATATAGTGAAGGTGATATCCTTTCCTTTTTAGATGACTACTGTATGGTGTTTGTTGCTTGGCTTCAATAAAGATCATTCATATAACATACAGTGTCAGTTTACAAAAACCAAAAATCTTTGCAATGATCTGAAGTGAAATGCATTAAATGTAGATGTGTCAGGATGAGGCAGCGGGCACATTTGTTCCCAGTACCGGGCCTCAGAGGCCTGAACATTTCACTATGAATTTCATTTTAAATCCTTGCTTCCTCTCTGAATGACTGGCAACTCTGAAATACTTTTCTGTCCGTTCTCTTGACACAACGTCATCTGAAATGATAGGCTTGAATGGGCATCCCATGTTTTTACTCAAAGTCCTCAAAAATGTCAAAACAGAGATAACTGGGTGAAAAAAAAGATAATTAGGAAAAATAAAAATCAATATGTTTGGGAAACATTGCTTACTGCTGTGTGTGCAGGATAGTGCTTGAAGAGGGAAATATGCGTAAAAAAAAAAGAAAATCATATTTAGAGCATTTGACCTGCTGTAACGGCCAAGAACAAATTGCAGCTTAATGACAAGTGCATTAGTTTAGAATATATTGAAACCAGTACATAGATAAGTTTCAAGTTTGTCACACTTATTTACAGAGCTAGTGAAATGTGATTTCGGCAAGCTCCCAGACTGCACTTAAAGTAATATTCAGGCCTGGGTTCAATACAAATTAAGCTCAATCGACAGCATTTGTGGCATAATGTTGTATAAAGTCCAACTCGTCCTTCCTTTTCTTTAAAAAACAAAACAAAACAAAAAATCTTGGTTACACTGAGACACGTACAATGGAAGTCAATGGGGCCAATCCGTAAACGTTAAAATACTCACTATTTCAAAAAGTGTAGCCACAACACATAAATAATATGCATGCTAACATGATTTTTTGATTAAATCACTAACTTTTTCTGTGTAACGTTATATGCAATTTTAAAACTTTGTTGCCATGACAACACAATGCCGTAAACCCTTAATCCTAGGGTGGTCAGACATCCTGTTTTTCCGGGACAGTCGCCTATGCGGCTTTCTCAGTCACGTGAGACTTCTAATCAAATTTAACCAAGGATATGGCTTGTAAAACCAATAAAATCACACCATGTTATTTGAAGTACATGATTGAATTAAACTGTCCAATCACAATCCCCTATCAATAGATGTACAGTTAGTGAACTGATTGAAGAGTCAGTTTGAAAGAGCACACAGATAAAATTGCGGCTGGAAAAATGTCAAGAAAGTGTGCATGTACATTTAATGAGGATCTTCAGAAAGAGTTTACATCTCTAAAAAAGCAGTCACAGACAGAGCCTAGTAAAGTGAGGTGTGAGATGTGTGGAGCTCGCTTTTCCATCACCCATGGAGACTGCACCGACATCGTGCAGCATGTTCATACAAAAAAAAGCATGTGGATGCTGCTAAAGGTAAGTGTGCCACACCAAGTGTTAGCGATTTTTTTGTGAAGCAAAGTTCAGAATCTGACAAGGTGCACGCAAGTGAAGGACTTTTTGCTTATCATTCTGTTGTGCACGGCCATAGTTTTCGGTCAGCTGACTGCACTGTGAAACTGATCAAGAAATTGTATAATCCGAAATTTTCTTCTGCCCGCACCAAATCTGAAGCTGTCATATGCAACGTACTCGCTTTTGTGCAGCTGGACTATCAGAAATTATTGCAGCATGGCAACACACATTTCCTCTTGGTCCAGCACTTGAAAGAACACTACACACTTTCAGTGGTCTGCATGCATACTAACTTTCTTGAGAAAAATGCCCAGATTCTAAGAGACATTTTCAGCGATCCTTGCTCTAAACTTTGGATTGGCTACGCACTCAAGCAAACAGCCACTTTTAACCGTGCACTGAAGACAGTAGAGCAAGACAACATATCAGCCACAGAAGTGGCTTTGCACATTCATGACCTGAGAAAAGTCTTCCAGGCCAGGCTGGAGGAATCATTCATACCCTCTGACATTAAAAAGCAGTTGGATGCCCTGGTTGAACATGCGAGCAGATGATTTCTTTTGTGCAGTCAGAAACTTTTATTCAGCATCAGTGGCCTAGCTCCAAAATTGGAGCCGCTCATTGGAGAACACAGAAAAACTTGAGTGGGCCATACTGAGACACATCCCAGAGTGGAAAGACATTCAGAGTAGCCTCGAACACTTCCACTCCAGAATCCCCGCTCTCAGTTTGATGAGTGGGCTTGTGCGAAAAACATTGGCACTCGTCACATCACTGAGAGGAACATGAACAAGACGGCCTTGTCTGAGAGATGGACAGATGTTTTTCGTGAGCTGGAGAGCAAGTCCATCAACTTCGGAGTCTTAGCCAAGGTTGTGGAGTTTGTTTTATGCCTGCCTGGACATCTTCATCTGTGGAGTGTGTGTTCTCATTAATGAACGCAGCATGGACACCGGATAAATCTCGACTCAGTGTAACAGTCATGAAGGCAATGCTTTTCATACGTCTTAATTTTGGACTGGACTGCTCTGCATTTTATGATAAACTCTTGAAAGACAAGTGCACACTGAGAAAAATTGCTTTTCATGATTTAGATTATGATACATTCTGAAATTCTCAGCCTAAGAAACTTCTTATTTTTCTTATTTGACATTATATATCTCTGCGTGTAAATAAGGTGGCTCTGAAAAAAGCTTTTGTTTCATTCCCAATCATGTTAACTGTATCTGAGAAAAATTTTGTGTTGACGCCACAAAGCAATCAAAAGTTATAGCATTACAAAAATAATTTATCATAGTGTCCAAAAACGTCTCCATGTGTCCAAAAGCTTCTCCTAACAAATAAAACATAATAATTCTATATAAGAACTAATTTCACATGCAAACACAACAATTACAAAAGGTACGCATAGCATGCATATATGATTTTAGTAATGAGATTTCACAGAATGAGATTCATTCTGTGCTATTTGTGTCATCATTGAGTCTGTGTTTAACATTGTGCTTCGTGTGGATTATCTAACGATCTATGTATCTCATTTGAAATATAATCACCTCCTCTTAGTAATGTTTTGTTATATTTTATGTTCTGTTTATGTTTTGTGAATTTATAAGCTGTAGAAAAATTCATGTGAGTGCTTTTATAAAATTATTAGTTACACATTTCTGCCTTTAAATCCTTCAAACATTGCCCCATTCACTTCCATTGTAAATGTCTCACTGTAACCTCGATTTATGCTTCTTTTTTTTTTAAGAAAAGGAGGGATAAGTAAAACTGTTTTTGTGGTAATCAACAATATGCCACAAATGCTGTCGATTAAGATTAACTTGATTTGAATCTAAAATATTCCTTCAAATTATAATGTAATTAAATAAGCCAGTAAACTATTTTAAAAGTATACTAATGTGCCAGCAACCCAGTGCAGATTATTGTGAATCAGTAAGGCACAAGACATATTCATGGATGTATAATTTCTTGAGCAGCACCCCATGATGCCTTCTAAATGTGTTTGTATGCAACTTGTGCAATAATTACTCTCACCTCTATGGAAATTGTAGGTATGGCAATTTCCATAGAGGTGAGAGTATTTATTGCACAAGTTGCAAGACAGACGGCTTACCATCTACTATGGCAAGCCGAATTCACTTTTATTAATTTGCAGGATATGGATTGTTGATTTCAACAATTCAGTATTCACTAGTTAGAATTCTAATTCTTGAGATCAAGAATGTAATTTTCACTAGTGGAAATGCCAATTGTTGATATCAATAATTACATTTCCACTAGTAAAAATGTGAATTCTTGATATAAAAAATGACATAATCACTCACAGAAATCACATTCTTGATATCAAAAATGGAATTTCAACTAGTAAAAACCCAAATGTTTTATATCTATTATTGATTTTTCACTAGTAACATTTCACACAGATACATTATTCACTCCTATTCAAAAGACAATCATTGATATCAAAAATGTGTTTCTTACTAGTTATTATCAACATATTCAACATATATTTATCAACAGTTCTTTTCTTACTGGTAAAAAATATAATTTTTGATATCAAGAATGTAATTTCTACTAGTGGAAATGCCCATTTATGATATCAATAATTAAATTCCAACTAGTAAAAATGCAAAATTTGATATCAGATATTCAGTTTTCACTAATGACAATTTGAATTTCTGATGTCTGTAATGTAATTGTTACTTGTAAGAAATTCTTTTTAGATATCATTAATTACACTCTAAATGATTGATATCTGAAATCCATTTCTAGATATCAGAAATCCCAATTGTAACATGCTGAAATGCATTTACAGATATCAAGAATAAAAATTGTAACTAGTGAAAATAAATTTCTTGATATCAGGAATTATATTTTTACTAGTAAGAAGTACATTCTTGATATCAAGAATTAGCATTTTAACAAGTGAAAATTGAATTGTTGATATCTGTAATGACCTTTGCATAGTTTTGGTGCCCTTTTAACGTTTGACCACATGTAGGATATGAAATGTTGATTTCAACAATTACATTTCCGCTAGTAAAAATTCTTGATATCAACAATGATGTCATCACTCGTTTCATCAAAATACGATGTCATCAAATACGTTCTTCATATCAAAAATTGAATTTCAGCTAGTAAAAACTATCATTCTTGATACCTGTGACTGAATTCTTACATGTAAAAAAGGAATTTTTACATGTTGAAATGTAATTTGTACTAGTTAAAATGGTAATTTCAGATATCATAAATTCCAAATTTTCCACATTTCAAATATCATATATATATATATATATATATATATATATATATATATATATATATATATATATATATATATATATATATATAGCTTATATTTAGGATTTATACATTTCAATTTAATAACATAATAATTGTGTGATCTTTAATATTAATACAACATAAATTTATTCAAGTTTTATTGATTTGATATTGTTAAAGACTGCTAACTATGATTTGATTACATTTTGTTATGAAATTAAAATGTGTAATTATAATACATATAATACATTCCATAAAAATAACTGAGAATTTCCATAATGTTTGTGCTTGGATTAAATGCAATACTTTTGGTTGAAAGGGTGCGCCCGTTATTATAAAAAAACATTTTTGCGCTGTCTTCTTGCACTTAATTACCTTACAGTAACACACACAGACGTACAATATTAGCATTCTAGAACATTCGTTTATGATGTTATGTGCTTTTGTAACACCCATTCCTCCACGATTTTGGCTTAGCAGGTAAGAAGACTCTTCCTTGGGCAGACAGCAGCAGATATGGGAAGAGTTTAGCACAAGGAGTGATTATTTTGTTACTGGTTTCTCATGTCAGAAAAAGCATGAAAGAGCAATGTCAATTTTAAATGCTCATTTAAAGCCACCAAACTATAGCTAAGCCTAATTATTCGGACAAAAGGCATCCCGACTGTAACTCCGTCAGCATGCGGAGTGCACAATGACCCTTATTTATGAATAATGAGTAGTATGCTGCAGTTGGAATTAATAAAATTTACACCTGCTCCTTCTGTACTCCCTTAATCCCATTCGCCATTACATTATTAAAACGTCGTGAAAACAAATGTATTACAAAATCAATTTATTCAGTATAAAAATAATATATTATAGATATGAGACTAAACTCCCAGTCAGCATATGATGTGGCTTACGATCTCTTACGCATCGTCCATTAGAGACAACACCTCGTAACAGCGCCAGTTTTGTGCCCAGCAACAAGATTTTTCTGCGTATGGCATGTGTAGTTTACAGTGAGTGGTAGTTAGGGACAATATTTAATTAAAATTGAGACAAATATGCAGAGCAGTACGAACTGTTATTTTGGCTAAAAGGATTAAGGTATTAGAAAACGGCACGGGTTGGCCAATCAGATGAAAGGGCCGTTGCCGTGCCACCCACATATGCAAATATAATATTATTTTATGTTATTTTTTTAACAATAGACAAAAAAGAAAAATTTAAATGAATTCTCATTTTCCGTTTCTGAACAATAAAACTTAAAAAAAAACAAAAAAAAAAAAAAAAAAAACAAGCTGTTTTTACCCACATGGAATGTCTCCCTCCATTTTTTAACCTGCTACTATTGGCTCCAAAAGTGGATTCATGGAAAACCAGGTCTCATTAATATTCATAAAGTCATTACCATAGCTATTCTTACCTGTTAAAATTGTATTTCTAGATATCGATAATAGTGTTTTTACTTGTTAAAATCACATTTAAGATATCAGTAATTCTATTTTCACTAGTTGCAAAGGCTATTTTAGATATCAAGGCAATAATTGTTACAAGTAGAGCTCCCTTTACTGATATCAATAATTACATTGTTACTAGTAAAATGTTCATTCTTGATATCAACAATTGAATTACAGCCAGTGAAAATGGTAATTTTTGATATCAGTAACTGAATCTCAACATGTTACATTTGGTATTTCTGATATCTGGAAGTGGTTTTCAGATATTAATAATTTGGAGTTTATTTAATGATATCTAACAAGACTTTCTTACTAGTAACAATTACATTATAGACATCAGAAATGAAAATTCTCACTAGTGAAAACTGAATTACTGATATCAAAAATGTGCATTTTTATTAGTTGGAATTCAGTTGTTGATGTCAAAAATTGACATTTCCACTAGTAGAAATTACATTCTTGATATCAAAAATTAAATTTTTACTAGTAAGAAAAGAACTGTTGATATGTGAAATTGGACTTTCAACTAGTAAGAAGCAAATTTTTGATATCAATAATTGCGTTTTGAATAAGACTGAATGACATATCAGTGTGAAACTTTACTAGTGAAAATTCAATTATAGATATAAAAAATTATGGTTTTTACTAGTTGAAATCCCATTTTTGATATCAAGAATGACGTCATTTATTCAATTTGCGAAAATTACATTCTCGATAACAAGAATTAGAATTTTAACTAGTGAAAATTGAATTGTTGATATCAACAATTCTAATCCTGCGAATGAATAAAAGCTAAAACGGCTTGCCATATGGGGACTACATTTTTCAAAATCCTTTGTTCCCATTAAAACAGCCCTTAAAAGAAAACAATTATGGAATTCATACAGTCTTTTATTAAGAGAATAGAGAGGAAAAAACTGTACTTTCACCAGTCTGTTCAGTGAAATATTCTTACAGTACAAAACAAGACAGAAATAGCACTTAATGGTTGTGTGCACCCACATTAACTGACATAAAGTCCTCTCCTGTCCGCCTACGTGCGTCAGGTCAATAGTGCAAATGTCAAGCCAACATTTGGCCAGCTTCAAATCAGAGACTCAGGTGTGTCCTCTGTGTGTGCATTACCACTCAATTATGTGGTGTATGCTTAAAAAAGAAATAAGTTATTTGTAGTTAGTTGCGCAAACTGATGTGAATATAGAACATTAATTGTAATGTTAATATTTTGTAAAGAAACCAACAGAAACACAGTTACTGGAATAAAGGCATTTGTGAAACAGGCTTGTGTTGTTTATATGGAAACTTCAATAGCTCACTGGGGTGATACTGTAGATAGCAAGCTTGTTTATTTAGGTTTAATCTCATACATTTTAGTTATATCTTATCCTTATTCTGAAATGTTTAATGGAATATTTTTGCTCACTGCTTTCATGTATGAAGACACCAGTGCCTGATAACTTTGTTCTGCTGTCCTTGCTGGTTAGATGTGTTAAACATCTTTGTATCAAAAGAGCGTATGATGTTGCATGTGGCAGCAATTTTCTGAAACATATGCAGAATTATTATACAGTACTATAGTAGCATGCAATTATAATAATTGCATGTGATCACAGGGCATGGTCTGATATGAGAAATATCAGAAAGGGCTTTCATTTATTTATTTATTTAATAAAGAATCACAAAGACAAATACGAAGCGCAGTTTAATCTGCATTTAGGGTTCTGAGTTATTATCAGCATTACTAATATAAACATTCTTAATCTCAAAGTATTAAAGATATACAGTAACATTCCTTAATGTCTCTTAAAGTGACTCACATTTTCTTGGAAATGTCTTTCCCTCCATGCCAAAAGCACAAAAAAAATAAATAAAATTAAATTAAAAAAAAGAGTACAACGAAACAAAATTATTTGGCTTACGCATTAGTCGTGCATCTGCTATTTGATTGTCTTTATGAGTTAAGAGACTCTGGTTTCTGCACATACGAAAAGGTTGACATTTTATTTAAAGGGGTCATATCATAGTCATATCACGCGATCACAGTCATGCCACAAGGGAAGGTATACATGCATGAGCTGAAGCAAAAATGTCTGATGGGAGATGATTCTTATCAGTGAGTCAACATAACGTTGCCGATCCTAGGGTACGGGAACTTTCGGAAACAACATGCCAACTTCTCGTTTGATCATGTTGGCAATGCAGCATATTAGATAAGACAGAAAATCCACAGCTCACAAGTGAGAGCAGCAAGGTACTACTACTCATTGCACAAGAGAAGAGGGCACTTTGAAGAAAATGTTTATTTAAATGCAACGCAGAATTTTCTTTTTAACTCTAAAGGTAAGAGGGTGGAAAACGTTCATGAAAAATGTAATTACATCTGTTTTGAGTTGAAACCAGGAAGTAGTCACGTTCACATAATCGGTGACTTCACTCTAACTTTAAATTTTTACTCCACTGATGGTTAGGTTTAGGTTTGGGGTTTGTGTTGCGAGTGTACAGTTTATTAAATATGCATTCTTCTTCACTGCATTACACCCTGCACAGCTGAAAACACCTAGCTTTTGGCACCCCTCCATGGACATTTCAGCCAGAAAATTTAGCTCACACGTGCCCATTTGACCAAAAACACTTACTGCTTTGGACACTGGGGGCAGTGTTTCGAATTTCTGTGAGCACAGACTGATTTTAACAACTGAAGTCAACTGAATATTTTCAATTTCACTGTGAAATCAGTCTGGAGTGTTACATTTATCAAAGACAGAGAAAAAGAAAGTCTGTCTGTTTTGATTTTTCGTAAGTATTTAACTTGTTGAAAGGTCAGACAAAGTGCACTGATCAAAGGAAGAACAAGCTTTCATGATATCACAAATATCCATTGAGAACAGTTCATGGTAATGAAAGAGGTTTGATCAGTGGTTGCTGAAAAACATTGTAAGCTGCAATCTTTCATGTTTGAAAATGAAAGGTATATTTTCAGAGCATCACCATTACTATTGCTCATACGTAGGGTTAGTGATTTGAACAAACCCCTAACGCTAAGTATTATACTTTGGCATAACTTGTCCTGCATCATTTGAGCTATGGACATGAATGAGGCCTCAAATCATGCGACTTGCTGAGGAGAGGTATTCTATTACTTTCTGGAGTGATTGGACTGATGTTTGAATGATAAAATGGGTGAAAACATACTTAGATGTTTGAGTACCACATCTTGGGACCAGAATATCATAGAGACTTGGGGGTGGGCTTTTACTCTATGACTTGTGCCAGTAAGGAACCACCTAGCAGTGTCCTAGCAAATACTCACAACACCCTAGCATAATAGTTCTGACTTTAGATTGGACAGACTCACTGGATCTGAACTGTTGAACTTCTTAGCAGGACAGAAAATGAATGCTCTGCTCATAACTTCAAATGTACAGATGAACTTTTCAAGTGTATACAAGTGTATCTCAGTACATCTCATCTTAATCAAAAACTAAATTTTTCTTGGGTTTTTACAATGCATATACATATATTATGAGCAATAACACTATAAAAAGACTCCATTGTCTCATTATTCTACACTTATCAACGCACATAGCCTAATTTTCTGGCAGAGGACCTGTTTTTAGATAAACAAAATTTAGTATTCGTTTGAACGCCCCAATGTTGCGAGGGCGCTGCGTGAACTGTTACTCTCGTGCCCTATCATGAAGCATCAGAGCAAAAAATTGTTAGTTAAGAGCAAACAAACATGCGCGCGCGCACACACACACACACACACAGTTAGGCAACTTAGCTATCTAAATGAGGACATAACATAGACCTCTATTGTTTTTTTGTATAAAGCTAATTATAATTACTCTATAGGCTAACCCTTACCAAAACCACAACTGGTTGGGAGCTTATGGGAAGCACTCTAGATGTGCAATGTACGCTTCCTGTGTTGACAGCATCACTGATTATAATAGTAGCGATTTGCATTTGATGTGACGTGACGAGCCGCTATTGTCCGGTGTAGACAGGGTGTAACGCTTTTTATAATTTTTCAAAAACTAACAAACTTACAAAAAAAATAAAAACATTATTTACTTGGTTTATGAATCATTGTTCCAATTGAGGACGTCGCAAAATGTCAGACTTAGCTCACTTGTGGGGACATATTTGCTTAAGTATAAAGTATTTACACACAGCCATGAGACACATTCTTTTCATCTCTCATTTCCTAATTTCATATTCTGTTGTTTTTTGCACTCTTGTCTTTGCCCTGGAACCCTTTCATATAGATATGAGGTCACGTGCCTCTTGTCTGCACAATAGCAAGCAGTGCCTGACTGTGACAGGCTGACCCGAATACATGTCTATGGCACTAGAGCTCTGCTATGAATATGTTGGGGATTGTTTTGGGAACATTCCGTCACTGGCGCTTCAGAGCTTTAAGATGAAACTGAATCTCTACGGAGAGCGTGATCTAAAAGACCATTACTTAAAAGGAGGTCAGTCTGCTGTTTCATAGTGAACAGTTTGAGATGTCTCAGACTGTTGTCAATTTGCATGCTCAAATTCAATTCTCTTTGATCACATAAAGTTGCTAATAGCCAAAACCAATCAATTTCTTTTGACAATTTGGATGTAGACTGAGTTGATTTTGATTGCTGTTGGCAATTTAGCTTTGAGTTTTAATCAAACTCTTGATTAAAATCCAAAGATAAACACTTGACAAACAATAATGTTCACCGCAATAACTCTGCAACAAACAATCAATCTAGTTGTAACAAAAACAAATTGATTATATGAAATATCATCCTGAGCTACAGCTGAATAACAGATAAATCAGCTTAATACTCCAAGTGTTTTATCTGATTTTTATCATTCTATATAAGCAAAGTTGATTTAGAGCTAGAACTCTAAACTTACTCCCTAGTGAAAAAGACCACAATCTTTCTGACCTTCTATCCACAGTTTTTCTGAACAACCACTGGGCACCGTCATGATAATTCTAATCACCACTGGACTGTTTTCTGGTTCTGGTCTCCATAAGAAGATATGTAAAAACTATCAATATGAACGTTCCAGATGGAGAGCAAAACCCATTTTAAATGTTAGTTGGAGTGAAAATGAGCTCAGGCTCAACTTGGGCAGTTGTTGGCTGTTATAACAACTCAAAGTAGTTTATGATATCAACGTAACTCACCTCAAATCATAGCTTCATGTCATCCACCCACTCTTCAAACTTTTATGGGGGAGGAACTTAAAAAAAAAAAAAAGGTCATCGCTGAAATGCTGGCACTGTGGAGCCACATGCTTTTTGACCATTTTTAAAATTTAATTCTCTAAACATCACATTATCCGCTTAGAATATGCATCGATGCAAATGGAAACAATGGAGACTAGAAGTTGAAGAAAGGTTCTGTATTTCATTTAAAATGCAACTCGGCTGTTTACACAACAGTCTTAAAGGCATAGCAGCAAAACAAAATCTAATTCAAAGCACATTATAAGCAAGTAAAAACAGACCTACAGGAAGCTCTGAGGATGTTACTAAATCATAAATGCTTCTCTTGAAGCCATCAGTTCTCATTATTTCAACATAAAAAACCAAAAACAATTTTTGTTAAATAGTTGAATTTGCAATGAAGAACTACACTGCCCACGATCCTGAGGAGGAAAATCCATCAATCAGAAAATCGCTGCAAACAAAGTGCACCAAAAGAGCTCTGCAGCTACCACCCACTCCCATGAATCACTGTGAATGAATGTCTTCCTACACTCTCAAACTACTTACATATATGTATATATCTGAATATTTTGCAATAAACTTAAAATATGTTGTTTCTAATTTTCCATCATTTTTCCATCGATTAAGTCATTCGCAATGCTTCATGGGAATGTAGTTCAGTTCCTCATTAAAGACGATAAGTACACTGTCTTCCACTTTTGGCTTTTAGTCTGATTCTTAAATCCTTTTTTGCTTTCAATAAAAATGTGTAATGTTGTGAATCACTTCAGAGCTGGTTGGTTTGGTTCATGGCTAACAAATCTTTTATGAAGGATTTTATGAAATCCCTATGGGAAAACATTAATGGGAAAAACACTTTGGTCCCACTTTATATTAGGTGTCTTTAACTACTATGTACTAACATTAAAATACATACAGTAAAATGTATTTATTGTGTAATTAAATGTTGTTCTGCAAAATTCTCACAAGATTCATATTTGCTGCTCCTGAAGTTGAGGGTTTAGGGTTAGGTTTAGGGAAGGGGTTAAGATTAACAGTGTAACAAGAATGTAATTAAATAGAGGTACTTTACATGCAAGTACATTGCAACACATTTTTACATTATAAGTACATTGTATCAAATGCTTAAGTACATCATTGTTAAAGACATCTAATATAGGGGGGCCTGGGTAGCTCAGCAAGTATTGATGCTGATTACCACCCCTGGAATCGCGAGTTCGTCTCCTAAGCAACCAGATTGGCCCGGTTGCTAGGGAGGGTAGAGTCACATGGGGTAACCTCCTCGTGGTCGTGATTAGTGGTTGGGTCATGGGTGACAGGTCATCTGTTCATTTGGCAGCATTGGTTAGTCAACAGAGACAATTGAACACTGATGAAATGTGACAATTCTCATAGATTGCATTAAAAGCATACTGCTTATAGATCTGTTTAAGTGGTCATATGATGCAGGCACACCAGCAATTTATGATTTGCGACCCTAAGTATGAGTGAAGAGTGGAGCTGAGTGCAATAAGGATGCTGTAAGTGCTAGATTTTTCGTATTTTTCAGGACATGAAGAGGCAGGGCTGTGAATTTGCTGCAAAAAGTGATCTGTAAATGTCAAGATAACTAGGAAGTTTCCCAGGCATTTAACACTCCGGGGGGTAATGACTGTGTGACCTTCAACAGTAACGGACAGAGTGCATGTGTATGTTTGGGGCTCTACCGGGAGAAAAAGCATGTCCAGATTGTCAAAGATGAGCTGGAGGTGATGAACACGTGTTCAAGTGAAAATGTCATGTGTGGCAGGTGGAGTCTTTTCTGTGGGAAATCCATTTCAGGATAAACTCCCATACTGTGCTGAAATACTGCAGTTTTCGTTCACCCATCTATCACAGTAAGTGACATAACTTGACAAGTACGAGATGTCAGAAGAATACAGATCAAATGTATTTATTGTTAATGTGTAGTTACAGATTCACAACACATGATTTACCCTTATACAAATCATTTAAATACTGCAAATATTTTTTATTATTACGCTTGCAACTTGATGTACACCTTTACAAAGCGATTGGTGTGCATAAAAAAATAAATAAAAATACAACATGCAAAATTATAATTTATTTACACTTTCACAAATCTTATTAGCGCATGCAAATATTTTTTGACATTAATTTATCTTCATAATTTATCTTCCTTATATATATATAGTGTTGGGAATTCCGATTCATTTCAGTGAGTCGTTTCATGTAAATGGCATCCAATTAATGAAAAGAGACTGGAGGTGTGGGTTAGAGCTAATTTGACTTATACAAATTTTAAATTTGCTATTCACAAGAAGAATCTTCTGATGTGGACCATGTCTCGCAAAACCGAGATCTCAGAAGACCTATGATCAAAAGTTGTTGCTTTGCATTAAGCTGGAAAGGGTTACAAAGTTATCTTGAAGAGCTTAGATATTCATCTGTCCACAGTTAGACAAATTGTCTATAAATGGAGATGATTTAGTACTGTGGGTACTCTCACTAGAAGCGGCCGTCCAGCCAAGATGACTCAAGGGGCACACCCCAGAATGTTCAGTGAGGTAAAAAAGCACCCTAAATTGACAGCTAAAGATTGAAGGAATCATTGGAACTGGTTAACATCTCTGTTCATGAGTCTACTATACAGAAAACATTAAACAGGCACGAAGAAAGTCGCTGCTTTCCAACAAAAACATTGCTGCACACCTGAAGTTTGCCAAAGACCACCTCGACACTCCACAACGCTACTGGGAAATTCTTTTGTGGACTGATGAAACTAAGGTTGAATTTGCTCAGGTGTGAAGGCAATAATTACACAAGTTTTGCTAAATAATTACAAATCAGAGCATCCTGAAGAGGTTTATAAACCGTAATGTTCGCTGCCTCATGGAAAGTGAACATGCCTGGGCAGAATTATGCATTTTCCATTGATTAGAATAGGCCTACTATGTTGCAGACAGTGACAGAGATTATTTTTGTTAGATTTTAATGTGATTTTATCATTTGAAGATCTATGTATTGTGCTATTTACTGTAGGCTCATAGCTCACTCACTGTGCACTTTATTCCCTGCTATCTGAGATTGTGTTTGGCGCATCCATAGCAATGAACGTTCTTTATTCCCAAATCCCGACTATGGGCATAAAATTCATACCTTTTTAAGCCAAGTCATGGAATATCTTACAATTTTGCCATCTCGTACAAATTAATACAGGGCAGACAGTGTGAATCAACCTAATGGATGTGATTTAGTTTAACTGAAGTCTGCGTGGACATTTGCTTCAATTGTCTTGGTAGCTATTATTATCTGACAGTGTTAAACTATGCACATCAGACCATAAGTCATGGTTATTTTACAAAAGATTTATGCCAATTAATGATTTATTAATAATTGTCCCCAAGCTGCTTAGACCTCACGTTCATGCCATGAGCATCTGATGTTACTCTCTTACAATCGACGTTCCGTTTTGATAATTTATTAAAATAATTGCTCTGTACATATTATTGCAATCAGTAAAAGCGTCAATCTGATCAAATAGTCATGTGTCTTGTTGGAAAGCTCTCAAAGAGTAAAATACAACCAGCCTATATGTTTTACTCACAGACAAAAATATAGCGAGTAATAGCTAAGTATATGTCTTTGACAATTATGATGGTGCTGCTTATTTGCTGTGTTTTTACTTATAACTACATGAAAAATAAATGGAACATAAAATATTACATACCATTACTTAGAGGAGGCGATTATCTTTTAAACGAGGTATACACACATGGTAATCAGATGCATAGATCATTAGATAATCCACATGAAGCACGTTACATATGGCCACCAGGAGATGGCACCAAATACATGACACAGACTCAGTGGTGACTCAAATGGCACAGAATGAAACTCATTCTGTGAAATCTCATTACTAAAATCATGTCTCCAAACCTTTAGTCATTGTTGTGTTTGCATGTGTAATTAGTTCTTATGTACAATTATTATGTTTTTTTTTTTGTTTGAAGAGGCTTTTGGATACATGGAGTGGTTTTTGGACACTATGATAAATTATTTTTGTAATGCTATAACTTTTGATTGCTTTGTTGTATCAACACAAAACTTTTCAAAGATACAGTTTACATGATAGGGAAATACATTTTTCAGAGCCACTTTATTTACACCCAGAGATATTTAATGTAAAATCAGAAACAAAAGGTAAATTTTTGGCTCATTTTATTTGTTGTTATGATTTTTCAGCAGTTTCTTAGGCTGAGAGTCTCAGAATGTGCCAGAATCTATATCATAAAAAATTTAATTTTTTGTTTTGTTTTGTTTTTTACAGTGATACCAAACACTTGACCCTTCTTGTATATATATATATATATATATATTTTAATTGAGTTATAAGCCTTTAATTTTTGGGTATGCCACTGAAACAGGAAATCTTTAAAAACACCCTCAGAGCTTAAAGGGTTAATCTGACTAAATCAACCTGACAAACGTAATTATTATGTGTTTGATCAAACCAGGGCTAGTTGTAACACTTTTTACTCCAGTCAATATTTCTTAGGGTAGGGTTATTTTTGAAAGTTCTGTTCACGTACATGAAGTTCTGGCTACACAAAAGCTTTTGAACATTTTCACCAAACAGTTCCTTGAACACATGTTGACCTTTTGTGACAACATAGTTTCATAGTTTATTACATATAGTGACAACTTCTCTGTGTGACAATATTAATAATATTAATAATAATGTTAACACTTTACAATAAGGCTGTATTTGTTAAAGTTATAAATGCATTAGGTATGAAACAATGATTATTACACAGTTCTCTGGAATACTTGATTCTGATTGGTCAATGGCGCCATCTAGCAGTCAATAACAACCGCACGGCCTTGTTCTTATCCAGGAAATTATTCCCTGTATTATCCTAAGTGGGAAGGCAAACAAAAATGATGACATGTCCTTGGAACAATCTGTATGCCAAGGACTCTGTCAAAACTTTTCTAAGACCTCAAGAACAACAATAAAGTGGTATTTACAGTCCTATTTCAAATATCACAATCATAGGCCTGCTTATTAAATTACCGTTTTTATTTGGTCAGCTTTTATCTGTAATACAAACTTTATTATTGTTGGCAGCATGCTCAATGTTGAACTCAAAGTCAATGTTGTACACTTCAGTATAAAAAGAGGCTTCTGGCTATTCGTACCATAGACAATTTCACCAGTCTACTGAGACTGGGGAAAAATGCAGGTTTTGACACATTTTAAATCATTATCATTTATACTTAGATACAATTTACAGTATATCTAAAATATTTATATTTAACAAATCCCACAGTCATTGTTTAGTGTGAAACATATGTTGTGTTCAGTGCAAAGGAGGCATTTACAACACATTTCATATTTACATTGTGTTCAGGCTTGAAGAGCAGCATTGTTTTTATATTTAAAAGCTATCGCTGCTGTGTTACTGATGAGATATATGAATACATTTTAATAACATAAATTTTATTTGATATAAATAGAGAGATAAATTAATTAAATGGTTTTTGCAGTCTCTGCTTTCAGCACTTATCAGGATGCTGTGCTCGTCGTAACGTGTTTTCTCTCTTGCAGCTGTGAAAGAATGAATGATAGCGGAGTGTCACTGGGAGAAATACCTCAAACATGCTTTAATGGTTTGATATTTGTCGTGATGCCGAATAACAAGCCATGCTTCACTACGTGACTGCAAAACTACTTTACTAAACAGAATTTGAAGATCATGGCACACAGGAAGCTGGAAGCAATTTTAATGCCTAATAAGGTGAAATTTCTGGTTTATTTTGAAAATCGTTCTACCTTGAGAAGAATTGTTGAATTGTGTCACGTATGGTGTATTCTGTGTGTCCATACTTTTGGAATACATTCACATCGCTCTATGTCCATCTCACAGTCTTCTGTGTTGATGGAGGACGGTGGCTCTGGTAAGAACAAATCAGGTTATTGTGGGTGCAGTAAATTTGAAAATCATGAAAATAAATAATGTTGATGTGTTTATATTGAAAGAAAGTTCTTCCAACATAGCAAACAAATATAGTCTGAGACCACTAGTGAAAATCCTTGTGTTTTGCATTTTTACAGACTGATCTCACTGTGAATTCGGCAATAGAAAGTTTGTTTTGCTGTTGAAATCAGTCTTCAATTACCGAAATTGGAATCACTGCCCCCAGTGGTCGACGCAGGAAGTGCTGTTGAACGTTTTCAACTTTATTTGATTGAAAAACTACTTTCATTAAAATGTACATAAATTTCAGAATTTCTCAGTATTTGGTACGTCTCCCTTTTGCTTTAATGACCTCATGCACATGAGCTGGCATGAACTCCACAAGTCTGGAGATAAAAAGCTTAATGACTCAGAAATAGTGCAGAATCTTAAATATCTCTTATTCATCTTGGGGCCTGGGTAGCTCAGCAAGCAAAGAGGCTGACCACCACCCCTGGAATCATGAGTTCGAATCCAGGGTGTGCTGAGTGACTCCAGCCAGGCTTCCAAAGCAACCAATTGGCCCGGTTGCTAGGGTGGGTAGAGTCACATGGGTTACCTTCCTCGTGGTCGCTATAAGGTGGATCTCACTCTCAGTGAGGCGCATGGTAAGTTGTGCGTGGATGCTGCGGTGAATAGCGTGAAGCCTCCACATGCGCTAGGACTCTGCGGTAACGCGCTTAGCAAGCCATGTGACAAGACGCGCAGGCTGACTGTCTCAGAAGCGGAGGCAACTAAGATTAGTCCTACGCCACCCAGATCGAGGCGTGTCACTGCACAACCATGAGTAATTAGAGCGCATTGGGAATTGGCACTCCAAATTGGGGAGAAAAGGGGATAAAATCCCAAAAAGAAAAGAAGGAAAAAACCAAACAAATATATATTTCTATATATATATATATATATATATTATTCAGTTTATGTTGTTTTTTTGTTTTACTTTTCTTTTCAATCCTAATATTATTCCAGGTTTAATTTAGGTTTTTAAATCCGAGATTTTCAATATGGTCCCAGACTTTTGTAGGCAACCATAAATATCTAACTTAAAAATAAAGTAACCAAGAAAGTAACAGAGAAAGTGCTAGAGCCAGTACTGACCTTGTTTACTGGAGGGGTATGCCACGCATTGTCCCGCCATCCAGTCCCATATTAAACCTCTGTTACATAGCCTCCTGACGTCTTCTGCCTTGTGTGTAGGAGAGCAACTGAATACACAAATACACATCCACACAGATCTATCATTACAAATGTAACAATATTGCATAGCACTCGATGTACAGTTGTGCTCAAAAGTTTGCATACCCTAGCAGAAATTGTGAAATTTTGGCATTGATTTTAAAAATATGACTGAT
This sequence comes from Myxocyprinus asiaticus, assembly GCF_019703515.2. Classification (NCBI taxonomy): domain Eukaryota; kingdom Metazoa; phylum Chordata; class Actinopteri; order Cypriniformes; family Catostomidae; genus Myxocyprinus; species Myxocyprinus asiaticus. Next base: position 4,096,661 of record NC_059378.1, on the reverse strand, counting down.
CATGCAAAAAAACTGTCTTTTATTTAAGGATAGTGATCATATGAAGCCATTTATTATCACATAGTTGTTTGGCTCCTTTTTAAATCATAATGATAACAGAAATCACCCAAATGGCCCTGATCAAAAGTTTACATACCCTGGAATGTTTGGCCTTGTTACAGACACACAAGGTGACACACACAGGTTTAAATGGCAATTAAAGGTTAATTTCCCACACCTGTGGCTTTTTAAATTGCAATCAGTGTCTGTGTATAAATAGTCAATGAGTTTGTTAGCTCTCACGTGGATGCACTGAGCAGGCTAGATACTGAGCCATGGGGAGCAGAAAAGAACTGTCAAAAGACCTGCGTAACAAGGTAATGGAACATTATAAAGATGGAAAAGGATATAAAAAGATATCCAAAGCCTTGAAAATGTCAGTCAGTACTGTTCAATCACTTATTAAGAAGTGGAAAATTCTGGGATCTCTTGATACCAAGCCAAGGTCAGGTAAACCAAGAAAGATTTCAGCCTCAACCAGAAGAATTGTTCAGAATACAAAGAAAAACCCACAGGTAACCTCAGGAAAAATACAGGCTGCTCTGGAAAAAGACGGTGTGGTTGTTTCAAGGAGCACAATACGACGATACTTGAACAAAAATTAGCTGCATGGTTGAGTTGCCAGAAAGAAGCCTTTACTGCACCAATGCCACAAAAAAGCACCTTGACACGCCTCACAGCTTCTGGCACACTGTAATTTGGAGTGACGAGACCAAAATAGAGCTTTATGGTCACAACCATAAGCGCTATGTTTGGAGAGGGGTCAACAAGGCCTATAGTGAAAAGAATATCATCCCCACTGTGAAGCATGGTGGTGGCTCACTGATGTTTTGGGGGTGTGTGAGCTCTAAAGGCACGGGGAATCTTGTGAAAATGTATGGCAAGATGAATGCAGCATGTTATCAGAAAATACTGGCAGACAGTTTGCATTCTTCTGCACAAAAGCTGCGCATGGGACGCTCTTGGACTTTCCAGCATGACAGTGACCCTAAGTACAAGGCCAAGTTGACACTCCAGTGGTTACAGCAGAAAAAGGTGAAGGTTCTGGAGTGCCCATCACAGTCTCCTGACCTTAATATCATCGAGCCACTCTGGGGAGATCTCAAACGTGCGGTTCATGCAAGACGACCAAAGACTTTGTATAACCTGGAGGCATTTTGCCAAGACGAATGGGCAGCTATACCACCTGCAAGAATTTGGAGCCTCATAGACAACTATTACAAAAGACTGCACGCTGTCATTGATGCTAAAGGGGGCAATACACAGTATTAAGAACTAAGGGTATGCTGACTTTTGAACAGGGGTCATTTCATTTTTTTCTTTGTTGCCATGTTTTGTTTTATGATTGTGCCATTCTGTTATAACCTACAGTTGAATATGAATCCCATAAGAAATAAAAGAAATGTGTTTTGCCTGCTCACTCATGTTTTCTTTAAAAATAGTACATATATTACCAATTCTCCAAGGGTATGCAAACTTTTGAGCACAACTGTAAGTGCATGCGGGGAATGCTAATTGCCTCACTTTTCTTAAACTTGAAGAAACATTAGGTAATAAAGAAACAGTTCACTCAAAAATGAAAATTCTGTCATTATTTACTCACTCTTATGTTGTTCAAAATCTATATGACTTTCAGTCTTCCGTAGAAGACAAAAGGAGAAATTCTGAATAATTGTACTTGTGGCCAGGTATTGATACAGAAGTCCTGTACACAAGCTCTCGGCTCCACTCCAATTTGATATCGCTCCATATGGGAATATTTCAGTTATAATGTCCATTTTGCTTAAATATGAAAGAAATTCACTCCCAGCTAATGCTGTTAATTATACAGAGGGCCTTCTAACTAGGTAGATTACAAAAATATTCATTTTACAACTAAATTAAATTTGTTTTTCATCATTTTGATCACATTTTAGCTTTAAAAAAATATTCTCCATAATGTAATTCAATAAATATGATGTTATATTGTGTGTATTATATTTTGTTACATATTTATTGTTAAATATATAATTTATACTATGTACAAGTATTTACATTGATTTGTAGAACACGTACTAAAAATCGGTACTGTCTCTTTAAGAAAACCTGTAGTTCTGTAAAGAGCATCTGTAAATGAATGCATATTAATGAGAGAGGACTAGAATGGCTTCTTTATCTCATCCGTGCTATGATGAATAGAATTAATTTTTTTGTTGTTTCTGATCAACAACTGATTGTGAAGAACAGAAAGTATATTATAAGAGACTTTATTCAATGGCAAATGGATTGCGTGGATCTCATCTTCAGACACACATTACACGGAAGGAGTCAAACCAAACTTTATATCTCAAAATGATGTGAAAGGATGTCGATGCTGAACTGTTTTGCCAATATACTAATTAATCAATGGTGAGTGAAATCTGAACATTTACCAGCCAGTGACTAATCACAGACATTTTAGTCGCATATAGCGTGAAATTTGGTCTCTTATGCAATTGTTATTCTCGCTTTGTAAGAGCTGCGCATATAGTAAAAGATTGATCTTGGGATTTAAGAGTCGATATCGGGCAAATAAAGATTGCTATGTATCGGAAAATCTGTATTTTTACCCAGCATAATTGTACTGGTCGCTCTTTCCATGCATTTACGATAAGTGAGGACTGAGGCTTTCAAGCTTCAAAAAAGATACATAAAAAGTATCATAAATGACGATAAAAGTATCATAAAAGTGGTTTGTGCAACTCATCTGCTATTTTCTAAGTCTGCTGAAGCCATATGATAGCTTTGGATGAGTAACAGACCAAAATTTAAGTCATTATTCAATGATAAACTTCTCCAATAAGCTGTAAAAAGCTGCAACCAGATTATAGAATCAGTGAGTTGAACTCAAGAACCAGATCAGTCCAATTTGTTGACGAATCATTCAGACAAACATTGAAAACATCTCATTGAAACAACACAAAAGAATTAGTCGTTCACGAATTGGACATTAATGCAAGGGTAGATGTCAAGATCTTTAATGAATAAGTTATTTATGGCTTCAAAAGACTTGAAGTTGAATGGATTACGTTTATAATTTATTAATAAATTAACATTTATGGTGATTTGACATACTATTTGAACCTTGAAAGTCTAAGTTTAGTGTAATTGCATGGAACAGAGCGACCAGTGCTGATCCAGTTCTTTCAAATTTCTTTATTTGTGTTCCATGGAAGAAACAACAAGAACATGATGGTGATTAAATGATGACAGAAATTTCATTTTGGGTTGAACTATACCTTTAAATTGAATGTTTCGCTCATTGGTTTGTTTTTGAAGCACCTTATATTTATTGTCATGGCTGCACCTCATGTTCACATTAATTTAGCTTTTAGACATAAGTCTGGTACTGACCCATTCCTCTTGTGCCTCTCACGAGCATGTCTGCGGATCATCGTGTGTTCCTGGCACATACAATCAGTATGATTGGCTACTTTCACCAGCACTGGCTCTGGTCCAGATTTATACGTGGAAACACTCAAAATCTGAGGAAAAGAGTCAAATGGAACAATATGTCCACTTAAACATGTTAAAATATGATTTTGTCCTAGATTGACTATTGGGTAAGCTTAATATCAAATTTTTAAAATATTGAATGATCAGCATGTCATTTTCATTTTAAGGAGAAGTGTGTTTTTTTTAATGTATAAATTTTTTTTGTAGGTTGATTCCCCCCAAAATTTTATACACTGTGACTTTGGTGCGAGTTTGGTATGTGTGGGGGGGGGGCGGGGGTATAATCTGTTTTTTGACAAATAACAGATGAGGGGAGTGTTTGGGAAACCCATTTGAAAAGAATAATTACATTTGCAGTTCAGTTGGGTGCCACTAGAGGCACTGGAATTACACACTTCAGCTTGAAATGAGCAAGTACAAAGTACAAACTGCATTGGATCATCGTTTACATTGTGCCAAAACAATTTTTTACATAATACCCACGCAATGCAATGAGTAGTGCTCACAGTTTTATTGACATAAGTCATGCTCGTGTTACGGCAGGTAACTCCTTCTTTGTTGCAACAGCCGCCACACCTGAACACAGAAACGCACGGCGGCTTGAAGAACGCGGCTGTATTAGTGCCCAGCTCTTTGGCCACATCTACACATGTCTCTCTGGGCATACACTGTGTCTTCTGCCATTCCTCATCAATGTCTGGGGGGACAAAAATCACAAAAAAACAAATGGCAGATGAGATATGCTTGGTGTGGCCTAATGGTTAAAGGTTTGGGCTCGTAATTGAGAGGTTGTAGGTTTGAATAACCATATGGAAATTCTGCTTATGTATTAAAAACATGCTAATGTCTAAAAGGATGTTAAATGTGACCCTTAAAATAAGCACTGTGACAGCACCATAGTACTGTGATGATATTATGGTATTTACTTAATACTCAAAGAATACCATGGCATTACTATAGTACATGTCCAACAAACATAGTAATACCATGGTACAGTATTTTTGTAGTGAATGCATACTGGTATAGGATAGAAATGAGTATGGCTTCTCAATAAGGTTCAAGCAAGAAAAGAAGGCATGTTGTTGTAACGAACTAAAGTTAGCGATGCTACTAACTTACCGGTGTTGTGCCGAAATCTGACTCCCCACCAAATTCTTACTCCCCGCTACCTGATTGGTTCCTATCCCTAAAGGGCACACCTACATTCATAGATATCTATACATAGATACCCCATTCGACTGCTCCGGACTCATCAACTCGTCCGCCATCTTGGATCGGTCAACATTTCGGCTGCTTTGAACTCACACCAACCACAATAATGCTTTTCACTGAAAATGCCACAACATTGTGCTGCCTACGGTTGTAAGAACCGCAGAGACATAACTTCCAGATTAAATGGAATAATCTTTTACAGGTGAAAATGTGAAGCTTAAACAATCAGGCTGTTGGCTTCTCTGATGACTAATAATATTTATAAGAGCTTTAACCATTTAATTTCTGTTTAAAGTCATTTTTATTATCTACAATATTTAGAATTATTTAACATTAATGACAAACTAAATCTTGTGAAAATCAACTGCCAAAGACTGTTGCAGATGCACGGTCAACTGCTTTCGTTTGTTTTGACCTTTCCAAAATTGCGGACAGCTTACATATAGCGGCCAACAGGAAGAGCCGCTAATGAGGCATCTATGTATTTGTTCTATGCCTACATTTACCCCTAAACATAACCATTCTAGGGAGTCGGAAATCGGCACGACACCGTAAGCTACATTCTTCAGAAGCTTGACTTTAGCTTTTTCAGTAACAAGCCAAATTTTCCGACAATTAGCGCTGTAGCATCACAAAACACTACGGCCCTGTCCCAAATGCACACTTGATATGGACTTGCAGTCTCGTGGCCTTCATTTGCACGTTCCTGCGAAGTCTACGAGACTGTAGGGTGTCCCATTTGACATTTTAGTGAGCGATCACCCCTTGCACCCTCAATGCGCCATTCGGTTGATGCGGGTTGCTCAGCGGACTATTACCCAACAGTCACTGCTACCGTTACTCTCGACCAATCACAGCGGACTGGAGCTGCCGAGCCAGAGGAAAAAAAACATGGCGGACGAGGCGATGTCAATCGAGGATTAAAAATGAAATAATCGTTTTTTACTGATTGTCAACGGCGGATCACTTGCTTATCATGTGTATATAGTATCACTTTTAAGTCTGATGTGTAGAACTGGTTCAAAACTTTGTTTTATTTAATTTTCCAGAGAAATGGAATTACTTCTGTTCAGTTTATCGAATAGTTTTTCTTGGGGAAGTTTTACATTCATAAAAGTAAGTAACCAAACATTAAACCTTTGTTATTGTTGTTTCAAAGAGAATTTTAGAATTATTGTGAGTCTCTAAAATATCAAAACAGGAGAGAATATTTTAATGCACGGGGCTGTAGCTTGCAAGATGACTTGTTTTTATTGATATAGCAACATTTGATCTAACTTATAGATCATTTATACCTGCAGAAGTGTGGCTGTGTGTATTTATAACTATTTTTGCGAATATATGGCGGTATGTTCTTTCTATACATTTAACTGTGTTCTAAGCACCTGCCTGTAACCATCTATGTGTCTGAATCATGTTTATTTGTTCTCTAAAGATTTAAAATGATGGGGTATCATTGCTGTAGTTATATGTGCGCTTTGTTTTTCAGAGGTTCTTAATCTAATGCATTATTGTCAGTGTGTGTTTGAAATTATTTAATAAAAACAAACATTCAATAGTGAGTTTAAAGTATGTTCCTTTACCCTATCTGTCAATGCCATGACTTTTTCAAAAAATAATTTGTAAAATTGCATGTATATTAAAACAATGTAAAACATGCGTCATCTGATTGATGTCTTGAAGTCTGTCCCAGTTGCACACTTTTATCACACATGCCCCATCCTGGACTTGCTGACTAGCGCCCCATTGGTCTGCACTCAGATGAAGACTGTTCACCTAAATGTTTCACTGATTCACTTGTGCCATGTGCAGACTTAAAGGAACATTGCATTCTTTTTTTAAGCAAAATATTAGGTTAATTGCTGCTGTTAATTACTATATTTCGACTCATTTATACACAACAGGGTGTTTTCTTAATTTTTTCCAGATTGTTGACAGAGAAAGGGACAGAAACAGACAATGTGCATCCATCTGTGTGTGTCTCAACCTTTAAGCATCTCTGGGCTGAATGAGGTGGCCGCATAGCGAGTTGACCTGCGGTTCTCAGGTTGAGTGGCGTAATCAAAGTGCTTCAGTTTCAGTCTGCATCTCCATAGCTTCCAGTCGGGGTATTCGGTCAACATCAGAAGCTCATCCAGACTCGCAGCTTCCCTCAGATCTCGCTCCCACTTCTCCTGGTTTATATCCTGTGGAGAAATACAGTGATGAATGTGAAATGTATTAAGTGACTATGACATTGGAGATGATGTTTTAGTATAAAGCGGGGTCCAAAAGTCTGATGGCTACAGAGCCCCTGGAGGACAGCGAGGGAATTTATTTTCTGAAATAGTTTTGCGTTCCCTAATAATAGTTTGCATTCCCTCGCAATCAGCAGCTGCTCGTGACCACAGATATAGGTGGGGCAGACTCCCCTCCCCCCATTGTTTTTGTTTCTTTACATTATTCAACTGGTTCAACTCATTATTTAAACACAAAAGTGTTGAAAAAATATGTGGTGTCCTTGCATTATTCCACCACAAGGCGGCACCCTAAGAACATAATGTTGATTCTAATATTCACAATAAGAACGATTTATCTTAAAATGTTGACTTGTTGCTGATCAAAATCTAAATCAAAATGTTATTTTATAATGTTAATAAAGAACTATGAAAGAGAGGGAGAGAAAAATAACTATCTACATGCCATTTACACGTTTTCACTGTATTAAAAAAACGAAATGCTTTATAATGATAATAATGTTTTAAATCACAGTTAATTTAAAACAGAAACTTTCAAGAACCAAGGCTTTCTGACATACAATTTGTCATCATACAAAACATACAATGTCTTATCACCTACCCTTATCTTTTGATCGCCAAACTATTTATTTATGTCTGACTCTTCAGGACCAAGTTGTTTGGTGGTCAATTTGTCTTGAATTTGCAATATAATCAACACGCTGTTACACACACACCAATCGATAGTGCTCGCCATGTTCCACTGCTGGCGCACACTGATACTAAAATTACCTTTGGTTTGTCACTATGTTAATGGCCAGATTAATTTCTGCACCAATGGGTCTCAATGAGGGCTCATTGCAGTACCATATTTGACCACAGATTTCCATTGAGAAACTGAGGGGCGCTGTGGATTTTGGGAGGACTCAAAATAATTTCAGAAAATTAATTTAGTCCCTGTCCCCTATGGGGCTCCATAGTGACCACATTTTAAATCTGGGATTTATTTATTTTATTATTTATTTATTTATTTATTTTTTTTGTCATATAAACCTGCAATCTTTTTATGCAACCTAAATAAAAAAAACTACACATTTTAAATTTTATTAGGATTAAAAAAAAAAAAAAAAAAAAAAAAAGTTATAATGTGCAATAAACTTTTTATTATTATTATTATTTTATTTTTTGATTTCTAGATCACTTATCAAACAATCATGGAAGCAAATCTGTGGCATTTTCCATGTCATCTGCCTTCTACCGACGGTCAGATTTCCTTTTGTCCACCGAAGCAAATCATGCATGCAATCATAATTAAATTAGAATATAATAATCAAACTTTTTCTTGATTTTGTATCCTTCTCAAATTTTGTATTATCTTAGAAAAGAATGCAAAATCAAAATATTTTCAATAGTTGTCTCAAACTTTTTGGATGCCGTTTTAATGTTAGTAATGCTTTAGCAATGCAAAGCTCATTTTTAATACCTCATTAATACGTATAAAGCTTGAATCTGGATAATTTTCTTTTTTTCCCAGAAGAGGGCAGTAGCGGTGTAAATGAATCACTATTACACAAGGGAAAACATGCATCAGTTCCAGAGTTGCATCAGACCCTGCACAGATCCTTATTTACAACCGCATTATAATCCATAGTCTTCCTAACAATTGCATTATATACTTGACACACTGCTAAAAAGATCTTTTGAAAATTGACATGTCTGCACAGCTTTACAGCAAGACCAAAATGAACTCTTGAATCATCTGAAGAAGTTCTAACGTTCTACTGACGGCACAATCAAACTCTGGTCTTTCTAGAATTTGTAGAAATTCTCTGATTAGAACTTTAGAGTTAGTCCTGAATTTAGATTTGTCTGATCATAAAGTTCCAGTTTTGTTCTCTTGTGCTCAAACCAGCTTGTGTAGCCAAACACACAGAACACCCTCTGGCAGAGGCCCACTCTAAACAACTGGAACATACAGTCTATTAACTCAGTATGGACCACCTGTTTAGAAGCTCAGGGAAGACACACACAGATCCCAGTGATTGGAGTTTGGGATGCCTGCCACCAAAACGGACAGAAGATAAGTGCCTGATGACAACATAACCTTTACAAAGTCATCAGTGAGCCATTTTACCCTTTGATAAAACACAGAAGAACAAGGGGATGGAAGTTATTGAGTAGATCAAGCTCAGGTGGGGTTTGCTCAACTGGAGTTGGAGTTCACACACATGCAAAAAATTCCCAAAGCATACTACCTCTCAATCAGTACCACATGAGAATCTGTGTCCGCAGAACTCTGCATAAGGGCGCTCACATACTAGAGAAAGCTCTTAAAGGGAATGTTTGACAGATAGGAATGTGTTAGCTCCGTTCTGAAGGTGTGGAAAGAGCCGTGTCAGTTTGAAATCAAGTGTAATAGAGTGAATTGGATTTCCTAAAGCACAAATGGACCCACTGAAATTTCCATTGGTCTACGGATTCCTAGATCAGAGTGCACTGCATCGTGTTTTATTATATTATTACCTGTGCACTATATTGTTGTAGTGCAAGCCGTTTTCATCCAGACCAGATGATCACGTGTATCTCAGGTACAAATCTTTGGAATTAATAGATTTAAACAACTATATGTTTTCGTGGACAGATGTCCCAAGTTAGACAAGCCAAGTACGGCCTCTCTGACTGGTAAACGCCCCCTAGAGGAAGACACTGTTTTTTCTAATTAGCCGACAGCACTTGCCGCCAAAAGGATGCACCACCCCTCTTAAATGGATTCACAATGCCCTAAAGTTCTGCTAATTTCCACAGAATAGAGCGCAAAAGTCTGGTTCGGGGAGTAAAAATCCCATACATTTTTTCCATGGGCGAAATAACAATTTTAAAGATAATTTGTAAACCTTTTAAGACAGACCTACCGTGAGCTCTAAGGTTGTTAATCGAAGGTATATGCTTCTATTGAAGACATCAGTCCACATTATTTTAACTAGTTTTATTTTAGAAATCATGTTTAGGAGTGGAATTCCTGGTGAAGAACTACACTACCCATGATCCTGAAGGGAAACGCTCCACCGATCAGAGAGTCGCGGAGAGCAAAGTGTGCCAAACAAGCTCAACGGAGACCGCCCACTCGCATGTCATATCGTGAATGACGCAATCAAGTTGGTCTCCCTATATGTAAATATCTCAGTACTTTGCAATAGAATTGAAATATATTGTTTGTATACTTATAATAAACAACTTTAAACCAATAGCTTTAATTTGATTACATTTGCAATGCTTCATGGGATTGTAGTTCATTCCCTCATTAAAGACGTTAAGTACACAGTCTTGTATCTGTCCTTTTGTCCAATTTTCGAATACATTTTTGCTTCAAATAAAATTTTGTAATGTTGTGATTTACCTCGGAGCTTGGTTCATAGCTTACAACTCTTTTATGAAGGATTTTATGAAATCCCTATGGAAGAAATGAATGGCAGAAATACTTCCAGAAACCAAGATGACTGAAAAAATGGGCACTGTTGGACTATTGGATAGCCCAACATTAGGGTATTTATGTAAGTGCCGTTTACAAAATGTATATCACAATGAAATCCATGCCGTGGATTTGCCTGACAAATTAGCGCAGAAAATTTGACATTGGCACATGCAGTTATCAAGAAGTTACAATATTTCAGGAACAGCACTGGCTTGGTTTTGAATGTTTACTACACACCGGGTGTGTCCCACAAAGAGGGCGAAAGGAAGCGAGAAATAGGACTTCCAATCATGCTTTTATAAAACGGGAAAGCCACAAAGCGGGCGGAAAGTAAAACAGCCGAGGCCGGAGAGTACTGGCACGCGATATGGAAGTCATCTCCAGTGAAAGCTTGCATCCTGCTGTCGTGTAGTGACATGATCTCCACTGATTCCTTCAGTATGTTTGGGTGGAGCTGTCTGCTTCCACTTATCCACATAGACAATGCTACAACAAACAGAAAGAGCGAGAAGAGAAGGAGGGGTAGAGTGGTTTAAAAGAAAGGAAGAAAGACAAAAAAATATGAGTGCCAACTGCGTGTTTTCCCTCGACAAAGTTAATGAGGTGGAGGCCCCTAAACAATGAGAAGGAGTTCCACGTACAGAGAGAAACAGTGGCGTGAAAATTGAGTGTTTGAACATATAAAAGACCTCAGGCTGCACAGATACCACACTGCAACAGTCATTTTCTCAATCAGTATTTTTATTCAAGTAAAATATCTAAACATCCCTACAATACATTTACTTCAGTACCATAACATAGTAAGACTTGTTTCAGAGAATATATCTAAAAATGTATATATATATATATATATATATATATATATATATATATATATATATATATATATATATATATCTTACCCCATTGTTTTACATAAAAATGCTTAAAATAGGGGAAAAGTGGGGGCCTGGATAGCTCAGTGAGTATTGACGCTGACTACCACCCCTGGAGTCGCAAGTTCGAATCCAGGTTGTGCTGAGTGACTCCAGCCACGTCTCCTAAGCAACCAAATTATCCAGGTTGCTAGGGAGGGTAGAGTCACATGGGGTAACCTCCTCGTGGTCGCAATTAGTGGCTCTCGCTCTCAATGGAGCACTTGATAAGTTGTGCGTGGATCGCGGAGAGTAGCATGAGTCTCCACATGTTGTGAGTCTCCGTGGTGTCATGCACAATGAGTGATAAGATGCACGGATTGACAGTCTCAGAAGCGGAGGCAACTGAGACTTGTCCTCCGCCACCCGGATTGAGGTGAGTAACTGTACCACCACGAGGACCTACTAAGTAGTGGGAATTGGGCATTCCAAATTGGGGAGAAAATGGGGATTAAAAAAAAAAAAAACAGGGGAAAAGACTAATAAAAACTACTAAATAAACAATATATACTTTGAAAGCAAGTCTTAATATCTTATGCATTTTGACAAAGACAAAAATACTGACGCACATATGCTAACACAGCCTCTTTATGGAGCGTATCTGTCCAACCTAATCGGATATTATGCTGTTGCGCCACTGCTTAGAACCCCATCACCCCTCTTACATAACCCAACATTGGTATACACAAACACACATATACAGAAAACAGCTCTCAGTAATAGTCGTATAGAGTTCTCTGGTGTGTATCCAGAGCCCTTCCCATCTCCCATCAAAAATGAAACCCTAGTGTATTCCAAAGTTTTTCATCTATTTCAAATGCAACATCAGACTCGTTCAAGCCCTGTTTCCCACAGTGCCAGACAGGAAAATGATAGAATTTGCCATTAGATTAAGTGAAGTTCACAGCAGGGAAGCCCATCCGGCCTGCTGAGCTTGCAACAGGTCCCTGCTTAGTGAGTCAGCGTAAAATTATTTTAAACCCTCTTGTACAGCATGTTACAGGATTCAAGGTATGTTCACAACTGAATATAGACACATTGTATCACTTAAAACTTATAGCTTTTACAAGCTTTTTCTCCAATCCCATCTTAATATGTAGAGATAACTATAAGTCAGTCATTAGTTAATTTCCCCAAAAAGTGTAAACACACACTTTCCAAAATGTATCTGTTTGTCTGAGCGGCCCAGCCAGCTTCACACAGCAACGTCGGCTCAACCAATGGCATGAGTTTGGGGCGGGACTATCTGTTTTTTCGACCAAGGGCAAATGGAGGGTGTTTTCGGAAGTCTGTTTGAAAAAAAATGTTACATTTTGCAGATACGTTCGTGCCACACGGAAGGCTAATTCACCATGAGTTCCCTAGCGGGGGTTTCAGTTTATGAGTAAATTAAGGTTGCTAACAAGTTGTAAAATAAGGATTTCAACTATCACAAGCATGATGAAATGGGAAAATGCTGTAGTCCTTATCTAGCAACTTTTAGCAACTTTTTTAAAAAACATGGCAGATTCAAAATTCACTTTTGGACCATGTCTGTGTGTAATTTATGTTGTAGAACAAACCGTCCAAGTGCTTTCAAGTAATATTTACCACAGACCTTGCAGACTTTGCTGCAGACAGGAGGAAATGGTGACCAGAAGTAAACTGATCAACAGCCGTAGCCAAGAAATGCAAAAATCATTAAGCTACAATATCATACAGGACGGTGGAACGAAGCATTTAACCATTTAATCGTAATGAAAAATAGCAAATGAATGGTTGCTTTTAGTGTTAAATAATAACATACTGTACTGTCAGAAGAAGAGTTTTTACTTTTGTCAAGTCTGAAACCTGTATATTTTGGAGATATATAATCTATAATATTCTAATCAACCATAGGTAATACATTTAACAAATGTTATGAGTAGAGTGTTTGGGCTACTTACTGTGTCCACTTGGCAGCACTGCTTATAAAACATAAAATTTTCCAACCTAATATGTCATGTAGTATCGACTACGGCAAAGTAGCGATTCTCCCATAGTAGATTATAGTACAATGTCAGGAGTTGCGTGCACAAAAAAACATAGAATGTCGTAGCCGTCATGTTGGCAGCTGTTGTTCATGTTAATGGTGGGTTTTAGGGCAACGCTGCGAGGCTATTGGCCTGATGTTGGGAAAACAGATCGATTTTGGTCTCGCAGCTTGAAGTCCAAGGCTATTGGCCCTGGCTGGCCAGTTAATAGCCCTGGCTTGCACTGGCCCGATAGTGGAAAAGCAGCTAGTGTGACGCGTCATTTAACGTCATTTCCAACGAGCATAACGCTGAGCTGGGTTTTGTGGAATTTTCTTGCAATGTACAAGAATGCAATCATTTTGCCATTATTGGTATAAGAACACAAAATGTTCTTATTGAGTCTTAGTGTCATTTTGTGGTGTGTACATGTGACCGTGATGTGATTGACTGAGGTTGGAAGAGGGAAATTTCAACTCCGACTTCGTCTGGAACATGGCATAAAGGCGCGTTACATCAACCTTTGCATGGCGAAATTCCACTGGCAAAGAAGGTGTAGGCGGACGTTGAGCGCATGTGAAACCATCAAAAAAGTAATTGTCAACCAATCTCTTTTGAATGCTGCACTTTATACTCTGGGAGAGTGAAGTTGAAAAGAAACTCACCACTAAAATGATATACTTGTCCATTGTGAATATTCAGTGTAGCTGTGTATGAAGCACCGCCCACAATGAGGCCACTGCCAAACCAAGCAACTTTAACGGCGAATTCGCCTGTGAAAGTTCACCAAATTTGAACTCCACGCGAAATCCGCAAGGGGAAATTCTTCATCACTGGAAGTCCATTGCGCAAAATTCACGATTGCGCGGGCTCCCATTAAGATGACTGAATTTCGCCGTACGAAGTTTAATATGTCCGTGCCTTTAGTCTAAGCCTCACAGCCTCCTTGTCATTCCAGTCAAAATGTAAAGTTGCCGCTACTGTGAATGCGATCCATTCCGTTCATATTTAGTAAGGCTGTTTGAAAACAATAGCCCCTTTTACACATCCAACCCTTTCCAGAAAATGTATTTCAATTGTCTGGTTAGAGGTGTGAACACGACTCTTTAGAAAATACTGGAAAATAATTTCCCTTAATAAGAAGTTGTATCATTACCTAAACATTTACATATTGATGGTCTGTGTGAACAGCAATGGTTTTCCAAATGGCATTTTTGTGCCCTTGAAGGGCACTTCGGGAAGGGGACACCACTCGAAGGTTCGTTCTAAACGAAAGTAAGAAAACATTTATTTTTATGAAAGACCCTTCCACAAGACTGTTAGCGAAGGGTTCATTCATACAGTAATGCCATGCTCCCTTCAAAGTGCCCACATCAAGAGCTCTGTCTTTCGAAGTGAGTAGGGTATAGGGATGATCACTTTTGATTGGAATTTGCCCAGAGTCAAGAGATCAACTGTGTCAGTTCGTACGAAGTCACGACGTGCTGACGTAAGAAAGTTCTGACGGGGATGATGCAATTACTCTGCGCTGTAACAACGGTGAATTGGAAGTAAAACAAAATGTCAACAAATTGGTCAGATAGTGAAACTAGAGCGCTTCTCTTCATCCAAGCGGAATACATTTTCTGACAGCTTTAAGGAACAAAGTGATTCTGTTACATAAGATAAAATTACCTGCCTCCTTTGGGAACGCGCAGACCTCTTTGTAGCAATATACGTACAGATTACTGTGCTTTTCAGCCTCAGATAACGTCTCCGCCTTCGGATGGTAGTGACAGTATTTTGTTCTCTGTAGTTCATCAGTTTTATTTGAAGTAGTCGCATACGATGTCAATAGCTATGTTTCCATCCAAGTAATTTAATTAATGCGAAAAACCATATTATCGCAAAAACAATGTGTGAATAATGCTGTGTTTCCATCCAAGGGTGTTCAAAAGGAGGAAATCAGCACTTCCGGAGAAATTATAGCCACTGTGAGTATTTTATTAATAAAATACTGGCGGTTTAGAGCACGCAGACAAATACTCTAAAGTACTTTGTCTCATGTTTGGGAGCGACAGCGCGTCACACACTGCTGATTAATACATATGTGCGTTCATCCATCCTTATGACTATACCGTGTGGATCTATAAGATATTTTTCAAAAGTGTCAATAAACCTTCTGTTCCGTACAGATCAAGTTTGTTTTCGGCTTATTTGCTCTGCAAACTCTTTGTAGGCTTTGGATTTTCTAGACACCGTTATTTCAGGATGACCGGAGCAACATTTCAGACCTGCTGGTTAGTCCAGTAATGAATGAGTTTTTCGGTCACGACCTTTTTAATGCACATCTTTTATTCTTAACAAATTCAATACGAGTTTATTCGGTAAATGTGTTTCCATCATAGTTTATACGCATTTCTTCTTATCGAATTAAAAATGTATCCACCACAAGCAAGCGTATACATTTTTTATGCACATTTTGGAGATCTATTTGCATATTGCATGTGTTTCCATACAGCAGTTTTTATGCGATATCCCAAAATGTGCATAAAAAAAGTTGATGCGACTGAGTTATTAGCTATTGAGTCTCGTGCAACTGCATAAATGTAAACAATTGCCAAAAGTTTAAAACCGCACCCACATTAGCAACCGCATGCATTCAGATACAAAATAATACCCCACCATTTTTTCAAACAAGAAGCCTACATTTCCGACATAGCCATGTAGATGTCATTTCCGGCAAACGATGTCACAGAGGTGCTGATGTGTGAATGGAACTAGCAAAACCGAAAAAAGACGGAAAGTCTTTGCACGTGTGAAAAGAACATATGGTACATTTACCAGTAAAGGCAAGCCAACGATTTTCCTGTAATTTACCTGGTTGCATCTGTGAAAGGGGCTAATACTTATTTTTGCAATTCGGCTCAGTGGCACTAGTGGCAGAGAACTTACACACTTCGACTATAAAATGAATACAGAAATTGTTGAAATTTTGTGAACAAACAAAAACATGCATAAAAAAACATTTCTGTGCTGTATTTTTGTTTTGCAATAAAAAGAGCTAAACGTCCTTAAAACAAATCAAATGGTTGCGTTAGAGCCAGGGGCAGGGCCAGAAGGGTGGCACGGGGTGGCAGCTGCCACCCTAAAAATGAGCTTTGCCACCCCAAGTCAACCCTGCTTGCATCCTGGAGACTGTGCGCAACAGCTTAACCCGTCCGTGTCCATAACAACGTCCCGTCAGACGAAATTACTCGATGCAACCTCTTACTGGACTCTTGCCACCCCTTTGCCACCCCGGGCAAAAAATCCTGGAAACGCCCCTGGTTAGAGCACAGTTGCATAAGATATTAAGACTTGTTTAAGACTCTTTAATTACATATGAAGTATAAAACAATGAGGGCAAGCTTAATTTAAGTTATATTCTCTGAACAAAATGGGATTTTGGCTATATAAATGTTCGCTGAGGGATGCTACTCACTCTCTGGGGTCTGTAGGAGTCCACGGCCAGCATCAGTCTGATATACAGGAGTACTGCACATATCTGTGTCTTCATCCTGCTACTCACTCTCCAGGGTACAGTCCGGCAATCGAGCTGTGAGGGAGGCCAGTCTGTACTGTGTATACACTCACACTCACAAATCAATAAGCAACTCCCTCCACAGGTTTCTCACGCAGGACCACACAGACACAGGCTGTACGCCCGGCGGACTGAGAAGAGACCTGTCAGCGACCTTACAGAGCCAAATAGGCTCTCCTCTTAAAAAACACACATTAGTCAGAACAACACTTTGGTGTTGTCATCCGTCTTAGACAGGGCAGATTTGGCCCAGCTTTTCCACAAATCCAAATGTGTGACTGTATGTTTGTGCTATCCAGAACGGGCTCAGATCCAGTCTTCTCCAGCCGCGAGTGTGTGCATGTCTGTCCGGTCCCTGTGCGCTTCAGTCCCGCTCTCTGCTGTCACGCCGTTTCCTGCTTGCAGACTTCCAGATTTAGTTGCTCGCACACAGAAACATGTGGGTTTAAATATGATCCAGACCGCTACAGAGGGCAAGTAGTGAAGGAGGGGTCGGTGGGGGACTGAATCCAGCCAATATCTCTCCTAAATGCAGCAAAGTGGCTGGATGAATAAGGAGGGGAGCCAAGCTGACATGCCCTTTCTCTGTTTGTGTATATGCGTCACAGTCTCTGGCAGACCCAACAGTGAGCTTGTAATACGAGACGTGAATTAGAGGAAGCTTTAACGCAGTGTTGTAATGGGTTGAGTGCCATTTTTCTGCACATACACTCTCGCCATCTCTATCTGATGACCTGAATGCATTTACTTTAAAAGCTTCAGAGGAATCTATTATTACTGGCATCCCATGATTCTCAACTGCATGTTCATGTTTATAAATTGTGCGTGAACCATGAGGTTAAGTGCAGGGATGGGATTTACGTGAAAGAAAACCTGACACAGAGATATTTGACAAAGCAAGGCATGTTGTGGTCAGATATACTGTAATATTAACAGCTAAAACCAATAATCTTAATAATATTAGTAGTTACACAATATATCAGAAATAAATTGAGTAAATGGTGAGAAGACCAAACTTTGATCATTAGTTATCATAAAAATAAGGAATACATAGCTTAAAGATTTTAGAAATAACTAGAGTAAGATTACACACACACACACACACACACACACACACGCACACACACACGCACACACACACACACATATATATATACATGGGTCATTGACAAATATCTCTGTTGTCAAGTTCGTAAAAATTAAATTTGTGTCCATGTTGGTTTCAATATATTTGAGAACATATAAGGGATAGTTCAAAATGAAAATTATCTCATCATTTATTCACCCTCATGCCATCCCAGATGTGTATGACTTTCTTTCTTCTGCAAAACACAAATGAAGATTTTTAGAAGAATATCTCTGTTCTGTAGTGAATTGGTACCAAAATTTTGAAGCTCCAAAAAGCACATCAAGGCAGCGTAAAACAATCCATATGACTCCAGTGGTTTAATCCATGTCTTCAGAAGTGATATGATAGGTGTTTGTGAGAAACAAATCAATATTTAAGTAATTCTTTCTTTACATTCTCCTCCCTGCCCAGTAGGTGACAATATGCACAAAGAATGTGAAAGTGAAAGTGGAGATTCATGGTTAAAAAAAAAAAAAAAAAGGACTTAAATATTGATCTGTTTCACACCCACAGCTATCATATCATTTCTGAAGACATGGATTAAACCACGTATGGATTACTTTTATGCTGCCTTTATGTGCTTTTGGACCTTCAAAGTTCTGGCCACCATTCACTTGCACTGTTTGAACCTACAGAGATGAGATATTCTTCTGAAAATCGTGTTTAGCAGAAGAAAACAATCATACACATCTGGGATGGCACGAGGGTGAGTAAATGAGGAGAGAATTTTTCCAGGTGAAATTTTATTGTATTTATTTATTTTACAATCATAATACATTTTTGAGTCAAGAATAACAAAATATCTCAGGGTTACACCAAATGACCAAAACAAAAATGGGCCTTTTCATAAAAATGTCATGTTTTACGATATGGGCAAAAAAAAAAAAAAAAAAAATGGCTACATTTTGTCACGTAAATGGCAACATGCATTTTGGCTACACTACATGACTTAGATTTTCTGCGGATTCTTTTTATTTTTTAAACAATAATCATATTTTTAAATAAAATAGTTTTAAAGCATTTTTTAAAGAAATAATAATAAAAAGATTATTCTGCACTACTCATGCCAACATTTATTTTTGTTTTTTTGAAGAATTTTAGCTTTTAATTAGACTTTTTTTATTTTTTCATTTTACTGTCCGGAGAGTTACACCACTTGAAATTTTTTTATTGTAAACTCCAGAAGAAAAAAAGTCAAATAAAATGACTGAACTCAATAATTGAAATCATGTTTTTCATAGAAGAGGTGTAATTTAAGTAATTGCATTTGTAATATATTTTTGAGTAATTTAATAAGTCTGGACAAAACAAAAAAAATAAAAAAATAAAGTGCATTATGACAAACTTATTTGTCAATAACCCATATATATATATATATATATATATATATATATATATATATATATATATATATATATATATATATGACACTTTTGGACACTTAAGCCACACTTAAATGTCTAAATGACATTCCTTTAATAAGATATCAAAGCAAATAGTATCTACAAACAAATGCTGCTAGACTTTTCTCTGAACTAACTTTACTTTTAACCAATAACTTTTTAGTAGATATATGAAGTCAGTTTTCCTCAAGTTCACACAACTGTCCACAGGTGGAGTTCAGCATATTTAAGGACATGTTCCACTAATGTTTGACAACCAAAAAAAGTCCAAATCCTTTTGTATTCATTTTGTTAAACAGCTTATTCTTTATCATTTCAAAATGATATTTTACCTTTATTTCTACATTTAAACCACACATTATTCACTGTACTGTATATTTAGTATTGCATTGTATATAATAAGCTATAGGAACACAAACGGAAGCTTTGAGAAAAGCTTAGAATTTTTGACCAATCTTTGACTTCCAAACTTTTGCTCTCTCAAATCCATTAGTGGCTGATCTGTAATCTCCGATGGCTTGATTAATCTCTTCCTGTGTGTTCATGACAAAGGGCCCTGAAATGAATAAATAAAACCCCTAGTTTTAGAAAAGTCAGAAAAATGCATTGACATACATATCCATAAATAGTTATGTTTTTAATTGTCATATAAGGATATGGCAATATTACTAATAAAATACATAACATACCATACTGAACCACAGGCTCTTTTATGGGTTCACCAGCAATTAACACAAAGTGAGATTCCTCAACTGTCTAAAAATAATAATAAAAAGTCAATAAAAAGACAATTTACTTAAACCAGAACAGCTTCACATAGGAACAGGATTAAAAAAAAAAAAAAAAAAACCTTGTTTTCCACTCTGATGCATTCACCATCTTCAAAAACCACTGTGTGGTGTGGCTCAATTGTCCGAGGATCATCATCTGGGCCTGAAGGAAAACCAAATAAATAGTGCTGTCAGTCGATTAATTTTTTAATCACGATTAATCGCATATTTTTTTTTTTGTAGTTAATCGCGATTAATCGCAGATTTTGAAAGTGCAGAAATCTGACACTATATTTACTTATTTTCTTGTCAAAATGTATTTATTTCCATTTTAGGAAGAAAACAAAACAATATGTAGCAATATAATGCTTTATTAACATTTTCCAAACAAAGCCTTCCACTTTTATAAACATAGAAATGCACTAAAATAGCACCAATTCGAGTAACATTAAACATTTCCCAAAGTCTAAGTGGGAGTTTGACTAATTGAAAGAACTAGTCCAAACATAGGTTGCATATTCATTGCAATGGGCATTAAATCTCTTAAACTCTCATCCTCCACAATATTAATCTGCCGGTGACTGTGGCTATCCACTTTCTTAGAGCAATCGTGAAGCTGCATTCATGATTCGCATCAGGGCAGCAACACCAGCGTCGAGCACCACTTTGAACTCACCATGCACCTTACATAGATCACAAGTCCCATCTGGGCTTGTTTATTTATACATCAAATAGCGCTAAGAGCTCCTTTCTCCATCATTTTGTCACTGACAGGGAAGCGCTGTCAGAGATTATTTTATTTACTGAGATAACCTCCGCGGCTCTATCATAGGAGAGAGCGTAACGGTTAACTTTAGCGTGTTAAGACAGTTTTGCTCATAGAATGTCTATGGGATAGCAGCGTATGCTTAGCTTGTAGGGTCTCCTTGCTAGAAGGTTTCTGGCACTATAGTGTGTGCATCAGTGTAATGACTTCAGGCAGACATTACAAAGTTTCTGCCCTTTACACCAGTGTTTATTCAGTATTAATGAAAAATGCGTTAATCGTGATTAGGAAAATTATCACGTTAAACTTTTTTAATTAATCGCATGCGTAACGTTAATTCTGATAGCTCTACAAATAACATACATAAACGTAGGGTGGCCAGACATCCTGTTTTTCCCAGGACAGGCCCGTAGTTAAGCATTTTTTCTAGTGTCCCGACTTATTATGAAAAAAATCGTGTTTTGTCCCATATTTCCCCTGTCCTAAAATTTCTCTATCGCCTATGTGACTTTCTCAGTCACGTGAGTATTATAATCAAAGGTAGCCAAGGATACAGCTTGTAAAACCAATAAAATCACACCATGTTTTTTGAAGTACATGATTGGATTTAACTATCCAACCACAATCCCCTATCGATAGACGTCCAGTTAGTGAACTGATTGAAGAGTCAGTTTGAAAGAGCACACAGATGAAATTGTGGCTGGAAAAATGTCAAGGAAGTGTGCATGTACATTTAATGAGGATCTTCAGAAAGAGTTTACATTTCTAAAAAAGCAGTCACAGACAGAGCCTAGTAAAGTGAGGTGTGAGATGTATGGAGCTCGCTTTTCCATCACCCATGGAGACCGCACCGACATCGTGCAGCATGTTCATACAAAAAAGCATGTGGATGCTGCTAAAAGTAAAAGTGTTAGCGATTTATTTTTGTGAAGCAAAGTTCAGAATCTGAAGGTGCATGCAAGTGAAGGACTTTTTGCTTATCATTCTGTTGTGCATGGCCATAGCTTTGCACATTCGTGACCTGAGAAAGGCCTTCAAGTCCAGGCTGGAGGAATCATTCATACCCTCTGACATTAAAAAGCAGTTGGATGCCCAGGTTGAAGCTGGTGACATGCGAGCGGATGATTTCTTTTGTGCAGTGAGAAACTTTTATTCAGCATCAGTGGATTACCTTCAAAATTGGAGCTGCTCGTTGGAGAACACAGAAAAACTTGTGTGGGCCATACTGAGAGACATCCCAGAGTGGAAAGACATTCAGAGCAGCCTCGAACACTTCTACTCCAGAATCCCCGCTCTCAGTTTGACTGACGAAACCACGCTCTTTGATGAGTGGGCTTTCACGAAAAACATTGGCACTCGTTGCATCACTAAATGGAACATGAACAAGACGGCCGTGTCTGAGAGATGGACAGATGTTTTTCGTGAGCTGGAGAGCAAGTCCATCAACTTCGGAGTCTTAGCCAAGGTCGTGGAGTTTGTTTTATGCCTGCCTGGGACATCTGCATCTGTGCACGTGTGTTCTCATTAATGAACGCAGCATGGACACCGGATAAATCTCGACTCAGTGTAACAGTCACGAAGGCAATGCTTTTCATACCTCTTAATTTTGGACTGGACTGGACTGCTCTGCATTTTACGATAAACTCTTGAAAGACAAGCGCACACTGAGAAAAATTGCTGCCAGTGAAAAGTACAAGGTGACAACAGTTACAGATGCACCCTCTACTTCACATTGATCTGCACCTAGATAAGGATACGTCAATTTCATTTTTGCTGGGAGGGGGCTGTCACGTGTCCACAAGCAGGAATCAGGTCACCCTACATAAACGTCACAATCCTATGCAAATTATGCTATACAAACTAGCTATATTCCATAAATGATGTCAAATGACTAGACCTGGCAGGCAGCTCAAGTTAGATGGAAGCTGATTGAGTACCAGATACCCCGTAAACCAGATTAAATCAGAAAAAATATCTGCAAGATATATATATTTTTTCATGTTAACATGGTACCGCATTTCATCACACCCTTTCAACAAGTTGGTTTCTCAACACCTACTTTATTCATGAAAATTGTATATTAGTGAACAGTGAAGATTCGAGATTTGTTTAGACATGCTTTGAAGTCACAGGTGGAAACTCATAGTTAATGAATGTTTGTATAATCTCCTATAACCTATAAATCACATTTGTGGCAATAAATCAACACATCAAACATTGCTTTGGAAATCTAATTTCTCAGCTTGAGGGAGTTGCCATTGGCACATGATCACAAGAATAGTCAGAATATCTGTCAGATGTCCAAGAGAGAGAGAGAGAGAGAGAGAGAGAGAGAGAGAGAGAAAGAGAGAGGGAGGGAGGAAGTGAAAAATAATCATAAAGCATCTACTCAAAGGAGAGTAAGCTGCTGTGATAATGGAATCCCCAGCAGGAGGACAAAATTTGAACTCACCAGTGCATAAAGAACCTACGATGGTGTAGATGAAAGCTGTCCAACCTGAAAAAGAATAACTGTAATTATAACAATGGAACAATAATGATATAATAATAGCATATATGGTGAATTCAGCTATATTTGGCTATTTTTGACAATGAGATGACTGTCAAAAAGTGGCCCTATTTCCCTGAATTTACCCATTATATTAATATACAGAATACAGTGGCAACCAAAATTATTTGTTTTGCATTCCCTCACAATAAATTAACCATAGTGTTACTATACAGTAGTAATTTAGTTGTAACCATGACTGACATGGTTTGGATACAATAAACCTCTCTGTTGTATCGCCTCATAAATTTTAGGTCGCTGTGTCAAGTTAAACTAAGTTTGAAACTTCGGATTTGCGCTCCATCAAGCTGTGTTTGAATGCAAGAACGTGTTCTCATCTTGTGCTGTCTGCTGTCGGTAAGTGTGGTTTGTTCTCTGTCTGTATAAGCTGCGCATTGCCTATACAGTGAGTTTCACTTACTGCCCCCTGGAGAAAACAGGAAAACAGGAACTGCTCACATGGAAGGAATATTCCTTATTACTAGGGTGACCAGAGTCCTGCTTGTGGAAAACGGGACAGCCCGCTCCCAGCAAAAATGAAATTGACGTATCCTTACCTAGGCGCAGATCAATGCGAAGTAGAGGGTGCATCCGCATCTGTAACTGTTGTCAACTTGTACTTTTCTCTGGCAGCAATTTCTATCAGTGTACACAGTCCAATCCAAAATTAAGAGGTATGAAAAGCATTGCCTTCATGACTGTTACACTGAGTCAAGATTTATCTGGTGTCCATGCTGCGTTCATTAATGAGAACACACGCTCCACAGATGCAGATGTCCCAGGCAGGCATAAAACAAACTCCACAACCTTGGCTAAGACTCCAAAGTTGATGGTCTTGCTCTCCAGCTCACGAAAAACATCTGTCCATCTCTCAGACACGGCCGTCTTGTTCATGTTCCACTCAGTGATGCGACGAGTGCCAATGTTTTTCGCGCAAGCCCACTCATCAAAGAGCGTGGTTTCGTCAGTCAAACTGAGAGCGGGGATTCTGGAGTGGAAGTGTTCGAGGCTGCTCTGAATGTCTTTCCACTCTGGGATGTCTCTCAGTATGTTTTCTGTGTTCTCCAATGAGTGGCTCCAATTTTGGTGGTAATCCACCGATGCTGAATAAAAGTTTCTCACTGCACAAAAGAAATCATCCGCTCGCATTTCAACCAGGGCATCCAACTGCTTTGGAAGACTTTAATCAGGTTATGAATGTGCAAAACTATGGCCGTGCACAATAGAACGATAAGCAAAAAGTCCTTCACTTGCGTGCACCTTGTCAGATTCTGAACTTTGCTTCTCAAAAAAAAAAAAAATAAATAAATAAATAAATAATCGCTAACACTTGGTGTAGCACACTTACTTTTAGCAGCATCCACATGTTTTTTTGTATGAACATGCTGCACGATGTCGCTGTGGTCTTCATTGGTGATGGAAAAGTGAGCTACACACAACTCACACCTCACTTTACTAGGCTCTGTCTATGACTCCTTTTTTTAGAAATGTAAAATATTTTTGAAGATCTTCATTAAATGTACATGCGCACTTCCCTGACATTTTTTCCAGCTGCAATTTCATCTGTGTGCTCTTTCAAACTGACTCATCAATCAGTTCACTAACTGGATGTCTATTGATAGACTTGGATAGTTTAATCCAATCATGTACTTCAAATAACACAGTGTGATTTTATTGGTTTTACAAGCTGTATCCTTGGCTACATTTGATTATAATACTCACATGACTGAGAAAGTCGCATAGGCGATAGAAAAATTTTAGGAGAAGGGAAATATACGGGACAAAACACAATTTTTTTCAGAATAAGTCGTGACACCAGAAAAAGTGCTTAAATACGGGACTGTCCCATGAAAAACGGGACATCTGGCCACCCTACTTATTACGGTCCGGACTGTATTAATTTTTTTAACGCATTATTTTTTAATATAATTAAGTGCACTGAATTAACGAGTTAAATCGACAGCCCTACTACAAATACCATAATTCAACTGTGGTTACTGTGGTAACACCATGGTTAATGTTTTGTAAGGGAATGCAAAACTATTAGAAGGGAACGCATGAATTTCAGAAAATACGTTTTTTTTGTTACAAATGATATCAGCATAACAATTTTAATTGAAAAATGAAGCTGATTTTGATTAAGAATTCAATTTTAAATCCCAGACCTTCAAAGTGGCCTCAGACTTTTGAACCCCACTGTTTATACATTTAAAATGCAAGTTCAAATGCACATTGAAAGAATACTGACTATCCAGGATCAATCCATTTCTAATAGGGATGCACCGATGTATCTATCTGCTGCCGATATTAATCGGCCAATTATTGACCAAATTAAAACCATCGGTTATAAGCATGAAAATACCGATATGAAAAACCCATGGTTTATTTATAATTAATTAGTACCATACTTTGTTTAAACTTGAAAATGCACAATTTTCATTTTTCAGAAATATTAATAGCCACAATTTGTAGAAGGGTTGGCACTCCTAAGAACATGTAATATCTAATTTTTATTCTTTCTTGTTCTCAGGTTAATGTGGAAAAAACAGCATAAACGGACGTGACGGTTGTGAAAGCGGCACTTACCTACAGTACAGGATACAAAATGAGGAAAACCATCCAAAACGCTTTGAAACCAGCAGACTTTAACTTCTGAGATATCAGTATGATGTCCATTAATGCTGCATGATTGACTGAATTAAAATTGCAACATGGCCCTGCATGATTATTAAACCTTAAAAGTCTGCGTTTTAAACTGCAAAAACAGAAGTGCAAAATGTTTTATAAGTACAAAATAACCTTTATTCATATCAATCAACATATTATCATATTTAGTCATTTTTTATCTTTTTATCTTGTATTTATCTTTCACTGTGGCTCTCATGTGTTCAACAGATCCAATCCATGTTCAAAGGAAATTTATTGTTAGAACAGTGAAAAAGCTTTTGTAGCTCTTTGTAAATTTTTTATGCATCTCCTACATGACACTGCGGAGACTCACAGCATGTGGAGGCTCTTGCTACTCTCCGGATCCACGCACAACTTACCACGTGCCCCATTGAGAGCGAGAACCACTAATCGCGACCACGAGGAGGTTACCCCATGTGACTCTAACCTCCCTAGCAACCGGGCCAATTTGGTTGCTTAGGAGACCTGGCTGGAGTCACTCCGCACACCCTGGTTTCGAACTCGTGACTCCAGGGGTGGTAGTCAGCGTCAATAATCGCTGAGCTACCCAGGCCCCCTTTTTTATGCATTCCTAAATAAAACTGATGTCATGTGATGACAAAATAAGGGAAGTTATCATTATCGGTTTCGTTATCGGCCTCAAATGTTCATATCGGTGCATCCCTAATTCAGCAATATGACCAAATAAAGAGCTATTTAAATTCGATGAAGTCCTTCTGCAGCTTCTTCCACATCTAATGATAACTAATCAATTCCTCTCATCTGACCTTCTCTTATCTTAATATGACCATGCTGATATGAGCCCATCCTGACGTCACCTGATGGTATTTCTGGTCCCACTTTATATTAGGTGTCTTTAACTAATATGCACTTGATACAATGTACTTATTATGTACAAATGTGTTGTTCCATTATACTTACATTTAAAGTACCTGCATTTAATTACATTAGCAGTTACACTGTTAACCTTACCCCTAACACTAATCCTAACCCAACCCTTACCCTAAAATCTAACTCTAACCCCGAACACTACCCCTAAACCTACCAGTATCTCAACCTCAGTAGCATCAAATGTGGATCATAAAATGTGCAGAACTACATGTTGTTACACAGTAAATACATTGTATTGTATGTATTTTATTGTTAGTACATAGTAGTACAAAACACCTAATATAAAGTATGACTGTATTTCGTGTGGACACACGACCATGAATGACATTTCTTACACAACTCCTCTAACTGTTTTTGCAGTGACCCTGCGTAGTGCTTTGTGGTCAGTTTGAGTCATACAACAAGCACTAAAGCGCATTGTATTTGTTCACTGTCTAATGCAGATTGGTTTATTTGGTTCATATGTGAAATCTTACCTTTGTAACTCTGCCAGATAAATTCATTCTGAGCTAAAAGGAGAGAGTCTGACTCTTGAAGTGACTCAAAGGATGAAGTATGACATCTTTTACCATTTGAGCAAAAATGACACAATACTGTCTTTTCCCAAAAATTTGTAAGAGTGAGGTATGATGTTTTAGTCAAGTACTTTTGTAAAGATTTTGTAAGGACTTCAGGGAAATCCAGATTCATTTATTGTCAAAATGTGCTTGTTGTAACTAAGGAGAAAGCCATGTGTTTTTTATTTAAAGACTAAATTGTAAGAAAGCCATTTCATTCAACTCTGTCTGTAAGTAACTTTAGATTTCACGACAAACTCACCCTCCCGAACACTCACATATGAAAAAAAAAAAAAAAAAAAAAACCCACAATATGGACGTAAACATCTTTTAGTAATGTTTTACCTTTGGGTACAGGCTGCACATGCTTTGCACCTTTCTTCAGTTTAAAGTCCAGGTACATGGTTGGAGTTCTTGTGTAAATCTTTGACTGAAAAAGGAAAAGCATGTCAATGCCAAAATCATAATATTTTATCTTGAAAAAAAACTTACGGTTCACACCAGATGACTACTGTGACACCAAACGTTTATGTTCTCCACTCAACATGTCACAGTTTTGCCATCTTTCTTTATTGCTACAAGACAAAAAACAAGAGAAATTGTTCAATATTGTTTAAATTATAGTCTTGAACAGATGTAAAAACATTGTGTGTGAGATCCAGCAAATATCTGGTTCCAGTAAGACCAAGTACTTGGCTGACCCACATTTAACTTCAGCAATGCATTCACCCGTCTGCCCTTGAGAAAACCTCCATAACCACATTTTACATTTAAAACATTTTAGAAAACCACTTCCACTCAAGCCTGCTCCAAATTTCTTGCTGTTGTCTCAGAGAGGGGACAGAGGATGCCCTCGCAGCAGCAATTAGTGTGCTGGACTCTAGTATCAGATAGTAAAATGGACATTCCGGTTGGCTGGAACATTTAAAAAGCAGTTGGCTGCTCAGATCAAACGTTAAAGGAATAGTTCACCCAACAATGAAAATGTCTTTCATCATTTCCATGTTGTTCAAAGCCATAATGCTATCTTTCTATGTGGAACACCAAAGGAGGAATTTTAAAGGATGTCCCGTTCGCTGATTTCAATACAATGGCAGTTAATAGTAGCGGAATTTCACATTTCTAAGCGATTTTTTTTTTTTTAATTTGACTAAAGAAAATGCGAATCATTGTGTGTTTCCATCCACTATGTCATCCGCATTATCTTGAGGGAACCCGCCTGCTTATGATGGAGAAGCTGAATGGACTCCTTTCTTCAGGGAGAGTAGTTTTTGTGTATTGGAGCAATTGTACATTGTTTTATTAAATGCTGCCAGGAGACCAGACTGATCTCACAGTGAAATCGGAAACAGTGGGTTGACTTTTCTTTGGTAAAATCGGCCAGTGTATACCGTAATTTGAAACAATGCCCCCAGTTAGGGCTGCATTGAGATGGTCCTGGGCCCCGGGGCCTATGGTTTCGCTGGGCCCCTGTCAGTCGTCAGAGCGGCGGTGGGGGGTAGAGTGGAATGTTTTCACTCAATGAGCATGCACTACACATACGGGTTTAGCCATTGCGCACACTCTCTGTGTTTACATCAGCATCTCCCGCAGAACGCGCTAACATACGTGCCCTCCCGAGAACGTAGACGGGAAACACTGTGACTGGACACCCCCACCCCCCCAGGAGTTCGGGGCCCCCCTGCTGCCACGGGCCAGGGGCTTAAGCCCAGGTAAGCCCATGCATTAATGCGGCCCTGCCCCCAGTGGTCAAAAAGTTAAGTGTTATTGGGTGTATGGGACGTGTGAGCTTAATTTTCAGGGTAAATTGTCCACAGAGGGGTGCCAAAACCAAGTTGTTAAGCGTGTTGTTTTCAGCTGAACAGGATGCAAAACATTGAAGAGGAATACAAAATGTATTAACCGTACCCATCAACCCAAACACCAAAGCTAAATCTAACCATTTGTGGAATAAAAATGTAATGTTAGATCGTCACTGATTATGCGAACGTGATTACTTCACTGTTTCAACTCAGGATCCAAACACGGGTCTCCCAAGCTGCTGACGCAACGTGCTTCAGGTCACGCCACAAGGGACCCGAACAACATACTAGAAGGCAACCAGTCTGGCTTCATAAGTGGACACTCAGCTGAGACTGCTGGCGAGAGCAGTAACCAAATGATCTGTCATTATTTTACAAGACCTTTCTGCTGCTTTCGAGAATGTCAAACACCAGATCGTCCTTTCAACCCTCACAGCTATGGGCATTTCAGGAAATGTGCTCCACTGGTTTTGAGTCTTACCTCACAGTCTTGGAAGAGAGCGATGTCTAAGTCACACCAACTAGCTACTGGGGTACCTCAGGGTTCAGTGCTTGGACCCTTCATCTTCTCCATTTACATGACATCACTGGGATCTGTTATTCAGGCACATGGCTTTTCCAATCATTGCTACAGTATGCCGATAACACAAATCTACCTCCCATTCCAGCCTGACGATCCTGCAGTAGCTGCATGGAACTCAGCCTGCCTGACAGACATTTCGTATTGGATGAATGAACACCACCTCCAACTCAACACAGTGCAGACGGAGTTTCTCGTTGCTGCTTCGCCAAGCAGTTTATCATAACTTAACCATCTAGACTCGCCAACAATTACACCATCCAAGACTGCCAAAAATCGTGGTGCCATCTCACAGAGGCTCAAAATCACTTTCCCGGACTTTCATTTCAACTGTTTCTCCGCTGGTGGAACGACCTGCCAAACCCACTCAAGCAGCTGCTCTCTAGCCACCTTCAAGAAACAACTAAAGACACACCTCTCTCGTGAGCACTTGACCCAATCTTACTAATGCAATAACTATCTTCTTTCTTCTTTTAAAAAAATATACTTAATTATCACCTTCCTCTCTACTTGTGCTTCTCTGAGCAATTTGCAACTTTGTATTACAGCACTTCTCTTATTATTGCCTCCATATGATTAAATGTTTCTGTTGCATTCCTCATTTGTAAGTTGCTTTGGATAAATGCGTCTACTTAATGAATAAATGTAAATGCAAGGAACGTAAACATGCATGAGCCGATGCAAAAATGTTGAATGGGAGAAGCTGCTTGTCAGTGTGTCGGCATAATGTGGCTAATCCTAGAGAACAGGAACTCTCGGAAACAACATGACCATGTTGCAGAAATGCCAAAGAATGAGTGCATTATTTCATATAACGAGGGCTGAATTGGCTGCTATGCCCAAACGCCACCCGCCTGTTTACCTGGTAGCGCCAGTGCTCCAGGCTGTTCTGGCGGATTGTGAGGACCCACTTTAATGTCCAGCTATGGGATAAACAGTTCGAATGTCAAGGGCTATGTTCGAAGAATTGTGTGCCAAGTTTCATTCCTGTGCACAAATGGTCAAAACACGTAACTGTTTTGTGAAAACTATGAAAAATCGTATCCATATGTGCCTAGTGCGTAAACTTTTACACAAATTTTGAGAGTTTATGTGCATATCATGCGAAACCATTCAGGTTTCATAAGCGCAAATTTTAAATATGCATAAAAACAGTTAGATGGAAACCCAGCAAGTGACTCATATTACAGCTTAAAAAGACCCAAAAGTAGTCCAAGTGACTCGTGCATTATTTCCCAAGTCTTCTGATGATATATGATTGGGTCCATTTTACCAAAACCTAAGTTATTTTACAGATGGCTCTCCTTTGCGCATTCATGAGTGCATCAGAACTTGCGTTGTTCACACGAGAACAAGCTTCTCAATTTTCATTTTTGGGTGAACTATACCTTTAAGAAAATGCCTTCAGTGATAGCTGCTTGCAGTGACTCCAAGATATAATACGTTGCTTTAAATCATAAACAGGAAACAGGCAGACAGAAGCACATGTTTGCCAAAATTAAGAACACTGATGATAAACAGACAAAAGTGTAAGACAGACAGAGGCGTACTGACAATTTTTTCCCCACCTCTCTCTCTCTCTCTCTCTCTCTCTCTCTCTCTCTCTCTCTCTCTCTCTCTCTCTCTCTCTCTCTCTCTCTCTCTCTCTCTCTCGTTTGGTTCAAAGAGTTTATAATAATCATGAGGAACATGTTTTATATCACCTGACAAGAAAGGCAGGGCTCTTGGCTGGGAAAATAAGCCATACTTCAGATTAGTGCTTCAGTATATCAGAAAGCTTCAGAAAGAGAATGATTTGGTTCCAGTCTCCATTTTCTGGATCCAGTAAATAGCTTTTTTTTATTTTTTTTATTAATAGTGAAAGTTTAATGGAGAGAAAAGGGGAAGACGGTATTAGGACCGGACATGGGCTCACAAATGAGCCATATGATTCAATGTGGACACCTGTGCTTACTGTTGAGCCAGTAAACAACCATAATACAGGAAAACAAGATTCCCACACTTTTGTACCAATTAAATTTCCATGACCTTTCCAGTTGTTTGTTATCAGCACTGGATGAGCCTTTTTGCTAATAAACCATTGAGAGCGGTTTGTGAGCCAGTTGATTGATATATTAAAAAGAACCAACTCAAAGGAACGATCACTATGGGTTGCAAGCTTTGACACTCGATTTGATTAGATTACATCATCATGAAAAAAAGTTTTAAAATTGGATATATCTTCACACAGATAAGGTTAGTAAGCAATTTTATCACACTAAAATCATGTTAACACTCATATTGTTTACGTCTTGTGGCTATACTTTTGAAATAGTGAGTATTTTAACATTTACGGATTGGCCCCATTCACTTCCATTGTAAATGCAAAGGATCGAACTGTATCGTCATGGCGCTAACCCTAACCCTATCCCAAACAAAATAGGAACAGAAGACAAGCGCAAAACCCCCGTCACCCGTGTCATATGTCATTGCCACCTAATGTAACTTTTCTAGATGCCACAAATGCTGCAGAGCATTACTTGTATTGAACCCGGAATGTTCTTGTAAGATTTCTTTACCAGGTCTGGAAATCACAATTTAAACATTCCCTGATATTTCCATGTTTTCTTTGAAAGTGGGGACCTCTTAAATGAAACAGTACACAAAACTGGTCTCAGATCAGTAGCTTACACTGAACACTAACCTTTACTCCAAGTGCTTCCCCCGAGATGACTATCACGGTGACTCCATCTTTGCTTGGTTTGGGGATCTCTTTGCTCTTTAGCTCCTGGTACTGCGGCTCCACCATCTTATCTGCACCCTTCAAGTTCACCCAAAGCTGTAGGCCATGAATGGGTTCATCTGACACAGGCATCTCAGCATGAATCACCCCACGCCCTGCTGTCATCCACTTACACGACAGAAAACAAACCATTATGTTCTGTTTATACTGCTAAGTGGGGAATAAACACTGATGTTATGTAACATGATTGAATACAATGTGCAAATCTCAATTTTTTCTATACTATTCTATTCTATTCTAAGTTAATATCGAGTAACTTACATTTTAAACATAAGTTCGCCAGTTATTTTGTTTATTTTTGCACCGTCAACGGAAATACTTCCAAAATAAGCAAAATAAGGATAAACCGTTGCATGTTGGAGAGCAATACACAGACTTACAGGCTGTCTGGAACGGCATTAGCACATTCAAGCGGAGTGATGCAAACAGTGAAATGTTCTGGTGATACGGTGATAATGGTGCATTCACATCATGTCGGAATTATCATTATTCCAAGATTATGACTGGTAAAAAGCTTTTTCGTAGAACTTTCAATTACAAGTTGTAAACTTGGAATTCTATGAAAGCTCTGACTTAGAAGTCGTGAAGTCATGTAAAAGGAACAAATATGTCAGAAGCCTCAACAGTTACAGGTATTTTATATGCCATTTTTTTTTTTTATAGCCAGTGTTACCTGGAGTACGTTTTTTTTTTTCTCTCTCCCATTTTCTCCCCAATTTGGAATGCCCAATTTCCAATGAGCTCTAAGTCCTCGTGGTGGCGTAGTGATTCGCCTCAATCCGGGTGGTGGAGGATGAATCTCAGTTGCCTCCACGTCTGAGACCGTCAATCTGCGCATCTTATCATGTGGCTTGTTGAGCGCGTTACCGTTGAGACATAGCGTGTGTGGAGGCTTCACGCTATTCTCCGCGGCATCCACGCACAACTCACCACTCACCCCACCAAGAGCGAGAACCACATTATAGCGACCACGAGGAGGTTACCCCATGTGACTCTACCCTCCCTCTCTGGCTGGAGTCACTCAGCATGCCCTGGATTTGAACTCGCGACTCCAGGGGTGGTAGTCAGCGTCTTTACTTGCTGAGCTACCCAGGTCCCGTGTTTTTAAACATTTTGAAGGTGAATTAATGAATGAATGTAGTGATAATAAATATATTTTGTTGTCATCAACAAAATCCACACAAGCAGCTGTTTTGGTGTTATAAGTTGCCACAGAAACTAACAATTTCTCAGTCTGAGGACGTGAAAATCTCTGAATTGTCATCTCTTAATTACAGTAATTCTGACAGTACGTGAATGCAACTTAAATATCAGCACTCTTGTGAACCAAATTAGGCCACGTCACACTTATACGTTTTTGTTTGAAAATGCATTGATTTTTCTATGTTTATGTCTCTAATCTACGCAAGAATGGTGTTTTCCTCTGCCGAAAACAGACACTCCTCCCTCCTTTAAAAAAAATCTCAAATCTGGGTTACACTGAGGCGCTTACAATGGAAGTCAATGGGGTCAATCTGTAAACATTAAAATACTCGCTGTTTCGAAAGTATAGCCACAAGACATGATTTTAGTGTGATCAAATCTTTTACTAACCTTTTATGTGTAAAGTTATATCCAATTTTACAACTTCATTGCAATGACGACATAATGCAGTAAATTCTAAAACCCTAAAATGAAAAATTTTACAGCTCAAATAATACACAAGTTTTAACAGAAGAATTAATGTAAGTGCTTTTATAAAATTATAAACTTCACATTTCTGCCTTTATACCCTCCAAAAAAATTCTTCATTCACTTCCATTGTAAGTGCCTCACTGTAACCTCGATATTTTTTATTTTTTTTTAAAGGAGGGACGAGTCGAAATAATTTTTTTGTGGTAATCAACGTTATGCCACAAATACTGTCGATTGAGCTGAACTTGTGATTAACCCGGAATATTGTGTTAGTGCTAGGTCTGTTCGTTACTCTAGTAATCACCAGTAAACAGACTAAGTGCTTGGTTCAGGGACACTGCTTAATGACATCTTTATGTAGATTTCAAGAGAACTGTATGAGGTTTTATGTCAGTATTAAAATGAACCATTCAAGTTTTACAACAACAGCTTAATATTCCTAATGTCTCTCTCTCTCTCTCTCTCTCTCTCTCTCTCTCTCTCAGTTGTTTAGTGGAAATTTCCATTCCTTCTGAGGTTTAGCAGCCTCTCTCAGGGAGCCATTGTGCAGTAGGTGGTTTGAGTTATGGAGTGAAACACGGCAGCCCTGTCAGCAGCTTTCTCCTCATTCTTTCTCTTTCGTGCTCCTGGTTTTATCAGGGGAGTCCCTGAGTTTTTGATGGTAAGGAAGCAGTGGTGTTAGCTAAGGTTAAAGTATTAAGGGTTACAGACATATTAAAGGCCCATTAAAACATTCCCTCTCTGACCCATTAGAAAGTGAGACAGCTTTACGACTGAGAAAACACAGGAAATGCCCTATGGGTGCACAAGCTCTTAGTACGTTTGGTGTGTGTGTGTGTGTGTGTGTGTGTGTGTGCACTTCATATTAAACTAAAATACATTTTATTATCATTTAAAGCTATTAAATCTCTGTTATGAATTTTAATTTGCAACAACCCATTTTGACAGCCTACACAAATCATTCCACATGGAGGCCTTCACACAATGTTTGCATTGACTTTGCATGTACATTTCTAAACAACATAAAAGGTAAATTGATAGACATATATAACTTAAGTTTCATCATTCTGACAGACCTTAAGCAGGTCTCATGGTTGTTCTACCTGTAGGTCACCAGGTTCCAACTTCCCGCTGCGACCACTGGAATCCTCATGGGCCGACGATCCACTCAACAAATACGTAACCTGTGCAAGAACCGTAACACATTTTAAATTACTGCACCAAACATAGCATGGTAGGGCTTTTAAATATAGGGAAGAGGTGTTAAATATTGCTATTACTAGGGCTTGATAAAGATTTCCAATTTGATTTAATTCCGGTTTACGAGCTCTCGATTTCTGATTATTTTTATTTCGGATATAATGTCCATTTTGCTTACATGCGAAATAAATTCTCTCTCAGCTAATGGTCTTAATTATTACAGGGAACCTATAAATATATATATATATATATATCAATATTTTTTTTTAAATTGCTATTTTTTTGTTGTTGTAATATACACTGTGTGTGTGTGTGTGTGTGTGTGTATATATATATATATATATATATATAAATATATAAAATATATATTAATTTTTTTATCGAATTATTACATAATGTGTTGATAAATTAATTGCATATATCAATATTTACAAGGTCCCAAAATAAACAATTACATATTAAATAATTATAAATATATAATAAATATTATAATTAATATACTTAGAATTCTGCTGTCATATATTTTTGTAAAATGACCTCTACATTGTATAACTGACTGTCATCCCAGGCAACCGATTTCCTGCATAGCCTTTAGTTTCATGTCGCTCATATCACTCCACACTCTCTTTCTTTTCATGTCGATTTTTTTCATTTTTAAACTATAAAAAGCTTTGTGATAAGCAGGATAACGTATTGTTATTATCAGAAAAAAAGAAGAAAAAAAAACAATCCCTTCAAGGTGATACAAGACCTTCTCTTTGCATCGAGGTCCTGATCAGTCTGGGTTTATTTTGTGATAATGACTTGGGGAATTAATATTTCTTGGGGGAATATTCATGCAAAAGACAGTAAGTATGGAAAAGTCATTACTCATTCAATTTATTTAGAGGAAAATGTGTCTAAAATTGTGAAAGGTGAAACATAATTCAAGGGCTGTGTTTGCAGAGTAGACAACGTTTATGTTCGAGGGATTTCGAAAAAAAAAAAAAAAAAAAACCTGATGGGGAATAAAGTTATGCTTTAATATGTCTAAAGCTCTGTGAGAGAGAAATGAAATTGTTATTGAATATTGTTCTGATGATGCATATCTTACAGTAAATGTTTTAGATACATCTTCAGAACAGCCTGAAACGTTTAATGCAATATTAACCCACATATTTAGGAAAGGTCTTGAAAACATATAATCAGAAACATACTTCTTGTAGAGCCAGAGAAAGCTAAGGGTATGGTACTAATGTGTCATCAACAAAAATGTGCATAAATTAAATAAATATGCTACTAATGAACCAAATCCACCTACAGCCTCTTACCAGCTGTCCGCTCAAAAAGGCAAAAATTAATCTGCATGGGCTGTGGTCCGACATACGGGTGAACGGATTACATGTCATCTCCCACACAGACAGCGCTGCTCTCAACAGGATACAGGAGGCAGGGGTAAGAGGTCAACATCTGACCCCTCTGAGGCTTGCTTAACCTGCAGCCACAGGCAGCACAGCTGTGATCTGACGGTCATGTGACCGATGGCAAGAAAAAACACCTGCATGTCTCAGGCAACATGGAGGTCCAGTAATAAAAAAAGGGAATTCAAAATCCTGTGAAAGGATGGCTAGTTCTCTACAGTGCTGAATCACGCTAGAGAGGGAATTCAACTGCACGAGGATGTTACAAATAAAAAACAACAATAAATAATATCTGAGCATGGCTGATGTTATGAGAGGGGCGGTCGGTCTGCGTGCGTGTTCATACACAGTACATCTCTGTCAATCAAATATACACACTCACAATCTCACTTGAGAGTTACTCAACATGGCGCGAATCTGTCCAAACTTGAATAGCTCATCAGATTTATGTACTAGTCATGACAACAGTATTTACAGGAAAATGTAACCGTTTTTCCTGCAGTGACGGCATTGAGACGCCTTCAAGCAAATGCTTTTTAGTGATCTAATTCAGTGCAAAATGCTAAGGGGGGTGAAAAAATCTTTATGACTTGTCGCTGAAGGTCTTTTGGTGCTAATTTTGGATATATCGCTCTTGTTTCTGAACACATCTCTGGTGTATGTGATGTTAAACACTCATAGTGTTTGTTAGTTGACAATCACAGTGACAACAGAAATGATCTATATCAGAAAATCGAACTGTTACACCCCTTATGTTTAAAAGAAATACTAAAAGGCATAGTTCACCCAAAAATGAAAATTCTCTCATCAATTTCTCACCTTCATGCTATCTCAGATGTGTATGACTTTCTTTCATCTGCTGAACACAAATGAAGATTTTTAGACTAATATCTCAGCTCTGTAGGTCCATACAATGCAAGTGAATGGTGACCAGAACTTTGAAGCTCCAAAAAGCACATAAAGGCAGCATAAAATCCATATGACTCAAATGGTTGAATCTATGTCTTCGGAAGTTATAAACAAATTAATATTTTGGGTGCTGAAGGTGAGTAAATGATGAGAGAATTTTCATTTTTAGGAGAACTATCCCATTAAATAATATTCCAATATTCCTACTATAACAATGTTAACTTGTAATTTATATATATATATATATATATATATCGTAAAAAAAGAGTGTACAGGGATCCAGCTTTGTAGCCCCTGACCTTTCTGAAATTGAGTAGCCCTCTCTAGAGTGCTGTCTAAAATTAGTCAGTTTCCAGAACATCTCTGAATTACACATCCAGTTAATAGTAAAAAGTCCTTTACTCATGAGGAAAGGTGATGCATTATGACTCATTTTATATAGAAAATAAGATGAGACAACTATATGTCCAGATGGCAACTGATACACAAAGCAGAGTTTTTTTTAAAAACAAGCCTTACAAAACTCCAAATCATTTCATCACATAGATTCATTTTCCATAGTAAGAGTATTTAGACCAGACATGTTGCCAAAAAAACATTTCCTCTAAATCTCAGAGATTACGCTATTTGGTTGGCTCATCTTTTGGGAAATCTCTGTCACTACTTTTTTATTATCATTAATTCTGGGCACAGTATTCATCTAGAAGGAAACTTTAATGATCATTCATCCTCCCTATTCTAACTAACTAGACTCTGCCAGAAACGGAACAGAAGTGGTTTATTAGCCACTAAAAATAATCTCTAAAGTTTTGTTAAAGGAATATTCCGGGTTCAATACAAGTTAAGCTCAATCGACAGCATTTGTGACATAATGTGGATTACCAGAAAAAATTCTCTCAGCTCGTCCCTTATTTTCTTTAAAAAAAACAACAAAAAAAAAAAACTCTGGGTTACAGTGACCATGTTTGCATGTGCTTAAGAAAGTGGGTTTTTGCGGCGTTCTGAAACGTCATGTAAACGAGAACACTGATTTCCTTACGCCGTTTAAGGGATTAACCTTTTAAGCTTGGACGTGCCCGCTGGCGAAACATAATTATCAATAACTAAATATCTACAGTCTTAACCAACACAAAATAGGTATCGTTTTAAAGCTTAGAAGCTCTACTTTCTAATGCATGTAGGCATTATGACCAAAACTGAACAAGTGCTTTGAAATTTGCAGACAAATCAGAAGTATTCCATTTTGATCATTTATTAATAATTTTGCATTACACATATTATTGTAATCAGTAAAAACATCAAACTCATCAAACAGGTGAGCCTGGGTAGCTCAGCAAGTATACATTTTCACAAACTATATATACAATTAAGTGCAGAAGTTTGTATGCTCCTTTTGTTTTATAAGTTTTCACATCCCTTTCAGAATGTATACAAATAAAAGAGATAAAAGATCATATATTTTATGTAGTTCTGCACTTCAGAAGCTACATAACACAACATTTATTCTAATTTACACAATTATCCTCTTCAAAAGTTTGCATCCCTTTAGTTCTTGTGTTGCCTTCTTGAGGATCAAGGAATGTTTGCACCTTTTGTAATAGTTGGGTATGAGTTCCTCAGTTGTCCAAAGCTGGATCTCTACATCATGTAGACCACTGTTGGGAACAGCTCAAATGTGCAGAACATGCACAAAACCAAAGAATGAGCAAGACCTGGAGCATTTTTCTTAAGAAAATAGGTCAGCTTTACTACTCATGACAAACAGGGACTCATGAACAATTATTACACAAACAGTCATTGATCATTGAGAAAGCAACACACCATATTAAGAATCAAGGGAAAGTAAACTTTTCAACAGGACCACTTGTGTAAATTCAGTTAGTATTATTTAATTGTGAAATATCTGAGTATCTGTTGTGTCAAATTCTTCATGGCAGTACTACATAAAAAACAAAATGCAATTTTATCCCACTTTTTTTTTTTTTAACAGTAATGCCCCCAGTTTGAGACTTAAAAAATCTGGTCACCCCATATATATATATATATATATATATATATATATATATATATATATATATGTCAAATCAGAAAAATAAGAATATTATTTTTGTGATTTTTCAGCAATTTCTTAGGCTAAGAGAATTTATCATAATCTGTATCATTAAAAAATGTAAAATTTTTCTTTAAAATGATACCAAACACTTGATCCTCCTTGTTGTTGTTGTTGTTGTTTTGTTTTGTTTATTTGAGGAGGGTCAAGCCTTGAATTTTGGGTATGCTACTGAAACAAGAAACCTTTAAAAACACCACCAGAGTTTAAATGTTTTATAGAATAATTAATTCAAGTGCTTTTATACAATTATAAGCTTCACATTTCTGCCTTTAAATCCTTCAAAAATTGGCCACATTCACTTCCAATATAAATGTCTCATCGAAACCATGATTTACTTATTTTATTTTTTTATTTTATTTATTTTTTTTTTTTTAAGAAAAAGATAAGCCAAAATAAATGGTTTGTGGAAGTCAACATAATGCCACAAAAGCTGTCAATTTAGCTTAACTTGTACTGAACCTGGAATATTATTTAAATTATTTTAACTTGGGAACAGTGTGCTGTGATGTTTTGATAAAACTATAAGGACCTGCGCCCACTAGTGGAAATAAATCCCACGGAGCCTTCATCGAGGTGAGATTCGACCATAAGTGTTGTCTGGCTCCACATAATAATTTAAGTGTTTTGAGTTGACTCTTCACTATTTACTTTAAATTAAATGGCTATTGAAGTTTATCAGTGGTATAAATTATTAGGAATTTATCATCCGCTGCTGAAGTGCCAAATAGAAGCAATCAGAACGGCGTTGTCATGTGACACCTGTTACTTTTCTCAGCGCTGCAAGTAGGTGGCCTAATCACAGTGGTTTGCGATTACAGGACAACGCATTTTATTTAATCGCTTTATAGAGACGGCTCAGAATAGGGTCCATTTGTATATAATCTACAAATCCATGCACATCTTGTACGATTATATATTTTAGTGTACAGATGTTTTAAGCGAGACAAAAACGTGCGGCTCGGCTTGTCACAGCGGAAATGACCGTATCATTACTTTAACTTCAAAACATTGACAGCGAAGCTTTGTTAGTCCTAGTGAAGTAAGGGTTAAGTCGGAAATTACACGACATATGACACCACAGTTTTTTAATATACTGTGCATAACTGTCCCAGATACTACGCTCATATTTAACGAAGAACTTAAGCGTTTACCGTCTCAAATCCACGGTGAGGGTGATCAGGAAAGCCCGCAGGTTTGCCTACACGGAATTCATCAAGCATCAAGAAAGGATCGAGATTCTTCAACTGAAATAAAACAACATGTCGTTTTATGCGCTGCTCTGTACATTTCAAAACAATAAGCATATCTCTCATATCATCATTTATAAGGACATTATAATATCAGCAATGGAAATTTACCTCTCTCCCTCCAATACTCCTGCGAACTCGAGCCCCGACACCTTCAGCCTGTTCGACACTTAAAACGACTTTACTAACTCTCCTGATCATCTTAAACACCTTCTCGATATCTCCTTATGATGACAGTGTTTTTAAAGTTCTCTTTACTAAGACTGCACTAATGCACGAGAGTCAAAAGCAAATCAAGATGCACGTTTATTTAGAAAACAACTCTACAGTGCATTATTATTATTCGCTCGTGCAGTATAGTTGAGTTCACCTGTGACAGGTGTGTGCTGTCACAGGTGATGTTTTGGGTTTGTCATGACTTCCTGCACCGATCACAGTCCCTCAGCATTGTCACAATGACCATGCACTATTTTCAGCCACTTAAGAGTGACTATGCATTTACTCATGACAAAAACAAGACAAAACTTAATTTATGTACAGAGCTGTGAAAAGTATTTGCTCCCATCCTGATTTCTTCTGTTTTTGTGTATATCTCATACTGAATTGTTTCAAAAATTCAAACAAAATCTAACATAAAACAAAGGCAATCTGAGTAAAGACAAAATGCATTTTGTTTTTAAATTATAATGTTATTTATTGAAGCAAAAACGTTATCCAATACCAAATGGGACTGTGTGAAAAAGTATTTAACCCCCTTCCTAAATCCCCAAATCTATGAAACTGCATTCATAATGAGGTTCAGCTGGACTAGACACACTCAGGCCTGATTGCTGCCAGCCCTGTTCAATCAAATCAACACCTAAATAGAACTTTTTTCAGCAGCATGAAGTTGGCTAAAAGGTCTCACCCAGTAGCACACTATGCCATGGTCAAAAGATTCCAGAAATGATGATGATGAGGAGGATGAGGAGGATGAGGAGGAGGAGGAGGAGGAGGAGGAGGAGGAGGAGGAGGAAAAAGGTGATTGAAATACATCTGGGAAGGGTTAGAGATTTCAAAGGCTCTGGGACTCCTAAGAACCACAGTGAGAGCCATTAACTCCAAATGGAGAAAACTTGGCACAGTAGTGAACCTTCCCAGAAGTGGCTGACCTTCCAAAATTCCTCCAAGAGCACAGCGACGACTCATCTGGGAAGTCACAAAATAGCCAAGGACAGCATCCAAGGAACTGCAGGCCTCTCTCGCATCAATAAAGCTCACTGTTAATGACTTCCACTATCATAAAGACACTGGCCAAAAATGTCATCCTTGGAAGAGTGGCGAGGCGAAAACCACTGCTAAACCAGAAGAACATTAAGGCTTGTCTGAATTTTGCCAAAACACACCTTGATGATCCTCAAAACTTTTGGGAGAATGTTCTGTGGACTGATGAGTCGAAAGTGGAACTGTTTGGAAGACAGGGGTCCTGTTACATCTGGTGTAAATCAAACACAGAATTCCACAAAAACAACATCGTACCTACGGTCAAACATGGTGGTGGTAGTGTGATGTTGTGGGGATGCTTTGCTGCTTCAGGGCAACTTGCAATAATTGAGGGAAACATGAATTCTGCTCTCTACCAGAAAATCCTAAAGGAGAACATCCGGTCATCAGTCCAAGAGTTGAAGCTCAAGCGCAACTGGATTATGCAGAAAGACAATGATCCAAAGCAAGTCCACCTCTAAATTGCTCAAAAGAAGAAAAAATAAAGTTTTGGAGTGGCCTAGTCGAAGTCCTGACTTGAACTCGATTGAGATGCTGTGGCAGGACCTTAAACAGGCAATTCATGCTCAAAAACCCTCCAGTGTGGCTGAACCAAAGCATTTCTGCTAAGAATAGTGGGCCAAAATTCCACCACAGCGTTGTGAAAGACTGATCTCCAGATATCGGAAGCATTTGGTTGCAGTTGTTGCTACTAAATGTGGCACAACCAGCTATTAAGATTAATGGGGCAGTTTGTTTCTCACATGGGAGATAGAGGTGTTGGATAACTTTTTTTTAGTTTTGCTTCAATAAAAAAATATTTGAAAACTGTATTTTGTGTTTACTCAGGTTGCCTTTGTTTTATGTTATATCTGCTTGAAGATCTAAAACAATTTAGTGTGAAAAATACACAAAAAGAAGAAATCTGGAAGGGGAAAATACTTTTTCACAGCACTGGATTTATTTGCCACAAGAAAATGAACAGCTGATATTTCAAGGCTGTTCTCAGCATGATAAAACTCAGTGCTGGGTAGTAATGGATTACATGTAATCTGTATTATGTAATCAGATTATAAAAATCAAGTACTTGTAATTGGATTGTCACTGAAATTACATTTTAAAATACTCGTACTAGTTACTTTTTATGGATTACATTATTGCATATTAAGAAGGCAATGGCAGTAAATTGTTTATAATTTATTGATCACATAATCATTCTCTTTATTTTCAATCTTTTGCATTTTTCATTCTAAATCAGCATACCGCTGATATACCTAACAACATAATTTCTGTTGATTTTATGGTCATTCATTTTTGTTCATTTTATAATCGTTTTATGTTCATTAAAGGGATAGTTCACCCAAAAATGAAAATTCTCTCATCATTTACTCACCCTCATGCCATCCGAGATGTGTATGACTTTCTTTCTTCTGCAGAACACAAAAGATTTTTATTTTTTTTTCCTCCCAATTTGGAATGGCCAGTTCCCAATGTGCTTTTTTTTTTTTTTTTCAGAGCTGAAATATTATTTGTAAAACATTTGGTTTGTGTTCAGCAGAGAAAAAAAGCCATACACATCTGGGATGGCACGAGGGTGAGTAAATGCTGAGAATTTTCATTTTTGGGTGAACTATCCCGGACTTTCCCGGACTTTCGGCTTCATCGTACCACATTGGTAGAATGGCCTTCCCAACTCCATCCGTGAAGCTGACTCACTTTCTGTCTTCAAAAAACGGCTAAAAACACATCTTTTCCATGAGTCCTTAACTAGTCACTAAAAAAACAAACAACAACAACAACAACAAAAAAACATTCTTGTTGCACTTTAATCTGTTTTGAATACTACTATTCTGATGCTAGTGAAACTTTGTAATACGGCACTTTTTCATACCACTGTCTCCTTAAAATGATTAGCTTATGTGTTCCTCTTTTGGTTAAAAGCCTCTGCCAAATGAATAAATGCACTATCCCTTTAATGTTAGAAATGTTGCTATTGATTTATGCACTTAAAATGAACTTGATGTCTCAGTGTTTTGAATTATAAACTTTGGCCATGCATTGTCATTGTTGTTAGATTTAATGTTTATTGTATGTTCATTCATGTAATGTTTAATGCATTTTTTAAAAATTTCATGAAAAGCTCTTTTTGTGAGGCTCTTTTTGTTTGTAATAAAGAATGTAATACATTTTCTTTTATGTTAAAATGATACAAGATTATCCTAACTCAAATGCATGTGAAATCAAATAAAATAGAATTAGGTTGGAAGTAATCCAAAAGTAATCAGATTAGATTACCCCCCAAAAATGTAATCTATGAGATAACATTACTACGCTGTTCTTCCCCTGAATGACTTCAGGCAATTCAGCACGGACTGAGCGCGCTCGTTCGTGAGGCGTG
Source organism: Myxocyprinus asiaticus (assembly GCF_019703515.2). Taxonomy (NCBI): domain Eukaryota; kingdom Metazoa; phylum Chordata; class Actinopteri; order Cypriniformes; family Catostomidae; genus Myxocyprinus; species Myxocyprinus asiaticus. The sequence goes on along the minus strand of NC_059378.1, from coordinate 4,051,682 downwards.
CTGTCATAGCGATCGAGTCCAATTAATTACATTTTTTTGTAATCATTACCTGATTACAATTCACGAGTAATCCCCCCAGGACTGTGAAAGCTTCCCCATCCATCCTCACTGCCAATTTGACATCTGACCTGAGACTACTGAACTTGCCTCTCCACAGGTGTCTGTATGCACATTTTACAACCACATGAGGTCGTGCATATGCGATATGTACTCTTCGGTCCTTGTCCTATCCATCTTTGTTGATGCATTCTCATCCAATCCACTGTGTTGAGCCATGATGTTTTTGAATATGCGTATACGTGCACCTTGACCTCCTGCAAGGTTTACAGCATGAGGCGCAACCTGTGGATATTTGGGATATTTATTCAAAGGGTTAGTTTATAAAGTATCATCATCCTTTAATTACAAATTACAGTGCATTACATTAGATTGCAATAATGTAACTGCACCTGAAGTGCTTCATATTGTCCCATCAGGTAGAGGGGGCATTTTGGTGTCCACTCCAGTGATTCTGTTATTCATGGCCAGCCCTTCAATACCTGTCAATCAAGACAGAAACGCTCTGCTTATCTTATTTGGTTGGTCATATAACTAAGCCAGAAAACCTTGCAAACAGTGTAAGATAATTTAGAATTGGTTCGATCCGATGGCTCACTTGAATGGGGATGACATCAGAGAGTAAAGGGTCTTGGTTAACATCAAGTTTGGAGCCCGTCGCCAGACAAATCTTTTCCCCGTTCCACTGTTCACCGCTACACAGGGAGACCCTCCGACTCTAAGACTGATAACACCATTTAGCCTCAGTCACCTTGAGATAAGGACGTTTGAATTAATAATATATATAGATTTAGTTTCATTTAGTTTAACGAAATACATCCATATTACATACACTTAAATATTAGGAATGCTCTAAGTAATATTCCAGGTTCAACACAAGTTAAGCTCAATCGAAAGCATTTGTGGCATAATATTGATTTCCACAAAAAAATATTATTTTCTTTGAAAAAGGCAAAAATCGAGGTTACATTGAGTCACTTACAATGGAAGTCAATGGGGCCAATTTTTGGAGGGTTTAAAGGCAGAAATGTGAAGCTTATAATTTAATAAAAGCACTTACATTCATTGTTTTGTTAAAACATGCATATTTTTTTAGATTTACAGTTGTTTAAATCATCATTTATACGGTTGTGGGTTTCCAGCATACATTGTCATGGCAACGGATTTGTAAAATTGGATGTAACTTTACACAGAAAAGGTTAGTGAGCAATTTTAGCAAACTAAAATCATGTTAAAATGCATATTGTTTATGTCTTGTGGCTACACTTTAAAAAAAGTGAGTATTTCAACGTTTAATCCAAATCCAAATCCAAATCACTTTATTGTCACACAGACATATACGCAAGTGCAATGGTGTGTGAAATTCTTGGGTGCAGTTCCGATCAACATAGCAGTCGTGACAGTGATGAGACATACACTATATTGCCAAAAGTATTCGCTCACCCATCCAAATAATTGAATTCAGGTGTTCCAATCACTTCCATGGCCACAGGTGTATAAAATGAAGCACCTAGGAATGCAGACTGCTTCTACAAACATTCGTGAAAGAATGGGCCGCTCTCAGGAGCTCAGTGAATTCCAGCGTGGTACTGTGATAGGATGCCACCTGTGCAACAAGTCCAGTCGTGAAATTTCCTCGCTACTAAATATTCCACAGTCAACTGTCAGTGGTATTATAACAAAGTGGAAGCGATTGGGAATGACAGCAACTCAACCACGAAGTGGTAGGCCACGTAAAATGACAGAGCGGGGTCAGCGGATGCTGAGGCGCATAGTGCACAGAGGTCGCCAACTTTCTGCAGAGTCAATCGCTACAGACCTCCAAAGTTCATGTGGCCTTCAGATTAGCTCAAGAACAGTGCATAGAGAGCTTCATGGAATGGGTTTCCATGGCCGAGCAGCTGCATCCAAGCCATACATCACCAAGTGCAATGCAAAGCGTCGGATGCAGTGGTGTAAAGCACACCGCCACTGGACTCTAGAGCAGTGGAGACGCGTTCTCTGGAGTGATGAATCACGCTTCTCCATCTGGCAATCTGATGGACGAGTCTGGGTTTGACGGTTGCCAGGAGAACGGTACTTGTCTGACTGCATTGTGCCAGCTGTGAAGTTTGGTGGAGGGGGGATTATGGTGTGGGGTTGTTTTTCAGGAGCTGGGCTTGGCCCCTTAGTTCCAGTGAAAGGAACTCTGAATGCTTCAGCATACCAAGAGATTTTGGACAATTCCATGCTCCCAACTTTGTGGGAACAGTTTGGGGATGGCCCCTTCCTGTTCCAACATGACTGCGCACCAGTGCACAAAGCAAGGTCCATAAAGACATGGATGAGTGAGTTTGGTGTGGAAGAACTTGACTGGCCTGCACAGAGTCCTGACCTCAACCCGATAGAGCACCTTTGGGATGAATTAGAGCGAAGACTGCGAGCCAGGCCTTCTCGTCCAACATCAGTGTCTGACCTCACAAATGCGCTTCTGGAAGAATGGTCAGAAATTCCCATAAACACACTCCTAAACCTTGTGGAAAGCCTTCCCAGAAGAGTTGAAGCTGTTATAGCTGCAAAGGGTGGGACGACGTCATATTAAACCCTATGGATTAAGAATGGGATGTCACTTAAGTTCATATGCGTCTAAAGGCAGATGAGCGAATACTTTTGGCAATATAGTGTATACCAATTTACAATAACATCAGATTAACACAACACAATTTAAACATCTGTTATACACATAATTACACTCAACAATATACAAATAATAACATACACTGTACAGTATACAATACGTACTATATAGATACACATTATTAATAAAAATTAAAATATATATATAAAAAAAAGTATATATATATATATATATATATATATATATATATATATATATATATATATATATATATATATAGAATGTACAGTATTGTACTGTATTGACATTCAGGCTGTCGGTTGATAGTCAGTTGTTAAGAGAGACAAAATATAATAATAATAATATAATTTATGACAGTCCGGTGTGAGATATAAGAGTAAGGGTAATAAAGTGCAGTGCTGATGTATATTGATCATGAGAGATCAAGAGTTCAGAAGTCTGATTGCTTGGGGGAAGGTTTACCTACTGGCCCCATTCACTTCCAATGTAAGTGCCTCACTGTAACCTCGATTTTTGCTTTTTTTAAAGAAAAGGAAGAGGCTAAATAATTTTTTGTGGTAATCAAAATTATGCCACAAATGCTGTCAACTGAGCATAACTAGCGATAGATGCTTCTCTCAATATCCCCAACCTTCACTGTGACCAAATCACTGCAAGGAATCACTTTAATTTATTATTATAAGTATTACAGGAAATATTAAAAGTGGGACAAAAGGCGTGATTGGAACCCAGATCGTCAGCATGACAAAGCATTTCACACCGTTGTAACACCCTGAGATACTACAGCCAAGTAGCAGGAGATCTTCAAATGGGTGGCAGAATCTCCAAAAGAGGGTGGGGTTACTCTAAAGGGGGCATCACTTCCACTTACGGTTAAGGTTAGGGATAGGGTTAAGGTAGGGGTTCCCTTTATCTTTACTAGAGGTTTGGAGTTCCTACCCTTTTTTGGAGCTATGCCTGCAGCTATAACCTTCTCAGTAAAGCGGCACATGGGGGCGCATTTTGTTAGTGAGTTTCCACCAGACTACTGGAGTGCAAATTGTCACTCCGTTCTTCATTCTCTTAACCAACTAAACATGTAAACCATTTACCAGTTCAACGTCTATCAAATATGCTTGCCTTCATTTGAACAGCAGTTGACCTCAAAGAAATTTGTCATGGCTGTCTTGAGCTTGGTCTCAGCAATGGTGGGGGTAGTTAGTATAAATAGATGACTTATATATGTATATATTTATACATATATATATATATATATATATATATATATATATATATATATATATTTGTATGTGTGTGTGTATGCACACATGATGTATGTATATGCTATTCAAGCAATCACTGGGAATAACTACAATCACTGTCTGCTGGTGTAACTGGTCTTGTCCCGTTCACTCTATGTTCTAGATTACATTTTAGATTTGATTTCTGATTTTCCATTGGATTACCTTGCCTTGAGTCCCTACCCTGACCCTTGCCTTTAAACTTGGATCTCAACCCAGCTCAGCTGTCTGATTCATTACACACAGAATCTCACATAAGCATAGCAGTCTTTAGACTGATCTATTGCCAATTGTCTACCCTAGCCAGAAGTACAAACCTGGCAGTCAGCTCTGACCAGAAGCTGGCCACTTTGAATGAAAGGCAGAAGTGGTCACCGCTCCTCCTTTCCTGGCCTGTTTTGTCATCACTAGACTCCTTTCATTATAGAATTGCCTTAGGTAGGCCAGGCCATCCATCTTGATTCCGTGTTCAGCGTGTGAATAGCAGCCAATCAGACTCTCAGTGTCCACAACGTCAAACTGCTTCAGCTGTGAGAAAAAATACAAAACTGGTGTTTTAACATATAAATGGGCTTACAGGGGTAAAGTGAATAAACATGGCATTCAGCTTTTAAATCTCTATATTATTGCATAGAGAGCACATCAGTGCCTGCCAACTTTTTCAGCCGTCTTGGTTCCAGAAATATTTTGCCCTATTTTCAATCGGGATTTCATAAAATCCTTCAAAGAGTTGTGATCCAGGAACCAAACCAACCAACTCCAAGGTGAATCACAACATTACAAACTTTGAATTGAAGCAAATACATATTTTAAAATCGGACAAAAAGACAGAAGTACGAAGTACTTAACATCTTTAATGAGGGAATGAACTACAATCCAGTTAAGCATGGCGAATGACGTAATCGAATGAAAAATTATGGAAAATTATTGATTTAAAGTAATCGATTATAAGTATAGAAACAATCCATTTTAAGTTAGACCAACTGCATTGCATTATTCAAAGTGAGTCATGGGAATGGGTGGTCGCTGCAGGTGAAAACAACAGAAGTAAGCAACAATGAGAAACACCTGAGCGGCCTTATAAATTGGAGGCTGTGTTGCGATTGGATGAGATGCCTGATAGAATGAACCCCGAGATCTTCTTGCTAGAACTATGCTTACGCTTCTCACAAAAAGCACCATGGTATAACACTTAATGTATTTAGCAGATACTTTTATCCAAAGTGATTTGACAGCACATACAAGGTATACATTTTATCAGAATGTGTGTTTCTTGGGACTCAAGCCCATGACCTTGGCTTTGCCAGCACTGTCTCTACCAGCTGAGCTACAGGAACAGCATCATGCCATAAAACCTAGAAACCTAGTGTTTTTCTTGCAGCTGAAGGACTTTACAGCAGCACAGCTGTTAAATCCAAACATTTCGCAATGGATGTATTAATTATTATTAGTCAGGCGTTCCACTCAATTCCACAAGCTCCATGACCCTCAGACCTGCTTCTGGAAGAAGTCTACACTGAGCTGTGTTCCTGGCATACTGAAGTACAGATTTTTTCTGCAGGCCATTGCTTGTGCTCAGATGCTTTTTGTCCCTCTTTCCCAAGCAGTTGTAATTAAAAAGCGCATTCTCATTCTGAATATAAATTCGCTCAAGTAGACCATGCAGCTCCTTGAACCGATTTTGCTCCACCACAAACTCCTACAAGGCCTTCTGAGATTGTACACAGGCACAGGAACTATTAGTCCTTTGATAAAGCAAAATTACTGTGATATTGTTTCTTTGTTGACATGCATTATTGTTCGTACCATGCCCTAAAATGCATATGTGTGTCAAATATGACACAGTGGTCTACTTTTTGACTGTCATTTTTATATGAAGTGGTCTTTTCATCTGACACTCCAGGTATTCCTCAGTAAAGATGTCTTTGACCATGTGAACTGATTATTTTAACATTTAGTTCTATATTTATTAAATTGCAAGAGAGTTTGCATCACTACCCCTATAATGCATATGTGGGTCGGATATGACCCATATGTGTATATTATTGTATTCAGTTCACTTAACACTGGGTTTACACTTGTAATACATTGATTGTTAATTATTTTGTATCTCTTATGTCTTTATATTTATATATTATAATATGTTAAATGCCATGTTCTTGTTCATATTTATGTGTAGTATGCAAGTATAGCAAGTTGTCATTCAGCCAATGCTTTAATCCAAAGTGCATGACATTATACCTATTACAGGGACAGTCTGCAGCTTTTCTTTTTCCAGTATGCCTCACCACTCCCAACAACAACATAGCTACATTCACTGAAAAAAAATTATTAGTACGATTTACTCAATTTTTATTCTGCAAGTTTTTACACAGATTAAAGTAAATCTTAATGGGATAAAACTTTATGGCATACGTAATATTGAATATTAACTTAAACATTTTAGTAAATTCAGTAACTTTTACTTACAAATATGATATGGTTCTTAAATAAACATATTAAAATTTAAGTAAACATCTTATTAGAACATATCATGTTTTAAATTTGGGAATTTGGGAAACATATGTTGAATCTACTACATGACATAAAAAATCCTCCCGCAGGGAAGATTAATGCATGCTATATAGAGTAGGCCAAATATAGCAATATAGAGTACATAAGGTTATCATTTTACAGGATTATTTAGAAGTTTTTTTTTATTTAGTAAAAACATTTCATAGTAGTCTATTGTACTTATATGCATATGTTTAGGGTTGTTAAGATATTTCAGGCTCTATTTTTGTCAGTGCGCAAAGCGCAGATCTAAACGCTACGTCTCTGTGCTACGTCTTATCCAATTTTCGTGCCAGTGCAAAGCGCAAGTGGGCGTGGGTGGGAGAGTTTGCTCTACTGTGGGTGTAGGCATGCAAACTGTGTGTGTATTGAATATTAATTAAGTGGCGCAAAGCACAATTTGTTATTTTCCTGAGAAATATGTCATTGCGCTAAGATGTTTCAATACCATGCCTTAACTCAGTTATTCAGTTCCTGCATTTGCAGTTTAATGATTCTACCAGCATGTGGTAATAAAGTTAAAATTCTGAAAGTACAGAACATCAAATAATGTCCCTGACCATTGCGGTTGAAGCCATTTGTTAAAACAAAAAATAATGAGATTTGCGTAAAATTTTCTAGAGGTCATGGTTTATTTTTTCAATTATTATTATTGTTTTTATTGTTATGTTTATATGTATTACAATCATTGCTTATTTACAACTGCAGCCTTCGGCCTGAGACAGCTGGGATAGGCTCCAGCACTACCCGTGACCCTGCATAGGACAAGCAGCTGCAGAAGATGGATGGATGGATGGATGGATTTACAATAGCATTTATGATTTAATTTTTAGCGTACTAGTAATTTTCCACCTGTTGTCATAGAGTGGTTTTTAAGTCACTGCTAAAGGAGAGAGTAAACTGTTTGGATTTGGTATGATTTTTTGACCATTTGTACTTGCTTGCACCTCCCCAACATCCCCCCTGGATTCTACACCCTTGGTTACAGGTAATATTCTTTGAAAGAAAAAAAAAAGTAATTTTTGGAATTGGGGCTAAAATTTCAAGGGTTAAATTTACACGAAATTCAGTATTCAATAAAAGTTAAGCACAATCCATATTTTTGGAATAATGTTGATTATCATACAAAAAAATTATAATTTAAACTCATCCCTGCTTTTCTTTTAAAAAAAAAGCAAAAATCTGGGTTACAGTGAGACACTTACAATGGAAGTGAATGGGGCCACTATGTATGGTGGCCCAGAGGTGCACAACACCATGAAATTTAAAAGCAAACAAAAGTTCACAACATAATGAAATTAAGCCACAACACAAAGAAATTAATAATTGTCTTAATTTCTTTGTTTTGTGGCTTAATTTAGTTGTGTTGTGGATTAATTTATTCATGTTTTGGCTAAATTTTTTTGTATTTTGGCTAAATGTTATTGTGTTTTGGCTAAATTTTGTTGTGTTGTGGCTTTTTGTGCTGTGAAATTTGTTTGCTTTGTAAATTGATGTGGCTTAATTTCTTTGTGTTGTGAAATTTTGTTTGATTTGTAAATTGATGTGACTTCATTTCTTTGTGTTGTGAACATTTGTTCCCATTATGTCACTCACTCGATGTTGTGTCGATGTAGTGACACTAGGGGTCGCCCCTGGGAGCCTCAAACACCTCAGATCTTTGAGAAAAGGCCAATGAGAATTGGTGAGTGGAATTTACATGCCACTCCCCTGGACATACTAGTATAAAAGGAGCTGGCTCACAACCACTTATTCAAATTTTTTCTTCGGAGCCGAGCAGTTGTGTCAGCAAGCTATCTTTCACTACCGGTCCATTCACCTCCCAAGAAGTGTTTGCTGTTGGATATACGGTGCATTCCAGCGGCTTTTCTCTCCCTCTGCACAGATCTGTGGAGATTACGTCCCTGGGCGCTTCGACAGCACCAAGAGAGTTTATATTCCTGCAAAGAGTATATTTTCTGTATTAGAGCAAACACATTGACATATGAATATCTTTTTAAAGATGCGTCTTTTTCAAGATGCCTTTCCGTCTTTGTGTGATTCCTGGATGCAGTCGCTATCTCTCCGCTTCCGATGGCCACGGGCGCTGCCTCACGTGTCTGGATCGTAATCACACTGCGGCAGCATTCGTGGATGGTTCATGTTCTCATTGCGAGAATATGACCATGGCAACATTGCGGTCGTGGCTTTCCTTCTTCCGGGGGAAAGCAACTCTAGCTGCCCCCCGTGCCGTGCCTTCTACCTCTGGGTACGAGGCTGGCCCGGCTGGTGCAGGAGGCGATTTGGGGCCTTCAATGGGCGTGGCTCCCCGGGTAAATCCCCGCAGACCTCCCATTCCCCAGCACGCTCGTTTGTCCCCGGCGAGTTCCGAGAGGAGACCAGCTTGCCCCAGGGCCAGCATAGTGTCCCTTTCGGAGCTTGGAGCGGGATGAGTGCTTGATCGCTGCATCGGAGAGCGTACTGGTGATGTCAGATGCCGAGGACTCGACTGGGCTGCCACCTTCGGGTCGGCCCGCCCAGTCTGAGGCTGACGGCGAGATGACCGCCATGCTTGCCCGGGCCGCAGCGTGTCAGATTGGAGTGGAACCTTCCACCCTCCCCTGAGCCCTCGCGGCTAGATGATTGGTTCCTGGGTTTGGGGCGCCACTCACAGCCACACCCGCCCCCCGGTCCCTTTCTTCCTGGAAGTGCACGACAAGCTGACGAGGTCATGGAGGGCACCTTTTTCTGCCCGAAACCGACCTCCCAGCTCGTCCGCTCTCACTACCCTCGATGGCGGGGCGGCCCACGGGTATACGGAGGTCCCTCAGGTGGATAAGGTGGTTGTGTTGCACCTGTGCCCGCAAAGCGCAGCCACCTGGCAGGATCGCCCAGCACTCCCTTCCAAGGCCTGTAGGATGACGTCATCTCTGACGGCCACAGCCTACAGCACCACTGGTCAGGCCGCCTCTGCCCTGCATGCCATGACCCTCCTGCAAGAACACCAGGCCAAGGCACTAAAGGAACTGCAAGTGGGTAGTCCTGATCCCGATGTGATGCAGGAGCTGCGCTTGGCAACCGTCCTCGCCCTCCGGGCGACAAAGATCACGGTGCAAGCACTTGGGCAGGTGATGTCCACCCTCGTGGTCCAGGAACGCCACCTGTGGCTGAATCTGGTCGAGATGAGGGATGCGTACAAGGTTCGTTTTCTCAAAGCCCCCATCTCCCAGATCGGCCTATTCGGCAACACCTTCGAGGACTTCGCCCAGCAGTTCTCGGTGGTGAGGAAGCAGACGGAGGCTATACAACACATCTTGCCCCGGCGCCGCTCAAGATCCCGTATCCCATCTGCTCGCCAAGGGCGTCCCCCTGCGGCGGCGAAAGCCCAGGCGGTGCCGAAAGGCCCCAGCATAGAGCCTCCCGCAGGAAGCTGACGCCCCCCGTCTCATGGGCCGGCACGAGGACCGGCACGAGGCCCCTGAAATGGACGACCCAGGGAGCGAGATGTCTGCTGCAAACCCAGAGCTGGTATCCAGACCACTCCATCCCCCGGTAAATCGTTGGTTTCCTTTTCTTTTATGTTTGCCGCACCCCGAACGGGCTGCGGTACCCACATTCTCAATAAAAGAGCAGTTTCCTCACTCCCTGGGTCACATAGCCAGTGTTTACGACCACCGTTATCACGGCAACCTGGTACTGAGCACATGCGACTTAGAAGCCGCAAACGCGGATCCCCCTGCCTTCACGCATCCGGTTGCACCACACTCACACCCACGGCCAGGTGGTTGTGACGGACTACGAGGACAGTCAAAAAGTCCCTCCTCCCCCATCATTGACCCCCCCGACACCGGGTACATGGAGCAAGGTAAGTGCTTCGAGGGTCCCCTCAGTACAGCCACGAGTTCGAGACGAAGCGAGGCTCCTCAACGTGGCAACACCTGCTCCCTCCCACCGCGAGGCCCCACCCACAGGTACATTAAACGCGATCGTCCCCATAGTGCCCCTCGTCCTGGCCAACCACCGCTTTCCAACCCATCGCGGTGGTTGATCAGGATCATCCGACTCGGCTACGCAATTCAGTTCGCCAGGTGCTGGCCCCGGTTCAGCGCCATCTGCTTTACTTCAGTGAAGGGTGGGTTTTACAGCCCTTACTTCATCGTACCGAAAATAGGCGGTGGGTTGTGGCCAATCTTGGACCTGCAAGTTCTGAATCGGACCTTGCACAGACTCCCGTTCAAGATGCTGACGCCAAAGCACATATTGCTGTGTGTCCGGCATCAAGATTGGTTCGTGGCGGTAGACCTGAAGGACGCGTACTTTCACGTCTCGGTTCTACCTCGACACAGACCCTTCCTACGGTTTGCTTTTGATGGCTGGGAGTTCAAGGTCCTCCCCTTCGGCCAGTTCTTGTCCCCTTGTGTCTTCACGAAAGTCACAGAGGCAGCTCTTTCCCCGTTAAGGGAAGTGGGCGTCCGCATACTCAACTACCTCGACGACTGGATGATTCTAGCTCACTCTCGAGAGTTGCTGTGCACACACAGGGGCCTTGTGCTCAGGCACCTGAGCCGGCTAGGGCTTCGGGTCACTTGTCTGGGCATGGAGTTAGACTCAGTCTCGATGATGGCGCACCTCACAAGCGAGCGCGTATGGTCGGTGCTGAACTGCCTGAAGTCGTTCAAGCAGAGAACAGTGGTTCCACTGAAACACTTTCAGAGGCTCCTGGGGCATATGGCATCCTCGGTGCCGGTCACGCCACTAGGGTTGATGCATATGAGACCACTTCAGCACTGGCTTCAGACTCGAGTCCCGAGATGGGCATGGCGCCACGGCACACATCGCGTGGCCATCACGCTGATCTGCCGCCACTTGTTCAGCCCTTGGACAGACCTTGCATTTCTTTGGGCAGGAGTTCCCCTACAGCAAGTGTCCAGCCACGTCGTCATTACAACAGATGACTCCAAGCGAGGCTGGGGCGCCGTGTGCAATGGGCACGCAGCCGCTGGCTTCTGGACAGGACCATGACTGTGTTGGCACATCCCGGGCAACCTCAATGCCACAGCGGACGTGCTGTTGTGGCAGGTGATGCTCAGGGGAGAGTGGAGACTCCACCCCCAGGTGGTCCAGCCGATTTGGAGTCAGTTTGGCAAAGCACAAGTAGACCTATTTGCCTCCCGAGAAACCTCCCACTGCCTGCTCTGGTATTCTCTGATGGGGGCCCCCCTCACACAGCTGGCCCTGGGGGCTGTGCAAGTATGCGTTCACCCCAGTGAGCCTACTTGCACAGACCCTGTGCAAGGTCAGGGAGGACGAGGAGCAGGTCACCCTCGTGGCCCCGTATTGGCCCACCCAGACTTGGTTCTCAGACCTCTGACTTGGTTCTCATACTTGGTTCTCAGATGCTCCTCATGACAGCCCCTCCCTGGCGAATTTACCCTGAGGAAGGACCTTCTTTCTCAGGAATGGGTTACCATCTGGCACCCGCGCCCAGACCTCTGGAACCTCCACGTCTGGCCCTTGGACGGGATGCAGAAGACCTAAGTGGCCTACCACCAGCAGTGGTAGACACTATCACTCAGGCCAGAGCTCCCTCCACGAGGCAGCTTTATACCCTGAAGTGGTGTCGGTTCATGAATTGGTGTTCTTCCCGAGCTGAAGACTCTCAGAGATGCACAGTCGGGTCAGTGCTTTCCTTCCTGCAGGAGAGGCTGGAGGAACGGCTGTCCCCCTCCACCTTGAAGGTGTATGTGGCCGCCATAGTGGCACACCATGATACAGTGGACGGTAAGTCCTTAAGGAAGCACGACCTGATCATCAGGTTCCTGAGGGGTGCCTGGAGGCTGAATCCTCCTAGGCCACGCCTGTTCCCCTCATGGGATCTCTCCATGGGCCTTCGCAGAGCCCCCTTTGAGCCGCTAGAGTCAGCCAAGTTGAAAGCCCTCTCCTTGACGACGGCCCTCCTGATTGCACTCACCTCCATCAAGAGGGTCGGGGACCTGCAAGCGTTCTCTGTCAGCGATACCTGTTACAAGTTATTATTCTTAACTTGAACCTGGAATATTCCTGTAATAATTCTTTACATTTTTTAAACACTTCCATCTCTGAGGTACAGTAAATATTGTCAAAGTTAAAGCCAGAGTGGTTTAAATTATCAGTTACAAGGCATTTTTTTATGCATAGCATTACTGCAGTTATCTGGTACAATAATGGCAATAAGGAATGCTGTTTTATCTGTCTTTTCTTATCTCCACTTAAACTGGAAGCTCAGCAGAGGGCAGTCTGACACAACGCATGTAGCTACAAACAGGAAATAGCAGACAAGCATGCAATTTCTGATATCCTTTTGAAGTGTTACTTACCTGTAAAGTTACAAATTAAGTCTGAACAGAATCTTTTTCTTTTAAATATCTGGACTATTTTAAGAATTACTTAAAATAATTTAGATTAGGAGAGATGAAGCTGTTTTCACACTGTACTGTACATGAGTGTGTAGTTGTATTTTTGTTGTAAGGCCTATTGTACATTCAAAGAGTAAGCAGATATATACGCATCTTGATGTAACATTTCTGCACATGCCAAAATATCAGTGTTGTTCTCTTTCAGCTCAGGTCGGTTGAGTTGGGTTTTGGCGTTTGCTGTGAGGATGTGGCTATAGGATCTTCTTACATGTCTGTTACAATAATTGTGAGTGTGTGTGCCCATATGTAAACTTTGAACTACTTTGAGGGTGTTTGTGGAATTTTTCTTATACTTGTTTGTGTCAGAAGGCCATTAAGGTACTGTTTTCGCCTTCTATGTGACTTTTTTGTTGGTGTGCGGTCTGTAGTGGTATGAATGCGTAAATGACTAACACTGGCTGGGGATTTGGAGCAGGAAACCACAGAGTCAAAATGTAATGTGTGTGTATTGTGTGGCTGTCACTGTCAACTAATGAATGTTGTGTTTCAATAAATAAAGCAGCACTTTTACCTTTTAGGTTAGCCTTTTGTTATAAATTCAACATATAATTAACATTATTGCCTTCAATCTTAATAATTCAGAAAAGTTTCCCAAATCTGAGAATAACTATCAGATTTTTTAATGATTTCATTCATAATTTTCTCCACACTGCTAAATCAGAAAGCCAGTTCCAAACTGTTAAGATGGTTATCATCATCCCATTTTGGATTGTCTTAATTCAGTAATGACTGTAGGTATTTAAGTATGGCGAGCAGTTTAGGATCAGAAGAAAGGTCAATATTTGGTACCTTAGAATAAAAGTTCAACACAGACCAAAAATGTGGGATTTTTAGTGCAGAATCAAAATAATCGGGCCAGTGTTCCCTCATCAGAACACACAAGAGTGAGTCTCATAAAACCTGTGAAGAAAATGTCCTGGTCATAGTTAACCCCAAATCAGAAATAATAATAATAATAAAAAGTTATTCTTAACATAAAAATAAGAAAATGAAGCCTACATTTTGGACCATTAGGATTAGTTGCATTGTGACATTATTGTCCGGACACTTAAAGGGATAGTTCACCCAAAAATTAAAATTCACTCATCATTTACTCACCCTCATGCCATCCCAGATGTGTTTGACTTTCTTTCTTCTGTCGAACACAAGCGAAGATTTTTAGAAGAATATTTCAGCTCTGTAGGTCCATACAATGCAAGTGAATGGTGACCATAACTTTGAAGGTCCAAAAAGCATATAAATGCAGCATAAAAGTAATTCATAAGACTCCAGAGGTTAAATCTATATCTTCAGAATCAATATGATAGCTGTGGGTTAGAAACAGATCAATATTTAAGTCCATTTTTACTATAAATTCTCCTCCCTACCCGGTAGGTGGCGATATTCACAAAGATTGTGAAATGCCAAAACAAAAGAACAAGAATGTGAAAGTGAAAGTGGAGATTTGTAGTACAAAAGCAAAGACATGAAGACATGAATTAAACCACTGGAGTTTTATGGATTACTTTTATGCTGCCTTTATGTACTTTTTTGAGCTTCAAAGTTTTGGTCCCAGTTGACTTGCATTGAATGGACCTACAGAGCTGAGATATTCTTCTTAAAATCTTTGTTTCTGTTCTGTACAAAAAGAAAGCCATACACTTCTGGGATGGCATGAGGGTGAGTACATGATGAGAGAATAAGGACTGGAGGATAAAATATGCTTAACTGTAATGACAATAATTTCACAATGTTAAAAATCTTAACCCCTTAAGCTCTGGTGCATTTTTGGGCTGCCGCTTGAAATTTTTCACACTCAAATGTAAAAGCTCACCATTCACACATACTGTGGACTAATAGCAAAAAATTGGTCTCATTTTTCAGAGAACCGCCCAAATAATAATGAAAAAAAGACTCCAATTATTCATAAATAATATTGTGTTTATAATCTTATGATAAACAGAATATTTTTATTTTTTTTTACTTTTTTTGTTGTCCTAATTTTGTAACCATATAATTCTGGTTCTGTTCACTTTCATCTCACTTTGACAAGTCTCATTTTAGCCCTCATAGATGTGCTCATCCATAGACATTCAGTCTAATTTTCAGTTCAAGCACCACCCTTGTTATTTCATTGAATATCTCGGCCTCTGAGTGGACTAGAAGCTCAATCTTCCCTTTGAAGATGATAGATGATTTTATTTATGTTTTGCATTCTTTTCCTTCTGGATGACATATTTTGTTTTGGACATCTAAGATATAACATTGGATTATTCAGCCAAGCAAGCTCACAGACAAGTAAACAATGGCAAATTGTTTAAAGAACTTCCTAAGGTAAAAGCAGATATAAAGTTTTTAGCTGCTTGGGGCTTACAGCAGCAGTTAGCCTATTGGAGCATAAAATAGACTTTTGTATTTGATGACTTACAGAAATCATATTTCACTTTGTGATTCTTTTGAAAATCTTTCGAACTGTGGTTTTAGGGCAAATAAATTAATGGTACAGTCACATTCCTGAGAGTGAGAGCTTTCATTTGATATATAACTTTTCCATTTATGTGCTATGTGAAGGACTTTTATTTTTATATACATATTTCTACCACATTACCTCTTGGGAGTGCTAATGTTCTGAGACCGTTTGTTATTTTAAGTCAAATAAATGCAGAAGTGATGTTATCTCTGAAAAGTTCAAATGATACATCATATGCATGACTTATATGTACAGAGACATTTACTTTTTAAGCTTATACTTTTTCATGATATATCGCCCCCCCCATAGCACCCGCCATCGGGTCTATAGTGTTTAAGGGGTTTTAAAGGCCCTAAAAATAGGCCTCATTTTCTGTATGAAAAATATAATAGGCCTCATTTTATGTATGCAAAATATAATTTCTTATTAGTCTTTTTTGATATCAAAGTAAAATTGGACCAGGACATTTTCTTCACCCACATGAGTGATCCTGATGTGTATTTAGTGTGCATCTTGGTTTGGGAGTAATGAAATATGCTTATTAATTTCAATTGAATAACTGTTCCTCTGTGAGTGATGTTTGTAAAAGACAAGAGAAAGTGGCACTTCCTGAAGCACACAAATATGCACATGACAGTGCTACTTATTTTTGCCGTAAAAGTGCATTAAATGTCAAATATCTATAACAAAATTTCCTGAATTTCTTTTTTTTTTTTTTCTTGTCTTTCTTGCTTTGGCATTTAAAGGAATATTCCGGGTTCAATACAAGTTAAGCTCAGTCAACAGCATTTGTAGCACAATGTCAGCTTTACACATGTAGTTCACCAGTTTACAAAACAAATCGACTGTTTGAGCCCTTGGTTTGTGATTTAGTCAGTTCGACTTGTAGATACCTCAGCGAGCAGCTTGTAGCACTGTGGACATGTTATGCCACTGATTCTCACACAGTGAGTTACTGAACAAATCTGGGCAGTAAGCAACTTTGCTAGTTCTTTATTTCAACAAAAACATGAATATGACATACAGCTATCATATTACCTCCATGTGGGTAACACTTTTTTTGTCTTCCCTTAAAACAGAACACTTCTTCTTTTTCAGCAAACCACATGCTTTGGACATCAGTACGCAGCTTCCTCTTCCTTCCGCACTATTAGGTCTACTGACTTTAAAAAGGCTGTATTTTAGAGCCACACTTACACATCCTTGTAATCGGTGTTGAGATCAACATGGCAGCAGAGGTAAGCAATTTTTGTAGTAAGTTGACGTATGCAAATCTATCTAGCTGTTTAAACAAATAGCAATCAATTGACATCTATGTTAGTAAGTAGGTGGAAACATTGTCTGTGTGAAATTTTTCAGGGGAGTCTTGTTAGCGGTGGTGTGACGTTGCTCCATACTGAGAGTGAAGGGAAACACTCCTATGAAGTGAAGAACTTTTTGAACTATAACAATGGAATTTTTCTAAGGTGAGATTATTGTGATACAATAAATTATTTCTAAATACTTTCTAAATCTATCCATCATTAAATGATCTATCTATCTATCTATCTATCTATCTATCTATCTATCTATCTATCTATCTATCTATCTATCTATCTATCTATCTATCTTTTTCTGTTGTCTGTCTATCTAACTGTCTGTCTGACTCTCATTCTTTATTTCTGTCTGTCTGTCTGTCTATCTATCTTTTTCTGTTGTCTGTCTGTCTATCTAACTGTCTGTCTCTCATTCTCTCTCTCTTTCTTTCTGTCTGTCTGTCTATCTATCTAACTATCTGTCTATCTTGTTCTGTTGTCTATCTATCTATCTATCTATCTATCTATCTATCTATCTATCTATCTATCTATCTATCTATCTATCTATCTTGTTCTGTTGTGTCTGTCTATCTGTCTACTGTCTGTCTATCTATCTATCTATCTATCTATCTATCTATCTATCTATCTATCTATCTTTTTCTGTTGTCTGTCTATCTAACTGTCTGTCTGACTCTCATTCTTTATTTCTGTCTGTCTGTCTGTCTATCTATCTTTTTCTGTTGTCTGTCTGTCTATCTAACTGTCTGTCTCTCATTCTCTCTCTCTTTCTTTCTGTCTGTCTGTCTATCTATCTAACTATCTGTCTATCTTGTTCTGTTGTCTATCTATCTATCTATCTATCTATCTATCTATCTATCTATCTTGTTCTGTTGTGTCTGTCTATCTGTCTACTGTCTGTCTATCTATCTATCTATCTATCTATCTATCTATCTATCTATCTATCTATCTATCTATCTGTCTATCTATCTTTTTCTGTTGTCTGTCTATCTAACTGTCTGTCTGACTCTCATTCTTTATTTCTGTCTGTCTGTCTGTCTATCTTTTTCTGTTGTCTGTCTGTCTATCTAACTGTCTGTCTCTCATTCTCTCTCTCTGTCTTTCTGTCTGTCTATCTGTCTGTCTGTCTGTCTATCTATCTAACTATCTGTCTATCTTGTTCTGTTGTCTATCTATCTATCTATCTATCTATCTATCTATCTATCTATCTATCTTGTTCTGTTGTCTGTCTATCTATCTATCTGTCTATCTGTCTACTGTCTGTCTATCTATCTATCTATCTATCTATCTATCTATCTATCTATCTATCTATCTATCTGTCTGTCTGTCTGTCTGTCTGTCTGTCTGTCTGTCTTGTTCTGATGTCTGTCTCTCTGTCTGTCTGTCTGTCTGTCTGTCTATCTATCTATCTATCTTGTTCTGTTGTCTGTCTATCTATCTATCTATCTATCTATCTATCTATCTATCTTTTTCTGTTGTCTGTCTATCTCTCATTCTCTCTTTCTTTCTGTCTGTCTATCTGTCTGTCTGTCTGTCTATCTATCTATCTATCTATCTATCTATCTATCTATCTATCTATCTGTCTGTCTATCTATATTGTTCTGTTGTCTGTCTGTCTATCTATATTGTTCTGTTGTGTATCTATCTATCTATCTATCTATCTATCTATCTATCTATCTATCTATCTATCTATCTATCTATCTATCTATCTATCGTCTGTCTGTCTGTCTTGTTCTGATGTCTGTCTGTCTAACTGTCTGTCTGTCTGTCTATCTATTTTGTTCTGTTATCTATCTATCTATCTATCTATCTATCTATTTATCTATCTATCTATCTATCTATCTATCTATCTATCTATCTATCTATCTGTCTGTCTGTCTGTCTGTCTGTCTGTCTGTCTGTCTGTCTTATTCTGTTGTCTGTCTGTCTATCTATCTATCTATCTATCTATCTATCTATCTATCTATCTATCTATCTATCTATCTGTCTGTCTGTCTGTCTGTCTGTCTGTCTGTCTGTCTATCTATCTATCTTATTCTGTTGTCTGTCTGTCTATCTATCTATCTATCTATCTATCTATCTATCTATCTATCTATCTATTTGTCTATTTGTCTGTCTGTCTGTCTGTCTGTCTGTCTGTCTTTCTATCTATCTATCTATCTATCTATCTATCTATCTATCTTCAGAAATGGAGATAAACTCTTGATGCTAAACGGGAAAGACACTGAGGGTTTACGTCCAGAAGCAGTTGCAGAGATTCTGTCTGAAGGATCCCCCCTACTGGTGAGTTCAGACTTTATCCACACATTAATGCACTCAAATATACACAGAAGAGAGAGAAGTGAAATTGCACTTTTTACATACATTTTTGGTTGTGAGGGTCTTGTGAGGGTGGTGTTTGAAACATATTCTGGAGACCACCTCATCATGAGTGATTATTTGAGAAACAATACATCTGTCTGAACTTGGTTAACTTGATGTGGATTTTCTGTACACTCTAGACTATCCATCATCCCTGCAAGGTACAAACAGAGTGTACATCTGAGGAGATCAGAGCATACAAAAAGGAGCCGACAGTCATAAAGTTCAGCCTGATGATGGTAAAAGAGGAAAATCTGGGGACAGGTGGCCACCAGGAAACACCACATCCAGAAGAAGAGTGGGAAGATATGGACATCGAGGATGACTGTTTCAGTGATGAAGAATTGCTTCTTGTCTCATTTGGTGACACAAGCTTCTCCATGGTGGTTTCTCGGGGCTCGGATGCTGACAACCCTTGCCACAACTGTGGAAAGACAGATTGCCAATTTAACGAAGTTGTTGTCATGCCTGAGACAGCTGAGATTGCCTTTAGTAAGAAATTAGATTTTAATCTGTATCTGATTATTTTCATGATAATTGATGTCTAGAAACCAGTTTACTTTGCAATAACACTACAATAATGCTTCCATTTCCTCAGATCCTTCACGGATTGTGAAAATGATGAAAGAACGGAGTAATCTGTACCTGAAAAGTTACATCAAGGGCAAGTACATCACCCCATGGAGGGAGCAGATATTTTTGAAGGACACCATGTCAGGTTTGTATCAATTAATGTAAATTCATGTTTGAGGGGGGAAATTACTCTATTATATTCTTGCTGTATATTAGCAGTCCTACTAAGCTTTTATTTTTCTGGCTTGGACCTTATGGTAGCTCCTAGAACTGTTTGGTAAAAATGTTTCCCAAACTCATTGATTGGGAAGTCTCTGAATTTTCATCTGAGAATTAAAGAGTGTCTCACAGCCTCCCAAAAAAGTTGATGAAGTCGATCAGTTTGTGGACAATGCCACCAAGTTGGTAAAAAATTACAAAAAGCTGTTTAAAATCCTTAAATCTTTGGAATAACACCTTATTACCTACATCCTAAAATCATAGTTCTGCTGTCCGATTATTTGGATCATGCTAAAATTCTGCTGGTTACCATCACTGCCATTGGCCTTGTTTCTGATTATATCAAAAGCAATATTTTCAACATATTTTTCAGTGCAGTGTTTTTTTTTGTTTGTTTTTTGTTTTTCAGCACCAATCACCATCTACTACTATATGGTCAACATTCTGGACAGCAATGCGGGTGTTCCTGTTGTGCTGAACTTCACTGGCACCAACAACTTCTTCCGCTGCACTACTGAGCAAGATAAGAAGACTTTAAAAGTCGAGGTAGGTTTCATTCATTGCCAATGTGTTTCTTGTTGAATATGATTTTTGAAGATGGATGTTGAAGGTTTAATTGACTAGTCCTATTGATGATTTTATTTCATTATTTCATGTTTACCTGCAGTAGAAGTATAAATTATGTCCTTTAAGTGCCAGGTAAACTAAACTCTTGCTTATGTTTATTTCAGAGTTATACTAAAAGCGAGCTGAAAAACATCTGTGCCGATGACCCAGACAAATGGTCCTTTGTATTCTACATGACTTCGGAGGATGGCAGTCTCCGTCGTTTCGAGTCAGCTCTCCACAGAGGATGGTTTATTCACATCCAAAATGTCTGTGAGAGTGATAAAGTAGACATGCATGAAAGACAGAATGATCCACCCAACATGTTCTTTATTATAATTGAGAGTAAGACCATAAATTAAGGGTCAGAAACCTTATCAACATGTCATAGTGAAAGAAAAGTTTTTGTGTAAACAAAAGAAAAAGAAAAACTCAATTTAAAGTAACAAAGCTTTTTCAGAACTCAAATCTTGGACAAGTCAAATAGCAAGAGTACTGCACTGCATTAAACTGTCAATATTTTTAATTCTAAGATTTTGAAACAGGACACTTGACAGAGTTTGTTCTCAAATACAACATTACATTTCAAACCCAACCCTAACCCCAATGAACTGACCTCACTGTTTTATTCAAGCTGGCATGACCAACCCTAGTGTAACCCTAGTGTGTCATTAAAAAAATATGAATTCTTTGGATTGACAACTAAATGAGAAGCAAATTGGTCATATAAATCTGTTAAGAGAATTTGCTGTAAACTGTTAAGAGGCATTGGTTAATGTTGCCTTGCCACTTCTTCATGAACATGGCAGAATATGGTTGGAGAAATTTGTTTCAGTTCGGTCTAAAGATGCAGAGCCTCTCCCAAAGAATTTAGTGTTTTACTGCCATTGCAGTAGTGAGTAGATGTGTAACATACTATTAGCTGACATGATTTTACCCCGTTATTTGTGTGCATGTGTGTGCATGAGTGTCATCTTACAACACATGTACCTCTAATTTATTTTATTGCTTAATGCCTATGATTTTATTATTTGTTTTTGTGCTGAAACTGGTTATTTTTTATTAGTTTTTTTATATTTATATTACTGATCAACATTTTTATTTGTCTGTATAAGCTAAAAGCTACTAAAGACTTTGAACCATTGCTTTGTGCTACATAAACATATACTTTATAATATTATCATGTTTTCAAGTATCATATTTCTACTTTGAAATCTTTAAACAATGATAATTAAAAAAATAAAATAAAAGTCATGTGAAATTGTGTTTAATTAAATCTTCTCTTCATTGTATAACAATGAACAAAGACACCAAATGCGCATATTGGTGTACAGTTAATGTTTTTTCATCTCGCTTTTTTACTTTAGGCATAAAATAATTCAATCACTTCAATTGTCATGGATTCACTAGGCTCTCTCGCCACACACACACAGCCTTCCCTCTCTCCTGAATATTAATCACCTGCATCTGTCTCTCATCACCAAGCTAATCAACTCCCTACATAAGCCACACTCACTGCTCAGTCAATGTCTGGTCTCCCATGGAATACAGACTCACTTTCCTGCTACTTACCTGTTCTCCAGCGAAGTCTTCAAAGTTCCACTCCAGCGATATCCAACAATTTCTCCAAGGTTCCTCTCCAACATTTCCAACGATCTGTTTCCCCGTTTCTCCTCTCCTCATGTCCCCATCTGATGTTTGTGAGTGTGGCTCATCAAGGATTCTCACTTCCTATATGAATACAGACTGTTATCAGTGTACTGCTCATTATTTACTGTTCAACATCTTCTGACTGATACTCACCTGTTTACTTTAATACTGTTTTTTAAACTGTGTTTTAATAAATACCTGCCTTAGGGTTCAAACTTCATCTTCGGTTCTGGGTATCCATTAAAGACCAGGCCTGCCAACAAAATGAACCCAGCAGGTATAACACCATCGGATCCATTTCAGGAGCTGGTTGATGCTCTCTGCTGTGCACTTTCCGGTTAACCCCGCGGCACCACTGATCACAACCAGCACTCCCTCCACTTCTTCTGCACCGGTCTATACTACCAGTCCTGTGGTCAATCCAGCGCCATATTCAGGATCGGCGGAGGACTGCAGCGGCTTTCCTCTCCAATGTTCGCTCGCACTAGAGATGCAGCTGCATCGCTTCCCCACCGAGCGGGCTAAAATTTCATTCATTATCTCTCTGCTTGCAGGAAGAGTGTTGCAGTGGGCTCAATCTCTCTGGGAACAAAATAGTCCAGACTCTCAGTCGTTTGAGAGCTTCATTAAACACTTCACTCCATAATCGGCAAACCTCTGGGCAGAGCAGTCATCCGTCACTGTGTTGGTCCTGTCACACTTCAAATCAGATGTTTGCATTATGAAGAAATCATTCTACTTTCTGGAGTTTCTGGAGAGCTCTACAGCCGAAATCATATTAGGATGTCCCTGGCTCATTCAGCATTCTCCCGTTATCTCCTGGTCCACTGGAAATATCCTGAGGTGGGGGCCCCAATGTTTTCTTTCCTGCTTCCTCAATCGTCCTACTCCAAGACCCACTGCTTCAATCAAAAATTCTCCTCTTCTCCATCTCAATACCACCTCATCGAAAGCCCAACTAGTCAAACTTCTGTAGAGATCCCACCCTGCTGTAGGGCCTTGGCCCACTTAAAATGGCAGCAGAGACTGCATGGCCCTTTGTTCTATGATCAAAAGGAGAGACATTGAACTCAGTTTCCCAGGATCCTTCACAAATTCACAACTGGATGCGAAGTCCCTCCCATGGACCCAGTCTCAAACACCATTGGTCGAGCGGCCTACGACCGATGACGTCATCTTGTCAACAAAACCAGCGGACAGATGAAGTTTCGGCCTCTCTGTGCTAAGCTCTGCCTGGCTGTTAAGGGACATCTGTACTGTGCACGTACTGAAGGAGTTTTCACTCCGTTTGGACTGAGAACAGAGACCACGTTTTTCTAACCTCACCATTTGGCCACGGTAGAGTAATTTAACTTAGCTTGTTGAAGTCTTATAGTATACTTGTATCAACTGGTTCAGTTTCACTGTAAAGCAACAGTGAATTTATTTTGAAAAACGGAAAGGTGACCAGTTTCCCTTCTCCCTCTTTCATTCAACGTTGACTACTTTCTGCATTCTTCTCCATCGCTGGATCCGAAGAACAAAGCAGAGACTCGTCTTTTCGCTGACGAGTGTAAGACAAGGAACCATCCAGACCATTTCTCCAGACCGCTCAATGCAACAGGAATTCCAATGGACAACCCTACTGAAATCACACAGGATTTCCCAAGTAAGGCTTGATATCTGGGCAGATTAATTTAGAAACTTTTCTTTTTCTTTTTTTTTTTCTTGTGAAACTAAATCGTATTTTTGATTCTAAATGCAGATGTTTTGAGTATATCTGTATGTTAAACTCTGCTCGCTGCTTCGAGTGGGGAGATTTGTTTTAGTTTCTTTTGGGGTTACGTTTGTTTTGTTAAGTGATTTGTACTAGTAATTCAGTCCCGCTGTTACGAGCGGTTACCCTTATCTAAACTGCATGCACTTTTCCTCTCTCTCTCGCTCTCATTCTTTCTCTCTCTCACTGATTCATTGAGTGAGCGGTGCCGCGGTTTGTGTTCGACTCAGGCTGGTGAACCAAATTCTCCCTCCTGTTCCGTCAGTTCCTTTTGTGTGTCCGCTCATTTCCACCCGCACGTGGTATCGGCTCCATTTTGGATTTAACCCTCCATTTTGAACCTGATCCTCCATTTTGATTCCTTTGTTACCACACCTGGACACAAACACACACACACACACACACTAGCATATAGCTCCACTGTTAGCTTAGGATATCCTTGATTTTATTTTTGGATTATATTCGGATAGTATTGCTGTGTTCACTACTGCTTGATTATAATACCTCTTGTTATATTATAAGTATTCCTGTTTGTTTTTGTTTGAATATTGTGTTGAAGCCAACCTCTGCCACGTGAAGAACTCCCAAGTTACCTCAGAGTACTATTATTTTACTGGTGTTAGAAACTAACTAACTAGATTACTATTAGATTTGTTTACCAATAATTTAACTAGTTTTTCCCCTTTTTGATTATTTTGATTAACAATTAAGATACTCAACCTACAGGGTAGATTTTGTTTTATGAGACTCAATCAGTAACTTGCTATCATTTTTCTCTTTTCAAAGAGTGGTGACCCGAGAATAGTTTAATGAGTTAAATTCTGTTTTATTACTATTTCATTATTTAATTGTTGTTTGATTAATTGTTATTAATTATGGAATAATTTCTGATAGTAAAACTGATTTAAACAACCAGTAGCACCTACACTGCTACACTTTCAGGACGTCTTCTGTCCCCAATGAGCCTCTCAACTACCTCCTCCTAGACCATGGGACTGTGCAATAGACCTCCTACCCAGGGAGCCAGTGCCCCATGGTAAGATATATCCCCTCTCCATCCCAGAGCAAAAGGCCATCGAGGAGTATATTGAGGAGGCCCTCAACCAGGGCTACATCCAGCCATCCACATCCCCTGTTGCTTCAAGCTTTTTCTTCATGGCAAAGAAGGATGGAAGATAGCAAGTTCCGCTATCCGCTTCACCTCATCCCGGCAGCCTTGGAACTGTTGAGAGGAGCCACTATCTTCACCAAGCTGGACCTTCGCAGCGTGTACAACCTCATTGGGATCCGGAAGGGAGACAAATGAAAAAACGCCTTTGTGACCCCTACAGGCCACTACGAATACCGGGTGATGCCGTATGGCCTGGTCAACGCCCCTTCCGTGTGCCAGGGGTTCATGAATGAGGTGTTCCGGTAGTACCTCAATCGGTTCGTCCTGATCTACATTGATGACATTCTGGTGTACTCCCGGAAAGAGACCGACCACCGTCAACATGTCCTGCTTGTGTTGGAAAGGCTGAGGAAATTCCTTCTCTACCTCAAGGCAGAAATTTTCATTCCATCAGATGTCACTCCAGTTCCTTGGCTACAACATCAGCCCTGAAGGTATTCAGATGGATGAGGTGAAGGTAGAAGCTGTGCGATCCTGGCCCACTCCTTCCATCAAGGAACTCCAGCATTTTTTAGGATTCGCCAACTTCTACCGTCAGTTCATTAGGAACTACAGCTCCATCAATGCTCCATTTAACTTACCTCTTCAAGTCAAAGCCCAAGTCTCTATCCTGGACCCCCAAGGCTTCCTACGCCTTTCAACATCTCAAGAATGCCTTCACCACAGCTCCACTCCTAATCCATCCAGACCCAAAAAACCTTTCATGGTGGGGGTAGATGCTTCCGCTAATGGTGTAGGAGCCATCCTATCTCAGCAGCAGGGGAAACCATCAAAACTCTATCTACTTCTCCAAAAAACAAACCCCAGCGGAGCAGAATTAAGACATCGAAAACCGGGAGCTTATGGCTATTAAGAGTGGCGGCATTGGCTGGAGGGGGCCCATCATACTTTTCTTGTGCTAACTGACCACATAAACCTTGAGTATCTTCGGGAAGCTCGTCGACTCAATCCTCGCCAGGCACGATGGGCCCTCTTCTTCACACGCTTTGACTTCACCATCTCCTATCGTCCAGGGGCCAGGAACTAAGCAGATGCTCTTTCCCATCTCTTCTCTGCAGAGGAAAACCCAGAGGAACCCAAAATCATACTCCCTCCACATGTCATAGTGAGTCCCATCCAGTGGTCCCTGGACGATAGCATTGTGGAAGCCACCGCCACTGAACCTGCTCTGCCAGTCTGCCCCACCAACAGGACCTATGTTCCCACTTCCCAACATCTGACACTCACCGAGTCTGTACACTCCTCTTTGAGCACTGGCCACCCTGGGACCAATAGGACCCTCTCGCTCATCCAGGACCAGTTCTGGTGGCCACGTATGGACAGATGTCAGAAGGTTCATCCAGGGATGTCCAGATTGCACCATGTCAAGGACCCCACGACAACTACCAGTTGACAAACTCCTTTCGCTGCCTGTTCTGCGTCGCCCTTGGTCACACCTTTGGAGTGGACTTCATAACGGACTTACTGCCCTCCTGAAGGATTCACCTGCGTGCTAGTAACAGTGGACCGATTCTCCAAGGCCTGCAAGCTGGTTCCCCTCAGGGGTCTTCCCACCGCCATGGAAACGGCTGATATGCTATTTAACCATGTCTTCCGTAATTATGGAATCTCCAAAAACATCGTCTCTGACAGAGGTCCCCAGTTCATTTCAAGAGTCTGGAAGGCATTCTTCTCCCTCCTGGGTGTGACGGAATGTCACAGATTCACCAGGCTCTCTCGCCACACACACACAGCCTTCCCTCTCTCCTGAATACTAATCACCTGCACCTGTCTCATCACCATGCTAATCAGCTCCCTACATAATCCACACTCACTCCTCAGATGATGTCTGGTCTCCCATGGGATACAGACTCACTTACCTGTTCTCCAGCGACATCCAACAATTTCTCCAAGGTTCCTCTCCAGCGTTTCCAACGATCTGTTTCTCCTCTCCTCGTGTCTCTGTCTGATGTTTGTGAGTGTGGCTCATCAAGGATTCTCACTTCCTATATGAATACAGACTGTTATCGGTGTACTGCTCATCATTTACTGTTCAACATCTTCTGATTGATACTCACCTGTTTAATACTGTGTGTTTAATAAATACCTGCCTTCAGGTTCAAACATCATCTTCGAGTCTGGGTATCTGTTACATCAATAGATGGTTAATTCATTTTGAATAAAGTTCAGTCATGACAACTCTCTGAAGATTTAGCATATCAATATGTCATACCCATATTTACATGATATTGCACTTGGTGGACTGGATCTGCTACGCTGCTGCTGTGACTTGCTGCCATACACCGGCATACTTGGTGCTTGAAGTGGAAGAAAAGAAGTGTGTGTACTTTCCTTGTTAGTATTAAACTACATTTTTTTATATGTATATAAATACAGAGGCAAGAAAAAGTATGTGAACCCTTTGAAATTAGCTTTGCATTAATAGGTCACAAGTATAGACAATGCATAATGTGCTTAAGCTAACAACACAAGTGATTATAATCTTATGTCTTTACTGAATACATCCCATTGAACTTTCTCCTTGATGTGGAAAAAGTAAACCACTAGGCTAAAGACATCAACCAAAGCTAAATAGAGTCAAGAGTTGGAAAACCTGGCATCCAATTAATGAAATGAGATTGGAGGTGTGGGTTAGATCTACTTTGACTTATAAAAAGCACTCAAACATTTTGAGTTTGCTTTTCACAAGAAGCATCTGCTGACATGGACCATGCCTCGCAAAAAAAGAAAAGAAAAAGATTTCAGAAGACCTGCGATAAAGAATTGTTACTTTGCATAAAGCTGGAAAGGGTTACAACATTTTCTTGAATAGCTTAGATAGTCATCTATCCACAGTTAGACAAATTTTTATAAATGGAGACGATTTAGTACTGTGGCTACTCTCCCTAGAAGTGGCCATCCAGCCAAGATTACTCAAAGTGCACACTGCAGAATGCTCAATGAGGTAAAAAAGAACCTTAGAGTGACAGCTAAAGATTTGAAGGAATCTTTGGAACTGATTAACGTCTCTTTTCATGAGTGAATGAAGATGAGATCATATATGACCAGTTAATGTAGAAAACCAGCTAATTCCAAAGGGTTCACATACTTTTTCTTGCTTCAGTAAATTATACTCTATGACTGCTTTTTTTCACAACAAATGTTTGTTTAAAATTAAATAACTGTGTTTAGGGGTTACTATACAGCAGGGCTCTTCAACTACTTTCTTGCAGGGGTCAGATTATCCAGATAAAAACTCAATGGGGGCCATACTTTTATCTTACCTAACACTTTCATTGTAATTAACATGTTGACATGTAAAACAAAACACTGTTAATAGTCAGGGATGTTTAATTAACATTTTTGAGGTCTGGCCATAAATTCCTTCTTAAGATTTGGCTGACGAACAAACATGACTCACACCCTAAATTAAGAAATGGGTTTTGATTAATTTTACTTTGAAAACAAAAATATACAATGTAGGGTTATTGTTAATGGAAACTAAGGAAGAACATTTACATCTGCTAAAGTCTGTATCTCTGACAATATCAACCCACATAAGAAAACGTCCTGGTTACTTGCATAACCTCCGTTCCCTGATGGAGGGAACGAGACGTTGTGTCAATGTAGTGACACTAGGGGTCACTCTTGGGAGCCCGAGACACCTCTGGTCTTTGATAAAAGGCCAATGAAAATTGGTGAGTGGTATCTGCATACCACTCCCCTGGACATATGGATATAAAAGGAGCTGGTATGCAACCACTCATTCAGGTTTTGTGCTGAGGAGCCGAGACATGGTCCTGGCCATTTCAGCAGGTAGTTCAGCATTCCATCAGGGAACAGAGGTTACGCAAGTAACCAGGACATTCCCTATCTGTCACTCACTCGATGTTGTGTCGATGTAGTGACACTAGGGGTCCCTATACGAAATGCCGCAACTGGCTGAACTGTGTTACGTGAACTGGCGGTGTGTGACAGGCAGACCACTGTGTGCCTTGTAGCCAGCGCACCAGGCCGACACGTAACCTCCCCCAACACTGTTATGAGTCGAACGGCCCTTTGGGGACAAGTCGACTGCCCAAAAGATAGAGACAGGCTAGCTCAGTCGTGCCCTCTTATCCTCTTTTTTTCCTCTCCCCAAAAAAAAAACTCCCAAGGGGAAGACACTTCGGAGACCACACCCCTCCCAAAGAGGGGGGTGGGGGGGTATTTTGAGTGGAAATACATTACATGGTCTTGCCGAGCTTTGTCGGAAGTATGTCATGTGGAGAAGTCCCATGGTAGGTCCTACCCTGCGGGGGAATAATTTCTACAAGCATGTAGACTGGGGCAGAGGGGCCTCTGCCGAAGGAAGACGCAGTTTACCAACAGGGAAACGAATTAGCGGAAGATATACATCGCATGGGGTTACCTACGGGGAACCACCACATGCAAAGCACCTACCTCAGTACAGGGCTTAGTTAGCACGTGTACTGAGCCGGCAGTGAGTTTCTCTGCAAACTCGTCTGCCACAGCGCTTGGAGCAAATCAACCAGGGAACACAGTTTGTGAACACTACTGGAAGTCAACGGCACACATCTTCAGCTCAGGGGAGGTGAAAGGCACTATGCAAGCGATACACCCGGCCAACTGTCCTGGACTTATCTGCTTGTACGTGCCACTACAAGGGATGAAACCAGTTCCACCCAGAGATTGTAGAACCTCGCAAAGGTGTTGGGTGTTGCCCAGCCCGCTGCTCTGCAAATGTCTGTTAGAGAGGCGCAACTGGTCAACGCCCAGGAGGCCGCTACACCCCTGGTAGAATGGGCTCGTAGCCCTGCCAGAGGCGGCACGTACTGGGCGTGATATGCCATTGTTATGGTGTCAATGAGCCAGTGGGCGATCCTCTGCTTGGAGACATCGCTTCCTTTCTGCTGTTCCACCAAAGCAGACAAAGAGCTGCTCAGAGACTCTAAAGATCTGCGTGAGATCCAAATAGATGCGTAAAGCGCGCACCGGACACAGCAACGTCAGGGCTGGGTCTGCCTCCTCCTTGGGCAGCGCTTGCAGGTTTACCATCTGATCCCTAAAAGGGGTCGTGGGAACCTTGGGCACATAGCCTGGTCGGGGTCTCAGGATCATGTGAGAGTAGCCCGGACTGAAAACCAGGCACGTTTTGCTGACAGAGAACGCTTGCAGGTCTCCTACCCTCTTGATGGAAGTGAGCGCAGTCAGGAGGGCAGTCTTCAAAGAGAGTGCCTTAAGCTCAGCTAACTGCAAGGGCTCAAAGGGGGCTCTCCGTAGACCCTGAAGAACTACAGAGAGGTCCCATGAGGGAACGAGGCACGGTCTGGAGGGATTCAACCTCCTGGCGCCTCTCAGGAACCTGATAATCAGGTCGTGCTTCCCTAAGGACTTACCGTCCACTGTGTCATGGTGTGCCTACATACACCTTCAAGGTGGAGGGGGACAGCCACCCTTCCAACCTCTCCTGCAGGAAGGAAAGCACCAATCCGACTGCACATCTCTGGGGGTTTTCGCATCAGGAAGAACACCACTTAACGAACAGATGCCACTTCAAGGCATACAGGCGGCTCATAGAGGGGGCCCTAGCCTGAGTGATCGTGTCTAACACTGCGGGTGGTAGACTGCTTAAGTCTTCCACGTCCCGTCCAGGGGTCAGACATGGAGATTCCAGAGGTCTGGTTGTGGGTGCCAGATGGTGCCCTGTCCCTGAGAAAGAAGGTCCTTCCTCAGGGGAATTTGCCGGGGGGTGTTGCGTTGAGCGTGAGGTCCGAGAACCACGTCTGGGTGGGCCAGTAGGGTGCTACCAGGACGACCTGCTCCTCATCCTCCCTGACCTTTCACAGGGTCTGTGCAAGTAAGCTTACTGGGGGAAATGTATATTTGTGAAGTCCAGGGGGCCAGCTGTGTGCCAGAACATCTATACTGAGAGGTGCCTCGGTCAGGGCGTACCAGAGCGGTCATGGTCAATACGGGGCCACGAGGGTGACCTGCTCCTCGTCCTCCCTGACCTTGCACAGGGTCTGTGCAAGTAGGCTCACTGGGGTGAACGCATACTTGCACAGCCCCCAGGGCCAGCTGTGTGAGGGGGGCCCCCATCAGAGAATACCAGAGCAGGCAGTGGGAGGATTCTTGGGAGGCAAACAGATCTACCTGTGCCTGCCCGAATCGACTCCAAATCAGCTGGACCACCTGAGGGTTGAGTCTCCACTCTCCCCTGAGGGTAACCTGCCATGACAGCACGTCCACTGCAGTGTTGAGGTCGCCCGGGATGTGAGTGGCTCGCAGCGACTTGAGGTGCTGCTGACTCCAGAGGAGGAGACGGCAGGTGAGTTGTGACATACAATGGGACCACAGACGCCTTGACGGTTGACATATGCTACCGTTGCCATGTTGTCTGTCCGAACTAACACATGCTTGCCCTGGATCAATGGCCAAAACTTCTGCAGGGCGAGCAGAATTGCCAGCAACTTGAGGCAGTTGATGTGCAATGCAGCTGCGGGCCCGTCCATAAGCCGGTGGCTGTGTGCCCATTGCATACAGCACCCCAGCCCGTTTTGGAGGCATCTGTCGTAACCACGATGCGCCTGGAGACCTGCTCTAGGGGAACGCCTGCCCATAGAAACATGAGGTCGGTCCAAGGGCTGAAGAGGCGGTGACAGATCGGCGTGATGGCCACGCGATGTGTCCAGCGGCGCCATGCCCATCTCGGGACTCGAGTCTGTAGCCAGTGCTGTAGCGGTCTCATATGCATCAACCCGAGCGGAGTGGACACCGCTGAGGATGCCATATGCCCCAGGAGCCTCTGAAAGTGTTTCAGTGGAACCGCTGTCTTCTGTCTGAACGCCTTCAAACAAGTCAGCACCGACTGTGTGCGCTCATTTGTGAGGCACGCTGTCAACGAGACTGAGTCCAACTCCAAACTGAGAAAAGAGATGCTCTGAACTGGGAGGAGCTTGCTCTTTTCCCAGTTGACCCGAAGCCCTACTCAGCTGAGGTGCGAGAGCACCAGGTCCCTGTGTGCACACAACATATCCCGAGAGTGAGCTAGGATTAGCCAGTCATTGAGATAGTTGAGGATGCGAATGCCCACTTACCTTAACGGGGCAAGGGCTGCCTCTGCGACCTTCGTGAAGATGCGAGGGAACAAGGACAGGCCGAAAGGGAGGACCTTGTACTGATACGCCCAACCCTCAAATGCAAACCGCAGGAAGGGTCTGTGTCGAGGTAGAATCGAGACGTGGAAGTATGCGTCCTTCAGGTCTACCGCCGCGAACCAATCTTGATGTTGGATGCTTGCCAGAATGCGTTTTTGTGTCAGCATCTTGAACGGGAGTCTGTGTAAAGACCGGTTCAATACTTGCAGGTCCAAGATTGGCCACAACCCACCGCCTTTTTTCGGTAAAATGAAGTAGGGGCTGTAAAACCCCTTCTTCATCTCGGCCGGAGGGACAGGCTCTATCGCATCCTTCCGTAGGAGGGTAGCGATCTCCGTGGGCAAGGTAGCAGTGTTCTCGACCTTCACCTAGGTGAAGTGGATGCCGCTGAACCTGGGCGGAAGCCTGGCGAACTGAATCGCGTAGCTGAGTCGGACGGTCTGGATCAGCCATTGCGACGGATTGGAAAGCACAAGCCACGTGTCCAAGCTCTGGGTGAGGGGGACCAAGGGGACAATCTCGTCAGACGTACCGGCAGGTGGGGTTTCGCGGCGGGGCTGAGCCTGAGGTGCCACGCCATGTTGTGGCTGTGCTGAGTTCAGGGACATCGAAGCACTTACCTGGCTCCTTGTGACCACCCTCAGAACAGCCTGGGATGGGGAAGGAAGAGGCCTGTCCTCGTGACCCGTGGAGACTGTCACATCGGGGGGCGGATTTGTACCACAACTGGGCACGCAGGGGCAGGGAGTTTGCTGGAGTGCCAAACCTGCCAAAATGTAATGGTGGACGATGGTCATGATGACGGCCGTGCACACCAGGTATGTAAACCAGGGAATGAGGAAACCACTCTTTTGCTGAACTGTTGGGTAACGCAGCCACTTGGGCATGTGGTGAAATTAAATGAAAAGGCAACAAAAGATTCTCCTCCTGGCCCTCCACCGAGGGATGGAGTGGTCTGCTTACCAGCTCCAAGGCAGTGGGTTTTGTCGTCCCTTGGTCACGGGTCGTGGGTTCTTGGCGGCCGGCTGTGAAACAGGTGGCTCCACGCCGGGGCCGGGCCGAAGGGGCGGGCTGCGGTGGAGCCGGTGCAGTCACCGCAGGGGGATGCCCTTGGTGACGAGCAGGCGGGGTGCGGGATCTTGAGCCGTGCCGGGGCAGGATGTGCCAGATAGCCTCTGTCTGCTGCTTCACCGTCGAGAACTGCTGGGCAAAGTCCTCAACGGTGTCACCGAATAGGCCAACCTAGGAAATGGGGGCAGCAAGGATCCGTGCCTTGTCAGCCTCACCCATCTCGACCAGGTTGAGCCAAAGGTGGCGCTCCTGGACCACCAAGGTGGACATCGCCCGCCCGAGAGACCGCGGCGTGACCATCGTCGCCCGGAGAGCGAGATCGGTCACCGAGCGCAGCTCCTGCATCAAATCTGGGGCAGAACAACCCTCATGCAGTTAGCGCCTTGGCTTGGTGGACTTGCAGGAGAGCCATGGCGTGCAGGGCGGAGGCAGCTTGTCCAGCGGCACTGTAGGCTTTGGCCGTCAGGGACGACGTAAACCTACAGGCCTTGGACGGAAGCTTTGGGCGCCCACGCCAGGTGGCGGCGCTCAGTGGGCATAGGTGCACCGCGAGTGCCTTATCCACTGGGGGAATCTCCGAATAGCCCCTGGCCGCCCCACCAACAAGGGTAGTGAGGGCAGGGGAGCTGAAAGATACCGGGCAGTAAAAGGTGCCTCCCACGACCTTGTCAGCTCCTCGTGCACTTCCGGGAAGAAAGGAACTGGAGTGGGGCGTGGCTGTGAGCGGCTGCCCAGGAAAGCATGTCCGTCATTTCCGCGTCAACCTGTGACTGGGTGACCGTACCCGAGGGGGGGAGCCCAGCTGAGGCTTCTGCATTCGACTGGATGAGCCCGCTCTCCAATGCTGCGCTCAAAAGCTCATCAGATTCGCGGGCTCCGAACAAGAGGTCGAACTCGCCGTGAGACGAGCCGGCGGACTCATCCGGAAGCCTGATCGGGGCAGATGAGCATGCTGGGGAATGGGAGGTCCGTGGGGGGATACCCAGCGGAGGTGGTCCCATTGGGGTCCCCAAATCGCCCCCAGTGCTAGCCACGCTGGCCTTATACCCGTAGGTAGAAGGACTGAGGCGGGGAGCCGCTTACGAAAGCAAGCCGCGACCGCAACGTTGCCATGGTCATGTTCTTGCAATGAGTACATGATCCATTCACGAATGCTGTCTCCGTGTGGGTCACGCCCAGACATGAAAGACAGCGATTGTGACTGTCAGAAGTTGAGAGATAACGACCACAACCAGGAATAACACACAAATGGAAAGGCATCTTTAAAAACACGCATCTTTAAAAAGACGTTCCGTGTGTGCCGCTCTTTTAGAGAAATATACTCTTTTAGAAGAATATTTCTGCCGAAGCGCCCAGGGGCGTTCTCTGCAGTGCACCAGTGCAGAGGAGGGAGAAGCCGCTGAAATGCGCCATCAGATCCAGCAGAGGTGAATGAACAGTCAGCTCAGTAAACATCGACCGTTTGGCTCCGAAGAGAAAATCTGAATGAGTGGTTGCATACCAGCTCCTTTTATACCCGTATGTCCAGGGGAGTGGTATGCAAATACCACTCGCCAATTTTCATTGGCCTTTTATCAAAGACCAGAGGTGTCTCGGGCTCCCAAGAGTGAACCCTAGTGTCACTACATCGACACAACATCGAGTGAGTGACAGATAGGGAACAGTGGCAATCTAATGTAGAACTGTCTGTTATTGTCTAATGTAAACTGAAAAAAGACTTTGTTAATTCGCCTTTCCTTGTCCTGCACATATGGTGAATTTGTGCAGGAACCAGATACAGTACCTGTGCAGATAATCACTGGTAAAAGGAGAACAAATACATTTGATGATGTTCAGGATTGAGAACGCTGACAGACATTTGTATTTAGAACCAAACATAATCAGGATTTTTGCATGTATGCAGGTTCAGTAATGCTTAACATTATCACTTTTTTATGAGCACTACAGATGCTGAACAGATGAGACATGCTCGTTAAACTCTTGAAGAATGGAGAATAAAAGCAAACTTTTCTGTTTATACAGTAAATTTTTCATCATCGATTTATCCTTTCTTTAAAAAGTTTGTGCATATGAGCTGACATCACTTCTTTAAAAACTGCTGTGATGTATTTTTTTTAAGTCTTTAGTTTTGTTCGCACCCAGCAGGTAAACTCATTTGACTGAATAAGACTGAATAAAATGTGTTCAGCTAAAAGTTAGTGGTTCATGTTTTGGAGAGCAGTGTAACTGAACTATGCCCAGACAAGCTTAAACACATGTGTTCCTGTCTGGGACTGGACTACGGATTGATTCTGATGGCCGCTGATGTTGTTGCACGCGCTGCTGATTGTTGTTCAATGTTTAGACTGATTTTATCAAAATCAGTCAGAGGGTCAGATAAAAGTGATTGGCGGGCTGCATCGAATCGCCAACTTACATTAAATAAAGAAATTACATTGTACCGGGAGGATCTGAGTGATGGTTGTATGCAAGAAAAAATGCCAGTACTCTGTAAACTAAATTATAGACCACGTTTTAACCTGGTATTAGGATGCATTTCGGGTGATCCGTTCAAATGTGGTCAGCCCTAAATACAGGTCTAAACGGGGTCTAAAATATTTTGTGATTGGATCACAAAAACCACATACGAATGTGGTCAAAAATGCATCAGGCCACATCGCATTTAAGGTGTAAGAACTAGTCTGTCCTGTATGCGTCCCAGCAGCAATGAAGTGCCGTCCCTCACCTGTCAGTCAAATGAAACACTAGAACAAGAGTTTAAACTTTGCTGTTTACGAGCAGCTTTAAAAGTCATGTCAAGTCATTTTTATTTGTATAGCGCTTTTCACAACACACATCGTTTCAAAGCAGCTTTACAGAAAATCATGCTTTAACAGAAAATGAAACTGTAGTGTCTATAAAGTCTTGATCATTGTGTAGTTTGATTAAATATGACTGTAAATTGTGTATAAAATAAATAATTAAATAATAGTTGTATTTAGAACCCCAGGGAGCAAGCTGAAGGCGACTGTGGCAAGGAACACAAAACTCCATAAGACGTTGGTGTCACGATTGTAGGGAATGAGGCTTAGGAGCCAAGCGCAGAGTAAATTAAAGTAATTTATTTATTCAAAAAACAAATACAAACTCCCACGAGGGGGAAAAAACAATAAACATAAACTACCCCGAAGAGGAAAAACACAAAGTAAATAGTCCAGGCTGGGGTAGGGAAAAGAGGGCACAGGTCCGACCGGACTGGGCTGGAGTGAAACAGGATATCTGATAACATCAGTTCATCCTCTGAAGTCCATCATAATAGACTGAAGTGATGTCTGGTTGGCACTGGCTGCATTTAGTCGTCATTACTCAGAGACACAAAGCAGTGGAGTCTGACACCAAGCAGAAACGGATGTGGATCTGGCCAGCTCTGGTAACCTCGGGATATGAATCCCGAGGAATTCTTGGAAACAAATAGAATAATATTAACATAGATGCCATTCAATTTTTTGCAGAGTTATAGAGCATGATAAATGTTTCTGGTTCTGTCAGACCTAACTAAAGCAGCCTAATTGTGAGTTAATGGATAAATTAGGTGTATGCCTGGTTAAACAGATGAGTCTTTAGTCTAGACTTAAACTGAGTGAGTGTGTCTGAATCTCAAACAGTGTTAGGGAGACTATTCCATAGTTTAGGAGCCAAATGATCTTCCTCCTTTTGTTGATTTTGATATTCTAGGAACTATTAACAGGTCAGAATTTTGTGATCGTAATGAACGTGATGGAATGAAGCATGTCAGAAAGTCACTTAAGTACTGTGGAGCTAGACCATTCAAAGCTTTGTATGTAGTTAACAAAATTTTAACATTAATACAAAATTTAGCAGGTAGCCAAAATAACGATGATAAAACGGAGCTAATATGATCATATTTCTTGGTTCTAGTCAGCACTCTGGCTGCTGCATTTTGAACCAATTGAAGTTTATTTATTGAACTTGCAGGACATCCTCCCAGTAATGCATAACACATGAACACATGAATTCGTTTTTCAGCATCAGCAACAGAGAGCATGTGTCATAACTTAACAATATTTCTCAGATGGAAGAATGCTGTTCTACAAACATTAGAAATGTGATTTTCAAAGGACAGATTGGAAATAATGTTCCGATCGTAAAATAATAAAATAAAAAAAACCCGGATACATACACAACCATGAGAGCCTCACGGATCTTCTTTAGTGTGTCTGATATCAACACCGATGACTAGCACAAACACCTGAAAATCCTTTAATACAGGTAATACACTAAAATAACAGATAATTCTGCTTGACATGTTGCTTTTGTGCTTAGATTAAATTTCAAACACATCTGGGAGAAACAGCGTGCTAGTTTTTTCGCACTTTCTTTGTCTTTTCTGACGTTGGTGCGCTTTAATATCATGCAGTAACACACTGACATAGTGATTGATATATGTTTTCATGAAACAGAGACCCTCCCCTCCAAATCCGAACACAAGTGGTCACAGGAGACGCATTTAAATGACCAGGTGTAAACAGTCATGTGTCTCACCTGACCACATGTGATCGGATCACCCGAGATGCATCGTAATACCAGGTGGAAACAGGGTCATAGAAGTGCAGGTACTGCGTACCATTGAGTACCTGCCCACTTCAAGCACTGGACATACTGAGTTGAGCATATGGACATGCTTCTGCACAATTAAACCAAATGCAAGACATGCTGCATTGAGCATGTATGAAATGCTGCAGCATGTTGCAGATCTAGACAACTGCAGCTGGGGTGGAGGTGGGTTTCATAGAAAAAAACTCTCACAACTAGTCCAATGGAACTACAGGTCAATAAACTTCTACCAAAAGAGTATCAGACAATTGTTGTAGACCAAAGTTGTAGCTTTCGATATTAACACTGTTAAAAAACGGTGTGCCACCCTGAAAATACCTATATCTGGATCCACTGTGGCCAACCCACTTCTGAAATCTGAAGCCGCCACTGTTGTATTGTCCCTGAAATGATGCTTTCCCTATCTGTCACTCACTCGATGTTGTGACGATGTAGTGACACTAGGGGTCACTCTTGGGAGCCCGAGACGCCTCTGGTCTTTGATAAAAGGCCAATGAAAATTGGCGAGTGGTATTTGCATGCCACTCCCCCGGACATACGGGTATAAAAGTAGCTGGTATGCAACCATTCATTCAGATTTTCTCTTCGGAGCCGAACGGTCATGCTCATTGAGCTGAATATTACTGTTCATTCACCTCTGCTGAATCTGATGGCGCATTTCAGCGGCTTCTCCCTCCTCTGCACTGGTGCACTGCAGAGAACGCCCCTGAGTGCTTCGGCAGAAAAACAAGAGAGTATATTTTCTGAAAGAGCTTTTCCTCCTCTAAAAGAGTATATATTTCTCTAAAAGAGCAGCACACACGGAACGTCTTTTTAAAGATGCCTTTCCGATTGTGTGTTATTCCTGGTTGCGGTCGTTATCTCTCAACTTCGGATAGTCATGATCACTGTCTTCCGTGTCTGGGCAGCGTTTGTGGATGGTTCATGTTCTCACTGCGAGAACATGACCATGGCAACGTTGCGGTCACGGCTTGCTCCCCGCCTCGGTCCTTCTACCTATGGGTATGAGGCCAGCATGGCTAGCACTGGGCGCGATTTGGGGACCCCAATGGGATCGTCTCCGCCGGGTATCCCCCCGCGGACCTCCCATTCCCCAGCACGCTCGTCTGCCCCAATCGGGCTTCCGGATGAGTTCGCTGGCTCGTCTCACGGCGAGTCTGGCTTCTTGTCCGGAGCCCGTGAAGATGATGAGCTCTCGAGCCAGCATCGGAGAGCGGGCTCGTCCAGTCGGACACAGAAGCCTCAGCTGGGCTTCCACCTTTGGGGACGATTGCCCAGTCACAGGCCGATGCCGAAATGACGGACATGCTTTCCCGGGCGGCCGCAAGCGTCGGGTTAGAGTGGAACCCTCTGCTCTCCCCTGAACCCTCACGGCTTGATGATTGGTTGCTGGGCTCGCAGCGCCGCTCAAAGCAGCCACGCCCCGCTCCAGTGCCATTCTTCCCGGAAGTGCATGAGGAGCTGACGAAGTCGTGGGAGGCACCTTTTACTGCCCAGCCCCGATTCCGCAGTTCCCCCGCTCTCACTACCCCCAGTGGCGGGGCGGCCAGCGGCTATACGGCGATTCCCCCGGTGGATAAGGCGCTCACGGTGCACCTATGCCTGCAGAGCACCGCCACCTGGCGTGGACACCCTAAGCTCCCGTCCAAGCGCTGTAGGCTCACGTCGTCCCTGACGGCTAAAGACTACAGCGCTGCTGGACAAGCCGCCTCTGCCCTGCACGCCATGGCTCTCCTGCAGGTCCACCAAGCCAAGGCGCTGAAAGAACTGCACGAGAGTAGTTTCGCCCCAGATTTGATGCAGGAACTGTGCTCGGCGACCGACCTCGCTCTCCGAGTGACGAAGGTCACGGCGCGGGCTTTCGGGCAGACGATGGCCACACTAGTGGTCCAGGAGAGCCACCTTTGCCTCAACCTGGTTGAGATGGGCGAGGCCAACAAGACACCGTTCCTTGCTGCCCCCATTTCCCAGGCGGGCCTATTCGGCGACACCGTCGAGGACTTTGCCCAGCAGTTCTCGGTGGTGAAGCAGCAGACGGAGGCAATCCGGCACATCCTGCCCCGGCATGGCTCAAGATCCCACACCCTGTCTGCTCATCGACAAGGGCATCCCCCTGCGGTGACTGCACCGGCTCTGCCGCAGCCCGCCCCTTCAGCCTGGCATGGAGCCCACCGCAGGAAGTAGACACCAGCCGTCTCACAGCCGGCGCCCAAGAACCCACGGAGGTCCTTAAAGCGCCCCTGAGACGGGCGACCCAGGGACGAGGGAACCCACTCACGTGGAGCTGGTAGAAAGACCACTCCATCCCCCGGTGGAGGGCCGGGTGGAAAATCTTTTGTTGCCTTTTTGTTTGATTTCGCCACATGCCCAAGTGACTGCGGTACCCAACAGTTCAGCAAAAGAGCGGCTTCCTTCCTCCCTGGGTCACATACCCGGTGTGTACCTGCGGTGGTGGACAAGATCACTCAGGCTAGGGCCCCCTCTTCGAGGTGCCTGCGCACCTTAAAGTGGCTTCTGTTCGCTAAGTGGTGTTCTTCCCGATGCGAAGACCCCCAGAGATGCACAGTCAGTTCTTTCCTTCCTGCAGGAGAAGTTGGAAGGGAGGCTGTCCCCTTCCACCTTGAAGGTGTACGTTGCCGCCATAGCAGCACACCACGACGCAGTCGACGGTAAGTCCTTAGGGAAGCACTACCTGATCATCAGGTTCCTAAGAGGTGCCAGGAGACTGAACCCTTCCAGACCGCGCCTCGTTCCCTCATGGGACCTCTCTGTAGTTCTTCAGGGTCCTCTTTGAGCCTTTGCAGTCAGCCGAGCTTAAGGCACTGTCCTTGAAGACTGCCCTCCTGACTGCGCTCACCTCCGTCAAGAGGGTAGGTGACCTGCAAGCATTCTCTGTCAGCGAAACGTGCCTGGAGTTCGGTCCGGGTTACTCTCACGTGATCCTGAGACCCCTACTGGGCTATGTGCCCAAGGTTCCCACCACCCCTTTTAGGGACCAGGTGGTGAACCTGCAAGTGCTGCCCCAGGAGGAGGCAGACCCAGCCCTGTCTTCGCTGGGTCCGGTGCCCGCTTTACGCATCTATTTGGATCGCACGCAGAGCTTTAGAACCTCTGAGCAGCCCTTTGTCTGCTTTGGTGCACAGCAGAAAGGAAGCGCTGTCTCCAAGCAGAGGATCACCCACTGGCTCATTGACGTCATAACTATGGCATATGTCGCCCAGGACATGCCGCCCCCGGTAGGGCTACGAGCCCATTCTACCCGGGGTGTAGTGGCTTCCTGGGCCCTGGCCAGGGGTGCCTCTCTAACAGACATTTGCAGAGCAGCAGGCTGGGCAACACCCACCTTTGCAAGGTTCTACAACCTCCGGGTGGATCTGGTTTCATCCCAGGTAGTGGCACGCAACACAAGCGGATAAGCCCGGGATAGCCGGCCGGGTGTATCGCTTGCACATAGCGCCTTCCACCTCCCTTGGAGCTGAAGACGTGCGCCATTAATTCCCAGGAGTGTTGACAAACTTTGTTCCCTGGTTGACATCCTCCGAGCCCTGTGGCAGTCGAGTTTTTGGAGAGACTCACTGCCAGCCCAGTACACATGCTAACTAAGAGTCCTGTTCTGGGGTAGGTGCTCCGCATGTGGCGGTTCACTGTAAGGCTAACCCCATGTGATATATATCTTCCGCTAGTTCGTTTCCCTGTTGGCAAACTGTGTCTTCCTAGGGCAGAGTCCCTCTGCCCCAGTTTCCATGTTTGTAGTAACTCCTCCCCCGTTGGGTAGGATCTACCTTGAAGACTCTCCACTTGATCGGAAAGACCATGTGACGTATTCTTCCACTTAAATATCCCCCCTCTCTTTGGGCGAGGTGTGGTCTCCGCTGTGTCTTCCCCTTGGGAGGGACACCCCCCGACTAGACCTGGTGGCCCAGTTGGATAATCCCCCTTCTTTTTTAGGGAGTGGAAAAAGAGAAACAGAAAAGAGGCCACGACTGAGTTAAGCCTGTCTCTATCTTTTGGGTAGTCGACTTGTCCCCAAAGGGCCGTTCGACACTCATGACTATGTTGGGGGAGGTTATGTGTCGACCTGGTGTGCTGGCTATGAGGCACACAGTAGTCTGCCCATCACACACCGCCAGTTCACGTAACACAGTTCAGCCAATTGTGGCGTTTCATATAGGGACCCCTAGTGTCACTACATCAACACAACATCGAGTGAGTGACAGATAGGGAACGTCATGGTTACTTGTGTAATCTCCGTTCCCTGATGGAAGGAATGAGATGTTGTGTTCCTCCTGCCACAATGCTGAAATACCCGCTGAAATGGCCGGACCTTATATCGGCTCCTCAGCATAAAACCTGAATGAGTGGTTGCATACCAGCTCCTTTTATACCTGTATAGTGCATCCGGAAAATATTCACAGCGCTTCACTTTTTCCACATTTTGTTATGTTACAGCCTTATTCCAAAATGGATTAAATTCAGTATTTTCCTCAAAATTCTACAGACAATACCCCGTAATGACAACGTGAAAGGAGTTTGTTTGAAATCTTTTTTATTAAAAATAAAAACCGAAAAAAAATCACGTACATAAGTATTCACAGCCTTTGCCATGACACTCAAAATTGAGCTCAGGTGCATCCTGTTTCCACTGATCATCCTTGAGATGTTTCTACAACTTGATTGGAGTCCACCTGTGGTAAATTCAGTTGATTGGACATGATTTGGAAAGGCACACACCTGTCTATATAAGGTCCCACAGTTAACAATGCATGTCATAGCACAAACCAAGCCATGAAGTCCAAGGAATTGTCTGTAGACCTCCGAGACAGGATTGTATCGAGGCACAGATCTGGGGAAGGGTACAGAAAATGTTTTGCAGCATTGAAGGTCCCAATGAGCACAGTGGCCTCCATCATCTGTAAATGGAGGAGGTTTGGAACCACCATGACTCTTCCTAGAGCTGGCCACCTGGCCAAACTGAGTGATCGGGGGAGAAGGGCCTTAGTCAGGGAGGTGACCAAGAACCCGATGGTCACTCTGACAGAGCTAC
Organism: Myxocyprinus asiaticus; assembly: GCF_019703515.2. Classification (NCBI taxonomy): domain Eukaryota; kingdom Metazoa; phylum Chordata; class Actinopteri; order Cypriniformes; family Catostomidae; genus Myxocyprinus; species Myxocyprinus asiaticus. Next base: position 4,008,754 of record NC_059378.1, on the reverse strand, counting down.
AGCGTTTCTCTGTGGAGAGAGGAGAACCTTCCAGAAGAACAACCATCTCTGCAGCACTCCACCAATCAGGCCTGTATGGTAGAGTGGCCAGACGGAAGCCACTCCTCAGTAAAAGGCACATGACAGCCCACCTAGAGTTTGCCAAAAGGCACCTGAAGGACTCTCAGACCATGAGAAATAAAGATTGAACTCTTTGGCCTGAATGGCAAGCGTCATGTCTGGAGGAAATCAGGTATCTATCATCACCTGGCCAATACCATCCCTACAGTGAAGCATGGTGGTGGCAGCATCATGCTGTGGGGATGTTTTTCAGCGGCAGGAACTGGGTGACTAGTCAGGATCGAGAGAAAGATGAATGCAACAATGTACAGAGACATCCTTGATGAAAACCTGCTTCAGAGCGCTCTGGACCTCAGACTGGGGCAAAGGTGCATCTTCCAACAGGACAATGACCCTAAGCACATAGCCAAGATAACAAAGGAGTGGCTACAGGACAACTCTGTGAATGTCCTTGAGTGGCCCAGCCAGAGCCTAGACTTGAAAATGGCTGTGCAACAATGCTCCCCATCCAACCTGATGGAGCTTGAGAGGTCCTGCAAAGAAGAACGGGAGAAACTGCCCAAAATTAGGTGTGCCAAGCTTGTAGCATCATACTCAAAAAGACTTGAGGCTGTAATTGGTGCCAAAGGTGCTTCAACAAAGTATTGAGCAAAGGCTGTGAATACATACGTACATGTGATTTTTTTTGTGTGTGTTTTTTATTTTTAATAAATTTGCAAAGATTTCAAACAAACTTCTTTCACGTTGTCATTATGGGGTATTGTTTGTAAAATTTTGAGGAAAATAATGAATTTAATCCATTTTGGAATAAGGCTGTAACATAACAAAATGTGGAAAAAGTGAAGCGCTGTGAATACTTTCTGGATGCACTGTATATCTGGGGGAGTGGCATGCAAATACCACTCGCCAATTTTCATTGGCCTTTTATCAAAGACCAGAGGTGTCTCGGGCTCCCAAGAGTGACCCCTAGTGTCACTACATTGACACAACATCTCATTCCCTCCATCATGGAATGGAGGTTACACAAGTAACCATGACGTTTTACCCCTTCCCCCACAACACCTTTTTATCTAGCATGGCCTCATGCTTTGGTTTCTTGACTCTTGTAGCTTCCTCTTCCTACCACATTATCTGGTCAACTAACTTTGAAAAGCCTACTTTTCTGAGCCAAAGTTCACACATCCTTGTCATCAGTGCTAAGCTCAACGTGGCAGCAAAGGTACTCTATGCAATCATATCTATCTATCTATCTATCTATCTATCTATCTATCTAAAATACATTGCAATACTTATGATTTACAAATCATTGTTATCTATCTATCTTTAGAAAAAGAGATAAACATGAACGATATTCTGATTGAAGGATTTCCTTTATTGGTAGGTTTAGAATTTATTCACACACTAATGCACTCAAAGATACACATTCACAAACTTCCACATTTGATCTTATCGTGTAAACCATTTAAATGTTGCAGGACAAAGAAGTGAGACTGATCATTATACAACACACATGAATGTTTTTAAGTCAGGAAAAATCACATGGTCTTTTGTGAGGGGTGTTTAAATTCTAGAGACCACCTCATCATGGTTGATTTTTTTAGACGTTGCTTGAGAAATAATAGATCTTTCTGATCTTAGGTAAGTAGACTGAGTCTCTTCAACTTTAGTGAAGTAAATAATCTGCTCTCTTAGACTATCCATCATCCATGCAAGAAACAAACAGAAGAGTGTGCATCTGAGGAGATCTGTGCCTATAAAAAGGAGCCGACAGTCATGAGGTTCAGACTGACGATGGCAAGAGAGGAAGATCTGGAAACAGTTGGCCACCAGGAAACACCACATCCAAAAGCCGAGTGGGAAGATACAGACATTGAGGATAACTGTTTCAGTGATGAAGAACTGCTTCTTGTCTCCATGGTTGATGATCAGGGCTCCGACTCTGACAGTCCTTCATGCCACAGCTGTGATTTTCAGTTTAACAAAGCTGTTGACATGTCTGAGAAAGCTGAGATAGCTCAAAGTAAGAAATGAATTCTTTTGCATTGATTGATGTTTTGATCCATTTTGAATTGTTAATTTTAGAATTATATGCAAATAGTATCCCCTTTGCATCTCTTAGTTGTTCTAATTGATAATTGGTGTCCATAGAATTTACATCAATAATGTGACTACAGATTTGAAGGAAAACCAATGCAAAACGTGTTTGAGATTTTTTAAGTGGCAATTTATTCTGCTTCCATTTTCTCAGATTTTGCATGGATTGGGCAACTGTGTAAAGAGCTGTATAAAGAAAATAATTTGTTCCTGAAGAGTTTTGAGGGCAAGTATGTTGCTCCATTTTATAAACAGATATGTGTGGAGGACACCATGTCAGGTTTGTACTAAGTCACGTTAAAGCTGTTTTGAAAACTTTTATTATCCCCCTGTTTTGTATCGTCTTACTGTATTTGAAAATGAATTGCTTTTGTTACAGCAACAATCACCATCTACCACATCACCAAAGACATCAAATCAAGAGTTTCCGTTGTGCTGAACTTCACAGGCACGGATAACTTCTTTTCCTGCACCAAGCAAGGTGAAAAAAACATTTTAACACTTACGGTAGGTGTTTTAAGATTTTATATTTGTACTCTAAAATTTCATGTCAACACGTTTGTTAAATAGCGTGTCAGTATTATTTATTTGGTACGGAGCCCCATTACCAAGCCCCTTAGATGATAGGGCGGTAATATTGTTCTAAAATGGTTTTGTCTGCCCTCGCAATAATTTTACGTCCTCTCATAATAAATTTACCATGGTTTTACTACAGTAACCATATTTTAACCATGATATTGGTAGTGGAACCATAGTCATAATACAGGGAAACAAAACACTATGGTCATAAAAAAAAAAAAACATAATTTGGGGGGTATTATGGTTTTACTATGCAAATACCTTAGTTTAACTATATTGTGGTAACACTTTAAAATAAGGTTACATTTGAAATTATTGGTAAACAACATTAGTTGACATGAACTAACAATAAATAATACATTTACAGCATTTAGTAATCTTGGTTAATCTTCATTTCAACATATAGCTACTAACACATTTTTAAAATCAAAAGTTATAAATTAACATTAGTAAACGCACTATGAACTAACTTTAAATGTTATACGTTTTATTAACTAACATTAACAAAATTGATAAATACTGTAAAAAAAAATATTCTGTTCATTGTTGGTTAATGATTCCTAATGCGTTTACTAATGTTAACAAATGTTACCTTATAATAAAGTGCTACTAACATTGTAGAATATAGTAACTATCGTTTTTGTGGAAAACATGTATTTTTTCTATAGTAATATTGTAGCAACTACAAAAATGATTGCAAGTGAACGCAAACTATTGCTAGGGCATGCAAAAGTTATTGCGAGGAGACGCAAACTATTGTGAGGGAATGCAAAACTTATTGCGAAGGAACACAAAACTATTTCAGAAAAAACTCCTGCCCTGTCCTCTCAGGGGCTCCATACTTTGGAGCTCTGTGCTTTGATTAAAGAGTTGTTCTGTCATAATTTCCACATAGCTGTAGAGATTGATGGCATCTTTAACAGAATATTCCTGTTTCATTCGACCGTATTTGTGTCATAATGTTGATTACCACAAAAATGTATTTCGACTGAGCTTAACTTGTATTAAACCTGGAATATTCCTTTAAGCGTAGAATGTTGTCTTTCTTGTCTAAAAGGATTTTATGTCATGCACAATGATTCATTCTTCTTCATAACTCCTTCAGAAGTACTGTAAGTTCTGTCCTTTAAGCTGCAGCTAAACCAAAAGTGTATCATGTGTATTTCAGAAATATGACAAAAACAAGCTGCACAGCATTTCTCCAGATGACACTGAAACATCATGCCTTGTTTTCTACATGTCTCAATCTGCAAGCTGTCTCCGGCGCTTCGAATCTGCTCTCCACAGAGGGTGGTTTATACACAACATAGACAGTGATGATTTGAAAATGCAAAGATGCAACAGTTACCCACCTGGCAATGATCCGCCCAACACCTTTTTTTCCGTCATTAAAAGTTAGACCACATAGTGACCTGAACAGTCTCTCCTATCTCCTTATAATGAAACTTCTAACTGCGTCCATGCATATTTACTTTAATGTCCTTTTCAGAGCCCAAATATGCCAAAAATAATCATCATTGTAATCAACACAATGAACAAACGTTGTACTTTTTATTTTATTTAGCTTAATACTACAAGCTTAGACCATTATAATAAGTGTAAGAATGTTATTTATTATCATTATCTGCATTATTTACATTAGCAGTTATGATGTTTTAAACTGCCAATACTTTGGAAAATTATAGTGGTGTTAAGATATATGCTCTCAACTAGGCATTGTTTGTCCTCAAATACAACTAAAAAAAGTAATTGTCTTTTTTAGACTGTTCAGATTAATCTGTTAAATTGTAAATTGTTAAAAAGCATTGTTTGATTGTTACTAATAATAGATCTTAGATGTGTTTTTTTATTATTTTTTTATTTTGTATTGAAGGTTAAAGACAGAATTTTGGTTGGAGACATCTTTTAAAGATTTTCGTGTTACTGCCATTGCAAAAGTAGATGTGTACTGTGTTACTTAAAGCTGAACCGTATTTACCCCATTATTCATATGCATGTGTTTGTTAAGCTACTTTGAAACTGATATTTATTTCAGAGATGGGACCAAGCGAGTCTAAAGTCTTTGCATTTAAGTCCCAATGCAAGACAGGCAAGTCCAAGTCAGGTTACAAGTCGTCAACTTTAAACTTCAAGTCTTAAACAAGTCACTAGTGCTCTTTGCCCAAATTAGTGTCAGATTATTCATTACTAATTACACCCTCCTCAGTTTTAGCACATTTTAGCACAATGTGTGGACTTTTGAGACGACCCCCTATTTAATTTTAAATTAATGATCTGGTACGATTTCGCCATGACAGCATCTGACCAGCTTAAATATGGGACAAATCACATCCCGTATTGATTTGATACGGGACGCATCATTTCATCTTTAAATACAGGATGATTCCGTATTTGATCTTCGTTAGTCTACAGTGCATCGTTTAGCTCAGCAATGAGGCATGCAAAATAATTCATGCCAAAGCTGTAGTTGTAGTGCACTGAGCTCCGTGAAGCTAAGTAGCTAGCTAGCTAACCCAGCTAACACGATAAGTTAAATGCTATTGAACCATGGCGTGTAAGAGTTAACAATCTCTTAACTTAGCTCTGTCTGGGGGTTTTCAGATTGCCTCACAAAACTGGACGTTGTTTAAGAAGCGTCTGTAATTTTTGAACCACAGGTTCTACATGTTGAAATCCTTTTGTTGCCTTCGATATTGTATTCTTTATATCCAGATGAAATTACCTTTGGTTTAATTTTGGTTGTGTCGTCCTTGAATGCACAATGTTCAAGCTTAGTCCTGTGGAAGATGATTGGTTGGTTGTCTGATTAGTTGAATGTGGAACATGGAAATGTAAATTTGAAAATCAAATGAACTGTTTATTGGGGAAATGTTTTGCGCCACATTTTTAAATGTACAACTCTGATCTTTGATTTTAGAAGGTATAACGTTTTTCCAAGTCAGAGGGATCGAGTCCAAGTCAAGTCGCAAGTCATCTTTGATTACGTCGAGTTGAGTTGCAATTCATCAAATTTGTCAAGTCATGTGGCTTGAGTCCACATCCCTCATTATTGTTCTATTTCATTTTGTTATTGTTTTCATAATATTTTTTGTACCAAACCAATTTTGTTTGTTTTACATAGAACAAATCTTTAAAATAATACACTGTTTGTCCTTTTTTTAAACAATATTAATAATATTAACCAATATTTACATTTGTCTGTATAAGCTATGAACATAAGCTATCCTGTTTTTACATTAAATTAATCATATTATCATGAGCTTATCCTGTATATCATTGTTCATTTGAACCTCAGGCAATAAAATAAATATTTGTGAACACATCAAACAAATAATCTGCTCATTATATTAAAATATAGGAAGTCTCCAAATGCATGCACTGGTGTAAAAGCTTTTTCCATCACTCTCAGTTCTCATGTTACAGGAGAGCTCTCGTGTTTGGAATCATCCATTTCTTTACATTCCTGTTGTTCGGCATGTTCCTCGAAAGCTTTGTTCACTTTTCCTTCATCTAAATCCTCATATGGGTTCATAGCTGCCTCAACCCCCTTAGCTCTCCTGAGAAAATAAAAAAAGTCATATATAGTTAATGGTCATATATAGTTTCAGTCAAGGTCACCTTTCAGTGAGGCAGTGGTTCTCAAAGTGAGTTCTTAAAGTGAAGTCTTGTTCACTTTGAAACTTTTACATTTGCAGTGGTGACAATACACAGAAAAACCAATGATGCCTGTGCGCAATTTCCTCTTCTTTGCTGCCTTATGTAAACAAAGACGTTCTAGCATGCATGACAGATTCGAATGGGTGAAGGGGAATACTTTCATTGAATTTAGACATAAATTTCTGTCTTTTTTCGGTTCTGAAAGACTTTAAATATAGCGCATGAGTAATATGGATGACTTTTATGGTGCTTTAATGTGCTTTTGGAGCAGGGTCGGATTGGGCATCGGGAGGGGTGGGACGTTTCCCAATGGGCCAGTGAGCCACTAGCATGTTATGTTTTGAAAATAAATAAGTAAAAAATAATTCAATTAAAAATAGCCAATTAAATCCCTTTAAAATGTACAATTAATATACAATGTTTAATTTTAATTTTATAATGCTTCAATCCTGAATGTGTCACGTGCCCAGGTTTGTCATCACTTAAAGACATTGGACAAAGAAAGCTAAAAAAGAGGACATTCTCACCAAACGCGTCCTTGTGCTAAAAATGCTAGACGTAACGCCACGAATAGAGCAGAACGCAGGTATCTCAAAATGTGTCTTTTACACTTGAACTTCTTCTTTTTTTTTTTTTTTCAATTTGAAATGCCCAATTCCCAATGTGCTCTAAGTCCTCATGGTGGCGTAGTGACTCGCCTCGATCCAGGTGATGGAGGACGAATCTCAGTTGCCTCCGTGTCTGAGACAGTCAATCCGCGCATTTTATCACGTGGCTTGTTGAGCGCATTACCGCGGAGACCTGGTGTGTGTGGAGGCTTCACACGTTTCTCCGCAGCATCCACGCACAACTCACCACGTGCCCCACCGAGAGCGAGAATCACATTATAGCAACCACGAGGAGGTTACCCCAACGTGACTCTACCCACCCTAGCAACTGGGCCAATTGGTTGCTTAGGAGACCTGGCTGGAGTCACTCAGCACGCCCTGGATTTGAACTTGCGACTCTAGATGTGGTAGAGCGTCTTTACTCGCTGAGCTACCCAGGCCCCCCCACTTGAAGTTCTTTTTAAACTTGACAGGGTGTCTTAACACATGGTGCTCCTGCAGAAAACACTGAAAAACAATGGGACGCGACAGAACAGACAAAGATGTCCGTCTAGCGCAAAGTTACGTAGGAAAACAATTGAAAAATAGTGCGGACAGATCCCAAAGGGTAGTTGCGGAGAAAAACAGCTCATTTGCTGTTAGATGTGGCGAAATATACAATGTCATTGGGCTCACAAAAAGTTTTCCTAGTTTCACAGGGAGTTTGACCAATAAAAATTGAGAACCACTGCATTAAGGTAATTTATACATAATTTATATTGATATACAGCATACGTGTGTGTGTATATATACAGTATATATCATACCATTTACATGTATATGGTAAGTGTTAATGTGTTTTTAATGTAATTTTACTGTGTAATACAAATTAACTGTATGCATTTCAAGTGTAATTATTATGTGGAGATGGGTGTATTTGCATAATTAACATTAATTATAGTAACGTAATATGTCTAATGTGGAAACTGAAATAAAGTGTTACATATAATAGTCATAGCTAAATGTAACAAGACAAGCTGTCAGGTAAAACTACTATCTATTGTGGGGGTTTCTTATATATGGCCAACGATGCACGTAGCTACTTAAAGCTTTAGCATGATGCAATTCTGACACACAAACATGCCAATGTGTAATACAGACTGAATCTGAGTAATGTTTGGTAGAAAAACTTCCACTTCAAAACAGTTACTCATTCCTGAGGGGTTTCCCCTGTAGTACTTACTTCTTCCTGTTGAATACCCCGGTGACAACGAGGTAGATTCCCACACACACCGTTAGTCCAATCACTACTCCGAACACTACCAGCCAAACTGTGACCTTTTCTTCTTTGGGTGGAGCCAATGTTGACTGCAGCCCAACAAATTCCAATGTTTCGTCATTGAGAAGAAATGCACTGTTGATGCGTTCTCTTGACAGCCTATGGAAAGTCATAATTGTTTAGGGAAATTCTGTGGTCAGTGAAATGATTGCTTCACCCAATAAGTTCCAAATACGTCATAGTATTTGTTTTTCATGTAACAAATTCCAAAACATTCAAATGTGTTAGTAGTTAAAGTAGGTGGTCTTGAGATAATCACCATTAATGTAACATAATTAGAGCTGTCAACAGATTAAAAAATGTTATCGTATCAATTACATAGTGTGCCGATTAATTAATCGAATTAATCGCATTTATAAATATTTGCTGAGAAAGCCCCTCAAATAAAAATGTCATATATAATGATGAAATAAATATAAATAGTTATATTTAAATAATTACAAATAATATATATATATATATATATATATATATATATATATATAGTATATAATTCTTAAGATGCTTATAAGATGCTTCACAAAAACATTTGTCTTAAGATGGTTATTTATATCTTCAGCTTTAGTGTGTCAATAGGAAATATACATTTTAGACTCCCAAACATTACTTTTGCACATAGAATAGAATAGAATAGAAGAACAGGGAGCCCTGCAACTGATGGCATGGTCCCCGCAGAGCCCTCCACTGAATATTGAGTCAGTCTGGGATTACAAGAAGAGACCGAAGCAATTGAGACAGCCGATATAGATAGATATAACTGTGGCCAATTCTCCAAGAAGCTTGGAACATCCTATCTGCCAACAACCAAGAGAAACTGTATCCAGATGTACCTAGGAGAATTGGTGCTGCTTTAAAGGCAAAGATGGTCACACCAAATATTGATTTAGCTTTTCTTTTTTTTTATGTTTACTGGATTTTGTATGATGGTAATTGATAAATGAAAACTATTTATGGCATTAGTTTTTGAAGATATATATATATATATAGTATTCAGATAAATAAAATGCATTACATTATTGTGGCAGAGGTGTTAAGCATTGATAAGGCAATACAAAAAGTGGCTTTAGAATCCAATGTATTGTTTATTTGCAGATTATTGAGCATAAGCCAATCATTGGCTTACAGTTCACAGCAATCCATTATGCAGTTGAATTTGTCAAACTAAGGATGCAGTGTACACCTGCGTCAGACGGACAATTTCAGAGCGTCTCGCTTTGGTTGTGTTGCATCATAAACATACCATTTTAAGGTATGTGTCAAGGTTAAACGTAGTTTAATACTTAGAAAAACGTATTGAGATCCCTAAATTCGGATTTGCGCTCCATTAAGCTGTGTTTTGAATGCAAGAACGTGTCCTCGTGTTGTGCTGTGTGCTGAAGGGTTGGTTTGTTCTCTGTATAAGCTGTTTGTTGTCTATCCAGGTAAAGTTTTGCTTACTGCCCCCTGGAGAAAACAGGTGGTGCATCAAATCTGAACTGCTCAGGAATCTTCCTTATTATATTCTGGGGACATAATTAATTGCGTTTATTTTTTAAAAGCGTTATTTTTCTTATATAATTACACCTGAATTTACACGTTAAATCGACAGCCCTAAATATAATATAATATAATATTATCATATTTATATTAATTAATAATACTATTTAATATTTAATCATATTCAATATTTTCATAATTATTAATATTAAATTATTATTTATTTTTTAATAATTTTTGCTATTTAGATTTTAATCAATACAACTTAATAGATGTATTAGAATAATAATGATTGCATAAAATATTTAATATTTACCTTTCTGGTTCCACTTTATTTTCTGTGTCTTTAACTACTATGTAATAACATTAAAAACACATACATACAATTAATTTATTGTGTAACCACATGTTGTTCTGCAAAATGCTCACAAGATTCACACTAGCTGCTAATGAGGTTGAGTTACAGGTAGGTTTAGGGTTTAGGGTTCGGGTTAGGGGTAAGGGTTAGGGTTAGGTTTAGGGTTAATGGTTAGTGTAGGGTTAGTGGAAGGTTAACAGTGAATGCAGATGTAATTAAATGAAGGTACTTTAAATATAATTACAACGCAACAACACATATGTACATAATTAGTATATTGTAGCAAATGCTTAAGTACATTTTAGTTAAATAAAGTTATGTAAAGTGGGTCCACATTTCTGTATTTATAAAGTATGTCTAGTTAAAATACCAGATAGCCGCCTCCACTTCTGCCTTAGGAATAACCAGGTCTGTTCTGTCTGGATCCGAAACGACAAAATTAAAGGAGACTCTGGGCGTTTCTTTGTATGAGTGGATATTCTCTGACCTGTGTGAGACACAAGTTCATTTCACAAGGAAAATTATTCATGCTCATTATTCTGAAATGTGCAATTAGCAGAGGATATAAATAGCTAATACTCACATGAAATTCTTTTCTTGCCCCTTTTCTACCAAGTAGTACATGCGCATGGCAAAGGCCATTATGGACTTAAAGAGGTACATTTCATTTGAATTCCAGGAGTACTTTAGAGATAAAAAAATTAACATTAATTAACAAAAGCGTATGCCATATGTATCAGTAAATCAGTATGTTTGTTCACAATTAAAACTGACTTACTGCATCATTTCCCATGGCAGCTTTTAGACTTATTCTGACTTTGAAGGCATTTTCAGAATCTGCATGATGCATATATATAGTGTTAGTTATGAAAATTAATCTCTTATTTTTTTCCTTCTATATTTCTGTATTTAATTGAACCCTTGTATTATAATTTAAATTATGTGTATTTGGCAGTGTAGTAAAAACAGTCAAATGAGGGTGCCTACACACTAAAAAAGGCTTTGACCGAGCTTTAGACTTAAAGGGATAGTTCCCCCAATAATGAAAATTCTCTCATCATTTACCCACCCTCATGCCATCCCAAATGTGTTTGACTTTCTTCTGCTGAACAAAAACAAAGATTTTTAGAAGAATATCTCAGCTCTGTAGGTCCATACAATTCAAGTGAATGGTGATCAAAACTTTGAAGGTCCAAAAAGCACATAAAGGCAGCAAAAAAGTAATCCATAAGACTCCACTGGTTAAATCTGTATCTTTAGAAGTGATGTGATAGGTGTAGGTGAGAAACAGATCAATATATAAATCATTTTTTTAGTATAAATACTCCTCCCTGCCTTGTAGGTGGCGATATGGACAAAGAATATGAATTGCAAATAACAAAAGAAGAAGATTGTGAAAGTGAAAGTGGAGAGTTATGGTAAAAAAAAGGATTTAAATATTGATCTGTTTCTCACCTACACCTATCATGTCACTTCTAAAGATACAGATTTAACCACTGGAGTCTTATGGATTACTTTTATGCTGACTTTATGTGCTTTTTGTAGTTTCCAAGTTCTGCTTACTTGCATTGAATGGACTTACAGAGCTGAAATATTCTTCTTAAAATCTTCGTTTGAGTTCAGCAGAAAACGTCATCCACATCTGGGATGGCATGAGGGTGAGTAAATGATGAGAAAATTTTCATTTTTGGGTGAACTATCCCTTTAAAGAAATGCGTTTTGGAGGTCTCAGCGTTTTGGAGCATCTTTTTCATATTTTTCCTCTACATCTTTCCAATGCATCATCCCCATTTTAAACCAGTCAATGGATATGCAGCATTGTCTGACACAATGTAAACTAGCATGTAGGTGCCCTAAAACACATAAAAAGTAGTGTTTATTATTAAAATGAAGGACGCACATGAATCACTTTTGATGTTCCAGTCTCGCACTCTGTTGTGCTTCTGGTTCTCCTCCTTTAGCCACTGCATGAGAGTGCTGAAGTAATTTAGCAGCGGCTGGGCGTCCATTCTCGTGTTCCCTGTAACCTCCTCCAAAGCTCGAGTCCAAGACTTGGATCGCCCTAACTCAAGCATATGCCTGTGTGTGTAGCAAAATATCACAGGTTATTTATAGCAGTTGCATTGCCACTAAACATTACCATGGAGAAGCATGCCTGCTTTCAGTACTTTATTTTAGTCTAGTTCTGGATATCTAGGGATCCTCTCAATTGAAAAAATGTTTTTCACCATTCAATTTACAATGACAATTCAAGTCTTTTCTGAATTACTGCAGTAGTTATTAGAGGAACATATGTCTGAGGCAAAATACCAAGCAATTACAAACAAAATGTTCTGCATACCTGAGTTTTTCGCCAGCTTTGGTTGAGTTTGTTATATCACATTTGTAAAGGGGGCCTGTGTGACCAGCTGCCTGACATAATGCTTCTTGAAACTGGAACTGATAGATGGTTCTAGTGAAGTACCTATTAGAGAAACATATAGAAATGGCTATTAAGTGATGAATATATCATGACAATTCATAATAATGCGTACGACATGGCGAATTTGTACGATATCCTACACATTTTATTCACATACACATCAAATAATCAACAAACTAGTTTCAAATAAAATTTTCGCTAACATCCTATCCAACACTTTCATTTAAGAACTGAAACATCTGTGAACAAATTTTGTTACTCTTTGTGCAATAAAACAATGTATGTATGTAAATAACATGTAATGCGCCTCCCTCGTCTCCTTCCAATCTGTCACGTTTACTTTCTTCCGTGGTACACCACAACAATTTTCCGCTTAAAATCATAGTTAGATTTATTTTTAGGTTTAGGTTTGGGTTGGGGGTTAAACTTTCGATAAATTGTCAGAATGCTACTTTAAAACCATGCTGTTTCTCCTTCTTCCATGAAAAATAACAGTATAAGCTGTACAATTTTGTACTATTTCGCCATCTTGTACTATTTTTACAACTTATTATGAGAAAGCACAAAAGATTGAACATTTTCTCTTGTGTGGGCATCACTGTACTGTTTTTATTATTATTAAGTAATAGATAATACAAATAATGCATGCTGTTGTTTTTTGGAAATTCCGGGTTTTATTTTCGTGACTGTGCTAGGTGTAGCGGAACATGCAACGACCGTGCGCAACGTCTTATCTAATTTTCTTGAGAGCGCTAATTCTAAGCGCAATGTTTGTGCCAGCGCAAAGCTGTGTTTATGCTATCTGTGGTTGTATGTGCTAACTGTGGGTTGGCTAACATGTAAATGAAGTGGTGCAAAGCACAATTTGCTATTTACGTTTTAGAACCACGTCTGTTTTCAGTGCAAAGTCCAAACTTAGCTCCTGCAATTGCAGTTTTCTACCAGCAGGTGGTTATAAAGTTCATGTCCAAACTCTGAAAATATTGTGGAACATCAAATTATGTCCCTGACAATCACTGTTGTAGCCGCTTTATGAAACAAAAATGTATAAGATTTGTGTTAAACTTTCTAGAGGTTTATTTTTAAACTATTATTATTATTATTATTATTACGTTTTTATATTAACAGTTGAATTTATGATCTAATTTGTAATAATATTTTTTTGCATGTTGTCGTAGAGGGATTTTTAAGTCACTGCAAAAGAGGCCAGTGGAAGAAGTTGGGAGAAGGTAAAATGTTTACATTTTACAGGAAGTTTTTACATATAATTATTTTGACCACTTCGTTATTTTGATTATATTTTGATTTTTTTAAGTGTAATTTGAATTTATAAATATATTTTGTTTAATTTAGTTTGTGTGTGTGTGTGTGTGTGTGTGTTTCAATAAATGAATGTAATTTTTAAAGCAAAATCGACAGGTAGTAGTGAAGTGCATGCAAAAATCCACAGCCTATCCTGGAAGGCCGATACAATCACTATTAATTCTAGCCATGATTTGTGTGTCACTTGATCAATATGATTAATAATACTTGCATTCTCTATAATTTTATGGAACATACATCCAAATCCTGATGACAACCACCTTTTCCATGCATATAAAAGGAGTGTCACTGTCTGACATTCAACAAGGATAGAGTTAATGCAAAAAAGACGGCAAGTTCATATTTTATCCTTCTTATTCATTGCATACAGACCATTTACACTACCAACTTCTTATGAATGTACTATCTTTGTTAATATCACTGGTGCTTGACAGGGAATGGACTATATAACAGGACACAGACAGTGCAATAACCAGAGAAGAACCAAAAAATTTAATTGCACTTGACCCAGTCCATTAGTGCTTTGCACATGCAATTTCGCCAAACCCACTTGTGCCTAGACTTAGTGCGTGCTTGCACAAAAATAAAAAAACTTCATGGCCACGTCCATTAACTTTGCACATATGACTTATCATATAGATAGCACTTAGCACAAGCACTCTTAAAATAGGTCCCTGTATCAGAATTATGTAACCCAGTTATGTAAAAGTTTTCAGAATATATCTCATGCAATCAACTCGAAGAATAGAATACATGCACATTGATGCATGCAGAAAAAGAGGAAAAAACTAAAGGGTAATAATAATAATAATAATAATAATAATAATATAATGTATATATACTGTGTATATATATATATATATATATATATATATATATTAATAAAAAATAAACCATCTTATGTGGTTTGAAAATGGCATGTTTCATTACCTGATAAATGAATAATCCCCAGACACATGGAAGAGTGCCGGTGGGTCACAGTATGACTCATCCCTCGGTAGAGGTTCAACTACTCCAACTAGTTCTCTTCTGCGGTAACAAGTGTTGTGGTTAGAAATAGAGACATTGTGCAACTGTATGTTAAGACTGAATGGGCTGCATTTCAAAATAGCCCTGATTCAGATAATGAGGCTGAATAACAAGTCTTTGCCTGATTTGGATGAGATTTAAAAGAATTAGTCCACCCAAAATGGAAATTTCTGTCATCTTTTACTTCCCATCATGTTGAGATGTTCAGCTGAATATAATCATGTACTCATCGGGTCAACCACTTTGGGGGCATGTATTTTAAATGCTTCTTTTTTCCATTCAATCTGCCTAACATCTTTTTTGTGTTCCATGGAGGAAAGAAAATCTTTTGTGTTTGGAACAACATGAGACTGTGTAAAAGAAGACAGAATTTTCAACTTTGGGGAAACTGTCCCTTTTAGAATGGTCTCTCACTTCATTTCCCACCAGTGGAGCATCCACTGGTCTTTGGGTATGTTCTCCTGGAAGACTTGCCATCTCCACTCCTCCAGCATGTAGGTGAAGGGCAGAGTGGCCACGATGGTCAGTGCCTGCTTCAACAGGAAGTTAATGTCTGTCTCTGTAGGTAAAAATAGATAGAAAAATTGTTTGTTAAAAAAAAAAAAAAAAATTCACAGAAAGATTAATTCACAGCTTTACTCAACCAACAAACAAAATCCTTACGTTAGCTGTTACCTAAGAATGGAATTGCAAAAATAATCAATGTTAAAGTACGCCCTCTTCTGCAGTTGAACAAACCAAAAATAGCCCCGCCCCTAACTAACGCCATTTGTTGAGTAATGTTGTTAGGGCGGGTCTAAGCGGGTCACTCAAAACAAACACAGAACTTTTTATAGTGCCACAGAGATACCGTGTTTACAGTTTTTAAGAAAATTAACCTCTGCATATTAAGCTGAGATAAAATATATATATATATATATATATATATATATTTTAACTAGGGCTGTCAGTTAAACATGTTAGTTCAGTGCAATTAATTATTTACAAAAATAACGCGTTAAAAAAATTAACGCAATTAATCATGTCCCTGGACCGTAATAAGGAATATTCCTTCCATCTGAGCAATTCAAGCTTGAAGTACCACCTGTTTTCTCCAGGGGGCAGTAAGCGAAACTCCAGCTGTATAGACAATGCACAGCTTATTCAGACAGAGAACAAACCACACTCACTGAGAGCAGACAGCACATGATGAGAACACGTTCTTGCGTACAACAACAGCTTGATGGAGCGCAAATCCGAACGCTGGGATCTCAAGCAACGTTTTTATGTTTCAAACTTCATTTAACTTTACACAGCGAACTAAAAACGGTACATTTATGATGCAATGCAAACGAGAAGCTCCAAAAGCATCCGTCTGATGCAGGTGTACATTGACGGGTCCTTAAACATCCCTTATAATAAATCTCAGACTGTACCACCCCTGGATTTCGCTAGCTTGCTAGTTCGAATCCCAGGGTGTGCTGAGTGACTCCAGCCAGGTCTCCTAAGCAACCAAATTGGCCCGGTTGCTAGGGAGGGTAGAGTCACATGGGGTAAACTCCTCGTGGTCGCTATAATGTGGTTCGTTCTCGGTGGGGCACGTGGTGAGTTGAGCGTGGTTGCTGCGGTGGATGGCGTGAAGCCTCCACACGCGCTATGTCTCCGTGGAGAATGTAAACTCATTTTAAAGTGTTACCACAATATAACTATAGTAAAACCATAGTTAAACTATTGGATTTGCAAAGTAAAACCATGATACCCGTAAAATTATGATTTTCGTTTTCCTATATTATCGCTATGGTTTCACTACAAATATCATGGTTAAAAAATGGTTACTGTAGTAAAACCTTGGTAAATGTATTGCGAGGGAACGCAAAACTACACTGAAAAAAATGACTAGAAATATTTGCTACATTTTTGTTTCGCAAGTATTTGTACACAGTTTTTGTAAGTAAATCCTAATGGTATAAATCTATGTAAAATCTACTTTATGACATAATATTGATTCAAGTGAGTAAATTTAACTTAAACATTTTAGTCATTTTTATTTAAATACATTTAAATATTTTAGTTAAATAAATTTAAATAAACACCTTATTAGATCATGTCACGCTTTGAATTTAAATCAAACACCACATGATGTGGAAGCCACCCACAGGGAAACTTAATACATGCTATGTAGTCTATGCAGCTACATTACCCTGCATTACTGGAGACTGAAACTAAATGATACTTGGTACATCATGATGGTGACAATCAACAGATTATTTTTTTTATTTATTTTTTTTTTATTATCATGACAGGGTAATTTTGAATAGAAAATGAACTTAAGACTGCACAAAACAAAAGGTTACCAAATGTAAAAGCAAAATTAACAACAAAAACGATGTTAATAAACTTGCAAACAGTGAAACCATGCAAGCTCATTAATAATTCAAGCCCAGTGCATGCTGGGAACACCAGCTTCGAAAAGTTAAGTAAAATGTACTTATTTTATTTAACAGTGAAACTGACTAAAATTAGCAAATAAATATGAAAAGGTTTTCTACCTTAGGATTAATACATGATGACACATTGTAAAAATAACAAACAATCATAAATAATATTTACTTATAAGTTAGAGCATACATTTTTACATGTTTGAATGTAGCATTTACTTAATATTTCCAAGTTCACGCTTAAACTAACTTATTCAATGTAGAATGTACTTAATCTTTTCTGCTATATTTTTATATTTTATATTGCGAGGGAACGCAAAACTATTTCAGAATAAAAAATTCCCGCCCTGTCCTCTAAGAGGCTCCGTATACCATGTAAATAATTTGATTAAAAAAAAAATTAACGATTTTAACACCGAAAAAGTTACATACTTCAGCTTTAAAGGTAAAGGGTGTGATTTCTGTGCCACTAGTGTCACCAGAATCATAAAAGTAATAATGACACCCTTTGTCTTTCACTGGTCTGACAGAAAGAAGATCAATGCCCCAAACTCACACCATTGGTTGAGTCAATATTGCTGTGTCAGGCTAAAAAGGATGCTCAAACAAACAGAGCAATGTTTTGAAAGTGACACAGCCACAGTGTTACAATTTTGTTACTGGAAAATCAACGTTTAGACAGTGGCTTAATTACAGTATAGCTGTCTCTGCATAACTAATCTAACATGAAATATACAAATTGGGAAATCATTTGTTTATTTTTATTTAGAGGAATAACTACGGTAGCGACTGCGTAAAATTGGTATATGTTCTTGATTTTGACGTGGTACAGATATTAAGGAATGGGTTGGTACTTCTGTCATAGCCTATCTGCTACGATCAATTTCCTTCGGTTTAGATAGGAAACCCCTCTTTATTGTACCATAGTCTTCTTTGAAGTCAGAAGGTAGAAGCCCCAAGGACTGCAGGTGAGAGGGAGTGGCAGCAGACAGGGACATTATCTCTCCAACAGCCTCGTGGAAGCCTTCGTTAGCGCCATCTCTCAGCAGGTATGAAAGGTTACGGTATGCCATTTGGTACTGGTTATGCCCCATCTCATGGTGAACAGTTAAGAAATTATCCATGTTCACTTCAGTGCACATTTTGATTCTGCAATAAATAATATAATATAATATAATAATATAACAAAAATGATTTAAATAACATGTTCTCTATTTATAAAATGTGTTAGTTCTATAATATGTGCTTATGTATGCTCATGCCAATAAAGCAATTTGAATTTGAAAAGTTTGCAAAAATCTGAACAGAAATACATTTTGCTAATTTTAAAGCAATGCAAATGATGGGAATTTTATATGAATTGTTTTAAATATTTGATTTAATTTTCAAATGTACTTCATTACTATGCTGAAGTATTATTTTGGGAAATTAGTACTCAAGTATTATATACACTATACACAACTATATTCAAATCAAACAACCAAAAATGATATTGTTTATGATATTGGTTTCAGGATTTAAAAAAAGTTTGTACGTCAAAGTCTTTTAATGAGAGAAGCTCATCTGCTTTTTTATTTTCATGAATCAGTTTCTATTTCTTTACTTTGTTCTTTTTAATACTTAAGTAATTAGCCCCACCTGAAGTCTTCTCGGTTCCCCATGTCCCATGCAGTCGGATGGCACACCACTTTTCTTCCATCATCGGGCTTCGCAAACATTGAGTTTGTCCAGAAGTTCTCAAACATTTTAGGCATGCCCACCGACTTAAAGAATGTTTCTGCCTCTTTAAACAGTCGCATTTCATTCCAGCCCTGAAATTGATATTGGTGTCAATTAAATTAGAAAAGTAAAAAGAAGCAAATTTCCACATTTTGAATAAAGATCACTGCACTCCATAATCTTTAGAGATACTTTAATTACTCTAGCTAAAGTTTAAAATGATGAACGGTTCAAGGTTCAGGGTTTATTATTTGTCACATACATATTACATACATGTGATGTAATGTAGTGAAATGTTTTTCATTAGTTCCTCGTCCCACATTGCAACAACAAACAAAGCCAACAACGAACAAAGGACATACACCCTTATAATGATACAAAAAGAATACAATATATAGACTATAAAGAAATATAAGGTAAATAAATAATATATATTAGAAAATATGCTAAATAGGTTAGGGTTGGGTTATACAAATGTATACTGTATACAGAACTATAAAATGTGCAAAATTTTTAGTTAATTAAAATTACAATTATAGTGCAAGCTGTTTTGTGTCTGTGCGAAGCTGGAATATACAGACTCTCTTAAGTGTTCCCGTTCAGTAGCCGGATTGCCTGAGGATAAGAGTCTCTCTGTTTTGGTCCTCAGGATCCGGTCGTGCTTCCATGATTGGAGCACTGAAAAGAATCTGTATCTGGGGTGGTGAAAGTCTTTGATAATTCTCATGAATGGCAGAGATAATGTGTAATCTTTGATCAAATAAAATAGAGTTTAAAAGTGGCCTTTAGCCTGGGTTAATATACTCATTTGAAGATAAAAGATAAAACAACATGGTGATAAAAAACAATAACAGAATGAAGAAAGATCACAACAGTAAATGGGTGGAGTACAGACAACCTGGACTCGTGACAAGTCATAAAAATAGTTCAAGATGGCGAAATTGTAAAAAAAATTATAGCAGTGGCAAAATGACGTTTTTAATATATATATATATATATATATATATATATATATATATATATATATATATATATATATATATATATTGATGCTTTTAGTTGGGTTGCATTGATGTGGAGATGAAAATTCGATACATCAATTACTAAATGTAATAATTGATTAAAACGTTCGACTTTCTGTGTCATTATTCATAACTGTGTGCGTCCATTTGAGCAAAATAAGTAAATCAGTAAAGATTTTGAATAGAGATGTCAAAATAACGCGTTAACGCATGCAATTAATTAAAAAAGTTGAAAATGTAATTTTTTCTTAATCTCGACTAACGCATTTACCGTTAATACAGCATAAACCAGCAAAAACACTGGTGGGACTAGGGTGGAACCTTTGCCATGTGTCTGTCTGGAGTCATTACACTGAGGCACACTTCACAACACTCATACAACAGCGATGGGAAAGGACCTCTTAACGCTATTTGTATGTACAAAACAAGCCCATATTGGATTTGTGACAGAAAGCAAGTACTTTGCAGCCTATTTAAGGTGCAATTGAATTGCCACAGAAGCAGGTCAAGTCTTAACTCTCATGAAAACGCAGAATTAGACATTTTGTCTGCAAGCGCTTTTCATGTGGAGTTCAAAGCGACGCTTGACGCTCATGCTGACACCCTGGCGCAAATCATGAACGGGGCTTTACAATTGCTGTATTAAAGCGGTTAGCCACAGTCTACTGGCAGATTAATATTGTGGAGGAGAGTTTAAGAGATTTAATGCCCATTGCAATGAATATGCAACCTATGGGGAAGCTAGTTCTTTAATTAGTCAAACTCCCACTTAGACTTTGGGAAACATTTAATGTTACTTGAACTGGTGCTATAGTACATTTTTATCTTTATACTGTGGAAAGCTTTGTTTTGAAAATGTTAATAAAGCATTATATTGTTACATATTGTTTTGTTTTCTTTCCTAAGGTGGAAATAAATGCATTATGGCAAGAAAATAAGTACTGTATATATAGAGTCAAATTTCAGCACTTTCAAAATGTGTGATTAATCGTGATTAACTATAAAAAAAAATTATGCGATTAATCGCGATTACAAAATGTAATCAACTGACAGCACAATGTTTGAATCTTCATACTGCTGTTTGTTCTGTTGTTCCACACAATGCATCACTCATTTATTTTTTGTCCAAAATTAGTTTTTTGAGCCAGTGAATGTACAACTTAGTGTGTTTTTGTATTAAATAGGCTATATATTCCCGAATAGTGCAAATTGGCCCTCCATTTTCAATTGTGTCTTCAGCATATTTTGTTAAATAATTATGAATTGTTCCTAAAATATTCAAATTGAATCATGACTGAATGTCACTATATTTTAGCCTTATATTTGGATACATTAACAGGCCTTCCGAATCTGTTTATAAAAATGGCATTAACTTGTCATTATAACATTTAACACATGGCTTAAGAAGAATTGAGAGCTAAAAAATAAATGCAATGGTTGTCAGAAGTATGTCACTTTATTGTGCTTCAGTTCTTGCACACCTTGTTTTCCCTTGGCACACCCAGAGCATCGTTTCTGGATTCGCCACTGAATTACATACATGCATTACCGCATATAAAAACGTCCGACTTTTCTCCCATAGAAAAAAATTTATGAATAATGTTCTTACGATATTACAAAGTTTAGCCCCTAGCCCAAACCCTAAACCTAACCTTTAATAGGAAAATCACTATTGTGTCACACTTTTTCATAAGAGCCAAGTTGTACGGTATGTTACGTTTTCACCATCTCGCACAAATTATTACAAATTGTCATGAGACTATGTTGGTTTTGAACCAGGGCTGTTTCTGAGCATTTGGGGGCCCTTAGCAAATTCCTACTCGGAATGACACTACAAAACAGTCATCAATAAATTTGAATATATTAACATAAAATTCAAATGTATTAATTACACAAAGCGGAGAAAAAAAAAAAGGAAATAAAAAAATGTATTACGTACCAATAAATAACTATACAAATTAACAATATATGACTATAAATAACAATAAATAATTATATACAAAAATGTTTTATAAAACAATAATTAAAATCCGACCTTGCTTTGCAGGGCCCCCTAGTGGCTAAGTGGCCGCTTATACCGCTTATAGCAAGAAACGGCCCTGTACAGAACTGAAAATAGTCAGATGTTCTACCTGGGCCACCATTGCAGCGCTCACATCGATATCAGTCTTATCGGGATATGGGACACAGAGAGGATACAGGTTGGTCCAAAACCGTCCCCACATGTCACCTGAATGAGAAATGTCAAAAACCATTTGATAGAACGCTATATCCTAATATATTTCTTCTAGTATCCGTCAATTAAATTCACTGCAAATTGCAAATCTATCACTTTTACAAAAGTAGCATTAAATAATTCTCCATATATTACCAAGCAGGTGTGCAGGCAGACAAGCGTCGGAGGCGATGTGACCGGGATAGACATTCTGCAGTCTGGCTCTTACATAAGCATGGAGCTCTTTGTACAGAGGTAAGATCTGAAACATCACAGCAACTGTCAGTTTTGTAAATCAAAATTAAATCTGTGTAAATACAGTGTCAAGAAAAAGTATGTGAACCCTTTGGAATTAGCTGGTTTTCTACATTAATTGGTCATAAAATGTGATCTCATCTTCATCAAAGCCACAAGTATAGACAAACAACAATGTGCTTAAGCTAACAACGCACAAACAATTATAATCTTGGCAAACCTGGCATCCAATTAATGAAGCGAGATTGGAGGTGTGGGTTAGAGCTACATTGACTTATAAAAATCACTCAAACATTTTGAGTTTGCTATTCACAAGAAGCATCTGCTGATGTGGACCATGCCTTGCAAAAAAAGAGCCTACGATCAAGAATTGTTGCTTTGCATAAAGCTGGAACAAATTTATCTTGAAGAGCTTAGATATTCATCTGTCCACAGTTAAATGGAGACAATTTAGTACTGTGGGAACTCTCCCTAGAAGTGGTCTTCCAGCCAAAATGACTCAAAGGGCACACCGCAGAATGCTCAGTGTGGTAAACAAGAACCCTAGAGTGACAGCTAAAAACTTGAAGGAATGATTGGAACTGGTTAACATCTCTGTTCATGAATCTACTATATGGAAAACATTAAACAGGCATTGTGTCCATGACAGGACACCACGAAGGAAGCTGCTGCTTTCCAGCAAAAACATTGCTACATCTTGACACTCCACAACGCTACTGGGAAAATGTTTTGTGGACTGATGAATCTAAGGTTGAATTGTTTGGGAAGATAATGCAACACTTGGCGTAAAAAGTTCACCGCATACCAACATTATCCCAACGGTGAAGTACGGTGGAGGGAGCATCATGATTTGGGGCTGCTTTGCCTGGACCACTTGCCATCATTGGGGCAAAAATGAATTTTACCAAGTTTATCAAGATAATCTACAGGATAATGTCAGGGTGACTGTGTGCCAGCTGAAGCTCAGTAGAAGTTGATTATGCAGCAGGTCAATGACTCTAAACATCAAAGTAAATCCACTACAGAATGGCTAAAATAAAAAATCCACTGTGATTTTTATAAGTTAAAGTAGCTCTAACCCACATCTTCAATCTCGTTTCATTAATTGGATGCCAGGTTTGCCAAGATTATAATTTTTTGTTTGTTGTTAGCTAATGTGCATTGTTGTTTGTCTATACTTGTGACTTTGATGAAGATTACATCAATTTTTTTGACCAATTAATGCAGAAAACCAGCTAATTCCAAAGGGTTCACATACTTTTTCTTGCCCCTGTACAATAAAAAAATCTTTCCAAGGCCAACCTCTTTGTAAATACGCCTGGAGTCTTCCATAACTTGGTCTCGGGTGTAGCTGTATTTAGGTTCATCAATGGTTTCGTAATCTCCCCTCCAGTAATCTCCATAGTCAGCGTAATCTTATGTAGAAATAAAATTATTATCAGTCCAGTTTTTTAACTGGCCATTCCCTAAAACTCTTAAACGTTGTCATAACTACCATATCAGATTTTATTGGTGTAATGTGGTATTATCAAGAATTTATCCATTAAATCAATGCAACAAACTCAAGGAATAATGAGAGTCAGTAAACGATGACATAATTTTCATTTTCGGGTGAACTATCTCTTTAAGAACAAGTCTCATACTGTTGAGTCTAGCTGCTTCGTTCTTCAGGTCCACGTAGTCCTCATACAGGGGTCTCATCTTCATTCCTGTCGCAACTCTCCAGCCCTCCCACACATGCAGACGCTCGTAGTAGTCTTTGCTATTTGCCATGATACTCTCGAGGCCTAGTGAATGAAAATTGCATAGGGTCAAACCAGGTAAATTGGGCCACTTTGTTTTGATTAAACTGTTGGCAGGTTCTTTTATCCAAAGCAATTTACAACACTTACTTTACAACTAAAATGCAATATTGCTTTAATATTTGACATCATATTTGAAATAGCTCTGCCTAAAATTTACATCAGAGATATACAGTGATTCCATCTGAACTTGCTTTTTCCTTACAGACAAATTTGCCTTATTCACATTATGTTTCAACTTTCAAATCCTCTTTTTTGTTCTAACAAACACAAATGATTCTCATCATTTCCAACATGGAACTGAGAATAGAAAAGGACAGTTCTCTTTTTCAGATCTTTTACATACTGTACATGTGTGCATGTAACAGATTATAGAAACCTCTCAAACAGACTCATATTTTCAAAAAGATGGAAACAAGATATCTGGTTTATGTGCCGAAGATTTCGCTTTGTCATTAGGGTGGGGATATATGTAAAAAGCTGACAATACCTGGTTCCAAAGTCTGACAGTCAGAGGGGTCTTCCAGCATGCACACAGTCGCTGTGTTGTAAATAGTGCTCATCTCTGATAAGACATTTCTCAGCTGTGTTACACAAGGTAGAGACAAGACATTTATTCAATTTTAGTTTCTCAGCATGCAAGAATTCTCCCATACTGACAGAGGTTAGGAATAGGGAAGTCAAATTCTACATAGGAATGGAGTGAGCTTAGAATGAGACCTCAGTGCTTGACAAATTCTGTAAATAAAAGTGGCATTTTTGCAGAACTGGTTCAGTGGTTGCCAAACTCTACAGACCCCCAAGCACATATGATCTACAAACTGCCCAGATAGTGTAACATTTTCAAAATGTTTTTTTAAGACAGTTAGAAAATAATAGAATAACATTATTTATTTTGATGTTTTATTTTTATATACATCAAAGAGAAAACGCAATAAATCAGGAAAAATCATACTTTCACACTGAAATTTCATGAGATGCAACTGGCTGTCAAACACATATTGAGCTACACATAACAGGCACTTATTGACTCTAAATAGTTGCACAACTTACATCATTTCAATAGTACACTCAAATTACAATAGTCAGATCATACTGTTCATGTGTTACACTTGCTATAGTTTACTTCCACTTTGTTTCTTCATCAAATTGCAATGTCAAATGTAAATCAAGTCAATCACTGAAACAACAGCACCAGTTTGAGTAAGAAATAACATGTATAATATGTATGTGTGCATGCATATGGAGTACTGATAATTCACTATTGCTGCACAGAAAACCAATGTGATATAGTAGTCATTTGTATGAATATAGTACTTATACACTTTTGGTACTTAACCCCTTAAACTCTGGTGCATTTTTGGCTGCCGTCCACAATTTTTCACACTCAAATTTAAAAGCTCACCATTCACACATACTGTGGACTAATTGCAAAATATTGGTCTCAACGCATTTTAGCGTACATAGACATTCAGTCAATTTAAAGTTCAATCTAAGTGTCAGTAGAAAGCTGAGATCGAGATAGAGTTTTTAGCTATTTGGGGCTTACAGCAACAGTGATAGGCACATAAAAGTGATGTTTGAAGTTGATGACTTACAGAAATGATATTTCACTTTGTGATTCTTTTGAAATTCTTTTTGATTGTGGTATTACCGCAACAAATAAACTGTACAGTCGCATTCCTGAGAATGAGAGCTTTCATTTGATATATGGCTTGTCCATTTAGGTGCTATGTGAATGACTTTTATTTTCATATAAATATATCTAATTTGCAACGTGAATGTTTTGAGACCTTATTTTGATATTTTATGTAGCATAAATGCAGAACTGATAGTTATCTCAGATTCTAAGCTTTCAAATGACACCTCATATGTCTGACTTACTGTATGTATATGGAGACTTTAACATTTTAAATGTAAACTTTTATATAGCACCCCCTTTTGAACCCGCCGGCAGTTCCAATAGAGTTTATAATCATTTGTGTGTGTGTGTGTATGTGTGTGTGTGTGTGTGTGTGTACACTATTTATAAGAGAGAGATTGAGGAATACTAAAGAGGTGTGGGTACAACTCCTAAAAATGGATGAGGTACAGGGGGTGAAATGAGGTCCCAGGTCTCTAAAGACTACAGGTATTTGTTTAAGAGGTAAATAATAGGATCGGATATTGTATTTTCTTTTTAAAATAGCTTCAGTGTAGTCTGATTTTTTGTTTGCTTGGGAAGCTAGATTTAAAGCAGCTTCAAAACACTGATTTTAACAGTAAGAAAAGAAAAATAAATCTGTACTAGTTTGCATTGTTTGCCATCTTTAGCTTGCTCACTGCATGATTTTCTGTAAAGCTGCTTTGGAAAGATAATTGTGAAAAGTGTTTTTTTTATATATTTTTTTTTATATTAGGTATATATTATTATATACATAATATTATATATTATACAATAATATAATTGTGAAGCGATGGTAAAAAGTGAGCAGAATTTATTGTTATTAAAGTTATTAAAGTTGTGACTTTCTCAGTGCTCAGTCTGACTTCGTTTAATCAGCAAAAGTTCAATAAGTGTAATTATACAAAGCAAAGACAATGAAAAATTACTGTTTCGCAACATCATCCTGTGACGTTAAGACCTTGAAATGTAGACAACTCTTTATCTCTAACTTTTGAAGACAAAACAGCACACAATATAAGATTAAACAGAAATAATAGTGCATAAGAGCAAGAAACAATATAAAAAGAAAAGTAATAAGTAAAATTGAATATTTAAAATTAATATAAAGAAATTACTTATAAATAAATATATAAGTAATATAAAATAATTAAACAAATAGAGTATATATATATGTACATATTATTTTACATTTGTTTGCTTTTAGTACAACGATAAATAAAAGCAAATTTTGTATTTATTTATTGTTGGAATCAATGCTGTCTTTATAATGTAACATGTTTTTCACACACTTTATGCATGGAAATATTTTCTAGCAAGGAGATCATAATATTTGGGGGTCCTTTGCATTAAAAAGTTTGAAAACCCTTGCCATACTTACATGACTTTCCTTGTCAGGTGAAAGAGCCCCTGATCCTTTATCTTGGAGTTTTTGGAGCTGGATTATAATCTCTGGATCAGAGATCTGATCTATAGGGTAGGCGCTGGACTCCTCAGACATCTTACTGAAGTACTCGCTCCAGATCTTATATGCTTCAGCCTGAGTTGAGTGTTAAAAAGAATTAATGTACACATCCAGTTACTAATTGATGTTGTTCGATATCAATGTTTTCTTCAAATATTGGACATTTCATCATTTCAATAGTTTAACAAGTGGGTTAGAAAGATAAGTCTAGAAGATAAAAGAGATGCTAGGCAGAAATCTGTTGAACCACCTTTCCTTTAGAAAAAGCATTTTTAACAGTTGTGCATTTGGTGTGTTCTCTAAATACTGTATGTTGAGAAGCAGCATGTTTCATTTCACCCTGTTCAGATCTACACATACCTCTTTGTCTGCGTTCTCCTGGGAGATGTCTGTGTTGTAGGCCCAGGATGCAAGGGAATACTGGTACACGAGATGAGACGCATCCTCATCAAACTTCTGCAGGAATTCCCTTGCTCTTTCCTCCACTGTCTGAGCACAGGCCATGGAGGCCATAGCCAAAAGAAGGAACCAGCGAGCATACATCGCAACAGCAAGCGTCCCACCAACACTGACACTGTTGTTTTCACAATGCATGGTTTTATCAAAGACACTCTTTGCCCTTTGAACAGTGTCATAATGTGAAGGTGCAATGGGATGGTTCTTTTTGGCTCAGGTGTCAATAATTTATAGTTTAGATAAGTTTTATATGATTGAAAATGCAGTACTGGACAAACTAGATTTTTTACATGGTTTCCAGAGTGTTTGCTAGGATCTTCTAGATGGCTGCTGGGTGGTTACTTACTGGCTCAAATCAGAAGATCCCCAAAATTATATTCTCATCCACTGATATGGTATAATATCATAAGTCTTAAAGGGATAGTTCGTCCAAAAATTAAAATTCTGTCACCATTTACTCACCCTCATGTTGTTCCAAAGTTTCCTGTATCCATTTCTTCTGTGGTATATCTGGCAGAATGTTAGCCTCAGTCTCTATTCACTTTCATTGTATGGAAGAAAGACACAATGAAAGTGAATGGTGACTAAAGCTAACATTCTGCTGAACGTCTCCTTTTGTTGTCCAAGGAACAAGAGTAATGTTTAGAAAATGTAAACCTCTCCATTTCACATGTGTATAGAAAGACCCTTTGCTATCTTCTTAAAACAGAGACAACCTTGAGTACAATGAGCAAATATAATCTAGACCCATAAAACCATAAATAAAATTGACTGTAAATGTTTATCAAGATCAGTTCTGAGTTTCATAACTAACTTAAACCTTGAGATTATAAACAATAAAAATTAGATAGAAAGATATTGATAGCTGGGAACATTTTGAAACAGTCACACACAGTGTATCAATTATTGAACACAACAGTGAGACCGTTTAAACAGAATGCTAACACAGCTGATACCTCTGTTAAATCTGTTCCTGGCATTGCTGTTTTATGGTTTGTAGGTGAGGTTTTAACATCAGATTATCATGGTCAGATAAAAAAATAAGCACACTCACAAAACGTGACTATAGGTTCAGCCAAAAAAATACAGGTTTCCTCACAACATTCTCTATTTATTTATTATTTAATTTCACACTCATAGAGAAATATGACATATAGCAATATATTAAAAACACATATTTTAAATATATGTTCATATATGGTTTTTACTGATGTAAAAAAGTCACACACTTACGACATATTTTAAAACACTACAAAAAATTCAATAAAAAATAAATAAATAAATAAATGTCAGATTTCTGTATGATCAGTTTTCTTAGTGACACTTTGCTACCAGTTTACAATTTCATTTGTATTTTGAGCCCAATTATGTTTAAAATTTAAGTTGTACATAAATAAAATGCCATTTTCATTAGTCACATATATTTTTCCAAATACTACTGGAATTGAGATATATATACACAATATAATATAAAGTGTTCTAAATGTATCCAAATAATACAAATGCAACCTGTTTCTTTATTAATTAATGTCTAAAACATGTCTTCCTTTTTGAAATGCAATTTTTTTGTAAGTGAATGTGTGAATTTGTTTGCATTCATAAATTACTATTCATAAATTACGTATGCGTGACTAGGCCCTGGCTATTAGGCTATAGCCCCGAATGATTTCTCTATAGCCCCGGATCTAATTTTTGTTTTTTTATTTTATTTTTTTGTTTTACTTTATTATTATTATTATTATTATTATTATTATTATTATTATTGTAGTCAGTTTCAACACTTCGCTTCAACAACTGATTTGAAAGAAACAAAATCACCATGATCCTCTATATAGCAAAGTCGGTAATACTTTACAATACAGGTGCATTAATATGCATTAATTCATGCTTAACTAATGCACAGATAATATTGAGTTAATGTATGACTCATGATTAACTAAGCCATTCGTTATTGACTGCCACATCAGCAACTAATAAAGAGTCTGTCTGAATAATATATGAAGTCATATATGAATTGCTATTAATTAAATGTGTCATCGTGGATTAATTCCCTAACAATTTATTATATGAACTAATAGTGTTAATTAATGTGTTAATTACCACAATGAGCTGAAGCCATGTATTTGAACTTTATGCATTAATACATGCTTAATTACTGAATTATTACTGCAAATTCATGTGTTAATTACAACAATTTAAAAAAAGAGATATACAAAATATCACATATACGTATGTAAAAAATACAATCAAATGTTCTGTTTAGAAATCCTGTGCCTTTAGTTTAGCCCTGCTGTACCATGCGGTGAATAAAACTATGTTAGTCTTAATCTTTATGTTCTGCTTATAAAGGATACCAAACATTATGCTTTTTACTATATTTATATTTTATATTTTGTATTTATCAAATATAAATAAGCAATTATACACAATTATTTTGATGGACTTAATCCTGGAAAATATAATGAAAAATTAAATGTTATAGCAACAAAAGGTAGAGAATGTTGGAGATGAGGTGAAGACACAAGCAACAGGGACTGGACAGGAGGTGAACATGCAAGCAACAGCTACAGGACAGGAGGTGAACATGCAAGCAACAGGGACTGGACAGGAGGTGGCAGAAAAAACAAAGGGACAGGGACTGGACAGGAGGTGAACATGCAAGCAACAGCTACAGGACAGGAGGTGAACATGCAAGCAACAGGGATTGGACAGGAGGTGGCAGAAAAAACAAAGGGACAGGGACTGGACAGGAGGTGAACATGCAAGCAACAGCTACAGGACAGGAGGTGAACATGCAAGCAACAGGGATTGGACAGGAGGTGAACATGCAAGCAACAGGGACTGGACAGGAGGTGGCAGAAAAAACAAAGGGACAGGGACATGATGGTGACCTGGGAACAAAAGAAACTGGTCCTTGTCAGCCAAATGTACAATACCCCAAACAAACATTTGGCCTCCAGAAAAGGTCCTTGCAGCATAGCTGGTTTGCAAAATATACCTGGTTAGAATACTCTGTGCAAAAAGATGCCACCTTTTGTTTTGCTTGCAGACAGTTTGGTAGCAAATCAATAGCAAACAGGGTTAATAAGCAAGGTCTGGTGAGCACTGGCTTTAGGAACTGCAAGAGAGCTCTTGATACTTACAAAGACCATGAAAAGTCAGATTTCCACAATAATTCATTACTGGCATGGGGCTCATGCAAGGCCAGTAAGCTGCATGGGAACACTGTTGAAAAGATTCATACTAGACATGAAAAGGAAGTGTCAAACAGAAGTGAATACCTTCGCCGCATTTTGGGTGTTACTACCTTTTTAGGTAAACAAGGAATAGCAGTCTGGGGTCATGGAGAAAATAGTGAGAGTGAAAATTGTGGTAACTTCTTAGAGTGTATGAAATTATTGACCAGATTCGATCCATTCTTACAGCAATATCATGTGCCTTCGCAAGCAACTTACTTGTCAAATGTGTCACAAAATAAAATGATTCAGTGTCTGCTGATCAAGTTACAGTAGACATAGTCAGAGAATTGAAGGCAGCTGGTATGTATGCCATCATGGCTGATGAAGCTCAAGATCACAATTCAGAACAGCTTTCTGTTTGTGTCCGTTGTGTTGCTCCTGAAAGTGGCAATGTGTCAGAGCATTTCTTAGGTTTCCGTAAGTTAGATGGCTTCAGTGCCTAAAACATTACAGAGTCCTTAGAGTTAACCCTTCAGGAACAAGGAATCAGTGACTTACTGTGTGTTGCTCAAACATACGATGGTGCATCAGTAATGAAAGGAGAGATTAATGGAGTTCAAGCTCGATTTCAGTTGAACAATCCAGAGGCTGTGTATGTGCACTGTTATGCGCATGAGCTCAATCTAGTACTATGTCACACATGCAAAGCCATCAAATAGGCAGGTGAGTTTTTGACACATTAGAGAGCATATATTAATTTTTTAGCTCATCTTTTTTTAATCATCAGAAATGTTTCACAGTGCAGACCTCTCTAGGATTGCGTCCAGCTTTAGTGCTGGTCATGCCAGATGTGCTCTGTAAGATCAGTGATCACCAACTTCTCTGCTATTACCCAATGTCTTTCAAGCATCAGTTCTCCAGCAGCTGTGGGTCTGCTTGCAAAACTGACCAAATTCTCAACTGTGTACCTTCTTGTAATGCTTCAAACCATTCTTAGCACATCAGAGGGTCTTCACAGGTTTTTACAGGGAGAAAATTGTGACTTGGTGACAGCAACAGACTTCAAAGATGCTGTACGTGAAACTCTTGGAAACATGCGATCAACCCAAATGGCCGAGGAGCTCTATACTAAAGCTAGGGCATTTAGTGATGAGCACAACATTACAGAGAGATCTGAGCCAGAAGAAAGCAAAAGCGTTTGGATGATTTTGTTGTTGAATCTGCGTGTGGGACAAGTGAGAACCTCAGTACCTCTGAGCATTACCGAACAAAACTCTTTCTTCCTTGCCTTGACAGAATCCTTAGTGAACTAGACCATCGCTTTTCAAGAGTCAGTCATACATTAATGAGAGGAATACAAGCATGTAGTCCAAAGTCAGAAAGCTTTCTTTCTGACGAATGCCTAGAGAAGCTCGCAAAACATTACAGAATTCAGCTACAGAGAGAAGAATTAGTTGTGGCCAAAAATGTCGTCACACAGAATTCAGACAAAGTTCAGCAATCAGTTTTCCAACTGCTAGATCCACTCATGTTTCCATCTGTAAGACAGGTGCTCACTCCACTCTCTCCTCTCCATCAATAGCTGGTGTGTGGTGAGCGTACTGGTGCACTATGTCTGCCGTCGCATCATCCAGGTGGATGGTGCACACTGGTGGTGGTTGAGGAGAGTCCCCCTGTTCACTGCGTAAAGCGCTTTGAGTGTAGTGTCAGAAAAGCACTATATAAATGTAACATTCATTCATTCATACTTCAGGTTGCACTTATCATACCAGTCACTAGCTGCACATGTGAGCGATCTTCCAGTTCACTGAGACACCTCCACACATGGCTAAGCAGTACTATGGGCCAAACTCGTCTGAACAACTTAGCGAATCTCTCAGTTGAAAGGAATGTGGTTGACATCATTGATGAAAATGCTGTTCTTAACCGATTCGCAAATCTTCATTCAAGACATTACTGTATACTCCCTCAAGCAACTAAATTGTCTATTTACTTTACTAGTTCCCATAAAGTACTAGTGCAGAGGTTTTGAGTTTGACATAATTTATGATTTAATATAATCTAAAACATTATATCTCAATAAATTAGAATGTCGTGGAAAAGTTCATTTATTTCAGTAATTCAACTCAAATTGTGAAACTCGTGTATTAAATAAATTCAATGCACACAGACTGAAGTAGTTTAAGTCTTTGGTTCTTTTAATTGTGATGATTTTGGCTCACATTTAACAAAAACCCACCAATTCACTATCTCAAAAAATTAGAATACATCATAAGACCAATAAAAAAAAAAACATTTTTAGTGAATTGTTGGCCTTCTGGAAAGTATGTTCATTTACTGTATATGTACTCAATACTTGGTAGGGGCTCCTTTTGCTTTAATTACTGCCTCAATTCGGCGTGGCATGGAGGTGATCAGTTTGTGGCACTGCTGAGGTGGTATGGAAGCCCAGGTTTCTTTGACAGTGGCCTTCAGCTCATCTGCATTTTTTGGTCTCTTGTTTCTCATTTTCCTCTTGACAATACCCCATAGATTCTCTATGGGGCTCAGGTCTGGTGAGTTTGCTGGCCAGTCAAGCACACCAACACCATGGTAATTTAACCAACTTTTGGTGCTTTTGGCAGTGTGGGCAGGTGCCAAATCCTGCTGGAAAATGAAATCAGCATCTTTAAAAAGCTGGTCAGCAGAAGGAAGCATGAAGTGCTCCAAAATTACTTGGTAAACGGGTGCAGTGACTTTGGTTTTCAAAAAACACAATGGACCAACACCAGCAGATGACATTGCACCCCAAATCGTCACAGACTGTGGAAACTTAACACTGGACTTCAAGCAACTTGGGCTATGAGCTTCTCCACCCTTCCTCCAGACTCTAGGACCTTGGTTTCCAAATGAAATACAAAACTTGCTCTCATCTGAAAACAGGACTTTGGACCACTGGGCAACAGTCCAGTTCTTCTTCTCCTTAGCCCAGGTAAGACGCCTCTGACGTTGTCTGTGGTTCAGGAGTGGCTTAACAAGAGGAATACGACAACTGTAGCCAAATTCCTTGACATGTCTGTGTGTGGTGGCTCTTGATGCCTTGACCCCAGCCTCAGTCCATTCCTTGTGAAGTTCACCCAAATTCTTGAATCGATTTTGCTTGACAATCCTCATAAGGCTGCGGTTCTCTCAGTTGGTTGTGCATCTTTTTCTTCCACACTTTTTCCTTCCACTCAACTTTCTGTTAACATGCTTGGATACAGCACTCTGTGAACAGCCAGCTTCTTTGGCAATGAATGTTTGTGGCTTACCCTCCTTGTGAAGGGTGTCAATGATTGTCTTCTGGACAACTGTCAGATCAGCAGTCTTCCCCATTATTGTGTAGCCTAGTGAACCAAACTGAGAGACCATTTTGAAGGCTCAGGAAACCTTTGCAGGTGTTTTGAGTTGATTAGCTGATTGGCATGTCACCATATTCTAATTTTTTGAGATAGTGAATTGGTGGGTTTTTGATAAATGTGAGCCAAAATCATCACAATTAAAAGAACCAAAGACTTAAACTACTTCAGTCTGTGTGCATTGAATTTATTTAATACACGAGTTTCACAATTTGAGTTGAATTACTGAAATAAATGAACTTTTCCACGACATTCTAATTTATTGAGATGCACCTGTATTATCTTATTATATATCTATATTGTAAATACAGTATATCTAAATTTATATTGATATAATAAACGTATATTGTAAATAATAATGATATAAATCATCATACTCAACACCCACATTTATATGGTGTGATACTCTGTTTTAAATAACAGAACTGAATTTGTATTGTCTGTACTGTTTATCATTTAAATACATTCGTTCATTCATACATAGAAAAAGATGAATTCTATATGATTGATTTTTTTTTTCCTATCATAAGAAACATTTGTTAATATTAAGGTTGGTAGGTAGATTTTGTATTGAACCTGAATAGACAATAAAATGGTGTAAAGTAGATCAAATATAATGACTTTGATTCATTGTTTGAGACATTGAGTAATTGTTATCCTTATCTGTTATCATCAAGTAACCTTTATGATTAGTGTCTCACTTACAATGGACATCAGTATTTCCTTAAAAACAGCCTAGACCAGCCTAAGCTGGTTTGTTGGTTTAAGATGGTCTCCCAGTTTGATCAGGCTGAATGTGATCAAAAACCCTCTAAAACCAGCCAACAGACCAGTCTGACCAGGCTGGGAGACCAGCAAACCAGATTAGGCTATTATTATTGGATATTTAAGAATGGTTAAATGTCCAAAGAATGGTATATTCTTTTAGCAAATATAACTGCATTTGTAAGCAGGGCTGGAAACTGGTTCCGAAAAAAACTCCTTTCACAGTATACCTCTTAGGTCTAATATGGACCATGGGCTCAGCCCCCGATCTTGGCAGACCCTAGCCACGCCCCTGGTTCTAATCATACTTTCTCCTCCTCATCATACGATTTTCTTCCCTTAAAATACCGTGTGTCACACGGTGACACGACTGTGTTCAATAGTAATCACACAACATGACCACCAGGTAGTGGTGTTATCACTTTTAACGCCTGACGTTCATAATTAATGTGATTATAGCGGTTCACCACTAGAGGCCGCACTGCACACTTGAGGTTTTGTGGCAGGGGATCTCAGGACAGCAGAATTTTTATTATGATGATCTTTTCCATAGATCATCAGAGTAAATACAGAATAAATTCTGATCAACACCGAACCGTCAGACATGAGTACACCTAGATTACTGTGTCATTATATCAGCTTTCAAGATCTCAGATCTATAAACACACCACTATTATAACCAAGGGTGTAGATTCCGGGAGGGATGGGGAGGAGGCAACCCCCCCCCCCCACACACACACATTTTTTAAACCATGATCAATGGAAACATGCAAATGCTTCACGCAGCAACTCTACATCTTTGATTGTAACCATTCTAACCATTCAGCTCAGCTTGCGTATTTGAACCATGCTGTTAAGCCTTAAAAAGAGAGCATAAAGCCCTTTTCCAAACTGTGCCACTAGCCTTTGCTTTAGTTTAAACCTCTTCCGGAAACTGCTTAAATTTTGCCCACTCTGCAACCATTGCAGACTGTCATTATTGTAGGGTACAATGGGGTTAAGGGCACACCTTAGGGAAAATTTGCTTTTTTTTCTGGTCACAAAAAAAAATAAATAAATGCATTTCTTTTTAATAATTAATGATAGAGCAACATAATTAGTTTTAAAATAAATAATAACAGAAGTAAAATAATTTTACCGTTAAAAGGCCCCCAGGGGGTTATAGTGATATTGTGGAAAAAATAGGTATAATAGTTTTAGGGCAAAATTCAAATTTCCCTTTGAAAAGAATTTAAGATTGACAGCTGTGCTTCAAACCCCAATTTTAGGCTTTTCTGTACGTATTTAAAATTATTTTTAGTTTTGAAATGATTTTGTGTTGTACATCAAACAAGCGATAAAAATAATTATTGACTCATTGAAAAGATAACTGTTCAAGAGTATTGAAAATTATTTATGTTTTGTTTAGATTTGTAATTCTACTTATTTATTTTTGATGGTTTTTACAGTGTTTCTATACATTTGAGTTCTGTCACCTCTCAAAGGAGGCAATGAAGGGTGAGCCTCCTTGGAAAATGACCATATAAAAATGACCATAACAACTAATGTAATAAAATACACCGTTTCTTTTTTATTTTTTTAAATTTTTTTATATATAATCAATTTACCTACTAATGCATACTCAGATGCATATAATGTAAAACTAATGTGTGTTTTTATCACACCATAAAGGCTTCTACAGTAAACTAATCAATCAAAATAGATATTCATATGAATGTCATTTGCTCTTATCCAATTTTTTTGTGCTCTTATTTTTGGACAAACCCAGAAAAACACAAACAAGTGAATCACTGAACAAAAATAAGGCACATAAAGTTACACATTTAAAACATCAAAAATAAATACATTAATTTACAAATATAAAACCCATACATAAATATATAGGCTAAATAACTAAATAAAATCATTTCAAATTAAGCAATACAGACAAGCCTAAAGTTGGGGTTTGAAGAAGTTACCTTGCATTTGTTTATATGAAATTGTCCACAAAGTGTAAACACTTTTTTTTATTCCCTTTTTCCTCCCAGGTTGGAATGCCCAATTCCCACTACTTAGTAGGTCCTCGTGGTGGCGCGGTTACTCATCTCAATCCGGGTGGCGGAGGACAAGTCTCAGTTGTCTCCGCTTCTGAGACCGTCAATCCGCGCATCTTATCACGTTGTGCATAACACCGTGGAGACTCACAGCATGTGAAGGCTCATGCTACTCTCCACGATCCATGCACAACTTATCACGCGCCCCATTGAGAGCGAGAACCACTAATCGCAACCACGAGGAGGTTACCCCATGTGACTCTACCCTCCCTAGCAACCGGGCCAATTTGGTTGCTTAGGAGACCTGGCTGGAGTCACTCAGCACAACCTGGATTCCAACTCGCGACTCCATGGGTGGTAGTCAGTGTCAGTACTCGCTGAGCTACCCAGACCCCCCAAGTGTAAACACTTTTAACATATCCTAAATTACATCCAATCCAGTATCCCAATTTAAATTCCAATCATACCCTCAAAAATAAAAAAGTTTGTATTCTTTAAAAACAACGACAACAACAACAACAACAACAACAACAAGAGTTATAGGATAATTGCATTTGGCTCCTTTCGCAGGAATATCCAATCATTATCAGAGGCAAAATTTCAAGCCAATCAGCTTTCAGTATCAAGTCAGACAGAGTGTCATCAGCTCGCATGTGAGCCAAAATATTGATGAAATGTAAATTATTGAAGGATCTCAAAACAAGCGAAAGACTGAACGAGAAGACCATTTATAAATTCCCCTCAATGAAAGAGCAGAAGATGGAGTTTAACTACACACAGGTGAACAGACGTTAGATTGAATGGGGCCCTTCATTCATTTAGAAGTGTTTTGGTCAATATATGACACAGTATTATTTGTTCGATTTGTTTATTATTGACAAATGTTGCGTTGGTGATCAGAGAGATTATAACGCATCATTAATTATCAAGAAGACTATTTATGTGTACTTTTGAAGGTTGTTCGAATCCTACTATGGCTTATGAATATTAATTAGGTCACGTGACTTGACGCACTCCAAGTGATGTCACCACGACCTAATTAATATTCAAGATGCACGTCTTTACCCAGAAGAAAAAATAGGTTCTCTTTGAACAAAATTTCTAAATGACATTTTTAAATCGCATGTTAACCTTTTTTAGAAAAATAATAAAATAATAAATGACGGAAAACATGAAGGTAAGGTCATAAAGGAATTGCAAGTTATGTAAAATTATTTAGTGATGTTATTATGTGACATTTTCTATGTTCTTGTGACATTGAATAATAGTTTAAAAAAATACATGCCTTGACCATAGTAGAATTCGTATTTTTGCTGTTGGGTGACCCATCCGACCAATGGGAATAGCCAGGAAATTACTTTTGGGTGGGCCTCAACAAAAATGGATGGCCAAGTTTTCGCCCTAATTTTTTTTAACCAAATTTTCAATTACAACAGAGCACATAACATTAGCACATTCAAACAGTTCTTTCACACTTTCAGATCAAGAAATCAGAATGTATAAATGTTTTAAACTAGTTACATATAAATACATATTTTAAGTAAAAGTATATTCTCTAATACCCCTGGCTACGCCACTGCTTCCGACTGTAGTTGATC
This sequence comes from Myxocyprinus asiaticus, assembly GCF_019703515.2. NCBI lineage: Eukaryota > Metazoa > Chordata > Actinopteri > Cypriniformes > Catostomidae > Myxocyprinus > Myxocyprinus asiaticus. The sequence continues at coordinate 3,969,864 of NC_059378.1, read as the reverse complement.
TTAACGGAGAACTCCCGTTCCTGATGCATGAAGACCAGTCCGTGTTTTTGCACATCCTCGTTCTCTCTTCCAATTCAGCCTCAGCCTCAAAAAACTGAAAAAAAACCCAGTAGCCTTCCGAAAGTCATCCAGATTCAGAGGAGGTGCGGAAATTTTCTCTGAGAACCCTCCATCCGTATGTGATCTCCTCTGACGGGAGAGCTGAAGTGATGGCGGGTTGCGCGGAGGATTCATGGATTTTTGCTTGACAGGCACCAGAATCTTCTGTTGGATTAGTTGATTTATTTATATATGGGGGATTTGCATTTACCTACTGCAAAATGCCATTTGCCAAACGGATCGTTGAGCCTCCGTTCCTGTGCAGACATCCCATCCCCAATGATGAAGGGTTGCTGTTCGAGGATCTGTGCTCCATCAGCAATGTGGCTCTATCCCGGACCCTGCGGCAGCTCTCCGACCTGGCCAAACACGCCTGTTCCTTATTTCAGGAGCTTGAGAACGAAATAGTCTGCACAAACCAACGGGTCTGGGCACTGCAGAACAAAATAGGCAAAATTCAGCAAAGCGCCAGTGCGCTGGATCCGAAACTGGAGGCTGTGCGTAAGTACCATTTGGGTTTACGCGTAAATGATGGCACAGTTGAAAGTGTGATGCTTTTTTTGCCTGATTATTGGACAGTAATGAATGAATGTGGTGGTTATATGTATCAACTCGCATGCAGAGTCTGCCTCCGACCACATTATAATGTGTCACACGCCTGTATGCGTAACCAACACCTGCTCCGTGACCGGTTGCGCTTTTCGCTGCGAACCGAAAAAACGTATTTCAACACAGCATTCATATGTAGCAGAATAATGTTTTCGTTCATATGCATGGTCATTAGGCTTTTAACGTTATTAGTAGACAGTCTTGGTTATTTTAAGCAGCTGTTTTAAGAGAGGGGCGTGTAGGTGCCATGGCTCCGGTCCGCTATTTCCATTCCTCAGCTTATTAATATGGGTAAACGGAACCGCTATATGCAGGTATGACATTATTTTTTTCTTTTTTTTTTCTTTTTTTTATTTCTTTTTTTTTTTTTTTTTAGAATAAAGACCTCCAATCTAGAGTCCAAACTAGAGTTTAAAACGCATAACTGCATAACCACATTTGGTTGCGCAAGGGCATTGGAAAATGTGCACATTATCCTTATTATGAGAGTAGTGTATGTTTCATAGGTTTAGTATGAAGTAAGGTATTTTGTCTTTATGTCATATTAAGCTGGGCTGGCACTGCACCCACCCACAAGCTCTATCAAAATTAAAGGCAAGATAAGGAGAAACCTAACCTAAAGGGTTACCTGTGATGTTACGTTTAAACCAGACAAGATGAGATATATTTTCTCACTTAAAAGTCGTTCTTTAAAGAGGACATTGTGTGTTTTACATCAAACTTTTGTATGTGGGTTTGGAGAGATTGTAAATATGCTGGTTGAACATGCATGCTTGGATGCAGCACTAAATGCAGCAATGGCTTATCCACCAGACTTGTACAGAAAGGTTTGTTTTCAATGTGATTTAAAACCGACCTCATACATAATTTAAAGGAATATTCCGGGTTCAATACAAGTTAAGCTCAGTCGAAAGCATTTGTTGCATAATGTTAATTACCGCAATAAATAAATAAATAAATAATAATAATAATAATAAATTAAAATAAAAAAATTAAAAAATATATAATATTTCGACTTGTCCCTCCTTTTCTTAAAAAAATAAAAAAAATAAAATTAGGTTACCGTGAGGCACTTACAATGGAAGTGAATGGGGCCAATTTTTGGAGGGTTTATAGGCAGAAATGTGAAGCTTAGAATTTTATAAAAGCACTTACATTCTTTTTAAGCTGTAAAGTTGATTAAATCGTCATCTACCGGATTACATGGTTTACGGCGTTTGATCATAATGGCAACGAAGTTGTAAAATTGGATATAATGTAACACAGAAAAGGTTAGAAAGCGATTTTATGACACTAAAATCATGTTAACACACATATTGTTTACATCTTGTGGCTATGCTTTTAAAACAGTGAGTATTTGAACGTTTACGGATTGGCCCTATTAGCCGCGTTTTAACTATATCAGTCCAAAATAGGGCGTATTAGTGCGTGCCAGGGCCAGTTGCGTTCCCACTGTCACATCCGGGGGTTCATCGTGCCTCCTCAGGGCTTTCTCAGGGCCAAAGGCTAATGGCCTTTAGCCCGCGGATTACTCTTGGGCCAAACAATGCCAACTGGGGATTGAGGCGGGGTCAGTGTCAAAGGCGGAGTTTTGGTACAGGTTCAGGAAAAATAAAAAATCGTTGTCACGGTACAAATCTGTTAAAATGCACTTTGGATAAAGTGGTGCCCAATGAAATAACTTTTTATGGTTCGAGATCATGGATGGTGTGCTGAAACATCGTCCCGCTGTTAGTGGAGAGACCACTCGGGACACCATGGCAGTTACAGTCGGTGAGTTGTCAACGCTAACTTAACTTGCTAGCTAGCTAATGTTTACAGACGATATAAATTCAATATTCTAGATAACTGGTTTACATGATACCTCAGCTTGAGTTTCCCTCTTCCCTCTTGGGGTGTGTGACGTTGGCACCAGTGTGGCGTGTTAAGGGCGGGTTTTAGGGTAATGCTGTGGGGCTGTTGGCCTGATGGTGGGAATGCAGATCGATTTCGGTCTCTCGATGTCCGAGTCCATTGGCCCCAGCTGGCCAGTTAATAGCCCTGGCTCGCACTGGCCCGATAGTGGAAAAGCAGCTATTGACTTTCATTGTAAGTGCCTTAATGTAACCTCTATTTTGCTTTTCTTTTTTTTTTTTTTTTTTGGCAATCAACATTATGCCACAAATGCTGATGATTGAGCTTTACTTGTATTGAACCTAGAATATTCCTTTTACAGATACATGCTTTGAAACAAATGTTGAAGCTCAAGCACTCTTGTCAAGCCTCAGAGGAGATCATTGCCTCATATGGATCATAGCCTCGGCACTGGATGCTTCTGTATAACTTTAATTATAAGAGGATGTTAAGTTGCAGTGGGGTTATGTCCAGTGTGTGGATACAGCACTAGAAAGATGGGGTTGAATGTAGAGATTTCTCCCTCTGCTTTGAGGCGTGCACACTTATGCAATTAGTTAGAACAGCGATGAATTCACTCCATCGCCCTTGATTGTGATGTAAAGTGTTTTTGGAAACTGGGTGGCGTGTTCAGTAATGAACTGATTTGACCTAAAAAAAAGATTAAGGCATGTAGGTCAACCCAGGACCTGCTGAAATAATCTCTTTCTATCTAGAGTGATTATTATTATCATCTGACCAAAACTACTTCACCCCTACAACTCTCTCAGTTGTACCTTTATTATTTACTGAACCAGTGTGCAATAGTGTGTCATTTTGGAGGACTCATTTCTATTTGTTATGTTACAGAGTTTAAACATGTCATGTCCTTGTGAGTGTGGCAGAATGGGGTTAAACTGGAAAGTGGTTTTATTCCCCGACCTGGCTAAACTGACCTCTTGTCCTCCATTATAATATTACCTTTTTTATTATTTAATGACTTAAAGAGCATTTTACAAGAGCCTGATAAAAGGAAAACAATATCTGTTATGGAGTATAGGGAACACATTTTTCACTATAAAGCACAGTCCTAACTAAGTTAAGTAGTCTACATATGGGTACAGTCAGAATATTATAGTTTAGTTTGATTGCCCACAGCACCTTGAATTAAAAAAAAAGACAACTGTTGATTTCGGAAGGTTCCAGATGCTTGGATGATCAAAAATAACCCATATATCCAATGTAAACATTATGTTGTAACATTTAGATTTGAAACCTTTTTTAAAGTAATATTCCGGGTTCAATACAGCATTTGTGGCATAATACTGATTTCCACAAAAGTTAATTTTGACTTGTCCCTCCTTTTCTTTAAAAAAAAGTGAGTAATGACGCTGACTACCACCCCTGGAGTCGCGAGTTCAAATCCAGGGCGTGCTGAGTGACTCCAGCCAGGTCTCCTTAGCAACCAAATTGGCCCAGTTGCTAGGGAGGGTAGAGTCACATGGGGTAATCTCCTCGTGATCACTATAATGTGTGGTTCTCGCTCTCAGTGGGGCACGTGGTGAGTTTAGCGTGGGCCTCCATATGTACTACGTCTCCTCGGTAACGCACTCAACAAGCCACGTGATAAGATGCACGGATTGATGGTCTCAGACGCGGAGGCAACTGAGATTCGTCCTCCGCCACCCGGATTGAGGCGAGTCACTACACCACCACAAGGACTTAGAGCGCATTGGGAATTGGGCATTCCAAATTGGGGAGAAAAGGTGTGAAAATCCCCCCCCCAAACAAAAAGCAAAAGTCTGGGTTACAGTGAGACACTTACAATGGTAGTCAATGGGGCCACTCCGTAAACGTTAAAATACTTGCTGTTTCAAAAGTATAGCCACAAGACGTACAAAATATGTTTGTTAACATGATTTTAGTGTGATAAAATTGTTTACTAACCTTTTCTGTGTAAAGTTATAGCCAATTTTACAACTTGGTTGCCATGACGATGTAATGTAAACAAACCCTTATATGACCGTAAAAAAAGACGATTTAAACAACTTTACAGCTCAAATAATACATGCGTTTTTACAGAATAATTAATGTAAGTGCTTTTTTAAATTTATAAGCTTCACATTTCTGCATTTAAACCCTCCAAAAATTGGCCCCATTCACTTCCATTGTAAGTGTCTCACTGTAACTTCGATTTTTGCTTCTTTTAAAGAAAGGAGGGACGAGTCTAAATTATCTTTTGTGGTGATCAACATTATGCCACAAATGCTGTCGATTGAGCTTAACTTGTTTTGAACCCGGAATATTCCTTTAATACACAATGTATAGCATACAATCATTTGTTTTTAATAAATACATTTGAACAAAATACAGTAAATAAAATTACTGTATCTGATTAATAGAGAAAATAATAGAAGATTAATTGATTATCAAAATTATCGTTAGTTGCAGCTAGGGCTGGGCGATACATCGAAACCCACGATATAATGACGATGATTTTACTGATGATGTAAAATTCAACAATATCGCCATTATTTTAATGAGCCTTATATTTTGGCCTTAAGTTTCATACAACACACCTTGTTCATTCACAAAGAAAAATGTTTTAGTAAAAATATATGAAGGTAAATATGATTTTTATTAAGCTTCCATGTATGATTGTATGTTAAATATAAGTATAAATGTGCAAATCAATGAAAATAATTACATTTTACTCTCCCTTGTGTTAATTTAGTGAAAAACTGTGGGAAACATGCCTTCATCATTTGAAATAGATTTTTATTTAATACATTTGGAATATTAATTCCACATGAAATTCTACATTAAAAAAAATAAAATAAAATAAAAAACACTTTTATGCATTTCAGAGCAAAAACATAATTATAGATGATATATATAGAATATTGTCAGTTTGTTGAAAAATATAGAGAGAGAAATTCTGAAGCCATATCGCCCAGCCCTATAGTTGCAGCCCTATTTCACGTATATAAGCTATATGATTGATTTTAGAGGGTAAGTGTTCTTTTTTCTCACATCATCAAAGTTGATCCACAGTTTTTAGTATTTAAAAGCACCAAAATAAAAATTTCCAAGCCAAATTTGATGCAAATATTTGTCATTTTATCCTGGGTTGGGATTAAAAATCCAATGACATAATATATTTACAAAATAACTTTGATTCATAGACTATCTATTTGTAGATCATTTTTAGCATTGGCTAAGCAAGTAGAATTCAACAATCCAATTTCTTTACTGAATTAGTTAAGCAGTTTATTTTGTTTCTTAATATCTCAGGTTTGGTTCTATGTACTTCATTTTTATTACTATAGTTAAAAAATTCAGACAGGTTTTTTCCCCCTGAAAATTAAAACAAATAAGAAAAGTTGCCTTGCATTTTATTTGAACAAATTAACTTGGCTAAAACTTATTTGAAAACATCTTAAAGTTGGAAAGAACTGTGTTGGAAGCATTCTACAAGCCTATTTCATATTCTTTGTGGCTAGATTAGTGTAAACGATCCTAATCCCATAATTATGGTGCATTGTCCTGCTATAAGTGATGGCATGTTGTGCCGGGAACGACACCCTCCCATTCTGAATTTGTAAAAACAGTTGTCCTGTGGGCAGGGCCCGCCATATGCCTTTAATCTTCACTTTTGCTGACTTGCCTCTTTACACTCTTTACATATTTTTAAGATATTTTACATATTCATACCATCAATAGATCGGCTGGCTTGAAAAGATGTGTTGAAATGAAAATTATTTAAAATATGTAGAACTTTGAATTAGAATTTTAAAAAGAATTTAGAATATAAATACTAGCAGGAATAAACTGACTTGAACTACCTGTGCATTAACTGATTTTAACACACACATTACAAGCCAATTCAAGCCAATCAGAATCGAGTATTCGAATAGACCATATATTTAAATTACTTATAAGCAGGGATGACATTGGGACCTCAAACAGCAAATGACTCCCAGGAAACATTGATGCAAACATTCAGTATTTATAAATGCATTAGTATTAACAACAAAACAGTAACACAGAAATTTAGTTCTAATATTTAATTTAATAATTATAAAAACTCATAGTTATATACATAAAATTAAACGGACTGAAAAATGCCTGTATTTAAACCATTTAATACTGAAATACACACATACATGGAAACGATATCAAAAAGTAAAATATGAAAGCAATACGAACACTGAAATTTTCTATAAAGTAATTTGTCAACGCCAAGGGTGTAGATTTGGCTTGAACATTGGGGGGGGGTTGCAGTGTGAAGAATTGACATGTTTCCATTGATCATGGTATAAATATTGGGGGGTTGTACTTGCTTGTTTTTATTATTGGGAGGGTTATCTCCCCCCCATCCCCCATGGAATCTACGCCCCTTGTCGACTCACTTTTGTATTATTATTTTATTTATTTTTTATGTATGCCTAATTTTCTCCGGTTCTTTTTTGTTTTGTTTTTGGGGGGGGAGGGGGGGGGATTTTCTTTCCAATTTGGAATGCCAAATTCCCAATGTGCTCTAAGTCCTCGTGGTGATGTAGTGATTCCAAAGATGTCCGACAGTGGACTGACTTGCTAGAAAGACTGCCGTAGTGCTTTGGGGCGATTCTCGCTTCGCATTTAAAAGCACAGAGCTACAACATAATATTGCAGGTACAAAACATCCCGTTCACGACATCAAGCAGTTTAAACCTTTTTTACTGCAACTATTTAAGCAGTGTCAGACAGAATCTTTTCACAACATCTCACAAATATGGGAATGTTACTCACAGCAGAGGATTTACAGTAACGTCAAACAGTGATCGACTTGAAATGCATTGTTGATGCGGCGCTTTGCTGTAACAACAGCGGATAAAAACACTAAACTAAAACATTGCAGAGGGTTTTACTGTACTGACAGTTATTCACTGTTAAGCACAGCAAAAACGCTCTCTATGAAGTTGCGTCTCTCATTTAATTTGAGAATTGCGCCTGCCAGTAAAACCACCACCCCTAAAAATATAAATTTTAGTAGTTAACCCCACTAATCGAATAGTCAGTTGTTGGTCAATTAGTCGACAACCATGTCACATCCTTAGTCACTTTTGTATCACTAGCGTCACCAAAAATAATAACAAAACCAACAGGTTTCCCAAACACCCCCCGTTTTCCATTGGTCTAACAAACAAATAGTCCTGCCTCAAACTTACAGCATTGGTTGAGCCAATGTTGCTACTGTATGTCAGGTTGGTCGGGTTGTTCGAAAAAATAAAGCAATGTTTTGAAAGCACCACAGTGTTTACACTTTTCCAGGGTTTCAACCCTCAAATTGCCTACTTATTGCAGTTTTTATTGGTTAATATAAGGATATTTATTCATGAAACCTTTGAGTTGTGCAAAAAGTGATACTGTATGTAAATAAGCGAAAGGCTCACATTTGGTGCTCTTTGAACAGGAGTGGCTACCCTTACATAGCATTTTGTATAGTCTTGGTTCTAATCCATTCTGGGAAGGTTTTTTCTCTCCACTCTGGAATTAAAAAGGCCTGTGATCTGCCCTCCCCGGCGAGGATGAACTGGGTTGGGTAGAGATCACCTTACCTGCCTCGGTCCTACTTAATTTGACAAGATATCTCCCAGAGTATACCGCCAGTTTTCAGGTTTTTCTAATGAAGGGAAACGTTAAGAGTGAGAAGAGACGACTCATAGTGACTGGAGAAACACCTTTGACTTGTTACGCTTAACACCCCTGCCAGTATGTTTGTAATGGGGATAGTCCCAACATTGTACTAAAAGAACTCTGTAATGTCTGTAAGAATTGTGGAAAATCTGCTCATTAATTAAAACGCATTGATTTTGCTATGTTTAAGCCTCTCATCCACACTAGAACAGGACCCTTGAACTAGAGCTTTTTCCTCCAGCGAAAATGAAGCCAATACCCTATACTTTGGAAAACGATGAAGTTAGATTAAAACGAAAGCAGATTAGTGTTGATGTTCATACATCGACTTAATCATAATACTTGCATTCACTTTGAACTGATGTGCACGTTTTGGTAAATTGATTGGAATGGTTTAACATTTTGTAAAAATAGATCTGCTTGAAGTGGTACAGTACCCCAAAAAGTATTTGGACACTTAATGTATTTGGACTCAAAAAATATAAGAATGCTTTTGCATTAGCAGAGTGTCGTATGTGTATAAATACTTATCAATCTTGATTATTAATTGGATTAATTGTGCAGCCATTTATACATGTGCATATTATAAAAAAATCCATTATCATTCTAATACGACTTCAGAAATGGCATGTAGGATGTTCTGACAAGCACGTGAAGGCAGCATTAGATTAGGCCAGTGCTGTGGGCAGTCATACCAGCATACAGAATCTGAATGGTAACAGAACCCTGAGGGAGAGGGGGTCTAACCTTTTAACAGAGCCCACTGCAGCATCCTCTCTCTCTGCTGTATGAGCCCCTGGAGCCAAATTCATTGTCCTACAGGTTTAATAGCCCATCTATTAGCCTCAGTAGTCCGGGCGCTGGTCAGGGAGCCGGCCATTTTTAGGCCATTCGCAAAATCGTCAAGTGCATTTCCAGAATGCTTTGTAAAAACAGGGAGCATCGTTGCTCTCTATGTTCCCTTACCGGAAATGTTGTCGTGTCTTTAGTCTCTCAAGTCATTCGAAAATTAGCACAAGTGTAAAATTATGAAGTCAAAGCCATATTTTCTCTTTAAAAAAGATTTCGTTTGGAAGTAGGGTCAATGATGTGACGCTCATTTTCTTGTCCTGATCTATTAATTTACTTAAAAACACAAATTAAAAATGCATTTCACACAAAACAATTACTTGAATAGGCTACTCTTTTATGATGAAGGCATGCTTTCAATTTCTGAGTTCAAAGTCATTTAACATTCTATCCGGATACATTAAATAAAAAAAAGTCTTATTAAAAGCTAAAATTCTTGAGATTTTTTTTCTGGCATGAGTAGTGCAGAATAATATTCTTGTATTATTTCTTAAAAAAATAAGCAGTGAAATAATTTGATTTTCAAATGTGGTATAACCAACACATAGGAAGCCAGTTTGTTGTCATGCGATAAAAAACATGTAAAACTGAGAGGAACACTTCAGACGATCAAGGCTGTTTGTGAAGTTTAAAAAAAATTGTCATATCATTAAATATCAATATGTTGACATTTTTATGAAAAGGCACATTGTTCAGGTCATGTGGTTGCAATTTAATGCGCAACCTCGAAATTGCGTTGCATGTCCACATTAATCTGGATACATTTGAAAAAGGTGTTTTCGTTTTCGAAATGCTCTTCGTCCACACTGCCATTTTCAAGCATTTTCCAAAAGTTGCTAGTCCATACTAAACCCTATGAAAATGCTTAAATCCCTGTTCCATGTACGGGCTGAAACGCAATTGTCCTTGTGTTTCGCTGCCAGACAGCAGTTCCAAGTAAACTTTGCGTCGCCTATGAAGGAATGCATTGTGAAGGTTGTACAAACTAACATTTATCTTTAACAACGCACTCAAAGTGAATAACAGGCACAATAAAGTCGCTACAATGTGGGCCGCCATCTTGATTGTTTTGGGTGGAATGGATCACATGACTGCGTCACATGACAACAAATGCATCATCAGTTTCAGATATCTCCCACTTCCCCATACACACTACAGCGCGAAGACGGTGTTTTCAAATGTATTCACTTGGGAGAGTGTCTGTCTCAGTGTGGACGTAAAGTCAAAACATAGAGAAAAAGATGCGGTTTTTTTTGTTTTTTGTTTTTTTGGGAGGGGGATTTTCTCCCCTTTTTCTCCCCAATTTGGTACGCCCAATTCCCAATGCACTCTAGGTCCTCGTGGTGGCGTAATGACTCGCTTCAATCCAGGTGGCGGAGGATGAATCTCAGTTGCCTCCGTGTCTGAGACCGTCAATCCATGCATCTTATCACGTGGCTTGTTGAGCGCATTACCGGGGAGATCTAGTGTGTCTGTAGGCTTCACGCTATTCTCCGCGGCATCCACACACAACTCACCACGTGCCCCACTGAGAGCGAGAACCACACATTATAGTGACCACGAGGAGGTTAACCCAATGTGACTCTACCCACCCTAGCAACCGGGCCAATTGGTTGCTTAGGAAGCCTGACTGGAGTCACTCAGCATGCCCTGGGTTCAAACTCGCGACTCCAGGTGTGGTAGTAAAAGATGCGTTTTCAATTGAAAACATATTAGTGTGGACATGGCCTGAGTCATCAGTGTCCCAATGATCAGTGGATCAACAAACCGTGCTAGTGCATGAATTTGTCTTCACTATATACTGATTCACGACATAGGGAGTTAGGTAGCAAGGTGAGATGCATCCCCAGACTATTTTGAATTCAGATCACAAGCACAGAGGAAAAGAATGTTTTTGTTTGTTTGTTTGTTTGTTTGTTTGTCTTTGTGGTGAGCTACTGGCTGCCTAAAGCATGAAACCATGGAAATTCAAGAAACATTTAGAAACCAAAATTGTCCATTTTCCTATTCAGCCTTTTTCATATTAATAATTTTGCATATTGTTGGTCTGCAATTTGTACAATTTCTGTTTGTACAATTTAATTATCTAAATGGTCACACTTTATATTAGGTGCTACTATGTATTTACTGTGTAACTACATGTTGTTTTGCAAAATTCCCACATTTGCTGCTACTGAGGTTGAGGTACGGGTATGTTTAGGAGTAAGGGTTGGGTTAGGGTTAGGATAAGGGGTTAGAATTAGGTTTTGGGGTAAGGGTTGGGTTAGGGGTAACGTTAACAGTGTAACTACAAATGTAATTAAATGCAAGTACTTTAAATGTAATTAAAATGCAACAACATGTATGTACACAATAAGTACATTGTATTAAATGGTTAAGTACATAGTAGTTAAGGCCTAACATAAAGTGGGTCCATTTTAATTTAAGTTAATTTAAATAATTTTAAGTCATCTTGTGGCCCCCTTAGATGTTTGCTGAGGCCTTGGCACCTTGGTTGACAGCCACTGCGATAAAAATGTTGGCACTGTGTTGTTGCCATTTGATGTCCGGTGTAAAATCTGGGTTCTGAAACAAACACCAGTCGAGAACCACTGTATTACTTTGTTTATGCATGAACAGAAAAGGATTAATTTGTTTGTTTGAACAGACAAAAATACAAATGTAAATGTGCATATGAAAGACAATTGGCAAAAAGATATATAAACACATGCACAAGTGCACACACACACCACATACTCCATTCTTTCTTTGTCATATAATAGATTGCGAGCTCTCGGTTTTTCCATTTTTAATAAGGATCATACAGAAATGAGTCTCAGTGGCCTGGAATTAAAGTAGCTACGGACAGGACATCATCCTCGCTGCTCCAGGCCACTGCACGCTCAGCTCTGATTGGTCGGCTTCTAGGTCTGCTGCAGCCCATGGTTTAAGTACTTGTAGATTTCACCCATTTTTACACAGAGTCATAGAAAACAAGTCTACCGTAAGCACTCGTGTATCGCCTCAGGTCATCTACAAGGACATGTGGTCTTTTATTTTTGAAGCTTTGATGGTATTGAGCCAAAGTTTAATAAAAGGCTCTATAGTTTATTAAAGAAAGTTCTTGTTGGTTAAACTGAAGTCTACCACATTTATTATAGTATGTTGATTTTAAAACCCCAAATGCAAAATATAGAACACATTTACACATAATTTACTGTAAAACTACAAATCAGCTAGAGAAAGGATGTGAATGAAGATGTTAATATGGGAAGGTTTTTAAGTAAAGGAGCCTTTATTTGCTGGTTTTGTTCAGCTGTCAGCATTTGTGCAAAAACACATATGCCAGCCATTTGCTTGACTGCAGGAGCCATTCCTGAGCGCAAATTCTGCAAAGAGTGGCAAACTTTATGCCAAGCACACACATGGGGAATTTTCAAGGTAAAACGTAATTTCAAGTGGAACTGCAAAAATAGTAAACACGTTCAAGTAGGTTTCCTAAACACTTCACCTGTCTGGCATTAATTGGATAAACAGATAGCCACACCCCAAACTCACATAATTGGTTGAACCAATATTGCTGTGTCGGGATGCTCAAACAAACAGGAGATGTTGTTTGAAGGAATGTTCTGGGTTCAATACGAGTTAAGCCTTTCGTTTCTTAAAAAATAAATAAATACAAAAAATCTACACTTACAATGGAAGTGAATGGGGTCCAATCTGTAAACGCTATAATACTCACTGTTTCAAAAGCATAGCCACAAGATGCAAACAGTATGCGTGTTAACATTTTAAGTGTGATGTAATCGCTCACACTATTATGTGTAAAGTTCTAACCTTTTACAACTTAGTTGCCATGACTTCGGTACACCGTAAGCCTACCATAAAATTTTTGATTTTAACAACTTTACAGCTCAAATAAAACACGAGTTTTAACAGAAGAATTAAAGTGCTTTTATAAAATTATAAGCTTCACATTTCTGCCTTTTTAACCCCCCCAAAAATGGCTCCATTCACTTCCATTGTCTCACTGTAACCTCCATTTTTTAAAATTTATTTCATAACAATTTAATTGAGTAATCGTTAATAAAATAAAAAATAAAAAAATTATTTTTTAATAAAAATTAATACATTTCATAACAAAATTTCATCAAATTGTATTGAGTAATTTGTAATAAAAAATTATTTAAAAAATTGGGTGTAATCTTTAATCAAATAAAATGTATTTTTTTGATGATTTAAAAAAAAAACTAAATACATTTCATAATAATTTCATCAAATTGAATTGAGAAATCTTTAATAAAATCGAATTATTTTGTATTTTTATTTAAATAAAAAATAATCAGTTTCATAACAAAATTCAATCAAATTGGATTGAGTAATCTTCAATAAAATATAATTAATTTTTTGATTATATTTTATGAAAAAGTTCTATTAATTTAATTTTGTTAAACATTACAATATTCCATTTGATTCTAAATTGAAATGCGTAAATCTTAAAGACTAAAATATTTTTTGAGTGTTCCTTTAAATATTTGGGGGGAATCAACCTATGAAAGACTCACTTATAGCTGTTTCTGCATACGCTTGAATAGGAGAAAGTATTTTAACATAAAATAATACACCTTAAGCTGAGTAAAGGGGCTTTGTGTTTAAATTGGAAATAATTTGTTGCAATTAATATGCAATTAATTATTTCTGTTTCAACCCATGACAAGTTGTGTTAGTTGTGCAAATCAGATAAAAGCTTCAAAGTAAGATGTGAATTTCTGATGTTCTTGTTCAACATTATAATATATTTTGCTAATGCAAGGTGAAATGATACTCTCCTTAACTGAAACAGCTCAGACTCTGAAGGTATGTGTGTTGTTTTCTTTGCCTTGGGGCTGTGCTGTCTTTAACATGGGGGTTAACACAATGGAATGGTAAGCAGTGTTAAACCCCTTCCTTTCAGGTAATTTATTATGGGGCACACACAAAGGGAGAATGACACTCTCAGTGTATAATTTACCTCAAATATAAGCTCAAAATGAAGTATTTGTTGGGTTCAAAGGAAGGGGAAGAGGGAGGAATATACATTTTATGGGGTAATTGGTGCTTTGGGTGACTCAGGGATTTAAGATGAAACTTCTGTCATAATCATGTTGTTACAAACCCGCGTGACATTCTTCCTTCTGTGGAACACATACTTCTCTTAAGATCGCCACAAAGACTACAAATGTCAAGATTTATGGTGAAAAAGAGTTACATTTTGGTTAGTTTCTCACCCAAAACTGATCATATCGCTTCAGAAGACATGGATTAAACCATTCGAGTTGTATGGATTACTTTTATGCTGCCTTTATGTCCTTTTTCTGGCTTGAGGGGTCCTTTTTGGGCCCCATTGACTTGCATTGAATGGATATGAACACCTCATACATCCTTCAAAATATCTTCGTTTATGTTCTGTAGAAGAAAGAAAGTCATATGAGTTTGAAAGGGTTTAAGAGTGACTAAATAATGAGAGAATTGTCCGTTTTAGGTGAACTATTCCTTTAAGCCACACTTGGGACAAATTCAGGCAAGCCTATTTTTCTTAAATATCAAGTCGGTGCAGGTTTTTATTTCCTCCAGTTGTCACTTTTGTCATTATTTATAAAATTACTTAACATATTGGGCAAAGCGACATTTTTATTTTTACTATTTAATTAATCATTTTGTCTTTCATAGTTGTTTTACTGTTGTAAAAAAACTGTAAATTTTGCAGAAAAGTTATTAAATCTATAGATATATTAGATTTTCTAGTTCTATTGTAAGTCTATAATACAGTAGGCTTAATGGATATAACTGTAGCTGTAGCTGTAGCTTTCTTTCCTGGGCACTAACGGTGGTAATGTTCAAAAGCTTTTTTGCAGCCTTCAGACTTCAAGTCTCCAAAGACTTCATGTTCTTATTAAAGAAATTGTAGATCTATAGAAATATATATATATATATATATATATATATATATATATAATTCATTATATAGGCAGCACCCCCTGCTGTCACTTATTTTAACATCTGGTTAATGAAAGCAAGTTTTAGGCCCTGACCTCATGAATAATTAGTTAGGACAGCAGGACAAGCGTGGATCTTCATTTCTTTTATTTTCTTTGGATGCAGAACATTTAATAATAATAAAGGGGGAGGAAAGGAATGTGTACAATTGAGGGTTAAAGGAATAGTTCACCGAAAAATAATTTACTCTCTACTGTATGACATTCTTTGTTCAGTGTAGGGCTGCTACTAACGATTATTGTGACAAGCAATGTTCAGTTATTTATTTTATCATATAAAAAGCCAAGTTGTATTTCCTGTATTTTATTAAAATGTATTTATGAAAAAAAAAACACACATAAATGATTGTTTAAAAAAAAGTTTAAAATATAAATGTTACAATATAAAATGCATTTTATTTTATTTATTTTAAACCCTGCTTATCTTCAGCAGGATGATTTAAACCACTCACAAATGAAAATGAAAAAAACAAACAAAAAAACAAAACAAAGAAAAACAAAAGCATGCTGCATATATCCAATAGATTGATAATGAAATTCGTTGTCGATTATTTTCATTATTTATTAGTCGTTGCTGCACTAGTTCTGTGGAACACAAAACGAGACGTTAGGCAGAATGTTAGTCTCTGTCACCATTCACTTTCATTGTATGGGAAAAAGATGCTAACATTCTGCCTAACGTCTCTGTGTTCCACAGAAGGAAGAATGTCACATGGGTTTGTAACAACATGATTATGACAGAATTTTCATTGTTGTGTGAGCTTTCCCTTCAAGGCCGGTCATATATTTTGACATCATACGTTAACCTCCTGTGACCCGAGTGTGACTGCTGTGTGCATTTTCCATTCCCTTTTTTGATTCGTAACTAGTAGCCCCTAAGAAACATGCAAAAAGAGACTACATAGTTCTCTTAAAAATTGATGTCCAGGTATGTGAACAGCGGGACTAAGTTGTGAAATTTTAAATAATACCAAGCTATAGAAAGTCATATTTTTTTCATCAAATTGTTTATTATGTTTCCAGGAGTGTTGATTATTCATGTCTTTGAGACGTTACAGACATTAAATCAGAAATTATCATAATTAATTCTGATTCAAAGTAATGTCCAGCATCATCCAGTCACTGCCAATCATGTTAAAATAAAATGATACATTATAAATTCTGAATCTATGTACTGATTGTCATTGTCCCATGTCTGTCAAACTGTCAATCTGCAGCCTGAAACTGAACTTTTGGTCGGATTTTAGGAGTGAATGCACTTGGCTGCATAGGAAAGCTATAGGATGCTCCCTTGCTCCATAATTAGGGAATGACTTCCAGTGTGCTGTCTGTCTGCACTGGTCTCAGAACAGTTAGAAATGCACCTTATTTTCATCCTAACTCCATATAAAGCCTCTGAAAGCAACATTTTCCAGCTTTTGGATGAACCCATTGATTCTCAATGTGATAATGCACATTAAATATAGGATGTTTTAAGGAAAATTAGCCTATTGTCCACGTACGTGGTCATTGTGTTTAACAGAGTGCTGTTTCGCGATAAATCAGTGCAATGTTTTAAAATTGCATATCGGATGAAACTAGAGACTCTAATATTTAGACTCAAACAGGTTTTAATATAAAAACTTAATGAGGTTTCTTACCCGGTGTAGTTTTGTTGCCATTTCTCCCTAAGACAAACTCGGCAGAGATCATCACCATGTTGTTTTATCACATGACTCGTTGCGTCAAAAGTTTAACCATTTAATGACAGACTTGATTCTCCTGAACTGAGATCAGTCGGTTTAAATTAAATTAAATTATGCATAGCCTATAGCGAAGCCAAAACATAATGTCCACGCATGTGGATGTGGGGTCTAAGGAGGTTAAGGTCTTTACTTACCTAATATAATCAATAAAATGTGTACACCCCTATATTATTCTATTTTTTTTTTTTTATTATTTATTTATCCCTTCCCCCCCAATTTGGAATGCCCAATTCCCACTACTTACTAGGTCCTCGTGGTGGCGTGGTTACTCACCTTAATCTGGGAGGTGCAGGACAATTCTCAGTTGCCTCCCCTTCTGAGACAGTCAATCCGCGCATCTTATCACGTGGTTCGTTGTGCATGACACTGCGGAGACTCACAGCATGTGGAGACTCGTGCTACTCTCCGCAATCCACACACAACTTACCGTATGCCCCACTGAGAGCGAGAACCACTAATTGCGACCACAAGGAGGTTACCCCATGTGACTCTACCCTCCCTAGCAACCGGGCCAATTTGGTTGCTTAGAAGACCTGGCTGGAGTCACTAGGCACACCATGGATTCGAACTCATGACTCCAGGGGTGGTAGTCAGCATCAGTACTCGCTGAGCTACCCAGGCCCTATATTATTCTATCTTGATGTAGGCTGGTATTTGATGTGAAAATCAAAGTGCACTTTAAAGGGTGACAAAATTAAACCAATGGATTTTGTTCAATCATTCGCTATCTGCCCCAACTTGTTCTAAACTCAACGGAAGCCCTCCCTCCCAACCACATTCTACAATACCCCCATCCTAAAAGCACGGAGTCAGAGGGCACCTGTGTGTGTGTGTGTGGGTTAGTGGCAGGTGCTGTCTCTGTCTGCTATGGTACATGATTGGCATGCTCAGTTGGGTTACCCTTACAATCTGCATTAAAACTTGACTGTTCTTTTATGTTTGGGTGTATTGTCTTGGATGATCTTTTATTCACATATCATTCAAAGTGGTGTAGGACAGATAGACCAAAGAGTAAGGCCTATACCTTTAAAAATGGTCAACTAGTTTTTGTAGGTTTTTGCTAAATATATATTTATATATATTTAGTTATACAGAGCTTTCTTAAGACCAATTAGTCAACTAGTTGTTTGGGCAAAAATATAGTTTTGCACATCCATAGTCTAGATTTGTTTATGCATATACTTATAAGTTGTAATTTATGTAAAATAGTCGTATGGACCAGAAACCATCACAATTTTGATCAGACTGCTAGGAAGAGAAAGGCTGATCTTAAGAAATCAAAAGTTATTGTTTCTGTAATGTTTGCTAAACTTTCATAAATCTTTGGAATTAAAAGATGGAGGCCTGGTCATGATGACTCGATTTTTCTGAGCTCAGATCACAAAGCTCACAGATATAATGAGGTCCAAAAGTGTGGGACCAATAGTGAAAATGCTTTTATTTTGAAAATGTTCAATGTACATTTGAATAAATAAATAAATGCATAGTTTTAATGGGAAAAAATGCTACAGTTAAAAACAGTAAAAAGAAAAAAAAAGTCAAATCTGTTAACTGGTTAACTAATATTTACCGTACCGTTAAGTGTCCTGAAAATAATGTCACAACAGTCCTAAGTGTATGCTTTGTTGTCTTTATGTAAAATATATATTCTTATATATATATATATATATATATATATATATATATATATATATATATATATATATATATATATACACTGATCAGCCACATCAATAAAACCACCTGCCTAATATTGTGTAGGTCCCCATCATGCCGCCAAACAGCACCAACCCGCATCTCAGAATAGCATTCAGAGATGCGGGTTGGTGCTGTTTTAGCATTCTGAGATGCGGGTTGGCGCTGTTTTGGCGGCACGAGGGGGACCTACACAATATTAGGCAGGTGGTTTTAATGTTGTGGCTGATCGGTGTATATATATACTGTATATATATTAGGGCTGTCAATCGCTTACAAAGTGTAATCGAATTTTTTACATGACATGCCCATTAATTAATCGAATTAATCGCAATTAATCACATACATCATTATTTGCTGTTAAAGGCCCCAAATATAGATAATTCATATAAATAATGCATAATAATTCAAATATTTATAAATATAATATGAAGGGCCTATAATGTATAATACTGATTGAAATTCAGTTTGAAATAAATTGCATTATTGTGGCAGATGAATAAAGCATTGATTAGACAATACAAAAAGTGGCTTAAGAACTCAATATATTGTTTGGTTTATTCTCATATCATTGAACAAGCCTACAATTAACAGCAATCTGTTTTGCATCGAGTTTGTCCATGTGTCCAGTTCCCACAGTACACGTTCTTGCATTCTGTCTGCGCTTTTTTTAATTGTTACTCTATGTACATGTGTGTTCCTCAGACGGACACATTTGGAGTGTCTCACTGGTATTCAGCATCATGAATGCCGCATTTTTAGGACGCTTTGTGAAGTTAAAAGTAGTGGAAACTTTGAATATTGTGTCTTAAGATTTCTGTATTCTGGTTTGTTAAAGGATTAATTCACCCAAAAGCATATGATAAGATTTGGTGAGAAACAAACTGAAATCTAATGTATTATTTAGTGAAAATGTTCACTGACCGTTGATCTCCTGTGCGCGTTCATGATAGGGCATGAGAGCAACAGTTCACGCAGACCCCTCACGGCATTGGGGCGTTCAAGCGAAACCAAATTTTGTTTATCTAAAAACAGGTCCTCCACTGCGATAGTGACAACAAAACACAACACAGCTGCACACAAAACAGAGAACAGAACTTACTAAACATGTCTGAAGTGTTTGTAGTTGAAGAATTAATGCATTTCTATGCCCAGCCTTATTTTTTGAGTACTCGAAAATCAAACAGAAACATAGAGGAGGCTACAGGCAGCCACAGTCACACCGTCAACATTTTTACTTAATAATACGTTCAATTTCAATTTGTTTCTCACCAAACTTTATATGCTTTCATAACAATCATGAGTCTCATGGAATAATTGATCAGACTTCTGAATTATACTTTTGTGTTCTTTTGAAGCTTGAAGAGGTGGTCACCATAAACTGCCACTGTATGGCATCACTGACCACAAGGTTTTTCACAATTTCTCCCTTTGTGTTAAGAAAAAGAAAGAAATAGTCAAAGTCATATAGGGTTATAACAACACAGAGGTGAGTAAACAATGACTGAATTTTCATTTTTGGGTGAACTATCCATTTAAGGTTTGTTGAGGTGCGCTGCCACCTATTGACGCGGCTTGTTAAAACAGAAGTACTTCAAGCTTGAATTAATCATTTGGTAGATTTTTGTTTTATTTTATTAAGGAATTTATGTACATGTGCATGATAAAACTAAATTTAACACGTTATAATTAATAGCACTAAATTAACATGTTAAATCAACAGTACTAATATATATATATATATATATATATATATATATATATATATATATATATACACACACACACACACACACATTTATATACTGTAACTATGTAAACACATTTTTTTTTTTTTTTTTTTTTTTTTTTTTGGGGGGGGTCACACATGTGGGAGACACACATTATGCTGATATGCGGTTATATTAGCACTTTGATGTTTTACTGTCCAATTACCCTGGAATGTCTGACACCATTTAGTTTTATGGCATGTAGCAATGCTCAGGAATCTGTAGAAAATTTTTGATGTATCAAGAGGACACCTTGGGAAATCATTAACCACCTCCTTCGATTGGCTGGATGTATGGGCGGGTTAAACAGAAGTTCGACTCGAGTTGGCGATCTGCCCAGACTGTGCACAGCTATGCTTCACAGACAGTGTGAAATGTGTCTGTCATGACTTCCGAAGCCTGCATTCAACTTCTAGTCTTAAAGATCTATCAAAACCACAAAGGGCTCTCAGGTCTACAGCATAACTTTCCGAGGAGGGTCTGGCTGCTCTTTTGGTAATGATGTGATGATAAATGTGTTCATCTTCAGCAGGCTTACAGAATAACAGAAGAATTTTCAGTTTATTGCGTTCACTGTTCCAAATAAAAATTCCAATATCATATTTTTGTTATAACTCTTGGGTGAACAAGTAAACTCAATGAGACCACACTGGCATACATTCTGGCAATAGTCAAGTTAGATTTGAACCAAAAATTAGGACAAGGGTGTTTTTCGTAAAAATGTTGGGGCAGGTTGTCACATTTAAAAGTTGTACGTTTATACAATTCATTTATTGCAATATCTTTAACAAAGATTTGATATTTTTGTATGTTACCTTTTACAGTTTTGCTTTTTCATTAATTATTATGTCTGAATTTTGCTGAAAAGACATTAAATAGCATACAGTAGTTCGTGAATTGCACCTCTCTTTAAAATCGATGGGAATCCTCACTGTCTCAGTGACTAAAGGAAGCTTGTAAGATGTTTCAGAGGAACAGAAGGAGAAGTGTTTGTTTGACTGTGCATACTGCATGAGAGGTTTCGCTCTCGCTGACAGACAGAGACTGAGGGAAAACAGAGAGGAAAAACTTGGCTGATTGAGTCACAACAGAGGGAATAGCCATAATTAAGACAGTGAGATGGAGGGAGAGAACGAGAGAGAGGGCTGGATGATGACACCGTATCAGAGCTGTAACTGTAAGTAGTGGATTTGAGTATTTGAGCACTGTTGTAAGGCACTATTTTTCTTTTATTTCTGTAAAATTTCTTTGTAACAAGATATATTGTTAAATGCATTATGCAAATACAATTGAATTGAAAATTAACTATTTTATGTAGAAGTTCATATTTGTGGTTGCTTGGATCATAAATTACCCATAATCAAGGATTATTTTATATAAGATTAGGTTTGAAATATTATAAGATATATTGGGGGTAGATTTAAAGGGATAGTACACCCAAACATGAAAATTCTGTCAACATTTACTTAACATTATCCAAACCTGCATAATTTTTTTTAATGCATTTTATAGTTCGATTTCAGTCAGACTAAAACAGTTCGTCTTTTTGAATTTCATTTAATCACTTTTTTTTTTTGTTGGACTAACAGACTTGCGATTGTTGCTTGCCTTCGTCCAGCATGTGTACACTAATCGGACCATAACTGTCCTTGGCGTTGTGAACATGTTCTGAAAGACACAGGTGATGCGAATTTTGCCCGGCGAATTTGACACCTTGCTTCAAATATTCGATTACACATTGTGTCATGAGTACTTGGACATAAAGATGAAGACTGTACATTGGCGTAACTCTATTATAACCGTGTAAGTCAACGTACTGAGTGTCCACTGCAAAAAATATATATATTTCTTTTGGGGCTGGGCAAGCTTTCCTTTGCTAATTTTATCTCTTAACAAAAAAGACATGCCTCTTGGAGAGTGGAAAGTCAGCAAAGAAAACAACTCTGTCTTATGTAATAGTTCCAAACAGAGTTTTGTTTTCAGTGGGACTGTAAGAGCCTTAGGGAATAAACGTTTTCGTCTTGACCATGTCCAAAAACCATTGCACTGTAAAAGTATGCAAAGAAACGCAGTGCTAATATCTGTTTAAAAATCTGCCAGGAATGTTCATTCAGACCTGTGGCATTACAATAAGCAATTGTTTCTCACCACACACCTTTTAAACATGAATAGTTTGGCTGTTGGTTTGATTTATAACAAATCCTTTGTGTCCTTTCTCCTCACTGCTCAGGTTTCAGGAGAAAAATCTGTATCGGTAAGTTATTTGTCACACCAAGTGTCGAAGATAGAATTAGATTCGTTGTGTAGAGGCTCATCTGTAGTTCATAGGCGTATGTGTGTGGTTTGTATGTGTGTGTGGTCTTCAATCACACCATTCTCTCAACAGATTGTCTTTGCTTAGCATCTTACAATGCTGTTTTCCCAGTCTGAAGGACAACTGCCCATACTGTTCCTGGAAGAGACATCATAGACAGATATAGGGGTATCAGCATGAACCGATTAGGATAAGCTTAAGCAGAACAGACACCAAAAGCACAAAGCTGGGCTCATTAGCTCAGGAATTAACTGTAAGTACTCTGTTACTGGGGCACAAATTAAAACAGTAATACAGGGGTTTCACCCTTGGTTCGTTTTTGACCCATATGGAATCATTTCAAATGATCTCAGACCCCTTTAAAGTGAACCGAAATGGGACCTTCCCGGGAGGTGCATGGTATGAGTACGGTTCGCTTTCATTCTGCAGTTCGGTTCAATAGCATTTGTGGCATAATTTCAATTCTTTTCTTTAAAAAAGCAAAAATCAAGGTTACAGTGAGGCACTTACAATGGAAGTGAATGGGGCCAATTTTTGGAAGGTTTAAAGGCAGAAATGTGAAGCTTATAATTTTATAAAAGCACTTACATTAATTCTTATGTTAAAACTTGTGTATTGTTTTAGCTGTAAAATGTATTAAATTGTTTATGGTTTACAGAGATACGTGTCATGGCAACAGAGTTGTAAAATTGGATATAACTTTACACTGGAAAGTTAAATAAGTGGTTTTATCACACTAAAATAGTTATCACTAGGGGTGGGTAAAAGTATAAATTTTCTGATACATCGCAATCTTTGTTTGAACGATCTCGATATCGATTCTTAAATCCCAAGATCAATTTTTCACTCTGTGGCAACCCTCTATAATGCAAGTAAACCACTTGCATGTGCAAACAAATCTCACGCTATGCGACTAAAAATGTCTATGATTACCACTGGCTAGTAAATGTCCAGATTACGCAATTATATCAGATTATATAGTGAAGTTATTAGCACACAGGTCCATTCACTGTGTGTTGAGAGTAAAAGTTTGGTTTAAATCATCCTGTGTGTCCAAAGATGAGATCCACAGATCCATGTTATTGAATAATGTCTCTTTTAATACCCTTCTGTTTTTCATTCAGTTGTTGATATAAAAAAACCAAAACATTTAATTCTATTCAAACATGGATGCGCTAAAGAAACCACACACGTCTTCTCTCGTTATATGCGCTTACTGGCTGATGCTTCTAGTCTTGAAGAGACAGTACCGATTTTGCATGTGTTCTACATATCAATGTAAATACTTGTAAAATAAAAATGTAACAAAAATATATATGCAACATACAGTAATACTATATGCAATTTCTAGACATTAAGTGATGGTGAATTTGAACATTTTTCAAAGCTAAAATGTGACCAATTTGATGAAAAATCAATGATAAAATATAATTTGTAAAATGTATATTTTCAGTTTGTACCTAGAAGGGTTGACTAGAAGGTTCTTTTATAATTAAGAGCATTAGCTGAGAGAGAATTTGTTTCATATATAAGCAAAATGAACACTGTAACCAAAATGTACCCATATGAATCGATATTGAGTCTAATCGAGATTGGAATTGAATCAAATCGAGAGCTTGTGAATCCGAATCGAATCGGAAAATCTGTATCAATACCCAGCCCTAGTTAACACATATATTGTTTACGTCTTGAGGTTATACTTTTGAAACAGTGAGTATTTTAATGTTTACGGATTGGCCCCATTCACTTCCATTGTAAGTGCCTCATTAGCTGTGTTTCCACTATCAGGCCAAATGAGGGTGTGCTAGTGCGTGCCAGGGCCAGTTGCATTCCCACTGTCACTTCCGGGGCTTCATCGTGCCTCCTCTGGGCCAACGGCCAATGGCCTGTTAGTGGAGAGACCACTGGGGACACCATGGCAGTTACAGTCGATGAGTTGTCAATGCTAACTTATCTTGCTGTTTACATTCGATATAAACCTGATATTCTAGATAACTAGATAACATGATACCTCTGCTTAAGCTTCACTCTTGCTTGAGAAATGGGCAGAGTGTGTGACGTTGGCACCACAGCAGCGTATTCAGGACAGGTTTTTGGGCAACGCTACGGAGTTATTGGCCCGATAGTGGGAACGCAGATCGATTTTGGTCTTGCGGCTCGAGGTCCGAGGCTATTGGCCCCAGCTGGCCAGTTGATAGCACTGGCACGCACTGGCCCGATGGTGGAAAAGCGGCTATTGTAACCCAGGGCCCGTATTCACAAAAGTTTTATCTTACCACTAGGAGTTCTCCAAAGAGTTCCTAGCTAGGAGTTTTTGTTTAAAACCTATTCACAAAACTGCTAAGAGCAAGTTTTACTAAGGAAGTCTTAAGGTAAGAGTAAGGCGGAGTTGACCTCGTTGCTATGGATGACGTCACGTTTTATTAACACGCTCTTTTAAATCGCCCATAGTGACTGGTAGACAGGGAACTGCTATTTGTCAGCTAAGATAGACAACGACATACAGGACAGATAGATCGATATATAGACAGACAGACAGACAGACAGATAGATAGATATATAGATAGATAGATTTTTCAGTTCATGAACATTTCTTCATCCTATGTTGATGTAATGAAACGAGCTTGCATCCCGTCAACAGCATCAAAAAACCGGGTAGCCCCGCGATTGCCGTGATTCCATGTGAATGCCCCCTTTTTTCTCTGCACCAAGATTACTCTTAGATGAAAATTTCTAAAGTCCTAAAATTATAAGTGACACGCCCCTAATTTTTAAGAGTTGCTCCTAAATTTCTGCGTTAGGAGCTATTTTTAGCCTTAAGATTTTTTGTGAAGACAGGTCCAGACTTTATTTTTTATTTTTTTAAGAAATGGTGGGACAAGTCAACATTTTTGTGGTAATCAACATGCCACAAATTCTGTCAATTAAGTTTAATTTGTATTGACTAAACTATTGCAGACTCCACAAAAACAAACTCAAGTGTCTTCCTTCAGTGTTCTGTGCAGATGACGATTTGAGCGTTTAACTGGACCGACTTGCAATACCATGTGAAAGTAGAGATTACAACATGAATATATTATTGTTTTATTCTATTAATAGATGCAGTTTGATGCTCTCAGTAAATAAATAAATACAATTGTGATCAGTCTTTTTGTTGTTAATATGACTAATCTAACACATTTGAATTTGTTGAATTAGATCCAGTACTTTTATATTAAAATACTATGTATTTATTAAAAGATGTTTTATTGAACACAGACATCTGTGCTCATGCTTTGTACTCTTGCAAACATACAGCCTGTCAATTACCATCCCAGATGCATTTATCTTAGACAACACTTGATGGTTGTGACAACACTTTGCAGTAGTGGCCTTTTGTCACTGATCAGTGATTAGATTAGCAGTGTGTCTGAGGATTTGGTCTGAGACAGCTGGCCCTAGATCAGTCTGAGTTTGTTTTTACGTGGTCTTCTGAGTGTGTTGACATGTCATGTACTGACAGCAGTAGTGGCATGCTGCGGGCTAGTGCAGCTACATCACTGGACACTGTAACACATACGTGAAAGAAACACACTTTTGCTTGATGTTTTCTAACCTTTTTTTTTCCTTATGTAGCCCCATCAGTAATTGTCAAGTACCCTATATCAACACTAAACCACAAATGTGTTCTTTTTATACTGGATATTGTTTGGCATTACCATTATATTATTAAAGTCACTTTTAAACAACAAAGTGAATACCCTGGCTGATAAATAAACTCGCCAAGTGGCACATACGCTCACTGAGCACTTTTTTAGAAACACTATGGTCCTAATAAAGTGCCCAACATGGTCTTCTGCTGTTGTAGCCCATCCGCCTCGAGGTTCGACGTGTTGTGCAATCTGAGATGCTATCCTGCTCACTACAATTGTACTGAGTGGTTATCTGAGTTACCGTAACCTTTCTGTCAGCTTGAACCAGTCTGGCAGTTACAGAAATACTCAAACCAGCCCGTCTGGCACCAACAATCATGCCACAGTCTAAATCACTGAGATCACATTTTCCCCCATTCTGATGGTTGATGTGAACATTAACTGAAGCTCCTGACCCGTATCTGCATGATTTATGCATTGCACTGCCGCCACACGATTGGCTGATTAGATAATCGCATGAATAAACAGATGTACAGGTGTACCTAAAAGAGTGTATATTCACACATTCACATCATAAATGAGATAAATAATAATAATTTAATATTATTAATATTAATATAATTTTTTCTGTATTATACATTTAACAAAGCAAAATCTAAATTAAAAGCTGCTTAAAGAGGATGTTTAACGATATATATATATATATATATATATGTTTTCTCCTATATCAGCTAAAAATGTTTGGGAAACCCAATATAGTCTCATGAAAATTCATAATTCGTATGAGACGGGGAAATCGTAAGAAATTGGAGGACATTTATTCTCATAGAAACCAACCAATCAACAAACAGAATTTTAAATCTGTACAATAGATAATACAGGCATCAAAGGTTAGGTTTAGGTTTGGGTTAGGGGTTAAACTTAGCAACAACAACAAAAAACGGTAATAACATTGTTCGTCGGTTTGTTTATTTTTATCTGTGGGAGTAAAAATGTAATGTTTTGTAAGAGCCAACTCATACGATTTCACTATCTTGTACCATTTTGAAGGAAACCTGTTCAAAACGTCACTATTTTTTGCAATTTAGTTTGTTGATACTAGAGTTGCAGAAATTACACAATTCACCTTTAGGTACCCCTGATTGGAAATCACTTATAATCGTGGATGCAGAGTGACCTCAGATGGAGAAAGAGAGGAAAAAAAGACATTGAAAAAGAGATGCATGGAAGAGTTTCTATATCACGACTAGATCATACAATCCTTTGAAAATTAGAGCATGACGCTACAGAAGCCTCAAGTATGATCAAGTAATTGAAGGCGTCTA
The DNA here is from genome assembly GCF_019703515.2 of Myxocyprinus asiaticus. NCBI lineage: Eukaryota > Metazoa > Chordata > Actinopteri > Cypriniformes > Catostomidae > Myxocyprinus > Myxocyprinus asiaticus. Next base: position 3,942,262 of record NC_059378.1, on the reverse strand, counting down.
TTTTTACTCTGTTAAATAATTACAGCTATGCCAAACTGCAATTAACTTGCCTTGTAATTTCCACTGGGTTCCCCCCTCCTTCACTCTGTGTGTCTGTGCCTTATTCGGGACGTGGCCCTGCACATGAGGAGAGGAGCTGAATTACTCTCCCTGGGCGTGAAGTGCAGATCGGCCATATGGTTTTAATAGATCAAGGCGAGTGATCCTGAAACTAGCTAAGGTCATTATATTTCTTTATCTGTGGCACCATCTGCTGTTGCCCATTAGTTGAATCTACAGATTTTAAAGCACAGTCTGACTGAGAGGATAAGTCTTACATAGAGAAAGGGATTGGTTTGAATGGGTTCATTTTAGCTAAATTTCTTCTAGAACTCTGCTTGTTGTAATAAGAAAATGAGCTGTTAAAAGCCCTCTGAAATGAAAGCTTAAGTGTGTAATTTCTGCGTCCCTAGAATTACTAAACACAAAATGCAAGAAACATTTGTTTTCAAACAGGTTTCTCGAACACACCCCATGGCTTCCATTGGTCGACCAAACTCACATCGTTGCTTGAGTCAGTGTTGCTGTGTCGGGCTGGATGGGATGCTCAAATAAACAGAGCATAGTTTAGATAGCCAGTGTACCCTACAAATGGCTTACTTAGTTGTAGCTTCATATTAAACTGGGATGTGACATTTTAAAGGGATAATTCACCCAAAAATGAAAACTCTAAAGCTAAAAATAAATAGCTTTAATGTTTTTGCTATGGCTAATTATTTTGCAATTTTTCTAAACAAGTTCTGTGTACATTATGTTCCAATGCTTGTTTAGTGGATCTTGGATTAGTTTGATGTCTTCAGAGTGTTTCTTTTTTTGCGTTTTGCCTGTGATTTTGTATATAATAACAGTGAGCGTGCAGTCCATTTGACCTTCGTTCCAAGGTTCACTCTGCCCTGTCATTAATTGTGTTGGTGCTAAGCCAGTTACCAGCATGGGCTTGATCCGAGCCACGCAAATCTCCAGATTAGACGGAGGCGATTGAGCGTTCCGATCAGATTATTCTTCAGGGTGTATGGCATTGGATTGAGCCTCGGCACAAGCGAATTATCTGTAGCTCATGTGAGCAGGCTTTAGAATGATCATTGGAGCATTTTGTTCCACATAGATTTACCAAATCAGGCCTCAACAATAAGGTCGACCCAGGGTTCAGTGTCAGAATTTCGGGCGAGTTGATGGAGTTGTCACTTACCCTATCAGTCCTGTTCTTACGTTTACGTTTAAGGTTCTATTACATTCCTTGATCATGTACCTGCAAACTTAAACACTTTTTACATAACTTTGTTGTTATGTGAATTCCGCTGATGTCACCAAATTAACATTATCTACCTGGATAACAGATGAAATAGCATTAGAGGAAGCATCAGTTCCAAGAATAGGTTCAAAAACAAAATCGAAGCAGAATTGTTTTAGGCCATATGCCAAGCGTTTTTGATGTTTATTACATTAAAAGCTATTCCAGCTATTCTTTGAAATTAACATTGTACACTGAAATACTGTAGATGATGAGTCAAATTGACTTAATGTCTTTTAGCAGTTTTTTTTAGTCAATTTAAATAACTCTGTAACATTTAAATTAACATGCAGTATATTACAGACTTTTAACAATTTAGACTTATAACACATGTTTTGTTTAGTTAATGCAACACAGCATTAATGCATGCTGTGTAGTCTGCGAGACAACATCACCTTGCAATTTTAATGGTTACAATAACGGTAAATGTCAATGGTTTATTTCTTGATCATGAAAACGTCCATTCGAGTAGTAAATTAACATCAGACTTTACCAAACATGACAATAAAATCAACAATAAAACAGTGTAAATAAACTGGAAACAGTGAAACCATGCAAGTTTATTAAATGAAATATTCCGGGTTTAATACAAGTTAGTCTCAATCGACAGCATTTGTGGCATAATGTTGATAACTAAAAATATTAACTAAAAATGCACCGATATTGAATTTTTTGGCCAGTACCAACAACAACAAAACTGTAGGCTGATAACAATACTGATATTTTGCCACTTTGCTTACTTTGTCATCAGATCACTGTTTTACTTATGAATGCTTAAAAAATGTATTAAGAGCTATAAAAGCTTTTTTACTGTTCTAACAATACATCATTTCCGATCAATATTTAAAGTCCCTCTCTAGTCACTGGTTTAACCCCTAAAACTCATTTTGTTAATCAAAATTATATATTTAAAAGTTTTTTTCCCATGAAAATAATCCCTTCATGCCTTAAAATGGCTTACATATAATTCTACACCTTTGCCTCTTTTAGTATGCGCGAATCTATGAATATGCAAATTAGTCCCCGCCTCCATCTCCACTCACTCCTGCACCGCTCACCTGCAGCTCGGCTACCTGCTCACCTTCACCCATTTATCTCAGATATACATATCCTTTGGTAATACACGAAGGCTCACCATTTGTCCTTTCGCAACTTTGCATCTGAAAACAGAATATAAATACCGATACGTAGCTACACCTGGCTTCTCCTGATACCCCTTGCTTCGCCGTAGCGTATGCTATTGATATGAAAAGCCCCGCCCCGCAAGTTGATGGGATTGGTTCCTTAGGTTTGTGATGTATGAAACCCTGGCTGTCTGAATCTGTCTTTTTTAGACTGCAGTTCCAAGGTGAAAATGCTCAGCCATGGCGTTGACTGCTGATTTCAGTCATGGTATGTCTTCTAGCATATAAAAAACACCATATGGACATGTAAACAAGGTTAAAAACTTGATTTTCACTGGAGGGGGTCATTAAGTCATTGGCTTTTTTACTATAAATCTCCACTTTCACTTTCAGATGTGAAAGTGAAACTAAAAAGTGGCCACATGTGACTACAGATGTGAAAGTGAAAGTGGAGATTTAAAGAAATGATTTAACCCTTGTGCGTCAGTATAAAAAAGTTACTCAGAATTCCTTCGAGGACAAAAATGTCAGCGTCAAAAAACTGCCATTAAATATATTAATATTATTTTCCACTTTCACTGACTTAGATTTTTTAACCATCATCAGTCCTGATCATAACTAAAAGATATTCATTCATTTTCAGGATTTTAACCCTTTAAATGCCAGTTTGTTTACATAATGCCACTGTTGTTTTTACACACACACACACACACACACACGCACACACACACATTTCTCAATACACACATACAAAACACACTCTGACATCCATACCAACACACACACACACAATTTTAACTGCATCATTTATTCAGTTGGCCTACAGTGCTCTATAATACAGCAAACAGAAAATAGGAAAAAAGCATGTATTTGCTCCATAGGCTAAACATGAGGAAAATGGCGCCATCTGGTGAAAAATATAAAAAATTAATACATTTTGAAGCCAGGGCTTCGGAATGAAAGCATACTATCATAGAATTCATGATTTTATGCTTTAATAGCACTGGGATCAAATATTGCAGTTTTCAATGGGGACATTTTTCTCCTGAAGGTCCTGAGTGTAACTATTTTGTGTACACAGTATATTATAGATGTATTATAGGAACTGAGGTTGAAATATCAGAATTCCCCCAAAATACACACCTTTAACACAGCCAAAATGATCGAAAAAACAAAAATGAAAAAGACAAAAATGTCCCGAAGGTGGCACATGGGTTAAATATTGATTTGTTTCTCACCCACACATCATATCACTTCTGACGACATAGATTAAACCACTGGAGTCTTATGGATTACTTTTATGATGCCTTGATGTGATTTTTGGAGCTTCAAAGTTCTGGCCACCATTCACTTGCATTGTATGGACCTACAGAGCTGAGATATTAGTCTAAAAATCTTCATTTGTGTTCTGCAGAAGAAAGAAAGTCATACACATCTGGGATGGCATGAAGGTGAGAAATTGATGAGAGAATTTTCATTTTTGGGTGAACTATGCCTTTTAGTATTTCTTTTAAACATAAGGGGTGTAACAGTTCGATTTTCTGATATAGATCATTTCTGTTGTCACTGTGATTGTCAACTAACAAACACTATGAGTGTTTAACATCACATACACCAGAGATGTGTTCAGAAACAAGAGCGATATATCCAAAATTAGCACCAAAAGACCTTCAGCGACAAGTCATAAAGATTTTTTCACCCCCCTTAGCATTTTGCACCGAATTAGATCACTAAAAAGCATTTGCTGGAAGGCGTCTCAACGCCGTCACTGCAGGAAAAACTGTTACGTTTTTTTCTGTAAATACTGTTGTCATGACTAGTATATACTGTATATCTGATGAGCTATTCAAGAGTTTGGACAGATTCGCGCCGCGTTGAGTAACTCTCAAGTGAGATTGTGAGTGTGTATATTTGATTGACAGACATATACTGTGTATGAACACGCACGCAGACCGACCGCCCCTCTCATAACATCAGCCATACTCAGATATTATTTGTTGTTGTTTTTTATTTGTAACATCCTCGTGCAGTTGAATTCCCTCTCTAACATGATTCAGCACTGTAGAGAACTAGCGTAAATCCTCATGAAAATGGACACCTCACAATTCATACAGATTTGATAGCCTGCTGATAAATATATTTTTGATTATAATATCATAATGCGGGCCGCAAAAGATCACTCAAGGGCCGCGTGTTGAGAAGCGCTGAGCTAAAGTGTTAACTTCAACATGCTTGAATTGAGTACAAATGTAGCATTTACTTAATATTTTCAAGTTCACGCTTGAACTTATTCAATATAGATGATAAGTACTTAATCTTCTCTGCTATATTTACTTCACCGCAAAGTCTTTTTAAGTGTAATCATTATCAGTTGTATATAGTTTTTGTAAAAAAAAACAATGTTTTATGGAAATATTTTGTTTATGAAAATATATATTACATGTATATTTAAATATTTAAATATATCGTAATAAAATAATGTTTTTCTGCAACTAATAGGCCTATATTTTCCTTGATAATAATTATTTTATTTTATTTTTATTTATTTTATTTTTTTGTAGTAGAGCCATGCAGTAAATATGTTGGCAGGGTAAGAAAAAATCAGAACTGCTCAAATATATATACTGTATTTTCTATGCCTAAAAACCTATAAGAAAAGATTGTTAAAAACTACACTAAAAGTTTAACTTTAACTTAAACAATGTATAAAGAAGTTCAGGTGACCTACCCCTTAACCATGTACTGTTGACAAGGTGGACAAGGATTTTGTTTACATGGCTTGCTAAGATGGCTTGTCTACATGTTTGAAAAGTGAAATGATCTGATTGGGTAAAAAGCTTTTTGACTTGTATTGCTTGTATTATATTGCTCTGTGCCTGATAAACTGCAGAGATCGTGCAATCAGTGCAACAAAGATGTTTTGAGATCCACTGAACCTTGTGATTTTAATTGTGGAGTGCTTTTCTCCAGGGTTTTCATTCATCATTCTGTACTCTATCCGAACAATATGCGTATCTGACACCTGGAATTGCTGCTTCAGAGACTGGCAGCATGGTTTGTAATGTGTTTGTTGTCGTGTCCTCTGGGGACTGTTTTTTCATCTGTACTCTGTCTTTAAGGAGCCGTACACATGCCTGGTTTTGTTGCGGGGCATCACGAAGGGCTAAAAGGGGCAGGGGAAGGTTGGGAGAGGGCCTGGAATCTATACAAATGCTGTCGAGGGTTTGAATGATGGGAAAGAGGGGTGGGGGTAAAACAGCAGTGATGAGGAGAACTCTGGTCTGTAGTTCTGAAAAACATACATGCGTACACGAGCACACATGCACACTGTCAACGCTGTGACATCTGCGCTGCAGCCCATCACAGGGTCACCACAATAACAACCACTGCTAATTATCCAATCAGCTGCAAGTCAGCAGGTCCATGATAGTCATCCTTTCGTGCAACTCTTCTTTTAGGGCGTTTTCACACCTGACTAGGTAATTTAAGTACGATCATTTCTCTCATTTGGATAGCGGCAGAACACGGCTAGGACGGCGTTAGCAACTTTTTGACAAATAAAAAACATTTTTACACAGCTTTACTCTGCTGTTTGTGTGTGTGTGTGTGCATGTGTATACATGTGAGAGAGGGAGAGAGAGAGAGATCTTTGAGAACAGGCACGTTTCAATGGAGAAATGCAAAAGCAACTAATGATGGATAAAAATAACCATGACGGAAACTTAACAACTCATATCCATCCGAGTGACGGATAATTTGTATTTGGAGCACAACCTCTAACTGGCGATGCTCGAAAATTCTCTAAAATTTGTAATGGTTGACACATTTTTTACAGGCATATAATTTTAACCTGTATATCAGTAGATGAGCTTAATCCTGGAACAGTGAACAAACATAGTGACCAATAAGGGGACAGCTTGCATCGTGCGCTGTGCTTATTGTAGTACATGTTAGAGCGCTCATTCACTGTGATGCATGCAGCGCCTGCAGACTATATATATATATATATATATATATATAGTTCCTCCGTGGACGGCTCTTGAGGGTTCTACAGTCTGAACTCCAAAATTTACATTGAAATTTTACATTTTAATATGCTAAATGAGTGTGTTCAGTAACATATTAGGGTAAGATAAGATGCCCCCCCCCCCCCGCTCCCCTGACTACAGATGGTGCCAAAACTCACTTTAGCATATTTATAAATTGCATGTGCACTACTTCATGTTGATATTTCATCTGAGCAGGGGTGTAGATTCCAGGGGGGATGGGGTGAGGAACCCCCTAATAATCAAAACAAGCAAGGACAGGAGATTCCTGTTTTCATAGAAACAAAAGAGCATGCCCAGCAAATGACAGTAAAGCTGTGATCTGTTCCACCCCTTATAACCTTCTGTTTAATTCACCTCTCTCTCTCTTTATTCGACCATTCTGCACTAGCTCCACACCATGTGGTTTGTTGTGGCTATGGTTAACTGTGGTAATGGAGTTAACAAATTATGCATGGCACAAATTATGCATAGCACAAAAAATGAATAGTCAAATATAGGGAGCAGCCTGTAATCTCACTCCGTTCCCACTTTCTGCTCAGATCTGCTCTTTCACAAGGGATTACACCCTTCATGCAATCCTTCCCTGCTTTTTTAAAAACAAAATCCATTTGGATCTCTATCTCTCACAAACATTGCTATGCAGTCTGGTAGATTATCTCTGTACCAACATATACTGCCAACTTTAAATGTCCAATTACTCGCTACACAGGAGCAACTTTACTTGCATTATTGGACATGGCATGAAACCAGTTGAGGAAAACTTCAATTAGCATTTGATTTTTCACAGATCTCATTTGTACTAATATTTTTGAAAGACATGCAGGTTACTCTAGGCTGTTTTTTTATAGAACATGTCATTTAAAATATTTCTTTATTATTACATTTTTTTTAATGCTTTTGAAACATTTTTAGTCCACGTTTGGTGTTTACCTGTAAAGCAAATGACATGAAGTGTGCTATAAGAGATTTCAGCCACTTAAATTGTATGAAATACTATACAATTATAATGACTTTTAACCCTTTAAGCTCTGAAGGTGTTTTGAAAGATTTCCTGTTTCAGTGGCATACCCAAAATTAAAGGGAAAAAAACAAGGAGGGTCAAGTGTTTGGTATTATGGTAAAGAAAAAAAAAAAAAAAAAAAAAAAAAACAATTATAATAATGACATAGATTATGATACATTCGGAGACTCTCAGCCTAAACTGTTGAAAAATCACAAAAAACTTGAGACAAACTGTTTTTTCTTATTTTTCTGATTTGACATATATTGTATGTCTCTGGGTGTAAATAAGATGTCTCAGAAAAACTGCTTATGTTTTGTTCCCAATTGTGTCAACTGCAACTGAGTAAAAGTGTTAATTCGACAAAGCAATCAAAAGTTATAACATTACAAAAATAATTTATCCTAGTGTCCAAAAGCCTCTCCAAACCAATAAAACATAATAATTGAACATAACTAAGTACACATGTAAAATCAACAATGATGAAAGGTTTGAATAGCATGCAGACATGATTTTAGTAATGCGATTTCGCAGAATGAGTTTCATTCTGTGCCATTTGAGTGATCATTGAATGAATGAATGAATTAACGTTACATTTATATAGTACTTTTCTGACACTACACTCAAAGCGCTTCATGCAGTGAACAGTGGACTGTCCTCAACCACCACCAGTGTGCGGCATCCACTTTGTGTATTTTCTGCGTCTGTGTCGTGTACTTGGCGCCACCTCCTGGTGGCTATATGAAACAGTCACCAATCACATTGTCTATCTTCCCAAATATGGATGGTTTTTGCACCGATCTGAACTCAATCTGATTGGTTTAGCGTCATGATGCTATATAATTTCCGATGATGTCATTTGTTCCAGGAAAGCTAACGTGTTTTCAGATAGATTGCAAGATGCCAGATTGCAAGATGTTGTGTGCACATTGTACTTTGTGTCTATTATCTAATGATCTATGAATCCGATTACCTTGTGTGTGGGCTCATTTGAAAGATAATCGGCTCCTCTAAGTAATGGTATGTGAAATTCTATGCCCTGTGTATTTTTCTTTAAGTTATAAGTGAAAACATGGCATATAAGCAACAACTGTTCACATGAAACACAAATGTCAAAGACATATACTTAGCTATTTCTCGCTATATTTTTATATATGAAACAAATAGGCTGGTTGTATTCTACTCTTGAGAGCTTTCCGACAACATATGACACGTGGCTATTTGATGTGTTTGATGTTTTTACTGATTACAATAATATGTACATTCTGATTTGTCTGCAAATTTCAAAGCACTTGTTCAGTTTTGGTCATAATGTCTGCATGCATTGGAAAGTAGAGCTTCTAAGCTTTCAAACGATACCTATTTTGTGTTGGTCAAGACTGTAATTATTAATATTTTGATAAATTTCTTTTTCTTGCAGGCCCTATTTAAAGGGTTACATTATGTTTCATATCATATTATTAAACCAAAACTATAAATGGTGAAATGCAACATTTCTCGTTCTGATTTTCCAGTTAGCTCACAAGCTAACCGGTTAGCCTATTAGCTTAGTATGCCACAAGCCAATTATCCTACTAACTAGTACGCTAGTCAGTAGTAGGCTACAGCTTGTTCTCTCCTTTACTTTCTTTGTTCTCGTCAGTAGCCAAATAGCAACAAGTCGCTAGGATTGTATTCTCCAAAACTTTTCAGTTGCGGTATATTTAAGAATATTATTTGTGTGGTTCGGGTTAGGTATAGTGGTTGGCATGTCATAATTATTCAATAATCGTATTATTTGACATTTTTTATTGTGATTTTTGTGCACTTCAAATTCTAATCACATTTTACTATGCAAATAACAGAATTTTAAGGCAATGTAGAAATGCCATGTTTTTGTGTCTCATTTTCCAGTGCTATAGTGCATAGAATATAATATATGCATTAATGTGGTTTGCTGAGTTCCAGTAACAACAGTGTTAATGTTAGACTAGCATTAGACTTATACATATTAAAGTTGAACAAAAAGATACATATTTGCAGTATTTGGAAATATTTTAATATTTTGAATATGTTTTCATGTCATTTTACCCCTATGTAATATTTACCAAGTTTGCTAAGCCTTAAAGGAAATCATATGTCCCTATTTTATTATGATTTCAAGTTAAATATAAATAAATGACTTATTTAGGTGAATGTGTATTAAGCTTACACTGTAAATTACATGAACAAAACAGACCTTGAAATTCAAATATTTTTAAATGACTAAAATGGCTGTTTTGTTCAATTAAATTGGAAGCTTACCGTAATACACATACACCTTAAGAAGTATGACAATTCATCATCAGCCAATAATCATAAACGTGACAAGCCCCAAAACAGACAATTAAACTGATAATTGCAGTTATTTGTATGACAATAAATCATCAGCCAAATTTAACAATCATGACAGCAAACACTTAAAGCATCTTTAAAAACTTTTGTGTACCATCACAACTGTTTCAACAGTTTGGTGAAGACAATTCAGAGCAATCTCACTTGAGTTAATGTGACTACCTTTTTTAATGAGAGGCAATGCTCACACGTACTGTATGTATGAGAGAAAGTTGGGAATCTTTCTTTACCACTAGCTGGCATAATCTTTCTCCTCCTCTCTTTCTCTATCTTGTAGTGACCCTAATCTAATCTCACTCTATATTCTGCTATTTTTCCCCCACTGCATTTACGGTTTTAGTTTTGTGCTATAAAAATTTAACTTTAAAAAACTTTTTTTTAAATGCACTATGCAGTAAGCAGAAAATACTTTTAAACTACCTCAAATTGAGAAGGTCAGTATTTTTATTTTCAGTTTGAATGCATTTGAATGTCATCACATGAATAATTAGTGTAGTAAAACTGTGTATTAAGACCAACAGTGTGGCCAAAATCAGAGAGTTGCTTGAAATAGATGTGAGAATAACATTTTGAATACACAACAGCTTCTCTCTATCAAGATTTTGTAGATAAACCTCAAAAAAGTGCATCAGGAAATTTGCCACCCTGGTCTCACTATGCCAAGGAGAGCTATATGCACACCATGGGCCGGAATTCGAGGGTTTCTGGACTGGACTGACCATATGTAGGCCTGCTGTGTAAAAGCCTGGCTGGACAGCAAGTCGGTATGGCAGTCAGTTTAAATGGAATCCTTCCAAAAGCTTGATTGGTCGAGAGAAAATGTTTATCACATGGTAGACTGAGCTTGTTTGAATGGAGACGCTGACTACCACACCTGGACTTGTGAGCTTGAATCCAGGGCGTGCTGAGTGACTCCAGTCAGGCTTCTTAAGCAACCAATTGGCCCGATTGCTAGGGTGGGTAGAGTCACGTCGGGTTAACCTCCTCGCGGTCACTATAATGTGGTTCTCACTCTCGGTGGGGCGCGTGGTGAGTTGTGCGTGGATGCCGTGGAGAATAGTGTGAAGCCTCCACACATGCTAGGTCTCCACGGTAATGCGCTCAACAAGCCACGTGATGAGATGCACGGATTGACGGTCTCAGACGCGGAGGCAACTGAGATTCGTCCTCGGCCACCCGGTGTCGTGTGTATTTTGTTGGGTCATGTTTTTCATGTCTTTTGTTTTTTTCATGTCTCTTTCATGTCATGTGGTTCCCTTGTAATGTGATTTCATGTTTCCCTCCATATTCATGTGTCTTGTTTTCATTGGTTGACTTTCTTGTTATCTTGTTTAGAGTTCTTTGTGTTTATTGGTTATACTTGTCATGTGTTCTCCCATGTTCATGTATTTAACCCTCATGTTTTCCATTGTCCATTGTCAGGTATTGTTGAATGTAACTTTGGTTGTGAGTTTCAAGTTTATATCAAGCCAAGTCTATGTCAAGCCAAGTTCATGTTTATGTTTGCTTCATGTTTGTAGTTAGGGTTTTGGATACCCGTTGTACCCTATGGACACTTCCTCGGGATCAGACAAGGGGAACTTCCGACCCGCCGAATTCACCTAGACCCTCCGAGCCCTGGACTCTGCCTTGGTTCTCCGATTCCTCAGTTACGCCTTGGCTCTATGTCCCTTCGGCTTCACCATGGTCCTTCGGCCAATGGGCTTCTCCGGGGTCCCTCGTCCCTCCAGCTCTGCCTTGGTCAGTCAGTCACCTGGCTCCGCCTGAGCTGTCCAATCCCACAGCTATGCTTCGTCAATCCAAGCCTGCAGCTCCACCAGTGACCTCCTTCCCTATGGCTCTGCCTTGGTGCTCAGTCCCACCGGCTCCACCTCTGTCCTCCGATCCCCCAGCTCCTAACCCCAAGCCAAATCTATGTCAAGCCAAGTTCATGTTTATGTTTGCTTCATGTTTGTAGTTAGGATTTTTGGATACACGTTGGAATAAATTTGCACTTGTGTTCTTTACACCATCGTCATCGTCTTTGTCATTGCCAGTGCCAGCAACATCATTACAGACGTTACAGAACGTTACACCCGGATTGAGGCGAGTTACTACGTCACCACGAGGACTACGTCACCACGAGCGCATTGGGAATTGGACATTCCAAATTGGGAGAAAAGGGGAGAAAATCCCAAAAAAATAAACAAAAATAAATAATCAACTATTTAAAAACATATTGATTGACCATTCATCTGAATATTTGTGGGGAACGTGTGCCCCTTAAAATCTATGGTGGTTATGGCTCTGATCACTATACATTTCCAAGGCTTTTAGGCAAGAAAAATTATATTTATAAAGAATACAATGTTCCCACAGTAATCACAACTATGCAGAACTTGTCTCCGCAGAACAGGTGATTGTGGACTGCTTATTGGACTTTCAAATAGAGCGAATTAAGCAGCCTGATTTCATGGAAATGCAAACTGACATTTATGTGGTTCATTACATGCATCGAGGCAGTTCCAATCTGAAATGTCCACTGTGTGGCGCTAAAAGCGAGTAAAATTTTATCCCAAACAAATGAGTTATTTTAGGTTAATGCTCTATTGCGTTTTTAATCAACAAAACCGACCTCCCTACTCTAAACCTTGAACCTAAACCTAACCGATAGTGTCTTAGAATCAGTTGTGAGATAAGAAAATGCAATCACATCATTGACACTTTTGGCTCATGTGTCGACTCGTGTGCTCTTCAGGACTCATACCTTGATCCTTTGCATCGCAAGTGCAACGCTCTCTCAGTTGAGCAACCGCGCAATTTGACCACACTCGAACAAGCTTGTAAATGTAGTTGGTTATGTAACGTAAACGTCAAAATGTATCGTTTTGATGTCATAATATAGCATTGTGTGAGTGAAAAAGTGTTTATGAACTGGTAATCTGCCATTTTACTCATGACTTGTGTGAAAGTGCAAAAAAGTAATTGATGTTGTTGTGCCTCCAGCGTTCATTATACGTACTGTACAAGAAGTAACGTAAAATAATTTTACTAAAATGTAGGTATAGTAACGGTATTCTATACGACCAGGTTGGAATTGAGATCATTTAATTGAACAGTTACGCATTGTTGTGCAGTGGTTTCCCAAATTGCAAAGAGATTCATTCTTTTTTATTCCATTTAATTCCACCGAAGTGATACCATTATTATAACAGATTCATTTTACAAAGCAAGCACAAATGTTGAGGTCCAAATTCTTCCATGATATTCTTCTTTGTTCTGAAATGTTTGTGTGCACTATGAATAATTGAAGTTGAGTGCTTTGCAGGAGCGGAGAGGAGAATATATAGGTCAATTTGCGATGCTCAGGGAGGTAGAAAATATACACACACATTCATGCATTTACACACACACACACACACACACACACACATGGCATATATGATTCTCCATGGAGTGTTTGTATTGGCTAGAAGCCTGACGTGAAATGTGTTGTCTTTGCCTGCACAACCCTTTTAAAAGGGAAACCACCATAGACACAAGCAAAAAATCGTGTATTGTTGTAAACAAAATTAAAAGGTATATTTCACCCAAAAAACACAAATAATTTGCTTTCATTATTTGTCCTGTGGAACACAAAAGGAGATGTTAGGCAGAATGAAAGCCTCAGTCACCATTCACTTTCATTGTATGGAAAAAAAGATGCCATGAAAGTGAATGGTGACTGCAGTGGTGGAAATGGCCAAGATTCACTGGCGGGACTCTATTTATTTTTGTTCACAGAGGATGCATTAAATTGATTGAAAATAATTGAAAAATTACAGTAACGGCATGTATAATGTTTCAATTGACTATTTCTTTTAAAATACATGATGTATTCTTCTTCATCCAAGAATCCTCTACTTGCACCAATGCAATTAAAGCTGCTAATTTAGGACCTGTGAGGAGTCTGTTTCTCAAATTAGAGACACTGATGTACTTGTATTATTGTTGTTGTGCATCTGGGTTGTCCACTTCTCTCTCCGTCCCGGTTAGATCAAGTTTGTTTTATTCTTTCAAAATAGAAGTGCATGGAATAGACTTCATCTCTCAAAAGACAACAGATTGATGAATTTGAGTAGAAATAAGGTTATTTTTAAAACTGAAATTTGACTTGCAAGAAGAGTAAAGTAACTAAATGCAATACCTTAGCTGGAAAAAGACACTATATTGCGATTTCCACACTTCATTAAGTAAGGTCGACCGTGGAATCCAGTGTATTTGTCGATCTGTGGCGTGAATGGCATCTCACGATGGTCAACATTGCGCAACCACAGACGCAGAAGATCCCACGCATTTATGTGCGGAACCCACAAGGTTTTCGTTGGCTATTTAGTGGAGAAAAGATAGAAATACTCAATATTCCCCTTGCCAGTTTGAACTGAAATTCACTCTCGGGAACTCCGTTCCCCCGCGTTCCCCCCCATTTTCAGCCCTGGGTGACTGAGACTAATATACTTCCTAACATGTTCCACAGTTGAGAGGAAGTCATACAGGCTGAGGATGAATTAATGATGACAGTATTTCAATTTTTATGTGAACTGAAATCTGAACAATGAACTGTGAATCATAGCTACTGTCGTAGTTTGTTCAATTAAATCTATGTCTTGTCAAGTGAGTCGTGTGATCTTTGTGACATCATGTGTGGTTAGGTCACACATTAAGTGATTCATTCTCTGTTTAGCACACTGCCCTTCTGAAAGATGTGAATTATGTGTGCGCCATGTGTAGTAGTGTGTGTATATGTGTCTTTCTTGCGCTTGACCTACATTCGCCAGGCATAAAACTGCCTCGAACGCATCATCACCGAGAGCATGTAGTGTTGCCGTATTGGCTGTCTCCTCCAGCTCTCTATAGGGTACCACCAGGACTGTGGGCGAGATTCTGCCTGCATCGCACTGAGTCCACTTGTCGTGGTCCAAACCGTGTGTTTATTTCTGTGTGCAGATGTGGCTAAATTTGGAGCGTCATATTCTGAGTCGATTCGAGGAGGAAACACAAACAAAACAAAACTGAAAGGATGAAGATACAAAGCACTCTTAAATGAAAGAGAGTTCATTGTGCATGGTGCTGTAACTAATGCACTCATCTTTAAGCCGTTACCATAGTAACATAGGAATGCAGGTGGGAATGAATGGTTGTCTTCTTGGCAACCTTACTGATGAGAAGAGCACTGCTTCTGCAGTACTGCTGATCTGAGGTCAGATTCAGTGCATAAACTTTTAACTCATAAAATATGTTTTAAGATTATAGAGCGAGTTGTTTCCAAATTTGTACCTAGTTTCAAGTGAAGTCTGTACGTTTTTCAATGTTAATTAAAATATGTTCTTGTGTACCAGCTTAATACTGTATATAGAGACAACTATAGCTTTACTTTTCAGTATAACTGACCTACCAATGGCTTAAACACTGTGGCACCTTTATGGAGCTAGAACAATGACTAAAGTATTTAAATCTGAATTTATTTATTTATTTTTATGCCGTTTTATTAGTATTGTTATTTTAGAGGAGACATTAGCTGTAAATATTTATATTATAAAATTACAAGTTCAAATTTTCAGATTCAGAAGAAATGTAGTGTATATATAGGACGATTGAGTAATTATTTATGTAGTTTTCATTTATAAATATTATTGTTCATTGTTAGTTCATAATGCATTAACTAATGTTTACTTATACAACTTTTAATGTAAAAACGTATTAGTATTAGGGCTGTCAATCGATTAAAAATTTTAGTCCAATTAATTACATGGTATGCTGATTAATTAATCAAATTAATCGCAATTGCATACATATTTGCTGAGAAAGCCCCTTAAATAACAATAATTTAATATATAATAATTCAATAATTATAAATAGTCTAACACCCCTGGAGTCGCGAGTTCGAATCCAGGGCATGCTGAGTGACTCCAGCCAGGTCTCCTAAGCAACCAAATTGGCCTGGTTGCTAAGGAGGGTAGAGTCACATGGGGTAACATCCTCGTGGTCTCGATTAGTGGTTCTCACTCTCAATGGGGCACGTGGTAAGTTGTGCGTGGATCGTGGAGAGTAGCATGAGCCTCCACATGAGGAGTCTCCGCGGTGTCATGCACAACGTGTCAAGTGATAAGATGCACAGATTGACGTCTCAGAAGGCAACTGAGATTTGTCCTCCGCCACCCGGATTGAGGTGAGTAACCGTGCCACCATGAGGACCTACTAAGTAGTGGGAATTGGGCATTCCAAATTGGGGAGAAAAGGGGATAAAAATAAATAAATAAATAAAAATTATAAATAGTTATATTTAAATAATTATAAATAAAATGTATATATTATAAAAAAATTATAATACAGATAATTACATTATTTTGGCTGACAAGTAAAGCATTAAAAAAGACAATACAAAAAGTGGCTTTAGAATGCAATATATTGTTTTTTTCCATATCATTGAACATAAGCCAATCACTGGCCTGCAGTCACAGCAATCCATGATTCTGCAATTTAATTCATCAGTCAGTCCAAGATTCACTATAAGCGTTTGTTTAAGGACGCATCAATGTGCACCTGCGTCAGACGGACGCTTTTGGACCATCTTGGTTGTGCTGCGTCATAAACGTATCATTTTTAGGTCGCTGTGTCAAGTTAAATTCAATTAAAACTTATAAAAACACGTATTGATATCCCTGCCTTATGATTTGCGATCCATCAAGCTGTGTTTGTACGCAAGAACATGTCCTCATCTTGCGCTGTCTGCTCTCGGTGAGTGTGGTTTGTTCTCTGTCTGTATAAGCTGTGCGTTTCCTATACAGCGAGTTTTGCTTACTGCCCCCTGGAGAAAACAGGTGGTACTTCAAGCTTGAATTGCTAAGATATAAGGAATATTCCATATTACGGTCCGGGGACATGATTAATTGCGTACATTTTTTTATCACGTTATTTTTTATATAATTAATTGCACTGAATTAACGTAAAAAATCGACAGCCCTAATTAGTATGTTAAGAAATTAACACTGACCAAGATTAACGTAAATGTTGTAAAAGTTTTGTTCATCGTAGTTCATGTTAAATCTGAAGTATGTAATACTAGCACCACTGAATGGAATTGCAAAAATAGACAATGTTTTCAAAACGGTTTTCTTAATACACCCCTCTTCTGCCATTGAATGAACAAACAAATAGTCCTGCCCCATATTAATGCCATAGGTTGAGTAATGTTGTTGGAGCGGGTCTAAACGGGTCTCTCAAATCAAACACAAGAATTTTTATAGCACCACAGAGACACAGTGTTTACAGTTTTGGAGAAAATTAACCTATGAATGGCTTACATATAGTCATCTCTGCATATTAAGCTGAGATAAAAGAAAGTATTTTAACACTGAAATAGTTACATTCTTCAGCTATTGTTTTTTTTCTGCTTCAAAAATTTTCAATTTCATCAATTGTCACACATTTAGAGTAAGTAATACAATTCAGATTCTAATACTTTAGGAATTACAGTGCATTCAGAAAGTATTCAGACCCCTTCGTTTTTTCACATTTTGTTATGTTGCAGACTTATGCTAAAATGGTTTCAATTATTTATTTTTTTCACATCAATCTACACTCCATACCCCAATGACAAAGCAAAAAACAGATTTTTTATAACTTTGCAAATTTATTAAAAAGAAAAAACTGTTATATCACATTGACATTCAGACCCTTAACTTAGTACTTAGATGAAGCACCTTTGGCAGCGATTACAGCCTCAAGTCTTTTTGGGTATGATGTGACAAGCTTTGCACACCTGGATTTGGGGATATTCTGCCATTCTTCTCTGCAGATCCTCTCAAGCTCTGTCAGGTTGGATGGGGACCGTCGGTGGACAGCCATTTTCAGGTCTCTCCAGAGATGTTCGATTGGGTTCAAGTCTGGGATCTGGCTGGGCCATTCAAGGACATTCACAGAGTTGTCCCTAAGCCACTCTTGCATTGTCTTGGCTATGTGCTTAGGGTCATTGTCCTGTTGGAAGGTGAACCTTTGGCCCAGTCTGAGGTCCTGAATGCTCTGGACCAGGTTTTCATTAAGGATATCCTGTATTTTGCTGCGTTCAGCTTTCCTTCAACCCTGACCAGTCCCCCAGTCCCTGCCACTGAAAAACACCCTCACAGCATGATGCTTCACCATTGGGATGGTATTGCGCAGGTGATGAGCATTGCCTGGTTTCCTCCAGACATGACGCTTGGAATTGAGGCCAAACAGTTCAATCTTGGTTTCATCAGACCAGAGAATCTTGTTTCTCATAGTCTGAAAGTCCTTTAGGTGCTTTTTTATGTGTCTTGCACTGAGGAGTGGCGTCCGTCTGGCCACTCTCCCATAAAGCCCAGATCGGTGGAGTGTTGCAGTGATGATTGTCCTTCTGCAAGTTTCTCCCATCTCCACACAAGATCTCTGGAGCTCAACCATAGTGACCATCAGGTTCTGGGTCGCCTCTCTGACCAAGGCCCTTCTCCTCCGATTGATCAGTTTGGCCGGGCGGCCAGCTCTAGGAAGAGTCCTGGTTGTTCCAAACTTCCAAACTTCTTCCATTTAAGAATTATGGAGGTCACTGTGCTCTTGGGAATCTTCAGTGCTGCTGAAATATTTTTGTAGCCTTCCCCAGATCTGTGCCTTGACACAATCCTGTCTCTGAGCTCTGCAGGCAGTTCCTTTGACCCCATGACTTGTTTTTTGCTCTGATATGCATTTTCAGCTGTAAGACCTTATATAGACAGGTGTGTGCCTTTCCAGATTATGTCCAATCAATTGAATTTGCCACAAGTGCACTCCAATCAAAGTGTTGAAACATCTCAAAGATGATCCAGAGAAATGGGATGCACCTGCACTAAATATCAAGTGTCATAGCAAAGGGTCTGAATACTTATGTCAATGTGATATTTCAGTTTTTTCTTTTGAATAAATTTGCAAAGTTATCAAAAATCTGGTTTTTGCTTTGTCATTATGGGGTATGGAGTGTAGATTGATGTGAAAAAAATAAATAATTGAAAGCATTTTATCATAAGGCTGCAACACAACAAAATGTGAAAAATATTAAGGGGTCTGAATGCTTTCTGAATGGATTGTATATGCTCTCCACTTGGTTAGAAGCATAGTTTCTGTTTTTTTTAGTGATATCTGCCCTGAATTTTTTCTTGTCAGCATTCGTGATGGTATTTTTAAAATTTGAGAATAGCTGTTGTTTATGATTTTCTGTCTCCTTCAAAAGCACTTAAAGTTCAGTCTTTGAAACTTACGGTTTCCGCTTCATTTTTAGTCAGTTGTGTCTTTAGCTCAAGTGGACAAAAATAGATAATGCTCTCGAGCAACGGAAGCATCAAGTGCACAACAATAAATCAATTACCCTCCTTTTTATTTAAAAGTTCACTCAGTAATTTTTTTTTCCTCATTTAAAATGTTTACTTATGAAGAAATTAATAGTCATTTTAAAACATATGTATAAAATCATGACCACTTGTGTGAGATGAAGAGTTCAGTCATATCAGTAACCCTATGAAAGCTTCTTTATTCTACATGGGGCCGGGCTGCCTCATGGGGCAGCTATGTTAGCATCACATGACCAGCTGAATACTACTCACTTAATCTCAGTAAACGCAGTGTAATTAGACACTTTCATTCATGTGATGCAGCATCCAGGCCACTAGGTGTCAGTGTGAGCCATCCTTCAAAAAATTACTGAGTGCAACTTTAAATGGGTTGTCATCGAAACAACCTTTTTTAATCTTTTCTTTCCATACTAATTGTGTTGCTCCATCGATATTCAATATATATATATATATATATTTTTTTTTAATCGTCAAACACTTTGGTACCAGAAAAGGACACCTTTGTTTTTAAGGGGTTTTTAAGGTTAACCATTATATGTGCAATTCTGTGTGAAGAATTAGATTTTAACTCTCTGTTCCTCACATTTTCTAACTCCAGTTTGTATTTTGTATGACTTATTATGACCACAGGGCAATAAAAAGCCAGAATAGAGGGCTAGTTTTCATGTTATTCAAAATCAGTGTTGTCCTATCATAAGTTACGTAACCTTCAGGTGTCCATAAACTAACTATATTCTTTATTTGTCTCTCTCTATTTTTTCTCTTTCATGTCTTTGTGACTTCACCTTTTGAATTGACTCGAATCGACTCTTACTCCTCTTTCCTGCATTACATAGGTAAGTTAATTTATTCCAATTCAAAAATTCTTTCATCTATGCTTATTTTAATGTCAAGGACAGAATATTTAACTTAGTGAATGTTAATGATATTATGTTATGTCAAGAGAGATTCTTGTTATAAAAAGGATTGAATAACATTTGTAACATTTATTTGTTTTTGTTTTTAATCTGGTGCCTTTTTTATTATTATTTGCATTTGTATTTGGAATGAAGTTAGTTACATATCATAACAGCCTATAGCTGTTATACAGCATATGGCTTATATGCTTCAAATCAGGGTTTTTTGATGCCAAGGACCCTGAAATATGATGATCCCCTTGCAAGGGACCCCTTTCCTAAATACTGTATGAGGACAGCTATATATTTTCATGTATAAAGACCCATTTATACTGTGTGAGAAAAATAGTAAGTGTGATATTATGAAGACAAAAATAAATAAATAAATAAATATTAATTTTATATATTGTACTAAAGCCAAAAGAAATACAATTGTTTTTAAATATGGAATATATTTACTTTGTCTTAGGCTGACAATGTATCTTTTTCTACCCAGAGATTTTTGCTGATTTTTTTTTAATTTTTTTATTTATTTTTTTTTACCAACTATGATTTTCAATTGACTAAAAAAAAAAATGACTAAAATAGACATACTATGTCAAGATTTCAACCAGTCTTTAGAAATCAGAGCAAAATAAAATAAAATTTGGTAGTATAATATATACATATAGTATATATATATACAGTATACAGCTCTGGAAAAAAAAAGCACCGATCCTCCACCAAATTTCACAGTGAGTGCGAGACACTGTGGCTTGTAGTCCTCTCCAGGTCTCCGTCTAACCATTAGACGACCAGGTGGAGGATCGGTGATGATCTGGGGGTGCTTCAGCAAGGCTGGAATCAGGCAGATTCATTTCATTCCTTAGTGAAGGACGCATGAATCAAGCCATGTACAAGGTTATCCTGGCAGAAAACTTGCTTCCTTCTGCTCTGACAATGTTCCCCAACTCTGAGGTTTGGTTCCCTATCTGTCACTCACTCGACATTGTGTCGATGTAGTGACACTAGGGGTCACTCTTGGGAGCCTGAGACACCTCTGGTCTTTGATAAAAGGCCAATGAAAATTGGCGAGTGGTATTTGCATGCCACTCCCCCGGACATACGGGTATAAAAGGAGCTGGTATGCAGCCACTCATTCAGATTTTCTCTTCGGAGCCGAATGGTCATGCTCATTGAGCTGAATACTATTGTTCATTCACCTCTGCTGGATCTGACGGCGCATTTCAGCGGCTTCTCCCTCCTCTGCACTGGTGCACTGTAGAGAGAACGCCCCTGGGCGCTTTGGCAGAAAAATTAGAGAGTATATTTCCTGAAAGAGCTTTTTCCCTCTAAAAGAGTATATATTTCTCTAAAAGAGCGCACATACGGAACGTCTTTTTAAAGACGCGTCTTTTTAAAGATGCCTTTCCGATTGTGTGTTATTCCTGGTTGTGGTCGTTATCTCTCAACTTCGGATGGTCATGATCACTGTTTTTCGTGTCTGGGCGCGACCCACACGGAGGCAGCGTTTGTGAATGGTTCATGTTCTCACTGCGAGAACATGACCATGGCAACGTTGCGGTCACCCCAGCGGCTCCCCGCCTCAGTCCTTCTACCTATGGGTATGAGGCCAGCGTGGCTAGCACTGGGGGTGATTTGGGGACCCCAATGGGATCGTCTCCGCTGGGTATCCCCCCACGGACCTCCCATTCCCCAGCATGCTCGTCTGCCCCAATCGGGCTTCCGGATGAGTTCACCAGCTCCTCTCACAGCGAGTCTGGCTTCTTGTTTGGAGCCTGCGAAGATGATGAGCTCTCGAGCGCAGCATCGGAGAGCGGGTTTGTCCAGTCAGACGCAGAAGCCTCAGCTGGGCTTCCCCCTTCGGGGACGATTGCCCAGTCACAGGCCGATGCCGAAATGACGGACATGCTTTCCCGGGCGGCCGCGAGCGTCGGGTTAGAGTGGAACCCTCCGCTCTCCCCTGAACCCTCGCGGCTTGATGATTGGTTTCTGGGCTCACGGCGCCACTCAAAGCAGCCACGCCCCGCTCCAGTGCCATTCTTCCCGGAAGTGCATGAGGAGCTGACGAAGTCGTGGGAGGCACCTTTTACTGCCCGGCCCCGATTCCGCAGTTCCCCCGCTCTCACAACCCTCAATGGCGGGGCGGCCAGGGGCTATTCAGTGATTCCCCTGGTGGATAAGGCGCTCGCAGTGCACCTATACCCGCAGAGCGCCGCCACCTGGCGCGGACGCCCTAAGCTCCCGTCCAAGCCCTGTAGGCTCACGTCGTCCCTGACAGCTAAAGCCTACAGTGCTGCTGGACAAGCCGCCTCTGCCCTGCACGCCATGGCTCTCCTGCAGGTCCACCAAGCCAAGGCGCTGAAAGAACTGCACGAGGGTAGTTCCGCCCCAGATTTGATGCAGGAACTGCGCTCGGTGACCGACCTCGCTCTCCGAGCGACGAAGGTCACGGTGTGGTCTCTCGGGCGGACGATGGCCACACTAGTGGTCCAGGAGCACCACCTTTGGCTCAACCTGTTCGAGATGGGCGAGGCTGACAAGACACGGTTCCTTGCTGCCCCCATTTCCCAGGCAGGCCTATTCGGCAACACCGAGTCAAAACATTAGTTGTTTAAATATGAATATGAACTTGTTTTCTTTGCATTATTCAAGGTCTGAAATCACTGCATCTTTTTTGTTATTTTGACCAGTTGACATTTTCTGCAAATAAATGCTCTAAATGACAATATGTTTATTTGGGATTTGGGAGAAAAGTTGTCAGCACTTTATAGAATAATAAAAAAAAATCATTTTACTCAAACACATACCTATAAATAGTAAATCCAGAGAAACTGATCATTTTGCAGTGGCCTCTTAATTTTTTCCAGAGCTGTATATGTTATATTTTAAAACCCTTGCTTTACATAACTAGTTTGGTTAATAAGATATGGCAGTTTCACATGTAGAGTTGCTTAAGAATTGGTACTATGTGTCATGTGGTGATGTGAAAATATTGCACATTTAAATCGTCACCATTTGATGTAGCTACTGGTCTGTGCTTCCCTACGCCCCATTTTCTTGGTTATGATCTGCCAGATTACTTATACTCTGTATGATTAATCACATGTGATTCTCTGATTCGATCTGACCTCATAAGACAAACACACACATACACACACACTGCGGCAGGCATGCACAACGCGTGTGTGTGCTTCCTCTAGATAAAGCAAGATGAACTGCTGCATCTCCTGTACACACACACACTCTCAGCAGGGTGCATCGCTCCCAGCATATGTGCTGGTTACCATGGAGACAGAGAGTTAAAAATAACATGGGCGACGGCTTTATTGTACCATTCACCAACAAGTCTGACACAAAATGTCACTCACGCATATACACACGCGGAGACCACCCCACCTTCCCTCCGTGACAGGGTTGACGTTTCGGATGATGATAACAGGCAGAAATGTTGAACACCAGACCGTTATCTCACACACTTTCTCATGCACGCACACTCTCTGCTCGGCCCAATGCGTTCTGCAGTGCTACTGCACGACAAGGCTGCACCCCACCCTGCTGCAGTGGCATTCTTACACACACGTGTGCATGTTGAGCTCTCTTTACCCCAACGTTAACCCACTTCCAATAAACGGCCTGTCTTGAAATTATACAACCTAAACCACATGCACATCTCTTATATTTTCATGTTTCAAACAAAAAAGAAAATATAAAAACAAATGTGGCTTTAAGTCAAAAAATTAAACATTTCATCTAACAGTAAATGATTGTACTACGTTTACACCTCTCATCCACATTAGAAATGTGTTTCCCTCCACCAAAAACTGAGAATGTTGAAATTGCTCTCCATAGCCGCATACTTTGGAAAACGATAATGTCAATGTTATAAAATTCCAACGGTGCATTAATTTAAAGATACAGTCCAGATTGTGAAATAATTTGTACTCTTTATGGCTGAATTATTAAAATTTCAGCAAGTATGAAATATAAGTGAAATTGCTTCAGTATTACAGTGTATTATAAATGTGTTTTTTTTACTAATTTACTGATTTGTGTGTGTGTGTGTGTGTGTGTGTGTGTGTGTGTGTGTGTGAGTGCCGTCACAGTATTTCCAAACCTGTCTTTACAAATCTCACAAAACAGAAAGAAGCCATTCATTAAACATTTGTGGAGTAAACATATTAATTAGAAATTAAATCTAAATAAAGAAGTCATACTTCACATACAGATAAGTTTGAATAGTATTAAGTAGGGATGCACTGATGTATCGGCTGCCGAAATGAAATCATCTGCATATCTGTTATAGGCATGAAATTGGCGATATAAAAATGATATGATATGGTTTATTAATGATATGGTTGATTTATTATTAATTAGTAACACACTTTGTAAAAATTCTTTGAATTTAAATGCACAGTCCAGAATGTTAATAGCCACAATATGTAGAAGGGTTGGCACTCTTAGAATACAAATTTAATATTACATATTCTTTTCTCGTTCTTATGTTAATGTGGGAAAACTGCTATAAATGGACGTGACAGTTGTGAAAACTGCACTTACCTATTGGCTACATGATGAGAGAAACCATCCAAAATGCTTTGAAACCAGCAGACTTTGATTTCTGAGATATTGGGGTGATATCCATTAATGCTGCATGATTGATTGAATTAAGATTGAAATCGCTATATGGTTTTGTGCGATGGACCGTTTTCACCTTTTTTAGCAGCATAAATCTAGCAAACCTTTTTATATTTAAATTGTTTTATTATTTAGTGTCAATTTATAATATTGTACTTTGTATTATATTACCCTGGAATTAGTTTTTAAAAATGTGTGAAAAGTGTGAAAAGGGTAAAAATGATCAAACATTAAAAGGCTGCATTTCTGCATTCAGCACTGTGTGAGCAGGCGGCACCCTCTAGCGGTCTGGATGGCATTATCCATGGTCCATTATACCACTAAAATACAGAATTTAAAAGGGGGTTTTGTTCCTTTGGTTAAAACATTTATTTTTCCTTGATGTGGTTGACATTTCCATGGAATTACCCATAACATATGGATGGTATGAATTTGTAATGTTCAGTCATATACAGTACAAACATGTAAAATGTGACTTATACATACAAAATAAAATTTTCATATCAATAATCATGTTATCATATTTAATTATCATTTTTATCTTCTGTTTATCTTTCATTGTGGCTCTCTTTAAAATTCTGGCCTGTCATGTTTTCAACAGATCCAATGTTCAATGGAAATTATTTATTGTTGGAGCAAACATTTTCATATCAGTGAATCTGTATTATTATTATTATTATTATTATTATTATTATTATTATTATTATTATTATTGAGATTGTGTTGATATTCTTTCTATGATTTGGTAACACTTTATAAAAAGGTTCCATTCATAAACATTAGTTAATTCATTAGGTATCATGAAATAATCATGAACAATGTACTTTTTACATTTATTAATCTTTAATTTTAGTTGATAAAAATACAATTGTTCATTGTTAGTTCATGTTAGTGCATGGTGCATCAACTAATGTTAACGTATACAACATTTGATTTTAAAAACATATTAGTATATGTTGAAATTAACATAAAACCAAGATTTAAAAAATGCTGTAAAAGTATTGTTCATGTCAACTAATGTTGTTAACTAATGTTAAAAAATGGTACCTTATTGTAAAGTGTTACCTGTGATTTAGACCACATCCACTCTAATCTGTTTTCAGTTTCCTAATGTCATCGTTTTCCAAAGTATGCGGTAACGGAGAGCATTTTCGCTGGATGAGATGTTGAAACGTAGCAAAATCAATGCGTTTTCAAACAAAAAAGTATTAGCGTAGACGAGACCTTAGTGAAATGATGAAAGAATTTCATCAAAATTATAGAGCCTGTATACGTGGGATGTTCATTTTTTTTATCTATTGTGTTTATTTGTGTTTTTTGTGAGTTTTGTAAATATACAGTTTTTAGAGCATTTGCATCCTATGCAAACCTTTGTTGTTCTTCAGATGGCACACAAACATGAAGATGGGCACCGGATAAAACACAGGATACCCACTGTGAACCTTGTGGTTTTTTACATTTTGTGCTTCCAAACAGAGCATGATTCCATTGTGACTAAACTAAATGAAAGCATTTTCAACAAAGACTCTTTAAAGAACCCAATTCGTCTCTTCCTTCCTGTTCTCTGTTATACTGCAGCTGCTGTGGACCACATGGAGGAATGAGTTACATCATAATGTACATGTATTCTGGACAGTGTTCTGAAATGCATCACACCCACCCACACACAAACAGAACGTTTGTATATTTGAATTTAGCATACCAAATTTTGTGTCATAAAAACACTCAAGTTCAGGAGTTTTAGAGCTGTTTGCGACTATTCTTTTTATCGTAGTGACCATATGCCTGCTGAACAACTCCTTTTTTGAATTCCTGTTGGAGCTTACATTTATGTTGAGCTGGCACTCGTCTTTGTTTGTCACACACACATATGCGGTGAACCATGTTAACATCTTTTATGACTTATATGTGTGTGTTGAATGTGTGCAGTGTATGAATGGATGTGGTAGTTTATGTACGCATTGGCATTGTGTATTTGTATAGACCTGCCTGATCTCATGAAAATTAAGTGACTGTAGAACAAAGGCAAGCTAAATGTTCTTCCTAATGTTTAAATAAAAATAAATAAAAAAAACGACCTCCCTACCCTAAACCTTAAACCTAAACCTAACTAATAGTGTCATAAAAAGCAAATGTGAGATGAAAAACGCAACCATGTAATTTTGTGGTGCTTTTATGATGCTTTCAGCTCACTTGACGACTTGCGTGCTCTTTTTGATCCTTTGCATCACAAGTGCAGCGCTCTAACATTTACTGCACAATTCAAACAAGCTTGTAATTGTAATTGGTTATGTAACGCAAATGTTAAAATGCCTTACAAGTCATGTGCTATAGTAAAAGTGTTTTAAAGTAATAAAATAGCATTGTGTGAGGAATAGAGTGAAAAGTAAATTTTTGTAGCGCCTCTAGTGTTCATTTTACCAAGTTGCAAAAAAATTATTTTTTAATAATGTAGGCATAGCAATGTGATTCGGAGACCGACAGGAGTAAAACTATATTAATGTGTGGGCATTTAAGTGCCTTTAGATACTGAATGACTCAATGGACTCTTGTTTTACATTATTTATTATTTACAATTATTATTATTTTTGCAGTTCTGACTGGTGCTGAGAGTTGGAGAGAAATGAAACACCTTTTACAGTGCAGCTCTTTTAGTTAACATATTCCACTATGACCCTGATTTAAGATGCATTTTGGGGTGATCCCATCACATGTGGTCAGCCCAAAAAAACCAGGTCCAAATGGGTTATAAAACATTTTGTGATCGGATCACAAAAACCACATACAAAGTTGGTCAAAAAATGCATATAACCGGGGGCCTGGGTGGCTCAGCAAGAAAAGACTCTGACTACCACACCTGGAGTCACAAGTTCTAATCCAGGGCGTGCTGAGTGACTAAAGTTAGGCTTCCTAAGCAACCAATTGGCCCGATTGCTAGGGTGGGTAGAGTCAGGTTGGGTTAACCTCCTTGTGGTTCTCGCTCTCGATGGGGCACGTGGTGAGTTGTGCATGGATGCCACAGAGAATAGCATGAGCCTCCACACGCACTAGGTCTCCACGGTCTTAATTTGATTTTAAAAACTCAGCAACCCTACGCTAACCATCCTGAATGCATCCCGGACAACAGTGAAGCACCACCCCTCACCTGTCAATCAACCGATGCGCTAAAACAAGAGTTTAAAATTTGCTGGTTACGAGCGACTTTCAAAGGAAATAATCGTCCGATCGGAAAATTTGAAAAAGAGGATCCATGAACAAGCACAAAAATTCCACAGATCTTCTTTGTGTGTCTGATATCAACATGCGGGAACACAGATGAGAAGCACACACATCTAAAGCTCAGATAAACCATTTAAATAATGCATAACTCTGCTCAAAAGTGTTTGTACTTAGGTTAAATTTCATCTGCATCTGGGAGAAACAGTGCACTGTTTTGTTATTTTTTGTTATTTTTTTAGCACTTTTTTGTATTTTCTGACTTTTTTCATGCAGTTAAACAGTAACATAGTGACTGATGTTTTTCATCATGAAATCAGAGACCCTCCACTCAAAATCCGATCACAAGTGGTCACAGGAGATGCATTTAAGCGACCAGGTGTAAACAGCGATGTGTCTCACCTGACCACATGTGATCGGATCACCCGAGACACATGTTAATACCAGGTGTAAACGGGGTCTATGTAATTCCTCCTTTGCTTCCCTCCTAAGGTGGACTTCAAAAGGGTCTAATTCTAAAATAGTCACACCTGCTGTGAGCTC
Source organism: Myxocyprinus asiaticus (assembly GCF_019703515.2). NCBI lineage: Eukaryota > Metazoa > Chordata > Actinopteri > Cypriniformes > Catostomidae > Myxocyprinus > Myxocyprinus asiaticus. The sequence continues at coordinate 3,913,737 of NC_059378.1, read as the reverse complement.
AGGTGAGCATCTGTGATGAGGAAGAGGTGTGGTGTCATGGCTCATGATGTGCTCTGTGATCCTGTGTTGTAAATGATAAATTACCCCCTAGTTACTATAGAGGTGTCTGTAACACTGTGATTACAAACACTGATAGCTCTCTCTCTCTCTCTCTCTTTCTCTCTCTCCCTCTCTCTCTCTCTCTCTCTCTCTCTCTGTCAGTCAGTCAAAAACACATTATTGGCACAATAGTTAACATTTACAGTATTTCCAAAGCATAAAAAGGTGAAATAAAGAAATGAAGAAAAAAATGAGAAGGGGAAATTGACCATTTTATGTATGGTAAGAATAAAAGTCAAGTTTATTTTTAGCACAGTGCATTTAGCACAGACATTAAGCCAAAGTGCTGTACAGCTGTTAGAAATCTAGTAAAAATAACATTAAATAAAATCTAGTAAAAATAAAAAAATAATATTCATGAAAACATACACAGAATTAAATAAACCTGTTTTTAATTTTATTCTAAATAAATAAATGTATTTTTTATTTTAATAAAATAAAACATAGAATATTATTGCAGTGCAATCTCTTATTTGTTGTAATTTGAAGAAGAGGAAAAGACTGAGGTCAGTTGATTTTTTATTTCATTCTATAGGATGGATATAAAATTGCATTCATCACAAGTCATTGCTGTAAATGTCTATAGTGTATAATAATTTTACAGTAATATTTAAAATGCTTCCACTGTGAAGCTAAGCATGAAAATACAGATTTTCGAGCTACAACCAAACAAAATTCAGCTATAGAGAGAGTTTTACAGCACTAGAGGCCAGTTTTGAGAAAATGTTAGATTGCCTGTGAAAATTAGATCAGTTTGATTAGATAATCAGCTTTAGCAAATACATAAATAAATAAATAAAATACATGCACATAATCTCATTCATATACATTATGTACATTCTATATCATATGCAATGCATTTTTGGATAATGGATTTTAAAGACTGCAAGCCTTAAAGAAATAGTTCACCCAAAATGAAAACGGAGTGATTATTTGCAGTAGCGTGGCTATTTGCACTCTAATAGTCTATTGGAAACACACAAATTGAAGACAAACTGCACCCCCTGTGTCACTAAAGTGGCTTGGGGTGTAATGACGGTGCGGATGTGCTTTTCTTCATGTGGATGACCCGGGTTTGATTACGCCATTTTGTCACACTTTTTCCCATCCTGTTTCCTGTCTCCACTCTTAATATTTCCTTTAATTCAACTTATAATAATACATTAAAATGTAGTTGTTGTTTTTTTGGTTTGAATTAAAAACATAGTTTTAATGCAGTTAACCATGGTGTTACTAAAGTAATATGGTGTTAATATAGTAATCATATTTCATTTTGTGGTTACAATGATTTTACAACAAAATACCGTGGTGATACTATGGTTACTGTTGTAAAACCATGGTTAATTTCTGTAAGGCAAGGTTAGGGTTAGGTTTAGGGATAGAGGTTGGTGTAGGGCAGAGCTATTCAACTTCATCGAAAAGTGGGCCAGATGAAAAAAAAAAATCTTCTGGGCGTGCTGGCCAAGCCAGAATATTTTGTTTTCCAAAAGCTTCTATCTACAGATATAATGTTATAGTAAGCCTAAAATATTTGTTCACTATATAAATAAAACGTATGTTTATAGCTTTAATTTTTACCATGAGAAATATTTCCACCTAGCAGGAAATTCTGAAAATAATAATAATAATTATAATAATAATAATAATACAGGTAACTTGAGACAAAAAAATAAAAACAATCAATTAAAAATTGGTCCATAACAGAAAGAGTAATTCAGACTGATACTAAAAATTTTATTTAACAATAACAGTGAGGTTTGCTATAGATGCAATGATTTAAACTTTTGACTTTTGAATTTCTTGACCAAATTAATGAATAGAACTTTTCTGTTTCTCCGGACTCACACTTGTCAATCATCCATGATTTTAGTTTGTTAACGTCAAAATGACAGATAATGATTATTTATATTTTATATTTAATATTTGGAGCGTAACAACTAAAAATGTCTAAAAAACACGGCGCTCCTGCACGAGACACTGTAAAAACATCAAGATGTGCAATGATGTCCGTCTAGTGCAGGTTTACATAGGAAATACATTTTTTTTTTTAAAAAACAATGCGAACAGTCAGAAAATGTGTTCTATGTAAATAGTCCCTAAGACAACTGACAGCCTCACGTGGGCCACTGAAAATTTCAAACTGGATGGATTTGGCCCGCGGGCTGCCAGTTAAATTGGCTTGGTGTAGGGTGTTTGTGGGATGCTAAACACAATAAACATACTGCGGTGATGACCCTATACTGTATGTTAGTATTTAATTAGGGATGTGAAAAGTATCTGCCACTATTTGCACTAAGTGCAAAGAATATGGATTTTGTTGCTGTTTACGCTTAGCTTCTGCCAAATGAAAATTCTGTTTATATTTACTCACCCACATGTCATTCCAAACCTGTATGCCATTACTTATTCCATGAGTAATGGCATACAGGTTTGGAATGACATGAGGTATGTTATGACAGAATTTTCTTCCTTTCACCTGCTTCATAGTCACAGATTATTATTTTCCTTTATATAAGCATGTTTTATGAGGAATTTATCCTTAAATTATAGACACAGTTCATTTTTTGAGTTAAAATTTCACACATCAAAGGCTTGTAAGTTATTCAGTCCAGGACTGCATCTTGCTCCCTGGGTTACAGGATACAGCACTCCATTAGCCGCGACAAATCAAAACAGAGTGTGATGGAACAGGCTTTCCTCTTTTCCTGTCAAAGAAATTCCCACACAAACACAAATACACTCTTTCATCATTTGGAAAGTCAGAATACCAACAAACAATGTGTGTGTATGTGTGTGGCCGGAACTACAGATGGGAAACCAAGAGTTAAGAAGAGCGATGCCTGGAAAAAGGGTTAGAGTATTATTTTTTTAAACCAATGACATTCAAGACTTTCTGCACAACATGGATATTTTTCAAGGCTCAACATTTAGGCCATTAGCTCTCTTTTTTTATTTTCAATTTAATTTTAGTCATATTTTTATGTGTTTATGAAAGCTATAAAGGCATACACTCTTGCTGTAAGTTGTTGCATACGGTGCAACACATTACTGATTTTCCAAAGATAACTTGGATAACTTTATCTCTGCGAAATATTTAATAAGTTGACATGACATTTATTTGATGAAATGATATTGAACCACAGAATATATTTTCTCTTTTGGTGTAAGCCCCGTCTGATTTTCGATTTTCGATGAAATTTCTACTCGAACCGTCAGATCCTACCTGAGATAGGAGGTAGGGGGTGAGGAGCCTACCCCCGTGCAGAACGGGACTCGACTGGTGGTGGTGGGGAGGTGGAGATTGCCGTGTTGGCACACTGAAACAGCAAAGAGGTAGATTGAAAGCAGGCTTTTAAAGCAATGGCTGATGTATGATTGGCTAGGAGCTAACTAGATAATGGCGTGATGATGTACAGCTGCGAGTCTCCCGCTAGAACTACGCTTACGCTTACATTTCTGATCAGAAAATTCCAGGCTTGTTTCGTGTACACCCCTTTACACAAATTAAAAGTAATATTAAGAAGATCCTCAGTTAACAGCAGCAGGAAGGTGTAATGAAAAGAATAGAACAGGTGTGCTTCATGCGGGCCATTCAGATGCTGTGGTGCCGCCAATGTCGCATAACTTTTCAAGTCAGAAAAAGGTTACAGCGGAGGAAGTGTGTTTTTGGGTGTGTAAGTCTGACAACGCTGCAAAATGGCCCCTTGCTTGTGTATATAATGTAATAGTAGTGCTGTCAATCGACAATTTAATCACATAATGTTTTGCAATTAATCGCGATTAATCGCAGATTTTGAAAGTGCTGAAATTTGACACTATATATATTTTATTTTCCTTGTCAAAATTCATTTATGTCCATCTTAGGAAAAAAAATACAATATAAGCCTTCCACAGCATAAAGACAGAAATGCACTAAAACAGCACCAATTCAAGTAACATTAAATGTTTCCCAAAGTCTAAGTGGGAGTTTGACTAATTGAAAGAACTAGTCCCCACATAGGTTGCATTTACATTGCAGTGGGCATTAAATCTCTTAAACTCTCATCATCCACAATATTAATCTGCCGGTGGACTGTGGCTATCCACTTTGTTACAGCAATTGTGAAGCTGCGTTCATGATTCACGTCAAAGTGGCAACGCCAGCGTTGTGCATCACTTTAAGAGCCAAACATACTTCATGCACTTACGCAAACGCAGACGCACCTTCCTACGCAAGCTCGATTCCACGCGTCGTTGCATAGTGAAATTTATAACCCAACACATTCTCTGCATTGCCGCAAGGGGCACTAGAGCGGATTTTCTGTTTTTAGTCAACAGCTGTCATGGCAGCTGTTGGATGAGGAGAGTCTTGCCAAACAAGTTAGATTATACAAACATATTTACGACCCCTCGTCCCCTCTCAATTCGAATAAAACAATGATTGAAAATGCTTGGCAAGAAATTGCAGCTTCCCTAAATTGTAATAACGACACTGTAAAGAGAAAATGGAAACAACTACGGGACCGATTTGTCCGAGCCAGGAAGAATTAGAAAGGCGTCTGCAGTGGAGATGCCGCAACTAGCTATGGATATCCAGTCATTTTGGGCATGTTGGGATGGCTTTTTCACTTCATAAAACACCAGACCGCAGAGTCAAATTTTCGTGATTCGGTTTTGTGGTGCGTAAAGAAAACTCTATCGCCCCCTTGTGGTGTGAGGTTTGTAACCGCCAGAGCAACGCAAGAGCGCACGTGAAGTATGTACAACGGGACCATGCCTAGGCCATGCGTTGGCCAAGCGCTTGCATCTACGTTCGCTTACTTGCGTGAAGTATGTTTCGGCCTTTAAACACCTTGAAAAATGCTTGCAAACAAAAACGTCTCATTCTGCGTTTTGGTGACAGTTAAGATTTGGTGTGCTTCTGTGGTAATTAAAATGCGCCTTACATAGGCTGAAAAATACTTGATTTCTATCACAAGTCCCATCTGGGCTTTTTTTTTGTACATCGAATAGCACTAAGAGCTCCTTTCTCCATCATTTTAACGACTCTATCATAGGAGAGAAGATGTCAGTGGTCAACTAGCATTTTAAGAACTAGTCCCCACATAGGTTGCATATTCATTGCAATGGGCATTAAATCTCTTAAGCTCTCATCATCCACAATATTAATCTGCAGGTGGACTGTGGCTATCCACGTTGTTACAGCAATCGTGAAGCTGCATTCATGATTCGCGTCAAAGCGGCAACAAGGGCTCTGGTGCTGTGGCGTGTGTGTCAGTGTAATGACCCGGGTGGACACATTACAAAGGTTCTGCCCTTCACACCAGTGTTTATGCTGTATACACAATAAATGCGTTAATCACGATTAAGAAAAATTAACGCCTTAAACTTTTTTAACTAATCGCATGCATTAACACGTTAATTTTGACAGCTCTATATAATAGGTACAATAGGTCACCCAAAAAATTAAAAGATTATGTTCTCGTGTCGTTCCAAAACTGTTTGACTTCTTTGGAAAGTGGAACACGAAAGGTGTTATTTAAGGCAGAATAAGGCACGTATAAGCTGCTCTTTTGGACGGAGAGGGCGCGAAATTGTTTTACTAAAATAATCATATTAACCTTGATATTCATAGTTAACCCATAGTACTAATACAGGAAAACAAAAACTATGGTAATAAAAATCATAATTTTGTGGTTATTTTAATTTTTGCTACAAATACCGTGGTACCGTGGTAGAATCTATAGTAAAACCATGATTTATGAGAAAAGAAAAAGGAAAGAAAAAAAACACATGGTTACTTACTTTTCATATTTACTACAATATTACTATAGTAAAACCATGGTTTCCGTCAAATAAATAAAGAAAGAAAGAAATGGTAAGCCTACAACAGTCATGGTTACTACAATATTTTACAATATTACTATAGAAAAAAAAGCATGTTTTCCGCAAAAACTATGGTTACTACAGTCTACAATATTGGTAGCACTTTATTATGTTACATTTGTTATTGTTAATTAATGCATTAGGTATCATGAACCTAAATTAAAATTATATATTTTTTACAGCGTTTATTAAAATGTGTTGATAGTTAATAAAAATACAGTTGTTCATTGTTAGTTGATTTCATAGTGCATTAATGTGAACATATACAATGTTTTGAAGAATTACTATATGTTGATATTAACATTAACCAAGATTAATAAATGCTGTAAAAATATTATTCATTGTCAGTTCATGTTAACTAAAGTTGTTATCTAATGTTAACAAATGTAACCTTATTTTCAAGTGTTACCACAATATTACTATAGTAAAACCATAGTTTAACTATGGTATTTGCATTATAAAACCCACTAAATTATGATATTGTTTTTATATATATAATTTTCATTTTCCTGTATTATCACTATGGTTTCACTATGAATGTCAAGGTTAAAATATGGTTACTGTAGTAAAACCATGGTAAATTTATTGCAAGGAATGCAAAACTTATTGCGAGGGCATACAAAACTATTTCAGAAGAAAATATTCCTGCCCTGTCCTCTAAGGGGCTCTGTACTTTTACATACAATAAAAATTAATGGAATTTTAAAATTGTGATTTCAAGGCCAGGAAAAGTCATGGAAATTCATATAGTGAATGTAAAGTTTTCTAGTTTTCCTGTGCTCTAAAAATATCTCTAGTTAGATATTGCTCTTTTGTAGAGTAAGGGGTCATTCGGGCCGAGTGAAAAAATCTAGACACAGCACGAGTAGAACAGAACGCAGGTGTCTCGATTTTAAAAGTTGCAGTTCTTTATAACGTGACACAGCGTTTAAAAAAACACAACACTTCTTTGCAAGATACTAAAAAAACAGCGAGATGTGGCGCAATAGTCAAAGACGCCCAACTAGTGCCTGTTTACATAGAAAAAGTATTGAAAAACAGCGCAGACGGATGTGAACGGCCCCTAAAACTTGCTCGCAAATTGTAATGATGTCTGCTTTGTGAGACAATCATCAATGATGGGTCAAAACATCTCACAAATCTGAATGATTCATTAGTGAATTGGTCTCAATCAAAATAATTTAAAAAAACCTGTATTCCGTAATCAAAAACGCCTGGAAAGTTCATGGAAAAATCAAGGAATTTCATTGGAATATAGCGCACAAGTCATAAGGGCCACTTTTATGGTGCCTTTTTGTATCTTTACATCCCCTGGTCCCCATCCACTTTCATTGTATGTAAGAGAGCAGCTGGGACATTCTGCTAAACTTCTCTTTTTGTGTTCCACGGAAGAGAGTCATACAGGTTTGGAATGACATAAGGGTGAGTTAATTATTTCATTTGGAGGTGAACTAACCCATTAAGGATGTTCTACTCTGATTTTTAACATCTTGAACTCAACGTCTTTTCACATGAGCCAATCAGATGCCTTGCCTTAGCGATGGCCATGTTGGCTTCTCCCCAAGTCCAGGCATGTGAATTTGTGCTGTTAATTGGAAGCTTGCAGAGCCACAAGCTGCCGGTGGAAGCAGCCAGACCTGTGGTTTTCTGTTTGCCAACGTGACTCTGTCCGTACTAAACACTCACCCACCGTCAGACCATTTGACGCCAAGGTCAAAGGCACAGGATGACCAGATTAACAGGGATTAACAGAAAGGGCTTCATTATTCCCGGCAGAGGGACCGGGTTGTGTGCCGCTCACAGTCGCACACCGGATTTACGGACATGTTCACTTCTCAAATATGTACACATGGGGGCTCTCATTCACTTTGAAGTCTTCACCAAGAGACAAGCTATTATGACATGATATTACAAAAATTCGAGTTTTATTTGTAACGGTCTGCCATTACGTAATTTTATTGTGCAGAAAAAGGCGTATACAGATTCAGAACTGTGATCTCTTTCGTTTCTCAACAGTTTTTCGAGAACGCCATGAGATTAAATGGAAACCAAATGGAGACTTTTAATAAAAAGACTCCAGTCATTTCATATGTGTCTCAAAAGAGATCTTAACATCTCTAATTGTGGGGCAATATACCAAGATACCAAAGTCTGCAATCAAAAGTCAGAGATTTCCAAAATGTGCTTAATTGGGGTGAAAATAATGAAAAAAATAAATAAATAAATAGCATTTTCTTTAAAAGAATTTTGCATAGTTTTGGGGTGAAATGTGACCTGGACATATCAGAGACATATCATATGTTTTGTGAGATTCACCCAATAATATATTAGTTCATGCATTAGGGTTAGGGCTAAATACATATTAAACTCATGTAAATATGTTACAATTTATCAGTAAATGGACATTGTTCTTAAAGGGATAGTTCACCCAAAAATGATCATTCTCTCATCATTTACTCACCCTCATGCCGTTCCAAACTGATACAACTTTCTTTCTTCTACAGAACACAAAAGAAAATATTTTCAGTGTTAGGTTTAAGGTTGTTGTTTTTTTCCCCAAGCACTGCAAGTGAAGATTTATAGTGAAATAAAGACTTAAACTTTGGGCTGTTTTCACCCAAAGCTATCATATCACTTCAGACTACCTGGAATATACCACTTGAAACGGCTGGATTACCTTTATGCTGCCTTTTAGTGCTTTTATAGCTTTAAAATTTTGATCCTCATTGACTTGCATTGCAAAAACATCTCATACATTCTTCAAAATATTTTCATTTGGGTTCTGCAGAAGAAAGAAAGTCTTACTTTCCTGGCACGCCAAGAGGGTGAGCAAATGATAAAAGAATTACCATTATTGGGTGATCCGTTCTTTTAAGGAGTGCACTTTCTTCATCTTCCCCTGTAGTGTATTGGTAAACAGAAAGAAACGTACCCTGTTGACCATGTTCAATATTCGTTTGGACTGATACCAGTCGATACGGACTCTATTCGAATGACCATATCAAATGGCTTTCTTTCATACTGCTGATTGTCATCCCCCTTTGGACAGGCTCTTACACTGGCCCATTAGGAGATTAAGGGCAGACGGAGTGCAGACTGGACTGTACCATCTGCAATATGCTCTCAGTAAAAGGGGGACTAGAGGAACAATGTAAATGGGACAGTACAACTGCAGATGTTGCAGATGGACTCCACTTTGGTGTGAGTCTGTGTATGTGGGTTGACGGCTGCAAACTGCAACAGGTGAGGTTGTGTGCAAGAATGCGTCTGCATGCGTATGTGTATGAATGAGGAAGACCGAGTAAGTGTTGATGGACAGCTGAGCTGGATAAGACACTGTTGGACATAGCTTTCCATCCCCAACAATGGCTTTTGCCTGCTGTGTTCCTGTCAGATCCAGAGGTATGTCCTTCTGCTTTTTAAACTGCACTGTACATTCCTTTTAAATGCATTCTGACAGGCATGCCATTCTCTTGCAACTGTGTTCTTATGGTTCTAATTGCGATTAATCGTATTATTATTATGAATTTATGGAACTCATTTGTACTACAACCTAAATTCAGTCACTTTTTGTTCTGTTTAGTCTGTTTTGGGCTGTTAGTTTTGTTGTTTTTAAGAAAAATAACTTTAAACAAACAACAACATAACATTGTAGGATCAGGCTGATATTTCATGACTGATAGTAACTGAAAATTCAACAAAATGCTTCAAATGTCATCTGTGAAAAATGAAACATTACTTATGTTTGAGGTTTAAGAGACCCCAGCTATTTTACATATACAGCACATATATACATATACTATACATGCCCACTTTGTGGTACAGCCAGCTTGATATTTTGAAGAATGTTTGAGGTGTTTTTGTCCATATACAGCAAGTCAATGGGGATCAAAACTTTCAAGTTCCAAAAAGCCTCATGAAAGCAATCCATTCAATTCAAGTGGTATTCCACGTCTTCCGAAGGGATGTAATAGCTTTGGGTGAGAAGCAGACCAAAATTTAAGTCCTTATTCACTTCCGGCTCAAGTGTTGTCTCATAACTTTTTCATAACATTACATCAAGTGCAATGCTTTCAGTTCTACAATTGCACCCAAACAAGCTTGTATTACTATAAATGTAGTTATGTAATGCAAGCGATTAAATGTATCACCTTAAAAGTCTTGTGCTATAGTAAAAGTGTTTAGATTTCATGAGATTGCATTGTGTGGAACAGATCGAAAAGAAAGTGCTTATGAACTGATAATCTGCCGTTTTACTCGTGATGTGTGTGAAAGTGAATAAAAGTTGTTGTTGTAGCACCTCTAGTGTTTATTTCACCAGGAAACTGCAGCGATACGTACAACGTGGCAAGTAAAAATAATTGTTATTCTACACTGGAAAAAAATAACTAGTAGGATTTACTTGATTTTTAGTTCTTTTTGCACAGTTTTTCTAATAGTATAAAATTAAGTAAAATCTACTTAACTTTGTTACGTTTTTGAGAAATGTATGCCTTCTGAGCTTTGATTTAGTCATAGGAACACATAAATGGAATTTAAAAGGAAAATTCAAAATTACTATTATTTTTACACACAGAGCACTGGGATCCTAAACATAAAGAGCATGCATTCTATCTCAACAAAACATAAGGGTTAATATAAATGAATGATCTCGCAGTACTAGAAAAGTTAAGCCTGCCATAGTGATGATGTCTTTGTCACTGACTGTCTGTCTGTTTGGTCTACCTGTCTGACATGTTGGAGCTTGCTGTTGTTAAAACTGTAAAATGCTGTGTTGTTGCATGCTGAATTACAGTGTTGGCGACACTGATTGACTGTTGCCCTGCTTTGTCATGGATGCTTTAGTTGCAGTCTACTTTTAAGTCATTGTGTCTAAACTCCTGCAGTAGTTACAGAAATTCTGCGATCTGTGTAGCATGGTCACACCCGTGTTGTACAGGGTCCAAAATTAACCTATTCACAAACCTGCCTGTTCTCCCAAACAGATGAGGTTTTTAAGGTTAATGCTTTATCAAATTTTAAATCAACAAAATCGACCTCCCTGCCCTAAACCTTAAACCTAAACCTAACTGTTAGTGTCATAAAAAGCAAATGTGAGCTGCATCATTTTGTGGTGCTTCTATGACACTTTCGGTTCACGTGCCAACTCGCATGCTCTTTAGGACTCATAAGTGCAATGCACTTGATTTGATTAAACTTGAACAAACTTGTAAATGTCATTATGTAATTCAAATGTTAAAATGTATCGCCTTCCAAGTCATGCGCTATAGCAAAAGTGTTAATATGTCATAAGATAGCGTTGTGTAAGCAACAGAGCAAAAAACAGTGTTTATGAACTGATAATCTGCCATTTTACTTTGATATATGTAAAAGTGAATAAAAGTAATTTGTTGCTGTAGCATCTCTAATGTTCGTTTCACCAGGAAATAATAAAATCACATAAACATTAGCAAATATGTAGGTATAATAACTTGATGCTCTCAGACCATGTGGATTTTATTTACTTACAAATGGCAATTTTTACTTTAATTTGGTGCCTGCCACTGCGTGTGTGTGTGTGTGTGTGTGTGTGTGTGTGTGTGTGTGTGTGTGTGTGTGTGTGTGTGTGTGTGTGTGTGTGTGTGCGAGTAGGGTTGGAGAGGGGGGTTAAATGTACGTCTAAGAAATAAATTGTCCCAAGATGAACTGGTACTTTTGACAAATTTAGGTTTAGATTAAGACAATCCGTATTAGACTTTAAAACTCTGGAACAGTTTATTAAAGGGTTTTGTGTGTGTGTGTGTGTGTGTGTGTGTGGGAGAGAGAGAGAGAGAGAGAGAGAGACAGAGAGAGAGAGAGAGAGAAAAGAGACAGTGCTGCCCTACATCTACACTCAACAGACCATCTGATCTGCTTATCTTATCCTCTATCTGAAATCTGTGTGTATTACTCTCCTCTATTATCTGAGGAGAAAATGGCTCAGATTGAATGATGGTGCTAAAAAAGGAATCTATATGAATAAGTAGCACTCAAAAATCTGTGCTTGATCATCATTCAACCAGATGTTTATATCTTTATGTGTCACATCAGTGCAGTGGTCAGTCTTCGCGCTTCAGTGACTCTGCTACGGCTCATTTGTAAAGGTCTATGAGTCAAGTCTCAACAGGGCTCCTCGTTCCTCACCCGTCAGCCAGCCACGGTGCCCTCAAATCAGACTAAATCTTATCACAGACCCAAACTATACATGGAGGGTGGTGATATGCCTTCAAGATTTTTTGGATGTGCCAGCATTGCGTCAACATTTATTATTGACATAAAATAAGTTTACTTAGTATAAGTGAGCATTTTGAAGCTAAAGTGTGTATTTTCTGTGCAAGCATGCATGAAGCATACTGATCACACTATGGTTATATGCACTTCAATAAAAAACGGTTTATTCCAGGGTTTTTGCAGAAAGCGACATTCTGAAACGTCATTTAAACGAGAACACTGTTTTTCTTATGCCATTCAAGGGATTAAGAGAAAGCAGTTCAACACACCCAAGTTTCTCCCATAGAACGTGGCTTATGTGGTCATGTAAATATATTAGCGGTGCTCTTAAAGGTTTTTGAAGAGTGCGCATGTGCTTGGAACAGACCAGATAACTAACGTTATAGGATTGAGCCATACATCATATCAACAAGATAAAGGAATATTCCGGGTTCAATACAAGTTAAGCTCAATCGACAGCATTTGTGGCATAATGTTGAATACCACAAAAATAAATTTCAACTTGTCCCTCCTATTCTTTGAAAAAAGCAAATAAAAAATGGGTTACAGTGAGACACTTACAATGGAAGTGAATGGGGCCAATCCGTAAACATTAAAATACTCACTGTTTCAAAAGTATAGTCACAAGACATAAAAAAAATATGTGTGTTAACATGATTTTAGTGTGATAAAAATTGCACACTAAACTTTTTTTACAACTTCATTGCCATGACAACGTAATGCCGTAAACCCAAAGATGACTGTATAAATGAGTTTACAGCTCTAATACATGAATTTTAATAGAAAAATGAATGTAAGTGCTTTTATAAAATTATAAGTTTCAAATTTCTGCCTTTAAACCCTCTAAAAATTCACAAATTCTGTCAATTGAGCTTAACTTGTTTTGAACCTGGAGTATTCCTTGAACACAGCGGAAAAAATTCAATATTTGTGGGAGTACAGTGGTAAAAGGGAAAAGCACACACATTATAAACTATTCCCGTTTATACACACCAATTTGAAATAATGACTAGTGTCCTTCACGTCTACATATATGTGCTGAAGTACACTGGGGGAATCCCGGAGTTTGACATAAGAGGAAAACCCCACTATTGCAGCGCAATTCCAGTGCAGATCACGATGTAAAGTTAGGAAAATAAACGCAGCAACAACTAGCAAAATAGTGAAGTCTTCCTCTGATCCCATTTTTGTTATTTACACAAGCGGTTATGAGAAATTACGTTGCTGTGGAGAAAGCTTTTATGGACAGAGCCACATATATATTGGAGCAAAGAGAACACGGTGCATGTACACAGGAACGCCGCTTTTCAGCCTTAAGCCCCTTTCTCGCTATAATCGGCTTTCTAGTGTCCATGTAAACAAGCTCACTCGGCGACAGTACGTCAAAAGTTTTTTAGCTTAAATCGATCAGCACTTACCAAAATTTAGATCACTGCCCCCAGTGGCCAAAACTGGAAGTGTTGTTAAACGTATGGGTACATGTGAACTCCAGTTTCCATGTGAAATGTCCACAGAGGGGCGCCAAAAGTGAGTTGAAGTTTTAGTTGTAAACTATGTAAAACAGTCAACAGAAATGCATATTTTAGTAACCACACAGCCTATCCCAAACCCCAGCCCTAAAACTAACCGTCAGTGGAGTAAAAATGTAATTTTAGAGTGAAAGTGCAATGAATTGCAGTAACCATTCTTTATGTGAATGGGATTACCTGCAGGTTCCCTCGTATTTTGGGTGTAGCTCATGCAATGCGTTATCAGTAGTGCCACAGAAAAAGGTAAACACATTTGAATTAATGCAAAAATGTTTGATGGGAAATAGCGCTCGGCAGTAGTTCAGCAGCATGGGGTCGATTTCAGAGTACATGAACATGAGGCTTTCGTGTCTTAGTTTGTGAGCATTGTTGCAATGCCAGTAGTCTCAAGTTGGCTGTGATGTAAGGCACTATATTGTATGATGTCCATAGGGGGTGTCATATTCATTGTAAAACTGTGTTTTGTTAACACCATGAGTCAAATTGAAGGCCTAGACTTCAAATTCACAGGCCGTCACTATAGTGGTGTGTATATCAGTGGGTATTAAGCACTCCTGCAGAGGCACCAGCTGTGAGACAGAGTCCCCAGGTACCATCAGAGAAAGAGAGAGTCTTCATCTGTACATACAAATATATTTAACATTGATCAGTTACTACATATTTTCCATATCCACTGCACTCGGTTGTCTCATGTTTCTTGTTTAATGCTGTTAATTGCTTTAAAATGAAGTCTACCAAATAGTTCAATCAAAAATGAGATTTTTCTCCACCAAGATCTCAGCAACCGTGTCTTTGTGCTAGGCAAGCTTGACCTAGATTCAACTATGCTAGTGCTCTGACTGCTAATGACTAGTGCATCTGTATTAATAAAAGAAGAGTTTTTGATAGAGAACACATCCTCTTTATTAGGACATTTGTAAATGGTCACAGTCTAATTGTGGAATGTATTTATTTATTTATTTTCTAGAATGTCATGTTTTATGCCATGCCCTAACTAAATTTGCTGCTTCAGATTTTACATTGTACATCAGCTGATTCCAGCGTGAAATGTTCTAAATGGTTTCACCAATATGGAGCTGGGAAGCACTGGGAAATCAGCCTACAAATGGCTTACTTATAGTCACCTTAAAGTATTCATTATCACAAATATATTTGCTTACATTTGCAAATACATTGAAATGTACTCTATTGAGATATTGACAGTATCTAAAACGTAATCGTTTAGCGTATGAACAACTTTAGAGACGTACAAATGTTTACAAATCCTTATTGAATCCATTAATTTTGAATTCATGGAATTAATTGGTTGATTTTATTGTATTTATAATAAGCTTTTCCGAGATTATAAAAAATGAGAAATCTTTTAAAAATCTAGTTTAAAACACACATGTCAAGTTTGTGGAAATGTAACCTTTTTTGTCCAATTTTGTTTGACATTTTTGAAAAACATTTATAGCATTTTCTACCCCAAAAAATAATAATAATCATGATGATTATTTTATGACTTTAAAAATGTCATGTTGTGTAACCATCAAGTAAAAGGTATTAAGGTGCATTCCTAGCAACTAGTGTATGCAACTTAGTCATTAATATAAATAAATAAATAAAAAGTACATGCATTTTTCAAGGTAAAATTTTTTTTTTTAAATGATTATCATGAATTTTAGAGTCAAGGATATCAAGAATGTTTTAGGGTTACACCATATGACTTGAAAAAATGTGCCTTTTCATAAATGTTATGGTTTCTGACAACATAACAAATGGCTACCTACACATTGGTTATACCACATGACTAATTTGGTTGACAAAAGTTTTTTTTTTTTCAAATATTAATAACATTTTGAAATTAAATAGTTTCACTGCTTTTTTATTTTTATTTTTATTTTTTTATTTTTTAAGACAAATTAATAAGATATTATTCTGCTCTACTCATGCCAGCATTTCTATTTTTGAGAATTTCAGATTTTAATGAGACTAATTTATATACTCTATATAATGTATATAATGTGTATATCAAAATTACTTTGGACAAAAACTGAAAGCATGTTTATCATTGAAGTGGTATATTCTAGTCATTATTTTGTATACATTGCTTTATGTATCTTTGAATTTTTGAATAGATCTGGACAAAATTTGTTTTTTTTTAAAAATGGATAATTCACCCAAAAATTAAAATTCAGTCATTGTTTACTCACCCCAGTGTTGTTATAAGCTTATATTACTTTCTTTCTTTTTCTTTTTCTTTTTTTCCTCTCCTTTTCTCCCCAATTTGGCATGCCCAATTCCCAATGCGCTCTAAGTCCTCATGGTGGCGTAGTGACTCTCAGTTGCCTCCGCGTCTGAGACCGTCAATCCGCACATCTTATCACGTGGCATGTTGAGCGCGTTACCACGGAGACATAGTGCGTGTGGACAGAGTTGGGGAGTGGCAGAATACATGTAATGGGATTATGTATTTAAAATACAAATATAAGCAACTGTATTTCACTACACTGCATAAGATGTTTCGGTTTTACAGAGAATGTATTTTTAACATGTGTATTTTGTCTTACTGTACTGGCAGAGTGTTTATAGTCAAAACAAGTGAAAAAATCTACCAGTGCTGAAGAAGTAATCCAAAGTATTTAGATTGCGTTATTGACCTTGAGTAATCTAACAGAATACGTTACAAAATATATTTTACAGCATGTATTCTGTAATCTGTAGTGGAATACATTTCAAAAGTAACCCTCCCAACCCTGCGTGTGGAGGCTTCACACTATTCTCCGCGGCATCCACGCACAACTCACCACGTGCCCCACCGAGAGCGAGAACCACATTATAGCGACCACGATGAGGTTACCCCATGTGACTCTACCCTCCCTAGCATCCGGGCCAATTTGGTTGCTTAGGAGACCTGGCTGGAGTCACTCAGCACACCCTGGATTCAAACTCGTGACTCCAGGGGTGGTAGTCAGCGTCAGTACTCACTGAGCTACCCAGGCCCCCTTTCTTATTTTCTTAACACAAAGGGAGAAATTGTGAAAAAATGTTGTGCTCAGTGATGTCATACAATGGCAGTTTATGGTGACCACTTCTTCAAGCTTCAAAAGGACACAAATGTATAATTCAGAAGTCTAATAAATTATTCCAAGAGACTCATGATTGTTTGGACATGGTGTGACTGTGGCGTCCTGTAGCCTCCTCTATGTTTCTGTTTGATTTCCGAGTACTCCGTTCAAAAAAATAAGGCTGGGCATAGAAATGCATCAATTCTTCAACTACAAACACTTCAGACATGTTTAGTAAGTTCTGTTCTCTGTTTTGTGTGCAGCTGTGTTGTGTTCTGTTGTTGCTATCACAGTGGCGGACCTGTTTTTAGATGAACAAAATGAGTTTTCGCTTGAGTGCCCCAATGTCGCGAAGGGGTCTATGTGAACTGTTGCTCTCGTGCCCTATTATGAATGCACACAGGAGATCAATGGTCAGTGAACATTTTCACTAAATAATACATTAGATTTCAGTTTGTTTCTCACCAAATCGTATCATATGCTTTCATAACAATCATGAGTCTCATGGAATAATTTATTAGACTTCTGAATTATACTTTTGTGTTCTTTTGAAGCTTGAAGAGGTGGTCACCATAAACTGCCATTGTATGACATCACTGAGCACAAAAGTTTTTCACAATTTCTCCCTTTGTGTTAAGAAAAAGACAGAAAGTCATATAGGGTTATAACAACACAGGGGTGAGTAAACAATGACTGAATTAAAATTTTTGGGTGAACTATCCCTTTAACATCACGCCATTGACAAGAGATTAATAAAATGTTCAAAGTCAGTTATCTGACTTAACGTAAGAACAGTTTAATTCTGTTCTGTGTGATTTCTGAAGCCGTAATCAACTCGTTTCAAAGGATTATGCAACTTTAACCAAGACTAAACTTTAAAATGTTAAAATGAGTAAAAATTCTGTAAATTTACTTAATCGTTTAATTTCTGTATATGCTGCGGCTCAAAAGAAAATGACCATAAAATACACCACGAAAGCACCAAAATACAATCATAAGAAAAATCTATTTTATTTGTGCACTATAATCCGAGTCTTCAGAAGCCAGATGATAGATCTGTGTGAGGAACAGACCCAAATTTAAGTCTTTATTCAATAATCTTTGTCTCCGTCCGCCATAGCGGTTGTAACCCGCACTCATTTAAGCATTGCGACACAACATCTGTGATGTCAAATGGTTACTGGATCTCACGTGTCTTGTGAACGATGCCATAAAACAGTAAAAATTTTACTTTACAACTACACAAGAAACGAAGTTTCTAAAGAAAGAAAATTACATTTTAGATGCTGTCAATACATCCATATTGTACGTTTCAGCATCTATTCAAATGTACAAAAATGTATGATTGAATGTTGTGTGCGAAAACCTACAAATAATAATGAGATCAGGCTAGATGTTTATCAATATATTGTCCTGTAAGGCTATATTTTGGTAGTCCCATGATGTTATTGTAATTAGAAAGGTTTTATAACCTTTCAGTTCTAATTAGAGATCTGCCAGTACTTTGCCTTTCTGCTGGCACAGTCCAGTCCTAACTCACTTTGCTGACTATGCACCTGCTGGAGACAGAATGAAAGAGAAAGTGAGAGAGAGAGAGAGAGAGAGAGAGAGAGAGAGAGAGATGCTCTTTCAAATCAGTTTTGCTTTAGTATCAGTATGCTTCACTCCCCCATTCTGAATGAATAGTCCAGGGAGAGATGGGTAACTCTCCGCAGAAGATATCTGGATGTGGCTTGAAAGAGAGGAAGAGGGCTAGTCAGAGAGCAGGTATAACAGGTAAGATAACTAGATTTCAGACAAGAGTAGTTCCCTGCAGAGGGTAAAAGTACAGTACTTGCGACAGCTATGCGGGAACAATAATAAAGATGACCCTCATCTGATGAGTTGTAAGCTTTACCTCAGTTGGCTTTACATTTTGGTGCTATTATAGTGCAATATACAAGCATCGGACTACTTATGTGAATCGGAATCTCTTGTAATAGTTTTGAATAGCATTGAAATAGAAAACATTTGCTGATTTTGCATTTGAAAGTTTGTAGTGTCATATGCGTAGCATACTTCCTCTTTGGCTGAACAAATTTAAAACTGAATGACTTGTCCATCATTTCAGAGTGCAGGTTGAATGATTATGGAGTGTGCATGGTAGAGGTCACATATGTATGTGCCGCATAAGCATCAGTTCTTGATGATTCGGGCCAGAATGGAGAGGAACAGCAGAGCTGAGCAATAGAGTCTATTCACTGTTTCACACATTATTACAGCACCGTCCAAAAAGAGACGAGGGGAGGAAGGGTTCGGATCAAAACACCAATTCACTACCACTTCTTCCAAGAGCTGGGTTATTCTGTGTCAAATCAACTAAATTTCTAAATTGATACTTTTTCTGAAGACAGATAAACATAAATGATGATAAAAGCCAAAATATAAAATGCCATGGATCCATATTTACTGAGTAATCTATTATTTTGTAGAGGAAGGTCAAAATGGCAATTTTCACCAATGATTTTGGAGCAAAACATAGAAAGGTGGTAGTGTCATTGTTTTTGGGTTGTCTTTGCAAAGTTGGAGTGTCTGTGACTTCAGTAGTATCAAACATATCTTGATGTCCTTTTTGATTCTGGTTCAGAAAAAACTTTTCTTTTTTTATTATCATTTTTAAGGTCCTAAATGGTTAAATCCCAGAGATAAGGGGCTCGCAATATGGCTCCATCCGTAATTTGTTTCATTTTATCCATTTTCAATGGTCGAAAACCGAATGTGGGTCACATGGTGTGAAGCAAGTTTTTCTAGTAAAACAAATGTATATAACATATATAATGTTGAAATCAGAAATGTACCTTTATTTATTCACACCAAAATAATAATGTCAAAATGTAGATTTTCAAGAGTCCAAAAATGACACAAGTGGCTCTTCAGTTATAGCCTAGTTTTGGAGTGGCCTAGCCAAAGTCCTGACTTGAACTCGATTGAGATGCTGTGGCAGGACCTTAAACGGGCAGTTCATGCTCAAAAACCCTCCAATGTGGCTGAACTAAAGCAGTTCTGCAAAGAAGAGTGGGCCAAAATCCCACCACAGCGTTGTGAAAGACTGATCTCCAGTTATCCGAAGTGTTTGGTTGCAGTTGTTGCTACTAAAGGTGGCACAACCAGCTATTAAGATTAATGGGGCAGTTAGTTTTTCACATGGGAGATATAGGTGTTGGATAACTTTTTGTACTTCATTAAAAAATATATATATTTGAAAACTGTATTTAATGTTTACTCAGGTTGCCTTTGTTTTATGTTAACAGATTAGTTCGCCCAACAATGAAAATTCTCGTTTAAAGATAATTTACACAATTTAGAATGAAAAATACACAAAAATAGAATAAATCATAAATTCACATGACAGTACTTGTTTATAGTCAAAATAAGTGAAAAATCTGCCAATGCTGAAGAAGTAATCCAAAGTATTTAGATTACATTACTGACCTTGAGTAATCTATCAATATGTTACAAATTACATTTTACAGCATGTATTCTGTAATCTGTAGTGGGATACTTCTTAAAAGTAACCTTTCCAAACCTGGTTACCATTATTTAGATAATTTATTACAGTTACTTAGTGAACTTGAGTCCCAAGAGTCAAAAGCTTAAAAGCTGAACATAAATACAACATAATACATGGAGGTTTAAGGCAGAGGTCTTCCACAATTAGTAGATAGATATATGGTTTAAAATTATGATAAGGTATTTGGACACTTTCAAAGAAAAAGTGAAGTTAGTTGTGAGAAAGAGCATCATTTGTTTGCAGATACCACTTGGCTTGGTAATTTGTTATATAATGCAATTAAATTAATACATTTATATACTTTTGTGGCCATTGTAGACTACAAATGTATGGTTACTTCTTCAACTGTCTCATTCATCAAGACTAGTTGACAGTTATTAAAAGGGGGTTATATCAGGTTACCTGATGCCAAACACACATGCACAGGGAAACTACCAATAGCTTGGTTGTCTCTGCATAATAAATTGGGATTGGAGAAAGTTTCAACATTGAACAAAAATGCATACTTTAGCTTTAAAAGCTGTTTCTGTTCAGAAACATATTCCTATAAAGGATTTGAGTATTTTGTCCTTTGGCTTTTGTTCTATTTACACACAACAGAGGTGTGTTGCTTTAAAATTCAGTGTTTTTCTAAGCATCCATCATCATCATCAGCCCTTCACCCTGTATCTCTGGTCTTCTAAGGCAAGAAATGCATTTATGTTATTATTCTGCTGATCACGGCCTGATAAGGATCTGCTAATTCATTGTAAATTAGATATGAAGGGTTGCTTGGATACAGATGACTCTGGGTAGTTCAAGGGGACCCCTGCACATTGAATACTGATGGGCAGATGCTCCTTTTATAAAGGAGATGAGGAGACAGGAAGCTGGGAAAAATAGGTGGAGAGAAAAATACGAATGAAGCTGTTTTGTCTTTTACCTTTTACTTCTACAGATATATGATATAAGGCTGGAAAAGCATGTTAAATGCATACATGGACATTTAGGCTATAATACATATATATGGTTTTTATTGATGTCACATTTGTACATATATGCAACATATTTTCCAAATATTACAAAAACAAATATTGGTATTTAAAATGTGGCAATATATACATGTATGTACATATATTCAATTCCAGTATTTGTTTTTTGTCATTACACATTTTTTTTTTAAGTCTGTCATGTGTTGATGACATGTATATCAGTGATAACCGTATACCTATATTTGGATATTATTAACAAATGTACAATATTTATTTGTACTGTATATTTGCATGTATGTATTTTACTAAGGCCCTATGAAATCTATTTTATTTTTGTTTTCGTGAATTCTGTGTTTTAAAGTTTAATTCAATTTTAACATTGCACTATTTTTATCAAATGAAATGTTTATATCACATCCTCACAGCTTAATCTAAAACACAACATTGGAGTTATTTATTTATTTGTCAAATAACAGTAATAAAAAAAACAGTAATAAGAATCACAGTATAAAGGCAAAAATGGATAATAACGGCATTCTTGCTTGTGAGATATTGCTTTAAAATAATAATAATAATTTTAATAAACAGTAGTAGTAAATTTCTGTCACCACTTTATAAATCAGGCTTTTATTTTGGCAAAAAACTGAACTAAAGCCCTTTCATTTTCTGTGTTTTTGATGGTAGTTTCTCACCTCCGGATTAGCAGTTCGCTACATTAAACCACAAAAAATCTATAATTTAATTAAATTAGAGCTAAAGAAATTACTGCGTTAACGCATGTGATTAATTTCAAATGTTTAACATGTAAATTTTTCTATTAATGCATTTACCAATTATAACATTATATTCTGACATTTAATTCAGCTTCATGTGAGTTCTGAACACTGGTTGGAATAGGCTGTAACATTTACGATGTGTCCGGGGTCACTGATGCACACGCCACAAACACACAAAAGTGATTCCATGTCAATGATCAAGTGATGGAGAAAGGACCTCTTATCCATATTTTCTGTACAAATCAACCCCAGATGGGACCTGTGAAACTGTGACTCGCTAGAGTGAAGCATCAGCATTTGCCAGGCGCTCTGTTGCTCTTCGGTCTTACCGGACAATTCTGATTAAGTATCATCAGTGTGCACAGTGCCAGCACTCAGAGCGAAACAAGTGAATGCAACTTGTGAATAGCCACAATTAATATTGTATAGAATGAAGGGAACCTATAGGGATTTGTTCTTTCATTTAGTAAACCTCCCACTTATACTTTGGGAAATGTTTTAATGTTTCTTGAATTGGTGCTATTTAAGTCCATTTCTGTCTTTATATTGTGGAATACTTTGTTTGGAAAATGTTAATTAAACATGATTTTTTACATGATTTCTTTTCAAAGAAGGAACTAAATGCATTTTGACAGGAAAATAAGTATATAGAGAGTCAAACTAAAGCACTTTCAAAATCTGCTATTAAGCGCGATTAATCACAATTAAATATTTTAATCGAATGACAGCACTAAATTAAATAAATACGGTATGCATGTTCTGCATGCTTGAAATTGAATGAGTACTCGGCTCCCTGTCATCTGCACAAACAGAGCTACACAATGTTCATGATACAGTGTTTTCAGTGTATGAGCGGCCGGCTTCACACATTCACTTTAAAGCGTGCAGCACATGCAGACTATTTGTATGTTTAGGCTTAATTAAAGCGCAGTCTTTAGGATTTAATAATCACACTAGGACATAGCACACTTTTAATTTTATTAATTGGCCATCCGCACATTAATTTAATCCAAAATATGTTAATTTCTCTGAAATTCCACGATTCGATTTTTAGGACTGGATAATGTGGTTCCATCTGCGTTTTGCGCAACGGGGAAATCACAGGGCTCCATTTATTTCGGAAGACATTCTTCTTGCTCAAACTCTCCAAAGCAGATTTTTTTGACCTTGCCATTTCTCTCTCTATCTCTCTCTGTTTGTCTTTCTCACTCTCTCTCTAGCTGTTTCAAATCTTGACATCGAGAGTAAATTGACGTCGCACTATCTGGCTCCATGGCATCAGCAGCACAATCTGTTCCACTCGTGTACACGACCACCATGCCTGGAGGAGTTACACCGACATGCCAAGCTCAACCTGCGGGCACTGCAGAGAGGTACAGAGGATCTCTTGGATTACATTTATTGTTTCAAACCGTGGTGTGTCAGAATGGTCATTTGATTTATTTAACATGCTTTTCATTAAAAAAGGAAAGGAATAGTTCACCCAAAATAAATCGTCATCATTTATTCACCCTCATGTTGTTGCATATCCATATAACTTTCTTTCTTCCATGGGACATAAAATGAGAAATATTGAAGAATGTACTGCTGTTGTTTTTTTATGCAAAAAAAAAGGGGGACTTGACTGCTCAAGCGTTAAAAAAAACAAAAGCACCATAAAAGTATTTTAAGAGTATCATAAAAGTCATCTATATGACTTGTGCATAATAAATGTGTTCAGGTCATCTGAAGTCATATGATAGCTTTGTGTGAGCAACAAACCGACTTTGATTTGTGAACAAATCAATCTTTTGAGTTGAATCTTTTTAAGATAAGTTTTGAATCAGTTCACAAAACAAGTCTGAAAGATTCATTCACGTATCAAATCTGATCAGGTTCTCTAGTTCAGCTAAGTTAATGATCCGTTCGCAGCTGTTTACAGCTCACTGGAGGTAATAATTAATAGTGAATAACGGCTTAAATTTGGGTTTGTTGTATCGTAAGTCAAATGGACTACGTTTATGGTGCTTTTTCATCCTTTTTGGCTGCATTTACACTGCAAGGCATAATGCACAGATCCGATCTTTTGACCGTATCTGATTTTTTTTGTCTTGCCTGTTTACATTCACTGAAGACATGACTCGTATCTGATATCTGTGTTTACATTAATCTCCCGCCCAAACTCAAATGATTCCATTGCTGATCGCTTTCACTTATGAGTGCCATGGTTCACCCTTGGGTTTTGAATGGCCTTGTGGTATTTCATATTTTCAAAAGTAGTAAAAATTGCACACGATTGCAATTCATTAGGCAAAGAAAGCAAAAGTGACTTTTTACTGCTGCCATGGTAAGCACGGCTTTAATGATTTCAACATCGGTCAGATGAGAAGCGTGGCTAAAGCCCTATTCAGACGGGATTAGTTTTCCAAACATATGTCCGTAAAGTAATTATTACTGCGGACGTCTGTAATATTTACTGTCAATTCACACAGTATAAGGGATGTCTGTACAAATTAGAGATGGGTGTGTCTGCAGAGCTCAACACAATTTTCCGCACTAAACACACAACTGCATAAAATGCTTGAGAAAAACATGCATCAGTCCAAATGCAACAGCCAGCGTTATCTGAAGTTTTCTCTTGACCAACATCCACTTCAGACACTCTGAGAACTTAAGAAACAGCGACATTTAAAAGGCTCAAGTGCTAGAAAGGCTTTCTATTAATATGTCAGTTCGCACTGGATTGATAATTACCGGGGTTATTTTACAGGCCGTTTTATAGTAGGTAAAACAAACTGTAATTTTCTACTGGAGCGGGAACGCGCGGTCCGGAAAAAGTCCCCGAAAATTACTGACCGATTCACACAGGATTAAAATTACTGAGAAGCTCTGGTAATTATTACATTACCCCGCCACGTCCCCATATAAAACTAATCCCGCCCGAATAGGGCTTGAAATCAGGAGTGGTGAGACCAAGTTCACACGTTTGACGACAGGGAGTGGCAACAAAATGTAATTTGAGTATTTGTGTGAGCGCCTACAGGCACATCTGCTTTATAAGGACACGTCATTAAGAAAAGCCAAGGGGAATCGGATATACGTGTTTGGATGTAGGTCAGATGTCCAGATATCGGATATGTATCTGATTTAAAACCACATTGAGAAGTGGCTCAGATCAGATGCGAAAAAATTCTCGTGCAGATTTTTCTGTTTACACGTGTGGAACAATATCCGATCTGTCAGATGTGAGTAAAAAAATCAGATTTCAGAGACTAAATCAGATGCAGATTTTTTCTGTAACAGTGTAAACACAGCCTTTGAAACTTGAAAGCTCCAGCCCCCTTCTTTGGAATTTCATGGAAACAAAACAACGATCATACAGGTTTAGAGCAACATGAGGGTGAGTAAATGTTGACAGATTGAACTAATCCGTTAAGATCATGGCAATCACAGTCAGATTCCCCTTGTGGTTCAGTGGCTTGCCAAGGGGTGCAATGATGATAGATCCGGACAGATCAGGCCACATAAGTGACGGATCAGGATAGATGAGAATTATGACCCTGGAGTTTATTATTTATGTTGTCATCAAACTATCTGATATGATTACTTGGTTACCATCACCATATTTTTTTATATATTTGTTGCAACTGAGATAGTCAGTGGTATCTAGCTGGATTTTGCCTTTGAAATGTCAGTCATTCTCATTACATATTTAAAGACTTTTCCTGTGAAGACGTTGAGTTCTCAACCTTATTTACATAACCACAAAACAGATGCAAGTTTTCCTGCAGGCGAACCTCAAAATAGCATAGACGCCTTATTAAATATTAAGGACTAAATAAGTTAGTTTGAAGTTAGGTGCTCACAGAAGCGGCAGAATCTTAGTAAATATTTTTCTTGAACATCTGATTCATGCTGCCCTCTTGTGTTGCACTGATGAAATTTGATCTGGCATTACCTCAAGTTCAAAGGATGACATCAAAGTATAATTTATGTTTTTTATTCTCTCTCTTGAGTCAATTTTACTTTCACCAATTACACAGAACATTACATAGGGACCAGAACATTGATTAGACATTTTCAGTAAGCAACAAATCCTTTATAGATCTACTACAGATTTTTAGGCAGCAGTTGGCAGTCTGTAAATGCTATTGCATAGCTGGTATAATTCATACTACAATTTACACTGAAGTAAAAGTGATCTAAAGGGTGTGTCTGTGTGTTTTACAGACCAGCAGCAGCGTCAGCGTTCAACCAGCAGAGAGCGTGGTCGGGTCACCATATCAATATCTGTGGCACCGCCCATGCCAACCTACCCCTCAACTCACAAACTCAGAAGGCGCGAGCAGAGGGGCCGACACTCACGTCTGGTAAGGCACACAACCTTTAATCCCCTTAACCTTTAATATATGCAGAGCAGGTTCATAGATGACAGAAAAAACACATAGTGGACCACTACAGACCAGTACTACAGAATGGTACTACAGGATGGTACTACAGGATTATCCCAGTAACACACTAGTTGCTCCTTGATTTAAAGCGTCAACCAAGTCTGAACTGCTGGGCCTACCACTTCTGCCTTTTGTCCTACATTATAACTACTGCTAATTAGTTGTAAATTCATAAATGGCTCAATGACCTAACACTCTAAAAATACAACATCCTCTCCTTGGTCTGTAAATATGGATTGAAATGTATCACAGTTCAATTCAGCACATCAAATAAATATGAACAAAATATTATTTTTTCAATAAACAATTTTTATCATGTTTTTTTTTTTTTTTTTTTTTGTGGTGGCATGAATGGAATATAATGGTGACTGAGAGATATACCTCAAAAGCCTGTTTTATCATATTTGATACATGGATTTCAACGGGTGTTTTCAATAAAATAATATACAGAATTGCAACCAAGCACAAGTCGCTTATATTCAGCAAATACTCATTTTAAAATATCAGTAACAATATAATCATTACTGTCACTTTTACTTTATTAAAATCAGCAAAGATTTTACATACAAAAAAATGAGTGCATGCAATATAAATGCGGACATTTTTGGAAAAAGAGAAATACTCAAACCAGCCCATCTGGCACCAACAATCATGCCATGGTCCAAATCACTGAGATCAATTTTTTTCCCCATTCTGATGGTTGATGTGAACATTTACTGAAGCTCCTGACCCGTATCTGGATGATTTTATGCACTGCACTGCTGTCACACGATTGGTTGATTAGATAATCACATGGATGATTGTTGGTGCCAGACGGGCTGGTTTGAGTATTTCTGTAACTGCTGATCTCCTGGGATTTTCACACACAACAGTCTCTAGAATTTACTCAGAATGGTGCCAAAAACAAACAACATCCAGTGAGCGGCAGTTCTGCAGATGGAAACGCCTTGTTGATGAGAGAGGTCAACAGAGAATGGCCAGACTGAGATGCGAGTTGGTGCTATTTTGGCAGCACGAGGGGGACCTACACAATATTAGGCAGTTGGTTTTAATGTTGTGGCTGATCGGTATATATACTGTATATATATATATATATATATATATATATATATATATATATATATATATATATATACAGTACTGCACAAAAGTCTTAGGCACATAAGATGTTTCACAAAAGCATTTGTCTTAAGATGGTTATTTATATCTTCAGCTTTAGTGTGTCAATATGAATATGTTAGACTCCCAAACATTACTTTTGCAAATAGAAAAGATTAGAATAGAAGAACAGGGAGCCCTGCAACAGATGTCATGGCCCCCACAAAGCCCCCCACTGGACATCGTGTCTGTCTGAGATTACATAAAGAGACAGAAGCAATTGAGACAATAGATATCCTACAAAGATAGAAGAACTGTGGCGAATTCTCCAAGAAGCTTGGAACATCCTATCTGCCAACAACCAAGAAAAACTGTGTCCAGGTGTAAGTAGGAGAATTGGGGCTGTTTTAAAGGCAAAGGTGGTCACACCAAATATTGATTTAGCTTTTTTATGTTTACTGGACTTTGTATGACATTAAGTGATGAATGAAAACTATTTATGTCATTATTTTTGAAGACATCCTCACTATGCAACATTTTTCACAAGTGCCTAAAACGTTTGCAGAGTACTATATATATATATATATATATATATATATATATATATATATATATATATATATATATATATCAAAAGTGTTTTCCTTGCATTTAACTGCTGCAGGAGAGGCCAGTCAAGGAGGCTGAATTCAAGCCAGTTCTCAGATAGGTAAATGACATCATTACTTAGAGTATTTGAAAGCAGGTCTCATGACCTTGTTCTTTGTTTTTTGAAGTACAGTCTTCATCAAGGACATCGGTTGGATGTCATATCAAATCGAATCCCTCCATAACAATCAAATTCAGTAAATTCCTTCTCTAACCCTTTTTATTTCAGCTCGTGTGTTTCAGACATGAAGTTCAGAAATGTCTTTGATAAGTTTATTCATAGAAATCTGATCTGTTGATCCAAAGTGGATTTCCTAGTTGGAGTTAGGTCTATTTTGTTTTATTTTGTGTTTGTGTGTGTGTGTGTGTGTCGTCCCTGTTCCCTGACAGCATGCACACTCCATAAACATAACATAGACATCACATCAGACTTTCCATATTTGATTTATGACATCAAGTACATGATTTATTTATTTTTTTGTTGTTCTCATACATCGTTTAGTTATGTATTTTTCCATGTTTCATTTAGTACCAGCGCTCACGATCCTCCACCCCTATTCAGTGTTGTTACTTCATACCCTGGATTAGAAAGGTAATTTGTCCCCTTAATGTCCGCAGATTCATATTCCAAGTATCATCTTCCCTCTAACACTTTACTAACATTTTCTGTTTTTCCTTCCTGTATTAACATGATTCTCCAGATGTAAATATTTAATGTCTGTTCATGACTTTTTCAAATATCATATCTTTTCTGTTGCATCTTTTCACTGCTTTTGGCAAAGAATCTACAAAGATTCATGGAGTTCCATGCATTAGTAAATCCTAATGATAATAAAACTATTAAAGACAATAAAGGGTATTTTCATATTTATTAGCAGAATCAGCCATTTACTATACAGTAATAGAAATGATCATTTGTGAAATAAACAGTCAGTATGAAAACATAATATCAACTGGGACGATATATAGATTTTTGTAAATTGAAATTTAAAGGAGAGTTAAGTAGCCAACACAAGTCTCATATCACTCATAAAAATCAAATCAGTCCCAGCCTGGGAACAAATGTAAATAAAAATGGCCATTTGTGTGGTGTACTGCGTTTGGTATAGCACTGCAAGGTCCTTGAGTATGTGTCAATGCTATACTCTTAAAGACTTTCCTGTTCCTTTTGTGTGAAAAAAAAAAATAGCAGCTTTGTGATTTATTCCCTGATTTTGTGCTCTTTCTGGCTTTCAGGTCATTATTTTATAGATTTTCATAAAATTATTTAGTTGTTCTAAAGAAATGCATTCTGGCACGAAGCCAGACAAATAAAATTAAATGTTTCATTCATCTACTGTATTCTCCTCTCTTACCTGTCCCTTTTCATTTGCTCTGCATTTCTTATCAACATAGAAAATGTCTCTGCTATTACATATATACACAGATTAGCCAAAACATTATGACCACCTGCCTAATATGCTGTTGGTCCTCTGCATGCCGCCAAAACATCGCCGACCTGCCGATGCATGGACTCTACAAGACCCCTGAAGGAGTCCTGTGGTATCTGGCACCAAGACATTAGCAGCAGATCTTTCAAGTTTTGTAAGTTGTGAGGTGGAGCCGCCGTGGATCGGACTTGTTGGTCCAGCACATCCCACAGATGCTCAATCGTATTGAGATCTGGGGAATTTGGAGGCCAGGGCAACACCTTGAACTCTTCATCATGTTCCTCAAACCATTACAGAACAATGTGTGCAGTGTGGCAGGGCGCATTATCCTGCTGAAAGAGACCATTGACATCAGGGAATACCATTTCCATGAAGGGTGTATCCCTGGTCTGCATGTTTAGGTAGGTGGCACGTGTCAAACTGATGTCCACATGAATGGCCGGACCCAGTGTTTCCCAGCAGAACATTGCCCAGAGCATCACACTCCCTCCACCGGCTTGTCGTCTTCCCACAGTGCATCCTGGTGCCATCACTTCCCCAGGTAAATGGCATACACCGCCGTCCATGTGATGTAAAGGAGAACAGGACTCATCAGAACAGGCGACCTCCTTCCACTGCTCCAAGATCCAGTTCTGACACTCGCATGCCCATTGTAGGCACTTTTGACGGTGGACAGGGGTCATCATGGGCACTCTGACCGGTCTGCGGCTATGCAGCCCCATACACAGCAGGGTGCGATGAACTGTGTGTTGTGACACATTACAACCGTAACCATCATTAAAAAGAATTGTATGACTTGTGCCACAGTAGACCTTCTGTCGGTTCGAACCAGATGGGATAGCCTTCATTGCCCTCGCGCATTGATGAGCCTTGGGCACCCAACACCCTGTCACCGGATTTATGGTTTGTCCCTCATCGGATCACTGTTGGTAGGTACTCACCACTGCTGACCGGAAGCACCCCACAAGCCTTGCCATTTAAGAGATGCTCTGACTCAGTCATCTGGCCATAACAATTTGGTCCTAGTCAAAGTTGCTCAAGTCTGTACTCCTGCCCATTTCTCCTGCATTCAACATTTTGACCATGAGAACTAATTGTTTGCTTACCATCTAATCTACCCAGACCTTGACATGTGGTCTTGTTAGGAGATGATCAACATTACTCACTTCACCTGTGAGTAATCATGATGTGTTGGCTCATCAGTGTATATAGATTTCTTATCCTGTAGATAACATTTTATTCTTACATGTAATTGTTTACATTATATGTGCATGAATTGATTTCTTAATTCATCAGTCTTATTCTGAATAACAGTCCTAACATCATCCCATATTAGGCGGGTACCAACACGGAGACAGATGGAGAAATACCAGTGCTGAGCCACAGGCCTAAATGTCCAGTTCCCAATGTCCCTAACACCCTGGACAAACAGACGAATTGGACCAAAGCCCTGCCTCTTCCCTCACCAGAAGAGAGAATGAAGAATGACTCTCAAGTGGTTTCATCCTGTATCATTCCCATCAATGTCTCTGGTAAAGAATCGTTACATCAGAGTCTGACAGCAATTAAAAATATAGTTCACCCCAAAAATTTAAATCTGTATGACTTTCTTTCTTCTGTAGAACACAAAAGGAGATGTTTGGCAGAATGTTTACTCTGTCACCATTCACTTTCATGGCATCTTTTTTCCATACAATGAAAGTGACTGAGGCTGTCATTCTGTCTAATATCTCCTTTTGTGTTCCACATAAATAAAGTCATACATGTTTGGAACAACATTAGGCATGAGTAAATTATGACATTTTTTGGGTGAATTATACATTTGAGAAATACAGACTACAAAAATAAAATAAAACAATCTATTATGTGCTAATTTCACATAAATAAAATAATAAATCAAGGACTGAAAGATTTGAAAAATATTAAAGCTTTTTAAGAGAATGTGATATTAATATACTAAGCAGATTCTGGTTATTAATCAACAGAATTTCCAGCAGTCTCCCTGATAAAGTAATGCCATGACAGATGCTTACCTAGTTCTGAGGGATTATATTTTCCTCATTCTCCACAGGTGTTGGATTTGACAGAGAAGCCAGTGCTCGCTGCTCTCTTGTTCACTCGCAATCGGTTCTACAGAGGCGTCGGAAACTCAGGAGGCGAAAAACGATCACTGGCATCCCCAAACGAGTTCAGCAAGACATGGGTATGGCCAAATTATACTTTCCATCTAAAGTTTCAGTTCATCAACAGATTTAAATTGAAATAAATTCAAATGTAAAGCCTTTTTGCAAAGTAAAGTTTATTGGGTAATAATTGTTTTTACCTGTAGACTCTGATGAATCACCTGTGGCTAGAGAGAGAACAGTGATTATCCATGCCAACCCACACAAGTCACTGTGGCATGAGGAGCTCTCTCTGAGCGGCCGAGTTTTGCACACCAAGGACTCTGGATGTCAGACAGATGACTTACTGATTGCTGCTCCATCCAGGAGGCGTATTCGTGCCCAGAGAGGTCAAGGAATTCCAGCCTCTCTCTCACATTCAACAGGAAACATCACCTCCCTGCCGGATCGTTCTGATACGGTGTATGCTGCAGCATCAGCTATGCGCATCCGTTCTAGAAGCTTACCCCGTGAAGGTGGACGGCTTCTAGATGAGGACCAAGATGACAGTGATGATGATGATGATGACGAAGAGGAAGATGAGGAGCTCTCTCCTTATGAGGCTGAGGACTTTCTGCCAGGCCCAGGACAGAGAATCCCAAAGGATGAGGAGGAGAGTACCGACGACCAGGCCATGCCAGAGCTCCAGTTTGGAAGTCTCAAGCGTATGCAGCACTCTGGGAGCCCTGACCATGCATGGATTGAGAGAGGCAGATCCAGGCTCCCACGCAAAGTTGACATGGGGAGCTGTGAGATTTCCTCCAGCTCAGATACTTTTAGCAGCCCCATCCACTCTGCCTCGACTACAGGAGTGCTTGGCAGCCAGATCGACCATAAAGAGGATCACCAGTCCTCAAGTGGCAACTGGAGTGGAAGTAGCTCCACATGCCCATCACAGACATCTGAGACTATCCCGGCTGCTGCCTCACCTCCCCTGACTGGATCCTCACACTGTGATTCAGAACTTTCCCTCAATACTGGCTCCCATGTCATTGATGACAGCACTGGCTTTATAACTGACCCCTGCCACATGGACAAGCCACAAGGACAGGGGCACAGGTCCAATTCTTTCACCTCATCAGCAACTGATCAGTTGGATGATGCAGGGGTCAGCACTGCAAGTGATGGTGAGTGGAACTGCACCCAGGACATACAGGATCAGCTCTGCCCCCAAGAATTCAGCCCAAAGCATTCCAGAGAGGATGAGAGTGGTGTCAGCTGTCCCAGTTATTCCAGTGGGGAAACATACGAGAGCTACAGTGAACAACTGTCCACTGGGAAATCAGAGACACACTATATTGTTGACACTGAAGGATTCTATTCCTCCATGCACTTTGATTGTGGTCTTAAAGGTAGCAGAAGCTACTACAACTATGCAGCCATCGACCCTGACTGTGGCCCATGTGGGAATATAGCACCTGTCATGGGTGAATACCCCCAGTCAGAATACAGAGCTACCAGGACACTGGGGAGAACATGTTTCTCTTTAAGAAAACCAAAGGCCAAACCACCCCCACCAAAACGTAGCTCTTCATTAAAGGAAACAAGCAGCGGTGTGAACGTTCTAGAGCAGAACGAACCAAAGATTACTAGCGAGCTGCCACTGCCCTTGTCTTCCAGAGAGATGAAATTGCAACTGAACTTAGCTGGTTCTGCAGGGAACCTTGAGACTGCAGGTCTTGAGTCACTTGGCGCATGGGGAGTGGAGAATGTTACAGATATACTCGACTGCTCCTCTCCATTCAGTTCCTCAGACACGCATTCCTTCAAGGACGAAGGTGCTGTGCAAGCAGACTATGCAGACCTCTGGCTCCACAATGACTTGAAATCCAATGACTCTTACAGGTCACTGTCCAACTCTAGCGCTGCTACAAGTACAACTGTTCTCGAATGCATCAAGTCACCAGAAAATGCAGAAGTGCAAGCCTGTCGACCCAGGTCCAGACCTACTTCCCCAACTCTTCCTCCACCTGAGGGTGACTTTAAGCTGAGTTCTCCTGAAAAGCTGGCAGGCTTGGCGTCCCCTTCTAGTGGATATTCCAGCCAATCAGAGACACCTACATCTTCCTTCCCCTCTGCTTTCTTTCCAGGACCGCTGTCTCCAACCAGCGGCAAGAGAAAACCCAAAGTACCTGAAAGGAAATCCTCACTTTGTTCTCTCCAACAGCCACAGTTTTCTGTCAGAGATCCAGGCAGGAGAGAAACTGACTTCCAGGCCATACCCCCCAGTCACCTCGACCTTAGTGCTCTTCTCAGCAAGCAGTTTCCTTACAGGAATCAGATGCACATTCTCCACCAGAACAAGCAGAAAGCTGCAATAGCTGCAGCTGCTGCTGCAGAAGCTCGCAATGCAGTTGCCGCATCTTCTACAGAAAGTGCAGCAAGTTCGGAATCTGGTTCAGCCCATTTGGCCATCACTCCAACTGTTCTTAGATCCGTGCAACTGCGATCTATTTGTAGACAAGTTGATGGAAACAACGAGTATGATCTGGTCAGTGTTAATCAAGCAGCTCGTCCCAGGTGTCCCATAGTAAATGATCCCCTATCCTCTCGCAACAAGTACAACAGGAAACCGCCAGCCTATAAACCCCCAGCAGTGCAGCTCTGTGAGTCGCAGGTTCCACTGACAGACAATGTTGTTCTTCCCCAAGAGGAGGTGAGAGTGAGACAGCAAAAGCTTGGTCCTGGTACTTACTGGGCAATGACTGCCTTCAGAACACCTGTAGACCCTACTCCTGAAAAAGATGAACCTTTAACCAGATCGTCTCTAAGTTCTGAGATGCTCAGGTCTCAGCAAGAACAAGACAACAGAAAGTTCCAAGATGAGCAACTGGCATTTTCACCAGAGAGACTTAAACAAGTACTTCATCAACTAACACAGCCAGACTCTTCAACAGAGCCCCTGTGTTTGGCCAGCACAATGCCACCCCCAGCTTACAGGGAGATTCCGAGGAGCAATTTTGTACTGTGCAACAGTCCTGTCAAAGTGCCTGTTTCTACTCAAGAGGCATCGCACACTTACACAATCAGCGATGTACAAGGCAGAGAGGAGGATTATGAGACATCAGGTATTGCAACCAGAAGTGCCTCACAGGACATAAGGGAGGAAGGGTCAACCCCAGAAACAGAGGACTACTTCAGTAAAGGTAATTGAAAAATCCTCTAGTTTCACAAAGCAGAAATTAGAATTCAATCTTCTGCAGTTGGTCTAATTGCTGATACACATACATTATTTCTTAATAGACTGTTATCATATTGTATACTAAAGCTTTTGGGGGTTACCTTGAATTTTAACAGAGTCTACTCCCAGTGAAAATTCAACATCTCCTTTGACCGATGACTCTAAACCTGATGATGATGACGATGATGATAGTGTTTTCCCATCTCCCAACAAACTACGCACAACTGAAGATCTGTTTGCTATGATACACAGGTAAGTCTGATTGTTTTATCATACAAGTCAATGCAAAATCTTAAAGTTTGTTTGGCATTGCATGTAACCATGGAAACTGATCCTGACATGGCTCTTGTAATATATGTATAGAATTATGACAAGAATATTTTACGCAATATGCAGATGCAAGTGCTTGGCCAACATATTGGCAACGGACAGTCTGGTTGAACAAGAACATGCGTTCTTGCGTTACTGTGGTGATTAAAAAAACCTCAGTACTCAAGGTGGCAATAGAGTTACCTTCAAAAGTTTGAGCCATAAAACCAGATGCGTTATTATTGAGAAGTAGACAGTTCATGTCAAATTTACACTATAGCGTCCCTTATGACAACATTGATAATGCAACGCATACTTGCATTGTGTTATGAATTGCGGTCTGACACATTGAGCTTGCGTTGCTAGAAGAGTCTGCTTTCACGTACTTGTGTAGAGTATGTTTCTGACTTATTTCATCTAAATATCCTATCACCCAAATTATTTCAGATCTAAACGGAAAGTGCTCGGACGTAAAGATTCGGGGGAGCTGAGTGTAAAAAGTCGACCTGGTGTTGTACCTGCAACAGCCCCTGTCTGTAATCCTCCTTTATGCCTGGTCATCCCTGCTGCCTCAGTCCCTCCAAACATCTCCCAGCGAGCCTCAGGACCCATCTACAGAAGTGCCAAAAAGTCCAGCACGTCCAGTGAGGAGTTCAAACTCCTGCTACTGAAGAAGGGTAGTCGCTCAGATTCGAGTTATCGCATGTCTGCTATAGAGATCCTGAAGAGCCCTGTCACACCCAAGTCTCAAGGAGAGCTGCTATTAGAGACTGCAGGGCAACCAGAGGAGCCCTCCTTAACCCAACAGGAATCTCCTGGTGGTGAGGATCCCCTTCCGAGTCCATTTCCTAAAGCTAACAGTGAGGGATTCTCCCCGAAAACACTGACCATGTCAGCTGCTTCTAGACAGGGACGATCTAGAATTCCACCTGCAGCAAACAGCAGCCGCTATAGCACGCGGAGTCGGCTCTACACAGCCCCAATGCAGGCCATATCAGAAGGAGAGACTGAGAACTCGGATGGAAGTCCACACGATGACCGCTCTTCCTAGTGGCATAAACATTTTCACTAAGCAAAATGATAAATTAAAACATTTGGGAGTTCTATATGAACTGAATGAAAGTGCTGTACACGAATTATGATCTACAACATTTTTCCCTCTAAAATGTTTGCTGCATCAAAAATCTTGATTTCTTTTAGCTACTTTTATACTCTAGAGGTCAGATGAAAACTGGAAAGAAAATAATGCATTAATGAATTGTGTGGATTGTTGGCATTTTGTCATCATTGAAAAATGACTTTCGTCATAATCCCACTTTTATTTGCTCACAAAATAAGAATGCGATATCAATTGTATTACAGTCTTTGTTAAGACATTGGAAAAAGTTTACTTATTGCTTATTTAATATAATGGAAAACAATCCTATTTCCATCATCCCATCACAAAAATATGGTTTGAGTGGTATTTAATGATCCAAGGTGCAGAGTTCTTGTGGGTGTCCATAAATTACAGTGTAATTTATAGAAATGAATCTGTAGGCATTAGGCTTAAGCTGAGTCACACTAGCCGATTTTTCCAGCGATTTTCAGGCGTAACCTTCATTTACTTTATCACCGGCCAGTAGGTGAGAGATGGAGCTCTGATTAGCGTTTCCAAGCAAGAGGTCATTTATCCCTTGGCAACTTGGACTCCATGTTGAGTTAATGGCACTGAAAACTGGAAAAGCAGGACAAACTTGTTAGTAAAAAACATTATGTCTCTGGGCTGGGCTCTTGTGATCTCATCAAGTGACCAATTAGCTTTTTTTTACAGAAGAACTAACAAGACGTCATGCTGATCTGAACATTTACATCAGTACATCATCACAAACACAGATTCAATGATTTTTTTTAAATTAGAAATTTCAGCTTTAAACATTTCAGCAAAAATCAGCTTTACTGAGGACAATCGCGCCATGGCCTTTCTCAGCAGGGTGTGTAAGTGTGCAAGGGAAAAGGCTTTTGATATAAAGGAAGCCAGAGATGTTATAAACATAAGTCTAGAAGTGGACTGGGTTGCAAAATCCTTAAATTCTTTTTTTAAATTAAATTATAATACCTTAAATATACTTGAGATGGAATACTGTTATCGATTTACCACTAGAAATCAAGGCAAACGGACATACAGTAAGTAATACATTTTTAGTTTTCAGATTACATTAATGGAGCATCTGTCACATGTGTGTTTGACTCTTTGTGAGGTGTTTTTTTTTTTTTTTTTTTTTATGCTGTTTGAATCTTGGACTGAGCCAAAATCATTCCAAAATTAAACCCTTGTACCTGTGTTTAGTTTACCATTTTTTCAAAGACCCAAATTGGGTTGGATATTTGTCACGTTTTTACAACCAGAGTCCAACATGGAAGAATATTTTGCTTCAAAAGAAATGAGGACTTCAGAGAAACTTCAGTCTCAATGTATTCTGTGAATACCCTTAAAATCAAGCATACTGTTCAACTGAAGAAGAATGGATTCACTTTTAAAGGTCTTCTCTGAGTTCCAAACTCCTAGGAATTAGCTAGATTTGTCAATCCTACACTGTGCCACTAAAGGGAAGGTAACAAGCTGTTAAAAGATCATCCGTTGGTCATCAGTTTCTGATGTTCACTGTGTTCGTAATTCAGTTGCTTCATCCTGTGTACAGCATGCAATAAAACACAAGAACATGTCAAGTAGACATCTCCACCAAAAAAAAATTATTTTCACTTTTACTTAAATTTGTTGAGTATGTTCTATGTTCGGTAAATGTACAAAATGTGTAAGATTTGTTGAAATTTGCAGTTTTCACATCATTGTACACACAGTTTGAGCTTTATCCCTAAAGTGGAGGAACTAGGCAATCTAATGTAATGAAGCACCGTCCATGTAAAAGAATGGAGCTTGGAAAGAACAGATTTAGGCAGAAGGGAATATTATGGGGCCATTGTTTTAATACTTCTATTTAAATGAAGATGGAATTCATTCTACTGTGAACACAAAATGTTTGCCTCTGTCACCATTTGATTGCATTTAATTTTTGGGTGAACTAAATTGACTGCAAACAAGCAGCGGTGGTTAAGTTGGTTGCTCATCTGTATATACACCGATCAGCCACAACATTAAACCACCTGCCTAATATTGTGTAGGTCCCCCTCGTGCCGCCAAAACAGCGCCAACCCGCATCTCAGAATAGCATTCTTCTCACCACAATTGTACAGAGCGGTTATCTGAGTTAGGTCTACATCTACACGATATTAGGCAGGTGGTTTTAATGTTTTTGCTGACTGGTGTACATGGATGTTTGACTTATGTAATATTTCAGCCTTTTTTCTCCACTGTTGTTGGCTTGTCATGTACTGTTTGTCCATTGAATTTGTATTGTTTTTTATGAGGAGAGATATTATCAGATATTTTCTCATACAATCTAGGTGCTGCAATGCGCCAGAACCACGTCTTTTCTTTCCTTATTTCTCCTTCAATATAAACCTGTCTAATGGTTGTCGCAATTAACTTTGCTTTATGACTAACGACTTTTGGACGTGCAGACGTTCTCTCCTTTTTTTCCTCTTGTGTCCATGCACTAGAACTAAATCTATAAAGTCTTCTTTTAGATTGCAACATTTAATAGGGAAAATATATATATATTTTTAATTATGGAATATTTTATCCAGTGAAGTATTTTGTTAATACATTTGGAAAAGAATAATGATAAAGCTTTATTTAAGTAAAAATAAAAATGTTTGAACATACGTAATATCAGGGGTGTATCGGCCAATGATAAAGATACAGAACATGTAAACCTTTCTAATTAGCTGTAAAGTTGCATTTTTAACAAATAAGCTACTCTTTATGTTATGTAACTGCTGTTAAATGTTTTGGTGCTTTGAATTCTATACCCAGGCCATATTCTATCATTTTTGCCATCCAAAAAAAGAGAAGAAACAAAAGATTACCGTTACACAACACTCGTGATAACTCAAACAAAGTTCAGATATGTAGCAATGTATATGTCTTTCTGTTTTTATTTCAGTTTTCATACAGTAGCCACATTTGAGGTATCACCTAGTGGTACCCGTAGTGAAGCTGACCAGACAATTTCGGCCTTGCGTTCAGTCTAAATATTCATGAAAAAACAAAGGAAAATCACATAGGGGGCCATTTCTTTGGACTGTTTTAAACATGTAAGATACTTTACAAAACTGATCATATCAATAAAGAAAGAAGTTAGGAAACAAAAAATACACTCTGTTGAAGAGTTATTTTATTGTTTTCTTTCCTTTGTTGTAACTGAAGTGTCATAATTCATCTTGGACTATTTATATGGTTTTGATTTTAATAAAAGCGTTGTTGAATTACTCTACATTAATGGAGAA
Organism: Myxocyprinus asiaticus; assembly: GCF_019703515.2. NCBI lineage: Eukaryota > Metazoa > Chordata > Actinopteri > Cypriniformes > Catostomidae > Myxocyprinus > Myxocyprinus asiaticus. The sequence continues at coordinate 3,874,001 of NC_059378.1, read as the reverse complement.
GCACAGTCTGTTTTTGCCAAAGGGTTTCAGATGTGTATTGGTGTGATATAATTACAAATTACAAACAGTGAATTGATGAATTAAAAAATGAGGGTTAAAGTGAAAATGTATTGGAACAAGATGCATCTCATTCAGTTACAATAAATAGGAAACAAATCTCACTCAGCATACAGGCTCCACTGCAAGAGATTTGAATCCATTTTGTATTTTTGTATAAACCTGTACATATGATCTTTTTAAAGTAAAAAAAAAAAAAGAGAGAGAGAGAGAGAGAGAGAGAGAAAAGACACAAATGTTTCCTTTTTTTAAAATGTTTTAAAAGTTTACATTAATTCCAAGCCTTTGTATATTTTTGAGCTGTGCAACTCTCTGAGTCCCGTATTTATTTTTTAGTAAACATTGTGGGAATTCCATTGTAAATTTTAACCATTTCTTGCCAGCTCAAGTGACTGCTTAGTAACTGTGCATAGAGAAAGCCAATAAATGTGACTGCATTGGAAAATAACTCTTGGTGGTTGAAGTATGATTTTTATTTTAAACTTTCTAAAATGCAACACTGATTCAGCGTGATAAACATCTTACAGTGATAGCAGAATCAAAAAGTCCTGTCATGTGGCATAAGACTAATAATCTGATGCCAGTCTGTACTGCTTCAAACCTCCAAATATGACGTTCCCCTCTGTGTCATTAAACATTTTATAAAGACATCTTTGCAAAATTAAAATAATTGGATTTTATAAGTGCAATTGTACTAAAACAAAATTAATTATTCAAATGTTATATGGAAATACACACTCACCGGCCACTTTATAAGGTACACCTGTACGTCTGTTTATTCATGCGATTATCTAATCAGCCAATCATGTGGCTGCAGTGTAATGTATAAAATCTTGCAGATACGGGTCAGGAGCTTCAGTTAATGTTCACATCAACCATCAGAATGGGGAAAAATTTGGACTGTGGCATGATTGTTGGTGCCTGGTGGGCTGGTTTGAGTATTTCTGTAACTGCTGATCTCCTGGGACTCTAGAATTTACTCAGAATGGTGCCAAAAACAAAAAACATCAGTGGCAGTTCTGTGGATGAAAATTCCTTGTTGATGAGAGAGGTCAACAGAGAATGGCCAGACTGGTTCGAGCTGACAGAAAGGCTACGGTAACTCAGATAACCACTCTGTACAATTGTAGTGAGCAGAATAGCATCTCAGAATGCACAACATGTCGAACCTTGAGACGGATGGGCTACAACAGCAGAAGACCACGTCGGGTTCCACTTCTGTCAGCCAAGAACAGAAAACTGTGCCCACTGCAGCCTCAGTTTTGGGTTACTGTTACCTTCCTGTAAGCTTGGACCAGTCTGGCCATTCTCCTCTGACCTCTGTCATTAACAAGGCATTTCCGTCCACAGAACTGCCGCTCGCTGTGTGTATACTTTTAATTAATTTGACAGTGTGTCTTTTTCTACTATAGTAATGTAAGATGTTTAAAACAGAAAATAAACATTTTCAATTAAAATGTATTTGTATAGCACTTTTCACAATAAATATTGTTTTAAAGCAGCTTTAAAGCAATATTCCAAGTTCAATACAAGTTAAACTCAACCAGCAGCATTTGAGGCATAATGTTGATTACCAAAAAATATATAAAATATTGACTCGTCCGTCCTTTTCTTTAAAAAAAGCAAAACTCAAGGTTACAGTGAGGCACTTACAGTGGAAGTGAATGGGGCCAATGTTTGGAGGGTTTAAAGGCAGAATTGTGAAGTTTATCATTTTATAAAAGCACTTATATTAATTCTTCTGTTAAAATTTGTGTATTATTTTAGCAGTAAAATTTTCCATTTTAGGGTTTTAGAATTGACTGAATTATGTCGTCATTGCAACGAAGTTGTAAAATTGGCTATAACTTTACACAGAAAAGGTTAGTAAAAGATTTGATCACACTAAAATCATGTTAACATGTATATTGTTTACATCTTGTGGCTAAACTTTTGAAACAGTATTTTAATGTTTACAGATTGGCCCCATTCACTTCCATTGTAAGTGTCTCACTGTAACCCAGATTTTTTCTTTTCTTTTTTTTTTTTTTTTAAAGAAAAGGAGGGACGAGTCGAAATAATTTTTCTGTGGTATTCACTATTATGGCACAAATGCTGTCGATTGAGCAATTGAGAAATACATTGAGTTGCAATTGAGCAACTTGTGTTGAACCCGAAGTATTCTTTTAAAGAGGTACAACTCTTATTTCTTACAAATAAGAATATATATTATTATTATTATTATTATTATTATTATTATTTATTTTATTTTATTTTTCATAATATATTAAATTATATGCAGATTTGTTTTTGATTTCTTATGGTTTAAAATTATGGCATTCAGTATAAAAAAATAAAAAAATCGTGATTAATCTCGTGGTTTCAGAATGAAACTGTAATAGTTTCAAATAATGTCAAAATGTTTTTGTACTTTTCTGTCTTAAGTGCCCAAATAATCAATGTGTTACTCAAATTATCCACCAGATGGCAGTGTAATAGAATTTAATACTGGTGGGATCTGAGAAGAATTTTCTTTCTCAAAATGTCATGTTTTATGTCGTTATCACTGGCAGTTGAAGATTTCTAAAACATACAATGGCCCTAAAAGTATTTGGACAATTTTTTTGTTGGTGTAGAATCATTTGTTTTGTTTTTTTATCTAATTGCATTGCAGACATTTTCAAGAGTGACCTAATTGTCCAAATTGTCCTTTTTGGGGCCACTGTGGGTCTGTTCCAAACCTAGTGAGCTGCCTCCTGCCTACATAGGCAGCTGCCTTCTATGGTAGCATCTATAGCAACTACAATGGAGCCTCAAGTGGGTGATTTGAACTTGCAATTGATTTAAATAAAGGTGACACGCGAGGCTTGAGGCAATACTCTAATGAGCATAAATAGGCCCTACATAGCGCACACATATTTTGAGTAAAAGTCAGTTTTCTATTATTTTAAACAAATGTGTATCGATACTTTTCAGTATTTAATGGATTCTAAGCATGCACTAAAAACAAAATGTTTTTCATTTCTGTTCATTCTGAGCAGAAACATTCCGGTTCGGGCATTCCACAGCCTCCTTTTAGTTAACAACGTTCTTTTTAAAATGACAGGACTCTGTGCTAAGGGTGGGTGATGTTTCAGTTGCAGTGTTGTCAGATCTCACAAGAGAAACAAGCTCAAAATAAGGGGCTTTCCTCAACCAATATAAGAGATAATAAGACATTCATTTTTTCCCCATGTGGGGGAAGTATCAACATGAAAATCATCATAAGCAATGTATACAGCAGCCTATACAGAATAACGTCTTTTCAATAAAAGTATTCTTTATATTAATATATCCCCCAAAAATATGTCAAACATACATCTGGCCATCTAAAATCAATTAATATCCTAAATCTCTCTCTCCTGCATACATGCACACACTGCTTCTGGTCACGTTTGGGCTCAACTTCATCTAATGGGATTTATATATTAGATCTGCTTCCCAGTAAGCCCGGCAGCATCAAATCTGTATTAATGCATCATATCTAACAATAATTCAGTGAAGTCTTGGAAACAACTGAGAAATGTACTTTTTACCTTAATATTTTTCCTTTAATCTGGATTAATTGTTTATGTATATGTAATAATTATATATACAGTAGTTGCTGAAAAGGTCTTCCGCATGTCATGGAAGGCTACATCTAAAATGTGCAAATTAGGCAAAGAAATGTGTGATGCAGGAACATGCTATCATGTTCTACTAAAAAGAGTGAAGCCCCATTTTCTGGGCAATAGGAAGTGGTGTAATTCCTAAATTTAAAGTGATAAACCATTTAGTCTCTGGTTTTTATTAAACAAATTATCGGGATGAAATTAACCAGTTATACCCTCATTTAAAAATAACAATTTCACTCCGGAACAACTGGTAGGGATTTTGTTCTTGTTTTCGGTTACATTCTGCAAATAATTTCATTCATTTTCAGCTTTTGTTTTCATTCCTTGAACTGTTTTTAGTCCCTGGACCCTATTTTAAATTATAAGCACAAAGTTTGAGTATTTTCTTGCAAGAATGCGTTAAGTCTTGGTGCACATGGGTTTGCAAAATCACCTGCGCAATGCACTAATTGGCTGGGTCAAATGCAATTTAATTCTGAGGTTCTTCTCCGGTTATTGCACCATCTGCATCCTATTATATAGTCCATTGCCTGTCAAGCACCAGCGAAATAAACAAAGACAGCACATTCATAAGACATTGGTAGTGTAAATGGACTGCATATAATAAATTAGAAGAATAGAAATATGAATTTACGTTCTACTGTGGATTAACTGCGTCCTTGTTGAATGTCAGGCATATTTCTATGACAGTGACAAGTTCCTTTTATACGCATAGAAAATGTGTTCTCACCAGGATTTGGATGAAGGCTCTGTTAAATTATAGGGAATGTAAGTATTATTAATAATTTTCATCTACTGACTCACAAATTATGGCTAGAATGAATCATTAATGTATCGGCACGCACTTCACTGCTACCGGTCAATTTTGTACAATTCAATTCATTTGTTGAAACACTAAAAAATTAAACCAAAACTATTTCTAAATTCAAATTATACTTCAAACAAAATGCAAATATAATCAAAATAACAAAGTGGTCAAAAAGTCATACCAAATCCAACTTCTTCCACCGGCTCCTTTTGCAGTAACTTAAAAATCACTGTACGACAACAGGTGGAAAAATACCAATACTAATTAGATCATAAATACAATTATAAATATAAACATAATAATAACAATTGAAAAATAAACCTATAGATAGTTTAACACAAATCTCATACATTTATGTTTCATAAAAAGGCTATTGTCAGGGACATTATTTGATGTTCAACTTTATTTTAAAAGATTGGACATGAACTTTATTACCACGTGCTGGTAGAATCTCCAAACTGCAAATGCAGGAACTGAGTTTAGACATTTGCGCTGAAAACAGTCATGGTATTGAAATGTCTTTGCGCAATGACCTATTTCTCAGGAAAATTGCAAACTGGCTTTGCACTACTTCATTAACATACAATACACCCACAGTAGCGCAAACACTCTCACCCACGCCCACATGCGCTTTGCGCTGGCACGAAAATTGCACTTAAAATTAGCACTCTCAATTTAATAAGACGTAGCGCATGGTCGTTACACGCAGTGCTGCGCTTTGCATGCTTACGAAAATAGAGCCCCCTGATTCTAAGTATATGTAGGGTCTAGGCTAATAAAAATTTACCTCGCTGCATCCGCCATCTTGGATTAATTTTTTTCACCAAGCTCATCGCTGATGGTTAATTCTAAGACAGAATCATTGTTTAAAAGAGCAAATAAGCTGAATAGGTTACTCCAGAACCGAAATGAACTGACTGACAATCTTTTCATATTTATATCTCATTAACCACCATTGGGATGACCAATTTCAGCTAAATATTCCATAAAAAACTCCCAACAACAAACCTGTATTCATCTGTCACTCTAAATGAGACATCACAGAGACAGTGAACAAAGCCCTCATGATCCGTGAACTCTCCATAAGAGATTAGACAGAAGCCATTGAGAAGTGATTAAGCGCCAGACGAGATATGACGGAAGGCTGTTAGTCAGAGGTAGACCTTCTGACCCCTGAGGTTAGCGTCTAGTGTCTTAGAAGGTCTTTGAGGCTGAATGTGGAACAATGGGTCTTTTAGAGGCAGGAGACAAGGGAAGGCATGAGGCAACAGACCACCATCACTTCTGACAAAGTCCTAGTTCCTGTATGACACTCTGAGATTCCTAATTTGATTAAAGACACTTTAAAAGCTGTGGATTTGTTAAACACTCCACTGTATGCAATACCATTGGAACATGTTCAACTGGCATATTATTACATTTTAGATGTCATGTTTAAAAGGGCTAGTTGTTAGTCTGCATTGAAATCAAGTTAATAACATTCAGCTGGGCAAGGGCAGAAGGGGCAGTTCTACAGTTTAATTCGCTGAGATCAGGCTGCTCTGTCACATATTTGCAGCGACAGCCAGACTTTATCTTTCAAGTAATAAACTTTTAAAAACTATACTAAACTAAACTAAAATTTGACAACACAGACAGTGGAAGTATTAAAACTGCACATCTAAACTGGTGTTGGCAACTACACAAAGGTAAGAGTGTTTCTGTGAATTCATGGATCTATACAAATTGTGTTAAGTAGCATTTTAAATATAGGCATATACCTTAAAAATACATTGGAATCTCTTAAACTCATCAAGAGACTCTTCGATGCATTTTTTCCTGTTGTTTACAACAAACATTCACCAAGACTTGCCAAGCATTTTTACAACGTTTGTTCTTGTGAGATATGTTTAATAGAAATGTCTCATAGTTTGCAAGAACTTTAAATCGAAAAGGTTTAAATAGGCTCAGAAGACACATACCTTATCAATGTTTAAACTTGAAGGTCAGTGTTTTCTTAAACAATGTTTTCCTAAATGCATAAATAAATTGTTTGTAGATAATCAATACGATTGTCTGCCTAATCTCAGATTATACTGAGAGTAGATGCATGAAGTGTCATTCTTTTTAAGGATCTAGTTTTGAACTGTATGAGATGTATATAAGACCTATGCCACCCTTATTCTTTCTTTAAAGGATTTACAATGTCCTGTCGCATTTCATTTCTCTAAAGAAAGAAAATATATTTTTGAAAGAAAGGAATTTTCCATGCTTTTGGACAAAGCAAAGAACCATGTGACAAGTTAATTAGGGATCAAATCGATTCAAATGTGTTAATAATCCTCAAAGAATGTCTGGAAAGTATGAAAGTGCTACAGTCATGACATGCATTTCACTTTTGAGCAAATGTTTTGGACCACAAATGAGATATTTATCCCGGTGGTTTTGGTAAAATGGTTTATGGTTGTATTGGGTTTGTGCTTGACTGAGGCAGAACAGCATGGAAGCCATTAAGGTGCAAAAAGTGGAATTCACTGTAGCTGTTTATCCACAAACATATGCATGAAGGAAAAAAAAAAACACAAAACCACACGCGTCTCTCTATCTCTAAAACTTTTTTTTTTTTTTTTTTAAGGAAAAGGGCACAACATTTTTTGCACACTCCCAAACTTATCTAAATAATAATAATAAACAAATATAACGGTATAATACTTTCTCTGTTGAGCATTTTTTTTTACCCCAAATCCTCATGAAGTTGCAATGCATCATTTAACCTGCCACATGGAGGCTATTAAGTTCCAAATATCTAGTACTTTAATCCACTCTGGTTTGGCAACAGGAACATTGTTGGGCAACATTTCCATTATGCCCATATAGAAATCTGATAAATAGCTATTTATCAGAATATAGTTCATTCATATGAGCATTTATGTACATACCGTATTTCCACTTCCACTATTGGTTTCAGACATAGATTCTAATTACTTATGTGAACATGAAGTGTTGAATGTATTTAAACTTATACATAGTGATACAGCACGTAGGAACTAGAGGTAGACCGATATATCGGTTTTACCGATTAATTGGTGCCAATAGTTGATTTTTGGAACTATCGGTTATCGGCAAAAATCTGTCGATAGTTACCATTAATATTTATCATTTAGTCATTTCAAAATAAGAGTCCCCAGTGTGTTTTGGGCTGGTTTATACTTAAAAGTACCACATTATGTACCAAATCTTCATGTTTCTGGTTATTATTCGGATTTTGGTTGAACAAAAAACTGCATCTGGGATTTTATTCATTTCTTATTCATTTTTGTCTTTGCCCACCATAATAAAGAATATATATATATATATATATATATATATATATATATTATACATGTAACGGGATTATGTATTAAAAATATAAGTAACTGTATTCCACTACAGTTACAATTTAAATCATTAGTAATTAGAATACAGTTACATTCAAAAAGTATTTTAATTACTGCAGAGATTACTTTGCATTTTATTGTCATTTGTTTCATTTAATATTTAGTCCTTTCAGATGGAAAACATTTATACATATAAATGATGCGATCCAAAGTGCATTGAACAGCGGTGAAACACTTTCTTATGATGTGTTACATTCATACGAGCAGACAGAGAAGTAAGTTTGAAGTAAGTTTGGAGCAGAAGAAATAGAAATAAACCTTGTGTAAACTGTCAGCTTTACGCTAAAATTTACCATTTTACATGCACATGTTACCAGACACTATCTTATTTTTTTATCAAGAAATTTCACGTTGGATCATAATTTCTTTTTTTCTAGTAAGACCTTTGATATTAGGGCAAACATTTTATTCTTGGTCATAATTTTTTTTATTTTTTCCCTTTAAAAATATATAAAAATCCTTAAAACAAGATTTTTAACATGTGTATTTTGTCTTACTGTACTGACAGAGTTTTTATAGTCAAAACAAGTGAAAAAATCTACCAGTGCTGAAGAAGTAATCCAAAGTATTTAGATTACATTACTGACCTTGAGTAATCTAACAGAATACGTTACAAATGACATTTTACAGCATGTATTCTGTAATCTGTACTGGAATACATTTCAAAAGTAACCCTCTCAACCCTGTATATTTATATATATATATATATGAATCGGTTTTCGGCCTTTCCCATCACCTTGGTTATCGGTATCGGCACAATCTACAATCGGTCAACCTCTAATGGGAATTCATAGATGTACATGTACAGGTATTTGTCATATATGTGTGCATTTGGAAAAATCTATGTTACATATATGAAAACAGCCAAAATATTTGTTGCATGTATGTAATTGTAAGTAATGTGTGTAAATGTAATGTAAAATGTGACTATTTACATATTCTTTGTGTGAAAATTTTTACAATAAGGTTCCATTTGTTTGCATTAGTTAATCCATTATGTATCATGTAACTAACAATGAACCATATATTTCTATAGTATTTATTAACCCTTAAATGCATAGGAATTTCACCACTTTTACATATTCAGGTCTTTAGAGACCCGGCATGTATAAATTGACCAGTAGTGTAACATTTTCAAAATATTTTCAAGACAATTAGAACATAATAATATAAAATATATTTTGATATATTTTGATGTTTTATTTTGTTTATATTCATTTATTAGAGATAATGCAACAAATCAGGACAAAAGGAACAGGCAATTACTTTCACACTGAAATTTCATGAGATGCAACTGGCTGTCAAACACATATTGAGCTACACATAATACATAAGATACACATAAGTATTTTCTCAGGCACTTATTGACTCTAAATAGTTGCAAAACTTACATCATTTCAATAGTACACTCAAATTACAATAGTCAGATCATACTGTTCATGTGTTACACTTGCTATAGTTTACTTCCACTTTGTTTCTTCATCAAATTGCAATGTCAAATGTAAATCAAGTAAATCAACGAATCAACAACGCCACCTTGAGTACGAAATAGCACATATATTATGTATGTGTACACGAAAAATAAACTATTTATTTGTACGAATACAGTACTAATTTCTTTGTAATGAACAAAGAAATAGAAATCATGTGATAGTAAATGTATATATTTATGAAATAATCATAAAAAAATATAATTTATGCAAGTGCAAAAAAAAAAAAAAGTGTTTCATACCTACACACTACACACTTTTGGTACTCAAACCATTATATTTGGCTTTTTTTCGTCTTCTTATTTTATGTGTGTTACACTATTAATAAGAGATATTGTAGAATGAGGAATTCTAAAGAGGTGTTGGCACAACTCAGTTAAAAAAACAGTACAGGGGGTTAAATGAGGTCCCGGGTCTCTAAAGACCGAGGTATATGTTTAAGGGTTAATCTTGGTTATATATATATATATAATTTTTTTTTTTTTTTTTTTTTTTAATTCATGGAAATGTTTGCAAAAAATGTTACTACTCCCTGAAAGATATTAATGAAATAAGTGCCGTGAGATATCTCACCGGTCTCTGTGACAAATCTAGACTCTGAAAACAGCAAACAAAAATGTGTCTGTGGGCCGCGGACAATGACGCTTTCTACTGCCAATCATTTTGCACGTAGTTGCAGCAAATTATTGAGGCTTAATGCCATTTTTATGCCATGTTGCTCATAAAATTTGTCAGCTGAGGGCGCTATTTTGCTGCTGTTGTTTTGACAACTGTTTCTACTCGTGTCGGTCTCAATACAGCTTATTTGGTATCTTTGGAGTGCGGGGTATCTTTGGAAAGAGGGGGCGTGGCTAATCCAACAGCTCATCTTGGGGAAATTTTAGAATGGCTAAAATCGCATACAGCACCTATAATGTTCGTTTAGTTCATGTTAGTTCATAATGTATGAACTAATGTTAATGTATACATAAATGTATTAGTATATGTTGAAATTAACATTAATAAATTAATAATAATATGCTGTAATAGTGTTCATTGTTAGTTCATGTTAACGAATATAGTTAACTAGTGTTAAAAAATGTAACCTTATTGTAAAGTGTTACCATGATGTGTCTTACATGTATTGACATCTATCAGATTTCTGTATGGGCATGTACACAGTTCTTTGGTTTGTATTACTTGCATTTGGAGCAAACATTTAGCTTCACAAGAGTGAACACAATATTCTTGTGCATGGAAGATTGAAACTCATCCATGGTACTTTCAGTCCAGAACATTAAAAGGCAAGCAAGAAATAAACAGAACAATGAATGGATAAATATATGTGAATAATACACAGGCTGGTTTATGTTCCACCCACTTCTCGCTAGATTAAACACATCTGCTTTGAGAAGACTTGGAGTTTTGCCCCAGTGCTTCGAGATCCACTCTCTTTGCTACCATCTACTGAAAATAAAGGAAGCATTTCTCTTTTTTTGTTTTTTTTGCCCATATGTGATTCATGATAGCATTATTTCCCATTGCATGGAGGTTTAAAGACTTGCACAATAGTTTGCAAGGCCTGTCTCCACTCATCATGTGGATTTGTTCATTGCAATTTAACCCAAAGCAGCGCTAGCATCTGGTCAATGTTAGTCACTTATATTAGTGCTAACCTAATCTGGATTAAATTTCCCAGAAGTATTGACTACTCAGGACCATCCTAAATCCTCTCAAATCTACTATTATGTTTCCCAAAACAATAATAAATTCACCCTGATGTTAAGTTATAAGGACACCAGTGTGGGTCTATTTGCATCTGCTGAACTGATATTTAAAATGTGATGTAAAGTCATGGTAAACATTACGTCATACAAGAAGGAATAGTCTCGATAAGTGTCGTTTTTTCTGCCATGCATGGAAATGCTAATTTCAATTGGATTCTATTTATTAACTTCAATGGTTTTGACATTTATAAGGTTCTGTCTCTCAAAAGCCCTGTTTTGTTTTTTAGAGCATTTTAATGGATGTTGGGCTTGTGGTAAGAGGAAATTTGGGTGCTATAGTGTCAGGCTTATGCATTTATTTTCCAACATAGCCAAACTGATGAATGACTACTTCATTAAACATTTTTTTATTCAATTGTAAGCCCAAAAATCAATAGTGCATGGGCAAATGTTTGAAAACGTTTTTGTAAAAGATGAGTCCTCAGACAGCTGTATAGTTTAAGCAAGCAAGAATTTTCAGTTTATATCTTAAAACTACTAATACTGTAGACATCCAGAAAGATACAGTGGCAAGAAAAAGTATATGAACCTTTGAAATTAGCTGGTTTTCTCCATTAATTGGTCATAAAATGTGATCTCAACTTCATCAAAGTCACAAGTATAGACAAACACAATGTGCTTAAGCTAACAACACACAAACAATTATAATCTTTCATGTATTTATTGAACACATCCCATTAAACATTCACAGTGCTGTGGAAAAACTAAGTGAATCCCTAGGCTAAAGATGTCAAAAAAAGCTAATTAGAGTCAGGAGTTGGCAAACCTGGGATCCAATTAATGAAACAATATTTGATGTGTGGGTTAGAGCTACTTTTACTTATAAAAAGCACTCAAACATCTTTAGTTTGCTATTCACAAGAAGCATCTGCTGACGTGGACCATGCCTTGCAAAAAAAAAAAAAAAAAGAGATTTCAGAAGACAGATGATCAAGTATTGTTGTATAAAGTTGGAAAGGGTTACAAAGTTATCTCGAAGAGCTTAGATATTCATATGTCCACAGTTAGACAAACTGTCTATAAATGGAGACAATATAGTACTGTAGCTACTCTCCCTAGAAGTGGCTGTCCAGCCAAGATGACTCAAAGGGCACACCGCAGAATGCACATTGAGGTAAAAAAGAACCTTAGAGTGACAGCTAGAGACTTGAAGGAATCATTGGAACTGGTTAAAGTCTCTAAACTACAGGATGGCTTAACAAAAATAAAATCCACATTTTGGAGTGTCCCAGTCAGAGCCCAGACCTTAACCCACTGTGAAATGACCTCAAAAGAGCCAGTCACACCAGACATCCTCAGAATATGGCTGAGTTGAAGAAGTTCTGTAAGGAAGAATGGTCCAAAATTCCTTCAGAACGTTGTGCAAGTCTAATCCGCAGCTACCGGAAACGCTTGGTTGAGGTTATTGCTGCCAAAGGAGGATCGACCAGTTATTAAATACAATGGTTCTCTTACTTTTTCCACTGCATTGTGAATATTTAATGGGATGTGTTCAATAAAGACATGAAAGATTATGATTGTTTGTGTTTTGATAGCTGAAGCACATTGTGTTTGTCTATACTTGTGACCAATTAATGCAGAAAACCAACTAATTCCAAAGGGTTCACATATTTTTCTTGCCAGTGTATCTTGCTATAGAAATTGACTGGAGTAAAAAGTTTCCCATACAGCAGCATATATATATATATATATATATATATATATATATATAGCAGGAAATTGAAAAGCAATATGGGCTATCATCAGTTTGATTTACACATTACTTAAATACTGTGGTGGAAACTGGCCCAACTATTCTGGGACGTTATTTTCCCTATGCATCTCTGTGTGTAAATGTTTATGTGTGTGTTCTCCAGAGGCATGCCACTAAAATATTGCCGTTTTCCTTTAAACAATGACATATGGGCCTTGGGCTTAACCTCCTCAGCTGGAGATGGGAATGATATTGTGCTTGTTTCCAGCACGAAAACTGTATACTGTTCACTTGAGATGAAAAAGATGGGATTGAATCAACGTGGATCAGGGTTGTACAGAGTAATTTTGCTGATTAGCAACCCATGCTATTTATAGAACTGTCTGTAAGAGTTTATGTACTTACATAATGTGGCATCTCATTGTGAAGGGATTTGTTATTTAATGTGGATTAACTAGTTCCGGCTTGTCCTTATGGTGAGTCAATATGGTGAGTCATTATACTGAAAAATGTTTTCTTTTCTTTTCTTTTAAGCAGCATCTACACATTTTTTGATGTTTAAATTGTGGTAAGGCTATGGCATCCTTTGTTTTTCCACGTGTTGGTAGGTCAGAGCCTTTAAACCAGTTGGAGCCTACAAGATTAGCAACAAAATGCATAATGCGGCAGTCCCAGAGACTACACTTACACTAAACAATCCTTTTGGAATGAACTATGTGTGGATTTTTCTACAATAAAATTGCTGTTTTATAAGAGAAGACACTGACAATTTTGTGACAGGTAGGTGTCAGTTTATGGCTCTCTTCATTTCTTTGAATGGTATCCGCAAATGGTGACTTACACGCTAGTTGAACATTACACTCTCTCCTAAGGAAAAACGCAGAGGTTGTTATATCTGTATAGAAGATCTCTGGGTAGGTCTCGTGCACTCGTTTGACACGTGCACAATGACTGCTTTGCAATACTCTTTTCAGCACAGTCAACACCAGGTGCATGCGCCGACAATGCACAAAGAAGTGGACTGTCCGCGTGTCTCGAAAAAAATAGTCTGCATGCAGACAATTCGATATGGAAGCCGGATCCCGCCACGAAAAAAAAAATAAATGTTAACTCTGACTTTATATCTCACAATTGTGAACTTAATTACTTGCAATTGCAACTTTTTCTCACACTGTGAGGTATTACGCTGAAATAGTGAGAAATAAAGTTGAAATGGCAAGATATAAAATTGCAATTGCAAGATATAATTTCTTGTAATTGTGACTTCGTAACTTTTCATCTTTATAAAAGGAAATTCTGACTTTATACCTCACAATTCTGACTTTTTTTCTTGCAATTGTATGATATAAACTCTCACAATTTCAACTTTATCTCTTGCAATTGTGAGAAATAAAATCAGTATTGTGAGGTATAAAGTCACAATTGTGAGAGTTACCTTTTTTATTTTTCTATTATATGGCGGGATCAAGGCACCATTGTCCGGCGTACACTGCTGATGACAAGATTTTGCATCACACACACTGTGTGCAAGACGTAGCAGCACACGGAAAACTGAAGTATACTTTGGCCTTGGAAAACCACTCAGAGATAACTCACTGAAATCACACTGACAAGGAACATAAAGTTTTGATGCCAACTAATTTTTTCCCCCTCCTACCAGGATCACATATCTGTCAACTACAAGAAGTTTAAAGTTTGATGTCTTTCTGAGTGGAAACCACAGCGTCTTGGAATCAACGATGGAGGACCTCCAAACAAAAGTTGTAAAAATGTGTCAGTCAAGACAAGCCGACACAGAAATACCAGATGAAGATGGTGCCTGCACTTCTGATTCTTATAGTTTCAATTCTATTGATCAGACTAAAAATGATGCTGATTTGGAAACTTCAACTGAGTTTAGTCATTCAAATGAACACTCTTTGAGCCTTGCTCTTAAAATGGCCACATCTTTGCAGCAGTCTTTCTGCCTTGGAAACAGTTCTGTTATAGTGCCTGTTCATCTACAGCTAACACAGGATGTTCAACCCCATATTGATGAGAGAGAGTTACATCCCTTCAATGTACCTGCTTCAAGCACCATCTCCATGCCTTTGGTTTTGGAGCAGCAGGTCCATCAGTATTTAAACTCCCAACCTCCACATTCCTTACATTCTTGCCCGTTTGCCAATATTCAAACAAACACCTTGTCCGAAAACTCACTTTTGAGTCAACCTCAGCATACTGTCCTGGAGCCAGAAGCTTTGCTTTACAACAAAGATGTTCCCACATTTCAAAACCAAAGAACTGGCACAGCTTTGGAAGATCTAAAACCATTTCAGAAAAATTATTCTCCAGACCTACCATTCCCTTTTGCTCCAAACTTCTTACCCAATGAAACTGTGCCATCACTGGTCCCTCCAGCCACTTTGTTGGTCCCGTATCCAGTTGTGGTCCCACTTCCAGTGCCGTTACCAATTCCAGTCCCCATTCCAATCCAAATACCCCAGAGCCCAGACTCAAAAATATTCATTAAAACCTCTAGAACTGGTACTACAATGAACAAAAGCACTCAGACCTCCACTGAAGACTTGCCTACTATCTCTTGTTGTGGTAGCTATTCCGTATTTCCTCCTACCCAACTGGTCTCTCAGGATGAGGTGCTTGATCTGTCACTTAAGACAACCCAAACTCAAACCAAGCAGGAACATATGTTATCTGCTTCACCAAACACAGCCCTGGACCTATCAGTGGCAAGATCAATTACTAAACGACAATTCCCTTGGCATGGCCTGAAATCCAATCGATTATTTAATACAGATTCAACTAAAGGTTCATTTTTGGACATTTGTCAACCAGTAAAGTGCTTGCAGAGGCTAAACCATGATGATGTGAATAGCCAAAGATACTCCAGACAAAGTGCACACTTCAAATGGACAATAGGCGAAGGCAATGGAAAGGTCATCACACATTCAAATGATGAGGCCCACAATGGCAGAACTGTGAGCTCAACTCAAACTGTCAAAGTCATTGTGTCGGCCACAGAGACGGTTCCTCCAATTCTCTGTGACAAACAGAGATATTTTTCCAGCATCCACATGAATCCAGAGAGCAGACAGGATTCCCTGCCACAAGAGTGCTTTAGGAGACCTAAAACTCACAGTCTTTTCAGTGAACGACACCGACAGGACAGAACAGCCCATTTCAAAAGGAGTAGGTCACAACACATTCAAGGACACACTGCTCTATATAGTAAACAGCATCTGGCTTCCTTTCTGCCCAGCAAATATAGCTGCAAATAAGAATACTTTGTTGAATGAGATTGTGATTATTATTACAACACTTATAATTTGTTACTTTACAAGGACTAACAAACTTTACAAATCCCCACTTTTAGCTCAAACAATTAATAGTCAGAGAGGTCAGAATATAGGTCTAAAAAATGACAAATGAACACTGAAAACATTATGTAAGTGTAAACTGATGTACATGCTTTAAGGACCCTTTTAAATGTCACATTTTAAGAATATTATAATCAATCATGTAAATCAGTGGTTGTCAATAATTTATTTGGTCCCACTTTATATTAGGTGTCTTTAATTACTATGTAATAACATTAAAATACATGCAATACAACGCACTTATTGTGTAACTACATGTTGTTCTGCAAAATTCTCACAAGATTCACATTTGCTGCTATTGAGGTTGAGGTACGGATAGGTTTAGGAGTAGGGTTAGGGGTTAGGGGTAAGGTTAACAGTGTAACTAAAGATGTAATTAAATGCAGGTACTTTAAATGTAAGCACAATGCAACAACACGTATTTATATAATAAGTAAATTGTATCAAATGCTTAAGTACAGACACCTCATATAAAGTGGGTTCATTTTTTTATAAATTTTTTTGGTCACGCCATATGTCCAGTCCAGCACACATGCAAGAACTTCTTAGGCCGAAATATACTCTATGCAAGTTTGTGAACGCCGGCGCTTCTAGCTACACAGGCTTGATTTTGTGTGTTGTTGCATTCCACAATGTGTCAAACCGCAAGTACGTGTTGTATTCTTAACATTGCAGCAAGGGGCGCTATAGCGGACATTAGTGTTAAATGTTCACTTCTACGGTATATTTTCTCTTTCAACTCAACTACTGTCATGGCGGAGCAACAATTTGAAAAGAATATTGCTAAGCCAGTAAGTCAAAGTCAATATTTTTATACAAATTTACCTAAATATTAACACATCCAGTTTAACTGCACATGTGTTTAAAGGTAACTCTATCGCCCCCTTGAGTCCCGATGCTTGTTATCACAACAGTAACGCAAGAACGCAAGTTAAGCATGTTCAACCAGACCGCGAGTTGGCAATAGGTGTTCGACTTCATGCAGCGCTGCGCAGACTTGAAGCAGTGTATGTCGGTTAGAAATTTTGTCTGACTTGAGACGATGTAATCACCGCGTCACTGTGACGTATACAATCAAAGTACTGCGAGAGCGATTCGAGACCAGACATCTGGCTCATCCGGTGCAGTTTCTCCAGAGTAGCTTGCGATTGGCTAGACTCAAAAGTGACAACGTATACACGTGTTTCATGGGCTGCGTTCGCAGTGGCATACTACGCATACTACTCTTGATTTATCAATCTATGGGAGAAATAGTAAGAGTGGTATGCCATTACTGTGTGTTCTGACACCTCCAGTTCTGCGAAAACTCTCACAAATCTGTGTTTTTATAACAGTACATCATGTTTATATCATGTTATATTATGTCATAGTAATACCATGCTTATTCAAAAAGATACTGACTCCTTTTTTTGGTATTTAACTATACGGCTTTTATTGGACTTTCAGCTTAACGAGTCTGTTTTAAACGGAGGTCATAGCCAGCTACAAAGGGGCGGGCCAGCATAAGTGGGCTGTACAAGTGGGGCATACTTGCAGCATAAACTCCTCCCTTGGAGGCGAGGCCCTCCCACTTGAAGGTCTCCAGTCTGCAGCTATACATACTTGGGCTTGACGGCTCTCTTTTCAACTCCTCCCCTGATTGCTATGGAGATATATATGTGCCAAAATTCTGTACGTGCAAAATAATATTTTGAGCGCACAAAAATGTTCAGTGCATGCAAGATTATATTTTGAGCACGCAAGTTGATATTTTGAGTGCAAAAAAAGAATTTTTGAATGCGCAAGATTACATTTTGAGTGCACAAAAATGTTCTGCGCTTGCAAGATAATATTTTGAGCAAACAAAAAGTTATTTTGCACACGCTTGAACTCAGTTTTGTAAAGCAATGTATCTTCTTGCAAAGATTAATACATTTTTTGCATATTTAAGATCTCACTCGCTCCTCGTATGCACTTTGCGTGCGCTCTGAACTTTAGACTGCCCGCTTGCTTTTGCACCGGTATTCCGACAAGTCCCGCCTCCTATGTCAGGATTGGCTATTAGGAGCTGCTTACAAGCACTCTGTGATTGGACAGTTGAGGTAGCTACAGCAGTATGAACATCTCAGTGTAAATATTACAGAAGAGCCAACAGGCACAATGCTCCAAGTTCAGTACACATTTTATATACTGCATGCAGTTATCATTACAAAAGATATTTACCCCATGGATTATAGACATACCAGGAGTACTGTAAGGCTTAACTTACTGCAATGTAAATTTTTCAAAATATAGTAGCTTGGGATCATGCAATATAAGGAGTTCTTTCAATTATGTTTTATTTTTATTTTTTTGCAGTCTCAAACAACTGATATTCAATATACTGTACAGTTAATTTACCCCAAACTATGACAGGAGACATAATTATCCTCTTTTCCTTTTCTTCTGTTTCTTCTCATTAATCATTTTTGTCATAAGGGTTGTGGTAGAATGCATAAACTTCATAAAAACAGCATACTGAACATTTCAAGATACCCCACAGCTTTGAAATGCAAACATAAACAGCTTTTCTAATTTATTTTCAATAGGATATGTTAGTTTAGGCAACATTTACAATACACAAGGCTGAAGAAAAAATGGGAGAGGACACACTGAAGAAGGTGGACAATATTAAATGTTTATTAAAGAAAATAATATTCATGTAATAATAACAAAAAGAAGACTTAGATGATCCATGGTAGACTGTAACCTGGTCATGTTAATTTTAATAAACTGATCTCTCAGAATATCCTTTGGGATAGATAGAAGTCAAATTAAGTTCCCACAAAACTACACTATTACGATTTACAATGTAGTTTTACACATGGGAGAGACTATATTAATATAATTTCAGATTAAAGTGGTAGCTAACATGGCCAAGCTAGTAGCTACGTAAGTGTAACTTGGTTACCTAGATAACCTAACACTAGCCAAGAGAACCAAATACTAATATAGACCAAACTAAGAGAGCTAGACAGATAGTTATCTAGCTAGTAAGCCTATTGGCAGTGTACAGACTAAAAATATATATTTCATTAAGGTTAAATAAAAGCAGTTAAATCTACACTATGTAACTTGTTTTTAAAAAAAAAAAAAAAAAAAAAAAAAAAAAACTAAATGTTATTAATGAGAGAGTGCAACAAAAATCCATCTTCCAAACCATGTCTTTACCCAAATACGCTTTGATAAACCTATAATAATGATTTATATTTTAGAGCTGTCGGGATGGATTTTGCAGGATATTGCATACATACGTCATTCGCCCGTGCGTGTTCACATCATATCCGTACACAGAGAAAATCAGCTCCAGCTACTGTAGCGCATGTGTGGGAGTAGTGTGAAGCTGAAAGTTTGTTGTCACAATGAACGAGAAAAATTGACCATGGATCATTCAAAACAGCAAACCTCCGGGGAATCACCAGTTGTAAAATCAAAGAAACCCCAAACAGAGCAGAGTCTACAAGCAAAAAGAGAAAGCAACAGAGTCCGTAATAAAACCCAAATTAACATCGGCTTTTCAGAGGTGGCGACAACTCCGATATAAATAAATCCTTTAGTCTTAGGCTTGCCAAGAACATGTGAGTCTTGAAATGATGTTGACCACTGGTTGGGAACAATGACAATCTATAAATTAGTTACTACCGTGGTCTATTTGGCCAGAATATCCTGCAGTTATAAAAATTTACAATGTTTGACCTTATCATACTAGCAATCGTTATGTCTAATGTTAACGAATGTTACCTGACTTTTGTAAAGTCAATCATTTCAAAACATCAATGTTTTCAAAACAACAGCATAAGATATGTCACTTACCTGCTCAGGTGACATGTTTTGGGATATCCTTCTTTTCAGCCTTTCTTTCATTATTTATTTGTCCATTCGCTCTGATAAGATGTCCTGTATCCAGTGTACACCGTTGCCTCAAAGCACATTCATCCGTGCAGAGGAGCAGAGCCGAAGCACGACTTTAGTCATTACCAAAACAATGTTCTTCCGCAAGACACATGCAGTTTTATTTTTTAACCGCTAGAGGGCCAAAAGTTACATAGTGTAGCTTTATTTCAACAAAAGAACTGATTTTGTGGTCATAGTGTTACACATTTCCTTTCTTGAAAACAACTATCCAATTCTCCTTTTGCTCCTGTTTTGATTAGCAGTTTGATCTGTGATCTAGCCAGCCAATCAAAATTGACCACCTCATCTCTGATTGGTTGAAATTCTGGCACATTATAATGCTGTAAATTTGTTAAGCAAGCAAGTGATCAAAGCTTTGAGCGCATGCAGAATGAGTAGTAGGAGAGAGTGAGATCTTGCACATGCAAAAAACAGTGGAGTTACACAAATTTCAGAAATCTGTGCAAATTCACATTCAAAGAAACTTTATTCAAGCACGAAATAGATTTTTGTTTGTGCAAAATGAATTCATCTTTGCACGAAGATATATTGCTTTACAAAACTGAGATCATGCACGTACAAAAGACCTTTTAATGCACTCAAAATATCATCTTGCGCGCGCAGAATTGTGGCAGACATATAACTCCATACACTAAAACTGGCAAATCTCACTGATCGGTAAATCGAGATGCAGTTCAAGTCGAAAACACATAATTTGTTGGGTAAGCACTTGCATTTCCATACGCATAGTCTGTGTAAATTATGTTTCTGGCCTAAAATTAACATAAGACACATTCGATACCACCCAGATAGCACACATACATCTCAGATATGTCTGTATTAGATTTTAAAAGATCAGATTTAAAAACATTCTAAATCATAAACATCTCAAAGACACCTGCTGAATGTCTTTTTGACATCTGAGACATACTTACAGAGCTGTTCAGCCGTAACATGAATTTGGTCTGTGGCAGGGGCGTAGAAATCATCTCAAAAGTGAGGGGGACAGAATGTTTAGCGCAAGACGAAAATAAATATATAAGATATATATTTTTAGAGCTGTCAATTGATACGTTTTTTTAATCTAATGAATTACGTGATTGACCAGTGAATTTTAACTTTTCCATTTACACATTTAGACATTTGCTGTATGATAGACACAGCACATATGCCCCATGAAAAAGTGAGGGGGACACGTCCCCCGCGTATTCTACGCCCTTGGTCTGTGGTAAACATTACTTGACGATATGTGGATGTTTCGTTCCACAACATAAATTACACACAGTCATACCTGAAACGTGAATTTTGAAGCCGGCGCGTAAAAAAAAAAATCATTTAATACGCCTTCAAAATTCATGTTTGAGGTATGACTGTGTGTAATTTATGTTGTAGAACAAAACGTCCACGTTTCGTCAAGTAATGTATTCGACAGACCTTATTTTACACACAAGTTCAAAAACCCCATTATAAAAACCCATAGGAAAATCCCTAGGGAACCCACGGCGGATTCTCTTCCGGGTTTTTGGACTGCAAGCTGAACAGCTCTATTGACACGTCTTATATTGGAGATGATCAAACAACGTAAAAAAATACGTTTTCCAGATGTAAACACACCAACCCGATCTCATGAAAAGTCATACATAATTTACGAGTTGGCCATTTCATATGGTCTCACACGATGTTGTTCTAATAAACTCGTACGACTTCATCACGTGCAAATTCCTGGATGTCTAATGCGGAAGTAAGCGCGAGTTCCGCACACGAGGCTTTAAGGACATACTTATTAATATTATGCCTTTACCCAAACCCCTTATCTAAACGTAACCAATCATTAGAGTGTAAACATGATAGGAAGCTGTTGTGTGTGACAGAAGCAAGTCATTTTCGCATATTAGATGGAAATGATATCCAGCGACGTCATTGGCTGTACAGTCGCACCATATCGTACGAATCCAGATGTTGAAACACACACATCAAATAGACGTCTGGGTGATGTACGTGAAGCAGAAATTGCTCACAAACTTCATTGGTTCTTCCGTGTTCTGTCACTGCGCCACATTTAAATAATGTAGTGCCTTTCCACTTGGAAAAAGATGCGGTAAAAGCGACAATTTTATAAATGCAATTATTTATTCAATAGTAGAAATGAGTTCAAATAAGTAAATACAAAATATGTCAACCTGAGTTTAAGAAGTAATACAGTGTATCTAAAAGGAGCTAAAAACTGATGTATAAAAATGTATAATAAAAAAAAGTCTCCATCCTCCAGAGTAACTAGATCAGTGAATCTTAATATCAATTAAATAGACTAAATGCGCTCAAAAAGAGGCAATTTCTACTTATTAAATTAAAAATATATATAATCAAATGCATTGAATTTTAGAATACTGAACCGAAAGTTGCACATTTATATGATACAGAAATAAAAATAACTACATAACACATAACATATGTGGGACTGCTGCATGTTTATGGGGGTCACCCAAAAAGAGCTGGTAAGGGCTTTGAATATAGTCTCTTTTATTTCCCTCTTTTTTTTTTCTAGGGAAAAGACATCATTGCTGGTTTAACAAAATATGAATAAATGAAAATGACTTAGATGAGTGTCCTGAGTAATTATCATCTTGAGCAATAAACAACCGTAATGACATTTTCAAAATAACAGTGAGTCAGAAACACAGGTTTGTGCTTTTAAAATAGGTGCCTTTTATAGACTATAACAAAACCGCTGTTGGTTTATAGCACTTAAAAAGATCATTTTTAGGAACAGCAGTACATTTTGAAATGATATGATTGTGAATTTCAAGTCATAAATAGAAACCAACCCCAAAGAATCAACTGTGACAAATGCTAAACAATAGAATTTGATTAAATGGCACCAAAACACTTAGTAGTTCATTTCCAAAAACCTTAAATTCAAATACATCTTTAACAGACGTAAACAGAGTATAAACCACAGTGGAAAGTGAACATTTGTGACTTTGTCTGTGCATGTAGACAGTACCAGAACACAATACATAAACAACACCGTGTAATCCTTTGGATTCAGCTTTCCACTATAGTCTGTAAACCAGAACTTCGTTGGGGTACTGAGGTCTGTAGCTGCAGTTTTACACTGTATTTGTATTTGAGATGACTATTAGAATAGAGTCAGTGATCATCCCTAAAGCTTGTACACAATGTCCAAGCAGAATTAGACCATCAGATCTGATAATGTTAATGGTTGCATTTGTTTTTTGCTACAAAATTTTATCAGGTCAGTTGTTTCTTTCCACTGGATTTACCAACAGGAGTAGGGGACTTCATGTGAAGTGGGTCAGCATGTTGGACCCTCGACCCACATCTCTAGCAGTAAATATCCATGTATCTCCAGTGAAGTGTCTGGTATCAACTCTGAACTGGAGTGAACCTCCGTTTTGCTCTGTTGCCCCTGGTGGAGACTGTATGCATTTGCTCAACCAACTACTATTTCACTTGTTTGAGTCTCTCGATGTGATGGCAGAGCTTGAGAGCAGGGCCTAGTTTCAGCCCCATGTACTTCATAATCATGTCACTCCGTAAAAGCATCAAGGCTTTGCCGTCAATCTCCTGAGGAAAAGCGAAACATATAAAGAAAAACACCAATGCCAAAATATTGAGAAGGAAATTAACTTAAAAGGTAAAACTTCAATGGTAACTACAGTTCAACAGGCTTGTGTTACGCAGAGATTGGATAGAAAAATGTATCTCACATGTTTCCTGAAGAGCTCTGCATGTGGGCCCAGCGCCTGAGGATCGGCATCATGCACAAACTGCATCACTTCCTCTATACTCCAACACGACGGACTCTTGTTGGATGATCTGGAAAGATCCCTCTCCACTGCCTGATGATCTGGACCAGTGGTTGAGCTGGCAGCTAGATGAGATACATCAACACACAAAATAAGAAACACAAATGATGGCAAAGCAGTACCAAACCAACAAAGAACATTTCTTCATAATCAACGACACCAACAATTGTAAATCAACTGAAAGTAAAAGCTGTAAATACAAATAATAATAAAAAAAAAATGGTAATGAAAGGCAAAAGGTATGGGTTTTTACTCAGCTTCTAGGAAGATTAAGCAGATTTGGGTTCATTTGGATGATAATCCCCTTCTGAAATAACCCTGCCCCCTTTTGGAGTTACTCCGCCTTCCTTTGGAAATCTATTTGGAGAACTCTGATCTGCAGTAATACCTGCTTAGGATATTTTGCCACTAGAGCACACTGTGATACATACTGAAATACTTCTGGTATCACTCTGCGATTTTTAACCCTTTAAGCTCGGATGGGCTTGCGAGAAAAAATAATAAACATCAATATATTAATAACTTCAGTCTTAACCAACACAAAATAGGTATCGTTTGAAAGCTTAGAAGCTCTACTTTACAATGCATTTAGACATTATGACCAAAACTGAACAAGTGCTTTGAAATTTGCAGACAAATCAGAAGTGTTCCGTTTTGATAATATTGCACTGTACCAATTATTGCAATCAGTAAAAACATCAAACTCATCAAATAGCCATGTGTCATATATCATTGGAAAGCTCTCAAAGAGTAGAATACAACCAGCCTATTTGTTTTACTCATAGACAAAAATATAGCGAGTAATAGTATATGTATATGTCTTTGACAATTATGTTGGTGTTGCTTATATGCCATGTTTTTACTTATAACTTCAAAGTAACATAAAATATCACATACCATTAGAGGAGGTGATTATCTTTCAAATGAGCCCACATACAAGGTAATCGGATGCAATAGATCATTAGATAATCCACATGAAGCACAATGTTAAATATGGCCACCAGAAGATGGTGCCAAGTACATGACACAGACACAATGATGACTCAAATGGCACAGAATGAAACTCATTCTGTGAAATCTAATTACTAAAATCATGTCTCCATGCTATGCAAACCTCATTGTTGTTTTTGCATGTGTAATTAGTTCTTATATACAATTACTGTTTTATTTGTTTGGAGAGGCTTATGGACTCTATGATAAATAATTTTTGTAATGCTATAACTTTTGATTGCTTTGTCGTATCAACACAAACTTTTTCTCAGATACAGTTAACATGATTGGGAACAAAACAAACGCAGTTTTTTCAGAACCACTTTATTTACACTCAGAGATATAATCAAATAAGAAAGAATAAGTAAATTATTAGCTCAATTTTCTTTTCTTTTTTTTAATGATTTTTCAGCAGTTTCTTAGGCTGAGAGTCTCAGAACATATCAATCTATATAATTAAAAAAATTGAAAAACACGACCCTCCTTGTTTTTTTGTTTTGTTTTGTTTTGTTTTGTTTTCCGAGTTATAAGCCTTTAATTTTGGGTATGCCACTGAAACAGGAAATCTTTAAAACACCTTCAGAGCTTAAAGGGTTAAAAGTAAGCTAATAAAATAATTTCAACTTAAATCAATGTTTCACATCCTTTTATTTATTTAATTGGCAAGTAGTCATGTAACAATGGGATATAATGAGCCGTCAGATGGTCATTTTCACAAAATAAACACCAACAGCACCAACAGTTTCTCCTTCTTCTCACATAATAACATAATTTAATGCAAATCAATATTTTATGTCCATTTATTAATTTTTTTATTTGGCAAGTTGTCGTGTAATCAGCAGGATAATGTACAGTCAGCTGTTCTTTCTTGCAAAATACCTGAACTCATCTATGATCACCCTGTTGGGGTTTAACGACCAGCTGACTGTACATGATACTGTCTATAATGGGTGTTTTTTTTTTTTTTTTTTTTTATAATGTGTTATCATCAAGGAAAAAAAATCATCATTCATTTTTAAGCCAATTTTTGGTAAAAAGGTACTAACTTTTGGCAGACTAAAATTATATTATATACTAATTACACAGCTGTAATTAGTTATGTTTCATTTGTCCCACTGGAAATGGAAATCTACATACTGCAGAAATAGTAAGAGTAATTTGGTAGTTTGCTATTTCAAACCCAAGACTAAAAGCAGGACATGCAAGATGTCAAAAACAGTCTAAATGCAGCGGTTTCTATGAGTAATAGCACAGTAATGAAATATTGCATGTTTCATAATCACCAAGTAATTAAGTCTTGGTTCATCCTATTCTCTGCCTGCCTCAACTGATTTTTAATTTCCCAAAATATACATGTGTTCAGTAAGTATCTCTGAATGGGACAGCTGGTCTAGGATCAGTCACTTCTAGACTGTCTTTGAACTCAGTTGCTAAAAGGTGGATAATGAAACTGAACCCC
Source organism: Myxocyprinus asiaticus (assembly GCF_019703515.2). Taxonomy (NCBI): domain Eukaryota; kingdom Metazoa; phylum Chordata; class Actinopteri; order Cypriniformes; family Catostomidae; genus Myxocyprinus; species Myxocyprinus asiaticus. Next base: position 3,847,571 of record NC_059378.1, on the reverse strand, counting down.
AAACAGAACTCCCACACTAAAATAAATATGGCCCCTTGAGCTGCTAACAGGATTTAATCCATATCAAAGCATATTTTGCCACTTGACATTTGATTAAAGAAAATACATCTGTTCCTCACACAAGCATGCTGTACGGAACTGATATGGGTGTTTATCCCAGGGCAGAAATAGATTTTAAGTCTCCAAAGAACAGCAGTGATCACAGAATGCTTTCGGTTTGGCAGCTTACAATACAATATCCTGCTTTTAGGACTGAAGCACAGCGTATTGGTAAACAGCACTGAAACACTGGAGACAATAAAAGCTTGAACTATAAATAACCAAAAATTATTAGATTCTATGAATTAGTGACCCTTTAAAATAACTTCAATATGGCATTATCAAACATTACTTAAGGAAATATTCCTGGTTCAATACAAGTTAAACTCAATCGACAGCATTTGTTTCATAATGTTGATTACCACAAAAAATCATCTCGACATATCCCTCTTCTTCTTTAAAAAAAAATCGAGGTTACAGCGAGGCATTTACAATGGAATTCAATTTTTAGAGGGTTTAAAGGCAGAAATGTGAAGATTTTTAACGTTTACGAATTGGCCCCATTCACTTCCATTATATCACAAATTCTATCGATTGAGCTTAACTTGCAATGAACAGATCACTTACATGCAAATATAAATAAATACTTAAAAATGTCTATTTCTAATGATCTCTTAAGCATGTAAAATAGTTTCTATCCTAGTTTAAGAACTATAAGTAGGCTGATTTCCACAAAAACTAACATTCTAACCGGCCCGACACAGCAACATTGGCTCAACCAATGACATGAGTGTGGGGCGGGACTATCTGTTTGCACAACCAATGGCAGATGTTGGGGAAACATATCTGAAAACAATTCTTTTTGCAATTTTATCTGGTGCAATATGCAGAAATTACACATTTACACATTTTACGTTTAAACGGAAGTGTGCATTTTTTGACACTTGTGTAACCAAATGACGCTATACGGGATTGAGCCAGAAAACTGATCATTCCAGGGGGTTTGCAGAAGGTGACATTCTGAAATGTCTTGTAAACTAGAACGTTACTGCCGGAGAACATGGCTTATGTAGCCATGTAAACGCATGAGCGGCATTCTTATAGGTTCTTATAGAGTGAGCATGCACTCAAACGCACCTGGGTAATCCCAGAGTTTGACGTAAGAGGAAAACCCTACTATTGCAGCACAGCAGGTCGCGATGGAAAGTTAAGGAAGCAAACACAGCAGCAACTGTGGAACATCTTGAAGAGAAGCAACGCAGAACAAAAAATGGCCAAGCCTTCCTCAGATGCCATGTTTGTTATTTACACCAGTGTCATGGGAAAATTACGCTAGGTCCCCTTTGCTGCAGAGAAAGCTGCTACTGGCCGAGGGTTAAGAGTACACCACTTACACAGTGCATGTAAACGCTAGGGGTGGGCGATATGACCAAAATCCTATATCACGATATGAGTAATTATATGTCACGATAACAATATACTATATCACGATATAGTTACATTTTTCTGAAAAATCAATAAAATTGCATTATATATTAAGCCATGTCTCAATGTGTAATTCTAAGTAATCCAGTCAGTGAATTAAATACTTTATAAATGAAAACTTCATCTTATATAATTTTCTCTTTATTTTGAACTTGACAAACATAGTCAAAGTAAAAAAATAAATGCCAAATTTCAGTCTGATGATGTACACCAATTTTCTTCTTTTTCTGTTTATTATTATTATTATTGTTGCTGTTGTTATTCTTGTTATTATTATGATTATTGCTATAACTTTCCTCAAGAAACTTAACATCTCAAAGCAATGCAAAAAGTAAAATAACCTATAAATAAAAAACAAATATCCATAAATAAAATTTATTAATTAGGCTCTTTGTGTTTTTAGTAATCTCTATAAAGAAAATATCTGAAGGAAAATATGTCTGGTTTGTTTCCTGATATCAAACATCAATCGAACAGAATTTTAGAAAGGGTTTTGATGTGTGTTTTAAAAACCCACATGACATCGAGAGAAACCAGAATGGGTAACCGTGTGATCTGCGCTTTTTCTGTCACAGGAGCACAAATGAAGGGACTGGGATGACTTCAGACTGGGTGCGCAACACTCGCTCAAAACACAGCTGCACGTGTTTGGACGGGAGGCATGTTTGGAGTGCGGGATGAATGTCATTCAGTTTGCTTTGACGGTGGCTCAAACGAAATTTAATGCCGCAGAAGCGGATTCAGTGTCATTTTTTCTCATCTAATGACACGTGCAGCTGTCAGTGAAAAACTGCATTTCATTATTTCAATCAGTCTCACATGAAGCCCTGACCACTGATATACTGTATAGGCACACATGGATATATCGACATACACAATGTACAAACCATGCAAATCGCTGTTTTCTGCTCGGTATCACGTTTTCTAAAGCCAAACCAATTCCACACCAAGGAGGACACACTTTTTCCTTCAAAATCTCCTCTCATCTTCTCATTCAAATTAATTTGAAGAACGAGCAGTCACTCCGCCTTCCTCCATTTATCCGACAGGGTGTGTAATGCGTACATGTTATGTGCTGTACACATTTATCGTGTGGCAATTTTGCGTTTAGAGACGATAAAACAAAATGTAAATCATGTCTACCCCTAGTTAACGCAAACGCATCTCTTACGCAGCTTTCTGATGTCTATGTAAACAAGCTCAGTGTTGCTGTGTCAGACTCGTCGGAATGCTCAAAAAAACAGAGTGATGTTTGAATAGCATCAAAGAGCAACAATGTTGCACTTTTCAAGCAAATTAACCTACAAATGGCTTACTAATAGCTGACTCTGTATATTATGCTAAGATAGAATGTATATTACCATCTAAAAATGACACACATAAGCTTCAATGTTATTAATGAAAGTTATATATTGTTATAAAAGGTGTTATAAAGTAGTCACTCATTTACAAGCCATCTGAAATTGTAATAGTGTATGTGAAGTTGCTGAAACAAAGCTTTCTTACATAGCCTACCTTCCACTCGTCTGTGTGCGCGTGCGGGGCCCAGCTCAGAGGGGTTGGAGGTGAATCTGTGGAGGAGTGGAGGGTGAGAGGGGTAGTGCGGGCTGCTCCCGGCCGGGTTGTGATATTCAGACGTGCTCCGTAGCGCAGAGGGTCGTGGGGCGACAGAATTAGAAGCCGAGTCCATCGACTCCTCTGAGAACTGCTGGTCTGTAGTGGCACCATTTTCAGCATGTGCCACAGTGTCTGTCACAAAGAGTGAATAACAGTGTTTTAAGTTCATCCTTAAGGCCAAAGTATACTAGGGTATGTGTGGCACAAATTTTGTCATCAGCGCAGTCTGCCCTTATAAGTGCTTAAATGTAAATTACTTGACTTTTCCTGGGCAAAAACTGTGTAAATGTTCAAAAGCCTTATGGAGCCAATGTCTTTCAAAAATAAACCTACCCTGAAAAAATATTCACTGAAGTAAAATGTGTGACAACGAACATCGGTCTACCCTACAGAAGGTTTATACTAGATTTTTTCGGAATAATAAGCTTGCATACTGGAGACAACAAGTCTACACACTCACCTTTAGAATGTAACCAACACATAAACCCACACCAAAACAAACGGTAGGACTGGATTTGTTATGTTATGCATGAATATAAATCATATATAACAAGTAGGAACATGCCTCTGATCTGAGCTTATAATCCTCCTCTCGTTCATGTGTGTTGACACCCAACTGCAAAGCAATTCTATAATGACGGCAACACTACTCTTATTAATTAACACATTTACCTTCGGTTTGTGACAATGAGCTTAAACTACGAGAACTGAACACATAACGCCCACATTTGTCAAACTATAATCATAAAACTACACCCACACCAGCACAAAAATAACCTGAATTGACATTTTCATTTTCACCCTCAGAAAAAATCAGAGACTTAATTAGTTAACAACATGGGCAATTTAATTAGGAGTCTGTCTGCATAAAAAAAAAAAAAAAAGAGTTTAAGTGCAGTGGGTAGGTTAATGAGAGAATACATGCCTCTTTGCACATAAAGGAAGCTCCATCTTTCATTCTGTTTCAATTCGGCCAATCAAAACCGGCCTAGAACTGCTGCAAGTGTGCCATAAACACTCAATTTGTACCATTCACTCACAGACAAGCTCAAACACTCAGAATAGTTGAACAGGTCATACCATCAGAGGGTAGAGCTTCTGTTCTGTGTAGTTTAGGTGACAGAGCAGCAGTGTAAGAAGCTGAATCTCTGTTGAATCGTCTCGTACCCCGTGCTACGGACAAAGCTTCTGATGTCTCCTCTTTCACTGCCAATGAAAACAGAAAAAAAGATACAGTTATAATCACAACTGGAAGAACATTAGTCTTGTGTAGCCAGACCTTTGACTAACAAAATAAGGATTGGTCCACATGGCAGGTTATTCTGGCCAAAGAAACACCTGCTTGGACTATCTGACAGGTATGGAGACCCTTAGAGGACAGGGAGTGAAAAGAGTTTTGCATTCCCTAGTAACAGTTTCACGTTCTCTCACAAAAAGTTTTGCGCTCCCTTGTGTTACTTCACGTTCCTTCGCAATAGTTTTGTGTTCCCTCACAATAGTTTACATTTTCTCACAAAAAGCTTTGCGTTCCCTTGCAATAGTTCTGCATTCCCTTACAGATACATTGCATTTCCTTGCAATACGTTTACAGTTCCTTTGCAATATTTTGCGTTCCCTCTCAATAGGTTTTGCGTTCCCTCGTAATAGTTTTCGTTCCCTTGCCATCAGTTTTGGGTTCACTCGCAATAAGTTTTGCGTTCCCTCGCAATAAGTTCTGCGTTCCCTTGATATAACATTTGCGTTCTCTAACAAAGAGTTTTACATTCCCTCACAATAGTTCTGCATTCCCTTACAAATATTTAGCATTCCCTTGCAAGAGTTTGCATTTCCTTGTAATAAGTTTTGCGTTCCCTTGCAATCTGTTTTGCGTTCCCTCTTAAGAGTTTTTTGGTCCATTGCAATCAGTTTTGGGTTCTTTCGCAATAAGTTTTACGTTCCCTCACAACAGTTTTGTGTTTCCTCGCAACAACAAAGCGTATTTCAACAACAAGTTTGGGGTTCCCTCGCAATAGTTTGCGTTCCCTCACAATACGTTTTGAGTTCCCTCGCAACAGTTTTGGGTTCCCTTGCAATAAGTTCTGTGTTCCCTTGAAATAACATTTGCGTTCTCTCACAAAGAATTTTGCGTTCCCTCGCAATACGTTTTGCGTTTCTCCGCCATAGTTTGCAGTCCCTCACAATAAAATTTGCTTTCCCCCTCAATGAGTTTTGCATTCCCCCGCAAAAGTTTGCTTTCTCTCACAATAAGTTTTGGGTTCCCTCGCAACAGTTTTGGGTTCCCTTGCAATAAGTTCTCCGTTACCTTGAAATAACATTTGCGTTCTCTCACAAACAATTTTGCATTCCCTCACAATAGTTCTGCGTTCCCTTACAAATATTTTGCATTCCCTCGCAATAAGTTTTGCGTTTCTCTGCCATAGTTTGCATTCCCTCACAATAAAATTTGCTTTCCCCCTCAATGAGTTTTGCATTCCCCCGCAAAAGTTTGCTTTCTCTCACAATAAGATTTTGAGTCCCCTCGCAATAAGTTTTGAGTTCCCTCGCAATAGTTTGTATTACCTCGTAATTGTTTTTGTTCCCTCGCAATTCGTTTTACATTCCTTCGCAATAAGTTTTATGTTCCTTGCAATAGTTTGCATTGTCTCGCAAATTATTTTGGGATCAGCTCTGCAAAACTTTGTACAGAAAAAAAAACATGACAAAAATGTAACTTGATACATAGAGTTATGCTAGTGTAACGGTAGCCAGCTGGTATGTGCTGTGTGGTGGTTGTAAACCTCACTCCCCTGGCCTCAAGAGACGCACTAGCGACTGATGCTAGGGGCTGTAGCCTTTAGCCTCCTCGTTAGCGCACCCCCCCCATGCCGGAGATGCCGGTTCGAATCCCATTCGGAGCGGGTCGAGCAGGACCGGTTACACTAGTGGATTTCTAGTTAACTTGCTACTAAGTGCCACTAACTTCAAATCCAGTGAATATTTATTCTTCAAAAATGCTCATTGTACCAAAAAAAAAAAAAAAACCTGTGTGCCTTAACTCTTAGATGTTGCATAAAGCCTGCCAATCAGATCAGAGCTTGCCAGATCTAGAAAGTGCTTTCCAGTTTGTGTACAATATGCATCAGATGGTAAGAGATCGGACTGTTTGGGATACTAGTAGACCACTGGATTTCATGCTTCATACCTAAACATAAACATACCTGACTTGCTCCTGTCATAGGAAGTGTGTGTGTTAGTAAGTGGACTGAAGGGCTGGCTGCTGAACAAGTTGTCACACTGCAGGTGGTGACACAGAGTTTCTAGAAACCGCAAAACAAATGATGCACTGGAGGCCGTGGGGAGCTTGACGTAGTGTATTCCTCCATCAGAGCGAACTGAGAAAGAAAAAGATAAAAAATACAGAGTGATAAATTAAAAGCAATAAGCCACAAGAGGCCATGTGTTACAGTGATTTTACCACGGGTAAAGGGTATTTTCAGGCACAAACTAGAGTTGCCAAATAGAGGACAAGGGTACAATCTACTGTTTTGACAGAAATATTGTTTATCACAAGGTAAAGAAAATTTTAATTTTCCCTGGTTGTTGTAGTGCATCCCCAACATACTATGACTGGATTATTTCAATCAATTATTTCCAGATTTAAAAAAAAAATAAATAAATAAATACATAAATAAAAAACAGTGTTAGTGCTTTGTTAATATCTTGCAGTATTTTTTTCTCACCATATTTTCGTAAATAATATGTTTTAATTAAAAACCTCTGATTATAGTCATGATGCGTCTTTTTCGTCTCTTCTTTGTTAGCCAAAAAAAACCTTCTTCAATGAACATTTTTATCAGTAATTTCATTGACTATATTAACACAGGAACATCTAATCAAAATCTAATTTTAAGTAATTGAAATACTTGTAAACAAGTCAATTATAATGGCAGAATGTAGCTGTTTTCTGTACTATAGTACACTTTTCATGAATATATCACTTGTGAGATCATGAGGTATACATTTTAAAATTAATTTCATTTCTGATCTTTAAACTGTCACTCTGTGCGAGGTGTGTTCCCTGATCACTTTTCCTTTCCATAGTTGCAAAACATATGCTAAAAAACACACACACACACACAAAAAAACGCTCCCACTCCTCCAAAAACGCAAGCATTTTCTAAACAGTCTTTTTAAAAAGGGGTGGGGGGTGTTGTTGAGCTGGCTAAATATGTGCCGATTAAGGGGCCAGGGGGTTGCAGCAGATGGCCCCAGAGTCCCAGTGTGGGCTTCACCCCCTGCTGCACACATCAACATAGACACTCATATACAAAAACGCACATTTCCCCGGGGAGTGTCCCAATCAAATGATCCAAAACCAGGTTACACACAGATGTCCTCCCTTATTACCCACAGTCTGATGACATCAGCTGTGCACACACACCCTTCTCTTTTCAGGTCACACACACCTGCTTTCACTTCTCCCTTTATTGCAAATAACATACATGTTGACAGCACTGCAGCATTAAAATAACACAATTATGAGCTCAAGCTGCACCCATAAATACTAAATAAATTGAAAATATGATATTTAAATTCCTGTGAAAGTGCACTAAATAAAATATTCTTGATTTTAACACTTTTTATAAACTTATTAATGTAACTTATTAATTAATGTCTCTATTTTAATTAAGCCCAAAATAAGAGAAATACTGGCAAATTTTACTGTAAAATAATCTAACAAAAAATATATACATTTTTATAGTAATTTAACATAATGTGGTGGATTATAATGTTTTGGTTATTTTTTCATTGTCACCATTTCATTTAGTTATTATTATTTTATTATTTATATTTTATTTACAGGTGCATCACATTAAAGTATTTAATAATGTATATAGAATTATGCTATTTATAACAGTCTCTGTTTATATCTACGTTCCCTTACTTTTTATGTTGTTGGTTCATGATAAGTCTGAAAGGTTTATAATTTATCGTTAATAATTAACCCTATAACACCGCCTGTATCAAATTTAATACACAATTTTTGATGTGAAATCTTTGCTGATTTTAATAAAGTAAAAGTGACAGTATGATTATATTATTAATGATATTTTAAAATGCGTATTTGCTGAATATAAGCAACTTGTGCTTGTTTAAAATGTTGTATATTATTTTATCGAAAAACCCCCTTTGAAATCCATGTATCAAATATGATACAAAATATGATACAACAGGCTTTTGATGTATATCACTCAGTCACCATTACATTACATTACATTTATGCCCACCACAAAAATAAATAAAAATAAATAAATAAATCTGCCATATACATTTTATAAGATATATATAAAGTGTGAACTAATATTTCTGTGTATTGTCATATATGCAGCCTGCTCTGTTATTATAAAGATCTCATTATTTTACATTATAAGCTATTATGATCTTATCATAAGAGACTTCTATAAATATATAAAATAATATTTTATTCATATTGTATTTGATGTGCTGAACTGAACTGTGATACATTTCAATCCATATTTATAGACCATGGAGAGGAAGTTGTAATGGCCAAACTCTCAAACATTTGGTATCTCTGAAAAGCACATGAATTCCTCTGATAATACCCCAAGATTTACCACTGTAGCATGTATGGGCTAAGAGAAACTTCAATAACAAATGTCCTACACAAAAATGAATTGCTGGGCCTCTGGAGGATAATGACTTTTAAAGCCTAATGTATGATACATAAAAAAAAAAAAATGCATTTTTTTTTTTTTTATAGTTTGTCTAATTTTCTGACAGTTCTTTCATATGTCAGGCTTTACAGTGTAAGTGGTATGGAAAAAATGAATGGGACTTTTACTTCCGTTGCCCGACTGTTGTGCTGTTTTGAAGAATCGTCCAATTATACATAATCAAATAAATCATCTCTTAAAACGTGTTTGATTACATTAAAAGCAGTTTACATAAACATTTCAAACTAACCTCTGATGATCTCCCCGCCATCAGACTGAGACTGCAGGAAGCTGAACAGAGCTTTGGGTTGAAATGCACAGTCAACGCAGGCTTGGACCGCATGCTGCAGAACCGTGTTCACTGGACCCGGTCCGAAATGATCCGGCAGCTGCAACAACAGCTTGCGGTCCATGTGCGGTCCCGAGTCTCCATGTTTATTCACGTACACGCAAACTAGAGGGGCGCACAGTCAGGTAAACACAAAAACATCAGAACATTGAAAAGAATTTGGCACATATTGGGTGGAAAGTGAAAATGCTAAGGTTTGTACCTGATGAACCATTTCTGTTTTAAGTGTTAACTGTGATAACCTAGAATGAGGTAATAAAACAGGCTACATCAAGCAAAAACTCCTAGAGCTGCTCAAAGATTTGTTTGAGAGATGTATAGAGAATTATTTGAAGATTTAGAAATGTAATACTGATGAACTGCTGTGAAAAATATTGTTACCAGTCAAAAGTTTGGACACATAATTCATCTTTATTAGTGCTATTTTCCACGTGTTATACTAACAGTAAGGTCACCGAAACTACGAAATAACACAAATGTAAGTATGGGGATTTGTATACTGACTAGAGGTAATATATCGGTTTTACTATCGGTTAGCGACAAATATCTATGCCGATACAACAGCAGAAGATCACGTCGGGTTCCGCTTCTGTCAGCCAAGAACAGAAAACTGTGGCTGCATTGGGCCTACCATTTGTGTACCTCAGCAGAGATCCAGATTCGTCAGACCAGGTGATGTTTTTCCAGTTGTCTACAATCCAGTTTTGGTGAGCCTGTGCCCACTGTAGCCTCAGTTTCCTGTTCTTAGCTGACAGTAGTGGTACCCCGGAGGGGTCTTCTGCTGCTGTAGCCGATCCGCCTCAATGTTCGATGTGCTGTATGTTCAGAAATGCTTTTCTGCATAGCACTGTTGTAACACGTGTTTACTTGGTTACTGTCACCTTCCTGTCAGCTTGGACCAGTCCGGCCATTCTTCTGTGACCTCTGTCATTAACAAGCCATTTTCGCTGGAGGTTTTTTGTTTCATCATAAGGGCTTGTTTAAAGATGTGTCAATGTACCCCAGCATCAGATGGACACTTTTGGACCGTCTCGGTTGCATCACGTCATAAACATACCATTTTAAGGTCACTGTGTCAAGTTAAATGAAGTTTAAAACTTAGAAAAACACATCTTGAGATCCCAGCGTTCGGATTTGCGCTCCATCAAGTTGTGTTTGTACGCAAGTACGTGTTCTCATCTTGTGCTGTCTGCTCTCGGTGAGTGTGGTTTGTTCTCTGTCTGTATAACTGTGCGTTGCCTATACAACGAGTTTTGCTTACTGCCTCCAGGAGAAAACAGGTGGTACTTCAAGCTTGAATTGCTCAGATATAAGGAATATTCCTTAGTACGGTCCGGGGACATTACGGTCCGGTTTTTTGTATAATTGCACCAAATTAACGCATTAAATTGACAGCCCTAGTCCAAACTTTTGACTAGTAGTGTACACTGATGAGCCAAAACATTATGACCACCCGCTTAATATGCTGTTGGTCCTCCGCGTGCCGCCAAAACAGCGCCAACCCGCCAAGGCATGGACTCTACAAGACCCCTGAAGGTGTCCTGTGGTATCTGGCATGAAGACATTAGCAGCAGATCCTGCAAGTCCTGTAAGTTGCGAGGTGGAGCCAATGTTCCTCAAACCATTCCCGAACAATGTGTGCAGTGTGGCAGGGCGCATTATCCTGCTGAAAGAGGCCACTGCCATCAGGGAATACCATTGCCAAGAAGGGGTGTACCTGGTCTGCAATGATGTTTAGGTAGGTGGCACGTGTCAAACTGACGTCCACATGAATGGCCGGACCCAGGGTTTCCCAGCAGAACATTACCCAGAGCATCACACTCCCACCACCGGCTTGTCATCTTCCACAGTGCATCCTGGTGCCATCACTTCCCAGGTAAATGGCGCACACATACACGGTTGTCCACGTGATGTTAAAGAAAGCGGGATTTATTGGACCAAGTGACCTTCTTCCACTGCTCCAATGTCCAGTTCAGATGCCCGTGTTCATTGTAGGCGCTTTCAATGGTGGACAATGGTCATCATGGGCACTCTGAACGGTCTGTGGCTACACAGCCCCATATGCAGCAAGGTGCGATGCACTGTGTGTTGTGACACATTCCTCCTGTAACCATCATTACAATTTTCTGTGATTTGTGCCACAGTAGACCTTCTGTCGGTTCGGACCAGACGGGATAGCGTTCGATGCCCTCGTGCATCGATGAGCCTTGGGCACCCAACACCCTGTCCCTCCTCGGATCACTGTCTATATATACTCGCCACTGCTGACCGGGAGCACCCCATAAGCCTTGCCGTTTCAGAAATGCTCTGACCCAGTCATCTGGCATAACAATTTGGCCCTTGTCAAAGTCGCTCAGGTCTTTACTCCTGCCCATTTCTCCTGCATTCAACACGTTGACTACGAGAACTGATTGTTCGATTACCATCTAATCTACCGAGATCTTGACATGTGGCCTTGTTAGGAGATGATCAACGTTATTCACTTCACCTGTGAGTGGTCATAATGTTTTGGCTCATCAGTGTATTTCATACTGATCTTAACTTTACATCATAGGGCGATGATGTACGAACCATGTCAAGAAAATTTCCTGGTCATTTTTAACCCCAAATCAATACACAATTATATATACAATTATTTTTTTCATAGAAGACAATGAAGCCTACTTTTTGGACCATGACAATTATTAGCATAGTGTCATTATTTTCAGGACACTTAAGCACATTTTACCCAATAACTCTTATTACCGCAACACGTCTGGTCGTTTTACTTTTACAGTTTCCATTGTTTACCATCATGATTCTTATTACCATAACACAGACATGTTTTTACTGTATTACAGTAAAAAAAAGATGCTGATGTATGATTTTGTAAATTAAAATCAGCGAAAATAAAAGGCAGTACCAAGGGAGTGCTACTATGATGTAAATAATATATTTTATAATCATATTTATAATCATATTTGCAAACAAACCTGAGACATACTTACTGACATACGTTTTATAGACATATTGAAGATGAGCAAACAACATCAAAAATATGTCTTCCAGATGTAAACACACACATCAAACAGATGTCTGGGTGATGTACGTGTGCTATCAGGGTCATAATGACAATCTTTTTCCGCATTGTGGTAATGTGATTTGGGGGGTAAAATGTGCGTAACTGTCATGAAGCAATGTCACAATGTAAAAACTCTGAATGGGTTTCATTTTCTGTAAGCAAAATATAATGTATTCTTTGTTTCTTTTGGTTTTCGAGTAAAAATAGGACCTGGACATTTTCTTGACAGGTTTCGTGAGAATCAACCCATCATACATTTTACTTCAGTTAGCAATAAGTTAGAGCCCTACCGGTGGAGACGACACCTGAGTCTCTTGCTGTCTGCAGACTAGACAGTCTCCCATCTGACACTGAAGAGGACAAAGTGGGGCTTGATAGTGAATGAGTAACCTTTGGTTTCCTCTGTGAAGGAAGACAGAAAACAAGAGATAAAACTAAAATACACACTCACACAAACAACCCCACCCTTAGTTTAATTCTGAATAAAGGCCTTATCTTAATTGTATCAGACTTGAGTAGAATCCAGCATGACCATTTTTGGGGAAGGATTTTAGAGGAAGTGTTATTGTTTCATTTGAATAATTGCTTATGACTTACGGCCCACCCTCAAATCAAACAAAAGATGCATAATGATCAGTTCCCAGGGCAATTTTCTTCTTTTGTTCCCAGTTTGTTTTTTATAATCCCATCCTATTGGCTATTGCTGGAATTAGATTAATTCAAAACATTCAAAACATCAGTTAAGACTGTAATTGTAAATATATTTTAAATGAGAGGTTTTTAACCCTATAACGCAGTGTGTATCAAATATGATACACAACCTTTAATGGCTCTTGTTTCACTCTCTGTTCAAGCTGAGGAGCCAAAAACCTATGGTATTTAAGTTTCACATGTTTATGGTATGGTTATTTGTAAAAAAAAAAATAAATAAAATAAAATAAAAAAATAAAAGTGCTTTCAATGTTTATATCGGCGGATTTCTGTGAATAGTGACTCTTATGTTGGGATAAATAACAGCTTTATTTAATACAGTAAAAGTGACATTAATTATTATATTGTTACTGATATTTTAAAATGAGTATTTGCTGAATAAAAGCAACTTGTGCTTGGTTAAAATTTTGAATATTATTTTATTGAAAATCCCCTTTGAAATACATGTATCAAATATGATAAAACAGGCTTCTGAAGTATATCTCTGTATTTTATAAGATATATTTAAAGTGTGAACTAATATTTCTGTGTATTTTCATATATGCAGCCTGCTCTGTTATTATAAAGATCTTATTATTTCACACTACATGCTATTATGATGTAATCTTACCATAAGTTCCTGACACCCAGCGATAGTTTGTCTAATGATACTAAAAACAGTTTAATGTAAAAAATAAAAAATAAATAAAAAACATTCGGACAATTCTTTCACAGGCTTTACATGGTTAACTATTGCATTGCGGTCTGTTTTGATATGGTCATAGACAACATCCTAACTATGCATGATTATATGCCTTGTTACATTTTATTATTTGTGTTTAACATAGTTTTTTCCCTGTTGTACATTTAGTCATTTAGCAGACTAATGTTAAACTCAGCGAGTATTGACGCTGACTATCACCCCTAGAGTCGCGAGTTTGAATCCAGGGTGTGCTGAGTGACTCCAGCCAGGACTCCTAAGCAACCAAATTGGCCCGGTTGCTAGGGAGGGTAGAGTCACATGGGGTAACCTCCTTGTGGTCATGATTAGTGGTTCTCGCTCTCAATGGGGCACGTGGTAAGTTGTGTGCGGATTGCGGAGAGTAGCATGAGCCTCCACGTGCTGTGAGTCTCCGCGGTGTCATGCACAACAAGCCATGTGATAAGATGCGCGGATTGACGGTCTCAGAAGCGGAGACAACTGAGAATTGTCCTCCGCCACCCAGATTGAGGTGAGTAACTGTGCCACCACGAGGACCTACTAAGTAGTGGGAACTGAGCATTCCAAATTGGGAGAAAAGGGGATAAAAATGTAAATAAATAAAAATAAAAAAATGTGTTTACCGTCTGCTTTTCTCGGGCATTAAAAGCCCAATGTTAACTGCGCTGGGCAAATTACACAAAGTTTTGCGAATGAAGCGCAATCTATAATTAGTCTAATTTACATAAGCTATTTTGCCAATTTAATTTATGCCAAAACATTTGAAAAGCATCTAATCTACCCAGATGTTTTCAAAATTGTCACTTCTGGGGAAATTGGCACAAAATAGAAATGAAAATGGAAATTGAAAAGTGGTGCTACTTAATGTTTGAGGACATTTGTGTTTAGTTTTGTAAACACTTAATTTTTATACGATGTTGGACTGCCACTTGACGTCCAATGTAAAAATCTGGGTCCTTAAGCAAAATAACTTGATTTAAACCTATCAATAGGCCCTCCAAAGTCAAAAAGGCAGTTCTACCTTGCTGCCGGGTTTAGGGCCTCTCTTTTTATAGGGTTTTGATGTGAGCGGTGAGGTCATGGGATTCTTGGCTGCGTTAGACTGCGTTTGGCCGTTCTGTGATGTGGCGGCTGCAGCTGCTGCAGCTTCGGCTGCTGCCTTTAGCATGGCGATGGTCTGGCTCTTGGGTCTCCTCCCTCGCACCCCCTTGCGCACGGGTAGAGGAGGCAGGGGGTGCGGCAGGTGGTAAGGGGACTGCATGGAGCACCTGGACCAACTGGACTGGCCCAATGCCGGAATAAAAGTCTTCGAGAAAGTGAATAGAGAGGGAAATAAAAATGGAAAAAGTTAGGATACACTGAGTGATCCGTGCATGCAGGTCACATAAATGTTAAATAATACTGATTGAGCAATCTTGATTCGACTGTAAAAGATTATGCATATTATCATTAGATGGAAACAAAACATTTGATGATGATGATACTCATGATGTAGCAAACAAATACGTGTTTTTGTACATGTACTATGCAATGGTATTCTTCGAAGTGTCTTTAAGTACTTTTTAAGTAAGTAAAGAAAGAAAAAAACAGAGAAAGAAGGAAAGGAATGAAAGAAGAAAGAGAAATTAAAGAAAGTAAGAAAGAAAGAAAGAAAGAGAAAGAAAGAGAGAAGGAAATGGAAAGAAAGAATGAAAGAAAAACAAAGAGAAAATAAAAGGAGGAATGAAAGATGGAAAGAAAGAAGGAAAGAAAGAAGGAAAGAAAGAAGGTAAAAAGAAAGAAAAAGAAAGGAGGAAAGAAATAAAGAAGAAAGAAACTGAAAGAATGAAGGAAAGAAAGGAATGAAAGAAGAAAGAAGGAGAAATTAAAGAAAGAAAGAAAGGAAGGAAGAATGAAAGGAAGGTAAAAAGAAAGAAAATAAAAAACAAGGAAAGAAAGGAAAAGAAAGGAGGAAAGAAAGAAAGGAATGAAAGAAGAAAGAAAAGAGAAATTAAAGAAAGAAAGAATGAAAGAATGAAAGGAAGGTAAAAACAAGGAAAGAAAGGAAAAGAAAGGAGGAAAGAAAGAAAGGAATGAAAGAAGAAAGAAAAGAGAAATTAAAGAAAGAAAGAATGAAAGAATGAAAGGAAGGTAAAAACAAGGAAAGAAAGGAAAAGAAAAAGGAGGAAATAAATAAAGAAATAAAGAAGAAAGAAAAGGAACAGAAAGAAAGAGAGAGAAAGAAAGAAAAAATAAAGTAAAAAGGAAAATAAAGAAAGATAAAAAGAAAAAAGAAAGAAAGACAACTTCACAATAAGGTTGTATTTGTTAACATTAGTTTAAGACTAAAAATACACAATACTTAATAATCTTGGTTAATGTTAAATTCTATGTATATATATATATATATAGTCAAATCATGCTTCTTCTGCAGATCAAGTATCTCACTAAAGTGAGGCAGTCCTGATGAGTGGATCAAACAGAGACGTGGCACAAAGAAAAAAAAAAAACTTTGATATTTTCTCTATGAATCTGACCAGTGAACGACTCTACGCTCTTTATACTGCCAATTTTTCCCCTTTAGATTTTGCCATTTTGCATATTAGAAGCATCTCGTTACAGTCTTGAAAGCAGCACTTTTCAAAAAGGTGAGCACAAAAATTTAGTTGTCTGGGGATTCTCTTGAAGACGGAGAGAGCGCGACTGTTTCAGCTTGCCACTGTGCCTCACAGGAGGTTTGTGCTTTTCAGCACTCTATTGTTTTGCAGGCCTCCCCCCCACCGGATCTCTGGTCAAAGGCCTCTTTTCTGGGGCCAACAGGTAATCCTTATTAGGGTGAGAGAATGACCCCCATCTCCACCTACATGTGTGTGTGTGTGTGTGTGTGTGTGTGTGTGTGTGTGTGTGTGTGTGTGTTTTCAAGCTGTGGGACATGATGTCACTAGTGTGGACTATGGAAGGTGTTCACAGCTAAAATTCACTGTACAAAAAATCTTTAATGGATGTCTTTGTCTTGTTTTCCAGTAAAATACCTAATCATCCTTAAAATAAGACACATTTACCTGGTAAGCAATACTGCAAAATATTAAAGGAATATTCCCAGTTCAATACAAGTTAAGCTCAATCGACCACAATTGTGTCGTCCCAATGTGGGTTACAGAGGCACTTACCATGGAAGTGAATGGTAGATATTTTTGTCACATGTGGGAGATATTGCTTTAATACATTATTATTAATATTTAATTACAGTAAACATTGCATTACTATACAGTGGTAATATATTGTTTTATTTTCCCCATTTCAATAGAGCTTTTATTTTCACCATTCTGTGTGTTTTTGGCGGTAGTTTCTCACCTCCGGATAAGAACCTTGCTACATGGCCCAGTGTGATTATTAAACTCCAATACAATATATATATATATATATATATATATATATATAGTTCGTATGTGCTACGTGCTTTAGAGCACTCTGCTGTTTGTCATCTACATGATCACGAGGAGGTGTTTTCAGTTTATGGGCGGCCGGCGTGCATGCATTCATTTTGAAGCATGCAGCACATGCAGATTATATATTTATTTAATTACAGTAAAATTGCAGCCTTTTGTGGTTTAATAATTACCCTTAATTGAATTAACTGTACATTAGAGCATTCATCTTCATCGCAAATATTTCAAATTCCGTGACTTTCCACGTTTTATAGCTAATGCTATTTTTAGGACTTTATCCAGTTTTCCACATCGCAGAAATCATAGGGCCCTACATATGGCAACAGCGGTATAAGCGGACTCTGATCGTTGAATTACTGAAAATGAATTCACATCCCAAGAATCAATCCAATTAAAAGTATTAACAACAGTAGAAACAACAATATTTAAATAGCAATTCTGAGTTAAGTCAAGTTACCTCAATGCATATAGTTAAGTCCATTGTATATGAACACCGTTAGTTAACTGAACTAAATTACATACGTTTTGGTGACGGCATTACTCAATTCAATTGAAGGAACGAGTTTACGCAATCAAATGTGTAGAGTCAACTTATTAGGGTTTTTTTAGTGTACTCAGATGAATCTGACTCAAATCAATAATGCTTCTGACCCAGCCCAAATATCAGATGAATTTTAGACAAAAGATGACAAAGACTTCCAAGCCAGTTTTATAATTTATAGAGCGACAAACAATTTCCCATGAATATTTCTGAGCAGGCAAGTTAATGTATTATTCATTTTGTTGCTGTGCAATGCCTACTTCATAGTCTCAATTAAGAGAGCACCTTTATTTGTTGTTGTAGCATTCTACATCATTACAGTGCTCTGTATTTTCTGAAAAGCTGTTTTCAGTCAGTGTTAAAAGTTTCAACTGTAATACACTTAAAAAAGAAGTAGGAAAACAAATCTTTTTGGTTAAGTATGATATTTGATATGACAAGCAGATGTGCAAAGCGCAAAATTAGTTATATGCTCACTGCAAATTCATCAAATACATCTATGAGAGCATGCTTATAAAATATTTAACGGCATGGCTCGCAATTCAAACATGCTTAATGTTTGCGAATCCTTAACGAAGTATCAGATACCGGCAATTCTGTGTCAACCAATCCATTCATGAAAGTGGTTCCAAAACACAAAGCCACCATATTCTCCTATTATTGGCTCTGTACAAGCCAAGCCATCTCTAAAAGATCAGATAAACGTCTCATGTTACAGGGCGGCTGATGGGAGGTCAGCAGAAGTCGACTTTGTTAAGTACATCTGGGAGCTTTCGCAGAGTCGTGCAGCTGCTCTCCTAGGCCTCGAGAGGGGAACGAGAAGAGAAACGAAGCCCAAGCCACGCAGACGTTTAATGAGGAGAAGAAAGCAAGCAAGCGTGTGAGGAATGGGCAAGTGTTTTCTTTCATTGGAGGGTTGGGGAGTGGGTGATTCTCATTCAAGTAGCTTACAAATATAAGGTGGCACATGAGGAATCTAGCTTTTTAAACAAACACACATGCACGCTATGGGCGTGCAAAACAGAAGCATTTTCAAAAGCACTTCACAAAGAGCAACGTTTCCCCACCCTAATCAGTCAGCAAGTACTGTTTTTTTTTTTTTTAAAGGTGAAGCACATTTCTAACCACGTTTCACAATGGCTGAATCACATACATAGGTGATCTATTCACTCCCTGCTGCGGTGTGACCCAGTGACCTGCAAGTTGACTCTGAGGACTCCACAATGCCCGGTGCTGGACCCGAGGGGCGTCTGGTCACGGGAGAGGTTGCTAGTGATGTGGAAAAAAGGCATTCAGGCAAAACCAGTCTAATTACTCTATCTCATACGCAGTATTTACATTTCGCCCTACACCAGACCTGAACGCCTGAGCAATCAGTCTACGGCTGACTGCGGCTTAAGCTTAGAAGCAACTAGAACCACATGTTGTGGGGGGAGTAATGCCAAAAAGTGTGTGTGTGTGTGTGTGGGCTTGGGTGGTTTACGAGGACATTTTTTAAGGTTCCAGACTGGTAATTGCAAGGGTATTATGCTATAAATGTGGTTTATGAGGACATTTCTAGTGTCCCCATAATTCAAATTGCTTAAAAAACATACAAAACTATGTTTTGTGTTGTTTTTAAATGTAAAAATGCAGAAAGTTTTTTGTGAGGGTTAGGTTTAGGGGTAGGGTTAGGGTTAGGGGATAGAATCTATAGTTCGTACAGTATAAAAATCATTATGGCTATGGAGAGTCCTCATAATGATAGCTGCACCAACATGTGTGTGTGTGTGTGTGTGTGTGTGTGTGTGTGTGTGTGTGTGTGTGTGCATGTGTGTGTGTGTGTGTGCATGTGTGTGTGTGTGTGTGTGTGTGTGTGTGTGTGCATGTGTGTGTGTGTGTGTGTGCATGTGTGTGTGTGTGTGTGTGTGTGTGCATGTGTGTGTGTGTGTGCATGTGTGTGTGTGTGTGCATGTGTGTGTGTGTGTGTGTTAAGAGGGGATATAGGGTTCTCTGAGCCCCAGGTGATTTAATGAAACAATGCAATCTGTTAGAGGAACTGAAGTAAAAACAGCTACAACACAACTAAAGCTTTTAAAAGTTGGCCTTTAATACAGCATGCCAGTCTAAGCTTTTCCTTTATAACTCTCATAGCATTTATTTATTTATTTATTATTATTATTATTTTATTTTTTTCATTCTTTTGGGAAATTATTGGATCTTATTTTTGGGAATGGCTAAGAAGATTGTGCACTTAATGCATATTTTAATATTTTTCACTTAAGGTTAGTGAAAAAAAAAATACTAACTTCATTCAACATAGCACAAAACATACAAATAATATTAATGAACTTATATTAACTTTTTAGTTAATGCACATAATCTATGGCCATTGTATAAAGTCTACCATCTATAAAGATTACAATTTAACCTTTCTTCTCAGCTCAATGTACGTTTTTCCACACACACACACACACACACACACACACAAAAAGAGAAATAAAAGTAGTGTCTATTTCCTCTAAGAGCAAAATGAGAAATGCATCAGGAATGAAACACTGGCGAAAATACAACTCAAAATAAACTCATGTGACCTCAATGCACAAGCCACTAAAACAAAGCAACAGACATCAGAGACAAAAGCCTCGAAAACACGCCAGAGAGGAACTCACCTAAATGCCAATTTATATGCCAACTATATCCGCGTTGTGCACCAACGAATCCGGTATATCTGTTTCGCTTAGTCGATACTGTTTATTTTAAATACGAGAAGAGCAGCCGGAGCTCGCGCGCACTTTTCCACCCGGTCTCAGTGGCAGCAGCAGCGGCAGAAGCGCATGACAAAGCCCGTGCCGGTGGAGCCCTGCTCGGGCAACATCTGATTAACATGGAGGCGAGGAGGAGGAGGAGGAGGAGGAGGGAGGTTATTAGAGCAAATAATCGTATTCATTTCACAGGAGAGCTTATGTAGCCTATAACTTAATGAAATCAGTAAAGATAAAGATTTAGAAGTAAAGATTTAGATATAAACAGAAGATCCAAAGTCTTACAAAATGTGTAAATGAAATAAAAAAAATGGCTTAACTCCAACTTCCTAAATTTGAACATGGATAATGAACTGAGATCATTATTATTGGAACACCAACACTTACGAAAAAAATTCCTTTATGACTTTGCTTGTGATATTGATGGCACTTTCATCAAACCGTCCAATAATGTAAAAAATGTAGGTATCATCTTTGATCCCTCCCTCACTTTTGAAGCTGTATCTAAAATTGCCTTCTTTCACCTTCGCCGCATTGCTCGCCTTCATCCCTTTATCAGTCTCAAAGACGCCGAAACACTGGTTCATGCATCTGTATCCTCATGTCTTGACTACTGCAATGCCCTCTTCATTGGTTTATCTGCTAACTCTATTGCTAAGTTGCAATATATTCAAAATTCTGCTGCTAGAATTCTTACACATACCAAGCGCTCAGCTCATATTACTCCATTCCTGTTTGAACTTCACTGATTACCAGTTTTGTTTCGCATCAAATATAAACTAATCCTGCTTACATTTAAATCACTTCATAGTCTGGCACCTCACTATCTTTTTTATTTATTTATTTATTTTTTTGGGGGGGGGGGGGGGGGGTTTTCCCCTTTTTCTCCCAATTTGGAATGCCCAATTCCCAATGCGCTCTAAGTCCTCGTGGTCGCATAGTGATTCGCTTCAGTCCGGGTGGCGGAGGACGAATCCCAGTTGCCTCCGCGTCTGAGACAGTCAACCCGCGCATCTTATCACATGGCTTGTTGAGCGCGTTGCCATGGAGACATAGTGTGTGTGAAGGCTTCACGCCATCCACCACGGCAACCACGCTCAATTCACCATGCGCCCCACCGAGAACAAACCACATTATAGCGACCACGAGGAGGTTACCCCATGTGACTCTACCCTCCCTAGCAACCGGGCCAATTTGGTTGCTTAGGAGACCTGGCTGGAGTCACTCAGCACGCCCTGGGATTCGAACTAGCGAACTAGCGAACTCCAGGGGTGGTAGCCAGCGTATTTTTACCACTGAGCTACCCAGGCCCCCTAGCACCTCACTATCTTAGTGAATTGCTTCTCCCCTACAAGCCGATCCGCTCTCTTAGGGCTTCTGGGTCCGGACTCCTTTCTGTCCCTAGATCTCGCCTCTCTACTATGGGTGGCAGGTCATTCAGCGTTGAGCACCCAATATATGGAATTCACTCCCCCTGACTCTTCACAGCATCTCTTCTATCTCTGAGTTTAAACCTCAACTTAAAACTTTTTGATTTCTCAGTGTTATTTATCTTAATGTGTTATGTATTCACTTTTAATGACTGTACTATCTGAACTGTGATTTTGTGACTGTTCTTTGTTTGTGTATTATTGTGTTACTTTTGTAAAGCGTCCTTGAGCTCTGGAAAGGCGCTATATAAATTAAACGTATTATTATTATTATTATTATTATTATTTGGTTTTGATTTAACATTGAGATTTATTGGCTAAGGTTGAGATTTAATAGTATTTTTAAATAGGCCTTTGCATTAAAAAAAAATTAAAATAAAAACAGAATTAAACACAACATCACAGCACTTTTTTGAAATGTTACTTAGGTCAATCTGTCAAAATTCTGACAAAATGTATCACTTTATTTGACATTCATCCAATAGGGTGCTAAAGGCTCCCCGGGGTAAAAGGCACATTCGATTTTATGTTCCTTCAAAACACTAAATAGCAACAAAAACTACCAAACTACTTTCTTTAACACCGGTTTGTTAAATATGCACTGAAAAATATATTCCTGCGTGCAATATCTAAAGTTTCATTTTGAGGTAATTTGATCTAATATTAAATCATTTTAGATCGTATTGCAAATTTATGTATTTTTTACATTTATATATTTTTTTAGATAAAATACTCATTTATAATTTTAAGTTGTGTTCAAGGCTATTAAATCAAAAGTTAAAAAAAATAATAATAACTGTCCAGTAAGAGAGAGGATCATATTTGGGGTAAAAAGCCCCCCTTGTTGCAGATGCTAAAGGCCCCTATAAAACACATTATTTTTCTTAAGTGGGTGAATAGAATTGTTTCTAAAAAATGTTCAAAGTGGACTCACATTGACTGGTCAAATCACAATGGAGATTTGTTTGTTTATAAAACACTTTAAAGTGTTATAAAACACTTTATGTTATGAAATGCCAAATTTGACAGAAACTAACAGAAAATGTTTAACACTTTTCTGAAGTTTTTATTTTGAATAAGCATGATCTTAAAAGTGCAATATGTAATATATTTACTGTACTAAAGCATAAAATTATCAGAATATGTCATTATAGATTTAGGAAACATGCTAAGTTGAAATACTGGCTTCTCCGAAAACAATGCTACAGCCAGTATATTCTACTTTGAAATGTCCGTTCTGGGCCGGAATTTCTGTTTGTGTTTTGGCCTGTGTGATCTCGCCCACTGCCCATTTCCCAATAGTATTTTGACACCCCGGGTTGCCAGATTTGAAACAAGTTAGCAGGCAAACACAGCGCACAGCAATACATCTAGCTAACATTGACAGAGTCAGAGATATAAAAAATCCACATGGGCTGATTTATAATTTGTAAACAATAAAAACATTGCAAACGTATACATTAGCTGATCAACTTACAGTGTAAGGCTCGTCGCTTGCCATTGTCAGTTTGCTCGTTCCTGTTGCGTGTCCTCAACCTGGCAACCCACGTTTGGACTGCAGTACCCATTTTAAACGCTTGATGTCAAAGTTATAGTGATGGGAAGATCGGATCATTTTACTGACTTGGACCTTTGAGTATCGTTCAGTAAAATGAACGAACCTTTATTCAAGTCATTTTGTTCATTTCGTTAATTTGAGCATAATTAAACTACTTACGCAAACTTTTGATTAGTTCACCTCTGGAATCTTCTTGTCCAAGTCTTTTGTTCTTTTGTCACGTGACAAAAGAAGGAATGACTCGGACCAGATGACTGGAGAGGTGAACCATTCATTTCTGTTTCCTGTGTGAGTAATGCATAGCATATACCCAGCAAAAAGGGGACATCCCCCGGACGTTGCGAAAGTCCGCTTAGGTCCGCATTTGGTCCGCTTTGTAACGTTCGCTGGCGGATGTTCCGAGGACATTCTGAACGTTCCCTACAAGTCCAAATTTTGTCCGGGCCAGAGTTTGCTACCGTCCCTATATCGTCCCTCATCTGACATTTCCATAGCAACACTTGCAAAATCCATTCGCCCATGTGTTCCCTTTTATCATCAGACCTGACACCTTGCAACTCAGACAAAGGAAAAATTAAACTAACCCAGCTAACAAAAAAAGGTCCTCAGAACGTCCCCTAAATGGCCTCTGTGAACGTCCCCTAAACGTCCTGAATGGACGTCCTGTGAACGTCCCCTTGAACGTCCAGAGGATGGCAAGAGGACCCTACACATGGACGTTCGTGGGACGTTCGTAGAGGTAATTTAGGGGACGTTCTGAGGACCTTTTTTTGTTAGCTGGGTACGAACGACTCGGACCAAAAGAGTTGAAAGGTGAACTAATCATTTCTGTTTCCTGTACAGCGCCTATGCGGTTTTCACGTAACAAACGAGCGGAGGTTGCGCAATGCGCATGCGCGCCAACACAAAATGAACGAATCACTCTCAGAGACTACTCGTTCTTCTGAGTCACATAAAAGATTCGTTCAAAATGAACAAATCCTTCATGAACGACCCATCACTACAATGTTACATATTGCTCCTTTAATTTGTTACTCACAAAAGCATCTAGCTGTCTCCAAAAAAACTGCCTAAGTTGAAAAATGTTGCCCTATAACAATTGTCCTTATATTAACACAATATCACTATAACCCCACACTTGGGGTAAAAGGCTCCTTTGCCACCCTTTTTTAAAAATGAATTTTAATATCAACATAATGCCACAAATGCTGGCGATTGATCATTATGTGTAATGAACCCGTAATATTCCTTTAAATGTGCTTCCAAATACCCAGAGGTGAAATCTTTGAGGTCTTTTGTAATAGTACATGAGAGACGTAAATTCAACTGGTGACCTGGATCAAAACAAACTCTCACAAGACATGTCTAACACAAAGCAGCACTCCCTTCTCTACAAACTGAGCAAAAGAAACAGGAAAACAAAAATAAATATACTGTTTTTAAGGAAACTAGGTTTTCAATGTAAAATAAATAAGCCTAAAAGCTTAAATTAGACTGCAAAAGATCTGAAGAGATTGCCTTTCCATTGTCCTAAGCATTTGTTACTGCATGTTGTTCTTTGCTACATTATTAATATATACACATGTGCGTGCACACACACACTGTACAATGTGCTCTGTGCCTGAGGTTAAACCCAGCAAGTTAAAGATTAACCTCAAACACCCACAGACACACATTTTTCAGCGCTCATTAGAAATGTTCTCTAATGATCAGTAAAAACTACCATGCAAGGCAAATGAAGAAAGGGATAAAGCTCATACAAAGAAAAGGACAAAACCACAATTCCTGATCTCACACCTCAATTCAAAGCAGACATAAAAGCCACCAGGATCCATGTACATTAAAACCATTTGCTTTTTTGTTTAAAGTATCAAGAACACTTTTAGCCTGTAGCGTTTCTTTAAAAACAGACACTTTTAAATTGTGGTTAGCACAAGGGTGTATATTTGGCTTGAACATTGGGGAGGTTATAGTGTGAAGAATTATGTGATTCCATTGATCATGGTAAAAATATTGCTGAGATCCTCCCCTTTGCGATGATGTATAACATTTGATCAATAGTCGATAACATATATTTCCACTGATTTATTTAGCATGCTTTTCCGCTGGACCGCATATTTTGTTCTGGACATTTAAGATTTAACATTGGATTATTCTCAAAAGCAGGCTCACAGACAGGTTAATTAATGGCACATTATTTTATTTAGAAAACCGCCTAAGATAAAAGTACAGTCACATTCGTGAGAATGAGAGCTTTCATTTGATATATAATTGTCTATGTAAGTGATATTTGAAAGACTTTTATATTCATATTAATATTTCTACCACATAACCACAAGGTGGTGCTAATTTGCGACGCAAATGTTTTCAGGCTATAGTTTGTTATTTTATGTAACATAAATGCAGAAGTGATGGCTATCTATGACAAGTTCAGATTCTAAGCTTTCAAACAGTACCCCATATGCCTGACTTAGTATTTGAAGACTTAAACATTTTAAGCATAAACTTTTTTCATGACTTATAGTGCCCCCTTTTGGACCCGCCGGTGGGTCAGCAGAGTTGAAGAGGTTTTAAATCATAGATGCTTTATACATACTGTAGGTCCTATTGTCAGATAAATAGCAAACCTCTGCCAACACCCCTTTTGTCACCCAGTACCTTTTTAGTCTGGTCGTGTCCATTTTGAGTACTTCGCGGGCATGTTTGCTGCTCCTTTCCTGCGTTTACCAGAGGAGGAAGAGCCGATAAAGGCTTTACAGTGACACGTAACACGTGACTACCATCATCCATCAAGACCGCCATGTTCATTCACTTCACATCAATTATCCTGCCAGAGCCACACAAACTACTTAAGCACAAGTTAAACACTTTACAAAGTGCCAACAGGCAGCAATAAACATCACATCCCAGATTTACGGCACATCAGAAAATTATATTTAGTCCAGCAAAGTGCGCATGCTATGTAAATGTTGATGTCAAGAAGAGTTTAGATGCAGTGGGTTTTCTTGTCCCTCACACTTCATAATAATATCTTAAGTTAAAATGAAGAGGGATTCAAGGTAGTAAAATTGTAGAGTGTTGATGATTTAGGAATTTAGCTTTAAATGCATCCTTGCTTATTCTTTATTTCCAGCTGAAAATAAAAAATGTTCCGTAAGTGTTCCTTCAGTGAACCTAATTGAAAGTATATCCACACTCAGTTCAGTTCATTAAAATGTATTAATTTGAATGTAATTAAATGTTTTGATAATGGAAAAATTAGATGCAAAATGAGGATGAGGCTTTGAAATTAAAAATAATTAAAAATGAAAATGCAAAAGATGGTGTCAGTCAAAGTGAAATTCCTAATGAGAGCAGAAACAGCGCAACATCAGTATTTATGATGAGAAAAAGGCATGATGGATGATTATTTGTGCATTACAGTCTTCATATTCATATACTGTAGCAAAACACTTTTGCATTTCTCTTAAGAGTAATACATTTTTTCATAAATTTGGCAGCAAGGATCAAAATATCATAATTAGAGCTGTCGATTTAATGCATTAATTTAGTGCGAATAATTATAAAAAAAATAACGCATTAATTAAAATGAATGCAATTAATCATGAAATGCTCCCGTCTGACACATGAGTACATACACTGTAAAACAAAATTTGGCTAAAGGTTTAATATGTAATATATTTACTGTACTAAAGCATAAAATTATCATAATATGTTATCAGAGATTTAGGAAACATGCTAAGTTGAAATACTTCTCCGAAAACAATGCTACAGCCAGTATATTCTACTTTGAAATGTCCCTTCCCGGGCCGGAATTTCTGTTTGTGTTTTGGCCTGTGTGATCCCGCCCACTGCCCATTTCCCAATAGTATTTCAACACCCCGGGTTGCCAGATTTGAAACAAGTTAGCGGGCAAACACAGCGCGCTGCAGCCATGGAAGCCAGCAATACATCTAGCTAACATTGACAGAGATATAAAAAATCCACATGAGCTGGTTTATAATTTGTAAACAATAAAAACATTGCAAATGTATACATTAGCTGATCAACTTACAGTGTAAGGCTCGTCGCTTGCTATTGTGAGTTTGCTCGTTCCTGTTGCGTGTCCTCAACCTGGCAACCCACATGAGCTTCGAGTCTGGGGAAGAGGGAGCGGGGGAGACAAATCTCTCCAATAATTTGGACTGCATTACCTATATTAAATGCTTGATATCAATGTTACATATTGCCCCTTTAAATTTACAGTAAAATACCAGCAACCGTGGTGGCCAAAAAAAATATTTGTTACCGCAAAAAATACAATGACCATATTTCAGGCTTTACGGGATGCAGTTTTGATGCCTCTGTATGTTACAGTTCACTACTCTTTATGTTATTAAATGATATAAACTTGATATCCTTCAGGAACTATAAATTCTGCTTTTCAATTTGTGTAACAAAATGTTCTGTTAATCACTGTAGTAACTACAAAATGCAACATGATGACTTAATAATTAATACACATGTATAGAAAGTGCACAGTGTCACTCACACAAACTCAAAACACCATCAGGGTAACACATATGACACTAAAATAATGCAAAATATGCTAAACTACATGAAGTGAGTCATGTGAGTCTGGTTTCTCCCAAGGTTATTTTTCTCCTTTACCAACATCTTATGGAGTTTTGTGTTCCTTGCCACAGTCGCCTTCAGCTTGATCACTGGAGTTATAAATACAATTATTATTTAATTACTTAATTTCTATAAACAATTTACAATCATATTTAATCAGACTACACAATGAAGACTTTATAGACATTACAGTTTCATTTTCTGTTGAAGCAGAATTTCCTGTAAAGCTGCTTTGAAACGATGTGTGTTGTGAAAAGTGCTATACAAATAAAAATGACTTGACAAATAGAGCAGATGAAAATAGGCAAATAATAGGGTTATGTTATAAAACATGTTGTAACATGTAATAAAACATACTTAAAATACTTAAAAGTATTGTCTAAATGCTTAACTTGTCTGCTGCCATAATATATTTATATTTTATATGTAATGTTTTTTTGAATTATCGGAATTATAATATTTATAATATTTTATATTTATAATTATTTGTATTATTATATACTAAATTATCTTTATGCGCCTTTCTCAGTAATTATTGATAGATTAATTGCGATTTATTTGATTCATTATTCGGCATATCATGTAATTAACTCAATAAAAAAAAAAAAAATATATATATATATATCAATTGACAGTCCTAGTTATATTTATAATTATTTGAATTATTATATCCTAAATTATATTTACTTGGGGGCTTTTCTCAGTAAATACAGATACGTGATTAATTGTGAATAATTCAAATAATTAATCAGCACATCATGTAATTAATTACTGTAGATAAAAAAATGTAAATGATTGACAGCCCTAATCAATATACTTATTTTATTAAATACTAAATAACAAACATAATATGTTGCTTTTAGAGAGTGGAATTGATAGAAAATAAATCCTCCAACCAAAAAATCACCATACAATAATCATCAAATCCTCAAAATGGTAATTTAGTGAACGATCATTAAATAGTTTTTCCTCGCAGAATATTGGATATTACACCTCAGACTTCTGTAATCACAACAGAAAACCAACTGCAACAAAATACCAAATTTAGCATTCAGATCAGTCCCAATACTATAGACATAATAATAATAAAAACATTTCTTATAATTCAATTCAGAATTGCTTTATATTAAACCCAAAAACCAATTTTGAGCTTAAACACTAATTTAAAATTTCAGTTCTTCTTATCACTGACTCACTCTATATGGCACCTGAAACTGAGATGCATTGAAAAGCAAAACAAAACAATAGTGACCTCTAGTGGTCAGAGCCTATACTCACAGCAGTTCCCAGGAGGCTGCTGTGATTGGTCAGTTGACACCAGCCCACAGGGAAGATGTCTCTGGAGTCATACTGGCACCAGTAATCAAATTCTCCCCTCCAACCATCAAACATGACGAATATCTCGCTCCATCTCACCTCTCCGATGGTAGCTGGACAGATGAGATTTGGATTCTTTCAGTCCACCGCTTCCAGTTTCATACCAAACTGAAGTAGTTCTGAGAGGGTTTGGAAGGCTCCTGAGGAACTGCAGAAGAAACAGTCCATCCGCATCCCTTTCAAAGCTTTGCTCCAAACAGTTGTCTCTTAAATTCTTTAAAATGTATATTTTATACAATTTGTAAGTTGAAGACAGTAATTACCTTTTTAAAGGCCGAAGTTGGAGCTGTCTCGGCCCCACTTAATGTTTTTAACAGGAACATGGGCCATGAAGAGGCATTCATTCTGAACCCTGAACAGAAAAAGGCATTAAAGAGGGTCTGGAAAATGAACTGAATGCAAAATAAGTAGCTATAAGTATGTATGACCACAAGTAGAATTTCATTTCAAATCAGTAGGGTACAACGATTTGATTGTACCCTACTGATTTTCTGAAATGTATTATATTTTGCTGTTTAATTCTTTTCTGTTTGTCACTACTCAGAAGTGCACACTTTACCCAGCGGCGGCTGCAGCATGTCTCCACTCTTTTCACACGTGCCAATAGACTGAATGTCCGAAGAGTCGACCAGTCGCCAGAAGTCATTGGTGTTGTCACCGCCATCTAGTCTGAGCCGCAGATGCAGACCCATTAACCCCATCACCATGGCGATGCACACAGAGGTGGAATTCCTGGGATCACAAGACTCCACTTTCATTCCAACTTTAAATTTATTACTGGGAGGGACTCTGGACTGGAGAGAGACAGAGAGACAGACAGAAAGAAAGAAAGAAAGAAAGAAAGAAAGGTAAAATGAAAAAAGAAAGAAGAAAGAAAGAAGAAAGAGAAAAGAAAGGAAGCTAAAAATAAAGATAGAAAGACAGAAACAAAGAAAGAAAGAGAAAAGAAGAATACATAAAAAAGAAAGAAGAAAGAGAAAAGAAGAAAGATTGATAGATAGATAGATAGATAGAAACAAAGGAAGAAAAAAGAAAGAAATAAAGAAAAAAGGAAGAAGAAAAGAAAGATAAAAGAAAGAAGAAATAAAAAAGAAAGAAAGAAAGAGAAAAAGAAAGAAAAGAAGATAAAAAGAAAGAAGAGAAAAGAAGAAAGAGAAAAAGTAAGGAAGCTAAATAGAAAGAAAGATAGAAAGAAAGAAAGAAACAAAGAAAGAAAGAAAGAGAAAAGAAGAATATAGAAAGAAAGATAATAAGAAAGAAGAAAGAGAAAAGAAGAAAGATAGAAATATAGATAGATAGACTCACAGCATGTGGAGGCTCATGCTACTCTCCGCGATCCACGCACAACTTACCACACGCCCCATTGAGAGCGAGAACCACTAATCGTGACCACGAGGAGGTTACCCCATGTGACTCTTCCCTCCCTAGCAACCAGGCCAATTTGGTTGCTTAGGAGACCTGGCTGGAGTCACTCTGTACATCCTGGATTCGAACTCACAACTCCAGGGGTGATAGTCAGTGTCAATACTCGCTGAGCTACCTAGACCCCCGAAATGCGTAAATCTTAAAATTAGGCTTAAATATTTTTTAAGTGTAATGTTAATATACCAACTGACTAAAATCTGATGTGTACATTAAAATATACTGATGCCTGCCATAATATTACAGGTGTTAAAATAGAGGACTGCATTATAAGGTTTATACATAAATGAAATATTTCAGAGCAGATCAAAAGTAGACAAATATATGGGCACTATAGAAATTGCTAATAGTATTTCCAGACATGGAAAGCACACTTTTCCACAAAAATTATCTTATATATCCAGGTTTTCCAAAAATAAGAAGAAAAATAACTATTTAAATAAAATATAATGAAATGGGATGCATCAAACAGGGAATCTTCTCACTGTAATTGTTAGTTATTTTACACTTTTACTTCCAAAAACAATTTTAACAGAATGTTACTGTAACGTTACACATATTGTGTTGATAAATCTAGTATATTTTTCACTATAAGGTAACAGTTAACCAATTAAAGGGATAGTTCACCCAAAATTGAAAATTCTCTCATCATTTATTCACCTTCATGCCATCCCAGATGTGTATGACTTTCTTTCTTCTGCAGAACACAAATGAAGATTTTCAGAAGAATATTTCAGCTCTGTAGGTCCATACAACGGAAGTGAATGGTGGCCAGAAATTTAAAGCTCCAAAAAGCACATAAAGGCAGCATAAAAGTAATCCATATGACTCCAGTGGTTAAATCCGTGTCTTCTGAAGTGATGTGATAGGTGTGAATGAGTAACAGATCAATATTTAAATCCTTTTTTACTATAAATCTCCACTATCACTTTCACTACCTTCACTTTCACATTCTGAAAGTGAAAGTGGAGATTTATAATAAAAATATTTATCTGTTTCTCACCCAAAGTGATCATATCGCTTCAGAAAACAATAATTTAACCACTGGAGTCGTATGGATTACTTTCATTCTGCCTTTATGTGTTTTTTTTTTAGCTTCAAAGTTCTGGTCACCATTCACTTGCATTGTATGGACCTACAGAGCTGAAATATTCTTCTAAAAATCTTCATTGTCTTCTGCAGAAGAAAGAAAGTCATACACATCTGGGATGGCATGAGGGTGAGTAAATGATGAGAGCATTTTCATTTTTGGTTGAAGTATCCCTTTAATGTGTTTTTAAAGTAGCATTTTTACATTCTTTTTTTGTTAAAATTATTTTCGCTCTACAAAAAAGCATTTTGTAACAATTTACAGAATGCTAAATATATCAGATAATAAACAGATCACAAAATGAAGCTGTGATCAAAACGTCTCCAAAATGTCAGAAAAGCAACATAATTACTAACCCGAAGAGCTCCTACCTGTCTGAAACAGGAGACGCTGAAGTCTCTTTCAAGTAAATCTCTCAGCAGAATGGCTCTGAGGAATGGACAGGTGAGTGAAATAGGAAGTATGTGACAGAGTACAAAGTACATGTATTTGTTTATTTACAGTGCACAATAATAAACAAAGAGAAAGCTGTACCATTAAGGGTATTTGAGGGGTGTAAATCCTCAATACTTGATTTCTCCTTACTACCATCTTTTTTACCATCTTCTGTCTACAAAGGAAGGGTGTAACATTTAAAATCAAAATTAAAGGAATATTCCAGGTTTGATACAAGTTAAGCTCAATCGACAGCATTTGTGGCAAAATGTCTTAAAAAAAAAAAAAAAAAAAAAAAATTCTGTGTTACAATGAGACACTTACAATGGAAGTGAACTTATCGGTAAACGATAAAATACTCACTTTTTTGAACATTATGTATGTTGACATGATTTTAGTGTAAAATCACTTACTAACTGCATCTGTGTTAAGTTATAGCCAATTTTACAACTTCCTTGCCATGATTATGTAATGTCAACAAACCCTAAAACAACTTTACACAACTTTACAGCTCAAATAACATACGTTTTAAAAGAAGAATTAATGTAAATGTTTTTTATAAATTTATAAGCTTCACATTTCTGCCTTTAAACCCTCCATAAATTGGCCCCATTGACTTCCATTGTAAGTGCCTCACTGTAACCTCCATTTTTGCTTTTTTTTAAAAAACAAGGGATGAATCGAAATATGTTTTTGTGGTAATCAACATTGTGCCACAAATACTGTCAATTCAGCTGAACTTGTATTGAACCCAAAATATTCCTTTAAGCTTTAAAAATTTTAAATGACCAACTGAAATGTGATACTTTTGACCTTTTGGAGAGATTCTGCCCATGATGTCCTGGAGCACTACATGAAGTGGACAGCAACTTGACAGCTCCTAAATAGGAAACTGGACAGGATTTTGAGAACAAGACAAAAAGAATCAGAAAGCTTACTAACAGTACAGTACAATCACGTTCCATAAACATTGACGTAATATGAAAATATCATTTTCATAAAGCTTAAAATGAACTTGTATTCAATATTTATCTGTTATCTCTGTAATAATACACTCTTCTCGTTAATCACAAGTGAGATCAGGTTTGTCCCAGAGTCTATGAACCTGTCCCGGAAACCATACAACAGCATTACAGAAGACAGGGATTATAATTCATACTCCCTACTGGCATCTGAATGCAATTTATTCCACCAACATTGTGCTGTGCAAAAGAATATTATCACTAAATCACAAATACCTTCAGAGAATCAAAGCACTTGACTAAGAAAAGCTTTTCTTCCATTTGACATCATAACAAATTACTGCAGCTTCTGAGGAATCCTGCTCTCTGGAATCAAAGCCTCTGCTCACTCGGCAAGTGATAAGTCACATCTCGGTTTGGGGAAAATTGGCTGCAGCTGACGTACTGTGCAAGCTGACACTGGGATGGGGGACTTCCTTTTTATTCCTCAGTTACTCCACTTAGTTATAAGAAAAGTGAACAAAGCAAAATAAACAGCAATATACAGTACATAAGTGTCCGTGCAGCCTTAAATTTTTAAGCTAAATAGCTGTATTAAGGGTCACCCCGTCCTAAAGAAATAAGAAACATCTTAAGGATAAATATAGCTGTAAGCAGCAATACCGGGGCCAAGCACACCAACGGCATGTACGGAAGTGTCATTGGACATCAGTGATTATGACTTTAAGAAAAGCAGCATAAAAAACAAAGATAGAATTGCTCAAATTAAAATACAGTTAATTATAACTTTTGACCAATAGGTGGCGCAGTCACCAAATTTACATGTTGAGGTCAGGGTGTGGTTATTATGACACACACAAAGTTTCATGAAAATACAGCAAAGTGTTGCAGAAATAAAGCCTCAGATGCTTTTTGCCAACCTGCCATCAAATTCGTTGGTGCGCTATTCGAGAACCGTTTTGTCTATCGAATAGCTTTTTGTCGAGAGTGTCCCTAGATGATGCATGACAAATTTAATGCAAATCGGACTTACAGCCTAGGAGGATTTGGGAAAAGTAAGTTTTCAATGAAATTAAAAATGGCAAATTTGGTATCAGCATATTCGGCATGACCGAAGGAATCTAAAGAGAGCAGTAACAGGACGATCAAACGTTATAAGCATTTTTAAACATTTCGTTATAATGTTTGACCACAAGGTGGCACTGGCCCAAAACTTTCTAGGTAACCTCAGGGTATATTGCCGATGATGCATACCGAGTTTTTTAATGTGCCGCCAATGCGTTTGTAAAATACAGCATTTTACGACAAAATTCAAAAAGGCAGACATAGAACAATTGGCCATCATTCAACTCGTTGTGCCCCAATGGATCTTTAGAGACCATTCTCATGATTTTTAGCCAAACTATTCAGAAGTTATAAGCAAAAATAGTCATTTTTCATATCTCCTGACCACTAGGTGGCGCTGTGCCAAAACGCTGCAGGTACCCTCAAGTCATGATGGCTATGACATATACCAAGTTTCGTGTCAATATGCCAAAGCGTTGCGAAGAAACATCCTCACGTCCATTATGGCTTGCTAGCTGTTGAATTCATTTAAGCGCTATTCGAAAACGGTTTGGTCTATCAAAAAGCTTGTGATTACTTTTTGTTAGATAAATACAAAATGCCGGAAAATCTAGTCGGGCAGAAATTGCAACCAAGGAAATCAGAGGATTTTGATTCTAGTCCTTACACAGTGTTGGGTAAGTTAATCTAAAAAAAGTAATTAATTATTAATTATAAGGATAGACATGAAATTGTTCTTTTAATTCTTTCAAATAAATCATATAAAATCAAATAAATTATTCATGAACTGGCCAAAGAATTTAAAGTTGCAGCGTTAAATTAGAAAACGTATATTTTAACATTAGACATTAAATTTCAATTTTAAATTCACTCGTTTTATATAGAATTGTTCTATAGTCTATTTGGTATTTAACACAATTACATCAGAAGTAACTGTAGTTAAATTACTGAAAAATTAAGAGTAATCCCTTACTTTACTTTTTCATTGAAAAAGTAACTTAATTACAGTAATGAATTACTTAGTAATGCATTACACCCAACACTTTCCTTACAATTCAAAAGTTATGAGCATAAACTTAAGTGCAACTTTTAATTGTTGGTGGCACTACAGAGTACGAGTTAGAGACCTCAAATTTGTGTCAGTTTTAGTTTAGAGTGTCCTCTATCAATGTGCCAAATTTCATAACTTTCCTATGTACGGTTCTATGGACGGCCATAGACTTCAATGGCGGAAGAAGAAGAAGAAGAACAGGATAAAATAGGTGCCTGCGCACTTTCAATGCTTGGCCCCTAAATAGTCTATAGTGTATAAGAGGCGTCATGTGTCATAATCAGACTTAAGATTTTGCACACTTTACACACAAACCATGGTAGCATTTATGATTTCTGCTGAATATTTTTTCAAAGTTGTATAACTTACTGAGTTCAGCCAACAAAAACTAGTTATATTGGCAAGTTCAATCCAGGGCTGTTATTCTACATTAATGCTATATTCAGTTTTTTTTTATTTATTTTTTTATAGTGTACAGAGAAAGGTGTTTTAGTCCCACCAACAATCAAATTGAGATTTTGCAAAAAGGAAATGTTATTAACAAACATCCTTTACAAATACAGCCTTTTAATATGTTTATTACAAATGGTTCCAAATCCAAAATCTATTCCTAATTCATTCCAATCTACTCGCATAACACGTTAAGTGCAACAGGTTTTCCCATATAAAGATATAATATCTACACATTATTCAAACAGGTGGTTTAACTGCGTTTAGATTTATTCATTAATTAGACTTCAACTACATTTTGATCAAAATTGCTAGTAATTGTTTACATATAAATACTCATTGGAAATACAAACGTGGTACACTTTGACCCTAAAAAAGGGCAAGAATAGAAAGCTACCTCTGAAAATTTAATCATTTATTAATTTTCCAACATGTTAGGTCTACATAATACATTTTAATGCTTTTTTTTTTCTTTTTACTAAAACATCACATTTATTTTTAATTTTACAGATCTCCTCAGCTCCCTGAGGGTTAAAGACATACATTTTAAAGATGTTTAAAGCATACAATAAAATGTGCATTTCCAGAACTTTCTTACATATATCCAGCCTTTTTGTATTTGTGTTCCCAGATGATGCTGAGACCAGAAAGTTCCATTCAGAATCCTGAAAACAAGTCCTGCTTGCGGGAAAAGATAGATGCAATCCTTTCAATGTCACACCATCTGCTCTGAAACTGTAAGACTTCTGTCTGGATAGTAGACAAACTCTCTCTCTCCTCGTCTTCATTCTTCTGTGAATCCCATTCAGAGAGTCGTCGTAAAGATTCCAAACCGCCGTAAAAAGGTCATTAGCCAGTGTACATTTGTGGGAGTCTGCGGCAGTACATAAAAGGGATTCCAACACCTCCCATTAACAGATGATCTCTCTCTCTCTCTCTCTCTCTCTCTCTCTCTCTCTCTCTCTCTCTCTCTCTCTTAAGGCCCCCCCAGACAGGAAGCTTTTCCTTTAGACATGGCTAGTTTAAAGCATTGAAGATACACTTTGGGCAATTGATATTTATGAAATCACAGATGATTGAGGTGAAGAAAATGTCGAGAGTGGTCTTGTTGTATTGACACATCTCAAGTATTGATTTGAATATGACTGTTTGGTGCTAGTTAAATTAGTAAGCCTCTTTGAGGGTTATTACTATTTCATTGCATGGTGCTGGTAAATGAAACAAATGTATGTATTAAAACAGTGGTTCTCAACAAGGGGGCTGGGTCCCATTAAAGGGATAGTTCAGCCAAAAATGAAAATTCTCTCATCATTTACTCACCCTCATGCCATCCCAGATGTGTATGACTTTCTTTCTTCTGCTGAACACAAACAAAGATTTTTAGAAGAATATTTCAGCTCTGTAGGTCCATACAATGCAAGTGAATGGGTCAATGGACATAAAGGCAGCATAAAAGTAATCCAAATGACTCCAGTGGTTTAATCCATGTGGGTGAGAAACAGATCAATATTTAAGTTTTTTTTTTTACCAAAAATCTCCACTTTCACATTCTTCTTTTGCTTTTGGCAATTTGCATTCTTCATGCATATCGCCACCTACTGGGCAGGAAGGAGAATTTATAGTTTTTAGTATATCTGAGATTGAGATAAGTATTTTAATTAGGGCTGTCAATCGATTAAAATTTGTAATCAAATTAATTACATGGTGTGCCGAAACAGGTGGTACTTCAAGCTTGAATTGTAAATCTTCCTTATTACATTCCAGGGACATGCTTCATTTAGTCAATAGCAGAGGAACACGGGGTGACCCAGAATTTCTGTCTTAAATATGATATAACCTGTAATCGGAACACATTTAATTCTATAATCAAAGCTATCCCCAACTCTATTATATGTCTAATCAAAGAATTTCTTCCAAATTCTAATCCCACCACCCCGAGTCTCCCATCACTTTTAATTGGCGGTTGCGATTTCAAAGAAACTAAATTTCCCAACAAAACTGTCAGAAATATGTTTGATAACATTTTATTCCATACTGTAGTTTAGAAACTTTATTTCACAGTTTTTTTCAAAAGAAACAATTTACAGGTTATGTACAAATTATTTAAAATTCCCATTAACTCCCAAAGCTAAGGAAATTCATTTCAACATTTTAAATGATGTTTATCCCTCCAGTGAATTTGTACGACTAAGATTTGGAATTGAAACTCGTAATTGTGTATTTTGTGATAATATTGAAACTACTGATCATTTATTTTTCATTGTATGTATGTAGATGCTTTATGGCTTGATATTCATGAGGGGCTTTACCCAAAGGTTCCTCTTCTTGATGTCTTCTCTCATAAGGACATTGTTTATGGACTTGTTATGAACAGCAACAAAGACGATTTTCTGGTTAATAATATTCTTATTCTTGGGAAATTTTATATACACAAAAGTGAAAATTGGCCCGGTTGCTAGGGAGGGTAGTCAAATGGGGTAACCTCCTCGTGGTCGCTATAATGTGGTTCGCTTTCGGTGGGGTGCGTGGTGAGTTGAGCGTGGATGCCGCTGTGGATGGCGTGAAGCCTCCACACGCACTATGTCTCCATGGCAACGCGCTCAGATGATAAGATGCACGGGTTGACGGTCTCAGACGCGGAGGCAACTGAGATTCGTCCTCTGCCACCCGGATTGAGGCGAATCATTACTCGACCACGAGGACTTAAAAAACGCATTGGGAATTGGGCATTCCAAATTGGGTGAAAAAGGGGAAAAAAATCCCCCCCAAAATAAATAAATAAAATACCCTGTTTGGGCCACTGGAATGCGCCCGGCTGAAAAGCCGTTACTGGGCAGTGCGCTGTCAGAGCCAAAGTTTCGGATTTAGACCAATTGACTCTGTATCCTGAGAATTTAGAAAAGGAATGAATACTTCTGTGGAGGTAAGGCATAGATCTAATGGGGTCGGAGACGAATAATAAAATATCATCTGCGTAAAGCAGAAGCTTATGCGCCATACCTCCTGCCATCACCCCTGGAAAATCATCCTCCTTTCTTATCGCGGCTGCTAATTTTATTGTTCCAGGAAAAGACAGAACAATAATGGGGAAAGAGGGCAACCCTGCCGGGTGCCCCTATCCAGAGTAAAATAATCTGAAATTAATCCATTTGTTTGTACTGCTGCTACCGGGCGTCTATAAAGTAACTTAAACCAACCAATAAAAGTATTCCCGAACCCATATATTTCCAAAATCTTAAAAAGATAATCCATTCTACAATATCAAATGCCTTTTCAGTGTCAAGTGAGATGGCAGCGACCGGAATCATACTTTAATAATTTAATATTCCTTCATAATTGCCTTTAAATATGTTGTTTTCATGTACGTCAAAATGCATGTGCTGTGCCCTGCCTTTTTATTTTTCCCGCGTGACACTCACAAAAATTGACCGATGCATTGAAAATAATATTTTACTTAAATATTTCAACAACCACTAATAAAAGTAGTACAGCTTGTTAATATATATATATATATATATATATATATATATATATATATATATATATATATATATACATATTTCACATTAGTAGCTAAATTATTTTTGATAAGTGTTACTGAGACACAATATAGAATGAGTGTCACATAAACAGTGAATTACTGTACTTCAGGCATCAATGGGTGTGATGGATGACACAGTGCAATAATTAAAGAGTAAATTATTGCATACCTATGCATAATAATGTGTCAGACAACAATGTCAATAATTATGTTGCCAATCTTTTAGAAGTAAAATTACATATTAAATGCATAGCAAATCTGATGTATCTGTGTTTTTAATGCACTGTTTATAGTTTTACATATTTATTCAAATCAGCACACTCCACGCCAATTAGAAAGAGGCAGAGAGCTCTAGTTCAGGGATAACATACACAAGAAAACCCAATACATAACATCTTTAAATACATGCTGCCTTTATGTGCTTTTTGGAGCTTCAAAGTTCTTGCCACAATTCACTTGCATTGTATGGACCTACAGAGCTGAAATACTCTTCTAAAAATCTTAATTTGTGTTCAGCAGAACAAAGAAAGTCATACACATCTGGGATGGCATGAGGGTGAGTACATGATGAGAGAATTTTATTTTTGGGTGAACTATCCCTTTAAGCCACATGAAGCAAAAGATTGTAGTGTAATTCAAAAATAGCACATATTACCAAACCTTCACTTTTCTGTTTTCGAGCCTTGTAGGAACTATATTTGTTTGTTTGTATTTAAGCTTTATTTAGGCTTACATTAAATACATGTCAATAGGTATAATCGCTAGATGGCAGCACGCGCCAATTTTGAATATCAGTCCATGCAGTTCCAGTTTTTCTCAATCGTTTTGGTTCAGTTCATAACAGTAAGTTCAAATCTCTGAACAACTAGTTACTTGTTCACATCAGATTTGAATTTCTTATTCATTTAAGAAAATTGCATGTGCACATGTGTGCAAAGGAATAAGGCTCGCTGATCAAAACTGATGAGTTGATTCTCAGTGAAAGTGTCATACTCTTCACAACTTCTAAACATTCTTTCATCATGTGTGCCATCACATGCAAAATGATAAAACATGAGCAACAGGATGTCCACCAAGAAGATGGGAACTTGTAGTGTTAAGTACTGTGAGGAGGTACAATTTATTGTTTTTTTACAGAACAACCGCAGGTTTTTTCATTGTTGCAGGTTTTTTTTTTTTTTGGTCATTTTGTGGCAATTTTCTTTTCACTATATATGACTTTACATGTAAGAAGTGTGTAAAAATGGACATGCAAATGTGAATTTTCTGTTTACATGTAACATTGCTACAAAAATAAATTTACTTTATACATACAAATGTGCATATCCATTTTCTGTGTATTACAGTATTGTACAGTATTGACTTTTCCCAGTAAACTTTGACCTACTGTTGATATCGGTATATAAAAAGCCCAGTGTGATACACACTAGCATTCAGCTAGATAAAACTGACATTCTTGTATAATACAGTAAGTACAGTAAACAAACATTTCCAGGGTTGACCACCATGCTGAAAAAACATCTAAACATTTTGACCAGTACGGCTCACACAATGACAAAAACACTTTTCATTTTGGTGGCATTGGTCAATTTACTGACACAATAACTACTGTAGGATTTGAAGCATGAATTAAATGTTTTGGGTGAATTCTGCAGACATGCAATAGAGTTGTGATGTCCCATAAAACAGTTGTGACAATTGCACTTACAGTTCAGAGAATGTGAAGTCTGTTTCAAAAATTGAGCCAAAGCGATTGAGAAAAACTGTATTTGCCTCGAATTTGGCTTGTGGAGTTAAGGATAATGATTAAATTCTTCCAGTTAATTTGTATACCTTTTTATACTTTTTAAATGCAAGATAGGTTTGTATGACAAGAGATATAGTCTGCAATGCTGCAATAATGTTCTATAATACAAATTAAATTATACCAAAACTAGATTAGATGATTGACAGATAGATAGACAGACAGACAGACAAATAGATGATAGACAGGCAGACAGGCAGACAGATAGAATGACTGAATGATAGATAGACAGACAGAAATAGGCAGACAGACAGACAGACAGACAGATAGAAACAGACAGACAGACAGACAGACAGACAGATAGATAGATAGATAGATAGACAACAGAACAAGATAGATAGATAGACAGACAGACAGACAGATAGACGATAGACAGGCAGACAGACAGACAGACAGATAGAATGACTGAGTGATAGATAGACAGACAGAAATAGGCAGACAGACAGACAGACAGACAGACAGATAGAAACAGACAGACAGACAGACAGACAGATAGATAGATAGAAACAGACAGATAGATAGACAGATAGATAGATAGACAGAAACAGACAGACAGACAGACAGATAGAAACAGACAGACAGATAGATAGACAGACAGACAACAGAACAAGATAGACAGAATGAGAGACAGACGGACAGACAGACAGGCAGACAGAAATAGGAAGACAGACAGACAGACAGATAGACAGACAGATAGATGATAGACAGACAGACAGGCAGGCAGACAGACAGACAGACAGATAGAATGACTGAATGATAGATAGACAAACAGAAATAGGCAGACAGACAGACAGACAGAAATAGGCAGACAGACAGACAGACAGACAGACAGATAGATAGACAGAATCAGACAGACAGATAGATAGATAGATAGACAGACAGACAACAGAACAAGATAGACAGGCATACAGACAGACAGACAGATAGATAGAACGAGAGACAGACAGACAGGCAGACAGAAATAGGAAGACAGATAGACAGACAGACAGATAGAATGACTGAATGATAGATAGACAGACAGAAATAGGCAGACAGACAGACAGACAGACAGATAGATCAATAGAATGACTGAATGATAGACAGACAGACAGACAGATAGATAGACAGACAGACAGACAGACAGACAGACAGATAGGTAGATAGATTGATAGATAGATAGATAGCAAACTGTTCTTTCTCTTACGCAATTTAATTGCAGAATATCCATTTGTATGTATGCGATATGCATGTATGCAACGTAACGCGTCCGAGCGCGAGCAGGAATGCATATGACCATTGCTTAGCCTAACTCTTCCCTTCTGGACCATTCTGAGCGTTCTTGAATTGCGATTGGCCACAGAAGGGTCCGGTGCCGGACGCCTGAATCTGGATCGGGATGCCATTGGTGAACAGAACGCCAGTCAGTTGGAAGCCGCTTCACTTGATCTCCCAATTTACGCATCCTACTACGGAGAAGGCCTGACTCATGAATATTAATTAGGTTTGGACGCTCCAGAAAGGTTACCAGGAAACGTCAGCGCGACCTGCTTAATATTCATGAAGCTAGCCTTTGCGGTAGTGGGATGCGTAGTGACGCGTTGTTAGGTTGTCAATGGCTCAGAATGAAGGTGGATACTGTTGCAGCTGTGATGATGATGGGTTACCACTGCAGGTGAACATGAAAACATCGTTACTTGGCGATGCGAGAGGAGAGTTTGCGCATCGTCGCCTCGGACAGAAGTGAGTATTGCGGTTTGCGCTCTTTCCGTTAATGTACATTAATGTCAATGCGCTTGTTTTTTTACGCATGTTGGTTGATGGATATTGGATGTGTTGGGCTTTTACAGTGTTGCCGTTTCAGATGAGAACACACGCACACACCTCCTGCATTCCCTGCCCACACACAAACACGCTAGGAGACAAGTCGACAGGTCACCTGTTATCAGTTGTTATTTCATGCGTTTAAGACATGCAGTCTTGGTTATGTAAATGGTCTTTATATTGGCTGGGCACTCTGTATCAATCGTGATTTATTTTTAATTTGTATTTATTATTTTTTAATAGTGTGGGCTGTCAGTCATTTCTTGATACTGCGATACCTTGGCTTTGCTTGGGTGGATATAAGATGCTTAAAATAATGGGAGAACTTTCATCCACCTACGAGTATTTCCAGCGCGCGCGCACACACGCACTTAACGCACACACATACCGCACAGCGCAACACATCAAATGCAGACATGCGCGCCCCCTTTTTATGCACAATGCACAAACACATACAAGGCGCTTTCGGTGTCACAACATGACCTGCGCAGCGCACATGGAATAACGATAAAAGCAACGGGTCACTGCCCACAAATGACGGGCAGATGGATACCTGTCGCACATCCGAGGTGACAGTGATGCCCACTGGGTGCTCATATGTGTTTTCAACATGCTACATCACTGACTTTTGGCTTGGGATATAATTCTAAGACCACCTGTTTGTTGACCTTTCTGTTTCCACAAAACTATTGGGGAAAAAAAATCATAACGATCAGTCTTGAACCTGTGGCCCTTGTTTACCTTGACCAAGCCATGCCAATCCTACACACAGACCAATCCTAAGTGTAATGGCCTCTATAGACGCCATTTGATGCACAGCATGCATGAGACGGACATGCATGTGAAATATACATTATAGCGAGGCATAATAAGGG
Source organism: Myxocyprinus asiaticus (assembly GCF_019703515.2). Taxonomy (NCBI): domain Eukaryota; kingdom Metazoa; phylum Chordata; class Actinopteri; order Cypriniformes; family Catostomidae; genus Myxocyprinus; species Myxocyprinus asiaticus. The sequence goes on along the minus strand of NC_059378.1, from coordinate 3,803,708 downwards.
ATGTCTTGCATAAGAAATCTGTCTGACCCCTTCTCACGCTTTCCTCTGCTCTTCCTCCTCAGGTGAGTGTGTATGTGTCAGTGTGTGTGTCCTTGTGGATTATGAGACGAGCATTGTGACCAACCGGGAGCAGAGTTTTGCTGCAATGACCCGTTTAAGCACAGATTTCTGTCCCGTCCTCTGGCCTTCCTCGCCTCACAATCTAGACATGCACCATCTCGCCATCTTTTGACTTCATGAAGATTCCTGACATCGGTAATGTGATGAATAAATTTGAGGTCCTTGGGATTGTAGGAGAGGGTGAGTGCTGCTTTTGTTTATATTTGGCAAATGGGAAAAGGGTTTAATGTTTTCCATAGGGGAACTGATTTTCAATGATAACTTCAAAGACAGATCCACTGTGAGGTACGAGGTTGCTAATCACTGATATATAAATCTGTTTTTAAAGGAATATTCTGGGATCAATACACACCAAGGCCAATCAGCAGCATTTGTGGCATAATGTTGATTACTACAAAAATGTATTTTGACTCGTCCCTCCTTTAAAAAAAAAAAAGAAGCAAAAATGGAGGTTACAGTGCGGCATTTACAATGGAAGTCAATGGGGCCAATTTTTGGAGGGTTTAAATCCTGAAATGTGAAGCTTGTAATTTTATAAAAGCACTTACATTAATTCTTTTGTTAAAACTGGTGTATTATTTCAGCTGTAAAGTTGTTTAAATTGATATTTTTACCATAGTTTTAGGGTTTTAGTGTTTACGGTGTTGCGTCGTCATTAGGCTTGGGATCTATGCCTTTTTCACGCATCGATAATCGGAAGATTTTCCTGATGATTATCGATATATACGTGATTTTTTTTTCAGATATAAATAGGGCTGCTCGTTGCACAATAGTCTTTGTCTCTCCAGACATATTTCTCAACACAACTTTGGTAAAGTGTGACAGCATTAAATTAAAGGGGGTCGCACACCGGACGCGTCTGGTGGACGATATGGCGCGTTTTAAAATTCAAAACAATTATTTATTTTCTACAAAGGTACGAACACACCGCCAAAGCTCAACGTCAACATTCTGAAGTACCAGAGAGCGTAACCCGCATAGTTTTCCATTAAATTCGACCCAAATCATTATCAAAGGACAAACATTATTTACTCTAGCCATGACTGGATGATCTGTTGTGAACATGTATCTTTCATAGAGCCTATTTTCAGTTACAAGTATGTTGTTTTGTGGTTTGACAGCTTGAAATAAAGACCTATTAAAGGCTACTGTACATACAGAGAAATTGCATAATAAACATCGCCAGTTCTAATCGTTCAGTTTGCGCAGTTTCACCAGTTTCATGAACCTGTAGCAAACTCAGCGTTATTGTTCATTCTTGAAAAAGTACAAAAACCTTCATAACTCTGGACTACCATCTGCTGCGCCACTTCAGCTTGTCCTGTCTGTGTGGTGTGGTGTGTGTGTGTGTGTGTGTGAGAGAGAGAGAGAGAGAGAGAGAGAGAGAGAGAGATGTTATATCGCCCTCTTGTGGTCTCCCAACGCTATTACGCCAGACTGTTAAATTGAGGCCAACTGAGACAATTGGAAAGCACACTAATTGGGCTTTAAATGTTGGCTAATTTTAAAATATAGATGCATCAAAAAAATATATCGATAAAATAATGTGGCGATCAATAATCGATATATATCGATACTTTATGACATCCCTAGTCGTCATGTTGTAAAATTGGATATATCTTCACACAGAAAATGTTCGTAAACGATTTGATCACACTAAAATCATGTTAACACACATATTGTTTACGTCTTGTGGCTATACTTTTGAAACTTGTGTATTTTAACGTTTACGGATTGGCCCCATTGACTTTCATTGTAAGTGCCTCACTGTAACACAGCAGGTTACAGTGAGGCACTTTTTTCCTTTTTTAAAGAAAAGGAGCGACGAGTCAAAATACATTTTTGTGGTAATTAATATTTTGTCAAGAATTCTTTCGATTAAACTTAACTTGTATTGAATGTGAAATATTCCTTTAAAAGCGGAATTTCTGGGGAAGAACTACACAACCCATGATCCTGAAGGGAAGTGATCCACCAATCAGAGAATCACAGCAAACAAAGTGCACCAAAAGAGCTCTGCAGCAACCGAGTCAGTCTTCCTACACTCATAAACTACTTTTGTCTTTGCAAATCTTTGAATATTTTGCAATAACATCAAAATATATTGATTCTATACTTATAATCAATAACTTAAAATCAATAGTTCTATATCTTTCCTTTGTTTTTAATTTGATTATATAATTCGAAATGCTTCATGGGATTGTAGTTCATTCCCTCATAAAATCCGATTGACTTTTTGTTGGATTTTGAAATACTTTTTTGCTTCACATCAAAGTTTATAATGTTGTGATTCACCTCAGAGCTGGTTGTTTTGGTTCATGGCTTACAACTATTTTATGAAGGATTTTTTTAAAATCCCTATGGAAAAAATGTATGGGAAAAACACTTTCAGAACTAAGATGGCTGAAAAAGTGGGCAGGCACTGTTCCGCTCTATAATGTATTTAGTGTCCACACTCAACAGGTTATTACAGATTTTTTGAGCATTCATAGTCAATATCTGTTTAAAGGGACAGGTGAGTAAATGATGACAGAATATTCATTTTTGGATTAAATATCCCCTTAAGATTCATTCATGGTGTTATTGCTGTTATGACTGCTACATGTATAAGTAACAGATGGCTTCTCGTATAATTTGGACATAAATTCAAGGCTTTTTCCTTCTTCCCAAAGGAGCCTATGGGGTGGTCCTGAAATGCAGACATAAGGTAAGACATGTTTTTATTGATAACTGTTGATCAACATGTTAAAGCTGAAGTTTAGCGCCACCGAGAGCAATTGCAAAAATATACCTTGTTTGAAACAGCCTTCCGAAAACCGAAGCCTTCCGTAGCCTCCCGTCTGTCGAACAAACGGATAGAGATGCACCGATACCACTTTTTCTCTTCCGATTCCGATATCGGAAATCTCAGTATCGGCCGATACCGATCCCGATCCGATACCAGTGTAGTTTTTTTTGCATAATCAGTTTAGAATATCTTTACATTATTGTGTGGAACTAATTGGGTAAAAAAGAAACACAAACCTCTAACTACACATTATTTCAATATAAATGTATAACTTTATTGTTAACTAGTATACTGGATAATGTAGCAGCAAAATTAACAGTAATTCCAGCATAAGTCATCAGTAGAAACGAAGCTTTTTGTTTTTATTTTTTTTGCAAAAAAATTTCAACTTGTATCTGGACTTCAAAGGATTCAGATCTCTTTTTTGTTCAATTTAGTTGTAAGATATCAGCTCACGTTTCATTCACACAGTTATTTTTTGGAACTCATTCAACTTAAATATTATTATAATTTGTAAACAAATGATAATAATAATAATATATTATAATAGTAATATATCTCAATCGTGCACCTTTTGTCACGGATCCACCGGTCTCTCTCTCTCTCTTTTTTCCTCACTGCAGTCAGTGCTCACTCTCCCCTGAGTTCTGATTACACACACCTGCATATCATTAGTGGCTGATCAAGGACTGCATATATACCACGCTTTTACACACACGCTTTGTCTGTTCTCATCGATAGTATCTCTGAGACTCCAGAGCTTTCTACTATGTCAAACACACCTGTGTCTTCATTATTGCCTGCAAGTATCACAAGACTGTTGTGAGTTATCTGTTCATCGTGTCTATACCCTGTCTGGATATTACTCACCTGCTGTTTGCCACTCTGCTCAGCTGGATTTACTCACAATGTTTTCAATCATCTGTTCAATAAACCCTGCTACTGAGTTCATAACTCTGCCTCCATGACACCTTTAACTTTTAAAACCCTCACGCTTTTATTTTGACATTCTGAACTCTCCAGGAAGTCCTGTATGTGTGTGTTTGTAGGCAAGTTCACAGTAGTTTAATTCGCTTCTTATTTAAATTCTGGTAAAAATGCACCTCCGGTGCTGTTCTAAATGCAGATAAGTGAACCGAACTATTGAGCATCTACATCTGAGATGCTGTTCTTGAGTAGCGCTCAAATATTGCACACCATGTGAAGGCTAAAAATAACCGCGGGTGTGTGTAAACAGAGCAGCGCCATTCAATAACGTGCTGGAGCTGCGTGCGCATTTTATATATTTACTTATTAAACACAGTCTTTTGTGATTCACAGAGCTACTGCACGTCTTCAAGTGGCTTTGAATAAAATGCATGAATCATATGAACTGCTTTAATTGTGTTTTAATGGTTCTTTTGTCATTTTTTTTTAGCTTGACAGTAACGAACATGACTAACGCACAGTAACGGATTTGGATCGGGCTCATCGGACCGATACCCGATCCGTTTAAAAAACGTCAGTATCAGAGCCGATACCGATCCAGGTATCGGATCGGTGCATCCCTACAAACAGATAGTCCCGTCCCCAACTGACGACATTGGTTGAGTCAGTGTTGTAATGTCCGGCAGGATAGGGTGCTCAAAACAAAGAGGAATTTTTAAAGCGCCACAGTTTTTACAGTTTTCGAGAAAGTTAACCTAGGGCTTACTTATAGTTGTCTCTGCATATTAAGCTGGGATAGAAGAAAGCGTTTAACACAACAGCTTTAAGTTGAACTGAAAATAGCCTTTCTGTTAACATTATTTGTAATAGTGGGGCTAGTTTCTCATTTTACCTGCAAGAAATAACTGGCTTAACGTTTATGGGCCGTGTGACTATGACTTTTTTGGAAGTGTTGCACAACATGTTTAAAAAATTATTGAACTCCTCAAACAATACATTTGTTGAGATATTTATTTTAGAAATATAATTTCAATTGTAACATGACATGGTTCCCTAGCAACTGGTTCTTTTAAAATTGTGGGCTTCTCCAAATGCATTTGCTTGTGTGGCCTAGTTGGCAGATTTTCTTCACTGTTTGGGAGGCTTTTTCAGACAGTCGAACATTGCTAGACTTACTCACAATAAGGTAAATATAGACATGTTTCCATCCAATAGGAATTGCTTTCTTTGAAAGAGTCGCAGGGCATTTTGTATCACACATTATGCAGTGATTTCTTTGCTCCTAGTCCTTGGATCGTATATATACTTAATATACGCCCTTCCAAAGTATTTAGCCTATTGATGTGTTTTGCAGGGCTGATTACTGATACAGATTTCCCGATTTGATTTGATTCCGATTCACAAGCTTCGTAATTCGATTTCGATATTGATTCATATAGTTATATTTCAGTTATAATGTCCCTTTTGCTTACATATGAAAGTAATTCTCTACCAGCTAATGCTGTTAATTATACAGGGGATCTTCTGACTAGCTACATTATGAAAATATTAATTTGGCTAATTATATTTTATTAGTTTTTCATCATTTTGATCACATTTTAGCTTTTTAAATTCAATCAATAAATATGATAATATATTGCCTATGTTATTTTTTGTTACGTTTAATGTTTAATTGCATAATTTGTACTATTTACAATGATTTGTTGAACCAGTGCTAAAAACCGGTACTGTCTCTTTAAGAAAACCGGCATTTCTGAAAAGAGCATCAATAAATGAGCGCAGGTTAACGAGAGAGACTCAATGGCTTTATCTCATCCCTGCTTTGCGTGATTAGAATCAAATGTTTATTTATTTATTTATTTTTTATCAACAACTGACTGTAAAGAACAGAAAGGGTATTAAAAGTGGCATTATTCAATGATAAATGGGGTGCGTTGTAGAGGTCAACCGATAGTGGATTTTACCGATAACTAGGGTGGTGGAAAAGACAAATAACCGATTAATTGGCTGAAAGTTTTTAAATTAGATTTAAATAATGTTAAAATGACTATACTATAATGGGCACAGACATAGAGGTTAAAGAGTCCAAAATTCCAAAAAATCCCAGATTCGGTTTATTGTTCAATCAAAATCCTCCCTCCAAAAAAAAAAAAAAAAAAAAAAGAAAGGAAAAAATAGGATTTGTTGCTTAATGTGAGACTTTTAACTGTAAACAAGCCCAAAGCACATAAGGGACTCTTATTTTGAAATGACAAAGACATAGCTCCGTTAAAATGCTCTATATTGAAGTATTTACCAAATTAAGCTTTTTATAGCCTATATACAGTATTCAACATATAAAGAGTTTTTTTTATTTTTATTTCACCAGATGAGGTTTAATGAGAAAAAGGTTTATTATTATTATTCACTAGATATGAAGTTGGAGACACAATGTATGTGCTGATAGGGCACGTTTCCATATAGGAGTATTTTTCTTTGCATGACCTTGCTTCAGTTTAGTTTACATGATTATCAAATCAAAATAGCACCAGCCACAGAGGAACACGGAGGAATAATAAAAAAATATATATCGGCAACTATCGGCACAGATTTGTACAGATAACCGATAGTTCCAAAAAGCAACTATCGGCACCGATTAATTTGTAAAACTGATATATCGGTCTACTTCTAGTGTGTGGATCTCGTCTTTAGACACACAGAGTCAAACCAAACTTTTATTCTCAACACGCAGTGAAAGGATCTCGCTGTTGAATACTTCACCACTATTCTACACAATTACTGGTGAGTGAAATCTAAACATTTACCAGCCAAATATATACCAAATTTGCCTGTGCAAAATATGCAAATGCGAGTGATTTCCTCTCATTGTAGTAGAGCGTTACGCATAGATCTTGGAATGTAAGAATCGATATCGAGATTGCTCAAATGAAGATCGCGATGCATCGGAAAACCAATATTTTTACCCATCCCTAATAGTGCTTTGTGCAGTACTCAAAATACTTTGGATCTTAAATGAAACAATGGCACAGAGTGCATATGCAAGGTATTTTGAGGGTATTTTTTACTTTTTAAAAAAACATATTTTAGACATGATCCCTCCCCTTTTATATATACCACATTTATATAAATCTGAAGTCAGACCACTGCATAATCAGATTGCTGATTAGATAATGTTTCATGCAGATGCCTGCAGTAGTTTTATTGAAAAATAAAGACGAATGAAATTTAGATATAAATGTTTAAATAGGTACTTGTGAATGTCCTTTTTCATTATTAAAACTACCTGCTTGTTAAGGGTATTCTTATAGTCCCTGTTCTATGTGTCCTTGATGCTGTTGGTATTTGAGTCATGCTTGCATGCCCAGGATGTGTCTTCACGCCTGGGCAGGCAGCAGCAGTGTGGCCTGGCTAAATGATGAATGACAGTACAGTGCAACAGAATTGTTAAGGCTCATTACACTTTAGATTTCACTGACCTCGACACACGCACACCTCAGAGTTAACAGTGATACCATCAAAAATATTCATGTTCTTATCTGTAACTATAACTGTAAGTACATATATCTTTCCAGAAACTGCTTTAGAGGTCAAAATGAAAGTCGAAAATGTTTGTTGACTCGAGTCACGAGTTAAACATCATCAGGAGTTTATTCACTCCACTATATGAAGACCAAGCTAAATTTGACATTTATTGCAGTAAGGTTTGATCAATTTCCTATCATTTTTGTTAGTAAATGGAGAACAAAAAAGGATTGATTAGGACAGAAGAAACATGTTGCCAATCAATAGACAGCAATGATAGTATATGGTTTGTCTATATTCTTCAAGTAGTTTAGGTTATTTTTATAACTGTATAAGTGATAGTTATAGTAAATGACAATATTTTGAATGAGCTGGCTAGCTTGAATGATGTTTAACCCTCCTATGGTATTGAAAAATGGCATCTCCCTTTGGTATTCGCGGTCATTTTTGACCGGAAAGGTCAGATATGTAACCCTTTTTTTTTTTTTTTTTTTTTTATGATGATCCAATTCTAATTCCCTGAAGAACAATAAAATTACGCATTTCTTTGGGGACTTTATGCTATTTTGATCTTATTTACATGTAAATGTCAAAATTTTACCATTAATTTGCATATACAGATGTTGCAAAATTTTTGACAAAAATAAAAAATTAAATTCAGAACCTACACTTCTGTAAGTTGAAACATGAAGAAAATATGAGATTGTAACTTAAATTGGAGGCAGATTACTGCCATCTGGTGAACAAAATATAAATAACATGACTTGAAAACCATATCATGCGAGTAACAGCCAGTAGATGATGTAGTCCACTATTGTATAGTTTGATGGCTTGTTGTAACCTAATTTGATATTTTATCACAAGATATGCATTTGGATATATATTTAGACATTATCAAACTATTATTTGTCAAAGTTTAGCATTTTAAAATTGATTTGAAGTGTCAGTTTTTGCAGTTAATGACATTATGCTTACAATCAAACCTGACCATGGTGTTACAAAGAAAAGACACAGAATAAGCATTTTTCTACCAAAAATGTATTTCAAACATAAAAATTTAATAACTCAAAGTAAATGCATAATAATGTCAAGAAAATGAACATCAAGAAACAGAAATGAAATTCTGAAAATTCAATGAGTATAAAACTACAGAATAAACATTTTGCAATTTCAAATTTTCTATAGTAAAAAATTATTTGCAAGCATAAATGTAAAAAAAAAAAAAAGAGCTCTGTGTTATAGTCTCACCAGTTCATTTTTGTGTGTGTGTGTGTGTGTGAGTGGGTGTGTATGTTTTGCACTGAGGATGTTTTAGAGTCTCACCCTGTAATTTCTGTCTGTATTTTTCTGCGTTGTGGCTGATTTATTGATTGTATTTGACAGATCCCAAAAAAATAAAAAGCTCTGTTTTTTGGTCTTAATACCAAAGGTGTCGATTTTATTTTTATTTTTTTTACGACCACTTAGACTTATCGAATCAAGCCCTTTTTGTTTTCTTTTTTTTTTTTTTCAGATGCCAAATGGAGGAAAAGTCACAGAGTCTTTTACTGCTCAGATAAAGGAAACCATTTGTATTAAATGAGGAAAATTTATTTCAGTCAAAAAGGACGAATACCATAGGAAGGTTGAAAAACAAAACACCAAAACAAAACTTTAAATGCAACAGAATGGCATACATTAAACGCACATCTTATAGTTTTATTGAGGGCTGTGTGATAGCATATGGAACTGCCACTTAATCAAATGTCCCTTTATAAATATAATGTTTATTAGACATTTTTAGACATGCTAAATAATCAACTTGTTTTGAAATGGCCGAGAGTCGGTGCTGGAAATGTAGGAAGCCATTAATATTTTCATGCACAATTACATTGTTCCATTGCAGGATCCCATGAATCATTGTTACGATAATGGGAAATATAAACTCAGCAGGAGGTATACTCCTCAGTGTGTGCCAAAACAGAAAACTGGGCTTGTGCTTTTAGTAATTGGTCAGTCAGCGCTTTCTCTCCTTCTATAAATGCATTGAAAATTGCATCTGAAAGCAAGAGTGACATTCTTGTTTCTCTTTCACCCATCATTACTTTGCAACTGAAATATGCCTGTAAACAGTTTACAAACATTTAGAGTAGCACTAGTTAGGGGAGCACACATCAGAATAGCCCTAGACTTGCATTTTGCTTTATGCCTGATGGAAAACAGTAGCCTATGTTTAACTAAGACCGTGTTACTTTATTATGAAACTAGATTAAATTTGATTGCAAATTTAGGTGTTGAATAGAGTTGTCTGATGCTTTTAAATTATTTTGAACATGTATGAATAAACTCAAAGTGAAATTTAGCGTAGTTCTGACTTTTTTTCTGCAACATTTTGTAGCTATTCCCTATAGAATAGAATAGACTTTGTCCACATCCGTACTAATCCATTTTAGTTTGAAAACGCATTGATTTTTATCAATTGGAACAGCGTTGTCCTCCACCGAAAATGTTGTCTTGTATTATCCAATACATTTAATACATACAATACAGCCCGCATCCCATATTTATCATTCATATTTACATTTATTCATTTAGCAGACACTTTTATATAAAGCAACTTACAACTCAATGAATATATTGAGAACACAATGCAAGTACATACCAATTTTCCAAAAGTATATACAGGATACAGTATACAATCCTTCCCATATATACAACCTATTTGTGCATTTATACAAGCAACCCATGGTCTTAAAGGAATATTCTGGGTTCAGTACAAGTTAAGATAAATCGACAGCATTTGTGGCATGATGTTGATTTTAAAAATCTGATATTTCCTTCCTTTCTTAAAAAAAAAAAATCTAGGTTCTGAGGCATTAACAATGGAAGTGAATGGGGCCAAAGTAGAGCTAGACCAATGTATCGGTTTTTCAGATTAATCAGTGTCAAGCCGATATATCGGTTTTTCCGATTAATCGGTGTTGATAGTTGCTTTTTGGAAATATAGGTTTTCTGCAAAAATCTGTGCCGATAGTTGCTGATAGTTTTTTATTTTTTATTTCTCCGTGTTCCTTTGATAATTAAGGTTTTTAAATTGAAGTGAGGGCATGCAAAGAAAAATGTGACTATATAGAAACATCCCTCGTCACCATTTATTTTATACAATATTGTGAACAACAATAATAATATATAGGCTATAAAAAGCTTAATTTGTTAAATATTAAAAATAGGGATTTGTAATGGAGCCAAGACTCCATCATTTCAAAAATAAAAATCCCCAGTGTGTTTCAGGCTTGTTTAGTGTTAAAAGTCCCATGTTATGCAACAAATCTTCTTTATTTCTGATTATTATTGGTTAAAAAATAAACTGCATCTGGGATTTTATTAATTTTGTACTCTGGCCTCTATGCCTATGCTGACTAAGAAAATGGTGTAGCATTCTATTAATCGATTTTAAAAACATCTGCCGATTAATCGGTTATTGGCCTTTTCACCAGCTTGGTTATCGTTACTGGCAAAATCCACTATCGGTTGACCTCTAGTTTAAAGGCAGAAGCTTATAATTTTATAAAAGCACTTACATTAATTCTTTTGTTAAAACACGTATTATTTGAGCTGTAAATTTGTTTAAATCGTTGTTTTTAGAGTCTATGTAGGGTTTTTAGTGTTGGAGCGATGGGCAGTTATTGAAGACAGTAATTTTCATGGTAGAGAAATCTACACTGTTAGCATATCACAAATTTACTGTATATAGTCTTGTAATATGTGTACGAATGAATACAGAAACAAACAACATCTTAGGATTAATATTTTATGCATTCATACTAGAGGTCTGCACGTGCCTTAAAATGAAACCCGACCCGCACCCGAGACTGTGTGGGCCGACCCTACCTGGCCCGAATGATACCGTCAGTTTTTAAGCCCGAACCCGACCCGAAATCGCTTACTATCTAATTTCTTCTCCTAGCAAGTACTGTTACAATAGGCTGTATTTTATGTAAGCATATAGGCAACATTTGTAACAGTATTGAAACAGTAAACATACACAGTTTTAACAAGGCACAGCAGCCCCTTAGTATACTAGAGCAGAAGGGGAAAAAAGCATTTGCTGAAACTTCACTTGGTGCAGAACAATCTGGAATAATATGAAACAATGCAACAGTCCCCTCTATGCAGCCTGAACTTGTTCAGATTGTTGAATCTTTGTGACAACTGCACTAAAAACAATCTAGACGCAGAGCAAAGAATGAAACAGAGCGCAGGTGTCAAGTTCTTTATAACTTGACATGGCGTTTAAAATGTGCCGGTCCTGCGCGAGGCGCTGAAGAAAAAGCGAGACGTGGTGCAGATGTCATAGACATTCTTCCAGCATGTGTTTAAACAATGGGAAAACAGAATGCAAATTTGTGCGCAAATTCACGTTTGGTGTGAACAGCCCCTAACTCATCCGTTCACTTGTGTCTTGGAGTGAGAGTGCGTGCGCGAAACATGTTCAGTAAGCCTGTTTATTTTTTCATTGATTACAAACCCGAACCCGAAATCTACTTGAAAAATGGACCCAAACCCAGCCCGAAACCCGTCGGGTTCTTTGGTCCCGTCTGGCCCGGGTCGGGTGCAAACCTCTAATTCATACTCTACATACTCATACATCATTTATTTGTTTACCATCATTACTGTGTGTGAAGCAAGATACATTCATTGTGTTATAAGCTATTTTTTGTGTCATGTTCAGTTGGAAACAGTACCACCAAACCTTTAAAAAGCTCAGCTCTCTGCTCCTCACTGAGAACGCTGGCTCTGGCTTCTTTATTGTTTCTCTCAAGTCTGCCCAAGTGAAGTTATCTCAGAGAGAAGAAGCCATGAAAGGCCCATTGTGTGTGTCCAAACACCAAGACCTGCTGTTCAGTCAGTTTGGAAATTATTTGTGTGTATCTGATGTGTCATATTGTTTATTTGTATCGCAATATACTATAGGTCAGTGGTTCTCATACGAGTTTGAAAGTCGGTTTGAGGGTGAGTAAATGATGAGAGAATTGTCATTTCTTGGTGAACTATTCTCGAGATATTTCATTGCTATTGGTGGGGCCAAGTAGTCCTTAGTCTTGTCTTTTAGTATCTCCATACTTTGTTTGCAAGCTTGCTTCATTAAAATGAGTGAGAAAAAACATCAGATGTTTGAAGCTGGTGGCAGCAATGTGCAATCACACCCACACTGATTAGCATTTGAACATCTAATTTTTTAAGATCTCGTTTGATAAGGATGCTTTATATGCTCTCTTCAGATGTATGTAGATATGCAAGGCCTTTGTGGTCCTGTAAGTGACGGGAATCATCTGAATTTCAAATCCTGTTCCCTTTGGTTGGGAGGAATATTTATTCTTTATAGCGTATCAGCCGAATTGAGGGCAGAGTCCAATTCACTGCATGATTTTAAGTCCTGCACTGCTGCCACACAATTGGCTGATTAGATAATCGCATGGATGATTGTTGGTGCCAGACGGGCTGGTTTGAGTATTTCTGGGATTTTCACACATAACAGTCTCTAGAATTTACTACGAATGGCGCCAAAAACAAAATAACATCCAGTGAGCGGCAGTTCTGTGGACGGAAACACCTTGTTGATGAGAGAGGTCAACAGAGAATGGCCAGACTGGTTAGAACTGACAAAGTCTACGGTAACTCAGATAACCACTCTGTACAATTGTGGTGAGAAGAATAGCATCTCTGAATGCTATTCTGAGATGGGCGTTGGCGCAGTTTTGGCTGCATGAGGGGGAGCTACACAATATTAGGCAGGTGGTTTTAATGTCATGGCTTATCGGTGTATATATATATACAGTATATATCTCACTCAAAAAATATTTTTGCTGCTTGTTTAATTTATATAATTAAAATGAACTAAAGCAACACAATTCTAGAACATTTAGTCACAACTTGATTTAATTGCATTTAAATTTGTAAAATCGAAGTTTACTTAATCCATTTGAGTTGGGACTACATAAATAATTTTTATCTTGTTAATATAGAATTGCCGAAACTAATCAGGGATTTCTATTACCCACCATGCTTTGTTTAGCTAACTTGAGCTTGAGCTAATGATGAGGATAGGTAGATGTTGCACATGAAACTAAATGCTCGCTTCGTTGAGCAAATGCTGCGCTAACCATAACATAGTTACTACACTACACGCTGTAGTGCTTCCAACCAGCATGTATTTAGCATGCTAACATTCACTTTAACTCGTTAGTACATAAAGAAATAAAAGAGATATATCTGAGTTACATTGACACGTCTAATTTAGTTGGGTTTACCCAATTGAAATAGGATCTTTCTACTTGTTGAAATTACATTGTAATTACATGTATTTTGGGGATCAGAAATTAGACCGTAATTATTGACTAAAAATTAGACTTGTAAGGGAATAGTTAAGGATTTGTTTAAAATTATAAGGTATTTATTAAGCCTTTGTTCGCTGATTTCTTACCCTTGTCTAATAGCCTCTTTACATTTGTTTTTTTCCTAGCAATTAACTTATTGGCTAAAAACAAAAGATACCAATAGCTAGTAAGGTGCAAAAAACATCCTTTATAGGTTCTTATTACACTGTGTGAATGTGCATCTTATAAGTAATAAGTGCAAATAGCAACACAAAGAATCTTCTTTGCACTAAGTACAAATAGTGTTAGATGCTATTTGCACCTCTAATTAAATATTACCATACAGTATAGGGATCATCAACATGTTTAATGTGTTTATTTAGTGTCCCACAGACACACCACACCAACCCCTACCCCTAAACCTAAACTTCCCTGCTTTGTTAAAATACTATATGCATTCTGTATGTATTTTATACTTATAAGCCGCACATTCACACAGAGTACTCATACTAGGTATTGATATGTTTTGTTTTTAGCTAATAACAAATGTAAAGGGGCTATAAAGCAAGAATAAGAAATTTACCAATAAAGACTTAATAAATACTTTATGATGCCAAACTAGTCCATAACTAGTCACTTACAAGTGTAATTATTAGTCATGAATTACTGACTAGTTTATGATCCCTAAAATAAAGTGTTTTCATAATTTTAAGTTAAGAAAACTAATTTCAAACACGTGGAACCACTTCTTTTGCGTTCCACAAAAAACAACAAGAGTATACCAATTTGTAATGACATGAGGGTCATTTTACATTTTAGAGTGAACTATTTCTTTAAAACATAACACATCATGCATTTTTTTATGCTTAGAAATGACCGGGTTTATAAAGACAATGGAGATTGAAACCAGTCACCGAAATATCTGTGGGACAAAGGGATTAAAGGGGCAGATTTGCAAACACAAATTACATTGTGTGCCGTAATAATGAATTGATCGTTTTTGTGTGTGTGTTTGTGTGTGTGTGTGTGTGTGTGTGTGTGTGTGTGGAACCAGGCTTAATCTTCCTCCAGCAAATGGGCCCATGTTGTTATAAATGAAAAAGTGTTTGTTTCTGTCACCCGAGTACTTATTTCAAGAGCAGAAATGGTGCTTTAAATCCAGCGGCAGGCCTAACTGGTCGTAAATTGAAAACATGATGAAGGCCTAAGATGGATTCTAATGACCCCTTTAAAGGATATTATTTAGCACTTCCACACGCCTGTGTCATTGTGTGGCTCTCAAGGCTAAGCTGCCTCACCATGTGTCTAATGTAAACACGTCTGTGTTATTAATAGAACAATGGCTGTGTAGTCGATGGAACACAATCAATTTGTGGGACACTCTGGTTCCATTGTATGGATCTTATTAAAGACAACATGCAATGCTTTATACTCTATTGCAAACTTCTCTTATATAATCATTCAGGAAGGTCAGATAATTTAGCGTTTAAAACACGCTGAATCAGCTTCGACAACAAAATTTTGTTCAAAACATCAGACTTTTCACAATTGACCCTATTTGCTTTATATTAACCTAGTATGGCACATGTAAAAGGTCTGGACTGTAGTGTAGTTCAAACTGGCCAAACTGCCCACTTAGACAGAAAAAAAATAACCGTATAGCTAACATTTACTGTAAATGGGGCCAATTTTTGGAGGGTTTAAAGGCAGAAATGTGAAGCTTATCATTTTATAAAAGCACTTACATTAAATCTTCTGTTAAAACTTGTGTAATATTTGAGCAGTAAAGTTGTTTAAATCGCCAGCTTTAGTCATTTTAGGGTTTCAGCGTTTGTTGACATTACATCGTCATGGTAACGAATTTGTAAAATTGGAAGTTTTGGTATTTTCGTGCAAGCATGCGCTAAGTCTAGGCGCAAGTGGGTTTGGCAAAATTACCCGCGCAAAAGGCGTGACCAAGTGCAATTTAATTCTGAGGTTCTCTCCAGTTATTCAACGTCTCCTATTATACAGTCCATTCCCTCAAGCACCAACAGTGTAAACAAAGACAGCACATTCATAAGAAGTTGGTAGTGTAAATGGACTGTATGCAATGAATTAGAAGAACTGAAAATTATGTTCTTCTGTGCATTAACTACATCCTTGATGAATCTCAGGCATATTTAAATGACAGCGACACCCTCCTTTTATATGCATAGAAAATGTGATTCTCGTCAATTTGTATTAATCCTTAAGTAATAAGTAATTATTATTAATCCTTTTCATCTACTGACACACAAATCATGGCTAGTATAAACAGTGATTGTATCGGCGTGCACTTCTTCTACCGGTCGATTTTTGATTTTGAAAAATGTAATTCATTAATTGAAACGCGAAAAAATTAAACCAAAAATATTTGTAAATTCAAATTAAACTTCAAATTTAATGTAAATATAATAATAATAAAAAAATCTATTAAAATCCAAACATTTTACTTTCTCCAACTTGTTCCTCCAGCCCCTTTCACAGTGCTTGAAACTCACTCTACGACAATTGGTGGAAAATTACAAGTCAAAATGTAATCATCAATACAATTGTAAATATACAAGAATAATAATACATATAATAACAATAATAATATTTGGAATTGGACCTCTGGAAAGTTTAACACAAATCTCATAATTTTTTTGTTTCAACAAACGGCTTCAATTGAAGGGACATACTTTGATGTTCTGTACTTTCAGAATTTGGTTATTAACTTTATTACCACCTGCTGGCGGAATCTCCAAACTGCACATACAGGAACTGAATTTGGACTTTGCGCCGAGTTAAGAGGTGGTAATGAAATGTCTTAGTGCAACGACCAAATTCTTAGGAAAATAGCAAATTGTGCTTCGTGCCGTTTCATTTGCGCACATACACCCACAGTAGCGCAAACACTCCCACCCACGGCCATTTGCGCTGGCATGAAAATTGCACTTAGAATTAGCGCTCTCACGAAAATTGGATAAGATGGTAGTAGCGCGTTGCGCTGCACTTTAAGCACTCACGAAAATAGTGCGTCCTGTGGCTATACTTTTGAAACGTTTACAGATTGGCCTCATTCACTTCCATTGTAAGTGCCTCACTGTAGCATCGATTTTTGCTTTTTTTAAGAAAAAGAGGGACGAGTAAGAATATGTTTATGTGGTAATCAATATTATGTTGTCTCATCTTCGTTATCATTGACAAAATAAAAAAAAAAGCTTTGTCAATGAATATTTTCGTCAGATATTTCGTTGACTATCATGATCCTGCTCTGTCTGCCCCTTGGTCCCTGTCTGTTTTCTGTCTGTGTGTGTTTGTGGTGTGTATGTGCACGTGGCTGAGGCTGTGTTTTCCCAAACACCGTTTCTCGTTTCCTCTGGCCTGTGTTTTTACTCACGGAAGTTCCTTCAAACCATCTAATCAGATTAGATGTAGAAGGCGTTTTTTGGTTTTGTTTTGTGTGGAATAAGCATCAGACAGTAAGTGCATGGACTGTGGGTGGTCCATGGGCGTGTCTTCTGGGGCTGAAACTTATATTAACCAACATCTAAATAGCATTGTTTTAGGCTATTGTTGTAGGTAATGAAGCATCTCTAAAATCTTGCCAAAGGTAAATGCAGTAATTTAAAGCTGGCTGGTTTAGGGATATGAGAGCAAGCATTGTTTTTGGTGTTTAATATTCTGTTTCACTAGAAAATACATCAGATCATAGATGTAAAATGGGTTGCAAATGCCATTTCATGTTGACTTAAGCTGAAAGTATACTTTGGTTTTGATGCGAATGCTTCGCATCTGTGTACAGTCGAACACTAGCCGATCGAAGTATTCTCCATTTGACTGTGTGCGCATACACAGGCGGTTGGTGCATACGTGCTATGACCGCTATGAGAGACTGGACTATTTATCTTCAAGAGTTTAGACCCATAAAGATATCTTTATATTCCTTCAGGCTCGAGTTTTACAAATGCAGGTATCTCTTGACCTCATACACACGCTCTTGACGTGCACATCCACTGTTCTTGTTTCAACGTTAATCTACTGTTGTTTTGCATCTAGCAGTCACGTCTGACCGTAGTGTACTTTGGGCTTTAAGCACACTGGCATCCTATGTCTAGAATATTTGACTTCTCACACCATTATGGCAAAAACACTCCCAGGTAGAGTTCCCTGAAACAAGAGCTCACAAATGTATGAGGATTTAATACCTATAACTATTTAATAGTATTTACTTCAGCTGTGAACTGCTCTGTTTCTGCTGGAGGCTTAGGTACATTATTATTTTTATTTTTTTTATCAAAACAAAGACACTTTACCAGCTCAGGAGCTCAGCTCGGCATGAAAGATGTTTTGTTTCCTGTCTTAGCAGCATGGACAATTAAGGTTGCATCAGCTTTAGCGAAATGACAATTGATCCATGCTGTTTTTCAACAGTGTAGTTGTACCAACCTTTCAGATGTTGAAACAGACACCAACATATTTATTAATGTTAGCACTGATTACATATTCAGACACATCTCACAGAAACAGTAGGTTGACTTTTCTTGAGCTAAACTCAAAGCTAAACTGTGCTCACCGATATTCAAAGTACTGCCCCCAGTGGCCGAAGTGGGTAGTGTTTTTGAACATAAGAGCACGTTAGAGCTCAAGTTTCCAGGAGGGGTCACCGAAGTTGTTTTTAGCTGTAAATGATGTAATACAGTACAGAGGAATGCTTATGTTATTAACTCTACCCCCTAACCCAAACCCCCAACCCTAAACCTAACCATCAGAGGAGTAAAAATGTAATCTTAGAGGGAAAATGGAACCTCTGAATTGTGTGTGTCACTGATTACGCTTGATCACTTCTTGGTTTCAATGCGGATGTAATACTGCTGCATTATTTTTATGCCGTAGACTCTGCGTAGTGGCCAGCGCAGTCGTTCTGCGAGTACACAGCCAAAATGCTAGTTCATTGAGAAAAAAATGCCTTCAATTTTTCAATAAGGACACATTTCATAAATAAACAAAGGCAATGTAATTAGTGGATTCAAAAGTATTTATTAAATTATTGTAGCATTAAAAATTAGTTCAAAGTATGTTGTATTTAGGTACATATTATTTATTATGCATGTTGTCTGCCATGCAGAGAGAAAATAAATCAGGCATACACTAGAGGTAGACCGATATATCGGTTTTACCGATTAATCGGTGCCGATAGTTGCTTTTTGGAACTATCAGTAATCTGCAAAAATCTGTCGATAGTTGCCGATAGTTTTTTAAAATAATTTCGTCATTTCAAAATAAGAGTCCCCAGTGTGTTTCGGGCTTGTTTATACTTAAAAGTCCCGCATAATGTACCAAATCTTCATCTTCATTTTTTATGGCTATTATTGGGATTTTGGTTGAACAAAAAACTGCATGTGGTATTTTCTTCATTTCGGACTCTTTGTCTTTGCCCAGCCATAATAAAGAAAAAATATGTTTGTTTTTTGTTTTTTTACATTCTATAAATCAATTTGAAAAACTATCGGCCAATTAATCAGTTATCGGCCTTTCCCACAACCTTAGTTATCGTATCAGCAAAATCCACTATCGGTCGACCTCTAGCATACACTGTATGCTTGCCCTTGAGTCGCTTAAATAATAATAAATAAATAATTTGGTAGTGGTGCTGAAAAAATAAATCATCAAATTAATAACTACTCACTTGACCACCACAAAATGGGTATCGTTTTAAAGATTAGAAGCTGTACTTTACAATGCATATAGTCAAAATAACCAACTTTCCACAAGTGCTTTTTAATTTGCTGACAAATATGAAGTGTTTACGTTTACATAACTTATGAAATATGATTATTTACTGTACACCATACTGTCAATCATATGGCCAAAACATCATACATATCAGAAAGGTCTCAAGTAGAATACTCAAGTAGAATATTGTTTTACTTGCATACCAAATATATATTGAGTAAAAGCCCTGAGAAAAAAAATAATCTAGGAGAAAATGTGACGCTTCCTCAGATATATTTTTTATTACCTTGGAGGACGGTCTCTGGTTACAAAGAGCATCAGTCACAGAGTTGTGGTCTGCGTTGCGCAACGCGGGGTTACATTTTTGGAGAGTTGCATGTTAGACTACGGCATAGGTTTGATGAAAAATTATAAATCGGCCTTTAGCTGGTTTAGTCTGATTTTGCTAAAACATACTCCTCTAAAACCTGCAAACCGACCAACCTGACCCAGCTGGGAGACCAGAAGACCTGTAAACCATCTTATGCTGGTCTACACTGTTTTTTTTCAGCAGGGATAGTGATGCATAAACCAGAGGCCAATGTAAAGTTAAACTATTGACTTTCCGCACTCTGTCTAATGTTGAAAGAAATACCCTCTCAAATTATCCAACCTTCCCACCCTTGGTAAGATAACACAATGGCCTTGAAGAAAGCTACATAGCCAAAGGAAGCAACAAAAAACAAGCTTGTAACTTGTAATCATTCAGTGTGCACATTGTAGAGTTATACTAACTAGATGAAATGGCCAGAGACACACACAATCATGTAATGACATCAGACTACTATGTCTGGAAGTTTAATGCATATTTTTAGTGTATATACACACTGTAAATACAGTTATGGGTTGGTCTCCATGGTTATCAGCAATATGAAGAGACACTTGCATGTACTTGTAGAGTTTGCATCCCGAGTGGATAATGATATCATGACAGAGTTTTATTTATTTATTTATATATTTTAATGAATTGTAAATTATTTTGATAAGGGAAAGTTATAATAGTAACAGTGTTGACACATAACTTGGGGACACAATTTTAAGTTTAAAAAAATATGTTATGTCCACTAAAACAAAAAACAAAATAGAGAGAATAAATACTAAATACAAGCTTTTATTTCTATTTAATTTTTTTAATCAAAATATAACACATATTTGCTAATACCCACGGAGAAGTTGAAAACACAGGGCTGGGGTCAGGCTAAAAGGCATCTTCGTAGAAAAAGACGATGTAAAAAAAAAACAAAAAAATATTTAAAAATAAAGTTAATGGATTTTGCTGATATATTAAGAAAATTGCCTATAGGCACAGACACATTTACCTTTGCACGGCAAAATTCTGCTGGTGAAATACAGTCATCTCAATGGGAATCTGTAAGACCGTAAATTTATTGCGACTGAGTTTGCGTGGAGTTCAAGTTTGGTGAACTTTGACAAGCGAACTCGCTGTGTTGGAAGTGACCTCTGTGTGGGCGGTGCTTCGTGCACAACTACACTGAATATTTTCACACACGCTCAATGTCTGCTTATGCCGCCTTCAGGTGTGGTTACATTTACCTTTACACACCGAAATTCCATGGTCGAAGAACTTCACGATCGCACTGAATCCTATTGAGGGGACTGTATTTACCCTGTGGAATTTCGCCGTGCAGAGGTAAATGTAACCACGCCTGAAGTCATTGTTTACGTCACAGATTTCGTGGAATGACCCATAGGTAATAGTTATTTTTTAAAATATAAATTAAATAATTGTTACAAAAAGATTGACAATATTTTATATTTAACTACATATTGTCATATTAATGGGGCGTTCCAGACCAAGTCGGAGGTGGGAATATCAGAGTTGATTATTCCCCCTTCCGACCTCAGTCTGTTCCAGTCAATCACACGTCACGGTCACGTGAACTCAAGCCAAATACACAGCTGGCTATCAAGTAGCTATTTAATGAGCAAAATAGTTGAAAACGCAGGCATTGATTGGTACACATATAGTTATTTTTAACATCCTCTTGTATTTTTATTGTACAGTATATTGCATATTCCTACATTTTGTGCAGTGAAAATACTTCAAAGGTTGTTTTCATGTTTCACAAAACCCAGCTCTGTTTTATGCTCATCGGTCACCGCGAGTTTGCAAATGATTTCAAATGACGCTTCTCACTGAAGTCGGGGTTGATCGATCTATTCATTACATTATTTCACTGGTACATGGAATTTTTATTTCATCACATTCCGTTTAGTATGTATTATGCTAAAGCTCACAACTAAAAGGTCAATTATTTATTACCGCTGGAGATATAGCTCCACCGCAGAAAAGCAGAGGAGGAATTGCCTAACAGGACATTTGTTGGTTGTTTTCTTTAAGATTTTGTAAAAAAACAAAAAAGCTTGTTCAGGTGTTGTCATCAGTTCTCTGTAACAATTAAATAACCATTTTTTACCACCCTTGGAGTCGCAAGTTCGAATCCAGGGCATGCTGAGTGACTCCAGCCAGGTCTCCTAAGCAACCAAATTGGCCCGGTTGCTAGGGAGGGTAGAGTCACATGGGGTAACCTCCTCGTGGTCGCGATTAGTGGTTCTCGCTCCCAGTGGGGTGTGTGGTAAGTTGTGTATGGATTGCGGAGAGTAGCATGAGCCAAACATGCTGTGAGTCTCCGCGGTGTCATGCACAATGAGCCACGTGATAAGATGCGTGGATTGATGGTCTCAGAAGCGGAGGGAACTGAGACTTGTCCTCCGCCACCCGGATTGAGGTAAGTAAGTAATGGGAATTGGGCATGCCAAATTGGGAGAAAAGGGGATAAAATTAAAATACAAAAATAAATGAATAAAAAGTTTAAATAACCCTTTTCGATAAAGATTTTTTGTGGACAGTATTCTACATTTTTGTGGATCGAGGGAGAATCGTTGGAGAAAGAAACGCGATGCTTTATAGAATCAGTATTTCTCCTGCCCCTAAAATTCCCTGGTCTCCCCAGCTACACCCAATAACATAGCACCCAAAATCACACGGTTCATAATATTCTGCATTCCTGCAAGGTCAAGTTGAAGAACCCTTAAATGGGTCTTGTCTTGAGAGGAAAACCAGAATATCAGAATATTTTGCCACTGCACTATGCTCACGAAAATCCTTTTAATATTAAAGGATTTTAAAGCCATGGTCTGAGTAGCCTAGACCTTTATAATAAAAGCGTAGAGGGAAGGAAGAGGAAAAATAGGCCACGTATTTCTGTAAAAACCCAATGCAGCGGCACTGGTCACTCAATATGGAAAAGCTACTCCTGTATCCAGCCCCACATCATTTCTGATTGTGATTCATATGTTCTTGACAAGCTGTGCTTGAAGTGAAAATGACAGAGGAGATATATGAGGAAGCCTTCAAGGCTGTGGGTACTGCAGTACTGGGTATCCAGCCCTGTTGTGGGACTTTCAGTTGGGATTCTCTTTCAGTCTAATTGCAGCTGGTTCGCACGCTACTCTCAATGGTCTACTTAAATCTTCAGAGCTTGGGCGGTGCATGGATTTGTTCCAAGAGTTGACAAACAAATGTTCTAGTTGGAGGTTTGTATAGTGGTTTAAAATAATGTTCTAGGTTAAGCACAATGGACAGTATTTGCTCCAAAATCATAAGTGAAAATGATCATTTTTACCCAATGGATTACTCCGTAAATATTGATCCATGGCAGTTAATATTTTGGCTTTTATCATCATTTATGCTTTTCTTTCTTCAGAAAGAATAACCTAGTTGTGATAAATGGATTGGTTTTAGCAGCTGGCATGATCATACTAACACTTTCACTATGAAAAATGAGTGTTCTATATGACAAAGATAGGCAAAGGAGGCTTTACCCAACACCACAGATGACAGGGACTCTGTGTGACTGAAAGTGGGTGAACATTTCTGCACTACAAGGACTGGTGAAAAACATGGTTAAAGATGTGCTTTCAATACTTCCAGCTTGCTTTCAATACTCTGGGTTCAATACAAGTTAAGCTCAATCAACAGCATTTGTGGGATAATGTTGATGACCACAAAACATTATTTCGACTCGTCCCTCCTTTTCTTTAAAAAAGCAAAAATTGGGGCCTGGGTAGCTCATTGGTAAAAGACGCTGGCTACCACCCCTGGAGTTCGCTAGTTCGAATCCCAGGGTGTGCTGAGTCACTCCAGCCAGGTCTCCTAAGCAACCAAATTGGCCCGGTTGCTAGGGAGGGTAGAGTCACATGGGGTAACCTCCTCGTGGTCACTATAATGTGGTTCGTTCTCAGTGGAGCGCGTGGTGAGTTGACTGTGGTTGCCGCGGTGGAATGGCGTGAAGCCTCCACACGCGCTATGTCTCCACGGCAACGCGTTCAACAAGCCACATGATAAGATGCGCGGATTGACGTCTCAGACGCAGAGGCAACTGGGATTCATCCTCTGCCACCCGGATTGAGGCGAATCACTACGCGACCACGAGGACTTAAAAAAGCGCATTGGGAATTGGGCATTCCAAATAGGGTGAAAAAGGGGAACCCCCCCCCCCAAAAAAATCAAGGTTACAGTGAGGCACTTACAATGGAACAAAAGGCTTTAGTTGTAAAGAGTTGATGCATCATAGTGTGGTTTTTCTAAGGTTCAATTCTCAGTTCATTAACAGCTTGCTAATCAAGCTCATGTTTGAGAAAGAGCTCAAACTAATTTACATTTCTGTTTTGCAGGAGACAAAAGAGCTTGTGGCCATTAAAAAGTTCAAGGACAGCGAAGGTAAAAGACTGCCAGACTGAACCGAATGCTTGATATTTTTTCATCAATGTAATTTACTGGTTGGTGGCTTTGAAATGAGCTATTGTTATGTCAAAGAATAATGTACATGATTTATTACAAACTGCAAGGGTCTATTTGGATGATTATTTATTATACATAGACAATTTTCCCAATGTTTATTAAATTAGTAAAATCATAAATGGCTGTATCTATTTATATTCCTAATCTGTTTATATCCTAATGTCAGATGTTCGGCGGTGGCACTTCCAGGTTCTTTTGGCATCCCAAAAAAGAACTGCTGTCAATGGACGCTTCTTTCAAAATTAGATTTGGGCTTCTTTAGATTTAGAACATATATGATCTAATGGGACGAACGGGACTCCGTCTCCTTTCCCGCAGCGTACACTGGCTGTTTGTGAATAGATATGTGAATACAAATAATGTACTACTTCTGAAATATGCATTTAATGTGCATTTAGTTTGAATGCAGTAAGTAACTTGTTAAATCATCAAAAATATATAGTCAAATTGGACAGATAGTGAGATGATTCCATCTAGTCGGAGCATATCAAACATGTTTGATATTTTAGAACCAATGGAAATCGACCGCACAAGGCCAAGAAACTGGGCCGTGAAGAAATGGAAATGGCGAACAAGCGCTACACCACTCACCAACTCATGTCACATTCTCTGTGTTTTCCACCTAAATGCATTTGGCCCATTTCTTTCGGGACTTGGAACAGAGTAGCGCCAACAACAAGAGCAGCGCTCCCGTACATCCATGTTTGTTTACATTTGTCACGTCTCCTAGAAAGGGGGCGTGTTTTGTGATCTGATTGGATCGATGTGACAGCTGGAGTAATCCTCAGTCGTTTGTTGCCCAGTTTTTGTCTGTAGCCATTTACGTAGTCGTAAGGGTATGATACCGAATATTTTTAGACTGATCAGATTTGAGAAATTAGGGGTTAGGGTTAAGGGTTAGGGGGTTAGGTTAGGGTAACCCTAACCCTAAAATTAATCGGGTTAATTTTAGGGTTAACAATACAGTGAATGAAGGCATTTGTTGACTGATAAAATAACTACATCTCAGAGTTTAATGGCATTTTGGTGCCATTGTGTAAATGGTAGCAAAATGGAAAAAAGGACAGAAAGCCATTGCATCTGTGAATAGCAGTTACAGAAAAGGCAATCCAACAATTTTACTGCAATTTAACGGGTTTCATGTGTGAAAGTGGCATGTATGTTGCCTGACCAACATTTGTTTTCCACAGAGAATGAGGAAGTTAAAGAGACGACGTTGCGAGAGCTCAAGATGCTCCGTACGTTAAAGCAAGACAACATCGTTGAACTGAAAGAGGCTTTCCGTCGACGGGGAAAACTCTATCTAGTGTTTGAATATGTGGAAAAGGTCAGCTTAAAACAGACTTCTTCTTATAGGAAAAACATCAACACATCAAGGAAAACTGAAATTGTCATAATATTTCATATCATTATATTTCATGGGGTTTTTGAATACACTGTTAAGTAATTGCTCATGGCCTAATTGTTTATATATATATATATATATATATATATATATATAGGCTAAAGAAAATACACAAGTTTTAAAGTATGATGTGATCTTGTGTTTCACTATATATTTTAGAATATGCTGGAGTTGTTGGAGGAATTGCCCAATGGTGCACCACCCGATAAAGTACGAAGTTACATCTTACAGCTGATCAAAGCAATTCACTGGTGCCACAAGAATGAGATCGTTCACAGGGGTAAGACTGAAAATCGCACTATTTTGTTTGTAGACTTCAATCTTCATTTCTCTGCCATTATTTAAAAAAGCATTTTTTTTAAGATTTCAGGTTATGCCTGTAAACAGAGAGTAAATACATTATATTAAAGGAACGTTCCAGGTTCAACAGAAGTTAAGCTCAATCGACAGCATTTGTAATATAATGTTGATTACCGCAAAAATTTATTTTGACTCGTCCTTCCTTTTCTTTCAAAAAAGCAGAAATCTGGGTTACAGTGGGACACTGACATTGGAAGTGAATGGGGCCAATATTTTTGTGCTAAAAGACTCACTGTTTCAAAGGTTTAGCCAGAAGACATAAACAATATACTGTATGTGTTAACATGATTTTAGTGTGATAAAATGTCTTACTAACCTTTTCAGTGTAAAGTTATAGCCAATTTTACAACTTCGTTGCCATGACAATGTAATGTAAACAAACCCTAAAATGACAGTAAAAACGACGAATTAATCATCTTTGCAGCTCAAATAACACGTGTTTTAAAAGAATTAATGTAAGTGCTTTTATAAAAGTATAAGCTTCAGATTTCTGGTTTTAAACCCTCAAAAAATTGCCCCCATTGACTTTCATTGTAAGTGCCTCACTGTAACCTCGATTATTGCTTCTTCTTTTTTTTTTTTAAGAAATGGAGGGACGAGTCAAAATAAATATTTGTGGTAATCAACATTATGCTATAAATGCTGTCGATTGAGCTTAACTTGTATTGAACCCTGAAAATTTCTTTAAATTTGTGTTTCTCTACCTCAACTAGCATGGCATGTACTAATAAAACGAATAGTTTGAATTCACTGCAAGTCACTTTGGATAAAAGCCTCTTCCAAATCTGTAAATGTAAATTAATTTAGTTGTGGTTTAACAGATCATGAGGTATTCAATTGGATAGTATGCTATCAGTTTGGTATCTAGTTGATTTAACGTGTTGATTTAGTGTGATTAATTATGTGATAACCTGTAAAAAAATGTTACACAATTAATCATGCCCCCAATCGGTATGTAAATTCAGAAATGAGGAATAAGCTTGATGTACCATCTTGATGCAGTAGGGGGCAGTCTGCGCAATTCCAGCTGTACAGGCAACATGCTAGGGATGGTTCAAAAAACGAGTACTCGATTAGTCGTAAATTAAAATGCACGTTAAAAATAACACATATGACACATACATTTATAAACAGTTATAAAAAATAAGATAACTTCAACAAACTATGCTTTTCTTTTGGGTAAAAGTTTAATGAACTATATGCATTAATACAAATGGAAAACAAGAAAGATTTAGATCAAGAAAGAATAACCATAAAATACATTTGCACTCACTCAGAGCTTACATAGAAACAAATACTGATGGCATTAGGGTAATGCACAGTTATAAACTCTGAGTCTACATAAAGGCAATCACATTTTTATCATTTTACATGTTATTATTCAGAAAAACAAGTGGTGAAAGTTTGCTTTTTATAAAATGCGCTTTACCGTTGTTCCGAGATTTAACACACATACTGGTCTGATCAGTTTCCGAGTTTGCTTCGCATATTCTTTCCACCAATAAAAGCATGAATTATCTGAATTACAATATTTATTATATATTATATTTATAGTTATTTTAATTATTAAATGCTAAATTATCTTTATGTGGGGACCTTTCTCAGTAAATACTGTATATGCAATTAATTTGACAGGACTACTATTTATATGTTGTCCTAAATTTTTTGTTTGTTAATGGTGCAATCTTTGTTTACATGAAAAGTGGGTTAAATCAGAAACTCTTTATCCCCTTTTACACCTTATCTGCAGATATCAAGCCTGAAAACCTCCTTATCAGCTCCAATGATATCCTGAAGCTGTGTGATTTCGGTAAGCATCTGATTCAGGACCAGCCACCCCCATATTCACACTGATCTGTCTCGCTGAATGCTAAGTCTCCTTTTTAGGCGTCATGAGTTCTGCAGTGACGTCTGGAAACCCCCCAAAAAGTTGGATGCGTGGAAGGGAATTAAAATGGTTTTGTCCAACTCTCACGGTTTGCAAAGGTTCAAGTGATGCCGCTTATTCTCGGTAATGCAGATTTCAGAGTCGATTTTGGGTTGTGCCATACATACGATTTTACAGAATGAAATTGCAAATGATTAAAATATCAACTCATATCTCAGAAGAGGAAGAGCTTCTGCTTTTTGGGTAGCCTGAAATGATTTTCAGATATGAAAAAATATCCAAAGATTTACTTAATTATTGCAGCTTTTGGTTCTAACAACTACTGTAATGCATCTCGATGCAGCTTTTATATTTTGTTGTACTCTCTCTAATGTGATGTTAATATCAGTGAACTCATTTATTTAAAATAATGAATAGATAAACTCAAAGTGTAGTACAGTTTTTACAGTGTAGTAATGTGAGACTAAGATATATCAAATCAAAACTCAGCCTGTCATCTCAACATCTCATAAGATTAATATTTGTGAGTCCAGCCTCCAGGTGCTGTCCCTCCTGAAATGTATAGATTCACTCAGGGTTACATTTTGCCTCCACACTGAACACCACGGAAATTGAGCATGACTCACTTCACATGCATTCCTCGAAGAAGACTTTTATTTTTAGAGGGAAGAGCGTGGCAAGATTAATTGAGATCTCTGAATGTTATGTGCAGTCTTGCTCTGCGCCAGATACATTTTTCTTTCCTGTATCATTCTTTGATTTCATTTCCTTTAACACCCCCAGGCTTCGCCCGCAATCTCTCTGAAGGCAGTGATGCAAACTACACTGAGTATGTGGCCACCAGGTGGTACCGCTCACCTGAACTGCTTCTGGGGTAAGTCCTTATTTCTTCAGGCTTGTCATTGACTTCCTGTTGTATTGTTATGGACCTTTTATTACTGATAGTGATGATGCATTTACTCTTAATTTAGCAGTGAAAAAAAGTCATTAGCAAAAAGTCATTTTGCGATTATTTTAAAAAATATTGTGACTGCGATTTGAACAGCGATACGATAAAAACTTAACCTACACTCCAAAAAATATTTTGGCCTATTTTTAAGATTTACACTTTTCAATTTCATAAATTAAAAAAACATCAAATTGAATTTTGTGAAGCATAAAAATACTGTTTGCTTAATTTAAGTATAAATAGGCTTTCCTTGCCACCCATGCCATGATGACATCTCTGATTAATTCTCACAAAATTAGAACAAAAATCTGTTTTATTATGAAAGGCTCATAACATCCTGATTAATGAAGCTAAATTTAGACAGTAAAAAATGTTATAGTCTAAATGCGGCACGTTAACTTGTCCTGACATGAACCTGGCTTAGCTGAACCGTCTGAATCACACATCAGACAGATGAAGATAGCTTCATTTTGCTTCATTTTTGTTTTCTGCAGTGTGTTTAAGCTAAAG
Source organism: Myxocyprinus asiaticus (assembly GCF_019703515.2). Taxonomy (NCBI): domain Eukaryota; kingdom Metazoa; phylum Chordata; class Actinopteri; order Cypriniformes; family Catostomidae; genus Myxocyprinus; species Myxocyprinus asiaticus. The sequence goes on along the minus strand of NC_059378.1, from coordinate 3,774,280 downwards.
ATGCCAGTATCGCTAACGGTGTCTCGGCTACTGTTGCTAAAATAACCGCACCTTCAGCTACGTTCAGTTCAGGCTTTTTGCGGCGCCTCTATAGCGGGGAGAGAGGCAATGCATGCGGAACGGGAATAAAGCACGTTCAGCGCAGGAATAAGCGTGGGAATTCAATCTGGTCCAGATTGAATTGTCCTTGGTCTGGATCCGGACCAGAGTCCACCTATTGAGTACCCCTGACCTACAAGTGTAGCATAAAATAGCATAACGCGGCAGGCCCATTGACATTCTGTGGGTGGTACTGTAGTGATACTCTCCTATGATAGAGTCGCGGAGGTTGTTTTCTCAGTAAATAAAAGAGTCTCTGACAGCGCTTCCCTGTCAGTGATAAAATGATGGAGAAAGGAACTCTTAACACTATTTGATGTACAAAACAAGCCCAGATGGGACTTGTAATACATATGTATTATATACTTCTCACCATAATTGTACAGAGTGGTTATCTGAGTTACCGTAGACTTTTTCAGTTCGAACCAGTCTGGCCATTCTCTGTTGACCTCTCTCATCAACAAGGTGTTTCCATCCACAGAACTGCCGCTCACTGGATGTTTTTGGCACCATTCTGAGTAAATTCTAGAGACTGTTGTGTGTGAAAATCCCAGGAGATCAGCAGTTACAGAAATACTCAAACCAACCCATCTGGTACCAAGATCCATCATTCATACGATTATCTAATCAGCAAATCCTGTGGCTGCAGTGCATAAAATCATGCAGATATGGGTCAGGAGCTTCAGAAAGGGGAAAAAAATGTGATCTCATTGATTTGGACCGTGGCATGATTGTTGGTGTTTATTAAAGTATCACACTGTTAGCTTAGCAAGAAGCTAACGTCAAACTCTAGTAAAAACAATTGCTAGTCGATTCTCCTGTGATGTTGTTTACAATTGTAGAGCGTTCTGATTCAGTCACTTACAAGGTTCCATGATGGTTAGGAAGCTGCCTTAGAAGGCATCTGCCTATGTAGGCAGTAGGGAGCGAGGCAGCTCACTAGGTTTTGTTATAGAGCTACAAACTCAAATATGACATAAAATCTCAACCCTTTTGTAAAGCCAGAAAACATGAAAAAACGAACCTCCCTCAAACGCTAATATGCATCGAGAGCATATCTTTTATAGAAATGTTGATTTGATATATCCATTATATATGACATTAGGAGTGTGGTGCACGATCATTTGTCCTTGTCGCCATTGAATCGTTATTTTCTAGTGTGTTCCACTAGACTAGATAAATGCGGCTGAACATTTTTTGAAACTCTCACCATTTAAATTCCACCCACACAAATATTCTCTCCCTCCCTCTTGCTGTGTGTTTGTGCAAAGATTTGTCTCAGTGTTATGTCTGTCTCTCTGCCCAGTTCTCTGCCCCTTTCTCTCCCTCTCTCAGTTCTGCATGCATTTCTCCTCATCTCTCTTTTTCATTATTAGTGGTGCTTGCAAGGCAAGCATCACTATTACTATATTTAAAGAGATAGTTCACCCAAAAATGTTAATTCTGTCATAATCCCCCTTATATTGCTTCAAACCGGTATGACTGTCTTTCTTTCATGGAACACAAAAGATGTTAGCCAGAATGGCATCTTCATTGCATCTTTTTTTCCGTGCATGCCTGAAAATGAAACAGATGGAAAAAAAAAACATAGACTACATATAATTTTTTTATGAAAGTCATGAAAATTCCCACCACAGTATCATTCCCAGCACATCTGAATTCTGTGTTTAACCCATTAAGCTCGGATGGGCCCACTGGTGCAGAGGGAAAAAAAAGTCAATATATTAATAACTACAGTCTTGACAAACACAAAATAGGTATCGTTTGAAAGCTTAGAAAATCTAGTTTCCAATGCATGTAGACATTATGACAAAAACTGAACAAGTGCTTTGAAATTTGCAGACAAATCAGAAGTGTTCCGTTTTGATGATTTTTTTTTTATTTCACTGCACATATTATTGTAATCAGTAAAAATATCAAACTGATCAAACAGCCATGTGCCATATGTTGATTGAAAGTTCTAAAATAGTAGAATATGACCAGCCTATTTGTTTTACTCACAGACAAAAATATAGCGAGTAATATAGGTATATGTCTTAGACAATTACGTTGGTGTTGCTTATATGCCGCTTTTTTACTTATAACTTCACAAAACATAAACGGAACATAAAACATCACATACTATTACTTAGAGGAGGTGATTATCTTTCAAACGAGCCCACACACAAGGTAATCAGATGCATAGATCATTAGATAATCCACACGAAGCACAATGTTACATATGGCCACCAGGAGATGGCGCCAAGTACACGCCACAGACTCAATGATGACTCAAATGGCACAGAATGAAACTCATTCTGTGAAATCTCATTATTAATTTCATGTCTGCATACAATGCAAACCTTTAGTTATTGTTGTGTTTGCATGTGTAATTAGTATATTTATTTGTTTGGAGAGGCTTTTGGACACATGGAGACGTTTTTGTACACTATAAAAATCATTTTTATAATGCTATAACTTTTGATTGCTTTGTCGTATTAACACATTTTTTTTTCTCATATACAGTTGACATGATTGGGAACAAAACAAAAGCAGTTTGCCGGAGCCACCTTATTTACATCCAGAGATATATATAATGTCAAATAAGAAAAAAAGTAAATTTTTGGCTTATTTTGTTGTTGTTGTATTTTTCAGCAGTTTCTTAGGCTGAGAGTCTCAGAATGTATCATAATCTATATCATTAAAAAACACACCCTAGCAACCGCTTAACAACATCTTAGAAACTACCTAAAGCACCCTAGCAACCACATAGCTACAGTACATGCTAAAAACAACTCTGAACACCTTAGCAAGCGCATACAGTAGCAACATGCTTGTGACTACCCAAACAACCCTAGCATCGTGGCAGGGAACAACATTTAGTTTTTTTCCTCTCTAATCTGCAAAACCAACCAATAGTTTTTTATATGTGGGCTGACAACCAAATAAAAAAACAGAGAAATGTATTGACGCACTGACATCTGCAATAATTGAAATGCAAGTATTTGGAATGATAATTTATGTTTGGCATTAACGTAATGGAAAACTTCATCTGTACTTGATTCTTACTTGGTTCTTGCAGGGCTCCATATGGTAAGGCGGTGGACATGTGGTCAGTGGGGTGTATTTTGGGAGAACTGAGTGATGGACAGCCCCTCTTTCCGGGCGAAAGTGAGATCGACCAGCTCTTTACCATTCAGAAGGTGTTGGGCCCTTTACCACCAGAGCAGATGAAGCTGTTCTATAACAACCCTCGTTTCGCTGGACTCAGAGTAAGGACGTGTCTGATTCACTCTTCTGTCCTGTCCTGTTCTGTTTTGTGCTTTCCACTTCTCGCCGCCTCTCTATTCTTATGGCACAGATCCCAGTATTCTGAATAAGTGGCTGGCTATGACTCATGTATTGCTATGTGCCAGTGTGAAACACAACTGGTTCTGCCTTGACAGCGCTGATCACAGCACATATATTCACACACACATGCAAATACATACACAGTATCATTTCATAAAGAGTTCTGTCTCATTTATGCACATTAATGTTGAACACACATTAAGATTTTTAGAAGAATATTTCAGCTCTGTAGGTCCATACAATGCAAGTGAATGGTGACCAGAACTTTGATGCTCCAAAAAGCACATAAAGGCAGCATAAAAGTAATCCATAAGACTCCAGTGGTTAAATCCATGTTTTCAGAAGTAATATGATAGGTGTGGGTGAAATACAGATTCATATTTAAGTCCTTTCACTATAAATACTCCTTCCTGCCCAGTAGATGGCAATATGCATGAAGAATGTGAATCGCCAAAAACGAAAGAAGAAGAATGTAAAAACCAATTAAAAATGTATCTGTTTCTCATCCACACCTATCATATCCCTCCAGAAGACATGAATTAATCCATTAGAGTCATATGGATTACTTTTATGCTACTTTTCTGTGTTGTTTGGAGCTGGCCACCATTCACTTGCATTGTATGGACCTACAGAGCTAATATATTCTTCTAAAAATCTTAATTTGTGTTCAGCAGAAGAAAGAAAGTCATACACATCTGGGATGGCATGAGGGTGAGTATATGATGAGAGAATTTTCATTTTTGGGTGAACTATCCCTTTAAGAGTCAAATGGTTGGAACGACTTTCCTTTCAAGTGTCAGAGATTTCTACCACAGTCTGATAGCTTATAAATATGCTATTGCTCAGCTCAAGATGTTTCTTCAGTCTCTGTCTCTCTTTAATTATGCATGTGTGTGTGTGTGTGTGTGTGTGTGTGTGTGTGTGTGTGACAGTTTCCTTCTGTAAGTCATCCTCAGACGCTTGAGCGAAGGTACCTGGGTATCATCAATGGACTTATGTTGGATTTAATAAAGGTAAAGGAGTCGGCAACGCTCATCAGAGAAAAGCAGTTGAGATATATTTGGTGTTGATTTATTTAAAAATAAATGGCAGGTGTCATATCACCCTCAAGTGCAAGGTGTTATTAAAGACTGGTGTTATTGTTCGTCTGTGGCTTGACTCTCCTCCTCCTTTTCATCCTGTCAGAACCTGCTGTGCCTGAACCCGACGGAGCGCTTTCTTACCGAGCAATGTCTAAACCACCCCGTGTTTCAGGGTCTGAGAGGTCCAGAGCGGCCCGCTCCACCCTCCCCCACCCCACCTCGCTCCTCCAAGAGAAAACCGTACCACGGAGACAACACCATCCCCAGCCGGTCAGCAATACTGCCACATAAACACACAGCACTCCTACCATCCATTCCTCCTGCCCCCATCTGTCATTGTTTAAACAACCAAGTAGTCCCGTCCCAAACTCACGGCAATGGAGTCAAAGATTGATATGTCGGACCACACAATTAGAGTAATCTTTTTACACTCAAAATATGAAGGGTTTACCTATAGTTAGGCCAAAATGGAATCTGCCGTCTTTTTTCATATGGAGGTAAATTTAGTGGAATTCTTTGGAATGAATTGAAATATGCTTAAATGTGATGAAGGAATATTCCGGGTTCAGTCGACAGCATTTGTGTCATAATGCTGATTACCACAAAAAATCATTTTGACTCATCCCTCCTTTTCTTTAAAAAAAAAAATGAAAGATGGGAAAAAAAGCAAAATTTGAGGTTACAGCGAGGCACTTACAATGAAAGTGAATGGGGCAAATTTTTGGAGGGTTTAACCTCCTGAGACCCGAGTGTGACTGCTGTGTGCATTTTATATTTCCATTTTTGATTAGAAAATAGTTGCCCCTAAGAAATATGAAAAAAAAAATGTAAAAAATGTTTTAAACCAAAAAGTTTTCCTAAAAATGTATGTGGACAGCGGGACTATATTGTAAAATTTTAAATAATACCAAGCTATAGAAAGTCATATTTTTTTCAGAAAATTGTTTATTATGTTTCCAGGAGTGTTGGTTATTCATGTTTTTGAGACGTTACAGACATTACATCAGAAATTATCATAATTAATTCTGATTCAAAGTAATGTCCAGCATCATCCAATCACTGCCAATCATGTTAAAATAAAATGATACATTATAAATTGTGAATCTATGTACTGATTATCATTGTCACATGTCTGTCAAACATGTTGAGTGATCCAAACATCATCTGCAGCCTGAAACTGAACTTTTGATCAGATTTTAGGAGTGAATGCACTTAACTGCATAGAGAGCTATAGGATGCTCCCTTGCTCCCTATTTAGTGAATGACTTAACATCCAGTGTGCTGTCTGTCTGCACTGGTCTCAGAACAGTTTGAAATGTACCTTATTTTAATCCTAACTCCATATAAAGCCTCTGAAAGACACATTTTACAGCTTTTGGATGAACCTACTGATTCTCAATGTGTTAATACACATTAAATATAGGATGTTTTAAGGACAATTAGCCTATAGTCCACGTACGTGGTCATTGTGTTTAACAGTGTGCCGTTTCGTGATAAATCGATGAAACCAGATGAAACTAGAGACTCTACTCTTTTGACTCAAACAGGTTTTAATGTAAAAACATAATTAGGTTTCTTACCAGATGTAGTTTTGTTGCAGTTTCTCCCAAACACAAACTCCGCTGTGATCAGCGCCATGTTGTTTTGTCACATGACTCGGTGCATCAAAAGTTTAACCCTTTAATGACAGCCCAGAGTCTTCTGAACTGAGATCAGTCAGATTAAAATAAATTAAATTATGCATAGCCTATAGTGAAGCCAAAACTTAATGTCCACGCATGTGGACGCAGGGTCTCAGGAGGTTAAAGTCAGAAATGTAAAGCTTATAATTTTATAAAAGCACTTACATTAATGCTTCTGTTAAAACTTGTGTATTATTTGAGCTGTAAAGTTGGTTAAATTTGTCATTTTTACTGTCGATTTAGTGTTTTAGGGTTTACAGAGTTGTAAAATTGGCTATAACTTTACACAAAAAAAATCATGTTAACACACATATTGTTTTCTTCTTGTGTGTATACTTTTGAAACGGTGAGTATTTTAACGTTTACTGATTGGCCGCATTGACTTCCATTGTAAGTGTCTCACTGTAACACAGATCTTTGCTTTTTTTAAAGAAAAGTGAAAAAAACACTTCACATTACACTTGACATTTTGTTAAATGTAGATATTTACAAAGGTCTATTTATATGTGTACAATGTGTATATATGCATATATGGGTCCAAAAATCAGAGACCACATTGTCTATGAAAGCGCTCATGAAAGCTGCAGCGCATAAAACTTTTAACTTTAAAAGGATAAACCATTTTAGATGGAGTATAGCATGTCACACCGCAGGGTAGGTCAATCTAGGATTCAAAATAAAATTAAAATCTGAAAATGAGCAAAGTTTTAGAATTTTGAGAATTGTAATGTAATGACATAAAATGAATAAGAAATACATTTACTGTTTCAAGGTCAAACTATTTCTACTCAGATAAGCACATTTGTGACATTGGCCATGCCCAGTGTACAAAAGGTCAGATTTCCTTCCTCTGAAGCACACAAGATGCTCTATGGAAAATGGTTTGCTTATAATATACTGTATTTTGTATTGAAAAGGTGTATTTACTATTGTTATTAACGTAAAAAAGAAGCATTTTTCTCTAGATCGGGGAGACTGGGTCTAGTTGTATTACATTTTACACTAGTGAATATTTCTCAGGTTGGGTTTATTTTTGAAAGTCAATTTCTGCATAGCCACATACAGTACCTTACAGTCTTGGCTACAAAAAAAGCTATTGAACATTTTCACCATTCTTGCCCAGAAAAAAAGATACACTTCACTGAACACACACTGAGCTTTTGTGACAAAATGCCCCAATAGCTTATTGAGACACATTGTCAAACTATGCGTGGCAAGTTGTCACAATGGAACCAATGTGCTGTAGGTTTCATGTGAACTTTGGGTGGTGATGGGGGAATGTGTTACATGTCCCCACCATCTTAACCACCAACACAAGATCTTTTTTTGAAACCAACATACAAAACCTGTGCTGGAGAAAACACACATGTGCACAGTTGTCTGCCCTATACACTGTATATTACAAACATTAACTGTTTATCCCTCTGCAGGAGCCACGGCAGTAAAAGTTCAGGTCACCGGCACGCTAACAGTAAGGACTGCTCTTCTTTACCACGTCACGAGGACCTTCACCGGAGCACCGACAGCTTCCTGAACGGCAGCAACATGCCGACCTCTTCCACCCTGAGTCCCACCCTACACCCCAAGAGCTACCAGGCCCAAACCCTGAGCCGCTCTACCTCCTCCAACAAAGACCTGGCCAACAACAACCTTCCCCACCTCCTCAGTCCCAAAGAAGCAAAGGGAAAGACCGAGTTTGACTTCAACCTGGGGCCTAAAGCTGGAGGTGGGTAGTTAACCCTAACCCTAAATGAACAGGATAACTTGAGCTAAGTTACATGGTAGTCAAAATGCATAACTTGCGTTGTGAACATGTAGTTTCCTCAAAAACTCACTACATGTAACGCAATATCCTAAAGTGTCTAAACGTGAGGAATTCACAACAGAGTAACTTTAAATAGCTAATACTTCTGTATATTCTGTTATGCTGTTATTTCAGGAGCTCAGGTTTTCAGGACTGTTTTATTATTTTCATGTTGTTTAATCTTATATATTAAACATATTCATCTTCAATATTAGTTTGATACATGGGTCAGTGACGTAACGCTCATTTTTTGTCCGGATCTATTCAGTTTTTTTGTGTATATATATATATATATCGTTTTTTTATTTTATTTTTTGCCAATAATAGCAAAGACGTATATAGAGTAGTGTGTGTGTGTGTGTGTGTGTGTGTGTGTGTATATATATATATATATATATATATATATATATATATATATATATATATATATATATATATACTTGTGTTTTGTTTTGTTTTTTTGTATAGCTATAAGCCTTTCGTTTTGGGTATGCTACTGAAACAAGAAATCATTAAAAACACCCTCAGAGCTTAAAAGGTTAAAACCTTTTAATTGATGGTTGCACCGTATGATCTTTTTCACATGTCAGTAAATATATATATATATTTTTACAAGTTTTTCAAAAAAATTATAAAGCCAAATTGGACACAAAGATTAAATTTCTACAATCATGACACGTGTGTTTTAAACTTAATTTTTATCAGCTCGGACAACCTTATTTGTCAATGACCCACGTTTAAATAATTGTAAGTAGTTGATACATTTTTCAAAATATTTGAATATTTGGGTAAAGTTTGGTCTGTTTTGGTCTGTCATTTTGAACATTATCATCAACTAAAATGTTATTTTTGTTGACAAAATTGACTAAAATCAATGAATATGACATGATGAAATATTGACAAAATTTTCATCAAAAGACAAAATTATCACTGCATGCATAAAACTTCGCGTATCACTGCAGGATAGGTAAAGTTTTAAAAAGTGTTAAATGTCAACTACCTAGGTGCCACTGCAGGAGCGGACACCTCTGGTGCCAAGTACCTCAAATCCTCCAAATCAGGTCGCCACTCATCCTTCCTGGAAGGGAAGACCAGCACGCTGCAGTCTGGGGACAAGCACAGTCGCCACAATTACATGGAATCCTCGCACGGATCCATGCCTTCTACATCCTCCTCCAAAAGCACCTCGTCTTTCCTCAGCCTGTCCAAGAGCCACGGAGCGCTGAACGACGCCAAGTCCGTGGGGAATCTCGCCGAGACACGACTCCACCTGGACGATCCCATGGCGGGCTCGGGCTCCCGCTACTTCCCGTCCAGCTGCCTGGATCTAAACGCAGCTCCCGGCAGCCCCAGAGGGGAGCGACACACCGGGGCAGAACGGCAGGGTCATAGTCCCAGTGGCCGGGGGAACCTGCGATTGGAAGGGGGCACTCTGGACTCACGGCGTTCTTCAGGGCGGAAAAAGACGGCGGATGAGCCGAAGGCTTCCGATACGCTCGACCCAAGCAGGGCCGCAGGAGCAGGGGGTGGGCAGGCTCACAATCTCCCTTCCCCTCGCGAGTCCTACCCTTACGGTCTCGGCTACACCAGCCCCTTCTCCTCGCAGCAACGGCCTCATCGCCACTCCATGTACGTGCGGAGAGAGCGACACCGACCGCACGGCCAGGAGGCGAATTTGGTGGTCGGACAGGGAGTGCCGACGCGTGCCAGCAGCCTACAACTCCTCTCTCCGCAGCTACAGCATCGTACACTCCCACGACACAACACCAGCTCCTCCCGAGAGGAACTCACACAAGATCTGAGCAGGGTCAGTGATCTGCTTTCTTTTTATCTCATTGAGCTGTTGTGCTTTTAGGATCCTGTTATCAACTTCAAATACCATGTTGTAAAGACCAGCATTGCTCATATGTCGTGTTTTGGATACTTCTTTAAGACATAGTTCATAAAAATGTGAATTCTTTTATTATTTACTCACCCGCATGTTGTTCAAAACCCATAAGACTTTCTTTCTACTGTGGAACACAAAAGAGGATGTTAGGATGGCGTGGTCACTATTTACTGTATGGAAAAAAGATGCAATGAAAGTAACTGGCGACTGAGAGTAACATTTTATGAGGGCTGGATAAAAAAAATTTTTTTCAGATTAATCGCGTTTAATTTGTAACGTATTCTGTTAATTACTCAAGGTCAATAACGCAATCTAAATACTTTGGATTATTTCTTCATTGCGTTACTCGCAACACAATGCTCTAAGTCATAAGCGCAAAGTCAATGGGCATGACCATGAAGTTTGGTATTTTCGTTTCGTGCGAGGTCCTTCAGTTCCAGCATCTGCGTCCTATTATATAGTCCATTCCCTCAAGCACCAATGATTTAAACAAAGATAGCACATTCATAATAAGACATTGGTAGTGTAAATGGACTGTATGCAATGAATTAAAAGAATAGAAATATGGAATTTCCTTCTTTTGTGGATTAACTGCGTCATTGTTGAATGCCAGGCATATTTCTATAACAGTGACACGCTTTTTTATATGCATGGAAAATGTGATTCTCGTCAGAATTTGGATGTACACTCCTTTAAATTATAGAGAATGTAAGTTATTATTATTATTACAAATTATTATTTTTTTATTTTTTCCCTTTTTCTCCCAATTTGGAATGCCCAATTCCCAATGTGCTTTTAAGTCCTTGTGGTCACATAGTGATTCGCCTCAGTCTGGGTGGTGGAGGACGAATCCCACTTACCTCTGTGTCTGAGACCGTCAACCCGCGCATCTTATCACGTGGCTTGTTGAGCGCGTTGCCACGGAGACATAGCGCGTGTGGAGGCTTCATGCTATCCACCGCGGCAACCACGGTCAACTCACCACATGCCCCACTGAGAACGAACCACATTATAGCGACCACAAGGAGGTTACCCCATGTGACTCTACCCTCCCTAGCAACCGGGCCACTTTGGTTGCTTAGGAGACCTGTCTGGAGTCACTCAGCACACCCTGGGATTCGAACTAGCAAACTCCAGGGGTGGTAGCCAGCATCTTTTTCCACTGAGCTACCCAGGCCCCAATTTTTGCTTTTTTAAAGAAAAGGAGGGACGAGTCGAAATAATGTTTTGTGGTCATCAACATTATCCCACAAATGCTGTTGATTGAGCTTAACTTGTATTGAACCCAGAGTATTCCTTTAATTAAATGTATATTAGGATGTTTTATTGTTAGCTGGAAGTATTGAAAGCACATCTTTAACCATGTTTTTCACCAGTCCTTGTAGTGCAGAAATGTTCACCCACTTTCAGTCACACAGAGTCCCTGTCATCTGTGGTGTTGGGTAAAGCCTCCTTTGCCTATCTTTGTCATATAGAACACTCATTTTTCATAGTGAAAGTGTTAGTATGATCATGCCAGCTGCTAAAACCAATCCATTTATCACAACTAGGTTATTCTGTCAAATCAACCAAATTTCAGAAACTTCCCGGCTAAAATGTCTGATTTTGTTAACACTTTTTCTGAAGAAAGAAAAGCATAAATGATGATAAAAGCCAAAATATTAACTGCCATGGATCAATATTTACGGAGTAATCCATTGGGTAAAAATGATCATTTACAAGCAAATACTGTCCATTGTGCTTAACCTAGAACATTATTTTAAACCACTATACAAACCTCCAACTAGAACATTTGTTTGTCAACTTTTGGAACAAACAAACTCTTGGATTCGAACTAGCGAACTCCAAGGGTGATAGCCAGCGTCTTTACCACTGAGCTTCCCAAGCCCTGAATGTAAGTATTATTAATCATTTTCATCTACTGACACACAAATCATGGCTAGTATTAAAAGTGATTGTATCAAAACGCATTTCACTTCTACCGGTCGATTTTGATTTTGAAAAAATACATTTATTCATTGAAACACAAACAAATTAAAACAATGATATTTCTAAATTAAAATTACACTTCAAATGAAATGAAAACATTATCAAAATAACAAAGTGGTCAAACAAATCATACCGAATCCAAACAATTTACTCTGTCCAACTTCTTCCACCGGCCCCTTTTGCAGTGACTTAAAAATACCAATATAAATTAGATCATAAATACAATTGTAAATATAAACAATATTTTAAGAGGGGTGTCATGGTGGCTCAGTGGGTAGCACTTTTGCCTCACAGCAAGAAGGTTCTGGGTTTGAGTCCCAGCTCAACTTGGCTTTTCTGTGTGGAGTTTGCATGTTCTCCCCATGTTTGCGTGGGTTTCCTCCGGGTGCTCCATGCATGTTAAGTTGATTGTAGACTCCAAATTGCCCATGTGTGTGTATGTCTGTGTCTTAGCCTTGTGATGGACTGGCCACCTTTCCAGGGTGTTTTCCCACCTTTGGCCTGAGACAGCTGGGATAGACTCCAGCATTACCTGTGACCCTGCATAGAATAAGCAGCTATAGAAGATGGATGGATATATTTTAAGAATTTGGACATTATTACCACCTGCTGGTGGAATCTCCAAACTGCAAATGCAGGAACTGAATTTGGACTTTGCACTGTTAAGACGTGGTATTGAAACATCTTAGCACAACGACTAAATTCTTAGGAAAATAGCAAATTGCTATTACACCCACAGAAGCGCAAACACTCCCACCCACGGCCATTTGCGCTGCCACGACAATTGCACCTAGAATTAGCGATCTCACGAAGATTGGATAAGACGTTGCACACGGTTGTCATTGCCCTAATAAAAAAATCTGTATCAATACCCTGCCTAACATCCTCTTTAAAAAAGCATGTTTGGAACAACATGAGGGTGAGTAAATGATGCCAACATTTTTTGCCGTCTTAAACCTGCAAGCCTCCCTTGGTCAACTGGCTTTATCAGGCAGATGATGCTGGCTGACCAGCATTTTTTGATGGTGAACAACATGACTAACATGGATAAATTAATCTGAACAAGCATGGAAATTCACGGTGGTCTTAGCTGGTCTTTTCATCAGGGTGTCTTTCCTTCACAGCAGAGAAGTGACCCAAACATCGAGCCTTCTTATTCATCCATGCATCTTTCTTTTATTATTACTTTTCAGATTTATACTTAACAGCAATAATGCAAACAATGCATGCCAATAGTTTTTGGGGATTCAATTGTGATGTGTGTGTGTGAGTATATGCATGTGTCCTAATGTGATCTAATTTATAACATGGCTCTGTTGCATCCTGCATTCATGTTTTTTTTTTCCTCCTGTTTCCATTGTTTGCACACTATTTGATTACACAGTCAACCACTCACACCTCCATACACACAATTACTTCTTAATAGACACACACATAAGCACTTTCTGTGTCTTCCAGTGTCTGCTTATTTTGTTGTGTATTTATGTCTGCAGAATGACCAGTCTCCTAAAGAGAAGCTTCACTCTCGCCCCCCAATTAAAGATTCTACGAGGGACAACACCGCTCCCTTCCACTCACAACGCCCAAAAAACGAGGTCCGAGATCTCTACAGGACCCTCAGAACCCACACACACACTCCTACACAATAGACCTTATTTCATGAAACACGTGCAGAACAAATTTGTGTTAATGGTTCGTAAAACCATTCAGCTTGGATTTATGAACCATTTACACACACATTCGCTTTGCTCGTGTTTCGTTAATAATGCCCAGTAAATATAAATCAAGTTTAAATGTCACTTGCTTTTTTTTCATTCCCTGTCTTATCTTTGTTTTCTTTTAATGCATTAATCATGAAAAAAAAATCACAATTAGCTTGATGTTTTGTAAATGTTCACGTCATTACATTAACCTGTCTTTAGCATTACTGTTAAGCTCTCTTTCCCTATCCCCAAGCAAATATTTAGTTACTGTTAGACAAAGTACAGTATGTAAAGTACGCTGTAGGAAATGGCTTGCTCACAGTTCCATATTGTCCTGTAGTGTGACCGTCCTCTTGTAACTCAGGCTGGGATGTACCACGACACTCATATGGAGGATGGAACCTCATCAAAGGAGAACAGAATGATCTATAGTGACTCAATGCCTCGCAGAGTGGGAAGCTTTTACAGAGGTACCCTTTAAATAGCTTGTTTCTTGTGTAACTATCGTATTACTTGCATTTAATGGAAACTGTTACTTTAATGTGCATGATGAGAATGTTATTCATTAATAAAAGAATATATGTAAATATTTAATGCCACTTTGGTGAACAGAAGTACCAATTTCTTTCCATAAGAGCAAAATATGTACATTATTCCAAACTTTTGCCGCCAGTGTATGTATATATTGATATATTATTTAAAAAAAAGTATGTTGTTTTATTAATTAGTTCAAGGTAAAACGGCAGAATATATACACTGGTCAGCCACATTAAAACTACTGACGGGTGAAGTGAATAACATTTTGTGACGAGGAGGAGGACACATGGCTGGCCCTGGATCGGGCTAATCAGCCAGGAGGGGGATAAAGACGAGCCGGAGGCACCAGTTCGAGAGAGAGAGAGAGAGAGAGAGAGAGAGAGATGTACATGGCCCGTTGCATGTGTGTCTGTGTTCGTTTATGTTGAGTTTTATCATTAAACTTTACGTTGACTGTTCAGCCGGTGCCCGCCTCCTTGCCCATCCCTTACCCCGTTACACATTTATTATCTCGTTACAATGGCACCTGTCAAGGGGTGGGATATATTAGGCAGCAAGTGAACAGTCAGCTCTTGAATTTCATATGTTGGAAGCAGGAAAAATTGGCAAGTGTAAGGATCTGAGCGTAAGGATCTGAGCATCTCCAAAACAGCAGGTCTTGTGGGGTGTTCCCGGTATGCAGTAGTTAGTACCTACCAAAGTGGTCGGGTCCGGCAGACAGGGTCATGGGCGCCCAAGGCTCAATGATGCACGTGAGGAGCGAAGGCAAGCCCGTCTGGTCCGATCCCACAGAAGAGCTACTGTAGCACAGATTGCTGAAAAACGTAATGCTGGCCATGATAGAAAGGTGTCAGAACACACAGTGCATCACAGCTTGCTGCTTATGGGGCCGCGTAGACGCAGTCCGGTCAGAGTGCCTATTCTGACCCCTGTCCACCGCCGAAAGAGCCTACAGTGGGCACGTGAGTGTCAGAACTGGATCATGGAGCAATGGAAGAAGGTGGCCTGGTCTGATGAATCACGTTTTCTTTAAGATCATGTGGATGGCCGGGTGTGTGTGACGTTTACCTGGGGAATTGATGGCAGCAGGATGCACCATGGGAAGAAGGCAGGCCTGTGGAGGCAGTGTGATGTTCTGGGCAATGGTTCTGTTGGGAAACCTTGGGTCCTAGCATTCATGTGGATGTTACTTTGACACATACAACCTACCTAAAGACTGTTGCAGACCACGTACACCCCTTCATGGCAACGGTATTTCCTGATGGCAGTGGCCTCGTTCAGCAGGATAATGCGCACTGCTACACTGCAAAAATTGTTCAGGAATGGTTTGAGGAACATGACAAAGAGTTCAAGGTGTTGTCCTGGCCTCAGAATTCCCCAGATCCGATTGAGAATCTATGGGATGTGCTGGACCAACAAGTCCGAACCATGGAGGCCCCACCTCACAACTTACAGTGCTTGAAGGATCTGCTGCTAACGTCATGGTGCCAGATACCACAGAACATTCTTGTGGAGCCCATGCTTCGACGGGTCAGAGCTGTTTTGGTGGCACGAGGGGGACCTACACAATATTAGGCAGGTGGTTTTAATGTTGTGGCTGATCGGTGTGTGTGTATATATATATATATATATATATATTATACATTATGGCATTTTACACTGGATAAATAACAGGATCAAATGGGCTGATTCAATTCATATCAAGCTTTATTAGCTTAAGTATACATTGCCAATGCATTATAAGACTCTACACATACTGACATAAAACAAATTGAATGCTGAAATTTAAATCTCAAACTATTATTTTCTCATAGTAAATGGGTGCTGTATACTCACACCATCAACACTTGCCGAAAATACTTTGTGCTCAGACATGTAATCAATTTGGTCGACTCTTCTCAGTAGCTTCAGTACAAACAGGAAGCTGGATGACAAAATTCGGAAGAGCAAAGCGCGGAAAAGGGGCGGGGCCGAGTAAGGTGAATACATCCAATTATGTTGTGTGTGGGCTCGTTTTAACCGGAATCCCATCATTTAAGTAATGGTATGATATTTAATGTTATAAGCCAAAATGCCAACAGGCCAATCCGAGCTTAAAGGGTTAATATAAAAGGGAAACAAAAAACTTTTAGCAGATAAACACATTTCTCTTCTAGGGAAACAGACTAAAAATATTGATGACTACTCATAGGCGTATCCACATTTTTGTCCAATCACGAATGAGAATGAGAATGCCCCCTCCCCCCTAATACCACCTACTTTTGACTAGCCGCCCACTTTTTCAGTTTCGGAAGTGTTTTTCCAATTAATTCTTTGCAAGAGGATGCCATAAAATCTTCATAAAAGAGTTAATGAACCAAACCAACTAGCTCCGAGGTGAATCACAACATTACAGACTTTGATTTGAAGCAGAAAAGTATTTGAAAATCAAATAAAAAGACAAAGGTACAAGACTGTGTACTTAACATCTTTAATGAGGGAATGAACTACAATCGCATGAAGTATTGCGAATGATGCAATCGAATTAAAAGCAATGGAAAAATACAAAACTGTTGATATTAACTATACAATCAACATATTTCAAGTATATTGCAAAATATTCAGATATACACTACTGGTCAAAAGTTTTGAAACACTCATTCTTTTTGTGTCAAGTGTTTCAAAACTTTTGATCGGTAATGTATACAAATAGATAAGTAGTTTGAGAGTGTAGGGAGTTTTTTTTTATTATTGAAATGATGCAAACTGATCGCTTTAACAGAAGTAAATACCATCAATTACCAACCTTTAAAGGTTTATAACTTATTATTAAAAATGAATTCGCCTATGGAAAAATGGGATTGGGATTTTTACTTTCGGAACCCGACTGTTGCACACTAGCAAGTAGCAAATCACTGTTCAACATGGCTAGGATGTTCATCATCCTTTGCTCAACAAGCCATTTCTTGGGGAATTTAAAGTGTTATGAACCCCCCCTAGTCCAGCGCCAATCATTCACACCTCAGACTGAAAAAAGACTGATGCTTTAGCATGTCACTGGGGTTTCCATTATGTTTTTGTCTTTGTTGTGTTGCTAATTCTAGCTTTTGTTTATTCTGTCCTCTGGTTCAGTGCCCTCTCCTCGACCCGATAACTCATTCCAAGAGAGCGCCGGGCAGAGCAGAGTGCCAGCGGTCGCAGCAGAAAGCACAACCATGACAAACCACCCCAAACGTCAGATCAATTTCGACCATTGGTGAGCACACATGCTTGTTGAGGCTGCACACCGGAGATTCATAAATCATTCTGTATGTGCGCAGATACTGTACTTGGGCTGGAGGATGAAATGCTTTATTAATGTGGAAGTGACAACATGAAATATTTGACTGCAAACAAAACTCTATAAAATCAGTGTGTTGAAAAATTTGGTGCATCCATTGTTCTGTTTTGAGATATTTGGCAACTGTATTATTGCTGACAAGTGATGCAGTGGGTGCAAACAATAATAATGCATGCCCACTTTGCATACTCTCTTAATTATCTGCACACAACCTAGTTATGGCTAAATCTTTTTTGATCAGATTTTTAAACACATTTTCACTTTTATACATAGTCACCAATTCTCAGCAAACACGAAGGTTCACTTCTTACATAATATGCAACATATTTCACGCCAAAATCGCCAGAAAAATATGAAATAATATTAAGAATATATTTATATATTTAGGACCACAAAAATGTTTTGCATAATTGGAATAAAAACAAATCATTGTGAGATGATATTCTTCTCACCACAATTGTACAGAGTGGTTATCTGAGTTACTGTAGACTTTCTGTCCGCTCAAACCAGTCTGGCCATTCTCTGTTGAACTCTCTCATCAACAAGGCGTTTCCGTCAGCAGTGCCGTGCATAAAATCATGCAGATATGGGTCAGGAGCCTCAGTTAATGTTCACATTAACCATCAGAATGGGGAAAAATATGATCTCAGTGATTTGAAGCATGGCATGATTGTTGGTGCCAGATGGGCTGGTTTGAGTATTTCTGTAACTCCTGGGATTTTCACGCACAACATTCTCTAGAATTTACTCCGAATGGTGCCAAAAAACATCCAGTGAGTGGCAGTTCTGTGGACGGAAACACCTTGTTGATGAGAGAGGTCAACAGAGAATGGCCAGACTGGTTTGAACTGACAAAGTCTATGGTAACTCAGATAACCACTCTGTATAATTGTGGTGAGAAGAATATCATCTCACAATGATATTCTGAGATGCGAGTTGGCGCTGTTTTGGCGGTATGAGGGGACCTACACAATATTAGGCAGGTGTTATTAATGTTGTGGCTGATCGGTGTGTGTATATATATATATATATATATTTATTTATTTTTTTTATTTTTATTTTTTTTTTGTAAAAATGGATTACAATTTGTTATATTATGGTAGTGTTTGTTGCACTGAATTTATTTATGTTGATTTTAACAAAAACAAAAGTTATTGTGTCTAGGCAGGATGATTTTCATTACTGTTTAACAATGGAAACAGTTTTTATTCCCCGATACTATAATGTTTATTGGGTGGAAAAATGTCCTTAATTGTCATGAAAATTATGTCACACTTCAAAAGTCTTTATTATCCTACATATAAATTCTAATTGCAAAAAAAAGAATTTAGTCTTTATTTTTTTACTTTGCCGTGAAATATGACATGCATTTCTTTGTGAGATTTCACTTTTAATGTTATATTTCTAGGAACAATTCAGATGCAATGGTCATGACTGCACCCGAGGTCCCGAAACAGAAAGAAAAACAGGGATTCTTCAGGGCTATAAAGAAGAAAAAGAAGAAGTCACAGCCGGTAACAATCATTCACAAAATGCCTTATAACTGGAGAAACGATTTCAGCGGTGGTAATAAGACAGTAATGCTGTAGCCAAGAGACTGTGTGTGTTTCATGTGTATGTATATGTGTTGCGTAGCTGCCGTGTTTGTGTGTTTTTGTAAGTCTGTCTATGTATTGTGTACATGAGGTGATAGTCTAGTATAGAAGAATACTGTATCTCTCACTAGCATTGACAAGAGAGTTTCCCCTCTGAAGTATTCAGGCAGGTAAGTGGCTTCAGAGAGTCTGAAAGGTGATATGGGCGTGTCATCCCAAAAGGAGGCCGCCCACTTTAGCGAATCCTGATGTTTTCAGTTCCTTTGTCCAATTTATGTCCAACAGAATGTGGCTCTTGGGGGGGAATTCACCAAGAATGAATTGTGCCCACTGACAGTGTCATGTATTTGCACACACTGTCTGTGTTGTTTTAGCACCCGATTCACTAAAGGAATTATGCAAATCAGGTTATGGCAACAAACACACTCCAAAAAATTGTGCTAGTGTTGGCACACTCAGGCAGATGACTCCCTCGCTATGATGCAAGTACCTAAAAATGCCGAAAATGTACGTGACTGGTACAGCGTGTCTGAATATATGGCCGATTATAGATCTCTTCTTTATCATTTGATGATTATTTGCCATGATCGATTGAAAATGTAAACAAACATATCTTTTATTAACATTCCATTTATCATACTATACTAAATACTAGCGCAATTTTAATTGCTTCAGGCAAATAGCGCATACCTTTGTGAATAAAGTGCAATCTATAGTAAAACATAGAAAGGAGGCGTGATTGCACTGAAAACATGAATAATTACTTTCTTTAAATACACACAGCGCAACAGTGCCCGCCCACTTTTTCAGTCGTTACTTTTTCCATAGAGATTTCATAAAAAGTGTTGTAAGCCATGAACCAGACCGATCAGATCTGAGGTGAATCACAACATTACAAACTTTGATTTAAAGTTAAAAGTATAAGAAAATCAGACAAAAAGACAAATGTTCAAGACTGTGTGCTTCAAGGATTAGTTCACCCAAAAATGATAATTCTCTCATGATTTACTCATCTTTAAACCATCCCAGATGTGTATGTCTTTCCTTCTTCAGCAGAACCGAAATGCAGATTTATATAAGCACATTTGAGCTCTGTTTGTCCATAAAATGCAAGTGAATGGGTGCCATGATGCTGCTGGCTATTTGACGGTCCAAAAGGCATATTTAGGCAGCATAAAAGTAATCCACACGACCCCAGTCGATCAGTGAATGTCTTCTGAAACAAATCGATAGGCTTGTGTAAAAAATTAATCGATAATTAAAACTTTATTAACCTTTAAAAAATGCTTCCTGCTTCCAGTCGACCCATCACTGAGCTGTCGTATGACGTAAGCGTGATGACGTAAGCACGCGCTTTGTTTACAACAGAGGAATGAACATCACGTGAGAGTTAGATCATTTCAAACATCATTACAGCGCTGGACAGAAGCAATGATTTAAAGTTAAAAACGTTTTAATTATCGATTTGCTTCTTACACAAGCCTATCGATTTATTTGGAGAAGACATTCATTAATCGACTGAAGTCGTGTGGATTCATTTTATGTTGCCTAAATATGCCTTTTGGACCTCATGGCACCCATTCACTTGCATTGTATGGACAAATAGAGCTCAAATGTGCTTATTTCAGTTCTGCTGAAGAAGAAAAGACATACACATCTGTGATGGCTTAAAGGTGAGTCAATCATGAGAGAATTCTCATTTTGGGTGAACTAACCCTTTAACATCTTTAATGAAGGAATGAACTACAATCCCATGATGCATTGCGAATGATGTAATCAAATTAAAAATGGTGGAAAAATATAAAACTTGATTTAAAGTTTATGGGCCTCATTCATGAAACACGAGCAGAACGATATTTTGTGTAAATCGTGCGTAAGACATCCGAACGTATTGTGTTCTTTCAGACAAATTGACATGACTAAATTTTTATAGAAATGAAATTAAGTAATGAAAAAATGAACTAATAATTAAATGTGAAATTAACCTAAAAAAAAATAGCAAAAAATTGGTTAAAGAAATCTTTGTTTTCTTTTTAAACCATAGCCTATACTTGTTTAGAAACTTTTCTTTACTGCTTGAATATGTTTTTTTCAAAGTATATTTTTTTCCCAACTCTGCTTATCATTTTTCCAGCAGAAGTGCTTGATTTTTCTCGAAGAAATTAATG
Source organism: Myxocyprinus asiaticus (assembly GCF_019703515.2). Taxonomy (NCBI): domain Eukaryota; kingdom Metazoa; phylum Chordata; class Actinopteri; order Cypriniformes; family Catostomidae; genus Myxocyprinus; species Myxocyprinus asiaticus. The sequence goes on along the minus strand of NC_059378.1, from coordinate 3,753,084 downwards.
CCCTCTAACGTGACTGGTTGGACAGTTTTTTATTTGATATGAGCTCTATAATTTAGGTTTCATAATTTAGTATAGGTATCGGTAAATCACATTCAGTTGATAACGTATGGTCAATGCTAATGCTGTTAAACCTATAAATAAACACATCGCGGGCATGTGCGAACACAATACAATGGGGGGAAAATTATAAAAAGCCCACACATTGTCGTATAGCTTGCAAATCTGTAATATCTATCAGTGTTTCGGTCAAAGATCTTCAGGCATTCTATTAATTTATCTGAAGATTCATCCAGTTGCAAGTATATCACTGTTACCATCTTGAATTACCCGAGAAGCTTCACAAATGACCCTGGCGATGTGACTCAGCTGAACCAGAGAAGGTTAATGGTGGTGGACATCCTCCTGTCGGCATGAACTGAAAATTTTTAACACGCATGTCAAACAATTTTTATTGACTTCTTGAACTGTTTGATTCACAAAAGAGCCTCCGATGACAGCAAAAACATCAATTTACATTAAATAAAAAGTGTACGATGTGAATCCACTTCATTCATAAAAATGATTTGTTAAAACGAGTTCTGCATAGATGTTATCAGCATTTACTAGCGAGTCTGGTGTCTTCCTTATATGGCATTTTCATGGGCGTGGATTATGATAATTGTGAATGAATGTGAACACACCCCCTCTTTACGAATATTTGGAATTCAATAACATACACGCGTTTTACTAACAAATCTGGGGAGTACGAAGCGTTTGTGGGAAAGTTTTCGAGAAGGTCCATTTTACTTGCAAATTACTCTGAAGTTTCATGAATGAGGCCCATTGATTATAAGTTTCAAAGCAATATATTTGAATTGAATTGCAAAATATTAATTTATTTGCAAATATAAGTAGGTATGCACCAATGTATCGGCTGCCGATATTTATCGGCCGATTATTGACCAAATTAAAACCATCAGCTTATCGGTTACGAGTATGAAAACACCAATATGAAAAAACAATGGTTTATTTATAATTAACTAGTTTATAATTTACATTTTGTAAAAACTCCTAAGAACATGTCATATTTAATTTTTATTCTTTCTCGTTCACACGTTAATGCGTAAATGACGGCATAAACGGACTTGACACTTACCTATAGGCATATATTGAAAATTATCTATTGTTAGAACATTAAAAAATCTTTTGTACCTCTTTATAATTTGTTTTAAGCATTCCTAAGTAAAACAGTGATCTGATGACAAAATAAGGTAAGTGGCAAAATATCGGTATTGGCCTGTAGTTTTTTGTTCAAATCGGTATCGGTCAAAAATGTTCATATCAGTGGATCTCTATATTTGCGTCATTCACAGTGCGTCATGGGTGTGGGTGGTCGCTGCAGAGCTGTTTTGGCACACTTTGTTTGCTACAGTTCTCTGATTGGTGGATCTTTCTCTGCAGGATCATGGGTAGTGTAGTTCTTCACTAGGAATTCCACTATTAAACATGATTTTGTAAAAATAAAGTTGAAATAATGCAGACCAATTAACAACTTCTAAGCTCATGGTAGGTCTGTCTTTAATGGTTTATTATCGTTATCGTTAAAAATCTACAGTATTTGTCTATGGAGAAAATGAATGGGATTTTTACTTCCGGAACCAAACTGTTGCGCTCTATATCCGCTGAGTGTTACATGTTTGGGTGAAATTAACCCCCAGGTTACATATTAAGTTGGGACATGAGAAAGAATTTTACCATTCAAAAAATGACACACATCAGCTTTAAATAAAGTGCACAAAAGTGGCGCAACTGTCTAGTGAATTCGGCCCCTGAGAGTGCAGTTTCCCCACTATAGCCATATGGAGAGCAGTACAGACCCGAGCAGCATGTGCTGTGTCCACAAATATTGAACCAGAGGACCGTATGTTCATCTGCTGTTTTCAACAACAAAAGATGTTTGGTGTTTATAGAATGAGCCACTGGGGTTTTGTGCGTCTTATATTGCAGACGGACGGCAACGAGGGAAGGAACCCCAGCATCAAGAAAAGCCTTTTCCCCCTCTTTAACACAAAGAATAGCTTAAAGCATAACTCTTCTGTCAAAGTGCTCCCTGTTGTCCCGCAGCCCATGGTATTGCTCGCTTTAAACCGCACCGCTCTACAAAACAAACACAATCACCATTGCATGTGATTTTAAATGTATACATCTTTTATGACTGGTTACCTTGCAAAAAAACATTTTTTTTTTTTTAAAATAACAACACTAGGCCCAGATCCGTGTTAACATGTGATATGATTGTAGAACAATACTGTCAAAGTACTACAAGAGTAGTGGTTCTCAACTGGTTGTGACCCACAAATGTGTTGGTTGTATGTTCTCAATAATAAAATGTAACCATATACATTATATAATTGTGCATATTTAAGAGTAGAGCAAAATACACAGGCTTATCAACTTTTAAAAAGAAGGAGAAAATACTTTTAATATCTTTTGTTGTTGACGTCAAACGCTACGTTATTTGGCCACAAATTCATCTGTTGACCTGGTAAATCTCAGTTCTTCTGTTGTTCATGCATTCAGAAAATTGTCAGTTTTCCTATTCATCCCTATGCCATGTTACCCAGCATGCGCAGAACATACCCCTAGTGTTATCGTATGGTTCACGTTTGGTTGTTTGGTTGTTTTTTGGGGAATTAATTCCTAATGTTCCGGGAATGTTCTAGGAACCAGTGACTAAAAATGAAATGATTTTCATTTCGGTTATTTCTGTCTTTTTTCGTTCCGGTTCGGAAGATCCACACCCTCCTTTCCAAATGGTAACCGGTTAGAACAAAACAAAAATGACATTACTCTGGGCTAATGGTGGGTGAAATACCAGTTGCGGGGTTGCCAGATCTAGCAAGAGAAACGAGCAATGCGGTCTGGAAAATCAAGTCCAAAATAAGTGAAAATAAGCCATTAAATGTTTCTGGTATAGTGAATTTATCAGCACGGAAATCATAACAAGTATACTGTTAATTCAAATATAATTTTTAATACAGATCTGCATCTCAGTCAAAACCCAGCAGCATCAAATCTGTATTAATGCATCATATCTAACAATAATTCAGTGAAGACTTGGAAACAACTGAGAAATGTACTTTTTACTTCTAATAATGTTTTCTTTGCATGTACAGTATATGAAGTAATTATACATAGTTGTTAAGAAGGTCTTCGTTCACAGAATGTGACATACACAATGGGCAATTAGGCAAAGAAATGTGTGATGCAGCGTCTTCCTTCAGGATCAAAGCACATGTTTTTTTGGGCAACACGAAGTGGTGTTATTCCAAACATTTACTGTGATTAAATCCTTTGGAATTTGGTTTCATGAAAAAATTATTGAAACAAAATTAACCGGTTATAACCGGTTACCAGCATTTAAAAGTAACGTTTTCACTTCGTTCCCATTTTCGGTTACATTCTGCTAAAAAATTTGCTCATTTTCGGTTTTTGTTTTCGTTCCTTGAACTGATTTAAGTCCCTGCTAGGAACAAATGTTCCCAGAATGTTGCAGGGAGGTTTTTGTGGCACATCCTAAAATGTACTTATACAGAACACTCTCTAATGGTTATTTTTAGGTTTTATTTTTTATTCTGTTTCATAAAGGTTGCAGAGAGGTTGCTAGACAACAATGACTGACATTAGTGCAGTACAGCATTTAATTAAATGTAGAAATGAAGATCACGGTGTATAGAATTTAATGCATTATAATGAACATGTGAAGAACATACAAGAATCATATATACTCACTTAACACTTTATTAAGTACACCTGTACACATACTTATTCATGTGATTATCTAATCAGCCAATCTATATATATATATATATACCGATCAGACATAAAATTAAAACTACCTGCCTAATATTGTGTAGGTCCCCCTTGTGCCGCCAAAACAGTGCCAACCCGCATCTCAGAATATCATTGTGAGATGATATTCTTCTCACCACAATTATACAGAGTGGTTATCTGAGTTACCGTAGACTATGTCAGTTCAAACCAGTCTGGCCATTCTCTGTTGACCTCTCTCATCAACAAGGCATTTCCGCCCACAGAACTGCTGCTCACTGGATGTTTTTTGTTTTTGGCACCATTCAGAGTAAATTCTAGAGACTGTTGTGTGTGAAAATCCCAGGAGATCAGCAGTTACAGAAATACTCAAACCAGCCCATCTGGCACCAACAATCATCCATGCGATTATCTAATCAGCCAATCGTGTGGCAGCAGTGCAGTGCATAAAATCATTCAGATACGGGTGAGGAGCTTCAATTAATGTTCACATCAACCATCAGAATGGGAAAAAATGTGATTTGGACCATGGCATGATTGTTGGTGCCAGACGGGCTGGTTTGAGTATTTCTGTAACTGCTGACCTCCTGGCATTTTCACGCACTCTAGAGTTTACTCAGAATGGTGCCAAAAACAAAAAACATCCAGTGAGCAGCAGTTCTGTGGATGGAAACGTCGTGTTGATGAGAGAGGTCAACGGAGAATTTCCAGACTGGTTCGAGCTGACAGAAAGGCTACAGTAACTCAGATAACCACTCTGAACAATTGTAGTGAGCAGAATAGCATCTCAGAATGCACAACACGTTGAACCTTGAGGCGGATGGGCTACAACAGCAGAAGACCACGTCGGGTTCCACTTCTGTCAGCCAAGAACAGAAAGTGGGAACGGCTCACCAAAACTGGACAGTTGAAGACTGGAAAAAGGTAGCCTGGTCTGATGAATCTCGATTTCTGCTGAGGAACACAGATGGTAGGGTCAGAATTTGGTGCCAACAACATGAATACATGGACCAAACCTGCCTTGTGTCAACAGTCTAGGCTAGTGGCGGTGGTGTAATGATGTGGGGAATGTTTTCTTGGCACAATTGGGGCCTGTTAATACCAATCAATCATTGCTTGAATGCCACAGCATATTTGAGTATTGTTGCTGACCATGTGCATCCCTTCATGGCCACAATTTACCCATCTTCTAATGGCTTCTTCCAGCATGATAATGCACCATGTCACAAAGGAAAAGTTGTCTCAAACTGGATTCATGAACATGACAGTGAGTTCACTGTTCTTCAGTGGCCTTCCCAGTCACCGGATCTGAATCCAGTAGAACACCTTTGGGATGTGGTAAAATTGGAGATTTGGAGATCTGCAAATCTGCAGAAAATGCGTGATGCAATCATGTCAACAAGAGGTTAGGGAAACCTTAGGGGAACCATCATGTACAACTTGAAACAAATGTTCTATTTCCGTAAAAAAAAAAACTTGAACTTCAGAACTTGTTCAATGGGTAATAATTGTGCATATTGTTGGGCCTATACAGTTCATGTTGATATTAACAATTTTCATTCAATTAAAAAATTATTCATTTTTCTTTTCTTGATGTCCAAAGTAAATTCTGGGTCCTGAAGCAAAACCAGTTGGGAACCACTAAGGTACTTGTAAATTTAAGACGTCTGTCTAAAGACTAAAAACTGGTCTTCAAGCATAATAAATACCACACCTGCCAATAGCACTCACATTTATGGTCTTAATAGTTGGCAGCTTAGACAAACTCATAATTTAATATCAAAAGTAGTATTTTTAGATGTTAAATTGAATGGATCTGGTTCTTTGTGTTTTACACACCAAGCATCATTTCTTAGGTTACTGCTAGCATCATCAGCATGTTAACTGTGAGATGCATGAACCGTCTGTAGCAGAGCCTGCTCAGAAAAGATGCACGCTTTCACATGTGCCATTCTCCAAAAATCAGGACGGAGCAGAAGTGGTCAAGAATGTCTTAGAAACACACTTACAAACACTTGCACATTAGGTTACAAAGGGTCAGAAACTGGCACGTCCCAAAATACTAGCCTCTTTATCTATCTTCAATAATCTGTCTCTTCCAAAAGCTTTTGAAAATGCTGGTTATTCAAGGAAAATCCTTTCTAATTCTTAATTTTTATCCGTGGTCAACAGATGGATGCTGAAAGCTGGTTTAAAATGCAGTATTCTGGCACGTTTCCAGTCATCTGGCGCGATGCACGTGATTTTGAGTGCACTCTTGACATTGTAAATCAGTCTCATCATTCGGGGGATTTCACTGGTTTTGTGGTTTGATCTTTGTGGCAGGTTCCTGTTGAGAGCCAACAGGACCAGCTCGTGATACAGAGACCAGTGAAATCCTCCTCTCATCACAGCAGTCACCACCGCAACCGGGAGCGCGATCGGGAACACGACCTGGAAAGGGACAGGGAACGTGACCGGGATCGAAACCGTGAAAGGCATCGCGATCGAGACAGGGACAACACTTGGCCGCCTGAAAAGCAGGCGGACGTGCAGCCTCAGGTAAGAGAAAACAGCAAGGGTTTTTTTGGGTGTTGTTTCCCTGCTGAAATAAAAAACAGCCTAAGCTGGGTTGCTGGTCTTATCGGGTTTAAGAAGGTTTAACTGGTCTCCCAGCCTGGCCAAGCTGGCTTCCCGGCTGATAAGTGTCCCAAACATCTTAAACCAGCCTAAAATGGTTTGCTGGTCTTAGCTGGTTTAAGCTGGTCTAGCTGGTCTTTTAGTCTGACCAGCTGAGAAGTGCTCCAAATTCCTCGAAAACCAGATATCCAGACCAGCTGAGACCAGCAAACAGTTTAGGCTAAGGTTGTTTCCCTGCTGGAAGAAAAACAGCTTAAACCAGCCTGAGATTGTTTGCTGGTCTTAGCTGTTTTAAGAAGGTTTAGCTGGTATCCCATCCAGACCAGCTGATAAGTACCCCAAATCCCTCTAAAACCAGCAAACCAGGCCAACTAAAACCATCAAACTAGTTGAGGCATATGTTGTTTTCCTGCTGAAAAAACACCTTTAACCAGCCTGAGCATGTTTGCTGGTCTTAGCTGGTTTAACCTGGTCTAAATGGTCTCCCAGGCTGACCAGCTGATAAGTGCCCTAAATCTCTTTAAAACCAGCACACCAGACCAGCTAAGACCAGCAAACCAGTTTAGGCTTTGGTTGTTTCCCTACAGGGAAAAAAACAGCCTGAGCTGGTTTGCTGGTCTAGTTAGTTTAAGATGGTCTAGCTGGTCTCCTGGCCTGACCAGTTTACATGTGCCCTAAAACCCCTCTAAAACCAGCAAACCAGACCAGCCTGCTCAGGCTGGTTTTGCAGAAGTGTTGTCTGTGTGTGTTCTAGTGTTTTGAGACATTACAACAGTTGATCTCTTTGTTTGTTCCAATTGAGGAATCCCTCACTGATCTCTTTATTTTTTCTAAATGATCAGCAGCCATGCACTACTTTGCAATATTCAAAGCCTGATATTTTATGATGGCAAACCCAAGCACATAGATGGCTGTTTATTTTTCATCCGTCTTGGTTTTGTTTCAGAACCAGCCCTTGAAGTCCCTGCGTAAGCTTCTACACCTCTCCTCGCCTGCTTCGTCCAATCCGCCCCCACCCCCTGATCGTTCCGCAGAACTGCGCTTCCAGCCCCTTCCTAACCCTCCCTCAAAAGGGAACCTGAATGAGGTCAGAGGGCACCCGGCAGGCAGCGTCACCCCCAATACCAAGAGCCGCAAACCCCACAACTACCCTCTGCCTGGGCAAATCGAGTCCAGCTGGCACGTCTCTGCTCTGAATCGAGCCGAGGGGGCACCGTACCCAGACCAAATGGCTAACAAAGGTGGGCAGAACGGTATCGGCTTTAACAGAGCCGCCCGCACGAGAATGCCGAACCTCAACGATCTGAAAGAAACGGCTCTTTAGAGGGATCCCCTAGTGTCTAACTTGGTACTCGGTCTCTCCTTTCCTTCCTGGCTACCTATGGAATGCTAAACAATATTGTTCATACAGTGGTACGCAATGCCACTTCTGGCCAGAAGGTGGCAATAGTTATGTCTCAGATTTGTTTTTTAACAACATCCACATTTGATAGAATTTGTACTATCGTTCATTACATCTGGATTCAGTTTTTCTGTTGAATATCTTAATGACAATGATGATATGAAATGATGTATTTGTATATGGAAATTTAGAGACGGGGGGACAAATCTGTGGAATTGTAAGAGCTTTAGTTTATACACAAGAGAATGTATAAATATTTAATGTGTAATAATTCTATATTTCATGGAGATTATTTAATGAATTATCGGTGTGTTAATAGTTGCAATGTACAGAGTGCATTTTATGGTTGTAACAAAAGTACTTATTATTTGAATTATTTTCCTCTCTTTATTGAACATTGTTTTCTGATATGAATTCTCAGTGCAGATCAATATTACACTCTCTCATACTGCAGGTGAACGAATCAGTTGTTCTCTCAAGGTTTTGTTTTTGGAGTTTTTCCCTTTTTAAAGTCATGACAGCATATCAGCAATTACTGATGCTTCCTAACCAGGTTCTATGTTACTTTTCATGCGAGATCATTAAATCAAAGTCTCATCATGACTATTTGTCTCACTTTACCCTTAGCTGGTGTCTTACAGTGTATCTGCTCATTCTAAAGGAATGTTCCAGGTTCAATACATGTTAAGGTCAGTTGTCAGCATCCGTAGCATAATGTTGATTACAACAAAAATTCATTTGGATTCGTCCCTCAAAAATCTGGGTTACAGTGTGGTACTTACAATGGAAGTCAATGGGGCCAATCCGCAGAAGTTAAAATACTCACTGTTTTAAAGGTATAGCAACAAGACGTAAACAATATATTTGTTAACATGATTTTAGTGGGATAAAATTGTTTACTACCCATTTCTGTGTAAAGTTATGGACAATTTTACAGCTGTGTTGCCATGACAACGTGACACCATAAAGCCTAATATCCTAAAACCACCCAAAAAAAGATGATTTAAACAACTTTACAGCTCAAATAATACACAAGTTTTAACAGAAGAATTAATGTATGCTTTTATAAAATTATACGATTCACATTTCTGCATTTAAACCCTCCAAACATTGGCCCCATTCACTTCCACTGTAAGTGCCTCACTGTAACCTCGATTTTTTTATAATTTTTTTTTTGTGCTTTTTTTTTTTGCTTTTTTTAATAAACAAGGGAAAATTACTTTTTGTGGATTTTCAAAGAATAACCTGGCCACTCTTTTCCATATAAGGACTGGGGCTGTCAAGCTCCAAAAGCGAGTCAAGAAACAGATCAGTCAAATTACAAACAAATTCAGGGCAGCGTTTCCCAAAAGCATCGTAAGCCTAAGTAGGTTGTAGAAACCATTGGCGCTAATGGTCTCCACGATCAACTTAAACTTGCGATGCTTTTGGGAAACGCTGCCCAAACCAGAAAAGATCTCGCCACGAATCAGACATCACTACTTCTCTCATGAACTCTCAAGAATGTCAAGTTTCAATGAATATCGACTTTTCTCACACAAAGCTATTGTATGGCTTCAGAACATGTGGAATAAAGTGTACACCACTTTTATGACATAAGCATAAATAATGACAGAATTATAATTTTTTGGGTGAATTGTTTCTATAACAACAAATTGGTTGTGGTGATTGCAAAGAGCTGGATTTCCTGTGAATAATGAATTTCAGACTGGCAGGATAGTGGGTGACCAGGGGCTTCATGGTTTCTGTCTACGATCTCGATCCCACCAGCTGGTGATAAGGGTTGGGTCTGTATTCCAGTCCCTTTGAGGGCTCGATTGCATGTGTGCGTCATTCCTTTAACAAAGTGAACAACTGGAAATTTAATTTAAATCAGTTTAATGTGCTTTTTTTTTTTTTTTTTAAAGAAAAGGAGGGATGAGTCGAAATAATTTTTTGTTGTAATTAAAATTATGCCCAGATACTGTCGATTGAGCTTAGCCATGCTTTTCATGCATCTGACCAATGCAAACAGAGCAATATAACATGACTTTATCATCCCTCAGAGAGTTAATTTCCTATCTTGCTTCTAAAAATGAAAGCGGAAGTGTGTAAATAGCAAAAAAACAGCTTAATAATTGTTTTAAAAAGGATTCCCGTGAACACTTCCCCCATACTGACAAGCAGTCCCTCCCTAAACACATGCCAGAGCACTGACAGTGTTGACATGCTCACCAATACATTGATAACTGCAACAATCTGCTTATTTAAAAAATCTGACAAAGCAAGAAAACTGCATTTACATTAGACTTGAAATCATTGGGTTATTCTCTGCTTTGGACGTCAAAACGTAAACAGGTGTATGCATATTAGATAAGACGGTGTCGTGCCGATTATTCACTCCCTAGTATCCTTATGTTTAGGGGTGGCCTTTAGGGATAAGGACCAATCAGGTAGCGGGATCAAGAATCTTGCAGGGAGTCAGATTTCAGCACAACACCGGAAAGAACCTCGGTAAAGGTGTTTAGATTAGAGGTGGACCAATAGTAGGTTTTCCTGCGATACCGATAACTAAAGTAGTGGAAAAGGCCGATAACCGATTATTCGGCAGATAGTTTTTTTTAATTGTATTTTTTTAATCGTAGTCTTTCTTTCCTATGACGGGTACTGGCATAGAGGCTACAAGAGTCCAAAATAAGTCAAATCCCAGGTGCAGTTTATTTTTCAACCAAAAGCCCAATAATAACCAGAAAAAAATAAGATTATAATGTGGGAATTTTAACAATAAACAAGCCCGAAACACAGCAGGGACTCTTATTTTGAAATGAGGGAGACCTGGTTTCGTTATAATTCTCTAAATTTGAGTGTTTACTAAATTAAGCCTTTTATAGTCTATGAATTCAGCAGCTGAAGGTTTTTGCATATACATATTTCACAAGATGTGGTAAAAAAAATATCGGCAAGTATCGGCATAGATTTTTTTGCCGATAACCGATAGTTCCAAAAAGCAACTATTTACTGTAGCACCAATTAATCTGTAAAACCGATATATCGGTCTGCCTCTAGTTTACATGCAACGTGAAATCAGTGTAATGGACAAAATTCTATCGTTTTTTTTTTGTTTTTTGTTTTACAGTTTATGACCTTCCCCGATAACATGCATGTAAACATGCTCAATGTTTACACTTTTCAGGGAAATCCACCTAGAAAAAACTATTTTATCATTGAAAAAAATTACACACTTTAGCTTTAAATTATGACGCTTTATTTACATATATTTACACTGATTATCACCACAGGCACTTTTTTCAACAAGTTTTTTTTACAAGATCCTCCAAAGAGGGTGACAGAGAGTTTTCATTTCAATAAACATCTAGTAAAATGTATCATTTAATATGTTTTTGTTTGATTGTTTATAAACAGTGCACTTTAAACAGACATTTCTCACAGGTGTTTGTGTTGATATAGTGTTTGATTAAAAAAAAAACGAAACTTTTAAACACATGATTTGATTTGGATTCCATTTATGGCACATTTTTTGTTCTATTTACACGATCATTGAAATACAGTCTATACCATATTTTTAACCATTTCAACATATACATCACAAAATAACCTGTTCTTATCTGTGTTGATTTCTGTTGTCACAGCACTTCTTCAGTGTGGAATAAGAAAGATATTTTTCAACAACAACTTGCACCACGGCAATCAGTTTCAGCATTTTGGTTTGGACTCTTTATGTTCCGTCAAATTATTCTGTTTACTTTCATGATTATAACAAACTGTATTGATTTTTGTAAGAAAGAGAATTTAGTTTCACCTAAATGCTCTTTCAAAAGTCTAAAAGTCAAACTGCTTTGAAAGTCAACCACTTCTGTTCTTGTTGAATTCTTTCAGGTTATTAATAGTGACATAAAACACTTTCTTCCTGAGTAATGCAGTCTGCCAGTTTGCCTATTAAGAGTATTTCACCCTTCCCGAATATGAGAATGTGATTCTGTCTTAAATGAATGAACACCTTGCCCATAAATGCTTTGGCATCACATGATCTACAGTATGTTGGCACAGTTTGATTCCACGGTGCCAGGTAATCCTCCCATCAGCCAGCTGTCACGACTGCCAAGATAAATAGTTTAGTTGCTGCCAGCTGTGGCAAGGTCGTCATCAAGTAGTAATCTGTGACCTTCCTAACCCAAAATGAAAACTACGTCAGTATGTAAAATGTTGCTGATTCTGTATTTCTGAAATATATGCTTGTTTGCTATGATCCAGCTTAAAAATCTATAAATAAGCACCTTTTTTTTTTTTTTTTTTAAAGTGCTATAAAGATGTTATTTTATTTTTAAATTAAGTGGCATGGAATAATGCTAAGAGAAAAATAGGGCCAAACATAACCCCTCTCCTATCCCAGTGTATATTTGTTTTAAGCAAAAGAATGCAATTCATGTTTTTCGAGTCTAGCATATAACAAAGGCTACTTTTAAGGCATCGTCCAAACGAATACTCTTGCGGTTGAAAACACACTGATTTCAGTTGCATCCACTCTAATTCGTTTTCATTTGAAAACTCAGTTTTCAGTTTCCAAACGTCATCGTTTTCCAAAGTACGCAGTATTAGAGACAGCGTTTTCGAAACTCTCTATTTTCGAACAGCATTGTGGATGAGAGTCATAAACATGGCGAAATTGATGCGTTTCAAACGAAAACCTATTATGCCACTTCCACAGTCTAGACTAATACATTTTTTGATTCCTAATGTCATCGTTTCCCAATGTATGTAGAACTAGACAGCATTTTCGAAAGTCTTTGTTTTCAGTGGAGAAAAATGCAGTTTTATTATTGATGAGAGCCATAAACGTAGCAAAATCAATGTGTTTTTAAACCAAAACGTATTAGGCCACATCCACATTTATATGTTTTTGGTTGAAAACTAGTTTTCCATTTCCTAACATCATTGTTTCCCAAAGTATGTGAAACTAGAGAGTGTTTTCGAAAGTCTTTTAGTCTTTTTTAATAGAGGAAAACGCTGTTCCAGTGTGGATGAGAGGTGTAAATGTAGTAATGTACACACCCGCATTAAGGCCACCTCCAAAATAATCCACTTTCAGTTTCCTAATGTCATAATTTTCCAAAGTATGCATATTAGGGCACGTCCACACTAATACGTTTTCGGTTGAAAAGTCAATTTCCTAATGCCATCGTTTCCAAATTTTGTGGAACTAGAGAGCGTTTTCAAAAGTCTTCATTTTCAATCAATGCGTTTTTAAACGAAAATGTGTGAGACCACAACCACGCTTACACGTTTTTGGTTAAAAACTCGTTTTCCATTTCTTAATGTCATCGTTTTTAAAGTATGCAGAACTAGACAGCGTTTTTTAAAAGTCTATGTTTTCAATGGAGGAAAATGCAGTTTTAGTGTTAATGAGAGGCATAAACGTAGCAAAATCAATGCGTTTTCAAACAAAAATGTATTAGGCCACAACCACATTCATATGTTTTCGGTTGAAAACTCGTTTTCCATTTCCTAACATCATTGTTTCCCAAAGTATGCAGTAATGGAGAACGTTTTCAATATGCTCCGTTTTCTGTTGAGGAAAATTCCGTTCTAGTGTGGATGAGAGAAGTTGCAAAATCAATGCATTTTGAAATGAAAACGTATTAGGGCACGTCCACACTAATACATTTTCAGTTGAAAAATCTATTTCCAAATGCCATCGTTTCCAAATTTTGTGGAACTAGAGAGCATTTTCAAAAGTCTTCATTTTCAATCAATGCGTTTTTAAATGAAAACATGTTAGACCACAAACACACTGTGGCAAGGGGGTGCGTGGTCATGTGTCTGTCTGCAGGAGAGGGAAAGCGGTAAGGCTCACCAGAGCAGCAGAGGAGAGAGAGAGAGAGAGACACATGACCACACCCCCCTAGCCACACACACTTATACGCACGTTTTCCATTTCCTAATGTCATTGTTTCCCAAAGTATACGGAAAACAATCAAGGGCTACTTCTGCGAACAACTTAATGAAGCCAGATAGTTATTTGAAATAGTATTTTATTTTGGACTGAATGAGCAGGGTTTTATTTGCCCTAAAACATATATAGAAAGATATTGTGAAGGTGATTCTCATGGTTTCTTGGTTCACTGCCATTTTCAAAAAATACCTGCCTGAGACACTAACTCATGTAGTCACAGACAGCTTGTTTTATATTGGCTTGTAGCATCTATCGTCCAAAGAGAGCATCACTCATATTTCCTTCAGTGACTGAGGTTATGAAATCAGGAATATTGCATCATTTAGGTTCCAGTGTAGTGCCCAGAATACAGTAGAAGAAATATATCAGACCTCTTCAATAACTGCAAAACTCTTATCTTTGGTTATTGCTTTCTATGTTATACGTTTCACTGGCTTGTATAACTTGAGCAACTACTATTGCAACAGTTTAAGCAATGACTAGAAGCTGTCCCCTTGTAGAGTGTAATCTTTTAAACTCTCCTTTCAGTTTACTATCAGACAAATGTTCATGTTTGCATGAGAAGTTTTGGCTGAAAGGAAAATTCTGGGTTCAATACAAGTTAAGCTTAATCGACAGCATTTGTGCCATAATGACTCGTCCCTCCTTTTCTTTATAAAAAGCAAAAATCGAGGTTATAGTGAAACACTTACAATGGAAGTCAATGGGGCCAATCCGTAAACATTAAAATACTCACTGTTTCAAAAGTATAGCGACAAGACATAAACAATATGCATGTTAACATGATTTTAATGTGATAAAATAGTTTACTTACCCTTTCTGTGTAAAGTTACATCCAATTTTACAACTTCGGTTATCATGACAACGGTGTAAACGACAGTAAAAACAACGATTTAAACAACTTTACAGCTCAAATAATACACAAGTTTTACCAGAAGAATTAATGTAAGAGCTTTTATAAAATAAGCTTCAAATTTCTGCCTTTAAACCCTCCAAAAATTGGCACCATTCACTTCCATTGTAAGTGTCTCACTGTAACCTCGAGTTAAACCACCACAGTAGTGTGCGTTCCTTCTCAATAAGGTTTTGTGTTAAGGTTTTCCCTCGTAATAGTTTTGCGTTCCCTTGCAATCAGTTTTACTCTCCCTCGCAATAAGTTTTACGTTCCCTCACAATAGTTTTGCATTCCCTTGCAAAAACACTTTGTTCTCCCAAAAAAAGCTTTGCGTTCCCTCGCAAGTTTGCGTTTTCTCACAAAAAGTTTTGCATGGGAAAGCAAACTGTTGCAATGGCCTTTGCTAGGTTTTGCGTTCCCTCCCAATAAAGTTTGCCGTTTTTCCGCCATAGTTTGCGTAACCTTACAACAAAATTTGCGTGAATAGTTTGCATTCTCTCGCAATATGGTTTTGAGTTCACCCGCAATAGTTTTGAGTTCCCTCGTGATAGTTTTGCACTCCCTTTCGATAAATTTTACGTTCCCTTGCAATAGTTTACATTACCTCACAATCGTTTTTGTTCCCTCGCAATTAGTTTTATGTTCCCTCGTGATAAGTTTGGCATTCCCTAGTATAACATTTTTATGTTTCCCCACAATAGTTTGCGTTCTCTCGCAGTGAATACTTATTCTTCAAAAATGCTCATTGTACCAAAAAACTAAACAAATGAATAACCCTGTGTGCCTTAACTCTTAGATGTTGCATAAAGCCTGCCAATCAGATCAGAGCTTGCCAGCTTGAGAAAGTGCTTTCCAGTTTTGTGTACAATATGCATCAGATGGTCAGAGATCGAACTGCGGGGCCAGGGACACCAGTGGGACACTAGTAGACCACTGGATTTCATGCTTCATACCCTAAACATAAGACTTAGTTTAAGACTAAATTACTTGATCCTGTCATAGGAAGTGTGTGTGTGTTAGATAGTGGACTGAGGGAGGGTAAATTATATCAGAATTGACATTTTTGGTTGAACTATCCTTTTTATACTACAAATAAGTTTGCATCAAGCATTTAATGATCACATGTCTCTCCTTTCCAATTTAGACAATTCATTATCTAAATTTTGAAACTGCTGAAGCATTTTAGAGTGTACAGCAGTTTTTGTGCCAACTAACGCCATTTTAAAGTTGTGTAAGGCCAAAGGTTTACAATCTTTCAGGAACAAAATGGTTTATTCCGTCAGATTAACAATTGACTTGCCTGTCCAGGACTTCTGAATCTGTCATAAAATGTACTTGGAAAGACATCGGTGTTTTACTCAAGTTAATTTGAAAGACTGTTCTTATAGATGTTAGGCTGTTTTTAGGATTAGAGACAGTTCAAGAGTCAACATTAAAGAATGTGCACCAGATTGTGTCCTAACCCTATCCGCTTGACAATACTGGTGTGAAATTCATAGTTGACTAACAAAACGATCATCCAATCAGGATTAGTTCATAAACACCGTTCCTCACACAATGCTATCTTGTAACATCTAAACACTTTTACTATAGCGCATGACTCATTTTAATGTTTGAATTACATAACCAACTACATTTACAAGCTTGTTCAAGCATGATTAAATTGCGCTGTAGCTCAACTGATAGAGCGTTGCACTTGTGATGCAAAGGACCGTGGTACAAGTCCTGAAGAGCAGAAGAGTCGACACTTGAGTCGAAAGTGTCGTTGGAGCACCACAAAACGACATCATTGTGTTTTTCATCTCACATTTTCTTTTTATGACATTATCGGTTAGGTATAGGTTTAAGGTTTAGGGTAGGGAGGTCAGTTTTGTTGACTGAAAACTCGATAGATCATTAACCTTAAAAATCTCATCTGTTTGGGAGAATGTTTAACTCACATTTATCGCCACACAGCCGATATTTCACCTCGGAACTGTCGTGACAGTCACATAATTTTCATGAGATCAGGCTTGAAAAAACTGAGACTCTTAAAAGAAGAGAAACAGCCAGAATTATTGACTATTGAGACCAACCTTCATCTTGTCTCTCCGTTTTATGACATACTGCATGTAATGAAATGCATCATGAGATTACTGGAGAAGTTGAATTGAGTTAATTGCATCCATTGAACCATTAACTGGGTCACAGAAGGTGACCATCCGGCTTTATAGTCTGGGACAATTCCGGGTTGGACTGGGATGTGAACGATGTCAAACTAGCTTTCAGCAGTAAAGGGAGGAGCTTTGAGGTAAAGGGCATTAGATAAGGCCATTAGTGCTCTGTGGATTACAGTAATCCAGACCCTTTAATATCAGTGCAGTCCACCATTTGAAAAATAAGCTATCATGGAGTACAGACTGCAGCACATGCTACTGCTGGCCATCCTGCTGGTGACTCAAGGTATGTGCTATTGTGTTCCAGTATTTTACCTACATTTGCAGAACTAATGCACTGAAACATTGACAATGCAAAAAAAAAAAAAAAAAGATTAAAAAAAAATAGAAATGAAAAAATATGTTCCTAACCATAAAGGCAAAATTATTGTGAATGAAGGTGTTTGTAGCTAAATATTATTGACATTTCAATTGTACGCTTAGTTTAATGAAATATTAGCAATTGTCGCTCTTCAACTTTCCCTCCATTCTCTGTGTTTTGTCCAGGTTTTGTTGGGCTGAAAGCTCAAGAGGTAAATGAACACATTAGATATTGTTATTAGTGACAATTACAAGACAATCCATTCAGTACGGTTAACAAATACTGACCGTGTTCACATCTGTGCTTAGGACGGTGAGGACAATGACACATGGGCTGAGAAAACCTGCAAGTGTGAATGCGATGATCCATCGAGCAAGCTGCCTTCCAAAGGTTTTCGATCAAACTGGGCACAGGAGATGGACTGCATTCCAGGTGAGAAAGACAAGTGACTGAAACATGAATTGCATTGCTTTGTTTGTCTATTGACTCCATAGTTTGGATGAATCACACTCTAAAATCTTCCTTTTCCATGTTGTACCATTTTGGCTCAAAATGTGTCTGACAATGTATGTAACCAATCAAGTTCAGGAAAGAAAAAGAAAAAAATAGTTTTACTGTTTTTACCAGCTAAGAGTCATGATATCAATAGGTATTACAAATCAGAAACCACCAAAATCCTTCCTGCCCTTTTTTATCAGAAGAACTTCCTAATGAAACTTTGCTCTAACACTGACTCTTTGAGAATTGAGACGGATGGATTAGTTAGCACTATTTGTTGCCCTTTGGAAACAGAAGGCAGGGCATGTGCGAATGAGCTGGCGCCCGGACAAGCCCTCGCCTGCAGCACAGCAGAAAGTCATTAATCATTTGGTTGCAGCTTCACCTGGGCCATGTGTTCCATCACTGCGTCCTATTGGCACTGCACCACAGGGCAGACATGCTCCATTTACACACAACCGCTCATGTTCAGAGTCTGCCGAGACCAGTGTGTTTGGATCAAATGAAAGGAAGAAAAATAAAGAGAAAGGAGTGAGAGTAGGAATCACAGAAATAGACAGAGTGCAGGATCATAATCCCATTAGTTCCAGTAGGAGAGAACCGTGATGTTGAGATTACCAAGCCCAGAATAGGACCTGTCAGTCAAACTATTATAAAAACAGGTGCATGTCAATGAAAACAATTTAAGGAACTGTCTGGGTTCAAATGGAAATTTCATCGTGATACGTGTAATGAACCACGTAATATTATTTAGCAAAAATGTCGACACTGTCACGTAACATAGACTCTTAAAAAGACTTCCTTGAATTTCCACGGATGAATTTCAGTATTAGATTCCTCATTTCTGAATCACAACTCTCCTCAAACCTGTTGTTTGCTGCATTATACACTTAAATTTATTAGAATGAAAAGGAGAACGTTTTTTAAATGTCAGTGCATGCCAAAATGGGCATTATGTGTTATTTATCAATTGCTGATAAAATCCTAGAAGGAAAAAAAAAAATGATGTGGGACTAGAGCTTAAGTGTGGAACGTGACCATCTGTCAACCTAGCGTCTTATTGGATGTTGATCTTTCTCTATGGGGAACTAAAGCACAGCTTTTGGGATTGTACAGTCACGAGCAGAACAGTGCATGCATAGGAATTACAGATCCGCCAGCTTAACCCTTGTCCATTTCTCTGTAACACAGCCGGGCCAGAGAAATCTCTTTGACCGTGTGATTAATGTTTCATTAAGCCCCCGTATCAAACATGTCAGACTCCAGGCTTTTGTTGAATGGGCCTGTCAATAGATTTGTATCATTCAGAACTGCCTTTATCCACAGTTTTTCTGACCAACCACTGAACATGATGATTCTGATTGCCACTGGACTGTGTTCTGTTTCCAGACTCCATAAGAAGCAATGTAATAACTAGCGAAACGAGCAATCCCGATGGAGAACATTGAGTTCAGGCTCAACTTGTGCAGTTTTTGGCCATCATAAAAACTTGAAGTAGTTAATGATGTAAACATAACTAATCTCGGGCCATCGCTTCACGTCATCTACCCACTCGGATAAGGCAGTCAAAAGACATCATTGCGACTCTGTAAAGTATCTGCACTGTGAAGCCAAATGAAAAAAAAAAAAACCTGCTGCTGTTAAGAATTGTGGAATAGTTCCGCGTTCAGAAAAAAGATGGATAGTGAGAAAGCGGAATGATACAAACTGAAGCGTCCCAGTACTGTTATAATAAATACCAGCAGTTTTGGAATGCCTCATGTCCAGTCATAATAGAGGACCAGAACTAACTGTTTTATGAACAGAGATATTAACCATATCTATCTACTCTCGATTTTCTGTTCAGAGTGCCCTTACCATAAACCTCTGGGTTTCGAGGCTGGGTCTGTGACTGAAGATCAGATCAGCTGCTCTAATGAAGACCAGTACACAGGCTGGTTCTCCTCCTGGACTGCAAACAAGGCGAGGCTCAACAGCCAAGGATTCGGGTAAATTGATTGGATTTTCCCTGGAATATTGGTCTTTCACAAGGGGTTTTGAGTGAATCTTTCTTAAGCATATTGCTTATTTGCTTGTAAACTGTATTACTTCATAAGCAGATAACCATTCTAATTGGACTGTGACAGTGAGAAGAGGACCAGACGGTACTCTTGAAATGAATGAGAAAAATGATAACACTCAATATGGCATCTGTAGGATTCTAATGTGCTCTTCAAGCGGAGTCATAAATATTGTAATTACAAGCACATCGAAGGACCAAGTAAAGTGGGAAACTCAGAACTTTAGATGATACCTGAGTTCAAGGAGCTCTAAAATACCTGGAAAGAGCTATCTGTTAGCATTCGTATTCATTTTAATGGCATCTGCTAAGCTAGCGCAGGGTTCCCCGGAAGTACGCGATCTGGAGGCGGCCACTGTTGTTCATGGGCGCTCAGCTCTGGGATCATTTGTCAAGTGACCAATCTCTCGTCAATGGCAACAGATAGGGAAAAATAATAGTGCATTTCATGCTTTTAAAAGCCCTATAAAACAATCTGTCACTTGAAAAATATGTACTATAATGCAATTAAATAATTGAGATTCAAATCTTTCTTGGAAACAAATGTATTTAGCCAGAAAACATGGCAACTTTTCAAAAGAGAAATGTGCTTTTTGCCATCACATGGTGTTATTCCAGTATCTACCAGCAGGTGCTAACAGAGACAATTCCAATCCACATAAAAGTTCATGGAATGCAGTGATTTTGCTGAAAATTATTTACATCTCAGTGCTTTATTACAGTTGACAGAGCTTTTAGTCAACTTATGTAAAGCTTATGGCTGACCATTCTGGGTTATATTTAATTAATAATTTGCCAGAAACAATGCATTAACAAACCATTAAAGGGTTAGTTCACCCAAAAATCTAAATTCTCTCATCATTTACTCACCCTCAAGACATCCCAGATGTATATGACTTATTTTCTTCAGCAGAACACATTTGAAGAAAAATATCTGAGCTCAGTAGTTCCTTATAATGGATGTGGATGGTAATACGGTTTTTGATGCTTCAAAAAGCACAGACAATCAGCATAAACATCATCCATAGGACGTCTTATAAAGCGATACGATCACTTTTGTTTGCGAAAAAGATCAATATTTAAGTATTTTTTAACTATAAATCATCGCGTCCGGTAAGCAGCAGTATGCGCGTTCATGAGAGGGCTGAGGTCACGCGGTCATTCCAGCGATGTCATGGCAACGTTCGAATGCAACCTCTGTTGGCATTGCCTGGCACTGCCTACATGTGCACCACCCACTGATATAAATATATATATAGAACTGGATCGCTGACGGAACAGTAAACTGCCAGCAGGAGGTGAAACCACTGGAAGTGTACGAGCAGCTATCTTGGAGTGCCCCAACTGCCACAGAGCCTCAATAACTGACAGCTGATAAAGCCGCCGTTTCACCATCTCTGAACTCTCGAAATAGCAGTTGCATTAAGCCCTCTAGTGACAATCATGATTAATGTTTAATTTGCTCGTTATGGATTATACTTGTACGATATAAGCGATCACGATGTCAGAGCATTGACCTGTCCCGGTGTGCAGCTCATCAGTGCAGCACAACGATCATCATTGGACGCGGTAAAACTTTCCACAAGTTGTAATGTAAGTAGGAAAACCTGTAATATCTGCTTGTTTTATGGTGACAACCCATCCTATTTCCTCAAAGGGTTTTTTTTAAAAGTCAGACTGGTATTTATAAATTGCATAAAATACCTGGGATTTGCCTATTTTCCTACTGAACTGCTCTCTGTAGTTATATGCAACCGATCCTGCTCGACTCACTCCAAGTGGGATTCGAACCAGGCTCTCCGGCATGGGAGGCGGGCTTGCTGACAAGGAGGCTAAAGGCTACAGCCTCTAGCTTCAGTCGCTAATGCGCCTCTTGAGGCCAGGGGAGTGAGGTTTACACACTGCACAGCTACCTACTTGCTGGTTACCATTACACATACATAGATAGATGTCATACATTATGTGTGCGTTTGCCATTTAAACCTAGCGTATCAGCACAATAATCTTTGCTTTGCTTGTATCTCTCATTGATTCTCTGTGTGCCTACTGCACGTGTGTGATAGAGAGAGAGAAAGAGAGAGAGAATGCACGCTCTCAGGCAAGTGACCGGAAGAAACATGCACTTTTTAAATGAAAACATTAACCGTATGTGAAACAAGTAACTCTGAACGAACACTTCAATGTTGTAAATAAATATCTCTGAAAATCTCTGTTTTTATCTTACCTCAGTTTCATTGAACTTGCTTACATTCAGGTGATCTGTTCGCCTGAATAAAGTTTGTTAGAGGTACTGTATACGTTTGATAATATAGATATACACTGGCGGCCAAATGTTTGGAATAATGTACAGATTTTGCTCTTATGGAAAGAAATTGGTACTTTTATTCACCAAAGTGGCATTTAGCTGATCACAATGTATAGTCAGGACATTAATAACGTGAACAATTACTATTACAATTTGCACAAAAAAAAAACAAAAAATGTTCAGAACTTCTTAAACTACTTCAAAGAGTTCTCATCAAAAAATCCTCCACGTGCAGCAATGACAGCTTTGCAGATCCTTGGCATTCTAGCTGTCAGTTTGTCCAGATACTCAGGTGACATTTCACCCCACACTTCCTGTAGCACTTGCCATAGATGTGACTGTCTTGTCGGGCACTTCTCACGCACCTTACAGTCTAGCTGATCCCACAAAAGCTCAATGGGGTTAAGATCCATAACACTCTTTTCCAATTATCTGTTGTCCAATGTCTGTGTTTCTTTGCCCACTCTAACCTTTTCTTTTTGTTTTTCTGTTTCAAAAGTGGCTTTTTCTTTGCAATTCTTCCCATAAGGCCTGCACCCCTGAGTCTTCTCTTTACTGTTGTACATGAAACTGGTGTTGAGTGGGTAGAATTGAACCCCCAACCTTCTGATCAGTAACCCAGAGCCTTAACCGCTGAGCCACCACTGCCCCCATGTTCCTGGGTAGTAAGTGTTATTTCCTAATTGCTTATGCCTCAAAAGTATAGAAAATGGCTATTATTCCCCACAAACTTTGCTTTTGTGACCAGGACAGTGATATTTTGAAATGTACCTATTTCCAATGAGAAGACTGGCGAATTTGTGTCTTTTCGTTCACATAAAGTCAGAAAAAAACAACATATGAATCCAAATTAACATGTATTTATACTAAAGTAATACAAAAATGACTACAAAAGATTTAGAAGTGAGTAGTTTTTCGAGATTTATGATTATACTGTAAATCACTTTCACGAATCAGCCCCCAAATGTAGTCTCCCATCCTGTTCTTGTTATACTGTCCTTGGTAGCGGCGTTCAAAGTCCAGTATATCCTGATGGAAGTGCTCACCTTGCTTCTCCGAGTACACTCCCATGTTCTCCTTGAATTTATCAAGATGAGCATCAAGAATATGCACTTTGAGGGACATCCTACAGCCCATTGTGCCGTAGTTCTTCACCAGAGTCTCAACCAGCTCCACATAGTTTTCGGACTTGTGATTGCCCAGGAAGCCCTGAACCACTTAGACAAAGCTGTTCCAATCCGCTTTCTCCTTACTAGTGAGCTTCTTGGGGAATTCAATGCACTTCAGGATCTTCTTTATCTGTGGTCCGACGAAGACACCGGCTTTGACCTTTGCCTCAGACATCTTAGGGAAGAAGTCTTGAAGGTACTTGAAGGCTGGCGACTCCTTATCTAGAGCTCTGACAAATTGTTTCATAAGCCCAATGTGATGTGCAGTGGTGGCATCAGCACCTTCTGGGGGTCCACCAGTGGCTCCCACTTGACGTTGCTCCTCTCCACAGAGAACTCGTTTCTGCTGTGGCCAGTCCCGCCTGTGGTAGTGCGCCTTGGTGTCCCTGCTGTCCCAAAGGCAAAGATAACAGGGAAACTTGGTAAAACCGCCTTGGAGACCCATCAGGAATGCCACCATTTTGAAGTCTCCTATGACCTCCCAGCCGTACTCATCACACTTAAGGCGTCTAGCAAGGTCTTGATGTGTATCCACTTAGGCAGCTGGAACTAAACTGAACTGGTGGGCTTAAGGCCCCTGTATTTATACTACTATTTATATTACTGGAAAGTTCTAGAAAGTTCTAGAAGTTACTCCAAGTTTACACAGCACTGAATCTATCTGGAATGTTCTAGAAAATAGGTAAATTTCAAAATATCACCGTCCTGGTCACAAAAGCAAAGTTTGTGGGGAATAATAGCCATTTTCTATACTTTTGAGGCATAGGCAATTAGGAAATAACACTTACTACCCAGGAACCAAATTTTATTTTTTACATTTGTCACACGGTATAGCCTTCATTCCTCAAAACAATGATTGACTGACAAGTTTCTAGAGAAAGCTGTTTCTTTTTTGCCATTTGTGACCTAATATTGACCTTAAGACATGCCAGTCTACTGCATACTGTGGCAACTCAAAAACAAACACAATGTTAAGCTTCATTTAATGAACCAAATAGCTTTCAGCTGTGTTTGATATAATGGCAAGTGATTTTCTAGTACCAAATGAGCAATTTAGCATGATTACTCAAGGATAAGGTGTTGGAGCGATGGCTGCTGGAAATGGGGCCTGTCTAGATTTGATCAAAAATGACTTTTTTCAAATTGTGATGGTGCTGTTTTTTACATCAGTAAAAAAAAATTCGTTCCAAAACAGCAAAATCTGTTCATTATTCCAAACTTTTGGCCACCAGTGTACATAACTGGCATAAATAAATTATTACATGTGTAGGATGTTTGCATTGTAGGGATGTACAGGCAGATTTTAGAAATAAAAGTCTGTGTTTAAATATCCTATCTTTAGTCACTGAAATGAGATGATTTTCTATTTAGTGAATGGGCACACTGGAATGTTTGGGCATAGCAATATGGCGGCGCAGTGGCTTCACTGTTTTGACATCATCAGCAATCCAGTTCTATATATAGGCTCATTTGAGATGCCAAACGCCTCGCCTTGAAAGTAGACGAGAGTAGACGGCTGCAGTCAGGGGAGGAGAGAAATAAGAGCTGTCAAGTCGGACAATTTTCACTTCTCGTAGTGGATCAGACACCTTTGAGATCAAAGGCAGATATCGCGGGATTCACGTTCATGCGCTGTTGCTGATAAAATGGATATAATTTAAATTCTGTTGCTTTAAAATTAAAATAAATATAATGAAAAAGACACTCAGTGTACCTGTTATTTAATCTGGCCAATAAGACGTGTCTTTCCATCCATTTTTAGTTGAATAAAGACACGTATTTTAGATATTTCAAAAATATGATAAAAATCACATATCCCATACAGAGATCGCACTGTCAGAGTGTTGGGAATATTCACATATAATTTCTACACATAAAACATGATATTAGAGATAAAAAATCAAACATTTTAGAAGAGAACGAAATCACATCACGGTTGCTTTTATTCGTGCAACACCATACGAACCAGTGGTATTTATACATAGTCACCATAATTATATTACTTACATTATAAGTAAAGTTCTTTTAAAACTTTACATGTTTTCAGTGCTTTTTGTTATTTGTTTCTCATCACGGTTGTTTAAGCCAATGAGCATTAAACTGTGTCGTCAGCAAGTCATTTCCCACCATGCTTGCAGTTTGCGCAGCTGTAGAAATCCAACAAGACTTTTTTGGCATATGTCACCATGACATCACAGCAAGTTGGACAGATTTCTAACTGGCATGCACCTGGCGCTGATCACCGGTGATCGGTTCTGCGCAGAACTTGCTCATCTCAAACGAGCCTTTTTATATCAGTGGCACCACCACGTCTCCTGAGCTCTCTGTCTCTCTGAAGCTTGTTGGTCCATCTCCCTGTGCTCCTGATCAGAGTACTCAGGTTCAAATAAATATGGCTGTGCAAAAACTTGTATCTCCTCTTCTCCTCTCAAATCAAAATCTTCTGACATCTGTGTTAAAATTTGCTTCAGTTTGTTTACGCCATTCGGTCTCTACAGCATTCCTCCTACTCAGTTGTAAACAGCGCTGCTCATCCAGGTGTGTCGCGCATGCGTCACTTCTTAAGAGACAGCATGACCTCAACCCTCTCCTGAACGTGCATACCACTGCTTACCGGAAGCAATTATGTATAGTTAAAAAGTACATAAATATTGATCTTTTTCACACCAAAAGCAATCGTATCACTTTATAAGACATTAATTTAACCACTGGAGTCGTATGGATGACATTAATGCTGATTGTCTGTGCTTTTTGGAGCATCAAAAATCGTATTACCATCCACATCCATTATAAGGAACTACTCAGCTGAGATATTTTTCTATTTTTCTTCAAATGTTATCTGCTGAAGACAGGAAGTCATATACTTCTGGGATGGCATGAGGGTCAGTAAATTATGAGAGAATTTTCATTTGTGGGTGAACTATCCGTTTAAGGTTGTCTATCCACTGGTACAACAGAAAAAATGCTTTTGCCAATGTTCATTGTTGTGCGGCTTCTTCCTTATTTTGTTTCCGGCTTGAATGTTGTGACATGTCATAATAACATACGCCCAACTCGGACATAGGAGCTTCCCAGGTGCACTTGAAGGCAGTTTAAGCCCTGCCTTGTTTTAAAAAGGGCCAGTCTGTAAAAATATACATAATCTTTCCAATTTTTTTAACTAAAGAAGAAAAGATTGACACCACTGTTGTCAGATTTTATTACTGATTTGACATTTGTTATCAAAATGTAATCTTTACTAACAGTTTTGGAGATTTCAGTCTTTCCCATTCAATTTGGTAGGAGCTTTACTTGTATGACTATTACAGTACATACAGTACATAGAAAAAAGCTTCTTGTGGGTTACTAAGACTGAACCCGCATTAAAGGGAATTTTGTTTGGTTTAAATCTACAAAACTATTCTCTTTTCAGCGCAACTAGTGCCATTTTTAAAGGGCCCTTATATCATCTCTCTCTCCTGTCACAGGTGTGCCTGGCTGTCTAAGTTCCAGGACACCAACCAGTGGCTTCAAATTGACCTGAAGGAAGTCAAAGTGGTTTCAGGTATCCTGATTCAGGGCCGCTGTGACTCTGATGAGTGGATTACAAAGTACAGTGTGCAGTACCGCACCAATGAGAAACTCAGTTGGATCTACTACAAGGACCAGACCGGAAACAACAGGGTAAGACAAACAGATAGTCCTGGAAAAATAAGGATTATGAATGGTCACTGTTTACAGTAAGTTTATTTACCCAACATCCAATACATTACTGCAGGTCAGAAATATCCTGGATGATATAATGCCGAAACTTATCAGGACAAACATTTTCACTTCAATAATTCAGACAATTAAAATATTACAACCTGTAGTGAAGTCAGATGTGGCACTGATGATGCAAACATGTGTAAGTATACTAAACTCAGCAAAAAAAGAAACGCCCCTTTTTCAGGACACTGTATTTTATAGATACATTTGTAAAAATCCAAATACTTTACAGATTTTTATTGTAAAGGGTTTAAACAATGTTTTCCATGCTTGTTCAATGAACCATAAACAATGAATGAACATGCACCTGTGGAACGGTCATTAAGACACTAACAGCTTACAGATGGTAGACAATTAAGGTCACAGTTATAAGAACTGAGGACACTAAAAGACCTTTCTACTGACTCTGAAAAACACCAAAAGAAAGATGCCCAAGGTCCCTGCTCATCTGCGTGAACGTGCCTTAGGCATGCTGCATGGAGGCATGATGACTGCAGATGTGGCCAGGGCAATAAATTGCAATATCTGTACTGAGACGTCTAAGACAGTGCTACAGCGAGACAGGAAGGACAGCTGATCATCCTCGCAGTGGCAGACCATGTGTAACAACACCTGCACAGGATCGGTACATCTGAATATCACACCTGCGGGACAGGTACAGGATGGCAACAACAACTGCCTGAGTTACACCGGGAACACACAATCCCTCCATCAGTGCTCAGACTGTCCGCAATAGGCTGAGAGAGACTGGACTGAGGGCTTGTAGGCCTGTTGTAAGGCAGGTCCTTACCAGACATCATCGGCAACAACGTCGCCTATGGGCACAAACCCATCTTCGCCGAACCATAAAGGACTGGCAAAAAGTGCTCTTCACTGACAAGTCACGGTTTTGTCTCACCAGGGGTGATGGTCGGACTCGTGTTTATCGTCGAAGGAATGAGAGTTACACCGAGGCCTGTACTCTGGAGCGGGATCAATTTGGAGGTGGAGGGTCCGTCATGGTCTGGGGCGGTGTGTCACAGCACCATCGGACTGAGCTTGTTGTCATTGCAGGCAATCTCAACACTGTGCGTTACAGGGAAGACATCCTCCTCCCTCATGTGGTACACTTCCTGCAGGCTCATCCTGACATGACCCTCCAGCATGACAATGCCACCAGCCATACTGCTCATTCTGTGCGTGATTTCCTGCAAGACAGGAATGTCAGTGTTCTGCCATGGCCAGCAAAGAGCCCGGATCTCGATCCCATTGAGCACGTCTGGGACCTGTTGGATCGGAGGGTGAGGGCTAGGGCCATTCCCCCCAGAAATGTCCGGGAACTTGCAAGTGCAAGTGCCTTTGTTCAGGGACACATTATTCCATTTCTGTTAGTCACATGTCTGTGAAACTTGTTCAGTTTATGTCTTAGTTGTTGAATCTTTTTATGTTCATACAAATATTTACACATGTTAAATTTGCTGAAAATAAAAGCAGTTGAAATTGAGAGGACGTTTCTTTTTTGCTGAGTTTATATACTCCTAGTGTTTGGCAAGAACATCGATTCAAGTCTTACTTTACAAATAGTGCTGTAAAAAAGTCAAACAAATAGCCTATTAAGTCCTGTCAAAGTCATTGGCAGTGAAGTTTCTTTTTAGGTCTTGTTCTTGGTTTCATTTGTTTTCTACAGTTAAGCCTTGTTGCTTTTTTCCTCAGGTCTTCTATGGAAACTCTGACCGCTCGTCCACAGTCCAGAACCTGCTGCGCCCACCTATAATAGCACGTTACATCCGTATCATCCCGTTGGGCTGGCACACCCGCATCGCCATCCGCATGGAGCTGCTACTTTGCATGAATAAATGCACTTGATCTGGTGCACACCACCTGACTATTTCCTGTACCACCCCTTTCTTGTACCACAACATGCCAGAGTGAACATCAATGCCCAATCACTGCACACACTCTTATTAAAAATAACTTTTTATTATTATCAAGAAATGATAGTAATTAAAATGTGTTTATGAGTTACATTCATTTTGTGTTTGAGATGCTTTCCTTTTCTTTAAATATAAAGACATGTTTTTGCGTCTTTTTGTATTCAGTTTAAGAACAACAAATATTTAAGTTTGCTGCTTTGGAAAATCAAATATAGAAGGGGGCGTCCATTGCAAGGCCAGAGGTGGCCACTCTGGAGATGTAAAAGAAACTTGCAGATCTGAGGAGAAATGGGAGATCTCGTGGAAGTGTATTGAATGTTGTGTTGTGTTGTGTTTTCTCATGTGGTTTGTAATAATGACGTAGAGTGTCCTTTTTGTATTAACTTTTAAGCCTACGTAGTTTAATTGTGTTTGTAGCTCACTCAAGAAATGCCCTTGAATAAAGGAAGTCTCTATTTATCTTGTGTATGTTATCCTTTATTTACCATCCAGATCCAAATCCAGTTCCTTTATCAAAACTGCCAACAAGTTAATTTGGTTATTAGATAAATAAATGTTTTTATGATGAAAAAACACACTTTGAGGAGATGAGTGAAAAAGCTGATACTACACAATTAACACAGTTAAAGATAAAGTGTGTAATTGATTGCAACAGTGCCAGCCCACGTTTCAAACGTTAATTATTTTCTGTAGGCTTATAAAATCCTTCATAAAAGAGTTCTAAGTCATGAACCAAACCAACCAGCTCCGAGGTGAATCTCAACATTACAAACTTTGATTTTAAGCAAAAAAGTATTTAAAAATCAGACAAAAAGACACAGGCACAAGATTGTGTACTTACAGTCTTTAATGATGTATGATGTAATTGAATACAAAATTATGGAAATATATAAAACTGCTGATTTTAAGTACTGTAAAGAAACAATATATAAGATGCTTAATGCAAAATATTCTGATATGTACAAGTATATCAGTAGTTTTATTGTGAGGGGAGACTGACTTTGTTTGCGTCAATGGAGTTGGCGGTTGCTCCTGTTCACGTTTCGAGGCCCATTGTACAAAGGGGCCTCAGTTTGTTCCTCGGAGGCAGCAGATGCCCTAACCCCGCCCCCACCCTAATCCTTACCATATAGAGACTGTAAAGGCCTTTTCACGGCAAACGCTAAGCGATTATGAGAGGCAAATCGCCGGCGAATTGTCCTTTCCCATAGAAAGTGAAGCGAATGTTCGCCGTTAGCACATTCACACCTTTACAATAGTTGGCGCTAATTCGGCAAGCAATTTTACCCCGGTACGATAGGTGGCTCAACGCACATTTGAGCTGGTCCGCCCTCCGCCCATCACCGGGTGAGAAGAAATGACCACTTGTCAAGTTTGCAAAACAAATAAGAAAAGCAAACGATTCTCTAGCGACAGATTGAAGAAATCAAACACGTCTCTCTACCAGATGAAGCAGCGATGAAGAGTGTGTTGTTGATTTGCTCAACGAGAAAGAAAGCTTTCGAGACACTTCACAAACTATTTCAGTTCACCTGCTGGACAAGCTGACTGACAGTATTATCATGGATACATAGTCTGAGAGGTCATTAGAAAGAATCGAGTGTATAAAAATGGTGTAACGGATAAAACGTGTTATCATTTTAAGGCTGTGTACCCTGCAAGGAACAACCAGAGGTACATTTCGCCCAGCGCGTGTTTCAAGGGCTTTATTTGCCGCGGTTCTCTGATTGGTGAAGCTTTCTCTGCTGTACCATGGGTAGTGTAGTTGTTGTCCAGGAATTCCACTATCAAACATGATTTTTAAGCAATGAAATAACACAGACTGATGGCTTCAACGGAAGAATACTATTGATGAATAACCTTGGAGCTCATGGTATGTTTGTCTATAAACTTTTATAAGTTATCGTTGAAAATCAGTTCGTCTATGGAAAACATGAACTGGATATTGCTTGTGTTATTTACTGTGAATTCGCTTGATCTGTTGTGGGATTTTATTTATTTAATAATGAAACATATACTGTTAGTTTGTTTTTATTAAAATAAATAAAACACAAATTTGAACATGAAGCTTAAATTTCTTCATAAAGTCTAAAAGTTTTAAAGCATTTCTTTGCATTTGCATTCTGAATGTAGTTAATAGTGAGGAAAACTCATGTGTAAATATTTCTGATTAGGTACATCTGATGTACATTAGAGTCAGCCATGTGCGACGGCAGCGGCACCTTTGGCTTGGATAGATGACGTTGATGTGCATTCCGAATTAGCGACAATTTTTTGCCCTACACCCTTCATTTTGGTACCAAATGGAATAGAGCGCAACAGTGCCCGCCCACTTTTTCAGCCATCTTGGTTCCGTTAGTATTTTTTCCATTACGGTCACTGCTGAGCTCTTTTGGCGCACTTTATTGGCCTCAATTCTCTGATTGGTGGATCTTTCTCTTCAAGAACATGGTTTTAACACGATTAGGCTACAAATGATGTTTGTTTTTTTTTTTTATTGAAAAAAGTTTAAATAACGTGGACTGATGGCATCAACAAAGCCATGTATAATCGATTAACCTCAAGCCTCATGGTAGATCTGTTTGAAAAGGCTTAAGTTGTTGTTTAAAAACGTATGCGCATTATAGAAAAAAGATGAATGGGATTTTTACTCTGGGTACTCCCGCCCCAAACTCACACCACTGGTTGAGCCAATGTTTATGTCTGGTTGGTCCAAGTCTTCTCAAACAAACATGGCATAGTCGGGTAATCAGTCTGTGAATTGATTACTTGTAGTTGTTGCTGCGTATAAGACAAAGTATTTTAACATTAAAAAAAATTACACATCACCTTTAAGATCACAAGGCTGCGTGATTAAGCGAATGCACATGTGCAATTAGTCACCCTGACCAGGTGTGCACCTGTTTGTTATTCATTAGGGCATTAATTGCATATGTATTAAAAATGGGATTTCGCTTTGCCAGCATTGTTTACGCACTCTTCCAATCACCGTGAAAGCTCCTGGACTTCAAACCAAGCGGTGCACAACATCAAGAAGCACGATATCAAGACCTAGAGGCCATACTGCGTTCATGCGCACGGTCCGACAACAGGTGTGTGTTTTGAAAGACTACTAATATTTAGGAAAAGTAATTGAAACGTATGTAAATGGATTGCTTTGACTTGTACAGAGCAGCCAGATGGAGATGAGGTGTGTTCATGAGTCCAGGGGCGTCAGCAGATAGAGTGGGCTCGGAGGCAGCGCGTCTCTCCCGTTTCAGCCGCCACCGAGCTGTTTGACAGAGGGGGGTTCTGGAGGCCTGGGATCAGCTGAGACGCCGGATGGCGTTTGAATTTGTTTTTAGTTCATGTTTTTACCATTTTTGGATTGTGTAAATAAATTAAACTATATTAAAATAAAAGCTTTTGTTTATTAAAGTCTGTCAGTGGTCAGTCGTCACTGTGTACACCAGACCCGGGCATTGCGTCGAAAGCAAACCGCTCCCATTAATATAATCAACGATGTGTCCTTTGCTTCAACAGTTGTTGCTGACGTCACCTTTTAGAACGTTTGCCTCAACGAGTCCAGCCTGTGTACATTGTGTTACACCTCTGCTCCCCTATTATTAATCGCTTTAAAACAGCTTTTATAATAGCCTGGCATAATTAAACACGGCTGAAATCCCAGCATGGGTTCCCCCTCTTCCTAGCTGATTTTGACGCCCTTGTCTACACTGCATCAACGCAACGCCCTTCATTATATTCAACGACGTAGTCTGTGATGCAGGACAGTCACTGAAATGAGCGCTCAAACAGAAACCGTGAACTTGCATTGATTTAGGGCGCGTTTGTCGTGACTTGTCTCATTTGCGTCCAACCTGTTGGCTCGAGATACCAATATTTAAAGTTGGACAACGGAAAGGTAACGCATTCATCAAAGGTTTACTTATTTGTCGGAAAGTTTGTCTCGTTGCTAAATAGTAAACGCAGTTTTCTGTTAAAAAAATAAAAATGCGCTATTTTTTTTATGCTATTATTTTACTGGTAACACTTTACAACAATGCTGTGTTCATTAACATTACAAAACTACATTAACATGAAATAACAATGAACAATACAGCCCTTAACGGGGGGCCTGGGTATCTTAGCGAGTATTGATGCTGACTACCACGCCTGGAGTCGCAAGTTCAAATCCAGGGTGTGGCGAGTGACTCCAGCCAGGTCTCCTAAGCAAGTCACATGGGGTAACCTCCTCAAGGTCATGATTAGTGGTTCTCGCTCTCAATGTGGCGCATGGTAAGTTGTGCGTGGATCGCGGAGAATAGCATGAGCCTCCACATGCTGTGAGTCTCCGCAGTGTCATGCACAACGAGCCACGTGATAAGATGTGCGGATTGACGGTCTCAGAAGTGGAGGCAACCGAGACTTGTCCTCCGCCACCCGGATTGAGGTGAGTAACCACGCCACCACGAGGACCTACTAAGTAGTGGGAATTGGGCATTCCAAAATGGGAGAAAAGGAGATAAATATAAATAAATAAAAGCACCTTTTTCAGTTGGAATTCGTTTTGAGATCCATTTGATTAATAACAATATAGCTACCAATAGCTATGGGTATCAATGAAGTTTAAACTGTTTGCAAAGGTTTTGTGGATACTAAATGAAGAAGAGAACCATAATCAATTCAGGGATTCGTGAACCGAAACAAGCCGCATCATCATGGGATGTGGCACAATTGCCATTGAGAACCAAACACGACCCTCTGAGATGGGTAAATATTGATTCTTTATCTCCATGCTGTCCTAGGCATT
This sequence comes from Myxocyprinus asiaticus, assembly GCF_019703515.2. Lineage (NCBI taxonomy): Eukaryota > Metazoa > Chordata > Actinopteri > Cypriniformes > Catostomidae > Myxocyprinus > Myxocyprinus asiaticus. The sequence continues at coordinate 3,719,411 of NC_059378.1, read as the reverse complement.
ACTGTAGTGTGCTTTGCAGTGTACTTTATCTTCATTTTCCTCTTTCCTTTGCAACAACACTGCTTTCAACAACTTTGCACTATTTATTTGTTGAAAAATATAGCAGTGCTGCATGAAGCATCCGATGAGGAAATTTAGTCTCTTTGCTCTCTGATCAAACGTCTTCATTTAGCCCCCAGTTCTTTTCTCTTTTCTGTCTTTCTCTGCCCCCAAAGGTTTTACTCAAATAATTCAATTTAATTTAATCACCTCTCACACAGATGGCTCCATCAAGCAGCCCATCAGTCCAGCTCTGAGTAAGGCTCTTTCTTCAGCATCTGTTATCACTGTCTGTGTCCCATTTGTGTAGTGAAATACTGAAGCACAATTATTCCAATTTAAAAATCTTTTTACATACTTTCTAAGGAGAAAGTAGCAATAGTATAATTCTTTGAGTGCAAGTGTGTTGATGTTTTGAAGAATATAGGCCTACAATTATGTATGTATCTGACAAAGTAGATGGTTTGCCCATGCAATTGCTGGATAAGCACATTTGTCTTTTCTCTATTGAAATATTTCCCATCGAAACAGGAAGGCTGGACATTATCTAAGGGCTCATTCCTTTGTTTAAAAAGGCATTAGTGATGTCGAAGTTGTGTATTATGATTTGATACTTGCTAGTCAGTTGCAAGCGATAGTAGTGGGAGGGACATTCTCATTCCAGAGAACATTTGATTGGACAAAAATCTGTGTAGTGCAAGATGAGTCATCAATATTTTTGGTCTGTTTTCCTGAAAGAGAAAAACTGTACATTTTAAATGCATATATGGCTTCAAAGCTAACACACATGGACTAAAATCCACAAAATGTTGATTTCATGCTTTAAAAAAATAAATAAATATATATATATTTTTTAAAGATTACATAATTCAACTTGATGCAAATTTATTCTGAAATTAAAATGCGTGAATCTTAAAAATGGGCCAAAATTGGGCCTGGGTAGCTCAGTGGTAAAGACGCTGGTTACCACCCCTGGAGTTCTTGAGTTCAAATCCCAGAGTGACTCCAGCCAGGTCTCCTAAGCAACCAAATTGGTCCGGTTGCTAGGGAGGGTAGAGTCACACGGGGTAACCTCCTTGTGATCGCCATAATGTGGTTCTCGCTCTCGGTGGGGCTCGTGGTGAGTTATGCGTAGATGCCACGGTGGATGGCGTGGGCCTCCACATGTGCTATGTCTCCGCGGTAACGTGCTCAACGAGCCACGTGATAAGATGCACGGGCAGCTGAGATTCGTCCTCCACCACCCGGATTGAGGCGAGTCACTACGCCACCACGAGGACTTAGAGCAAATTGGGAATTGGACATTAAAATTGGGAGAAAAAGAGGAAAAAAAAAAGATTACTCAATTAAATTTGATGGAATTTTGTTTTGTAATTAAAAAAAAAAAAAAATGGGCCAAAATTTTATTTATTTTTTTAACTCTGGGATTTTAAAGGGAACCGCCAGCCAGCGTGTGTGTGTACTCTCCAGTGAAGCCTTGTCTCTGAAGTCTACGCTCTTCTCAACTGCTTTTAAGTACTTTAATTATCACCCATGATATTGACCCCCTGAGAAAAGGTTTATATTTAGCAGTCTTTGCACTTACTGTAAGTGTTTTGGAAGATGTAAGTGTCGTATGTGCATTAAAGCATGATGTTAGCATGGTAACTGTAATCTGGTATGACCAACAAGCAGCCTGGTCTCACAGAAACAACCAAGTGGTCTCACAGAATCACATTACTATACCTACGTTCTTGCAAAATTATTGTTACGTGGCTCGTTGTACGTATGGCAGCAGTTTCTTGGTGAGATGAACACTAGAGGCGCTACAACAACAATGACTTTTATTCACTTTCACACAAATCACGAGTAAAGCGGCAAATTATCAGTTCATAAAGACTTTTCGCTCTGTTCCTCACACAATGCTATCTTATGACATTAAAATTTTTTTACTATAGAGCATGACCTCTTTAAGATGCTTCCCAATTCCAAGTCTTCATCTCAAAACTGTTATTACACAACTATGGCTGGAGGATTCTGTTTATAGTAGACACTTGCATTCTTTGTGTGTTTTTAACATATTTAGCAATAAAAGCTGCCATACTGATCCAGCCTTGGTACAGACGTTATGTCACTCATTGCGCCCTCAACTGACAACTGTTATGGACAACATGGCATAAAAATGGCATTATGCCCCAATATTTCACTGCAACTACAATACAAAGAGAACGCACAAAATGATTGACAGACAGAAAGCATCATTGTCTTTGGCCCGCGGACACTTTTTTGTTTGCTGTTTACAGAGTCTAGAGCTGTCAGAGAGACCGGTGAGATATCTCAGGACACTTATTTAATTAATCTCTTTCAGCGAGTAGTAAAAAAACGTGCATGCCTTTCCATAAAAAAACAAATCGCTTACAGCACCTTGAATTGGAAACTTTTTACCAGGTCTTCATTTATTTTTGGTGCTTTTATAATGCCTTTTATGTATAGATTTTAGTGTTTTAGCCTAGTCTCAGACCCAGACTTTCAATATTAAACTTTGAAAATCCATTATAAAAAGACAAATTACAACATGTTTAAAACAATAATCATTTAAACAAATAGTGAAATAAAACTAAACCATTTAATTATTTTTATGTGAAAACAGTTTCAGTGTTTAAAAATTAGGACAGTTCAACAGTTGTGGCGTCATTTCCACCACACCAAACAATTTTACAACAGACCAGGATATGATGTCACGCAGGAGGACTTCTGGTGTAAATACCAGCCAGCAGCCATATCACCCTGCAGCTCTCATCTGGTTGCCCACTGAAGCTAAGCAGGGTTGAGCCAGATCAGTACCTGGATGGGACACCTCCTGGGGAAAACTAAGGTTGCTGCTGGAAGAGGTATTAGGGAGGTCAGCAGGGGGTGCTCACCCTGTGCTCTGTGTGGGTCCTAATGCCCCAGTATAGTGACAGGGACACTATACTGTAAAAAAGGCACTGTCCTTCAGATGAGATGTTAAACTGAGGTCCTGACTCTCTGTGGTCATTAAAAATCCTAGAGCATTTCTTGTAAAGAGTAGGGGTGTAATCCTGGTGTCCTGGCTAAATTCCCCCCATTGGCCCTTCTCAATCATGGCCTCCAAATAATCCCCATCCACTACTTGGCTCTATAACTCTACTCTCTCCTCTCCACCAATAGCTGGTGAGTGTACTGGTGCACTATGGCTGCTGTTGCATCATACAGGTGGATGCTGCACACTGGTGGTGGTTGAGGAGTGTCCCCTTGTTCACTGTGTAAAGCACTTTGAGTGTAGTGTCTGAAAAGTGCTATATAAATGTAACGTTCATTCATTCATAATACATCACAATTAACAAATAATATTCTATTAAAAATGTTAAATATAGTGTGTACTCACTTTCCTGCAGCAATAAAACATGCAGTGTAGTGTGACTGCCCCTTAGAGCTTTTTCAAAGTTAATGTACTTCTTAAGCAAATTCACAAAAGTGTCAGTGAAAGAGCATAAAATATGAGACAAGAGATGTTTGAAGAAAACAAAGAAAAATTGTGAGCAGAATATTTTTATTGTGCGTCATTTCCAATCAAGCTGTATTTTGCCAATATAATTGTATTTATTTGTTTGTAATTAGGAAAAGTAAAATGTTAGCTATGAAATTAGCCTTCGCAAAACAAAGGAGTCGTTCATTTTATTTCAAAAAGTTTAAAAATGTAAAAATGTACACTACCCATGATCCTGAAGGAAAAACATCCATCAATCAGAGATCTGCAGCAAACAAAGTGCGCCAAAAGAGCTGGTCTCCCTACACTTTCAAACTAATTGTATCTTTGTAAAAATGTATATATAAATGAAGTATATTCAATGTATGGATGTCACAGAGACGCTCCAGTCTAGGGCACAACACCACTTATGTGTATCCTGAGCTCAGTGCTGTACTAATGTAACCAGAGTGCTTCAAAAGTGTACATGTAAGATTATTGTGGGTGCGTAACATAGTTCATGGCATACAACAGTTTTTTCTTCTGCATCAGTTTATTAAAGCAACCCACCGTCTGTCAGACACCCCAACATAAAGCATCGGCACCAGACTCTAAATACTATCCACAACACCTTACCTTAATCCTGTGGACCATGAATAATAATGGGAACATTACTGACAGCAGGCAATTTAAAGTCTGATCATGACTAAAATGGACATTTAATGTTGAATGTGGTGAATTTGTATAGAAACAATGCTTTAAATAATGAGGACAATTTAAGACGCAACTTTTCAAAGTTTACTTGCTGACGGTAACTACACACAAATGCACCACACGCTGTCAGCACGCTTAAACATTACAAAAAGTGGCATCTTTAATTCATCGCTTTGAAATCACCACAGCTAAAAATATTAAACTTACTAGTTTGTTGTTGGATGATTAGTGAAGCATCCTGTCCCAAGGATGTTTACATCCGTCGTCTTCAGTCAGTCATTTAAATGCTGTCAAGCAGCCGATTTAAGTCGCTGTTTTGATGGATATGAATCTGGTAGATCGAATTCCTCTGTTATGTTTTGGAATTTGTGTGTTTAAGCTTCAGTTTCACGTGAATTGAAAGTTCACGTTCAGTTCGTGACACCTGTCCATTAAAGCATAACACAGCCACCGACCGTAACCATAGCAACAGCTCCACTACCAACACAGGCACAAGAGTTTTCCCATTTAGGCTTACAAAATCTTACGAAAAACTCTTTTATACTATATATTTATACATTATATAATATTGTTGCCACATGTAAATAAAGCATTTCATGGTTTTTAACCATGGATTCTAAATTCTTACAGTTAAATTAACCGTATAATCACGTCATCCCTAATTCAATGCATATTCTTAAATATTTATACACTGTATCATATCAATCATTCAGAAAAAGCATTAGGGTTAATGTTTTAGAAAAAAATTATCCTTTCATAAAATTACAATTCTTACCTACTCATCTGAAATGCCTATCTGCTTTCCTCACCATGAAAAACAACTGATCAATTCTATGGAAACCTTTAACATCTTCACTGACTCCACATATGACTCATGTGATATATTTTATGTTTTCTAAATTCATATGAAAGTTTTGTGTGGGTTACAGACCTAAAGACCGAAATTCAGCCACTGACTGTCATGCGAGTTTTATTCCTGCAGGGGGCGCTTGACGCTTCAAAACCGAATCCTCCATTCATCCACATTTAAATCTAAGAATGCTTTATATCCATTTGAAAACATTTTACACTGAATAGTTATTTTTAATAAAAACTGATAATTGCAAGGATTCATACCTGTGAATGATACTTTGGAGTGTTTTAAAATGTGTATTCAGCTTTCCATAAAGGTGAAATGTATCATTTTTGCGGCAGTAGTGTCACTTAACAGAATTACAAAAATGTTGATTGTTTTCAAACAGGTTTGCCGAACACTTCCCCCATCTTCCACTGGACGAACAAACATGTAGTTCCATCCTAAACTTATGCCATTGATTAAGCTAAGTTTGCTGTGTCGGGCTGCTCGGCATGCCCAAACAATGTTTTGAATGTGTCACAGTGTTTGCACTTTTTGTGAAATGTCTTAATTATAGTTGGCTTTGTGCATTAAGTATTTTAACATCAAAACAATTACACATAGTTGCTTTGTATTTTATTATTTCAATTTGTCTGTCCCTTATCACACCATTGGAAAGCCTCTAGCACATTTAATTTAGCATCAAATGGTCTGTTGCACACCTCTCCTTTCAATGATTCCAAATAAACCTTATATGGAAAAGCACAGTTGCTTAGCAACCTTGGGAGATCCCATTGTGAGCGGTGGTAATGCAATGAGAGCCAGAAATGCAGCAACCAGCCTCCACAGGCAGCTGCTCAAACTACAGAATTACAGAAGACAATTAGTCCTCATATTTAGTCAAGCAGAGCAGTGGAAACCCTAATGAGATCAGAGAGAGTAGGAAAATTAAAATTTCAAGTATTCATAGTAGGACAACTGAAAACAACATTACGTTGTTTTACCCAACTTTATGTTCTGTTCACGGTTTTAGATTCTTCACATGGTAGTTCCTTGCTTTCTCCTGGGATGACACAATTTGGAATACCCTTGGGGAAAACTAGGTTGAATCAGTTCCCCTTGATTGGGCCACAAGTGCACATGGCTACTCTTGTTGTCCGTTAATCATGTGTCGAGGGCTTGCATTGGATGGCTTTCAGATGCAAGAGCTATGTTTAGAATGGAATGCTAACTTACTATCTTACACTGCATACATTTTTTTTTTTTTTTTTAATGCTGCACTACGTAACTTTGTGCTCTCTAGCGACATCTGTGGTTGAAACTTAAAATTGCAAGCAATTTGTGGAAGAACACTTTACGTGAGTCGTGTTTTGGCACTGCTCTTCTGGCGGATGAGTCTCATGATTTGAGGTTACTTGGACATCGCCTGTGTGTGATCATGACTGGAAGATATTTAGAGCCAGAGTCATAACATGCTATTTTCATGTTGATATTATGTTATACAATTAAACATTTAAAACTTAAGTATTACTTGCTTTAATGAAGATAAAAAACACTATTTTGAATGACTGAATTTTACTCTCAAAGTGCTTTTACATAGAGAACAGGGGACTCGATCACCTCAATCACCATCAGTTACCAGTATATTTTAATATGATTTTTCTACTCTTTCTGTTTCATCTACTATTAATGTTTGTATTGTACTGCACTTATCAGTTTAAGAGGTGAAACTGGTGTTATGACTGATACGAGTTCAACGGAAGACTTTATTTTTATTACTATTTTTATGTTATATTGTACAGCATCCGTTTATAATGCAAGTGAATTGTAACATTTCAATAGTATGCCTATGCAATGCTCACAGTAAACTAAAAACTACGGCTGTTGATTTAACACATTAATTTGGTGCGATTAATTAATTATCTAAAAAAAAAAATACACAAATACACAAAATAAACACATTTAATCATGTCCCCAGATCGTAATATGGAATATTCCTGATACCTTAGCAATTCAAGCTTGAAGTACCACCTGTTTTCTCCAGGGGGCAGTAAGCGAAACTTGCTGTATAAGCAATGTGCATATTATACAGACAGAGAACAAACCACACTTACCGAGAGCAGACAGCACAAGATGAGAACCCGTTCTTGTTTTAAAACACAGCTTGATGGAGCATAAATCCAAACGCAAGTATCTCAAGATGTGATTTTCTAAGTTTTAAACTTCATTTAACTTGACACAGCGACCTCAAAATGGTACGTTTATGACTTGACGCAACTGAGACGCTTCAAAACTGTCCGTCTGATGCAGGTGTGCATTGCTATAAGCCCTTATAGTAAATCTCAGACTGATTGATGAATTCAGTTGCAAAATGGATTGCTGTGAACTGTAGGCCAATGGTGGGATTATGTTCAATAATATGGAAATAAACAATACATTGGATTCTAAAGCCACTTTTGCATTGTCTATTTAATGCTTGTGTGCCATAATAATGTAATGCATTTTAATTATCTGTATTATTATTTTTTATAATATATATACATATATATATGTGTGTGTGTGTGTGTGTGTGTGTGTGTGTGTGTGTGTGTGTGTATTTTATTTATAATTATTTAAATATAACTATTTATAATTATTTAATCATTATATATAGAATTATTGTTACTTGAGGGGCTTTCTCAGCAAATATTTATGTATGCGATTAATTGTGATTAATTCGATTAATTAATCGGCATACCATGTGATTAATTTGATTAAAAATTGTAATCGATTGACAAGCCCTACTAAAACATAAAACGAGGATTCAATAATGATGGGGATAAAATATACTTTAATAAACATGAAAATAAAATGCCTAAATATGTAATATAATAGTTACAAGAAGTTCATATCTAAGTGTCATAAATATTAGTGAACAGGTCACAGTAACTTCCCCCGACAACTTAGATACATCGCGATCGGTTAACACAAAGTTAAAACACTGATTGTTTATGTACTTAATCAATAATGGCAGTTTGTTAATTTTTAACCAACAAATCATATATAATACAACTTTAAATAGTAAGTGAAACTATTATGCAACAATCAGTTACGTTGCATCTGTCAACTGGTTGCCATTAACATGCAATTATTTTATTTTGTAATTACTTTTTATTTTTTTATTTTTTAGGGAGTAAAAATGTATTAAGTTTGAGCAGTCCAGTCCAATTAATTATTAATCATTTATTGAAAATCAGTCAGGAAAATGGTCAAGTCCAGCACATTAAATTGTGGCAAACAATATTCCGTGCAGTGTGCTTCATTGCATACTGCATAGAAAACATGCATACTGTGCAAAGTATACATGCTATATACTGCAGTAATAGTAGGAGTAGTATGTATGCGTGCTATAGAGTGCAACAATCTGATTCCAGAAGTAAAAAATCCTATTATTTCTTTTATTCTTAATGATGACTACACACCTTTAAAGAGCTCCAAGGTTGTTAATCAATGCTATATGCTTCTGTTGAAGCAATCAGTCCACATTATTTCAATGTTTAATAGCGGAATTACTTTTAAAGAACTACACTACCCATGATCCTGAAGGAAAAAGATCCACCAATTAGAGATTTGCAGCAAACAAAGTGCGCCAAAAGAGCTCTGCAGCAATTGAGTGGGTCTCCCTACACTCTCAAACTACTTGTATCTTTGTAAATATTTTATTTGTTTTTGCTATGGGCTTGAAATATATTGTTTCTATACTTATAATTAACAACTTTAAATCAATAGTTCTATATTTTTCCATCGTTTTTATTTAAATTACATCATCCGCAGTGCTTCATGGGATTGTAGTTCATTCCCTCATTAAAGACAAGTGCACAGTCTTGTACCTTCGTGTTTTTGTCCAATTTTTAAATACTTTTTTGCTTCAAATCAAAGTTTGTAATGTTGTGATTCACCTCGGAGCTGGTTTAGTACTGTTTTATGAACGATTTTATGAAATCCGATTGGAAAAAAAGACTCCAGTAACTTCACCTGTTGACAATAAGAATTTTGATGTATATTATTGTAATATTTTTTACATTTAAAAGTATGAAATCACAGACAACTAAAGTATCATATTTCACGGTTGTAGAACTATTTATGTGGTACTCAAATATTGCTTTGTAATTGGTAGCTATCTGGGTAAGTAGAGAATGATGCTGAAGACAACATGCAATAATATTGCTTTTTCTCTCTCTCTCTCTTCAATACATCTGTTTGTGAAGTTCGAATCTCTCTGCATAAATTTGTGGCGAAAACTGCAAATTTACATTTTGAAGAATGGCACGATGGGCAAGCACTCCTCAAATCCCATTGCAGGGCCAGACACTATGCAAATTAAATATGATACATTGTGCATTGGCACTGTGTGTTGAGTATTTTAATGGCCAATGCTTAGGACTCTCATAATAGACTTCAGGTTGAGAATTAATCATTTATTTAATAACTTCAAACTGAAACAGATATTGCCTGTAATTATGTTCAGTGCCCGTCTATTCACGTGCCCAGTGTTGCCTGGCAAAACACAAACTTATTTATGTTCTAATCTAGAGAGTGTTTGTTTTTCACATTGTATTATTTTAGCAGGCTACTGTTTTTTTCTGATTACTCAAATGGGTAATTGTTGCATAACGTGTCCATTTTTTTTAGCATCAAGATTTTAGGTTACAATTCCATTATTGGGGAAGCTACTTTGAAACTGTATCTTCCCAGATACTCTGTAACTTAAAGTAGTTAAACTACAGTCAAGGTACTCTTTTAAAAAAGTAGCTAGCTGCATTACAAACTACTAACAAAAAGTATCTTTGAAGCTATTTATTGAAGAAAATATTTTGGATACATTACAAATAAATGATGTTATTTAATTCTTTAATCACAAGTTATATATATAATTACGGGGACATTTAAGGGGTACAGCATTAAATTGAACATACATTTGTTATTAATAAAACTAGAAAACACCCTACTTTGTATAACTGAATCAAAATATAGTGATAAATTATGGAGCCCCTTAGAGGACAGATTGGAATTTTTTCTGAAACAGTTTTACGTTCCCTCGTGATAAATTTACCATGGTTTTACTACAGTTACCATAGTTTAACCATGGTATTTGTGTTAAAACCATAGTAACCACAAGATTAACAATGGTAAAAACAAATAAAAAACATGGTGTTTTTTCAGTTGCTACAATATTACTATAGTAAAACCATGATTTCTGCCAAGTCTACAACATTACTAGTGAAAACATAGTTTCTGCCTAAAAATAAAATAGCATTTAGCCTACAATAGTCATGGTTACTACAATATTACTATAGTAAAACCATGATTTAAAAAAAAAAAAAAAAAAAAAAGAGACATAGTTAGCCTACAAAAAGTCATGTTTACTACGATATTACTATAGTAAAACCATTATTTCTGCCAAAAAAGAAAGAATAAAAAGGACCCAATTTATATTAGGTGGCCTTAACTACTATGTACTTAATCATTTGTTACAATGTACATATTGTGTACATACATGTTGTTGCATTTTAATTACATTTAATGTACTTGCTTTTAATTACATTTGTAGTTACTCCTAAACATACCCGTACCTCAACCTCAGTAGCAGCAAATGTGGGAATTTTGCAGAACAACATGTAATTACACAGTAAATGCATAGTCTTGTATGTATTAAATGTTAGTACATAGTAGTTAAGGCCACCAAATATAAAGTGTGACCAAAAAAAAAGTTTAGCCTACAACAGTCATGATGACTACAATATTACTATAGTAAAAACATGATTTCGGCAAAAAAAAAAATAAATAAATAAATAAATAAAATAAAAACTTTAGTTACTACTATAGTAAAGCCATGGTTTTACAACAGTATCCATAGTTAAACTTTGGTATTTGTATAGTAAAACCATAATAACCACAATTTATTTATTTATTTATTATTTATTAATTTTTTTAACCATAGTTTTAATTTTCCTGTATTATCACTATGGTTTCACTATGAATATAATGGTTAAAACATGGTTACTGACGTAAAACCATGGTAAGTTTATTGCGAGGTCACGCAAAAATATTTCGGAACAAAAATTCCCGCCCTGCCCTCCATTATTAATAGCAGCAACACACTAAATAGTTCACTTTAAAAAAATGCAAAGTCCCTTTAAGGTTGTGTGGGATCTCTAGAGAAAAAGTGAATAATTTATGTGAACTAGTTCATTTACATGAACCGTCCGAACAAACTGACTCACTTAAATGATTCAGATTTCCCAGCGCTACATGAGTGAGAGAGGATGGTTTAGGGGAGTGTGTTTGATTACTCTTTCGGCTCAGTTGCTGTGTTCACAATTTAATGCGATAAATGCAGCGTTTTGTGACAATTCAGCACTACTCGTTAATGGAAAATCTACACTATTATTATATAATAGCAGAGCTATTGTAACGCTACTGAAAATTTTACTTTAGTAGCATCACTACTTTCAGTTAGCTACTGTTCAGCACTGTGAAATGTATATGAATCGTGTATCTATTTTAACTGGTCACTAAATTAAGTTTTTCCTCATTATTTTAAACACATTTTGGCATCATTAGATTGTTTAAAGATGCACTCAGTATTTATTTAATTTTTTTTAGTTTGGTCTTTGACTTGATACTAATGAAAACTATTCATTTCCTTTAAAAAAAAATAATTTGTCACATGCCTGAACTTTTAAAGTACCAATATTCCTTGTAGTCTCTCAGTTAATATGAGGTCATAAAACTGCAGGCATAATAATTGCAAAATGCTGTATGAAAGAGTTTTAGATGGAGTATAGCATGTCTGCACGACATGTCAGTATGTGACACCAATTCATATCCGCATCATGATTTACTGCTTTTATTGTACTCGCGACAGTCACCATTGACTCTTTCCCCCAGACTTGTTCTCTCACCTCCTGGACTTGGTGGGTGACCCTTTAACTTAGGAGGTCAGACAGTTGAAGTACGAGCAGATTGTCATTCCAAAGTCCTACAGCGGTCCTCGTCTCTCCTTCCCGCTGAGCGTGACTGATACCAATGCCCTGCTCAGAGCATTTAAAAGGGAGCAGGTACAACACTATAAAACTATCACTAATAGTCTGACAAAATATGGGTAACACTTTACAATTAGGGTAATTTGAACAATGAACAATTATTTTACAACACTTATTCATCTTGGTTAATGGTTATTTCAACATACATTTATTAGATTAAAAGTTGTGTATGTTAACATTAGTTAATGCATGGGGACTATCACACCTGGAGTCGCGAGTTCAAATTCAGGGTGTGCTGATTGACTCCAGCCAGGTCTCCTAAGCAACCAAATTGGCCCGGTTGCTAGGGAGGGTAGAGTCACATGGGGTAACCTCCTCGTGGACGCGATTAGTGGTTCTCGCTCTCAATGGGGCGTGTGGTAAGTTGTGCGTGGATTGTGGAGAGTAGCATGAGCCTCCACATGCTGTGAGTCTCCACGGTGTCATGCACAATGAGCCACGTGATGAGATGCGCGGATTGACGGTCTCAGAAGCGCCAGCAACTGAGACTTATCCTCCGCCACCCGGACCGCCACCATGAGGACCTACTAAGTAGGGGAATTGGGCATACCAAATTGGGAGAAATGTGGATAAAAAATAAAATTAAAAAAAAGAAAAGTGTAAAGGTGTAAAGTCATAAATGGCGTAAAAATGAACCGTTCGGTACGGGTAGATTTTTGCCCATTACGCCGATTTCGTGTGGCATGTAAACACCTTTACTGGTGGCCTCACCGGCTCATCCAATGTGCACACGTGTTGAGGCATGCCTCTTCACGGTTTGATGTCAAATGCAGTTTTTTTGTTGTTTTTGTTTTTTTTTGCTTTGTCAGATTTTTTAAATAAGCAGATTTTTGGGAGTAGTCAGCTTGTAAACGCACTCATTGTCAAATATTTTTGTTTCATGCAAATATCACACAAAATTAGGTTAGATTGATGTTTATAACAGGAAAAACAATTTACCAACAAATGCATTCAGTTCAATGTGGCAGTTCACATAAGAACAGCTTTACAAACAATTTACAGACATTTATTATTATTTTAAAGGCGCACTCCATAATATGTCGTCTTGGATTTACAGTGACACCTAGTGGCCTGGATGCAACATCATTCAAACACAATAGTAGTATTCAACTGGTCATGTGATTCTAACATGGCAGCCCACATGAGGGGACCCTCTCCATGTAGAATAAAACCGTTTTTTAAGATAACTGATATGACTGGAGTCTTCTCATGTGACAAATGTTTCAGAATTACTTTGAAACTATAAATACTGCATTTATTTAGGGGTAAAACGTTTTAACGTGGAAAAAATGAGTGAGTGCAGCTTTCAAAGTATGTCAGTGTATCTCATTTTCAGACTCTTCATGGGAAATATGTGCTGCAGCTTCTACATGAAACAACGAAGTTCTTAAAACAGATGCCAAACATCATATACCTGTCAACATCCTATGCCAAAGAGATCACTATCTGCGGTAAGACACTGTATATTTTGTGCAACACTAAATTTGCCATCTAAACAGCCTATAAAATCCTGCTCTGATGGATTGAAGCACTGTTTGACTGCTTAGTGTTTCTTAAATCTTGCTTGTGAAATAGTGATGGCACCATGAATGAATGAGTGCTTATTTATTTTGCAATTCATGAAGCACTTCAGTGTACCTCAATGGGCTCCTCACAGACAACCTGCATCATTTCAGACTCAACAGCGCTCCAGAGTCAATTAGTACAAAAAAGCATGCATGAATAACTTGATTCCCATCTTGGAGCACTTTTAAAGAGATTGCATCATAAGATTGTAAAGACTGTTTATGTTTTATTTTCATCGCTGATACCAACATTTAATTTCCTGCAATGATACACAGCTGTGATTTGTAAAACGTCTCTCTTTCACACAGGCATGGTAGACTGGATGACTTGCTGCTTATATTTTACAAGGTAAATGCAGATTTATTGATTAAATGTTGCATATTATCTATAGCAATTACATTTCATCATATTAAAGTCACTTGGGTAATATTGGCGACTTAACACAAGATCTATTGCCTTATTGCACAGAATAGTTTGCTCTCTGTGGAGAACCCCTACATTTTCAATTGAGACTTTGTGGATAGAGGGAAGAAATCTATGGAGATCATAATCATTCTGTTTGCCTTCCTGCTCATCTACATGGACCATATGCACCTAAACAGAGGAAATCATGAAGACCATATCATGAACCTCAGGTAGCATGTTACATCACGCATTTACACGTTTAGAAGTGGATTGAACTGGAGTGATTCTTTAATAAAGAAAGACAAGAGATGATTGTATTGTAAAATAAATATCATGTCTTTTCAGATATGGATTCAAAAGAGAGGTCATGCAGAAGTATAAGTATAAGGTATAGTCTGGATTTGTAATTATGCAACATTCATTAAAACACTTAACTTCCTGTGGATTAGGAATTTGAATGCACACAATATTAGTATGTTTATTTTTGCTTGTTCAGGTGCATTTCTGAACCTTAGACATCACTGCCGCCCAGTGGCCATGTACAGAACAGCATCCTTAACTTAAAGGGATAGTTCACCCAATAATGAGAATTCTGTTGTTGTCTCACCCTCAAGTCATTCTGAGCACACGTGCTGTTATTTTTTTCAGTGGAACACAAAAAAGAATTTGTAGAGAATCCTGGCATTGCTATTTTCCATTCACAACAACATGTCTGTGAAGCTCCAAAAAGCACAACAAATCAAAACATAAAAGTAGTCCATGTGACTCATGCGCTATATTCTTGAGAACATCCCATCCCTCCCACCTTGAAGCCATTTGAAATGCGTTTGGAACAACAGGAGAGTAAGTAATCAATTTTTCTGCTCTCTCTGTACTGCTCTCTGAGTAGGCTCATGGCAGGGAAATCCTACAGCTTCTACAGGACATGTTCAGCTTGCTTCCTCTAGCAACTGTTATCGACAACAAAGTACTTATTGTTCATGGTGGCATATCGAACAAGACTGACCTGGACTTCCTGAGCACTGCTGAAAGACATAAAATAGGTGTTTTTAGGGTTGGCCACATGGCTCTGCAATGCTTTTCTGATGGTTTTATTGAGTTTAATTGCACATTAATTGAAGGGGAGACTGGGGCTAGTTGTCACACTTTTTACTCCAGTATATAGAATATATATATATATATATATATATATATATATATATTTGGTATGGTCACCTACCTTAAGGTCTTGTCTACAGTAAATCTATCTCAGGACAAAAGATACCGTTAAACGGAAACACACTGAGATTACTCAAATAGCAGGGCATGTTGTCACACAGTATGGGGTATGTTGTCAAAATGTCGTGGTTTAGGTTTCATGTGACAACCACCAAAACAAAATATACGCCTCTCTCTTTAACTCCTTAAGCTTTGATGACCGTGAGAAAAAAAAATAATTATCAAAATATTAACATCTACAGTCTACACCAACACAAAATAGGTATCGTTTGAAAGCTTAGAAGCTCTCATTTCCAAAGCATATAGACAATCAGAAGTGTTCCGTTTTGTTAATTATAAACATTTTTGCACTGTACATATTGTAATCGGTAAAAGTGTCAAACTAATCAAATAGCCATGTGTCATATGTTGTAGGAAAGCTCTCAAAGAGTAGAATATGACCAGCCTATTTTTTTACACACAGACAAAAATATAGCGAGTAATAGCTAAGTATATGTCTTTGGCATACATTCATGTGAACCGGTGTTGCTCATATGCCGTGTTTTCGCTTATAACTTCACAAAAAGTAAACAGAACATAAAATCACATACCATTACTCAGAGGAGGCGATTATCTTTAAAACAAGCCTACACACAAAGTAATCGTATGCATAGATCATTAGATAATCCACACGAAGCACAATGTGCACACAGCATCTGGCTATCTGTCATCTTGCTATCTGGCTATAAACATGTTAGCTTTTCTGGATCAGATGACATGCTTTAGCGTCATGGAACGCTAAAACAATCGGATTGGGCTCAGATTGATTCAACCAGTGGTGATAGTCCTCCATATTTGGGCTGCTGCTGATCCTCTCGACCAATCACAGTGGACTGGAGTTTTCGAGCTGGAGGAAAAAACATAGCCGACGAGACGATGTCAATCGCGGATTAAAAATGTATTTTAATAATCATTTTTTACTGGATGTCTACGGCGGATCACTTGCTTATCATGTGTATATAGTATCACTTTTTAGTCTGATGTGTAGAACTGGTTCAAAACTTTGTTTTATTTAATTTTCCAGAGAAATGTAATTACTTCTATTCAGTTTATCGAATAGTTTTTCTTGGTCTCTAAAATATCAAAACAGGAGAGAATATTTTAATGCACATGGCTATGCTTGTAAGATGACTTATTTTTATTGATATAGCAACATTTGATCTAACAGTGATATTTATACCTGCAGAAGTGTGGCTGTGTGTATTTATAACTATTTTTGCAAATATGGTGGTATGTTCTTTCTATACATTTAACTGTGTTCTAAGCACCTGCCTGTAACCATCCATGTGTCTAAATCATGTTTATTTGTTCTCTAAAGATTTAAACGATGGGGTATTGTTGCTGTAGTTATATGTGCAGTTCTTGATTAAATTATCTAATGCATTATTGTCAGTGTCTGTTTGAAATTATTTAATAAAAACAAACATTCAATAGTGAGTTTAAAGTATGTTCCTTTACCCTATCTATCAATGCCATGAATTTTTCAAATAATAGAAACAATGTAAAAAATGCGTCATCTGATTGAAGTCTGGAAGTCTGTCGCAAGTGCACAATTTTACCACTCATGCATCCTCATGGACTTGCTGACTAGCGCCCCATTGGTCTGCATGCACTTACGTCACCAAAGTCTGCACTCAGATGAAGACCACAAGGGCAGAGGGTGCCATTTTGGATGGGGCCACAGACTCCATGATGACTCAAATGGCACAGAATGAAACTCATTCTGTGAAATCTCATTACTAAAATCATGTTTGCATGCTGTTCAAACCTTTAGTCATTGTTGTGTTTGCATGTGTAATTAGTTCTTATGTAAAATTATGTTTTATTTGTTTGGAGAGGCTTTTGGACACTTGTATAAATTATTTTTGTAATAATATAATTTTTGATTGCTTTGTTTTATCGAAACAAAATTTTACTAAGTTACACGTGACATGATTGGGAAGAAAACTGTGCTTTGGACGGTTCCCAAAAACTGTGCTTTTTTACACCTATATATATATATAAGTCAAATAAGTAAGACATTTGGGGGGGGAGTCAAGTGTTTTGTGATTCTTCAGCAGTTTCTTAGGCTGAGTGTCTCAGAATTTATCATAATCTTTATCATTAAAAAATGGAAAGGTTTTCTTTAAAATGATACTGGACCCTCTTTCTTTCTTTTCTTTTTTTTTTTTTTTTTTTTTTATAGTTATAAGCTTTTACTTTTGGGTATGCCTCTGAAATAGGACATCTTTAAACACCCTCAGAGCTTAAAGTGTTAATACTACGACTGCAAGAAACAATCTATTATAGGCTTTACAGCAAAATGTAAAAATTAAAACAATTGAGGCACAAAGTGATTCATGTAAGGTCACATACCAAATATCAAAATATTGTTTTGGCTAAGAAATAGTGTAATTGATTTATTGTGTAAATTACTGACATTTAAAACACCCCCGAAAACCTGCCCGATAAAAATGTGACAACATGTCGCAACTTGACTTTCATGAAAAATACCTTTTTTAAGAACACATTTAAACCTTTCAGTAAAAATGTGCTTTCATAAAATAGATAAGCCTTGCCTGAATGTATATACGAGTGGGACCCACTTTATAGAAGGTGTCTTTAATTTCTTTGTATTTAAGCATTGGATACAATGTACTTATTAAGTACCTGCATTTCATTACATCTGTAGTTACACTGTTAAACTTAACCCCTAAACCCAGTGGCCGCGAAACGGGGTAAGCTGAAACGGGCCACCGCGTTATGCAGAACGGGCCACGACAGGCTGAAGAGGGCCACAAAACAGCGCTGCGATATGCTGAAGGGGACCTCAGAAAAGGACATTCGTGAATATCAGCCTGATTTTAATGTGCTTTTTATTTGGCCACAACGTGTCATAAAGAGCGCGTTATTAGACTTATTTCACGATACTTCCAGCCCATCTGGCACCAAATCACTGAGATCACATTTTTCCCCCATTCTGATGGTTGATGTGAACATTAACTGAAGCTCCTGACCCGTATCTGCATGATTTTATGCACTATAATCGCATGGATGGTTGTTGATGCTCCCTATTTAATGAATGACTTAACCTCCAGTGTGCTGTCTGTCTGCACTGGTCTCAGAACAGTTCACTGAAAGCAACTTTTTTTTTTCTCAGTGTGAAAATGCACAGTAAATATTGGATTTCTAATGAAAAACTAGCGCTATTGTCCACTATAGTGGTCATTGTTTTTACCGTTTCTCGATAAATTGCTTACATTTTTTAAATGTCATATCGGATGAAACTAGAGACTCTTTTGACTCAAACAGGTTTCAGTGTAAAAACTTCATTAGGTTTCTTACCAGATGTAGTTTTGTTGCCGTTTATCCCAAAGACAAACACAGCTGAGATCAGCACCATGTTGTTTTATAACAAGTTTAACCCTTTACTGACAGCACAGAGTCTCCTTAACTGAGATCAGTCAGTTTAGATTAATTTAAATTATGCGTTGCGTATACAAAGCCAAAACACAGTGTCCATGCAGAAGGACGTGGGGTCACACGAGCATATAGAAGAAAGTCATACAGGTTTGGAACAACATTAGGGTAAGTAAATGATGACAGAATTTTCATGTTTTGGTGAACAATCCCTTTGACATAAATGTAAAAAGTTGTCAAACTATGGCAATTTTGTCATGAAAAGCAGTAGCCTAAGCACATTTAAGAAACTATAAACACTATATATAAAAATGTAGAAACTGCCATAATTATATTCCCTCACTCCCCTGTTATATTTGATAGAACTATGTTAATAATATAATAATATTTAATATAAACAGAATTTTTTTATAAACAGAACCACTAATCGTGACCACGAGGAGGTTACCCCATGTTACTCTACCCTCCCTAGCAACCGGGATAATTTGGTTGCTTAGAAGACCTGGCTGGAGTCACTCAGCACACTCTGTATTCGAACTCGCGACTCCAGGGGTGGTAGTCAGCGTCAATACTCGCTGACCTACCCAGGCCCATAAACAGGTTTCTGCCAAAATACCATAATGCATATAGTGAATGCTACTACAG